>NW_027507785.1:265071985-266331985 GCF_037356315.1 Lithobates pipiens | reverse complement strand
TGCCTGTAGCAGCTTTTTTGAGCTCAGGTGTGCATGAGGCCTTACAGTGTAGCATTAAATGGTTATTCCCTAAAAGTGTTACTAAACACACAACAGTAAAATCAGTCTGTATATGCAGTAAAGCATGCTTGTTATACTCACTGTGGAACTTAAGGGGTTAATCCTCTGTATTGTGTAAAAAGGCTGTTTGATCCTGTCCTCTCTAAACGTCACCACCTTCCATTGTCTCCAACTCCTCTCTGAATATTATAAATGGAAGGCTGCACATGCTCAGTTTGGTGTGTATTGCTAGAGAGTGTTTTTTTTTTTTTTTTTTTTTGTTCTTGGGAGAGTGCATGTGATCAGCACAGGGCCAATCAGCACTGTCCAGACAGAGGGTCAGGGGTCCTGAAGGTTTATAGGACAGTGAGAGCAGAATGAAAACTCCACCTACCAGCTTTACCACACAAAGATAGAAGTCACAGGACTGCTATATACTGCTGATGAGAAAGGGTATTTAGCAATTTTTATTTACTAAAATTATTGCATTTCCATGTTCTGTGTACTGCGGGAAACCAGATATAGTGAATGCAGGGTCCTGGGTTTAGTGCATCTAATGTCACAATTGTAATTTTAGAGTAAGAAAGGGTTAGAACCCATCAGGCTTTAATTACTGTTTGTGTCCCTGCTAGGCCCTCTTAAACTTTGCGGACAACTGTTCAAAATCTAAATTTTTACACTTGCCGGGTTCATTGTGGGGGCATCAACATTATGGCTGCCCCCAAAGGGCTGGTTGTATCTGTAGGACTAGATGTCTAGAGCCCTCCCCACCCTCCTTACACTACAGTGCACCCCCTTTTGTGCTGCTGCAGGGAAGAAGCTGGAAGTGGAGCTGGGAAGCAGAAAGTACAGGGTCTGGAGGAGGAACAGAGGAGGGCAGCAGTCAGGTGCCGGAGCCTTCTGAATGCTGAGATCAGTGGGGGTGGAGAAAAGGGGGTGCTACAGCTGCCCTGAGATGCTCAGGATCTGTAGAAGTCATGTCCTCTCTGCTGCTGACTGCTGAGATGAGGGGGCCACAGATGAACCTCTCCACAGCTGCATAGAGAAGCGCAGGATATGGGGGAGCAGTTCTGTCATCCTCTCTGCTGCCAGTTGCTGAAATAAGGTGGGGGGTGGAGACCAGGGGGGTTTCGCAGCTGCCGGAGAGGTGTGAGGATCACATAAAATGTCCTGGTGGGCCAGATTCGGCCCCGAGGCCTTGTGTTTGACACATGTGGAAAAAGAGGTCAAAGGAAATTGCCAATCAAAACAAAGTTTTGGCTTTACATATAGTTAATGCCTTAATGTAATGATCAGTGGTGTATTTTCTTAGATTTCAGCCAAAATGCATTTAGTGATTTTTTTTTTTTTTTTTTCCATGAAGCTACAAAAATACTTGTACGCAGTCTAGCAGACCTTCTCTTGCTGAGTAAGGGGCATAGGAAAGAGGTTTTGCTGTCAAGTTCCGGGGGGTCAAGGTGCTCAGCTCCCAGCACCTTCCCCGTTAGGGCCAGATCACACTTGTGTATTGCATTTTAAATACATTACCATTAAACTCTGTAATGTGCATTTTGAAGAAAGTGCATCAAAGATGAAGCAAGCTGGAAGCGCATGGATTTGAACGGTTCCATAGGAACAAATAGGGTACAACTTTTCATGCATTTTTGAACTGCCAAATCGCATGTTAAGTGGCAGCAAGTAAATTGGCGCACGATACTGTGCATCTTTCAGAACGTGACAATCACCAGCTCGCTGCTCGGGGAGCTGTGAAAACCAAGCAATTGGCAGTTTGAAAAACCCCTGCACAAATACAGTGTGACATAAAAAATTGCAACGACCGCCATTTTATTCTCTAGGGCCTCTGCTAAAATAAAATAAAAATGTAAAAAAAATTTGATACGTTTGTGTGTATTTTCTAGCAAAAAAAAAGTAAACCGTGTCGGAATAGGCCTGGTATTCAATTGGATAGAGAGTAACTTTCCTGCAGACCAAAATAAGGAATATATCAGGGATTCCTTTTTGTCCAATTCTGCTTTCTTGAGTTTCATGGGATGGGTGGAGAAATAGGCAGGTCTTTGCTAAACTCATGAAGGGGCTACCTTTTTCCAGCAATTGGTGATCTATTTCTTGAGTGATTAAATCACTTGTGTCCATTTCAATATAGTGATCACCATTTATGACTACTAACATTGAAAACATTCAGCCAACCTTGTATGTGGAACAGATGATATCTTTGTTTTAAATTTTGGTCTACAGATACAGTGCAGACACAAACGAGCTTAATTGTAAATAAATTCTCCCTGCCACTATTTCTTGGTAAACAGATGTATCGGCGTGAAGTAGCAGATGTTTTTCATGTAAAAATTGAAAGGCTGTTTCACAGTGCCTGTGTGACCCTATTCTCCAATTTCCACCCAAGTTGTCCAAACTTGAGCAAAGTCCTTTATAGTTGCACTAAATTAAAGCGCCATTAAACCCAAAACCAAAAATATAATATATTGCAGCTTACCAATCATTAGATGTGGTGGCTGCTCTAGTTTTCTTTTTTCTTTTTTCCCCTCAGTTTTCACCTGGTGATCTGGCCAGTAAAACTCCTCCTTTATTAGAGTGCTACCACTCTGGATGAAACAGCACAGGAGCACCTTCGGACAGAAGAATTTAGTCTGGGGGGAAAGCAGTGTTGGGTGGACTAGCAGATTTAGATACACTAACCAATTGAAGCCAAACTCCAGCTAATACTTTATAAGCAGTTACAGCAGCGGTTATTTTTTTCTTTTTTATCCTTTTGGGATAAAGATTTTACGTGAAAGCTGATCGTTGTAAGCACACCTGTCAGTGCTAAATGGCTTTGTCTCATCCCTGTAACTGCTACATCTGCAAGATAGCTTGTTCTTTTGAAAAATAGACTTACTTGCTGGATCACTTGGGGAAAATAAAGGAAAGCCTAAAAAAGAAAGCAAATGCCGACACCGAATCTAAGAATAGGTAAACAGTAATATAATGTTTGTTTTTGGCTTTAACGCGTTTCTGACTGGCGCACACCGATGTATGTCGGCAGAATAGCACGGCTGGGCAAATGCCGTGCCATCACATACGCGCCGCCGGAGGCCTGCGAGGCAGCCAGGAGCTCCATGAGTAGGATCGCGGGTCCTGCGGACTCGATACCCGTGATCGTCTCACGGAGAGGAAGAACGGGGAGATGCTGATGTAAACAAGCATCTCACCGTTCTGCCTAGTGACACTGCCACTGATCATAGCTCCCTATGATCGGGAGCTGTGATCAGTGATGTCACAGCTAGTCCATCCCCCTTACAGTTAGAACACATCCCTAGGACACACTTAACCCCTACAGTGCCACCTAGTGTTAACCCCTTCACTGCCAGTCATATTTACACAGTAATCAATGCAATTTTAATCGCACTGATCGCTGTTCAAATTGTCTGACGTGTCCACCATGTCAGTCACGATAAAAATCGCTGATTGCAGCCATTACTAGTAAAAAATATATATATATATATAATGTGTGTATATATATATAAATGCCATAAAACTATCCCCTATTTTGTAGACGCTATAACTTTTGCACAATCCAATCCATAAATGCTTATTGCGATTTTTATTTTTATTTTTTTATTTATCTTTTTACCAAAAATATGTAGAATACGTATCAGCCTAAACTGAGGGAAAAAATGCTTTTTTAATATATGTTTGGGAGATATTATAGCAAAAAATTATGCGGGTTTTTTTGTTCAAAAATATAGCTTTTTTTGTTTTGTTTATAGCGCAAAAAATAAAAACGGCAGAGGTGATGAAATACCACTAAAATAAAGCTCTATTTGTGGGGGAAAAAAGCCGTCAATTTTGTTTGGGAGCCACGTTGCATGGCCGCGCAGTTGTCAGTTAAAGTGACGCAGTGCCGAATCGCAAAAAGTGCTCTGGACCACTTTAAAATTGAAGAATTTGCATTGAAATGTACAAATAGTGTCATGGTGAACACCCTGCTCTTTCAGAAAGTAATATTTAATGCCTCTGTTCTTACAATACAGTCTCTGGGAAGTAACTTTTCCACTTAAAAAGCAATTTTTGGATTCCAGTCAAGTAATTGTGTCTAGGCTCAGTTTCCAAGGCCGGGTTCATGGTGCTTTGGTCGCAGTGTGGGTGTATTCTAATTTTTAAATATTAGGTAGCACGTTTTTTGCTGCGTTTTCTGAAAGCACACCAAAGAAAGCAGCCTGCAGGACTTATGGTGCGCTGTCAGAAAACTCTGACCTAGTAGAAGTCAATGGGAGCACAGCTAAGAACGCATGTAAACCACGCATATATGCGCATTGCTGCCAAAATGCAGCTTTAGTGAAAACTTGAGTACATGCAAGAGACATTTTCGCAGTCTTCTGCTGTGCAGTCCGAGTCACAGCGCACAGCATGAGGGATTAGTCTGAGCCACCCTTTTATACTGCTTACTGTATGTATGTAAGTGGATAATGAGCACAATCAATCGTCCAATACAGTAAATGACAATGTTACACACTGCATTCAAACATTATCAACCCAACATAACGTGGGGTGTCCGCTACAGAGGAATTTGTGTGTCTGGTACTTGTGCTTTGTATATTGGTGTGTACAGGTAGGAGGTGACTATCTGCAGATAACCCATTTTCATCCAGATGAAACAAGATGCTGTTGCATGTGCTTGCAGTCAAAAGCATGCTACAAACCCCTAGCAATTTCAGTCCTGAGATTGTGTGCATAGGGAGGGTCAGGCTCTGCAGTCAACATTCAGGGCTTCAGAGAAAGGCAATGCTGCTCCAGGTGATACCAATCTGATCAGAATGGGCTAGGTACAAGCCCCGGCTCACCACCAAAAAGAAAAAGAAAGATATGGCTGCACACCACCAACGATACAACATAGATTTATTGATAAGTCAATGTCATCCTAGCTGCCACCAAGACAAGGACACAGAGGAGGTGACATATTTCATACTTTAGTACTTCTTCAAAACCTAAGGAACAATTGAACCATTGAGCCTTAAAAAGGCTCCTCTACAGGTGTCGGGTAATGCAATCAGCATCCCAGGTGCTTGACAAGCGAAAAGTATACATATATATCGCCCTGTGAATAGTACACCTAGTATTACAAGTTAAAAGCATATATATCCAATTCAAATATAAAGAAAAATATATTAAAAAAACCTGTGACCAAAAATGGAAAATAATAAAGAAAATAAAAACTGAAAACATGAAACATCACATAAAAAATATTTAACTATACTGGAAAAAAAATGTATAAAAAAAAAAAAAAAAGACAGAAACTTGATAAATACAAATATAACATATACCAGAAAAGAAGGAAATAGATTAGGATTCCGAGAAGTAAGGTGACATTATAGGGTTTCTTATATAGAAAATAACCTGAAAAACTTTAGCCTATGTTAACCTTCAAGGTTTCCAATACCAGGACACATAAAAAGATGTAGATACGAACAAACAAAAAGGTATATTAAGGTCTAAATCGATCCCACATGACTCTAATATACAAAATATGTCTATATAAATGAATTAATATAGACCCTTAAGAACCATATATACCAACTGGTATAGAGACTGTAAACGTATTTCATAACATTTAGTGTCCTATTACTTTTATATCAAATTTAATTCTAATCGTAGTAGTGACTGACGTCCCGTTTAAAGCTGAGACCCCCCCCCCCCCGGCGCTCGTACCTTCTCAGACTTGTACTTTCATAGCAGTAACACTCCCTGAAGTGTTTTTTGCAATGTTGGTTCCTTTGTTTTTTTACTACACTGTAGACATGCTCATAGAAACGGTCCCTCAATCGTCTCTTGGTTCTACCCACATACTGGACAGTACATACACTGCAAGTGACCAGATATATAACATAATTGGTATTACAATTAATGACTTTATCTCAAATTCTCTTTGGATGATGCTCAAAACATATTGGCCCCTAGAATATGGCAGGGGCAACCCGATGACCCACACTTAAAATTTCCTTTAAAATGTAGCCATGTAAACGACTGTGATTTAAAGCTGGGTGACAAGGATTGGCCTAATGTTGTTCCCATTTTGTAGAATGTTTGCACGTCTCATCCATATAGTGGTGGAACATCGTTAAATTCCATAAGAGTAGATAAAGTCAATTAGTTTTTTTGGGCATCTAATTTCTTACTCCTGTTTTTATTCAAGAAATCTTCCCTGCTTTTATTTTTATCAACCTTAAGAGCTCTATTGAGCATCCACTTTGGGTAACCCCTATCTAGGAACCATTTATAAAGAGCACTGGCTTATTAAAGTGTGATTCATTGCTACAGATATGTTTTTAATTGCAGGAATTGTCTTATGGGATACCTTTTAATGGTATGTTTGGGATGTACAGACTGGGCTAAGAGTAGTATGTTTCCAGATAACGGTTTCCTGTATAGGGTAGTGCTGACATTCTCAGTCTTTCACTCATAAGACATACATCCAAATAGCAGATAACCTTGGCATTCACCTGACCTGTGAACACCAGGCACTTTTTGGTATTCAAATATTCCAGTAAAGGATTTAGCATATCAACACCATTGATGGCCACCAACAGGAGGTCATCAATGTACCTTAGGTACATTCTCATCTGAGGTCTAAAGGGGGGTCTCGCCGCCAAAGATGTGGGACTGCTCCCACCAACCCATGTAGAGGTTTGCCCGGGACAGTGAAAAGCGGGTGGGATGCTTGTCAAGCACACGGGACGCTGATTGCATTACCTGACACCTCTAGAGGAGTCTTTTTAAGGCTTAATGCTTCAGTTGTTCCTTAGGTTTTCAAGAAGCACTAGTTAAATGTGAAACGCGTCACCTCTTGTGTCCTTGTCTTGGTAGCTGCTGTGATGACATTGACATATCAATAAATCTACGTTGGGCCTTTGGTGTGCTGCCATATCTATCTTTTTCCTAACATTCAGGGCTTATTTGCACCTGTGGCCTGGGGTGTTAAAAATAGGTGAATCAGCCACAGGTTTATGGCCCCTCTTAACTTTACACAGCCACTAAAATTGGTTGTACACATGCTGCAGCAAAAATTATGGTGTGGGTTTTTTGGGGTAAAAATTGACAGTGAGCAGGTGACATACCACCTCAATGCTGCCCTGTCAACCACCCTCTAAAAAGTAATACATCAGAAGTCACTTTTCAGAGGGGCAGCAAGGGCTGCCACAAGTGTAGTTGAGACCTTACGCATCCAGATAAAACCTAGCTTTATGGAAGTTGTGTGTACATAACACAGGAAAGAAATATGCTTGATTCCCCCATCAACACAGGCAGTTTTTAACGTGGAAATCACTCTTGCCAGGCCATTGTCTTCTGGCAGGGGAAGCTGTACCTGCCGGGAGAAGACCATAGTTATTGCTAGAGGCTATAACAGCCTCTAGCGATAATCGTAGGTCAAAGACAGCATGCTAGTTTGTACCCAAGTTGATCAATCAATCAATGTATGGCTTGCCTTAAACTATTCAATGTTAACCACTTTCCGCTCGTGTAACTTATACGGCGGCAAGGTGACACTTCCGGTTTGGGGCGTGCCGCCGGTGACCCGCTCCCACTGTGATTATACACAGAGGGAGCTGATCTGCAGGTACTGGGAACTCTGTCCGCTGGCACCCACCGATCATCTAGGGGCAGAATGGCAATCTGCCAGTAGGGAAGGCATGGATCCTCTGTTCTTGCAAAGCAGGGACATTGATCCATGCCTTCCCCTAGTAAAAGCACCTCCCACAGTACGCACACTAGCTAGTCACACAGTTAAAACCTTGTTTACCACCTTCCCGACCAGTGTCATTAGTACAGTGACTGCATATTTTTAGCACTGGTCCCCAAATAAGTGTTGGTGTCTGACTGTTTGCCGTATATCGCAGTCCCTCTATAAGTCACTGATCGCCGCCATTACTAGTAAAAAAATAAATAAAACCAAAATAAATAAAAATAATCAATGTAAGTTTATTGGGATTTTCTTTAGCAAAAATATGTAGCAGAATACATGTCTAAATTCATGAAGAAATTATTTTTTTTAATAGGTTTTATAGCAGAAAGTAAAAAGAAATGTTTTTTTTTCCAACATGGCCAGGCTTTTTATTTATTTTTTTTTTTTTAACAGGTAAGTTTTTATTTATCATCACTGAAAAAATAAACAGACAGTGGTACAATACAACAGTGCATCGTACAACACAACCTAACATAGTGTTCAGAGTACAGTCAGTTTAGCAGACGTTGCATATCAATAGGTGCAGGTCAAAAAACAGAGGAGAGGAAATTGAGTAAAAGGAAAAAAGGAGGATGAGAGGAAGAAAAAAAAAAGGGGGGGAGGGGGAAGAAACCAGAAGCCAGGCCTCCGGAAGCAGCTCATAAGAAAAGGCAAGTCACAGCAAAACAGCATTTTCCCCCTAGTATCCATTATTGATCAAGTAAATGCAAGAGAATATCACAGATCCCATAACCAACCATCCCAAGAATGTACCATCTACACTCCCACCCAACAACCCCATATCTTGTCGAATTTGGACGGGCACTTCCGACTCATATACGTCAACTTGTACAGTGGAAGAGCGGAGTTAATCAACCCTTTCCATTGAGAGATCTCAGGGGGGTCCGCCTTCTTCCAATTAAGGAGAATGGTCTTCCTGGCATAAAATGTTGCATAAAATACAAACAGTTGCCTATGTGCACCCATCGCCACACCATCACACACCCCCAAAAGCAGGACCACAGGGTCCATCCCCACCGAGAGATCCCCCAACGAATTCAGAACCCCCACCACCTCCCTCCAGAAGGTCTGAATAGCTGGGCATTCCCACACTACATGCATAAATGTCCCAACCGCTACGTCACATTTCGGGCACCTATCGGAGCTTAGTGGGTATATTCTTGAGAGTCTCTGTGGAGTGTAATAGGCCCTATGAAGAAACTTTAGTTGAATGAACCTATCACGCGCAGAGATCATCCGGGGTATATAGTTCTGGATCCCTTCCTGCCAGTCCTCCCCATTCAGAGATGGAAGATCAGAACTCCATTTGCGAAAGAGCGCAGACTCCTCTACGGGTTCCGAAGTGGAGAGCCTGAGGTACAGGGAGGAGAGGATACGATCCGTGTATTTGGAAGTGAGAAACTTCTCAATCTGGTGTGAGCAGATAGAGATTGGGGTAGGGAATTGGGCCCGTGTCGCATGTCGCAGCTGCAGGTATCGAAAAAACATTTTATTCGGCAACCCGAAATCCACCTTGAGGGTATCAAAATTGAGGAGGACCCCCCTAGGCATAACATGTTGTACGGTCGTAATGGCATATTTGGCCCACAGTGCAGGATCTGGGATAGATTTGAAGTGTTGCAACTGTGGATTGCCCCACAACGGCGTATGGGGTGAGACCTCAAGAGGGCCGTTAAGTTTCCTCGACACCTGCATCCACACACGCACCGTCGTTGCTTTATTTTTATTTTTTAATAGTGGAAAAAAACAACTGCAGAGGTGATAAAATAACACCAAAAATAAAGCTCTATTTGTAGGGGGAATTTTTTTTTTTATTTAGGTACAGCGCCACACGACCGCACAAATTGTCAAGAGAAGTAATGCAGTGCCGTATCGCAAAAAAAATGGCCTGTTCATGAAGTGGGGGAAATCTTCTGGAGGCCAAGTGGTTAAATGAAGGCAGCTAAATTCATTTGAGTTTTATTTCTGTCTTCCTGTAATGCCTTTGGAATGTTCTTGAAAAGTAGGACACACATTTACATAATTGACGTAACCTTTCAATCTTTTCCAGTCTTTGTGATTTTGTTTTTATCCTTTCGTTGTCACTGGCTCACATTCCTTTTTGTTTGCGCCCTCTATTTCTTTTTTGTGCAGGGAGCAGTGATGGCTCTGAGCTCAGTGAAGATATGTCATGGCCAGCATTTGAAAGGTAAGCACAAGTATGCTGCTCTTTTACCTCCTAGAAAAAAATGGGGAACTTTATTTCTAAGGGCTACTGCCCCGTGTCGCTTTTTTAAGTCAAGTTAAAGTAGAAGTGCAGAATTGTTTTCCTTCTGTATCAATCATTCCTCCTAATCAGGAGGTGTTACTGTTTAGAGCATTGCTTTGCGTCCAGCATTTTTGTGATGTCAGATATTAAATGTTAGATCTGGGTTATAGTTATGTGCACTGTTCTAGTGGCACTGTAACATTTGTGCCTTTACACAAAATAACTCAGCAAATCAGGTGTCCGGGGACTAAATCGCATACTACCAAGAGCCTCTGCAACAGCCCACAATGCTAGATTGCATCTTCTGAAATGGGAAGCAGGACAGTGTGACCTGATATGAGATGACAATTTTATGATACTTAAACAGAAGCCATAAGCAACTCGGCAGTGACTGCTAAGTGGTTATTAAGTGACAATGTTCTGTTAGATATTCATTTTCACATTAAGTAGGTCCAAGTGGAAGATGATATACTTGCATGGTACTATACGTTTGCATTGCTAGGTGTTTAAATTTAACAGTACAACTCATAAAAGAGGAAAACGGTGGGGAATCAAAAAATCAAATGATAAAAACATTTGCAAGTAGTAATCTAGACTATAAAGCATTTGCCAAATTGTTAGATATTTGCTGTTTTGAGGAAACAGCCAGGCAGCAGTCTGACAGGTCTGACACAACGGTTTTGGTTGTGGGGAAAATACATACAGAAACCGCATGACAAAAGCTGGCCACAGATGGATTGAAATTTGTCTGGTTCAGCAGGACCCCCCTGAATTGTGATCCACTTCTCACAAATGGGATTGTTGGAAAATTTTTGTTTGATCAGCACTGCAGCCAAGTGCCTACAGATCAGTGTATTTGACAGCAGAAGAGTCACCACTATCAATACTGTAGCGCAAGGGGGAGAATTCTTCTATTCCCTCCTAGAGGTTTGTTCAGGTGCGTTCAAAATCCCACATGCCCGATCCCACCAGGAAGCCGAGACTGCACAGCGCTAATCACAGGCAGCGAGACATTTCCCGATCCAAAGCTGCACAGATCGGGAAATGTCTCACTGCCAGTGATTAGCTGTGTGCAGTGTACACTTCCTGGCAGGATCGGGCATGTGGGATTTCAAACACCCCCAAGCCCATTCCCTCAGAATGTGTGGATTGGAAAATCTATTTTTTTTGTTTTGTTTTCGTTTTTTGATCAGCCATCTGATCAACAAATAAAAATTCAATCCATGGCCAGCATTACTCTTGCTGTGCTTAAGACACAGTACTTGTACACAGGCCTTTCTGCCGTTATTAAGAAATGTGTAAACGACAAGTCTCTACACAGTATTTGCAAAGCTTTTGGCAAACTTCAAGCAGCTTTTATGAAACACATAAAGAAGTACCATCAGAAACTAAAATTCATTGCTGAACCCTACAGGGGGGTAACGTACATGTAAAAAAATAAATAAAAAATTCTGTCTTTTTCACCTAGGTTAAAACCCAATTTATGGGTGTTCCAAGGAGGAAGTTACAGGATGGCATTACCAATGCCCCCTCTCCTCCCCTCTTTTCTTTTTGGTGTACTAGCTGTAAGGGAGCGTGTAACAAAAGGGAGTCCTGGCAGTGAGTGCAAGAGATATTCGCAAATAGCTTATGATTTCGGGAAAATTCATCCCCCTTTTAATTTACAGCCTCTTACAAACGATCACGTCTGTCCATGAAGCGACCGCAGGCTTTTTTTAATTATTATTATTTTAGTCATTATGTCATTGTGTCAAGTAAATAGATTTCCAAATATATCAGGCCACACCGTTGAAATGGCAACAAACTATGATACTTAAAATTGTACTTGGAGGATGATGAGAGCTCATGAAATTAGGATTAAAATGATCCCCTTGTAGAACAGCCCATTCAGTTTAAAACTGAAACAAAAGGCAAAACATTTTTGTATAGATATAAAAAACCCATGATAAATACAATTTTTTCCCCCCTTTTTAGAAGTGTTAACATTCCCTCTGCTCTCAGTTGCATAAGAGCTGGGGGAGTAGAAGCAACAGTACACTGAGCTTCCCAGTGACTGGCTGTGTCAGGATAAGTCTGATCATTGGAGGAGAGAAGACTGAGTTCCAGCATAGCAAGAGAACTAACCATGATGTGCTCTCCTGCTTAGTGTGATCAGTTTTTAATTGGAAAGCAGAGGGACTGCCAGGGATTTCACAAACCAGAAACAATATAAAGAGAACTGCATTTTTTTTTTCATACAAGAACATGATACAGCAGGCACATATCAGGAATATGAAATGCTGAGGTAACAAACACTTTAAGAGCCAGTGATGGCCCTAGAATTATTCCTCTGTGACCTGTGCAGCAGTACCAAAGGTATGTTGTGCAATTGAAGTTTACATATGCATGTGCATCCTAGGTGTGCATTCTGATTTTTACAATTTTTTTATTTTTTTTAATGTTTACATTTTTTATAAGTTCCTCATGTGATGGCATTGTAAAGGTGACAGGTCCCGTTCATGGAGACCTCTGGGTTCTGCCATCTCTGCTGCCTGTAGAAGTGATCAAGCACAGGGCATAGAGATGAGATCCTGGGTATAAATTTAAAAAGAAAAGCTTTACAGCTGCAATAAACCATGAGATTATTTGTGTTCATGTCATTGGCGGCCGAAGGGTTGAAGATGGTAAAGATTATAGAGCTAAAGGGTGTTCTGAAAATGTCAAGAAAACTACTTCAAGCTTATTTGAAAGCTTTGCAAATCCTTTGTAAAAAGCTGTTGCACACACTGCTCTTATTACACAGGCTGAAGTCCATGTGGACAAGGCCTTGTACAGTTTGATGTCATTAAGTTTAGCTTCCATATACCAATTACCAATTGACTGAAGATGCATATCCTGTGGCTAAAGGCCATACACTAAATTACAGTGCTGGTTGCTTTCTAGTTCCTAAGTATCTCTTACTGTAATCACATTCTACAAGAACACTTGGCCAAATAAGGGCATTCATACTGAATACAGGTCCATTCCTGTTCTAGTCACAGATGTACAGTGCCTTGCGAAAGTATTCGGCCCCCTTGAACTTTTCAACCTTTTGCCACATTTCAGGCTTCAAACATAAAGATATAACATTTTTTTTTTTTGTGAAGAATCACCAACAAGTGGGACACAATTGTGAAGTGGAATGAAATCTATTGGATTTTTGAAACTTTTTTAACTAATAAAAAAATGAAGTGGGGCGTGCAAAATTATTCGGCCCCCTTGCGTTAATACTTTGCAGAGCCACCTTTTGCTGCGATTACAGCTGCAAGTCGCTTGGGGTATGTCTCTATCAGTTTTCCACATCGAGAGACTGAAATTCTTGCCCATTCTTCCTTGCAAAACAGCTCGAGCTCAGTGAGGTTGGATGGAGAGCGTTTGTGAACAGCAGTTTTCAGCTCTTTCCACAGATTCTCGATTGGATTCAGGTCTGGACTTTGACTTGGCCATTCTAACACCTGGATACGTTTATTTGTGAACCATTCCTTTGTAGATTTTGCTGTATGTTTGGGATCATTGTCTTGTTGGAAGATAAATCTCCATCCCAGTTTCAGGTCTTTTGCAGACTCCAACAGGTTTTCACCCAGAATGGTCCTGTATTTGGCTGCATCCATCTTCCCCTCAATTTTAACCATCTTCCCTGTCCCTGCTGAAGAAAAGCAGGCCCAAACCATGATGCTGCCACCACCATGTTTGACAGTGGGGATGGTGTGTTGAGGGTGATGAGCTGTGTTGCTTTTACGCCAAACATATCGTTTTGCATTGTGGGCAAAAAGTTAAATTTTGGTTTCATCTGACCAGAGCACCTTCTTCCACATGTTTGGTGTGTCTCCCAGGTGGCTTGTGGCAAACTTTAGACAAGACTTTTTATGGATATCTTTGAGAAATGGCTTTCTTCTTGCCACTCTTCCATAAAGGCCAGATTTGTGCAGTGTACAACTGATTGTTGTCCTATGGACAGACTTTCCCACCTCAGCTGTAGTTCTCTGCAGTTCATCCGGAGTGATCATGGGCCTCTTGGCTGCATCTCTGATCAGTCTTCTCCTTGTCTGAGCTGAAAGTTTAGAGGGACGGCCAGGTCTTGGTAGATTTGCAGTGGTCTGATACTCCCATTTCAAAATGATCGCTTGCACAGTGCTCCTTGGGATGTTTAAAGCTTGGAAAATCTTTTTGTATCCAAATCCGGCTTTAAACTTCTCCACAACAGTATTACGGACCTGCCTGGTGTGTTCCTTGGTCTTCATGATGCTCTCTGCGCTTTCAACAGAACCCTGAGACTATCACAGAGCAGGTGCATTTATACAGAGACTTGATTACACACAGGTGGATTCTATTTATCACCATCAGTCATTTAGGACAACATTGGATCATTCAGAGATCCTCGCTGAACTTCTGGAGTGAGTTTGCTGCACTCTTCAGTTTTTTATTTGCTAAAAAAGTTTAAATTATCCAATAGCTTTCGTTCCACTTCACAATTGTGTCCCACTTGTTGGTGAT
The DNA here is from genome assembly GCF_037356315.1 of Lithobates pipiens. Lineage (NCBI taxonomy): Eukaryota > Metazoa > Chordata > Amphibia > Anura > Ranidae > Lithobates > Lithobates pipiens. The sequence continues at coordinate 266,317,454 of NW_027507785.1, read as the reverse complement.
TCTTCACAAAAAAATAAAATTTTATATCTTTGTTTGAAGCCTGAAATGTGGCAAAAGGTTGAAAAGTTCAAAGGGGCCAAATACTTTCGCAAGGCACTGTATGTCTTGTTTTTCAATATTCATAGGCCCTTTTAAGTTTATTCTAATATAAGTGAAACAAAGTGCCAAACAGTTGTTCTGAGGAACACTGCCAAGTCGATTGTCTAAAATGTCCAGCCCACTTTTAATACTATAGGCCTGTTCTGTTACACTACTCTCCCTGGCAAGTCCTACCAGCATGTGAGTGTTGTCAAATGCAGCCACATGTATGATCCATTAAATCAGTGGATCTCAACTCCTGTCCTCAGGACCCACTAACAGGCCAGGTTTGGAAGATAACTGAAATACATCACAGGTGATATAATTTGCTGCTCAGTGATTGCAGTATTCTAGTCTGCATCTCCCCAAGGTAATACTTAAAAGCTGGCCTGTTAGTGGGTCCTGAGGAGTTGAGAACCACTGCATTAGATCCTGAGAGGTAAAGTACCTGTCTCTTCCTATCATGGATACTTTCATAAAATAGGATTGTCACTTATCATAAGGATGTCTCTGGATGTGGGGAATAACATGCAGGCCCCGAAAAACTATTTATAATGAAAAGTTATCACACTTGTGGCCATGAAAAGGTGCAGCTACCTAGAGGCCGTGTTATCTAAGCACTCTGGAAGATGGAGTGAATACATTCTTTGTGTCTGTCACACAGGAAATTCCAGCCATACATTTCTGTATAATGAAGGAAAGACCAGGAAATCAGTGTGCTTCAGACATGACAATATGTAAAGGAAGAACTGTTCTTGTTGTCTATAGCAACAAATTCCTTTTTTTATTCTTTCTGGCCAGTTAATTATGCAAAAGTCTCACTAACCTTTGCAGATTGCCATCTCAGCTTCATAGAGAGGGACAGGGCAGCTTTAATAGGCTGTATCAGATTGCTGCTAGTGTCCATGGAGTATTATCTGCCTTTTCTGTATATCCTGTTGTGGTATCAATCTGTAAGTAACACTGCCAATCTGTAATGGAATCCAACAGGAACAGATTGTACCATTCTCTGGGGCCGGTGACTCGAGGTTCATGGAATGGCTACCGGGGCCCATTGAAGGCCAGCAGGTATTATGGCAGCACTATGGTGATGGTGGAGTTGTGGCACAGAGTTAATTTATTCTTTCTTGGTTGCTGGGTACTCTTCTTCTACTTTTGGGGATTATTTGTTTTGGTGTGTGCTGGGTCGCTCAGATTTCCAAATATTTAAATCTTTTGTTCATAAGCTTTTATCAATAATTTTTCTGTTGCACAATTCTATTATTGCATTTGAAAAAAAAAATTAGTGCATGGCATGAGCTCTTTCATATTTCTTTTCACATCCTAAAGTATTTTTCAAACGGGTATTTTTCAGTTTAATTACATCATTACATTTAATTACAGTTGAACTAATGTCCGGGGTCTGGAGACATGCAGCTCTGTCGAGGCTAGCCTAAAATGCCTTGGTAAAAAAAAAAAAAAAAATGGTTGGCTACAAGGATTTGCCTGTTCCTCCTAAGCTGTATGCTTAGACCTTGGAAATGGTCAGAATATACAAGCAATCTTGTAAACCAGAGCATTATTTGCTTTTATTGTTTGTTTTTTTGTTTTGTTTTTTTGGCTAACTTTAAAAATATTTGTGCATTGGCAGAGAACTCTTATAAAATGGCTGTATGTATTGAGTTGGGGCCTATTCATAGATATCTGGTCCAATGCGGCCCATTAACACACATTGTTAGCTCTGAAAAGGTTGCTAATGTGCCACTTTGGTTCTAAAGTAGGACTTGCATGACTTTTTCCACAGTGCATCGCTATGCAATCATTGTTTTTCACATAAACATTTTAACTAGTTGGCTAAGGAGACAACATAGTAGAAGCAGCCTACCATATGAGGCACTGCCAAACTTCATCTGACAATCAGAATCTCTGTGCAGGGTTCAGTCACTTCTGATGCTTAATTCATCTTTTACTATTGCGCTTTGAGAACAGGCTTTGAAATCAAAAAAGCAAACTGAGAAGGCACCAAGCTAAAAAGGGAACCAAAAGTTCAATCTCTGCACAAGAAAAGAGTGCAAAATATACATTTGTGTTGAAAGCAAAAAAAAATGGGCATAGCAGTTGTGTGTGGGGCTGCAGAATGGTCAAGGTGACTATGCTGACGTGTCCACAGCCAAGTGCCTACAATAGGCACATGAGCATCAGAACTTGACCACAGAGCAATGGAAGAAGGTGGCCTTGTCTAATGAATCCAATTTCCTTTAAAATCATTTGCATGGCTGGGTGCGTGTGTTGCTTACCTGGGGAAGAGATGGCACCAGAATGCAGTATGGTAAGAAGGTAAGTTGGTAGGGGCAGTGTGATGCTTTGGCGATGTTCTGCCATAAACTTTGTTGGTGGCCAGGGACACCCCTTTGTGAAAATGGTATTCCATTATGGCAGTGGCCTTTTTTTAGAAGGCTATTGCACCCTGCCACACTACAAAAATGGTTTTAGGTTTTGTCTTGGCCTTCAAATTCTCCAGATCTCAGTCCAATGAGCATCTGTGGAATGTACTGTAAAAACAAGAAACCAGGCCGATTCATGGAGGCCCCATCTTGCAACTTACAGGGCTTAAGGGTCTGCTACTGATGACTTGGCACCAGATACCAAAGAATACCTTCAGAGAGGTGTGCAATTCAATTAACCACTTGAGGACTAGCCTTGTTTTGAGATTTTGGTGTTTACGAGTTTAAAACCATTTTTGCTAGAAAATTACTTGGAACCCCCAAACATTATATATATTGTTTTTCTAACACCCTAGAGAATAAAATTGTGGTCATCGCAATATTTTTTTTATACACTGTATTTGCACAGTGGTCTTACAAGCGCACTTTTTTTGGAAAAAAATCACTTTTTTTTTTTAATAAAAAAATAAGACAACAGTAAAGTTAGCCAATATTTTTTGTTTAAATTGTGAAAGATAATGTTATGCCAAGTAAATTGATACCCAACATGTCATGCTTCAAAATTGCACCCGCTCGTAGAATAGCTTCAAACTTTTACCCTTAAAAATCTCCATAGGCGACGTTTAAAAAAATTCTACAGCTTGCATGTTTTGCGCTAGAATTATTGCTCTTGCTCTAACGATTGGCCACCGTTTTCATAGGCGGGTGCTACTCACGTCTGCGTTCGCTTCTGCGCACGAGCTCGTCAAGACAGGGCTCTTAAAAAAAAAATAAAAAAAAATTCTTATTTTACTTGTACTCCTGTGCACAGCTCTCTTCAGGTCACTCTACAGGTTTTCAATTGGATTCAGGTCAGGGCTCTGGCTGGGTCATTGCAAAACTTTCATCTCCTTCTAGCAAAGCCATGCTTTTCTTGATTTGAAGGTATTTTTGGGTTTGTAGCAGAGGCCTGGAAGTTTTGTACCAAAATTTACTGATATTTGGAACTGTTCATAAGTCCCTTCACCTTGACTAAAGCCCCAGTTTGAGATTAAGAAAAACGGCCCCAAAGTTTAATATTGCCACCACCATGCTTCACTGTGGGTATGGTATTCTTTTAGTGATGTGCAGTGTTGGTTTTGCGACAAACATACTTTTTGACATTATGGCCAAGCTCTCATCAGACACAATACTTTTTCCGACGTGTTTTTGGCAGACTGATGTAAGCTTTTGCAAAATGTAGCTGGGCTTTGATGTTTTAGTAAGAAAAGGCTTCCAACCAGCCACCTTACCCCACAACCTAGACATGAGGAATACGGAAGTTTGGTGTCACATGTAGTACACAACACTTTCCCCAAATTCCTGCCGCTCCTTTAATATTGCTTTAGGCTTTTTAGCAGCCTCCAGGGCCAGTTTTCTTGTTTTTTGTTTTTTTTTTCATTTTGGAGGGACGTCCGAAATGTTGTGCCATGTTTTCGCCATTTGTTGATGACTGTCTTCACCATGATCAATGATATATCTAATGCCTTAAAAAATTTTTGCACCTTACAACAATTGGATCTCTGATGCTTTGTAGGATTTTTGTGGACCAAGGCTTTTGCTGTAAGAGGCAACTGAGTAATCCCTGGTTCACATTGACAGCGGGAATAAAACAAATTCATTTCCGCATGTCAGTTCCGACTTCGGGGGCGTTTTCAGAGACATCTGTGCTGTTTCTGCACAGATGTCAATTAAAATTGCACCCCAAAATTGGCAAAAGCAGCACAAAAACTACATTTGGAAATCGGTGCAGCGCCGCAAATTCGAACGCTACCATTGCCACTGATCTGGCATGTCAAATCGCCTGCCAAATCACATCAATGTGAACCAAGGCTCAATGTCAGAAAAATCCTACTAGAACAACTAAACTTTTTATATGGCCTAATCATTGTCACTCTCATGATGGCAGGTGTGTACTGACCACTATTTAACATTTTGAATGTGATTGTTTAATTCTGACCACAGCCACATCTCTAATTAGAGGGTTTGTACACTTATGTAGCCACATTATCTACTTGATGTCCGCTCGCCCACCCGCAATGTACTGTGGGTGAGCAACTGCTGTAGGCAAAGTGACAAACTGATATGTCACTGCCTACTTCTGGGTTTAAGGCACGCTTGTGTGTGTTCAACACAGCGCTCTGGACACAGGGAAAGATCTGTCCGTTTCTCATCCCTGCAAAGCAAGGATGAGAGACTGAGAGATCTTTAGTAAAAAGCAGCACAAATTACACAGGCACACTTTTAACCCCTTGATCACACTAGATAATAACCCCTTCCCAGCCAGGGTCATTAGTACATTGACCATGTATAATGTCACTGTATTAATGTCAGTGGCAATTTCCCCCCCAGCGTCAGTTTCAGATTGTCCACTGCACTATCATAGTCCCATTAGAAGTCACTCATAGCCATTAGTAGTATGAAAAAAATTCCAGTAAATATACTGTAGTTTGTAGGCGCTATAACTTTCACGCAAACCAGTCAATATACACTTATTGGTATATTCTTTTACCAAAGACATGAAGCAGAATACATTTTGGCCATTTGCCGGTCACGACAGAAGCCGGCCATGCATGCTGGAAAACCAGCGACCGACTCCCGATCAGCGCGCTCTGCCATTGGCGCTGATCGGTGTGTTCTGGCGGGAGGGCTGTCCCCCTGTCAGAACACAATAGCTCAGGAGGGGAGATCGCTGTACTAACTTTGTATGGTTAGTATAGTGGCTCTGGAGCTGACAGTGTTTTTTTTTTTTTTTTTTTTTTTTTTTTTTCGTTCAGCCCGCTGGGTTGTATGAAAAAAAAAAAAAAATGTAATAGTGTGTACCAGGCTTAAAGGTGAAAAAATTCTGAGGGGAGATATCTTGGTCTGTTTTTTTTTTTTTTTTTTTTCTCAAAAGCCTGACATTTTTCCAAGGATGTGTATACTTTTTATATATATATATATATATATATATATATATATATATATATATATATATATATATATATATATATATATATATATATATATATATATATATATATATATATAACTGGACCGTTCTACATATTTTAAACAATCACTATACATTGCCTTTTTGAAGTAAGCCTTGTTGATTACCACAGGGATGGTTTGAAGAGACAATTGTTAAAGCAACAGAAAATTTTACCTGCCCTGCAGTTAGTTGCACAACATTTACTAAGGCCAATCTGGCACGCATTTACATCCTTTGAATACCATGAGTCTGTTATATTTTTTGTTTTTTTTCTACACACAATAAGCTTTAGCTATTTCTTAGCATTGTAGCTATAAAAAACCAAAAGCGTTGATTTTACAAATGGCGAGGAGGTCACCTAGTAACCCCTGTCCAGTCTTCTGTCATCATTTTCAGTTTTACTTAATTCCATATATTGCATTCATAAAACCGCTAGACATATGTGGACTGACACAAGTTTTTGTATTGTTAATGTGCAGTGTTAGGCGCCTTTTGTCATTCACATTATTAATGGTATCTGACATAAAAGCTACTGCTCAGACACCATACATTTGAAAGGAGGATTATTCTTGCATGTGTCTAACTGCTGAATAACTGTAGGCGGTAGCCATGATCAGATGCAGCTGTGACCAAATGTCATTAGAAATCAATTTTTATGTTTCTTTCCACCTCAGAAGGATGAATTCCTCCTGTGGTCATATCCAGAATATATGCCTGGCCTTGGCTGTGATCACCTTATAGAAAGAAGTGGATGAAACGGATGCATGTATGTGTGCTACTGTCTAGAGCTGCACAATTAATCGTTAAAAAATTGTGATCTCGATTCAAGCCCCCTGATGATCTCTATTGCAGAGTTTGCTGATTCTTTCATCTAAGAAGTGGAGAGACTTATCTGCTCACTCAGCTGTCAAAATAAAATATCTGGGCAGTCTGCCAAGTTTTAACATGAAACATTGTAACTAATGCTTCCTTCTTAGATCAAAGGGAAACTTCTGTGTGTAAAGAAAAAATCCAGGCAATCTGCCAAGTTTTTAACATGTAAGGCTGCTTTCACACTGAGGTGATTTGAAGGCGCTAAAGTGTTAAAAATAGCACCTGCAAAGCGCCCTGAAACAGCCTGAGGGCTGTCACACAGGAGCGGTGCGCTTGCAAGGCGGAATGAAAAAAAAAAAAAAACAGTAAAATTAGCCCAAATTTTTTTGGTTTTAATGTGAAAGCTGATGCTACGCTGCAAGAATCGTGATTTATCTTCTAAGCAAAAAAATCGTGATTCTCATTTTAGCCAGAATCGTGAAGCTCTACTACAGTCCCTGTATTCAAATATTGGTCTGAAAACTCAAAGCAACTATTTACAGCAATTTTGGCAATAGTCAGACAGGGATAGAATTCCTGTCTGACTCTTAATGGGATCTCTGAAGACTTTGGAGAGATTTGCCTTCATTTTAATCAAGACCGGAAGTAATTAGAGATATCTCCAGTGGGAACACAGCAACAAAACAGCAACATGGAGAAGGGTTAGAACCTCAGTCAGGTTATTACTGAATCTAGAAACTGAAGGCCTACAATGTGATGATCAAGTCCAGATACAAATTTATTGCAGTGTAAAATCTATTGAAGGACTGTGAACAAAAGCTGGTGTGATTTTTGGGACAGAGCCTTGCCCTTTATCAGCTACTCCCCTCATTTCCTGTTCTGCTGCTGTTGCAAGAAAATTAGAGTGAAATCTCACCAATCAGCACAAAGACAGCAATAAAAACTTGAGACTTGTTAATGTTGCCAAATGCTACGTCTAAGGCTGTTGCCGAAATGCGTTTCTGAAACACGTCAGCTGTTTTCGTTGTCATTTTTGTAAACAACCGTTAAAATCGCTATATGGACTACAGAGTTGCCGGCTCAATCCTATTACTCAATTCTAAACAAAACTCTTAAATATATATATTTGTGCTGGAGTCGGGCTGTAAGTTAAAAAAAAATTTTTTTTTATTAAAACCAATCAACATTTCAAACTATAGACAGCTAAAGTTGTAAGCTAAAATTATTATTTTTTATTTTTTTGTAAAAGTTGTGTAGCCCTGCTCTTCTCAGCCTCCTATGGGTTCTTTAATGTGTGAAGTGGCCTTACTGATGGGGATGCTTAAGAGGTGGAAGGGGATGTGTGCATGTTTGCTCAGACTGCATATGACAAACTGGATGCAGAAGCAATATTCTTCCATATGCCAGTCCCCCTTTTACACCAGTGATGCAAAGTTACCAATGCCAGAAGAGAGATATACAATGGGCACAAAGTATTCAGGCCCCCTTAAATTGTTCACTCTGTTATATTGCAGCCATTTGCTAAAATCCTTTAAGTTCACTTTTTTCCTCATTAATGTACACACAGCACCCAATATTGACAGGAAAACACAGAATTGTTGAATTTTTGCAGATTTATTAAAAAAGAAAAACTGAAATATCACATGTTACTAATTATTCAGACCCTTTGCTGTGACACTCATATATTTAACTCAGGTGCTGATTCTTCTGATTATCCTTGAGATGCTTCTACACCTTCATTTGAGTCCAGCTGTTTGCTTATACTGATTGGACTTGATTAGGAAAGCCGCACACCTGTCTATATAAGACCTTACAGCTCACAGTGCAGGTCAGAGCAAATGAGAATCATGAGGTCAAAGGAACTGCCTGAAGAGCTCAGACAGAATTGTGGCAAGGCACAGATCTGGCCAAGGTTACAAAAAAAATGTCTGCTGCACTTAAGGTTCCTAAGAGCACAGTGGCCTCCATAATCCTTAAATAGAAAATGTTTGGGATGACCAGAACCCTTCCTAGAGCTGGCCCTCCGGCCAAACTGAGCTATCGGGGGAGAAGAGCCTTGGTGAGAGGGGTAAAGAAGAACCCAAAGATCACTGTGGCTGAGCTCCAGAAATGCAGTCGGTAGATGGGCGAAAGTTGTAGAAAGTCAACCATCACTGCAGCCCTCCACCAGTTGGAGCTGTATGGCGGAGTGGTCTGACGGAAGCCTCACCTCAGTGCAAGACACATGAAAGCCTGCATGGAGCTTACTAAAAAAAAAAAAAAAAAAACCACTCCAAAGCACTCCATGATGGTGAGAAATAAGATTTTGTGGTCTGATGAGACCAAGATGGAACTTTTTGGCCTTAATTCTAAGCGGTGTGTGTGGAGAAAACCAGGCACTGCTCATCACCTGTCCAATACAGTCCCAACAGTGAAGCATTGTGGTGGCAGCATCGTGCTGTGGGGGTGTTTTTCAGCTGCAGGGACAGGACAACTGGTTGCAATCAACGGAAAGAGGAATGCGGCCAAATACAGGGGATATCCTGGACAAAAACCTTCTCCAAAGTGCTCAGGACCTTAGACTCAGCCGAAGGTTTACCTTCCAACAAGACAATGACCCTAAGCACACAGCTAAAATAACGGAGTGGCTTCACAGCAACTCCGTGACTGTTCTTGAATGGCCCAGCCAGAGCCTTGAATTAAACCCAATTGAGCATCTCTGGGGAGACCTAAAAATGGCTGTCCACCAACATTTGCCATCCAACCTGACAGAACTGGAGAGGATCTGCCAGGAGGAATGGCAGAGGATCCCCAAATCCAGGTGTGAAAAACTTGTTGCATCTTTCCCAAAAAAGACTCATGGCTGTATTAGATCAAAAGGGTGCTTCTAGTAAATACTGAGCAAAGGGTCTGAATACTTAGGACCATGTGATATTTCAGTTTTTCTTTTTTAATCTGTAAAAATGTCAACAATTCTGTGTTTTTCTGTCAATATGGGGTGCTGTGTGTCCATTAATGAGGAAAAAAATGAACTTAAATCATTTTAGCAAATGGCTGCAATATAAGAGAAAAATTTAAGGGGGTCTGAATACTTTCCGTCCCCACTGTATGTGTGTGTGTGTGTGTGTGTATATGTGTGTGTATATATATATTATATATATATATATATATATATATATATATATATATATATATATATATATATAATTTATTATACATACACACACACACACCACACACAGGAAACGATTTGGTAAGTTTGCCCAGTTACAAAGAAAAGAAATGAGCAGTCTATAATTTTTTATCATAGGTGTATTTTAAATGATAGAGACAGAAAGTCAACCAAAAATCCAGAAAAAACACTTGATACGAATGTTATAAATTTAGTTCAAGTTCAGTGAGTAAAAAGTATTTGATCCCGAAGCAAACCATGACTTAGTACTTGGTGGAGAAACCTTCATTGGCAAGCACAGAGGTAAGACGTTTTGTGTAGTTGGTTACCAGATTTTGGTTCACTCTTTGCAGATCTTCTCTAAATCCTTAAAGTGATTTGTAAAGACTTGCTTTAAAAAAAAACAAAAAAAACAACCTGTTATATTTGCAGCCTCTGTGTAGTTGGATTTCAACAGAGCAACCCAGATCTTCCACTGATTGGGTCCCTCTTCACTGCTCCTGGTTCCTTCCTCCTGACAAGTGCCCCATACAGCAGCTTGCTATAGGGGCAGCCGAGCTGCAGCCCTGTGTGTCCATGCTGACACACATCTGCCGTTCAGCCACGCCCCCTCTCCCCTGATTGGCTAACTGACTTTGACAGCCACATGAGCCAATGGCGTGGTGTGTCCCAGCAAATTGGGTGGAGAGTCCCGGACAGCCGAGGGAATTGTGGACATTGCTGGATAGAGAAGGGGCTCAGTGTATGTAGCCATACAGCGCCTAGAGGCGATTCAGTTCGCATTGTGCGCTATATAAGTATTTCATTCATTCATTCATTCAGTGCTGGGGGGCCTGCTGCAGTTTTTTATCTTAATTTGCCTTCGCAGCCCCTTTAAGGTTTCTTGCCTGTTGGAAACTCAGTTTCCGCTCCCTCCATAAATTTTCTATAGGATTAAGGTTTGGAGGCTAGGTGACGTCATTACATTCATGTGCTTCTTTTTAAGCCACTCATTTGTTGCCTTGGCAGTATGTTTTGGGTAATTTTCATGCTGGAAGACCCGTCTGAGACCCATCTTCAGTGCTCTGGCTGAGGGAAGGTTTTCCTCCAAGATTTTTCCAATACATGGCCCCTCAATGCGGCAAAGTTGGCCTGTACCTTCAGCAGAGCAATAGCCCTAGAGCAGAGGTTTCTACCTCTATGCTTGACTGTAGGGATTCTTAGGGTCATAGTCTGCATTTTTCTTCCAAACACTGCGAGTTAATGACAGAGATTTGAAATGTGGTCATATATGACCACAGCACTTTCTCTGAATCATTTAGATATTAACACTTTCGTTGCCAGGTCCGTACGTCATACGGACTGAACTGCGGGGGTTAACGCGCCTGCCTGTCAGATGAGGGCATTCGTGGGGCTCCGCTGCTGCCCGATCGCTTGCACACACTCACGGTACCGCCCCCCTGCCATGCTTACCACTTGCCCATTGGCGAGCCCGCAATCTCCATGGGTAGAGGGGAAGAAGAAGAGCGGACACACGTCTGCTCTCCTCCACTTCTTCTTGTGACCCAAAGTGCCAGGAAAGAATGCTTTGCAATGCGATCTGCATTTCAAAACATTCAGTGGAATACGGGAGAGACATGCAGAATCTTTTAGACCCTGCATATCTCAATAAAGAGAACATGTCACCTAAAAATCTTCACATAGGAGACAAACAGTCAAACTGTAAAAAAAAAAAAATAGAAAAAGTAGTAAAAAATTATGTATTTTTTTGCAAAAAAAGTTACACCAAAGCACATAAAATCCCCCCCCCCCCCCCCCCAAAAAAAAAGGACACAAGACCTCCTCAGTAACACTAAACTGGTACCTATAGGGGGCCTTTAAAGGTGTCGCCTATAGAAAATATAGGGTACTGAAGTTTCATTTCCCCGGTGCACAAAAATGTAAGGTTTGGCATGTTGGGTATCTATTCGGTGCAACCAAATTCTTTTAAATTTTATCAAACATTTGGGTAATTTATTGTGATGTTTGCCCTAGAAGAAGACCTTTACAGTAATAACGTACAACACAAAAAATTGCATCTGCCACTATTTTATTCTCTAAGGTGTCTACTTTCAGAAAATATAGAATATTTGTGGGTTTTCTGTAATCTTCAGGTCTAATTTATTTTTTAAACGTGTGCAAACAGCGCAAAAACGGCTCTTGCAGTTAAAATGTTAATTGTCAAGCTTCAGATGGGCCTGTACATGTGCCTTCTTGAGGAGGGGAACCTTACGGCCGATGCAGGGTTTCAATCCATGGCGGTGTGTTGTGTTACCAATGGTTTGTTTGGCGACTGTGATCCCAACTGCCTTGAAATCATTCAAAAGCTCCCCCCGTGCAACTCTGGGCTGATCCCTCACTCTCATGATCATCCTTGCCCTATGAGGCAAAATTTTGTATGGAGCTCCAGACCGAGGGCGATTTGATTTTGTATTTCTTCCATTTGAGAATAATCGCTCCAACAGTTGTCTCTCACCAAGCTTCTTGCTGATGATCTTGTAGCCCATTCTAGCCTTGTGCAGGTCTACAATCTTGTCCCTGATGTCCTTTGACAGCTCTTTAGTCTTGCCCATGAAGGTGAGGTTTAAATCAAAGAAAGATTCTATGGACAGGTGTCTTTTATACACAACATGAGTTGTTAGGAGCACTTTCTTAAATTGACAGGGCTAATCTGTGTACCACATACTGTAGCCAGTCTGTGGGAGCCAGAATTACTGTTGGTTGGTAGGGTATCAAATACTTATTTTACACACTGGGCTGCAACTCAATTTATAACATTTGTATTGCTTTTCTTTTTTTCCTGGATTTTTGGTTGATATTCTGTCTCCATCATTTCAAATACACCTATGATAACATTATAGACCCTTCATTTCTTTGTAAGAGGGCAAACTTACGAAATCTGCAGGGGAACAAATTTCCCCACTGTATGTTATCAGGGATGTTGTATGATCAATGTCTTTCCTCATTGTTGGCTAATCAGACTGAGTTTTTGAAAGTCTGTATTAGGTTTGCATAAAACCCCTGTACTCATGGAAGCTCATCACTCAACCTTTTCATAAGTAAAAATTGAGTGTGGAGATATATATATCTTTACTACACACACACACACACACACACACACACACAATTTGCAAATGTGAAGTTGTAAAAGAAAGTATAAAGAATGTTGCCAAGAGAAGTCAACTTTTTTTGCCCCTTTCCTTGTTTGTGCATTTTTCTTGTGATGAAGCCTTTGGGTATAGCTATTGTGATGAATGGAAGGGGGGGCATACTGAGATGTCCTTGCTCCCTTCCTTTTCAGGAGACCACATACACTGTCTATGCGCAGACTCCGGATCTCCTCCCTTACTAGGAGCTGCGTACATCTGCGCAGTTCCAGGCAAGTTTGTTCTTTTAGCACCCATTCACAATGATCATTAACAAAATATTCTGACTTGCTGCCTATTGTATATGGTTCATCAGTAACACACATTAAAACAGTATTGCTGCTTAACTTTAATACTGAGTGCGCTTTTATATTTTTCCCTTCACCTACCAAAGCCATTCGGATCACCTGACATCAGCCCATGTAAATTGGCCCAGTTCTAGTCGTCATTTGTGATCGCCTGTAATGTCTGGAAGTTTTGGTTAATCTTCCAACTGCTAACATACAGTTGACACATGCAACACCTATACAAAATTTATTTAAATCACAATTCATAAATGATCTGCAGAACTGACTCCAGAACAACTTGTACCCTTTAGAGGTTTAAAATTGCCTCAGAATCGGGTTTCAACATTAAAGTAGAATTCCAGACTAAATCTAGCTGCTCTTTAAAATGTTCCTTCTCTGTCCTAACATTGATGTAAACTAACCTGTGTAAAAAAAAAAAAAAAAAAAGTATATACATACCTATCTTCAGGCCAGTATGATCCAGTCACGTGATCTTACATCAGCAAGCTGCAGGGGAGAGGAGAGTGCTAAACAGCTTGTAAAGCCTGGAGTGGTGATATCACCCATAGGCTCCTACGGCCCTTCCATTGTCAGTCCTCCCTCCTCTCCCCTGCAGCCGCCACTGACTATGCAGGGGAGCCGGATCACATGACTGGAGAGTCCTGGAAAAAGGCAAGTGTATACATCTTTTTTAAGCAGGTTGGTTAGTATGGGTGTTAGGAGGGGGAGAAAGCATTTTTAGCCCAAGTTAGATGTATCCTTGAATTCCACTTTATTTCAGGTTTGAAGTGATTATCTTTAACTTCTGATAAAACTGCTCCTTGTTTTATCTGGTAGTATTTGATTTGCAGAATAAGGATTTTTTTGGTTCGCCCCTTTACTTGCTAAAAAATTCCCTCAGCCAGAATTCAGCAGTAGGGGTCATGCAAAAAATATACAAGAATAATGGACAATCTTACCACTGTATTTTCTCAGATAAACCACCACTGCAATGTTAAGATGAAAGGCTGCAATATTAGTTTTAGATGAACTGTGCCTTTTAGTATATAGTTTGTTCCCTGTAGAATGTGAAGACCCTGGTTTACTGATGTCATGTGACCCCCTATGGCCTGGTTTTCTGATCTGACATTTGTTTCCTGTGTGCTGTGTATTAAATACTGCCTGTGACACACATCAAATTCCTCTTCATTCCTTTGATGTCTGTCTCATGCAGATGTGTGCCCTATTAAGCTTCATACGATTTCCCAGGAGCTTGGCGGGATTGTGCTCCAGTGCCAGTTACTGTAAAGGGTTAATCTGATTGAATTTAATGTTTCTTTGCAGCTCTGCAGATTCAACGGAACTAGCAATGCATTTATATCCTGCACCAGTCACCATACAAGGGGTCTTACGACGGAAGACTTTATTAAAAGAGGGCAAAAAGCCAACAGTAAGTATCTGTGCTAAAATGTGTGTTTTCAGTGCTGGTAGTACCAGGGCCCAATAAGATATATCTGCACTTTTAGGGGTAAATACATATTTGGTATTTAGGCATGTATGAATAGGTAATAGGGGTTATAGAAGTATTGATTCAGCTTTTTTCCATTTTGGATAGACCAAGGTGGGGGGGGGGGGTTGTTTGTTTTTTGGCCATCTGTGTCCCATTGCTGAGATTTCAATTCATTCCCTGTTCCATAGCCAAACAGGAAGTGAGAGGTAATCCCTGTAAATTAAGGGAATTTGTTGGGGACCCCCAGGTCACCATAACTGTTGTCCCAATTGGAAGATTTCCCCTCTTTTACTTTTCTGGGGTTTTCTTTTCCTTTCAATGATGATGTTAAACAGTACAAATAGAGAGGGCAAATCTTCTTAACGGGGGGGGGGGGGGGGCACAGACAAAAAAAAACGAATGGGGGTTCCAATCGCTCTCCACTCCACAGCTAAAAAAAAAAAATTGCCTTTAGTTATACTTTAAGGGTGATATGACAGTTGACATTACATCTAAACGTCTTAGTGGGTAACTGTAAAACCTCTGGCAAGTTTTTCTTGCCATCCATGACTACATTGGGAAGATAAAACAGAAATGGCTTCTCATATCGGTTTATAACTAGTAAGAAAGGGATGCACATGGGTGGGCAGGAGTAATACAATAAACATTCCAGAATTACCCAGCACTCAGTTCAGCTTAGCACATTAACCTAAAGCTGAACTCTGGGCATGCAAACACAGATCTTACCTTGTGAAAGTAGTGGTGACATCATCACTGTGCTGCAGATAGACTATGCAGAAAACAGAGGTGTGGAAGAGACCCAGCAGACCCCACCCACTACAGTCTGCCGGCAGAAAACTACAGGAGGGGGGCGGAGACGAGACCAGTCACCCTGTTGAAGGGAGGGCAGCAGTGACCGGTCTATATTAGGAGGGCTGGCAAGCTATTGGCTGCCTGGGAGTGGGGGGCGAGCACCGCTAGCAGCCTGGGTTGAATGGGAGTCATTTAACCCATTCCTTGAATGGGAGTACAGCAAACGAGGAGGGGAAGGGAAAGGAGAGCCACCCGGATGATCGGAACGCAGGGAACACAGCGATAACAGCTTTCATTTCAGTTGCTGTGTTCCCAGCTGCTCGCTGTCACATATAGCCCCTCCTCCTGGTCCCAGGACTTTGATAGATCAGCCATCCAATCTCAGGACGAGCGATCTGTCAGTCAATGTTCCCCGGCCAGGGGGCGGGAGCTATATGTGATGAGCGGCAGGAACACAGCAATTGAAATGAAAGCTGGTGGCTCTCCTGTTCCTCTCCTCCCCTGCACAGGTAGGCTGCATGTTGGGCACAGGCTAAAGTTAATTATTTTTAGAACTTCTGCATAAAACATTTAAGTGCCATTTTATGAGGGCGTGTTTAGGGGTGGGTTTGGGTGGGGCAACTGTTGGCCAGTAACCCTTGAGGCCTGGCTAGTAGCTCAGGACTTGACATTTTGAGCCCTGCCCTAAACTACCAATAATAGAGCGATATTAAAGCCTTGTTTTAAAACAAACATACTTACCTCCTCTGTGCAGTTGGTTTTGCAGCCTGGAACCTCCTCTTCTTGGGTCCCATGCTAGTGCTCCTGGCTCTTCCCTCCTGCCGGGTGCCCCCACATCAAGCAGCTTGCTCTGGGGGCACTCAAGCAGACAACTCCTGCCTCACAGCTCTGTGTATCCATTCACACACGGAGTTGCTGTTCGGGGCCCTGCCTACTCCGTCTCCTGATTGGCTCACTGGCTGTGATTGACAGCAGCGGGCATAGAAAAACCTTGTGCATTTACAACCACTTTAAAGTAGAACTATAGACCAACTTTTTTTTGTTTTTTGGATGGAGTAAAGGAGGGTTAAAACCCCTTTCAGTTTATTTGCCATCTGTGTCCCATTTAGGCAAATTCTTATGTCCTGTCCGATGGCCAAAACAAAGTGGCGGAAATCCATCCAAAGTGAAAAAATCCCTGGTTGTCACCAGAACCAGTGTCTCCATTAGAAGATTTCCCCTCTATTCCTGTTCTGGGGGCAACCTAAAATTTGGGATTTTCTTTCACTTTCAGTGATGATAATCAGGACACAGATAGAAACTCTCTAAAAGAAAATAAGGCACAGAACTAATAATCACCTGGCAGGGGTTCTAATCCTCCTCCACTCTATCCAAAACCAAAAAAAAAAAATTTAGTTCTTGGGCAAAACCATAGGAAATTCTGTCTGTCCTGTTAGTTGCTGTAATAAAGCACGTTTACTACGCATTTTCACTTCTTCATCCGATCACACCACATTCGCTGGTACTGGCAGAACAGCTGCTTTTTCAAATTGATCAACACAAACTGCTTTTTAAAGATCTTGGCAACCTGTTAATAACCCTAAATTCATAAATCTGCTGTATTCTACCCCACTCTGTTTTACATCAATATTCACTGCACAGCGATTGAGGATTTCAGCCCAGAGTTCTTTACATATGTCAGTATTAATCCCATGCACTCTTTGCTACTAAATAATGCCAGCTGCTGAATAATGTACCCAGATTTGCTTTTTTTATATGTATGTAAAATGTATAGACACACACACATTCCCCACTAATCTACCTGTGTATGTGTCTTTCTTTCTCTTACATATTCTGCCATGAAATTTTGTACAGCATCGCCACCTAGTGGGGTAGAATAGCATCAGATGGGTACATGGCACATTATCTGCAATGTTTTGAAATGGTTTTAAGCAAATAAATTCTTAAACATTTATCAAAGTATGTCTGCTTTGTGACATATCGGACAACAATGAATAGGAGCTGAATAAAAGTGAAATCACTTTAAAATTGGATTGAATTTACATATGTGAAAGTGTTTGTGACATCATCCAACTTTCTGTTATTAATTGGATAAAGGTAATAAAGACCGCAGGCTAAACATGCTAGCCAATCAAAACAATACGCTCTGTTCAAAAGTGCCTTTTTTTGTACTTTAACCACTTGCCTACCAGGCCAGTTCTGACATTTCTCTCCTACATATAAAAATCCAAATTTTGTTGCTAGAAAATTTACACAAAACCCCCAAACACACACACATTTTTTTTTTTTTTTGGAAAGACCCTAGAGAATAACATGGGGGGGTTGTTGCAACTTTTTATCGTGCATGGTATTTGTGCAGCAATTTTTCAAATGTGTTTTTTTTTGGGGGGGAAAAAAAATTTCATGCATTAAAAAACAATCTTGTCAAGTTAGCACAAATTTTTTTCATAATGTGAAAGCTGATGTTACACTAAGTACATAGATGCCTAACATGTCACACTTCAAAGTTGCACATGCTCATGGAATGACACCAAACTTTTGATGACTTAAATTTTTTTAGTTAGAGTAGGTCTTGGGCTGGAATTATTGCTCTCATTCACTCTCAACGTTTGCGGTGATACCTCACATATGTGGTTTGAAGGCCGTTTACATATGTGGGCGCAACTTACATATGCGTTTGCTTCTGCGAGCGAGCACGCATGGACAGGGGCACTTTAAAAAAAATGTATATTTTTGTTTTTTTTATTTTTCTAGTTTGATGCTTTCTTTTTACATTTTTATTTATCACTTTTATTCCTAGTTCAAGGAATGTAAACATCCCTTATAATAGGAATAATGAGTGACAGGTCTTCTTTACAGTGAGATCTAGAGCCAATTAGTCCCCAGATCTCACCTCTAGGCTGGGAAGCCTGAAATAAAAAAATAAGTAAATAAAAATCTTGGCTTCCCAGCCGAGGCGGCGGCATTTTTTTCAAATGCAGAGGCCGGGAGTGACGTCATAGCATCGTGCCCAGCCTCCGAACGATCATCTGCAGGCATCATTCAGATATCGCCGCTCAAAGTCCACAACGTCATAGGACGTTGGGCGGATGGGAAGCGGTTAAGTCAAGTCATTACATAGACATAGTACCGTATTTCTGTATTTCTGTGTTATTTACAGTACATCCAGAAAGTCTTCACAGCGCTTCACTTTTCCACATTTTGTTTTACAGCCTTTTTCCAAAATTAATATTACTTAATGTTATTTCTATTGTAACCTGTGTTGTATGGCAATTGGCACAATTAAAAACCTTTCTCTGATTTAAAAAAAAAAAAAAAAAAAAAACTTGTGGTTGTAATTGGTGCCCAAGGTGCTTCAACTGAGCAAAGGCTGTGAATAATTATGTACATAGGATTTTTTTTTTTTAATACATTTGCAAAGATTTCAAACACACACATCTTTCACGTTATCATTATGGGGTATTGTTTGTAGAATTTTGAAGAAAATAATGAATTTAATCCATTTTGGAATAAGGCTGTTGCATAACAAAATGTGGAAAAGGTGAAGCTCTGTGCATACTTTCCGGATGCACTGTCAAAGTTAAGAATCATTATATTCATAATCAAGCAACTTTAAGTTGTTCTAAAGCCTAAACATTTTTTACCTTAATGCAATACTTGCATTAAGGGAAATGCAAGTCCCAGTGCTGTCAAAGCCAGTGATGAGGGGCAGGGCCAGAGTCCAGCTGTCTGTCAATGGATGCAGCAGCGGAGCTCGGGAGTGAGCATAACGAGGGCCCCCCTACCCACACTACTAAGAGAACACTATTCCCCCATCTAAGTTAAGTAACGTGGATAGAGAAATATCAGCTGTTGGCTATTGTATTCAGCAGTATTGCCCCTTTTAGAATCTAGGTGTATGTTGTAGTGTAACCTGCATGTCATATTATAATGTTTTTATGCAGGTGGCATCGTGGACCAAATATTGGGCAGTCCTGTGTGGTACACAGCTTATATACTATGCAGCAAAATCAATAAAAGCCACAGAAAGGAAACATGTAAGTATTAGTCTTTTAATTAAAGGTAATTCATTTGTAAGTATACCTCTATGTAAAAAAAATGGAGGCCTTTGCCATATTCCTCAGTGTCATTAACCACTTCAGCCCTGGGAGGATTTGCCCCCTTCCTGACATGAGCATTTTTTGCTATTCGGCACTGCGTCACTTTAACTGACAGTTGCACGGTCATGCGATGACGTACCCAAACAAAATTGACGTCTTTTTTATTTTTTTTCCATAAATGGAGCTTTTTTTTTGGTGGTAATTGATCACCTGTGTTTATTTTTTGCGCTATAAACAAAAAAGCAACGATTTTGAAAAGTATTTTTTACTTTTTGCTATAATAATTATCCCCCAAAAATATATAAAAACATTTTTTTTTTTCCTCGGTTTAGGCCGATATGTATTCTTCTACATATTTTTTATAAAAATTGCAATAAGCGTATATTAATTGGTTTGCGCAAAATTTATAGCGCCTACAAAATAAGGGATAGTTTTATGGCATTTTTATTATTATTTTTTTATTAGTAGTGGCAGCGATCTGCAATTTTTATCGTGACGGCGACATTATGGCAGATACATCGGACACTTTTGACACTATTTTGGGACCATTGTCATTTATACAGCAATCAGTGCTATAAAAATGCACTGATTACTGTGTAAATGACAATGGCAGGGAAAAGGGTTAACCACTAGGGGGCGATGAAGGGGTTAAGTGTGTCCTAGGGAGTGATTCTAACTGTGGGGGGGGGCTTCAACACATATGACAGCGATCACTGCTCCCAATGACCTTGTTTACAAAGGCATCTCCTTGTTCTACCTCTCCATGACACGATCGCAGGCACCCGGCTGGTATCGATTCTGTGGGACCTGTGGTCTTAAAGGGGATGTAACTGTACTCCCTTTTGCCCCCCTGTGCCATTCTGCCATCGTATATCGTTGTGCAGCGGTTGGGAAGCGGTTAATTGGGGTCCATCTGTTGTGATAATGAAATGCTTATATTGACGAGACATGGAGGAGTTCTGTAGTACTTGCCAAGAGCTCAAGCCTAAGAGGCTCACAAAATAAACAAATACCACACAATTCTGAAGCATAGTGGTTTGCTTTACACATTTGCTCTGTGCTCCACCAGCTTTGGGACTCTGAAGCTGTCAGAACAACAGAATGCAATTTATAATTCTGTAAACAAAAAAATAAAGCCAGAAGGGGATTTTGGTTATATGGCCAAGTCAGATCACATGACCGACTCTCCTCCAGTCCCAGAACTCTCTTGTCTCCACTGAGCAGAGATAACTCCCAGTTTTTATGAATGGGTGTTCATGAAGTTGATGATTATTTAGTGATACTTTCCACTGCACTGTAAAGCCTTGTTCACACGCACACTGTCTGTGTTCGGGGCCATGCACATGCATGGATTGGGATCTCAATTGACATTAACAGTTCCCGACCGGCGTACACCGATGTACGTCGGCAGAATGGCATGGGCAGGCATATCGGTGTACAGGTACGTCCATTTTTATATGCCGCCCTGCCAGGCAGAGCGCACGCGTGACGGTCGGGACCCCAGTGAGTCCGGTCGCAAGTCCCCCGGACTCGATCGCCGCGGGATATCCGCGATCGTCTCACGGAGCGGCTGAGCGGGGAGATGCCGTTGTAAACAAGAAGTGATCTTTGGCCTTCTTTCAATTTTAAATTATATTTTTTGCTACTATATTGGAATAGCCGATAATAAAATCGGCTCGTATGAAAGGGATCAGTGTTTCTGAACAAAGAATGGGATGAGTGGCAGTTTGTTAAAAAAAAAAAAAATGATTTAAGGGAGTAAACTGCAATCATATGTTTGGGCACATTGCATTCTCTGCTGGGTTACAGACAATTGTGTGCAGGCTCCTCTACAGACAAGCATTGAGAGCCTCTTTTTTGTGATTTAGTGAAATCTTCATTTCTCCTAAAGCTACAGAGCTATGGCTCATCCAACTCCGATTTAAGCTGGGTATACACGTGCTGAAATTTGCACAGTAGAGCAGGATCTAATTTCAGTCCATGTGTACCTATCTGTTCAACAGGAGCTGGATGTTAAACTGACTGTCCAATGGTCCTCATAGGAAATCTGCATTCAATTAGTACATGCAGCCAATGGCTGCAGTGCTGATCTGTGTATCTTTATGGGGATACTTGAACATCCCAGAGTCTGTGATGATCATCAGCAAAGTTTGGAAAGCACTGTCCTAATGGGAGACTGAATGCAGATCACCAGTTCAATTACAAAGTCCTACACAAGTTATGAAGGTGCCTAAGGCATCTTTCACACAGAGCGGATCTGAACACAGCGGGATGGATGTCAGTATTTTGACATCTGTGCCAGTTCAGTTTCTGCCCAGTGGACCCTGTCAGTTCTCTGAGTGGCCAGGTGTAAATGAACGCCACTGTCTGTTTTTACATCAGGCTGCCTCCGATCCAATCCGAAAAAGCAAAAAAGGACAATGTCCTTTTTCTTTTCATTTTCTTTTTTCTTTTTTCTTTTTTTTGCGCACCTGGACAGACCCGGAAGTAGGCGTAAAAGGACACAAGTGGGCTCCATGGACCTTCTGAAAAACTAACAGGCGGATATGATCTGAAGGTCTGTGTAAAAGGAGCTTAACAGCTTTTAAAGTGTTCAATCACATTCATGTGCCTATCAGCTGCTACTCTGTGCCCCATCAGTAACGCACCTCAGTGCCAATCGGTCCCCCATCAGTAATGCCTGTTAGTGCCCTTCAGATGCCAATCAGTAAGGCCTGTCAGCTCCTCATCAGTGCTGCCTATCCAATGCCATCAGTGCCCATAAGTGCCACCTATTAGTGTTTCAGTGTAGCCTATTGGTGCCCATCAGTGCTGCCTCTTCTGTGCAATCTCATCAGTGCCCGTCAGAAGAAGAAAATTTAGTTTGGGTACAGTGTTGCATGACCACACAATTGTCATTCAAAGTCTGACAGTGCTGAAAGCTGAAAATTGTCCTGGGCAGGAAGGGAGGAAAGTGCTCAGTATTGAAGTGGTTAAGGGGTTAAAAGCTGATTATGATGATGGTGATAGTTTTGTGTTTTACATTTCTAAACGTGAGGAAGGATTTTGTGCCTTTTAGGCAGGGAAGCATAGCACTGCAGAATAGTGCTTGCTTCCCTGCCTGTAATGTAACGAATAGCTGCAGTTACCAGGATCATTACCAGCCAGGAAATGATTATGCCAATTTTTCCATTTCAGTTCAAGTCCACATCTACAAAAAATGTATCCGTTGTGGGCTGGATGGTGATGATGGCTGATGACCCCGATCACCTTGATCTCTTTCTACTCACAGACTCTGAAAAAGGTAAGGCATGCTAAAGTGGTCATAACGATTTTGAAATCTGGGAATTAATTGGTCTCAGAAGGAAAACGAGGCCTTGCCTTTCTTCACTGGTGCAAAGCTCAGATACGAACTATGTTGAAATGCAAGAAAAGTGATCATTCCCCCAGATACAATATTGATACTGCAGACTTCCAAGACTAGAAGAGCAAGTCCACCCCAAATCAGTGATCTAATTTTTGGTTAAATGCTGCCTGAAGTCATTCATTTTTTATTTTTTTTCAAGTCTTTGACTCCACAGCCTTAATATCCTAATTAAACCTAAACATATATAAAAATTGTAACTTTAAAAAAAGTCCACTTTTCACATATAGCAGCGCAAGCACACTTTTCCCAAAAAGTGAGTTGATCAAAGTTCTATTCAGTGTCCGGAAAAAATGGTGCTTGATCTATCAGTTCCTATTGTGATTTAGGTACAGCTTCCACCATATAGTACACCACTTGTGGATCACAAACGATCCCCCTTTGGGGATGCACTCACCGAACACCTGAAATCATAAGCCTTCACAATGCCATTACACAATTCTTCTTTGGCCACTAGATGTCTCCCTTATTGGAATTCTTTATACTCTATCTGCTGCACTTGTTTTGTAGCCTGCAGATAATTAAGTTAGCCCCTTATGGCAAGTAAAAAAAAAAGAGAGCCTCCAGGAACACCATACGATACAGATCATTGAAACAGTTGTAGGGCTGCTGCGGTACTGGGGGGGTCTCTCTCTTTTTTTTACTTGCCATAAGGGGCTAACTTAATCATCTGCAGGCTACAAAACAAGTGCAGCAGATAGAGTATACAGAATTCCAATAAGGGAGACATCTAGTGGCCAAAGAAGAATTGTGTAATGGCATTGTGAGGGCTTATGATTTCAGGTGTTCGGTGAGTGCATCCCCAAAGGGGGATCGTTTGTGATCCACAAGTGGTGTACTATATATGGTGGAAGCTGTACCTAAATCACAATAGGAACTGATAGATCAAGCACCATTTTTTCCGGACACTGAATAGAACTTTGATCAACTCACTTTTTGGGAAAAGTGTGTATGTGCTGCTATATGTGAAAAGTGGACTTTTTATTTAAGTTACAATTTTTATATATGTTTATGTTTCTTTGGTTGTAAAAGCAGCAGCTTTAAAGTGTTTTTTATATAAGTGGGGCACCACTCATGTACTATATCTAAGTTTGCATATTGGCATCCAAGAGCGCGGAGCAGTGTGCTATTTGGGCCGGCTTTTATAATTTTTAGCATATTTTTGAATATTGTTTAAAACAAATTGTGAAACATAAATAATTAGGATATTAAAGTGGTTGTAAACCCTTACAACACACTTTGACCTACAGGTAAGCCTAGATTAAGGCTTACCTGTAGGTCCAAGAAATATCTCCTAAACCTATACGGTTTAGGAGATATTTGCCCGAATACAGGCACCCCTGTCTACGGCGCAGGCGCACTGAGTGCGGCATTTCCAACGTCTGAGCTGCCGCGTGTGTCGGCTCCCGTGTGAATGCGCGGGAGTGATGCCACCGAGAAGATGGATGCGCCGAACTACAGGGGACAGCAGTGACTTCGCTGGCTCCTGTGTCAGGTAAGTGACACATAATGGACTACTATGCGATGCATAGTAGTCCATTATGCTTTGCCTTTGCAGGGAATGAAAGAGGAAGTAAACTCATCAGGGTTTACTTCCTCTTTAAGGGGAAGGGGATACATATAAACTGCAGAAGATTCTAACACTAATAGAAATTGTAAATACAACAAAACTGCAGGAGTACACTGGGAAGACCGCCTAGTCTATGGAGTGACAGATCCCCATCAGCTTGTCCCCTCACTAACCATGCCCCTCCATCACATTTCACTCTATCACAGGGTTATAGTCCATGGAACCTTACAACCAAGCTCGTGATTGTGTGAAATGCATTAGAGGGGTGTGGTTAGGAGGGGACACGTTGAAGCCAATTTGTCACTTCATAGACTGTGCGTTCTCCAGGTGTGCACTTCCAGTTTTGTATTTACATCTACAGCAGGCAAGACTGACTCCTTGGAGGCTAGCACCTGGCGGTGTCAGGGAGTCACCGGTCTGTATAGTTATGTTTGGGTGCTTTTTCAATATGAGTCACAATAATTGGAAATTGGTTAATTTTAACAAAAAAGCTTATTTTGCATTTTTCAGAAAATGTTACCATAGAGAGATCCAAACTCATGATTAAACTTTGTGGTGAATTATTTGTTTAGTCATTAGAGCATTAAAGGATAAATGTACCTTTAAAGTAAGTAATTCATGTATTTTGACTGGAAAGAAATGTGCATTTATTTTTATTTTTTTTTTCACAGAAAGCCTGCAAAGCATTGCACCCAAGATTAGTGGATTGCGTGTGCAGTGCTAGGCTTCTGCAAACTCTTCCTCCAAATTTCAGTTTGAGAATTGGAGGAAGTGTCAATGGACTACGAATGCACTGATCACCGTTGGCGAGGGAGAAGAACCCCTGTATGGTGTCATAGGGTGGGGGTTGTCTAGCAACATGTTACATGTTGCTAAAAATGGGGTTGGCCTATAAGTACTTATCACAACTCAAAGAACAATATGTTGGATATGTGGAAAATGTTATACACTGTGAGAAGAGTTGAGCTGTATTTTATAGTGGTATGATTTATGTAGATGAACAATAACCTTTTTTTTTTCCCTCAACATCAGGAAACTCTTACAAGTTTCAGGCTGGGAACCGTTCGAATGCTATGCTGTGGTTCAAACATCTCAGTGCAGCCTGCCAAAGCAACAGACAGCAGGTAGGAGAACCTGCATTACCCGCAAGGGGTTCAATAGCTTAGTTGACCTACGTGCTTCAGCATCTTGAACATGATTTTCCAGTTAACCCGGTCGACCGCCTTCTCTGCATCTGCTCCCAGAAATACACTTGACGTTTTGTTACTGACCACTATATGGAGTAAATTGAGGACTTTGGTGTTGTCCCTAGCCTCTCTGGTTGGGACAAAGCCCACTTGATCCAGGTAGATGAGTTGGGGCAAATGTTGCAGTCTGGAGGCCAGGGTTTTGGTGAATATTTTAAGGTTGGTGTTTAGGAGGGAAATTGGACAGTAACTCCCGCATTGGGCCAGGCCTTTGCCCTCTTTAGGAATAATCAAAATTTGTGCTTGTAGTGTGGTGTTGTGGAAGGTTGTCCCTGTTCCAAGACCGTTGTACAGGGTCACCAGGTGTTGGCCCAGGGTTGGGAGTAGGGTCTTGTAATAAGCTCAGTTAGTGTGATGGGTTCCTCCAGGAGTTCCTGTGTCTCCATCAGTAATGTGGGCATTCAAGATTGGTCAAGGTAGTCTGTCATGGCATCGGGTGTGGGCGGTGTCATGGTCAAGTTGTATAGGGAGCTGTAGTAGTTTCTAATCTCCTGTGTAATCTGCCGGGGTAGTGATATTTTCTGTCCATTGGTGGTTGTGATATATGGGATGTAGGATGCTATTCGCTGTGTTCTCAAGGTCTGAGCTAGGAGTCTCCCTCATTTGTTGCCTGACTCTTATGATTTACTATGACAGACCTGCAGCGCTGCTTTGGCTTTTTTATTGTAGAAGGTCAGTTATTTGTGAACGGACGGTGTCTAGTTCAGTCCCGAGGTTTCTGGCTGGGGCTGTGTTGTGGGATAACTCCAAGACCTGGAGTTTGGTGAGGAGTAGATCAGAATATAAAGCGCCAAACAAAAAGTTGAGTGATTAAACCTAGAGCTAGGACAAACAATGCTATATATCTGCCAAGCTGTTTTTTTCCAGATGAAATCATAAACATTATAGACATTAAAGGAAAATGAAAATGCTCAGGTTTAATTCCTCCCTGTATCTAAAAGCTCAGCTACCACCAGATGTACTTTGTACCGCTATAAAGGGACTCTGCATATGATATAAACCTGCACATACAGGGATTGCATAAAGTAGGGGAGTTTTGAATAAGTCCCACTTTTCCATGCTTACAAGCCTCAAGGTAAGTGGTTAGTGATTCCATCATCTTTACATCTTAGATCCTGGTATGCAATTCAACCAGTTAGGGAGATTACAGTTTCTTCTATTTGAGTGCAACCAAGCACCTTGCTGCGGTCAACATGCGTGCTAAGTGTATTTTAGAGGTTTTAGTAAACGTTTGGGGGGGGGGGGGTGGGAGAGTTCCAAAAGATAGGCTAGAGCAGGGGTCTCAAACTGGTGGCCCTCCAGCTGCTGTGGAGCTTAAAGTCCTGTCATGCTTGTAATTGCCAGCCTTGCAAGGCTCCATGGGACTTGTAGTTTAGCAACAGCTGAAGGGCCACCAGTTTGAGACCCCTGGGCTAGAGAGCAGAAGTGGATCCAAAGATGGAATGGACAAGAGTATGAACTATCTGCTAGTATGGGGCCATCGGAGGACATTACCAGTGTATGTGGTAGTTGTTAGCAGAGGGATATATGGAGTGTAGCATGTCTGGGGTTTGATACCAGTGGAAGAGAATTTTGTCCAAAATTGAACTTTTAGCGGCCTGGGACCAAATTAGTTGGCATGCCCTTAAAGGTAGTTATTTGCCCAAAATCTGCTGTCATTTTGTCATATTGGCGCGCTGTGCTATGAGTTGGGTAGGAACTGAAATAAGAACTTTAGAAATTCAGGAGATCAGTTCCTTGGAAGATGGGCTGTCTAAGCATATTCTTTCGCATTCTGTCAGCTTAGCAAATTGGAGGTAGTTCATTAGGGATTGTGCATAGTGGTGTAATTGTAAATGGCAAAAAAAGAGTCGTCTTGAAAGATTATAGGCTTCCTGAAAGGAAGACCATATTCTAGTTCTAGCATCCACTAGTTGACCAAAATTATAAAAGGCCTTTTCTTTACAGAAATGGAACATCTGCGATGTGAAACTATCAGGGATATTGGGTGCAAATCAAAAAGTTGCTAAGGAGGCTTCTGAAGTAATGGAATACCACTGCTTAGCATGTTTCCATAAGGTTTGCAGGAGAGGCATAGGTCCCAACAAGTGGGACATATCAGTATTGGCCTTGCTGCTCCACAATTAAGAGTTTGGATGAATAGGGGCCAACCATAGCTACTCTGCCTCTGTCTGGGGCTTATAAGCATGGAGGATATACCAAGAAGCAAGGGAACGTAACTTAACAGCCAGATAATATTTGGCAACTTTCGGGAAGACATGACCGCCCTGATCCCGGGAGGCATAAGGACAGATTTAGCCATCCTGTGTCTTTTATTCCAGAAAAAGTTAAGCAAATTGTTGTTTTGTTTTTTTTAAGGTCGAGAGGACGGGATAAGGATAGGCAGGGTCTCTAACAAGTAAAGAAACTTGGATAGGATTGGCATTTTAATGGTGGCCATATGGCC
This sequence comes from Lithobates pipiens, assembly GCF_037356315.1. NCBI lineage: Eukaryota > Metazoa > Chordata > Amphibia > Anura > Ranidae > Lithobates > Lithobates pipiens. Next base: position 266,289,499 of record NW_027507785.1, on the reverse strand, counting down.
AAATCAGAGTTTGAGTTTTCAATTTAGAAAAGAGTGTCAGAGAGAACACCTTTGTGTAAAGGAGGGAAATTTTGCTTTGTAAAGCGTATCATAAAAAGGTGTAAGCTAAACGACGAAATAATTCAGTGTGGAAGACTTCCACCTGTAGGGAAACAAGTGGGATATATGTTGTAGTGTTCGATGCCACATGTTAAAGGAAAGGACCTCCATTTTAGTAGTATTGATTTCATAACTGGAAAGCAGACTATATCAATCCAGCTCTCTATGCAAGTTAGAGGGGGAGCATGTAGATAGGTGACTGAAGGATGTCACCTGCAAATGTCTAATGTGGGCCACCAGAGATTTAATGTGGGAGAGGCCACCCCTGCCTTGATCGATTGGAAATGTTGAAAAGTGAAGAGATGAAGAATGGAGTTCTGACAGACGCCGATGGGAGGGAGCATAGATGAGTGGTAGCCCTTAGGAATGGACCTTTTATTCCTAGGTGACAAAGAGTGGCGAACAGTAAAGGCCAGCTAAGCCGATCAAAGGCCTTTTCTGCATCAAAGCTGCGGAGCAACGCCTCTGTCTGTTTCCTGTTTGCCACTTCAATAAGATTTATTACTTGCCTAGTATTACCACCTGCCTCGCAGAAAGGAATCAATCCTTCCATGGTCTTTGTGGATTACAAATGGAAAAAGTTTGTTCAATCTATTTGCGAGAATATTTGTAAAACGTTTAAGATCCAAATTTAGTAACACGATCGGTTTGTGATTGGAGCACAATGTATTCTCTTTTCTAGGTTTAGGGATCATTGTGATAAATATAGATTGCATATCTCTCGCAACAGGGGAGTCAGCTAGAAAGGAATTACAGTAAACGGGGAGGTGATATGCCGGAGGAGGATGGAAAGTTTTGTAATATCAATAGGGCAGGCCATCAGGTGGTGATAACTTCGTCATCAGTGATATGAACATTGAGATTGGCTATGTGTGAAGGTGAGATAGAAGGGAGTTTGCTCTCTGACAGATATGACTGTATTTTCTGAAGAAGTTCAGGTGGTAGGATTATGAGGGATAGCTGCGTCATAGTCTAAAATAATAGTCATGAAAGGGTTGGGCTATGCAGGCAGGGTGAGAATGAAGAATGCGGTTTATTACCCTTATCGTAATATATATTTTCTTAGGATGAAGGAGCGCTTTGCCAACCTTTCCTATGTCAATGTCCTTCAGGCCTCCCCCTAGTGCTGATTATGTCTCTGAGAATAGGAAGCAAGGGAGAGGTTAGTAATTGAGCTTCCAAATGCCTGAGTTTGTTAATATACAGCAGGCGAGCGGCTCTAGAACTTCTTTTGAATGCAGTTAAAATAGCGATACATTGACCACTGAAAACTGCTTTATGACCTTCCTAGATAGAGGAGAGAGGCAAATCACGAGAGGTGTTTTAGACAAATTTTTTCTAGGAGTTTTGGGAGTAGAATGTGAACTTTTATCTGACAGATGGGCTGTAGCCACACATCAAACAAAGGGTGTGATCAGTTGACAAAGCTGATTTTTTATTTTTTTTTGATTACCTTTGTTTCCTGAAAAAACTCTTACAACACCATTTCCAAACAAAACGTCATTGACCAAGAATGACTCCCTAGCAAGTTGGAAACTAGTTTTGATCACATGAGGTCTCTTGTTAATCCCTTTATGACCAGTGATCACTATGGCCATCATGGTGGTCATATGATTAGAAACCATGCTGATTGGTTCCCAAAGTTCATCTGAGACATGCGACTGTTAGCGACCACTCAGTCTCAGAACTAGAAGCAGACGTAAACATTATCATGACATAGAAAACTGTGTTTAAGAATAAGACAGACGGCAGGCTTGTGAGCATATAATGATTAGTAATCAGATTTGTATCTAATGTTTGATTTTTATTACATTTATATCAAACTGGGAAAAATTGGTCAAATCATTAACAAATGCCTACCTGCATATTGCTTTTTTGATCATGTCCACTGACCTGGATCTGTGACTTTTCTGTATTTTAACAGGTTCCTGCCAACTTGATGACCTTCGAGTGACCTATCCAGCATTTTTATCACGGATTTGTCTCAACTGTACGTCAGACCCTCAGGGGCTTGTGAGCAATGAGTCCATAGATATGTAAAGCTCCCTCACCACCTGCGGACAGCAGCACCTTAAAGCAATGAACAAACCAGATCCAGGTTTTAGCACTGACAGCAAAGAGGACAAGGAACGTGATCCACCTCTTTGCAATACATCTAAAATAATCCTGTGCAGGACAAAACATGATCTTGTAGACATGGACAGGAACAGCCATGGACCTCATTTTGAGATTGCCTATGTACATAGGCTTAGACTATTTTCTTTCTTTCTTTTTTTTTTTTCCTATTCTTAATTGTTCACTGAACCACTGCCTTAAAGACAAACTAAAAACAAAAATGTGAGTGTTGAGATGTAACACCAAATAGTGTGTGTGTAAATGTGTGTGTGTGTGCAAGTCTGGGTGGATTCACTTGAGTGTATTACACAGTCATTTGTGACTCTGTTTTGTTAAGCGTTTATTGTCAAACTCACTGTTACGGGGAAAGAAGTGTTGCCCTTTTTTGTGTTTTTTTTTTGTGTTATTTTTTTTTTTTTTTTATATATATGTATATACAAACACAAAAATAGAGTTTTCTTTAGGAAAACCAAAACCATGAAAAAAGAGTAGAAAGAACAGTGTTAACTTGGGGATGAGATGTCGTAGTGTAGGGTTGACATATGAATGGATGGTATTGGTGAAGAGGACATCACTTTCAAATATTAGATCAATGTGATAGGCTGATGTGTCAGACCACAGCTGGAGACGCACAAAAAAAAACAGACTACTCCTCGCATATGAAAATGGCTGAAGAAAGAACTGCCTGTGTTGCCAGCCAACCATCCCTTGCATAAATATGGGAGAACCCAGTTGAAGGCAATACAAGCAGTTACTCAGACAAATTAAGTAACTTGGGTTGCCCTTAGCTGCCAATCAGATTCGATATGTCATATATCTATGGCAAATCTCTTGCAAATTACAAAATAAGAGCAGTATTCTGGTTGCTATAAACATGCAGTTTTGTCTGATCTTACTAAAGCACCCAAAATACACATGGTAGGTTTGTTTTTCTCAGCAGCACCTGGTCGGGCCATACAAATAACTTGCCATTAAAGTGTACCTGTACATAATTTAGCCATTTATGTTGTCTGTCAATATCCAGCAGCCTCCTGGTGGAGCGAGGAAATGGTAGGCTGCCTCTTTGTGTCCACTCCAAAACATGGTCACCTGTATTTATGTGGTGACTACATTAGAAGAATTTTGTTTACATGGAAAATGTGCTCTAGCCCAAGCCTGATGCCTAGCTGAGTCGCACAAAAGCAGCAGTATTATCTATTTTTAAATTGTTTTATTTCTCTTTGGTTTTAATCTTATTTTTCTTTTACTGTTAAAGAAGAACCACGCTAAACTCTATTTGCATCTAAATGTACCACGTAACAATATCCCAATGCAATTGCAGGAAAAAAGCTTTTTGCAAACCCTATTGTTCTGATAGGTCATTGCACAAAAATTGTGAGTTTCTTCTCCCCAGCATATATTAGCTGGAAATCGGTGAGATGTGAGCTGTGTCTGTGCTTGGTCTACCACTGGCAATGATCTTCAACATCAACATCATACTCTGGCTGTCTGGTATAAAGATCAGCAGATTTTTTTTTTTTTTTTTATTAGCATCCTTGTGGCTTCAAAAACCGGACAAACTGTTAATAGAATAAATAGAGATTTCATTAGCTCTGCCGTTAGAAACTGTGTTTGCTTCAGTCTCTCTATTTTCCCTCTGTAGGATCTAGAGAAGGTTAAGGAATCCTGTTTACTGTCGGGGAGAAATTATTTGTAGAAGACAGGGATGGGTCTCAGCCCCAAGAAGATTGCCTATGCCAGCCTTTTGATTCAGAACAACCAGTTTTTTGCCCATAGGGTAGCCCTCAGAAGCCCAGTCCTCTCAGGATCATTCCAGTGATAGTAACATGAGACGTTTTCATGTTAGTGAATTCGCACACGCGATCCTGCCAGACAAAACGTCCTTTGGCTGAACTGTATGTCTGCAATGACCTTGACTTCTGCACTTAAGATGCAAGCAGGGAGGCATCAGTAGGTGAGTGTAGCTGACACCATTTTCCTGATTCTAAAATGCACAATCTTTTCAGGTCTAGCCAAATTCTGCATCAGCACAAGATTTCTAAAAATAGGAGATGATGAACATAAATGAGGTACAGCAGTTCTCCAGAATACACTGCCAGACCAGAGTTAACCTTGCCTTATGTTGCAGATATTTAATAGGACTTCCAAACCCAGAAACACAGTAGGGAAGGTGGTGTAATAAGTTATTGATTTCCATCTCTCATTTTTCTGCTGACTCCTGGAAAATAAAAACAAGGATCCAATTGGGTGCTGAGGCCCACACCTACATTTTATATTTAATGTCTTATACCGAGAAGACTTGGGTTAATACAAAACACGATAAACGCCACCAGTGATTTACGTTTCACTGTTTTGTGACAGATTGTATTTTTTAAATGTTGAGAAATTGATTTAATCTTGCTTTAGGGTTGCAAATGCTCTTTGCACTATATAAATGAAAGGAGGCCACCTGTCCATTAATTTAGTGAATGTAAATTGCTTGTTTTAGTACAGGAGGTACATACATGAGCGATAAGGCACAATTTTCTGGCTTTACGTTCTGACTCTTCGTTGATACTGCATTTATCAGTTTACAAAGTGAGCATATTGCTTTTGATTGTATATGTGTAAATAATTGTAGATTTGTTTTTTACCAAGCAAGCTTGTGACTGAAGCAAACACAGCTATTGCATTATTGTATTCTTTATTTTTGTCCCTAATTTTTCGTCTTTTTATAAGCTAAAAATGTCCTTGTACAATGTTCTAGTACCTATCGTGCCAGTAACCATCCTTTAGGCAGAAGTTTTGTTCAGGTTCATCTAAGCACCAGCACATGGGGCTGATTTACAGAAACTGGAAAAAAGAATTGAAGTAGCTAAGCATGGCAGTTTCCCCTATTCCAATGATGGCAAACCTTGGCATCCCAGATGTTTTGGAACTACATTTCCCATGATGCTCATGCACTCTACAGTGTAGTTGAGCATCATGGGAAATGTAGTTCCAAAACATCTGGCGTGCCGAGGTTCGCCATCACTGCCCTATTCGGTTCAGGGATGAAACCTGACTTGAGGCTGGCCAATGCTCAACTTTTATTACAGTTTTCATCAATCGGCTCCATTAAAGATCACACTATACCCACATAAAAGCTTGTAATTGTATAGGCTTATTTTCTTCTACGCATAAGACTGAACGGTAGGGTTAGTTTACTGTAGCATAACTGAAATTCAATTTTCAATTCACTAGAGGTTTTATCATCCAGATCAGCTGAATTTACTATATTTTTTTATTCGGACATCCATTTTTGTGATATTTTTTATGTAAAGGTCACTTCACAATCATTGTAAGAGTTTTTATTCCTTAAAATTACTGTTGGCTTCTTACTAATGAAAGTTGTGACTTTATATGTGCCGTTTATTGTGGGAAGGAGGAGGAGGAGCCATTCAAGGTAGAGATCATTGTCCGAGAAATAAAATACCAATTTGTGAGCAAGAAAAGCTTAAGGACTAATGCACACTGGGCATATGTCCAGCTTTTCTGAATGCCTTTTCTTCAGGCGGGAGAAAAGCTCAGTAAAAAGTTTTGCAAATGTGTTTATGCGTGTCAAGTGTTTTGGGCTTTTGTTCCATTGGCCAGAATATTAAAGTAGAAGTTCACCCTAAAACTAAAATTTGTAAATCTACAGGCATCCACAATCTAGAGCTAATCTATCTAGCCCTGTAATGAAGAAATTGCTATACATACCTTTTCTGAAGCCACTCCAGTGGTGGAAGCTCTCTGCAGGTAACAGCCGACAACGGTTGTGAATTTGCTGGGAAGTGATGTCAGTCATAGTTTCTATGGGTCTTCTGTTGTCAGCTGCCTCCTCTGCAAATGCCTGCACAGAGAAGCCACTGCTAACAGCTCAGCATGGGGCCGGAGCGGCTTCAGAAAAGGTATGTATAGCGATTTTATTCTTTAGAGGTTAGTCTTGGATCATGGATGTAAATTGATGTACAGATTTTAGATTTAGGGTGAATGTCTACTTTAATTCTAGCCAATGAAATTAACAAACTCTAGCGTTTAGGAATGTTTAGGTGCATTGGGTGTTTTCTTTTTTTTTTCTGCTGATAGTTCCTCTCCTGAACATGCAAGTGATTTTTTTTTCTTAATACCTCTATATGCCTAGCCTATGTGTGACACATAGGCTAATATGGAGGGGCACTTAGAGGTAGAAAAAAGTAAAAGGCCCTTAAAAGCGACTTTTTTGATGCTCAGTGTGCATGAGTCCTAATGGTTAAAAAAATTTTAGGCAGTTGTATAACAAATCCAGAACTATGTGATGTCTGTTATTAAATTTGAGTAATGTGTAAGCATAAATCATGCATTAGTGAATTGACCCTATTCCTAAGCTTTTTAATATTTTCCTACTGTTGTGATATGACACTTACAGTTTTAACATTTTCAGTTGACTAGTTCCAAACAATTAAAGCCTAACTACAGCCATTTTTCTTTTTGTTTTGACTAGTGGAGAGGAGTTTACATTTCTCTCTGGGAGTGTTTCCCTCAATTCCTGCCTGACACCAGGGCATTGGGAGGGTTGTCACCACAGAAAAAGAGCTCAAACAGTTTTAAAAACCTTTCTAACAATTGTAACACTTCACCAATCTGCAAAGAATATGTTTTTGCCTTTGTCCCATTGGAGACATTTTCCATCACTCCTTGTCTCCAGCTGGGATACCGGCAGCTGGTACCGCTGAAAAGGATGTGGTCAAATATGTAGTGTAGGATATTAATTTTTCCAGTCATAGTGCTTTCATTGGGGGAGAATGGATTCTAGGAACACATTGTGCCCTTTCTAATGACTTCCATTCATCTTAAAGGTCATATTGTGTACATTCAAGGCAGAATTTCATAGAGAATGTCATGTAACTATAGAAAGACAGAAGAGTGTATAGGATTGTGTGTACTGACTTTGGAACGGTAATGATGGGGACCTGCTGCTTGAAGAGAAACACATTGGGAGCAGGCAGTGACCATGCCATAGGGCATTGAGCTTGCTCCATCTGCTTGGTGAGAGGGAACCTGGTTGATACCAGTGCCTTAACCAGTTTACTGTACAGGGTGACATCAGTCATTTGGCGAATTTGCTTCATTATGCACTGACCATTAATATTTTGATTCCTATTAGGCATGTCCACCCAAAACCAATATATAAAACGACAGGTTTATTACCTCTGTGGCTTTTCTTCAGCCTCGAGCAGTGCAATCTCAGCATCCAAGTTCCTGGTTCCACTCAACCGTTAAAACCATTGCAAATGGGGAATACAGTTTCACCATTCATGCTTGCACCGAACTGGGAAATCTTTGCAGAAATTCCACTGCTGGCGTTGGAGAGAAAAATAATGGAGTGTTTTAATCCACCTGCAATTCCAGAAAACTAAAATGGCAGTTTGGGGGTGGACTGACTTTTTAAAGAAAAAAAAAAAAATTCATTACAATGGTGCAGTGATGAAATGTGTAAGTATTGCTGTTAATATTAGTCATATTTTTTCAATTAAAAGAAAAGTGGGAAATATGTACAAGCAGCTCACTGATGTCTGGATAAATCATCCATTGTTATACATCATTCAGTCCTTTTATGAGCAGAAGTGTTAGTGTCTCTTGGCAGCTGTTTGATGTGGGGATGTTGCATTATGACCTCTTGTAGTGATGTGCAAATCCCTAGGTTCACATTTTCTTTCAATATATTTGTGTGTGAGCACTTTTAAGAATGTATGTTAAAATATGCTGTCTTGCAATTATTTCCTACTGAAAATGAAAATTTAAATAAAAAAAAGGCTTCTTGTGCTTTCTTTTTTTCATGTAGATCATGTTTGTATTAAAACTTTTCCAAGCTCATTTTAAAGCAGACCTTCTTTACTTCCTGCTTTCTAAAAATGATCAATACTTGTCTCTTCTGTAATTCCTGCTCTGGGATCCTGCTATAGGGCAGCCACATGATCTCTGATTAGCATTGATCTGCAATGGAGTAAGTATTCCAGGACTTCTGTTAACTAATAACCCAACCATAAGGTTTGTTCTTGGATAGAAAACTGGTTACGGGGGTGTAGCCAAAGGATAGTGATAAATAACGTGTACTAAGACTGGTCTGGAGTGGGGTACCCCAATGCTCTGAAAATAATGGTTTAGGGGCGCTCTTAATTACTCTAATAGTGAAAATTACCTAAAGAAACTCAATAATAAAAATGAATAAGCAATAAATGTCACATCAGTGATAAGTATTCTACTCGTTATCAAGTGACCAGAGAAAACTCTTCACAACTTAATTTAAGTTCAATCACACAAAGTCCCATAAGTGTGTCACTCCAGCTTCTTTGACGAATGATCTCAAAACCCCCAAGTGCAGGAAATCTTGTAAACTGTGATAAAAGAGCAGATCCAGAGAGCTTGCATATACCTCCACCGAGGAACAACACCACCCACTCGTGAGATGCAAATACAATCTGCTTACCAGATATGTTTGACCACTTTAATTAAAAAGTAAGTCGAACAGCGCCTGTACAGGTAAGTACCTGTTCACATGAATGTTGACATGGATACACAGGATAGTACGTCCCCCTTCACCCCAAGGCTCTGTCTTGGGACCAATGCTGTTTAATTTATTCATAAATGACAATCCCGTCTCAGATAGCCAAGAGAGTCTCTATTGCCTTCCGTAAAACGCTCCCTATTGAACTACTGGATCATTTAGCAGACCCACAGGGAAGGTACATCTTCGTGAAGTTCTCATTGTGGGGGACTAAATTTACAGTAGCTAACAATGCCTTCCGGTCCTTCATATCTTTCCCTAAACTAAGGGCCTTGAACTGCGCAATCTATGATTTCCATCTCCTTGATGTCTGGAGGGTATTGTATCCTAAATCTCAGAACTACACTCACTCTTGTTCACCAATCTTATAGCTGTATCGATTACTTCCTAATGGATCATAGCTATTAGGAAGTAATGTGAAATGGACTGCATGGTCTGGTCTGACCACTCTCCTGTGTACTTAACAATCTCGATTCCCTCCACTCCGTTGAAGGAATGGACATGGTGCTTAAATGATTCACTACTCCTGAACTCGGAATGCATTACACAGGTTTTGGAGACTTCTTTACGGACCAGACTAATACCCCCTTGCCTATTCAGTGAGTGGCATTAAAAGCTGTCTTGCAAGGAAGTTTGATTCAAATAGAGGCCCACTTGAAGAAAGAGCGCTCCACTACTTGAGTAGCTGAAATTCAAAAGCTTAGAAACTTGAAAACCAAACACAAAGGTTCTCTAACTATGGAAACTCTTAGAGGTCTCCATGGCCTGGTCACAGTTAAGGGAATTGTACGAGTCCTCAACACGCACTTATGCGGACAAGATAGCCTTACATCAATTTAAAATCCAGGACAAATGTGGTAGACCATTGGCCTGCTCCTTACACCCAAAACAATCCTCTACTTTTATATCTTGTACAGGGATTGTCCAGGGATTCAATCAATGCACCCTCTGCGAAGGCCCTGACAAGGATTTCTATCAGTCCCTATAAAATTTGCCTGATGAGAAACCTTCAAATCCCCTCTCCACACTGGAGAAGAAGGAATCTTACATCAGAGACTGCACTCCCTACTTTAAATGATATTATCAAAGAATATCTGAAAAAAGAAATCGCAAGAGCCATTTCTGCCACCCCATCTGGCAAGAGTCCAGGCCATGATGGCTTTACTCCCAAATTTTACAAAAGCTTTCCTCCCCCCTTACTCCCTTTTTAACTAAAGTGTTAAATTCTTTATCGGAGGGGTCAGTGTTCCCTCCACAAACGCTTGAAGCTCACATCTCCCTCATTTTTCTTAATTTATACTGACGTTGGTATTCTTTTAGAATGCCGTTATTACGCCATACCACCACTGTAAATATACTTGTTGCTGTTTACCCCTAGCTCCTGCTCAGTCCTTTGCAATTGGCTTATGGCGAGTGAGGGCAGGGGGTGTTATAGCTATATAAGGACGTGATATGAGATGGGGGCTTTACCTGAAGGAGGCCACGCCTCCTAAACATGTTTTCTATGGCATTGTGAATTTGAACTTGCGAGAAGTGTCAGCCACATCCCGGCTCTCTCCCTTCCTTATACCCTGTGTGACGTCGCACAAGCGCTGGCAGGTCCGTGCGAGTGTGTAGAACGGAGAGTGGTGTGGGCGGATAGGAGGCTTGCTGAATGTCATCTTATGCTGCAAGTCCTAGTGAGCCAACCATTCGGTACGGAGCAGGAGAGGAGGTTGTTGTGGAGCTGTACATGCTATGAAACACTGGATGTCAGTGAGTGCAAATGTCATATGTTACAATTTTATCTTTAAATAAACAATAATACACTAGGGTAGGCGTGCACTTTCTCTTGCTCTATATACTTCGATTCCTGTCCGCCACCCAGTGGATATGTGGGAGAGCTGTAACACCCATAGTTGTTTGTATACATTGATACTGATGGAAGGTGAACAGTGGGGACAGCGCTAAACTTGGTTTGTTGTATATACCATATCTTTTATAGGAGTAGACTTGAAAGTATTTGCTAAGGTTTTAGCGAATAGATTGCAGCTTTTGATGCCCCGTTTTATACACCTGGATCAGGTTGATTTTATAAGCGGACATGAAGCACTGAACAACACTCTGAAAACCCTCCTCTTAACCGAACATGCTCACGCTCACAATATTCCCCTATGTCTTTTAACAGTCGATGCTGAGAAGGCATTCGATCAAGTTTATTGGAAATTCCTTCATATGTCCTTGCAGCAGATGGGGCTGAGCCCTGGCCCCCACATGATCTCTAGGATTTGTCCATTTACTCGTCTCCATCTGCCAGAATCCGAATAAATAGCTCATCTCCCACGCTCTCTATACACAATGGGACACGACAAGGCTGTCCTCTGTCTCCCCTCCGCTACGTTCTTGTTATGGAACATCTGGCTGTTGCCCTGCAAAATAACCCTAAAATTAGAGGTATTGCGGTGGGCCCTATCCATACTAAACTGGCCTTCTTTGCAGACGACCTGCTACTGTTTGTTACCCAACCACAAGTATCCTTGCCCTCAATACTGCAGGAGTTTCAGAAGTTCAGAGTAGCAAGCAACTTTAAAGTGAACCATGGCAAATTGGAAATTCTAAATATTTACCAAAAATGGTCCTGGAACAACTCTTGACTACATTCACAATATCCAAAAAAACACATCATGACATTGTCTGAATAATTGGTACCATATATAAAAAAGACCAATATACAAAAAAAAAGTTTGAAAAAGAAATGGGCAAAAAAAAAATATGTAGTCCAAATGCAATCCAAAATTAATATGCAAATTCTTCTGTAATAAACATTAATTCACTCCAGGATCCGAGCCACACATTAATATGAGTGTGTGATTTGAAGAAAATCTATCACCGCCACCTCTGACTGCAATGTCTACTCACCTCATCTATAGACTAGAGGTCGACCGATATGGGTTTTCTCTGGCCAATGCTGATATTCAGAAATTGTGGCGGCTGATATTAGGCCGATTTTTTTTTTTATTCCCCCCCCCCCATCATCTCATAAAATCTAACAGACACCTTTCACACTGGGGCGTTTTTCAGGTGCTTTTGGGCTAAATAGCACCTGTAAAGTGCCTGCAAAACGGACTCCCTGCAGTCTGTGTGAAAGCCCGAGTGCTTTCACACTGACGCGATGCTTTGCCGGGACGTTAAAAAAAGTCCTGCAAGCAGCATCTTTGGAGCAGTGTATACCGGTCCTCCACCCCTCCTGCCCATTGAAATAAATGGGCACCGCTGCCAAAGCGCCTGCAATGTGATTTGGCAGCAGCTCTTCACGGACGCATTTAACCCCTTCCTCGTCCGCTAGCAGGGTTATAAGTGCCCCGCTAGCAGCCGAATAGTGACGCTAAAACTACAGAAAATTTCTTACATTTAAAAATGTATTAAACAAAACAAACCTTCAATCAGTTCATTTGTATGTATAATTTAGATTTAAAAAAAACTATATATTAACCACTACAATACAGGGCACTTTCACCCCCTTCCTTCCCAGCCCAATTTTCAGCTTTCATCGCTCTCGCACTTTCAATGACAGTTGTGCGGTCATGCTACACTGTACCCAAATGAAATTTTTTATAATTTTGTTCACACAAATAGAGCTTTATTTTGTTGGTATTTATTCACGACTCCTTTTATTTTTTGCGATATAAGCGCAAAAAAAGCGGATATTTGGAAAAAATAACTATTTTCTTCTTTCCATTTTAAAAGAAATCCAATGAAATTAAATTTTGTCTTAAATTTAAGCCAAAATGTATTCTGCAACATGTTTTTGGTAAAAAAAAATTCCGTTAAGTGTATAATAATTGGTTTGTGTGATCACGGACATATGTACGCAAATGATAATGTACATATGTGTGCAGGTGATCACGTACGTATGTGTGCAGATAATCATTGGGACATGTGATTTTAGTGGAACATGTCTTTTTGTTTGGGGACATGTTTTGGGGACGTGTGGTGACGTGTATTGTGGTGACGTGTGTTTACACTGTGTGGTGATGCGTGTATTACACTGGTAAAAACGGCTCATACTCGCTGATCACCAGCCGGCTGCAGCAATCTGCTCTCCTCTCCTCAGCGACGACTTCCGTGTGAGGAGAGGAGAGCCGATTGCCTAGCAACCGGCTGTTTGTTTACATCACATGACGGCTGTGATTAGACATGGCCGTCATGTGATCAGGAGGGCCAATCACAGAGCCCTCCTGCCAATCCAAGATGCGCCATGTCCGGATGACACGAGCGCATCGGGATCGCGCCGCTGCGCGCGCGATCCCCCTCCTTCTGATGGACGTTCCTGAACATCCAGTCAGAAGGAGGCGGCTCCCACCCGGCCATGTATGTACATTGGCCGGGTGGGAAGTGGTTAAGTACACAAAAACAGGTAATCAAAACTTTTGGACAAAAAAAAATGGGCTAACTTCACTGTTTTTTTTTTTTTTTTTTTTTTTTTTTTAAACCACTTGCTTACTGGGCACTTAAACCCCCCTCAGTCCCAGACCAATTTTCAGCTTTCAGCGCTGATGCACTTTGAATGACAATTGCGCGGGCATACAACACTGTACCCAAATGAAATTTTTATAATTTTTTTCCCACAAATAGAGCTTTCTTTTGGTGGTATTTAGTTACAGCTCGGAGTTTTATTTTTTGCTAAACAAACAAAAAAAGATGCAAAAAAAAAAAAAATCATGTTTTAATAGTTTGTTATAAAATTTTGCAAACGGGTCATTTTTCTCCTTCATTGAAGTGCGCTGATTAGGCGGCACTGATGGCTGCATTGGTGGGCACTGATGGCTGCATTGGTGGGCACTGATGGCTGCATTGGTGGGCACTGATGGGCTGCATTGGTGGGCACTGATGGGCTGCACTGGTGGGCACTGATAGGCATAGTTAAGGCGGCACTAATAGGCACAGATAAGGCGGCACCGATGGGCACAGATAAGGCGGCACTGATGGGCAAAGATGGGCACAGATAAGATGGCATGGATGGGTGGCACGGATAAGTGGCACGGATGGGTGGCACGGATGGGCACTGATAGGTACCACTGATAGATGGGACTGATGGGCACTGATAGGTGGCACTGATAGGTGGCTCTGATAGGTGGCACTGCTGGGCACTGATGGGCGGCACTGCTGGGCACTGATGGGCGGCACTGGGTCGCAGCACCTTTGAGGCAGATTGTGGGCACTGTGGGTGGCACTGTTGGTGGCACTGCTGGATGGCACTGTGGGTGGCATTGTGGGTGGCACTGTAGGTGGCACTGTGGGCACTATGGGCACTGATGGGGGCACTTACTTTTATTCAGGATGGCACGGCGGTGGGCAGGTGGGCACTGGCAGGGGGCAGGTGGTCAGCTGTATTGCTGGCCGTGATCGGGACTGATGTCCCGATCACGGCCGCCGGTGATCGGCTTTTTTTTTCTCTCCTCGCGCTGTCAGCGCGAGGAGGAATAATAGCCGATTACCGGCTCCGTTCTATCACATGATCAGCTGTCATTGGCTGACAGCTGATCACGTGATAAGGGGTCGGGATCGACCCCTTGCACGGATCGGTGATCAGGCGAGTCTCACGGACTCGCCGATCACAGAGCGCGCCGCGCGCGCCCCTCAGGGGGCGCGCAGGCCGCTCGTATCCGGGACGACGTCAATAGACGTAGTCCCGGAAATGTAGGTCCGCGCTGATGCCGTCATTTGGCAATAGCGCGGATCTGTAGTGGTTAATCAGTGTATTTTTTACAAAAAAAATTCGTTTGAAAGACCTATGCGCAAATACCGTGTCACATAAAATATTGCAACAACCGCTATTTTATTTCCTAGGGTCTCTGCTAAAAATATATATATATATATATATATATATATATATATATATATGTTTCTGTTATAAAATTTAGCAGATTAGTAATTTTTTCTTCATAAATTTTGCCCAAAATTTATACTACTACATATCTTTGGTAAAAATAAGTACAAATTGGTGGATATTATTTGGTCTTTGTGAAAGTTATAGAGTCCACAAGCTATGGTGCCAATATCTGAAAATTGATCACACCTGAAGTACTGACGGCCTATTTGATTTCTTGAGACCCTAACATGCCAGAAAAGTACAAATACCCCCCAAATGACCCCTTTTTGGAAAGAAGACATTCCAATGTATTTAGTAAGAGGCATGATGAGTTTTTTGAAGTTGTCATTTTTTGCCACAATTCTTTGCAAAATCAAGATTTTTTTTTACTTTTTTTTTTCACAAAATTGTCATTATCAGTTTTTCTCTCACACAGCATATGCATACCACAAATTACACCCCAAAACACATTCTTCTATTACTCCCGAGTACGGCGATACCACATGTGAGACTTTTACACAGTGTGGCCACATACAGAGGCCCAACATGCAGGGAGCTCCATCAGGCGTTCTGGAGCACCCAGGACAATTCTGACATTTCTCTCCTACATGTAAAAATCATCATTTATTTGCTAGAAAATTACATAGAACCCCAAAACATTATCAATGTTTTTTTTTAGCAAACGCCCTGGAGAATACAATGGTGGTCGTTGCAACTTTTTATCTCGCACGGTATTTGCGCAACAATTTTTCGAATGCTTTTTTTGGGAAGAAAAAGTTGTGCTTAAAAAAAAAAAAAAACCACAGTAAAGTTAGCCCAATTTTTGCATAATGTGAAAGATGAAGTTACGCTGAGTAAATAGATTCCTAACATGTCACTCTTCAAAATTGCACATGCTCGTGGAATGGCGCCAAACGTCGCTACTTAAAAATCCCCATAGGCGACGCTTTAAAAAAATTTTTACTGGTTATATGTTTTGAGTTACAGAGGAGGTCTAGGGCTAGAATTATTGCTCTCACTCTAACGTTCGCAGCGATACCTCACGTGTGGTTTGAACACCGTTTTCATATGTGGGCGTGACTTACGTATGCGTTCACTTCTGCTTGCGAGCACATGGGGACAGGGGCGCTTTAAAAAAATTCTTTTTTTTTATTGTTCATTTTACTTTACTTTATTTTAGTTTGAAATTTTTTCCCCAAAAATACATTTTTTTGATCACTTTTATTCCTATTACAAGGAATGTAAACATCCCTTGTAATAGGAATATGGCATGACGGGTCCTCTTTACAGTGAGATATGGGGTCAATAAGACCCCACATCTCACCTCTAGGCTGGAAAGCCTGAAATAAAAAAAAATAAAGATTCTGGCTTCAATCGTATTGGCGAGTCGGTAGAAGCACCAGAGGGCGGGAGGAGGGGGATGTCTATGGCTGGGTATTGCAGGGTATCGCCGACTATGGCTGGGTATCTCCGAGTATGGCAATTTATGGCAGGGTATTGCAGAGTATTGGCTGGAATTTTACTGCAGAGTATTGGGGGGGTGTTGCAGAGTATTGGGGGGGTGTTGCAGAGTATTGGGGGGGTGTTGCAGAGTATTGGGGGGGGTGTTGCAGAGTATTGGGGGGGGTGTTGCAGAGTATTGGGGGGGGTGTTGCAGAGTATTTGCTGGTACTGCAGAGTATTGCAGGGTATTGGCAGGGAATTGAGGGGTTAAATTTCGGTGAGCAGCGATGTGGGCACTGCAGATGCAGCCCACAGCGCTGCCGACACCGATCTCTTCCCCCTCCGCTGTACCGATCGGTACAGAGAAGGGGGAGGGAGGAACCGGCGTCATAACATGAAGCCGGTTTGTTTACAAGTGATCACTCCGTCATTTGGCGGAGCGATCACGTGGTAAACGGCCCGTTTACAGGACCCAGCGGTCACGGATGCTCTCGAGTGCGCGCCCCAGGAGGCGTGCGAGAGCAGAATTCTGGGAGGACGACATATGAGTTAAACAACCGCCCTGTAGCCGTCATTCAGCTATGGGCTGGTTGTTAAGTGGTTAATACAGAACAATATCTAAAAAAATAACCATAAATTATTATTAGATTAACATAACAATAGTTAATAAAAATGATTGCGTTTAAGACAATCTCTAATAAGCTATCCCAAACCGCTCTGGGCAATATAAACTCAGTGGCCTACTATTAATAGATAGGACATACCTAATTATATTATGTGTATATGAATTACGGGACATGTTAAAATTATAAATATTTAAGGCCTATTCCTATAGAAACTTTCTAGAGCAGTGATGGCGAACCTTGGCCCCCCAGATGTTTTGGAACTACATTTCCCATAATGCTCATGCACTCTGCAGTGTAGCTGAGCATCATGGGAAATGTAGTTCCAAAACATCTGGGGTGCCAAGGTTCGCCACCACTTTTCTAGAGAAACCCTCTGGTGGATGTAGATTATAATTGCACCTACATAAAATACTGCCATCTAGTGAGATGCTAAATTATGGTAAAGGGAATAAATGGATTTTATTTGTAGATAAAATGTATTAATCTGAAATGAAGCAATTTAAGTCAAAATCAATAATCCTTCCAAAAAGTTGAATTGAAAAATGTATCTGGATTCACTCTTGCTTAACTCTTACATTACATCACCTGCAATGGGGTTTGTACTTTTCTATAGCCCAGAGTTTTAGACCTGAAGGGTCTTTACCATGACATGTGAAGTGTCTAGAGACACAATATGTTTAGGAAAACCTTTACGAATATTTTGTATATGATGTATTCTCTTCCACATAGGTCATTTGGTTCTTCCCACATATTGTAATGAACGTAGACATTGTAAGATGTATACTACACCCTCTGTTCTACAGGATATGAATTCCTTAACCACTTACGGACCGCCCGCCATCGTTTTACGTCACTACTTCGAAGAGGAATATCGTTGTGGCAGCAGCTAGCTGCCATAACCCCAGGATTTTCTTCTTCAGCGGGCGGTCCACTTTCAGATAAAAGTGGTCTCTACGGCGGATTTGCTGCAAGATCATTTTTATCGGTGGTGGGAGAGAGCCCCCCTCCCACTGTGCTCCAGTGCCCTCCGGCGCTTACTGGAGCTGTTAGGCATGGAGACGAGTGAGGGGAAGATGGCCCACCCATCGCCATATCATTGCAGGGCAGAAGTGATGTCAAAACGTCATTTCCGCCCATAGCTCTTAAAGGGACTTTTTTTTTTTAAATCGCGTTTAATTTTTTTTTATTGCATTTTAGTGTAAATATGAGATCTGAGGTCTTTTTGACCCCAGATCTCATATTTAAGAGGTCCTGTCATGATTTTTGTCTATTATAAGGAATGGTTACATTCCTTGTAATGGGAATAAAAGTGACACAATTTTTTCTTTAAAGAACAGTATAAAAGCTAAAATAAGAAAAAAAAAAAAGTTCTCATTTGTTAATTGACAGACACAGCCTTCTTCATAACGATAGGGTTATATCGCCTCCGCAGGACAGTAGGACTAGGCAGAACAAAAAAAAAAAAACACACTTGGCCACTCCCATGGATAGTCCTCAGTCATTATATAACCCCCTCTCTGCTGTAGGTATTCAGTTTTTTCTGCCTAGTCAGGAGTAAGGACTTGGTTCCCTGCTGGGATCGCTAGTCCTGGGAATTTTTTTTTTTTTTTTTTTACTTTTCCTGGATTTTTCCAGTGAGATCTCCAATCAACTGCCGGGCTTGGCGACGGACTGGACACTTGGTCCAGGGGTTACCCCAGTCTGGTCAATGAGTTCATGCAGACCGCAGCTACGTGCTAGGTCAGGCGCGACATAGCCCCACTGGACAGGGGCTGGCCCTGCCAGTTCGCATATGACTGGGTCTCGGCCTGTGTCACAGCATTCCTCATGGCCGAAAGCCCCCCCCCCCACTTTGGCAAGGATGATCTGTCTGGGAGCGTTACCTGCGTATTTCGCTGGAGAGGTAAGTAGCCCTCTCCTCTTTCTCTGGAATGGTGTGGGACACGGGTATTCCCTGTGGTGGTCGGTACCTCTGGGGTTCTCCTCCACCCCCCTCTTTCCTGGGTGAGGTTGCGGCTTTGAGGCCTACCGTCCAAGTGTCCGTTCAGGGCTCAGGCTCGGCCCAGTCCCCCCAAAGGCTGCGTGCTCATGGCTGGCAACCAGAAATTTAGCCTCCTGCTGGGCCTCGCGGCGGCCCCCTTTTCGGAGTGGTGGCACTGCAGGGATCTGTGCCCCCCTGGTAGGGGCTCCAGTCTGTGCCCTTATGTGGACCTCGGAGGGGGGTCCCAGTGGGTGGGACTCCCATCCCCTGACTTTTTGGTGTAGCGCTTAGGCAGATTGCATAGTAGTATTATTATTATTATTATTCAGGATTTATATAGCGCCAACAGTTTGCGCAGCGCTTTACAATATGAGGGCAGACAGTACACTTACAATATAAATCAATACAGGAGGGATCAGAGGGCCCTGCTCGTTAGAGCTTACAATCTAGAAGGGAGGGTCAAGTTGAAACAAAAGGTAATAACTGTGGGGGGATGAGCTGATGGAGAAAATGAAAATACAGTTAGGTGTGGGTGGGGTAGGCTTCTCTGAAGAGAAATGTTTTCACTGATCGTCTAAAAGCTAATAAAGTAGGAGATAAGCGGACAGATTGGGGTAGGGCATTCCATAGGATTGGAGAGACTTTGGAAAAGTCCTGGAGGCGAGTATGGGAGGAGGTGATGAGGGAGCTAGAGAGCAGGAGGTCTTGAGAGGAACGAAGAGGATGAGTAGGTTGGTATTTAGAGACTAAGCTAGTGATGTAGCTGGGGGCAGAGTTGTGGATGGCTTTGTATGTAGTTAGTATTTTGAATTTAATTCTTTGGCTGAGCGGAAGCCAGTGGAGGGATTGACAGAGAGGAGTAGCAGACACCGAGCGATTGGTAAGGTGGATGACTCTGGCAGCGGCATTCATAATGGATTGAAGAGGTGATAGACTATGTAGAGGTAAGCCAATGAGAAGGGAGTTGCAGTAGTCGAGGCGAGAGATGACCAGCGAGTGAATTAAGAGCTTTGTTGTCTCATTGGTTAGAAAGGGGCGTATTGTGGAGATGTTGCGGAGGTTGAGGCGGCAGGATTTGGACAGTGATTGGATGTGTTGCTTGAAGGAGAGTTCAGAGTCCAGGACTACATCTAGAACCTTGGCGTGAGGGGATGGGCTTATGGTTGTGCCATCAATTTTGACAGTGAGATCAGGGGAAGGGGCATATGGGGGAGGAAAAATGATAAGTTTGGTTTTGGATTGATTTTGAGGAAGTGATGTGACATCCAGACTGATATATCTGATAGTAAATTAGTGATACGTGAGGAGACAGAGGGAGTGAGCTGAGGGGTAGAGAAATAGATTTGGGTGTCGTCAGCATAGAGGTGGTATTGGAAGCTGTGGGAGGCTATCAGTTGACCCAGGGAGGAGGTATAGATTGAAAATAGGAGTGGTCCAAGAACAGAACCTTGGGGGACCCCAACAGAGAAAAGAAGAGGAGAGGAGGAAGTAGAGTTGTAAGAAACGCTAAAAGTGCAGTTTGATAAGTAGGAAGAGAACCATCGTAGAGTAAGGTCACGGAGACCAAAGGTGTGGAGTTTTTTGAGAAGGAGGGGGTGGTCAAACGTATCAAAGGCAGCAGAGAGGTCACATAGTATAGGGCACTCCTGCCCTCCCCTGTTGAACAATCCTATCTGTCTCTGCTGCAAGGATGTGGCCACGCTCCCTATCCTGTCAGGGAGTAAGGATGATGGCAGAAGGGCTCAAAGGGGCACTGGTTATCGCACTTGTTACATCTATGCGGGAACTTTTCGCTATGGGGGATGTGGCGGCGGCGTGGCGGTAACAGTCTTGCGCGCCGAACGCATTCCCCTCTCTCTTTGACAAATTTGTCCATGCAAACTGCGAGTGTCCAAAGTGCCTTTTGCATTCCCAAAAACGCTGGCTGTTTTTTCTGGTTCCTCTTTGGGGCATGTTTAAACCAGTAGTGAACCCCTCTGTCTTTAGGCTGCTAGAGGCAACCATGGCTCCGATAGAGGAATCTCTGGCTTCTAAGGGCCCAGCTGGCATACCTGGAGGGGGAGCAGAATTCCCCTGCCCTTGATGCTTGGGGACCTATTGGGTAGGTGCTGAGGTTTGTCTGCTATGCAGTTCCCCTGTTTGCTGTGTCTGTTGCATCAGTGGTGCTTAGACATGTATTTTGGGGGGGCTACTTTACATAGTTACATAGTAAGGTTGAATAAAGACACCAGTCCATGAGTGAGTGTCTACAATTGTCCCTATCCCTGTACATTGCAAACTCACATTGGTCCCTACCCTCAAGGAGCTCACAATCCAATGTCCTCATGCATATACTAGGGCCAATTTTTGATAGAAGCCAATTAGCCTACCTGCATGTCTTTGGAGTGTGGGAGGAAGCCGGAGGAAACCCACGCAGGCACAGGGAGAACATGCAAACTCCAGGCAGGTAGTGTCGTGGTTGGGATTCGAACTAGCGACCCTTTTTACTGCTAGGCGAGAGTGCTAACCACTACACCAATGTGCCACCTTACTTTGAATGACTTTGTCGCGTCTTGAGTTTTCCAGCTGTGTTCCTCCAAACAGTTTGTTGCTTCCAATGGCTGTCTGTTGTCAGACTGCTTGCTGTTCTCCGTGGGGGGCTGTGCAAGCCCCGTTGCTGCAGAGTGTGATTGTCCCAGTTCCTGTGCTGGGAAAAGTGTCAGGGGTTTTATTCGAACCTGTGCACAGTCTAAAAGATGGAGGGCATGGTGCATCTAATTCTGAACCTCAAGGCCCTGACCTGCCTTGTGTGTGTACAGGAGTTCAGGATGGAGTCTGTCCACACAGCGATGGCACTCCCTCTTGGGGTCTTTCTGACTTCTATGACATCTCAAATGCTTAGGCATTCTGTTATGTGCCCGACTCCAGCACTTCCTCTGTCTGCTGTGGGTGCGGAGCATTATTGGCGTGTGGTGTCCTTTGATCTGGCTGCCACTCCTTGGGTGTTCACGAGGTGTTGGCCCCGGATCTGGCATGGTTACGTCAGTGGGGGTTGACAGTCCTGGGCTGCTTGGGCGATCTTCTGCACAGAATTCTCGATTACCCTGAGGAGCAATACTATACAGACTTTCTCTGATTTCAGTTGGCGTCTATACTATCGGAAGTCTGCTTTGGTCCAGCCAGAATGTTGGTTTATCTGGCCAGCGTGTTTCTTCATCTAGTCAGACTCCAGAAGGGACATGCAGCGGTTTTTCATTTACTATCGGGCAGGTGGGCTCCTCTGCAGCTCTACATGTGGGTGTTGGGTCTGATGATGGCTACCCTTTTTTGAGGCAAGTTCATTTGCACAGTTCCATGTAGGCTCCCTTTGGGGAGATCCTGGCATAATGGGACAAATACCCAAGGTCTCTGAATAATCGGTATTCAGCTCAGTCAGGAAACCAGAGGTTCCCTAGTCTGGTGGCTTTGTTCTCCGGGTTCTTCAGTGGGGAAGATTCTTTCTCCCCTTGTATTGAACAGGGGGACCACCACCAATACTGGTCTGTCTGGGTGGGGATGTCCTGGGACTGAGCTCGCCTCGGGGGTCATTGGACATTGGTGGAATCTGGACTACCGGGTATTATCCCGAAGCTTCAATTGATCAGACTAGGTCTGGATCACGAATGGCTTGACTTCGGGGGGCTCCCAGTATGATCCAGTCGGACAAGGCAACAGCGCGGTGGCTTATGTCCCTCACCAGGGTGGGCCAAAAAGGCTGTTGGCAACCCTGTATACTCCTCCGGTTGGCAGAACTTCTAGTTCCGTCATTTTCTGACGAATGCATTCCGAGAGTGGAATGCTGTCAGGAGGATACCTCAGTTGGTTAGGGTTGGGCCATGGGGTGGGCCTTTCTCTGGGCCACGTTTCATCAGATTTGTCATCATTCCTTTTAGGTGGCTCCGTTTTCAACCTCCATTTACGGAGGGATGAGCAGGAATAGGCCTTGAGTACCATAGAGGGCCAGGTGTCTGCCTGGGAGGTTGTCTTCAGCGTCTCCTGGTCTTGCACTCCCTGGTGCGTGCCTTTTTGTTCAAAGGATTAGACTTCTGTTTCTACCAGGGTGGTTTCTTCCACTGCCGTGGGATCTGAGCTTGGTGTTTTTGGTTCTCCAAAGGCCTCTCTATTTTTTTTATTTTTATTTTTCGCAAAATATTCAGGAGGTTCCACTGCTTACGCTGTCTCGGAAGGTGGCCTCTTGGTGGCTATCACCTCTACTCGCAGGGTGTTGTGAATGGGTGGGGTTATCTTGGTGGTGCTTCGTTCCTTTTTTTTTTTTTTTACATAGTTCTGTCCTTGGATTTCCATTGGGTTGTCTTCTTGTGTCCCTGATCAGCACATCCTAAGGAATTGGCTTTATCCTGCCTGGATGTGTTTTTGGGGAATTCGCATGTATTTGCCCCTGGGTCTGGATGGATCTGACAGATGTCTCTGGGCTATCCTCTCAGGGATTGTTTTCCTCCTTTCCCAGTTTTGGTGCATTCTTCTCAGGCACTTAGTGCTTCTTAGGCCACTGTTATCAGGCAGCCGTTGCGCAAGTAGGCAAGTAGGCAAGGCGGCCACTGGTTGTCGGGGTACATTTTCACAAGGTCTACGAAGTGGACAGTTTAGTATCTGCAGATGCCACTTTTGGCCGCAAGTTTTTTTTTTTTTTTTGCAGGCTGCTGTTTAGAGGGTCTATTCCCTCTTGAAGGGGTATGGTTCAGGTTGCGTTCCAGCTTGTCCTGGGTAAAGTCCCTGTTACCAGGTTCGCTCTTGTATTAGCCTTGGGATTTTTGTTTTCCCACCCCTCATGTTGGCACTGCTTTGGGACGTCCCTATCGTTATGAATAAAGAAGGCTGTGTGTCTCAATGAACGAATGAGAAAATAGTATTTTTTTACTTACTGCACTTTTAAGACCTCTGCGCAAATACGGTGTGGTAAAGTATTCCAACGACTGCCATTTTATTCCCTAGGGTGTTAGAACCCCCAAACATTATATATAGATTTTTTTCTAGCCAAAAAAAATCTCAGAGAGGCTCAGGGCTGAAGTGGTTAATTGAATATTCGTAGCGGTGTTGGAAATACATTTTCCCAATTTTTGGCCATTAAGGTTCCTATTCCTACAAGCCTAGCATCTTTTACAGGGAAACAACCCTTTTCTCTGAAAAAAGGTAAATTGTTCTGATTTGGATGGGGGGATCTGGTACGTTTTTAGCTATTACACAAGAATTTTTATTAACTATTATCATTTTTATTAACTACTATTATGATAATTTATGCTTTTTATCAATATTGTTCTGTAGTAACGATGGCAAGATGATCCAATGACTCACCTCTCACTATGGCAACAAATACACAAATCGTGGTTCATATTACGCAATGCTTGTCACTAGGCTCTATTCCTTTAAGAAAGTCATGTTACATAGGTTGAAAAAACAAAAAAGACCATCTAGTTCAACCATAAAAATAAATAATAGCAAACAGTCCCATATACCCACAGTTGATCCAGAGGAAGATGAAAAACCCCAGCAAAGCATGATCCAATTTGTTACAGCAGGGGAAAACATTCCTTCTTGACTCCCAAGAGGCAATCGGATTTTCCTTGGATCAACTTTACCTATTAATGTTAGTACCCAGTTATATAGTATGCATTTAGAAAAGAATCCAGGGCTTTCTTAAAGCATCTAACGCAACGTGTTGGGTGAAGCCAGTGATGTCACTTCCATGGCTCATATCATCGGAAGCACGGTGAGGAGGAGAGCTGTCTATGAGCGTTATACTATAACACGCATTGTACAAGGTATGCAAAATGTGAGTGGACTATTACATTACTATAACAAAGCCAAAGTTGTCAGCGCTCAATGGGCTTAGAGAAAAAGGGGTCTCTGGGAAGCAGCATAAACCAGCATGAAAATTTTAGTATGACATGCACATAGCAAAACCAAAATCCAGAGTCAATGCAATAATGATGTGGATGATGGAAAATTGAATGTATTAAAAGCAGCTTATGGTATTGCTGGGGTTCCTATAGCAGCAGGGAGCTGACGGTATCCACAGATGGCGTGAGCCTGCCAATGGGGGGGGGGGGGGAGTGGCTGATCTCCCTGCTGCACTCGGCTGGACAAAGGACCTGTTGGGCGGCCTGGACTCGTAGGCTTGGTGCGGGGGAAGGCCGCGGGCCACGTAGGAGGGAGCGCCGTAACCCACCTGTCAGTTTGCAGAGCGCTCTCTCTCTCTCGTGGTGTACCGGTAAGTGTGTGGCTACTCCTGTAGAAGGACAGACAGGGCTGTTCTGGTCCAGATGGGGGAAGCCGCGGGGGGGAGCCGAGGTCAGACTGGGTAGGCTCGTGCGGTTGATGTCCAGCACTGAAGGGAGCTGAATGGGAACCCAAGCTAAACCGTAAGCTGCTTTTAATACATTAATTTTCCATCATCCACATTATGGTATTGACTCTGGAGTTTGGCTTCCCTATGTGCATGTATTATTAAAATTTTCATGCTGGTTTATGTTGCTTCCCAGAGACCCCTTTTTCTCTTAACCCATTGAGCGCTGACACCCTTGGTTTTGTTTTACTGTCGCCCATATCTTCCAGTTTGGTTATTGTCTAGCTACTTTGGATTTAGCCCCTACTATAATACCTGTGATCAGAGGCATTGCTAGATCTGCGGCTAGAGTCCATAGCAGCGGTCACCAACCTTTTTGCAGGTCGGGGGGGCATGCCAATGGTAAGCAATTTTTCATGGGCAAAGGCTGGTGTTGACGTTTCAATCATCATGGCACCATGGTTGATATGGTGTCAGGGCGGTTGAAGCGCCTTGTTTCTATTGTTACATTCTAATATATAATGAAGTGGTTCAACTCACCATAATGTTTAATCAGTGGGAGCCCTGCGCGCGTCACTGGCACCAGATGCATCATGTCACTTGCCACTGGCACCAGATGCAGCTTTTTAACTTGCCACCATCACCTGCCACTAGATGTGGATTGTCACTTGCCATATTGCCTGCCACATCACCTGCCACCATTAGCAGATTGTCACTTGCCACATCACCTGGCACTAGATGTGGACTGTCACTTGCCATGCCAGCGCCACCAAATGTGCATTGTCGCTGCATTGATGGCAGGCTGGCAGCATGGGTCCATTTAGTGAAGGCATAAGAGCGGAGATGCAGGGCGGGCAGTGAGAGATTATATAATCCCTATGCTCCCTGCCGCACCTCTGACATTTAAGAGGCCCACGCTGTGAGGGTGGAAGAGTGCTGATATGATGCTGGCAGTGAGAGATGATGTCATCTCTTTGATCCCTGCTGCACATCGCTCCCACATTGAAGTGGCCCGACTGTGAGGGAGCGGAAGATTGGTGACCTGGAGCGGGTGGAGAGATAAGTCATCTCTGCTCATCTGCCCGCTCGTGTCTCTCCTCCAACTCTAATGCCACCCGCTGCAGCCATGACCCGCTGGTTATGCAGGGACGCAAGAGACTCTGGGCTATGGGCTCCAGATTCGGGGCTCCAGCCCTGATGGCAACCCCCCTGGCGATGCCTATGCCTGTGATTCCCACTCCACATGACCACAGTTGAGGGCTGATGAAACTCTGCTAGTTTAAACAGGCATTGCTTTTTCATTTGCTTTAAGCATTTGACCCTAAGAAGTGGGTTCCAAGGTGTACAGAGGACCATACAGGATCTACTCACTAATAGCAGATGGTCCATTCCAATGTGGTTGATCTTTTATTCACTTCATTAAAGTGTGATTTGACCCAAGGGGGTCTATAGATGAGGTGAGCAGACATTGTACTTAGAGGTGGAGGTGATAGCTTTTCTTCAAATCACACACTCGCAATATTGTGTAGCCCATATCCTTGAGTGAACTAATTAAAGTTTATCACAGAAGAATTTGCATATGAATTTTGGATTGCATGTGAACTTTTATATATCTAGTCTCTCACAAAAGTGAGTACACTCCACAGTTTTGTAAATATTTTATTATATCTTTTCATGTGACAACACTGAAGAAATGACACTTTGCTACAATGTAAAGTAGTGAGTGTACAGTTTATATAACAGTGCAAATTTGCTGTCCCCTCAAAATAACTCAACACACAGCCATTAATGTCTAAACTGCTGGCAACAAAAAGTGAGTACACCAAATTGGCCCCAATTAGCCATTTTCCCTGCCGGTGTTTTGTGACTTGTTGGTGTTACAAGGTCTCAGGTGTGTTCAATTTGGTGTTATCGCTCACTCTCATACTGGTCATCGGAAGTTCACATGGCACCTCATGGCAAAGAACTCTCAGGATCTCAAGAAAAAGAATTGTTGCTCTACATCAGGGATATGCAAGGAGCAGACCTCCAGCTGGTGCAAAACTACAAGACCTATCATGCCTCTGGGTGTCATGCTTGTGGCTGTCAGTCTTGCTATGCCTCATGGGACTTGTAGTTCTGCAACAGCTGGAGGTCCAGTAATTCCGGTAATAAGAAGATTGCCAAGACCCAAGCTACAGCACGGTGGCCAAGACCATACAGCGGTTTAACAGGGCAGGTTCCACTCAGAACAGGCCTTGCCATGGTCGATCAAAGAATTTGAGTGCACGTGCTCAGAGTCCTATCCAGAGGTTGTCTTGGGAAATAGATATATAAGTGCTGCCAGCATTTCTGCAGAAGTTGAAGGGGTGGGGCTCAGCCTGTCAGTGCTCGGACCATACACAACACACTGCATCAAATTGGTCTGCATGGCTGTCGTACCAGAAGGAAGACTTTTTTTTTAAAGAGGGTACACGAGAAAGCCCACAGTTTGCTAAAGACAAGCAGACTAAAGACGTGGATTACTAGAACCATGTCCTGTGGTCTGATGAGACCAAGATAAACTTATTTGGTTCAGATGGTGTCAAGCGTGTGTGGCAGCAGCCAGGTGAGGAGTACAAAGACAAGTGTGTCTTGCCTACAGTCAAGCAGGGTGGTAGGAGTGTCATGGTCTGGGGCTGCATGAGTGCTGCAGACGCTGGGGAGCTACAGGAGCCATGAATGCCAACATGTACTGTGACATACTGAAGCAGAGCATGATCCTCTCACTTCAGAGACTGGGCCCCAGGGCAGTATTCCAACATAACGACCCCAAACACGCCTCCAAGACGACCACTAACCATGCATGTCCCCAGACCTAAACCCTATTGAGCATATGTGGTGCATCCTTAAACGGAAAGTGGAAGAGCACAAGGTCTCTAAAAGCCACCAGCTCTGTGATGTCATCATGGAGTAGTGGAGGAGGACTCCTCCTCTTAGAAACCTGTGAAGCTCTGGTGAACTCCATGCCCAAGGGGGTTAAGGCAGTGCTGGAAAATAATGGTGGCCACACAAAATATTGATACTTTGGGCCCAATTTGGACATTTTCACTTAGGGATATGCTCACTTTTGTTGCTAGCGGTTTAAACATTAATGGCTGTGTGTTGTTGTTTTGAGGGGATGGCAATTTTACACTGTTATACAAGCTGTACACTCATTACTTTACATTGTAGCAAAGTGTCATTTCTTCAGTGTTGTCACGTGAAAAGATATAATAAAATATTTAGAAAATTTTAAGGGGTGTACTCACTTTTGTGTATTATATGTATTGCGTATATGTATGTATGTGTGTGTGTGTGTGTGTGTGTTTATATATATATATATATATATATATATATAATTTTTTATTTTTTTTTGTGAAATGCCTGACAAAACAGTAAGTGCTTATCTGAAGATCAATAATGACTGAGGGCTTTGAGTCACATGAGACCCATCCACTCATATATACTGTCCCATTGTTGGCTTTCACAAACATTGTCCCCCAATATTATTTATAGTGGGAAACATGTGACCATCACAAAAACTGTTCTCCCTTTATCCAGTACATCTTAGCCCTTGTACACATGGTCGGACATTCCGACGTCCAAATCCGTCGGATTTTGTCCGAAACTGTTGCATACACACAGTCGGACAAAGTTGTCGGAAAATCCGATCTTTCAGAATGTGATGACGTAATTTCATTACGATGGGACTACGTTCAGGCTAGTAGCCAATAGCTTTGATGTAGGAATTTCATCTGAGCATGCGTAGCACTTTGTCTGATCGGAATTCTCGACACATGATCGGAGTATGTCCGATCAGACCAGTTGTCAGAAAATATTTCCAGCAAGTTGGAAAATTTGGTCTGACGGAAACAGTCCGATGCATACCACACATCCGAAAAAACAGTCCGATAGGACACATTCCGACAGATTCTCCGACCGTGTGTACAAAGGCTAATCCTGCATGCTGAAAATCAGCAGCCTTGAGTATTTCCATTTGTGATCTCCAAAACTCTCCTCTGCAGACTGATCATGTCCTGCTTCTTCCAGCACACCCAACGGAATACTTTACAGCCCAACTGGAACAACTGTTTGGACAATCTGTTTTTACAAGTTGCTGAGCTACTGATCTGTTACAAAGCAGGCCCTAATTTTCCCCTTTCCGGTCCCTGCTAAGCCGTCAGTAATTCTTGTCCAACCTATAAATCTTTCAGTGGTCTAAAACAGCAGCTGCACTTCCATGTTTTTAGTTCTAGCCATGAAAATATATTGAGGGACAGGTTACCTAAGAGTGCCTCTAATCCTCCACACATGAGACATGCTCCAGCTACTTGTATCTCCTGACAGTATGTAAAAAATGAGAAGGAAAAACGCAGATGTTTTCCAGAGTAGTTAAGTGAAGAGGGATAACAAATAACCCAATTCTGCAAGCATGGAGACTGACTGGTATTTTACAGCCCATTAATCAGCTATTGTTAAACAGATCCTGTCATCAACTTGATTAATTCAGAATATTGACCTGCAGAGCTTATTTTGACTTGCAGAGTCCTTCCTATGATTTTTATTTTTTTTTATGTACTTGCAATGAGACTTTAAAGAGGAAGTAAACCCAGATGGGTTTACTTCCTCTTTGTCTCCCTGCAAAGGTAAAGCATAATGGGCTACTATGCATCACATAGTAGCCCATTATGTGTCACTTACCTGACACAGGAGCCAGCGATGTCACCGCTGTCCCCTGTAGCACGGAGCGTTCATCTTCTTCCAACTATCGCTGCTCCGGCCACTCACAGCACAGGAGCAGCGATGACGTCACTCCTGCACATGCGCACGGGAGCTGCCACTAACGGCATATTGCTGTTAGCAGCGGCATGCCCAGTGCGCCTGCGTGCCGCTGTCTAGGGCGCATGCCTGTCTTTTTGTAAATATCTGCTAAACCGTGTAGGTTTAGGAGATATTTCTTGGACCTACGCGTAAGCCTTAATCTAGGCTTACCTGTAGGTCAAAGTGGTCTGTAAGGGTTTACAACCACTTTAATCATGTCAGAAAAATTGCTAGCAATAGCTCTCTCCACTTCTGGAAGTGTCTAAAGCTTGCCATACACAGTTTGAAAATTTCCATTTCTAATATTAAGTAGGGACAAATCGATCATTTTCAACCATAGTGACAAGAAAAATTAAAAGTAATGAATAGAATTTTTTTTTGTTGAACAAATGAATCTCTAAACTGGTAATATGGTTCTCAAACAAGGAATACAAAAAGTTGGCAACCACTCCAATGTATAACTAGCTTTTGCAGTAAGGTGCACATGGAAGGACTAGGCACATCGCAAACAAAATTTCTCACCATACTTACCAGCGAGCCTGTACAATAAAAACAATATGACCCTGTCTAACAACTCCCGTGGAAGCCTTTGGGGCCCTGCTAATTGGATTACAGCGCCCTTAAATTGATTGTAAACCCTTATCTATATCCAATAAACATGTTTTATGTATTTGTTTTGTACAACCTGCTGGAAAGTGTTAGGGTGGATGGAGTTCACCGCCAAAATTCCAATGTTTGGAGGGGGTAGCTCAGGTTGCACACTTTGCAAAAGATTTATGTTGCCAAGCTTTAAAATGTAATGACTTGTAGGCTTGTGCAATTTGTTTCGTAACGAATGTTCGACTAGAGAAATAACAAATTTCAACTAAGGCCCCTTTCACACGTGCAGACTGTTTGTCCGTATTTCATCCATCTGTTTTCGGATTAAATAAGGACATACATGCATCTCTATGGGATAGCGGGTGTCAGCAGATGAGATCTGACAGGGCGGTCCCTGCACAGTCATCCGCCGGCTCAGCGGGGATAAACGAATTGATCCTCGCTGAGCAATTACGGATCCATCCCATGTGAAAGGGGCCTAATACAAAAGAAATTATAGCGGATATAATGAATGAATTCAACATGATCTGGTAATTCGTTAAAGATCTAATGAAACAAAAGGTCAACTCAAAGTAAATCTTACAGTCCAATCAGCTGATTAATTTTGTGCTGGAGGTTGGATTACTGGCAAAGTGCATCCCTGAGAACTGAGTGAGAAGGGTGTTGTATTGTATTTGAGCAGAGGAAAGAGATATTGTCATTGTGTGTTAAAAGATTCAATAAACAAACAACTTTCCAAACTACAAATCATTATCACAAATGTATATACATACATAAATATCAAATTTCAATGAATACGAATGAAATTATAGCGCATATAACAAATTAATTCAACATGATTAGAGATTCAGTATAACAAATATCGACACTCTACAGAAATAACTAATTATCCGAAAACTTATTAACGTAACATAATGAATATAACAAAACGAAATTATGTATTTTACGAATGACAGCGAACTGAAACGAAACAAAATTTTCCATTTCTGCACAAGTCTAACTGACTTGTGTTATCGATACCCGAGACAAACAATATAAGAAAAGTACTGAAATTGCCAAGATTTTAGCCTGCACAGGTTTTATAAATGTCCTCTACCATGTATCCGTGTTTATTGTGTTACTGAAGTAAACTAAATGTTTGATTTAATACTGTAATTTAGCCATTTTACTATGGCAAAGCATTTCCATAAACTGCTGAATTATAAAACTTATAAATGGCAACTCCACAGGGAAGGAGCTTGCAGAATATTTTTGTAGCTCTTTTCACATTTTTGTATGTGCAAGAAGACAACAGGACTGGTGTAAAATCCAGCATAAAGTGCTAATTGCAGCATCAATCCTAATTATCATGGCTGAGTCAGTTTAAATGAGGTCTGTTAGTGGCACTGATCTCAGCTGTGCAATTTTGCATGTAGGGAGGGAACACTGCTGGCTCAATAAGCAAAGATGACAATTTATAAAATTCTAGAGCACTGTCCAATTGTGTGTTCACTTAAGAATCTGATACACAATACATGTCACATAAATACTTTTAAATTTTTTTTTTGCATCTCACTGCTCTTGATCTCCTCCAGCCCTGGCATCCAGCATCAGAAGCCCATCACAGCTTAAGCTGCCCAGTTAAAATGGCTGCAGCCAGACTTGGTGGAGGGAGATTTCTGCAGCATATTTGGCAAGTACAGAATCCCAGTACCGTATATACTCGAGTATAGGCCGACCCGAGTATAAGCCGAGGCCCCCAATTTACCCCCAAAAAACTGGGAAACCTATTGACTCGTGTATAAGCCGAGGGTGAGATATGCCTGTCCATCCCTGTGTGTGTCCGTCCATCCCTCTGTGTCCGTCCATCCCTGTGTGTGTGTCCATCCATCCATCCCTGTGTGTGTGTCCATCCATCCATCCCTGTGTGTGTGTCCATCCATCCATCCCTGTGTGTGTGTGCATCCATCCATCCATCCATCCCTGTGTGTGTGTGTGTGTGTGTGTGTGTGTCCATCCATCCATCCATCCCTGTGTGTGTGTGTCCATCCATCCATCCATCCCTGTGTGTGTGTGTGTGTCCATCCATCCATCCATCCCTGTGTGTGTGTGTGTGTCCATCCATCCGTGTGTGTGTGTGTGTGTGTGTGTGTGTGTCCGTGCAGCCTTGTGTGTCCAGCCTACCTGTGCCCCGAGCCTCCGTCCGGTCCCGTCCCGAGCCTCCGTGTCGTCCCGTCCCGAGCCTCCGTGTCGTCCCGTCCCGAGCCTCCGTGTCGTCCCGTCCCGAGCCTCCGTGTCGTCCCGTCCCGAGCCTCCGTGTCGTCCCATGCCAGGATCGCCGCTCTTCGTCGGCGCCCTGGCGGCCATTCCCCTGTTCAAAAGCCGCGCCTCCGCCTCCGCCTGTGATAGGCGGAACACTCAATTTCCCAGCAGTCAGTGTTCCGCCTATCACGGACATCGGCTCATCCGAGGATGAGCCGATGTCCGTGATAGGCGGAACACTGACTGCTGGGAAATTGAGTGTTCCGCCTATCACAGGCGGAGGCGGAGGCAGAGGCGCGGCTTTTGAAAGGTAGAATGGCCGCTGTCTGTCTGCTCGACACGCTGTTCGGGCAGTCAGACAGCGGTGACTCGAGTATAAGCCGAGGGGGGCACTTTCAGCCTCAAAAAAGAGGCTGAAAATCTCGGCTTATACTCGAGTATATACGGTATATATAAAAGAATATGAAGGTGGTTGGAGGGAAACTTCGAAATGGCAAAGATGTTTTTATTACAAATTATGTGAGAAGACTGCAATTCCTCTTTAAAGACCAGCCACAAGTCTGCCATTTAATATTCTGTAGCACTAACCCCGGAAGGAGCTGCTGGTTTGATTGGGCTTACCGTTACCTTCTTCTCCTCGATTTATGTCTAGGGGTTTCCCGTGGTAGATGGCCCAGTAACTTGAGAGACTGAGAACAGATCCGCATAAAGGGATTTTTATTTGCAAAAATGTAGACAACGAACAGTCTCTTAAAATAGGACCAGAGGGTTAGGAAGAAAGTTCAGGTATTCTTAATGTCAAAGTCAATAATGAAGGACTTGCTTACTTTGACTAAAGCCAGAGAATAGCCATTCACAACTGGATGTTCACTGAAGTTGGATAGTCCCTCTCTCACAAGACCAGCAGCCAACAAGGTGCTTTACTCAGGAACAAGTCTCTGCCACAGACGTTGTTGTAGAACATGCAGGAAACTAAAACTTGTGGAACACTCGTGTGATACCTGGATCTTTCAGCCAGTTTGGCGATACCTACGAGACTGGATTCACTTAGGTACTTCAGCCCCACCAGGCTCTTGCTAAAAAGCCAACCCGTACATGGCCTTCTTCTGAAGAGTCTCCCCTGGATAGCTACGAAGTTACTGGGCCTCTCCAACTACCGGAGACGGCACCGGACCACCTCGGAATCCTTCTTTAGTTTCCTTGCCTCGGGCTAGCCAGCCCCGAGACAATAAGTTGGGTGGATCCGCACCCCAGGCCATAGCCTTCCTGGGGGCTGGTCAGGAGGACCAGGACCATGGAGTCAGAGCATACTTCTGGACCGGAAACCCCGAACCACGTGACATCCGCATCTTAAGTACCCTCTCCCAGGAAGCACAACAAGAGTGACGCTCCCACTGGGTGGGCCCCGAGAGAATGTAACCTTAAAGCACCCAACCAGACTGTGGTTCCATGCCTGCTAGAAGAGACATTGCCCCCTGTGGCCAGGCTGAACATCCTAAAGTCCAGTCAGACTGATGCTGAGGTCCAAATTTGAAACAATTGTACCCAAACCAAACTTCAGTTCAGGTGTAACGTTAACTTTTAAAACATATAGCGCATGCTCTTCAGGAGCCGGCGCTACAATTCCAATGCATTGCGTGGGTTACATGTATGTTTGGCGCCCCTCCACTGTCCAATGCACCCGAGTTTTAGATTGTCCCTCGCCTCCATCACAGGCTAGTCCTGTATTGTATGTGATGATGCCAGGGAGCTGCATATAGCAGCAAAGTGCAGTGGCTTCAAGTGGCATGGAGAGGTAGAAACCTATGAGGAATAAGGTATTTATACTTACACATTATCCTCTTATCCAAGAGGTCTTTTAAGACTTGGGGTGGGGATCCCACTGCATGGGAAAATTTAACAAGAGGCCGGAGTGTGAGGTTAAGATCAGCTTTAGGCCTTGTTTACGTACTAAGCATACATCTGGGTTAAGGGCCATGTTTGCCTTCATGGGATGCACAGGTGTTCCGTGTAGGGTTGCCACCTCATCCCTTTAAACCATAACACATGAATTACATGGGCTTTAAAGGATAATTTAATGCACATAAGCATCAAGTGAGTATAATTACCACCTTAATCAGTCACAGGACCTTTGCAATTAACCACCTCAATACAGTGCAGATACACCCCCTTCCTGACCAGACCAATTTTCAGCTTTCAGCGCTCTCACAGTTTGAATGACAATTACTCAGTCATCCTACACTGTATCCATATGAAACTTACGTCCTTTTTTCCACACAAATAGAGATTTCTTTTAGTGGTATTTAATCACTAGTGGGTTTTTTATTTTTTGTGCTATAAATAAAATAAAACGTAAATTTTGTGAAAAAAATGCCTTTTTCTTAGTTTCTGTCATAAATTTTTGCTAATTAGTCATTTTTCTTCATAAATTTTGGCCAAAATTTATACTGCTACATATCTTTGGTAAAAATAACCCACATTAGTATATATTATTTGGTCTTTGTGAAAGTTATAGAGTCTACAAACTATGGTGCCAATCACTGAAAATTGATCACTTCTGATCAGGCCTTCAGTACATCAGGTGTACCTCATTTCTTGAGGCACTAACAAGTCAGGAAAGTACAAATACCCCCCAAATGACCCCTTTTTACAAAGTAGACATCCCAAGGTATTAAGTAAGTAGCATGGTGAGTTTTTTTAAGTTGTCATTTTTTCCCACAATTCTTTGCAAAATGAAGATTTTTTATTTTTTTTTTATTTTTTTTTACTAAATTGTCATATTATCAGGTTATTTCTCACACACAGCATATGCATACAACAAATTACACCCCAAAATACATTCTGCTACTCTTCCCGAGTACGGCGATACCACATGTGTAGGACTTTTACACAGCTTGGCCACATACAGAGCACTAACATTGATGTAGTACCTTCAGACGTTCTACGAGCAAAAATTACGCATCTCATTTCTCAACCACCTATTACACTTTTGAAGGCCCTGGAGTACCAGGACAATGGAATTTCCCATAAAATTACCCCATTTTGGAAAGCAAACACTCCAACGTATAATCTGTGAGGCATAATGAGTCTTTTGAACGGTTCATTTTTTTCCAGAAGTTTTTGGAATATGTGGAAAAAAATTAAAACGCATTTTTTTTTTACACAAAATTGTCAATTTATAAGATATTTCTAACACATAGCATGTATATAGCAAAAATTACACCCCGAAACACATTCTACTACTCCTCCCGAGTATGGCGATACCACATGTGTAGGACTTTTACACAGCCTGGCCACATAGAGAGGCCGAACATTGAAGTAGTACGTTCAGGCGTTCTAGGAGCATAAATGACACATCTCATTTCATTCCTACCCATCACACTTTTGAAGGTCCTGGACCACCAGGACAGTGAAATTACCCACAAAATGACCCCATTTTGGAAAGCAAACACCCCAACGTATATTCTATGAGACATGGGCTGCAAATAGGTACTCGGGTACTCTGATGGCCTGGTGACAGGTACTCGGGTACTCTGATGGCCTGGTGACAGGTACTCGGGTACTCTGATGGTCTGGTGACAGGTACTCGGGTACTCTTTTTTTTTAAACTCCGTTTTTTATTAACAACAATTGGCACAGACATGTACAATACGATAGATTGTATACAGCTTTGTGTAATGTAAACAAGCATAAACAGTAGCATGTTTTACAACAGTAATTTCCCTGTACCTCATTTATACAAAAATCGTATACTGATTCTATTTTTATTTTTATTTCCCCCTTCCCCCCACCCCCCAACAACAATAAGCAACCCCGCAAGTAACCAATGCACGCATAAGGATGACAGCTAGGTGGTCATAAGGTCTAAAACATCAAATCTTTCCTTCAAGGTCACAGTACACCGATGGCAACGCTTTCATCTTACAATTGGTTATAGATCAGCAGAGCCACACGTTTCTATTTTATCTACCCAGTCTCCCCATATTTTAAGAAATTTTCCTGGCCTACCCCTTGTTTCATACGTTATTTTATATATTGATATGTCCTGGTTAATCAAGGCTTTCCATCTGTTCAAGGAGACCAATGAGGTGTGCGTCCAATGTAATAGGACAGTCTTCCTAGCATAATATAGTAGAAAACGCAAAAATTGTTTCCGAAAGTTACTAATGTCTACCTCCTCAAAAACCGAGAGGAGACACCATTTAGGGCTACATATATTGGGGAGGTCAAAGGTAATCGCCACAAAGTGGGTCACCTGAGACCAAAACGGTCTTATCCGCTCACATTCCCACAACATATGTAACAGGTTACCCTCTTCTCTGCCACACTTATGACACAGTGGAGTAGGTATTTTCCGCATACGGAAAAGGCGCAGGGGGGTATAGTATATCCTATGAAATATGCGTAACTGAATCATTTTATCTCTGGCGGAAATAGCAGTACTAAAGTAAGTATCCAGAAGCTCCTCCCAATTATCGTCTGACAGCCCAGGTATATCCCTCGTCCATTGTTGTTTCAGAATTTGCAATCTAGTAATTTTGGGTTCATTCAACAACTTGTAATAATTGGAAACCAGTTTAACATGTTCCGGTTGGGCAAGCGCCCCTTCCAAAGTAGAGTTCTGAAAGACAACATCCCGGAGCCCTAATTGGGACTCGGATGCATGCTTTAACTGTAAATACCTAAACCTCCAGGACTCAGGTATACCCAGCTCCTGTCGTAACGTTGGAAATGTTTTGAATCTACCCTCCTCGTATAATTGGTGGACATATTTCAGACCCTTTTCAGCCCAACTGCCAGCGGAAGGGAGATCTCTAAAGTGTGGGAAGAACGGATTATTCCATATGGGTTGATTAGGTGAAATCGTGGGGTGTGCTTCAGGTACCAGCGTCTTACATATCTTAAAGATTTTGAGAGAGACTTTAATCATAT
Organism: Lithobates pipiens; assembly: GCF_037356315.1. Lineage (NCBI taxonomy): Eukaryota > Metazoa > Chordata > Amphibia > Anura > Ranidae > Lithobates > Lithobates pipiens. The sequence continues at coordinate 266,251,921 of NW_027507785.1, read as the reverse complement.
CTGTAGCATTATTCAGTTGCGGAAACAGCCACCAATGTACATATACCAACTGTGAGGCGTAATAGTACAGTCTCAGATTTGGTATTGCCAATCCCCCTTTATGTACAGGTAATTGTAAAGTAGTCAATGCAATCCGTGGGTTTTTAGGAGACCATAAAAATGTAGATACCAGAGAGTCAATCTCATGAAAGATCTGCTTGGGCACATATACCGGGCAGTTCGCCAGGACGTATAACAATTTGGGGAAAAACACCATTTTAAATAAATTAGCCCTCCCCATCAATGTAAGGGGCAAGCCAGCCCAGTTATTAAGTTTCACCTTAAGAGAAGCTATACAAGGAAGGAGATTATCCTGGATGTATGCCGAAATTGGTAGGCGAACCACCACCCCCAAGTATTTAAACGATGAGGCAGATTGTAAAGGACAGTGCTGTGGTAAGTGAGCAGGGGAATCAGAGTCCAAGGGGAATACAGTGGACTTAGTCCAATTAATCTTCAGCCCTGAATATGCGCCAAAAGCAGTGATCAGCTGCAGCATTTTGGGAATCGTATATTTGGGGTTTGACAAATAAAAGCAGAATATCATCAGCATATAGAGATATATGCTCCTCCAATGACCCAAGCCACATGCCCTGTAGTTCCGAGGAACTCCTCAACATCCTCGCCAGAGGTTCCACTGCCAGAGCATATAGCAGGGGTGACAAAGGGCAACCTTGTCTGGTTCCTCTATGGATTCGAAAGGGTTTAGAAATAATACCATTAAGCCTAAGGCGGGCAATGGGTTGGTCATACAATATCTTAATCCAGGTGATAACATTATGTCCGAAACCGAATTTCTCCATAATGTATATGAGGTACGGCTATTCCACGGAATCAAATGCCTTGTGGGCATCCAAAGACACAATAGCCCTGGGAACAGTCAATGAGTTGGGGGTCTGTAGATTAGTGTATAATCTGCGAATATTACTATAGGTGGACCTACCAGGAATAAAGCCGGTTTGGTCTGGGCTAATGAGGGTGCCAATGATGGCATTTATTCGGGTTGCTAGAATTTTAGATAACATTTTTAAGTCCGTATTAATTAAGGAGATGGGCCTGTATGATTCACAGTATTGTGGGTCTTTATTGGGTTTGGGGATTAATACAATTAGGGCTTCTTTCATGGATGGAGGTAAGCAGCCTTGTGCAAAAATGGTGGAGAAAAGTTTTCTTAATCTAGGGACTAGGATATCCTGATATTCTAAATACCATTCTATAGGGAATCCATCTGGGCCTGGGGTTTTGTGTTTAGCAAAACTTTTAATGGTGAGCGTTATCTCCTCTGTGAAAAGGGGTGACTCCAGAGACATCTTTTGTTCTAAGGACAACCCCGGGAAGTCAATCCTATCCACATAGTCATATAGTTCGGGAATGGTATAATGGGCTTGGGAGCGATACAAGTTTGTGTAAAAAACTGTAAAAAGTCTCCATAATCTCATCCTGAGTATCCTTAAGTGTGTTTGAGGTATCATAGACACAGGGGATGAAAATAGGGTCAGGGAGCAGGGCAGCTAAAAACGCCAGCAATTTCCCGCTCCTGTCCCCCATCTCAAAAATCCGCTGACGTTGGTATAGAGTCTTTTTTTGGGTCTTTGAGAGCAGTGCAAGTTCATATTCCCTACTAATACTCTGCAAATTCTGATAATGAAGAGGAGAGGGATCCCTGACATAAAAATCCTCTGCCTCCTGTAACTGAGAGGCCAACTTTTGTAAACAGTCCCCATTCGCTCTCTTAAGATCAAGTACCCCCCGCATATATGCCCCTCTAGAGACTGCTTTAAAAGCATCCCAAGTTATCAGTTCGGGGACCTCCTCCCTGTTTTCCTGCCAAAATCGTGTCACTGCATCCCTACAAGTAGATGTTACCATGGTCTCCTGCAACCAATACGAGCTCATCCTCCATACACGGTCACCCAGGACACTACCCGCTCTCATAGTCAATTGCAGAGGTGAATGATCCGATATTGCCCTGGGTAAATAGGAGATGTCCTCCACTCCGGGCAGCGCAGCCCCAGAGAGAAAAAACATGTCCAGTCTAGAAAGCGATCTATAGGATGCCGATGCACAAGAGAATTCTCTCGCTGCCGGGTGCTTCCAACGCCATACCTCCTTGAGGTCATAGGACGCGGCCCAGTCACTTAACACTGCAGTCGATGGTCTAGTGCAACGTAGCCTATCCTGATCAGCATTCATGACCTGGTTGAAGTCTCCTCCTATAAGAAGATGACCGCGTAACATAGGGAGTACCACCGCCATACAGGCCCCCAATCTTTGTAAATCAAACAGTGGCGGCATATAAATATTTACCAAAGTATATAACACACCCAGGTATTGCAATATAACCACAACATAGCAACCCTGTGGATCAGTTCTGACCTCCAATATCTGGACAGGCAAGGATCGTAGTATAAGTATAGATACCCCTCTAGAGTAGGTCGAATAAGTAGCATGGAAAGCATGAGCAATATATCTCTTTTTTAGGGCCATGACCCTCGATCCCACTAGGTGAGTTTCTTGGAGCATAAGTATTTGCGCCTTAGTACGTTTCAAATAATCAAAGACCAGTGACCTCTTAATCTTTGAGTTCAGCCCCCTGACATTCCAAGTAATACAGTTAAAACTCATTAATATAATACAGGAGCCATACCACGGGAAAGAGGAGAGAGGACAGGCCAATAAAAGGGACCCATTTCCCGTCTCCCCCCCCCCCACCGACATATTACTTACAGTATACATAGAATATAAAAATCGAGCCTCCCACCAATACTTTCGGTGCAAGTGCGTGCGTGCATCACTTATACTAGAAAAAAAGAACAAAAACAAACATCCCCCCCCAACCATCCCCGTTCCCCCCTCCCCCCTCCCTGCTCATTACCCCCAACCATAACGAGCTTCATCCCGAAAAGAACCAAAAAAGGAAAACAGTTCAGTCCAGGGAGTGACCAAACGTAGCTCCCAGATTCAGATAGGTAAAAAAAAAACTTTTTCAAATCAGTAAAGGGGAATCTTATGCATCCCCCGGCAAAACATGTCACATATTAGGCACTTGATGTAGTAACCAAAGAAAAAGATGCGCATCTCAGAATGAGCGTAGGCGCCAAGTCCAGGTCCGCCAGCAGGACATAATGGCAGTACAGCAAAAATCACGGTGCTCGGGCGGGACAACTCCAAAAAGAAACAAAAACAAAAAGTACAACAGGAAAATACCTTATAGAGTGCTCGTCCTCCCCCCTATGTAGGGATTCCAGCTATAAGAGTTAGGAAAAGTAAGCACCGTGACAGTCACATGAAACCATAGAGGAATGGAATTGTTACAGTCCATCCAACCATTCCGAAGCCTCGGTGGGTGAAAGGAAAAATTGTACTCTGCCGTCATTAACAACTCGTAGCTTGGCCGGATACATCATACTATAGGGAAGATGTTTCTCCCGGAGGCGTTTCTTAACATGGAGGAAGGCTGCTCTTTGCCTTTGGGTAGTAGCAGAAAAATCAGGGAAAATGGAGATCTTCTTTCCGTTATATTGTATATCTTGCAAGTTCCGTGCGGTGCGCATAATGCATTCTTTATCTCGAAAGTGAAGTAGCTTGGCCAAAATGGGGCGCGGAGGGGCTCCAGGAGGCATACGGCGCATGGGCACCCTATGAGCCCGTTCAATCGCAAACAAGGGTGATAGGGCTTCCCGTCCTAACAAGGTACTCAGCCACTGCTCCAGGAACTGCTCCGCTTCCTTGCCCTCTGCGCCCTCAGGGAATCCCACAAAACGGAGATTGTTCCTGCGCATCCGGTCTTCAAGGTCCCCCAACTTAGCAGCATGTTCAGTAATCTCTTGTTGATGTGTGCGGATAGTAGCAGACATAGGTTGCATATTGTCCTCCACCTCACTGATTCTTTGCTCTGCAGTGGAGATCCTAGAGCGAATCTTCTGCATGTCATGTTTGACAATGGAGAGATCCAGCCTAACTGTTTCAATCTGTGTGGTCAGTGTGGTCTGGCATTGATGGATAGCTTCCATAACATGCTTCAGAGTGAGTTCTTCTTCACCCTCCGTCACCCTCTCCTCTTCCCTCCCCCGGTCTACCCGTGGAGTGGGATCTCCAGGGTCACTGTCCCTCTCCCATGCCTCGTCCCCCTCCCAGGGGTCTACGGCCTGCTCCGCATGCGGGGACACCGGCGGGGGGGTATGCTGCCCGAGCGGAGAATCCGCAAAGTGTTCTCTAATGGTCGTTGGAGGCTTAGGCTTACTAGAGTTACCGGAGGAGACCTGTGTACTGGCCGAGGGTCCGGACTCAGTTTTCGCCTGCGACTTGCCTTTGGAGGACTTCCCCATGGAGTAGGACGCGCCGGCGCCATCTTTGGCCTTGTTCCCCGCCAGCGTGGCCGCCCGGTCTGCGGCGGATTTCTGGCTCGCTGGGCCGTTCCGACCCATTCCAGTGGTTCCCCGTGTAGGCAGCGGGAGTTCCAGCGGCGTCTGCGGGGTCGGGGTCGTGCTAATGCGAACGGATGCTGTGAAGGATGATTCGGTGCCGGAGGAGCTCACAAAGCGTGCTGCTTACATGTCCGTCGCTGGCCACGCCCCCCTACTCGGGTACTCTGATGGTCTGGTGGCAGGTACTCGGGTACTCTGATGGCCTGGTGGCAGGTACTCGGGTACTCTGATGGCCTGGTGACAGGTACTCAGGTACTCTGATGGCCTGGTGACAGGTACTCGGGTACTCTGATGGCCTGGTGACAGGTACTCGGGTACTCTGATGGCCTGGTGACAGGTACTCGGGTACTCTGATGGCCTGGTGACAGGTACTCGGGTACTCTGATGGCCTGGTGACAGGTACTCGGGTACTCTGATGGCCTGGTGACAGGTACTCTGATGGTTTGGTGACTGGTATTTGGGTACTCTGAAGGGCGGTGACAGGTACTCATATAGACTGTGACAGGTACTGGGGTACTCAGATGGACTGTGACAGGTACTCTGGTACACAGATGGACTGGAACAGGTACTCGGGTACTCAGATGGGCTGTGACAGGTACTCGGTACTCTAATGGACTGTGACAGGTACTCGGGTACTCTAATGGACTTTGACAGGTACTCGGTACTCTAATGGACTGTGACAGGTACTCGGGTACCCTGATGGACTGTGACAGGTACTCGGGTACCCTGATGGACTGTGACAGGTACTCGGTACTCTAATGGACTGTGACAGGTACTCGGGTACCCTGATGGGCCGTGACAGGTACTCTGGTACCCTGATGGGCCGTGACAGGTACTCTGGTACCCTGATGGGCCGTGACAGGTACTCTGGTACTCTGATGGGCCGTGACAGGTACTCGGGTACTCTGATGGGCTGTGACAGGTACTCGGGTACTCTGATGGGCTGTGACAGGTACTCGGGTACTCTGATGGGCTGACAGGTACTCTGATGGGCTGTGACAGGTACTCGGGTACTCTGATGTGCTGTGACAGGTACTCAAATACTCTGATGGACTGTGACAGGTACTCTGATGGACTGTGATTGACAGGTACTATGAGGGGTGGTGACAGGTCCTCTTTATTGGGGGGGCAATCAGTATGATTGGTGTACACTGTATGCGGTAACGAGATGTTACCGCAATCTCCTCCTTACACACGATCGGTGTGTGAGGAGGAGAACCCGGTAACATCCCGTTACCGCAGTTTGTTTACATTTTTGTGATCGGCTGTGAAAGGATCACAGCCGATCACGTGGGTAAACAGCCGGCCAATGGCTGTTTACCAGCGTCGGTGACGAGCAGTGTTCCCGGGGAACACGCCGCCACCGACGTGCACGCGCAGCGCGCTCGCGATCGCGCGCATGAGCCGTGCACGTTCGGGGTGTGACCATCTGTGATCGGCCGTGACTTCATCACGTCCGATCACGTGGTAAACAGCCATAACGAATGGCTGTTCACCCCCTTCGGTGGCGAGCGGTGTCTCCGTGACACGCCGCCACCGAAGAAACAGGGATGCGCGCGCTCGATCATTTTTTTTATTTTTTTTTAATGCTTAACCACTTGAGACCCGCGCTATAGCCGAATGACGGCTACAGCGCGGATCTCCTTTGCCGGGACTACGTCTATTGACGTAGTTCCGTGCACGAGCGGCCTGCGCGCCCCCTGAGGGGCGCATGCGGCGCGCTCTGTGATCGGCGAGTCTGCGAGACTCGCCTGATCACCGATCCGTGCAAGGGGTCGATCCCGACCCCTTATCACGTGATCAGCTGTCAGCCAATGACAGCTGATCATGTGATATAATGGAGCCGGTAATCGTCTATTATTCCTCCTCGCGCTGGCAGCGCGAGGAGAAAAAAAAAGCCGATCACCGGCGGCTGTGATCGGGACATCAGTCCCGATCACGGCCAGCCCTGCCAGTGCCCACCTGCCCCTTGCCAGTTCCCACCTGCCCCCTGCTTTGCCACATGAATAAAAAATGTGTCCCCTCTGTCAGTGCCACCCAGCAGTGCCCACAGTGCCACCCAGCAGTGCCCACAGTGCCACCCAGCAGTGCCCACAATCTGCCTCAACAAAGGTGCTGCACCCCAGTGCCACATATCCGTGCCCAGCAGTGCCGCCCATTAGTGCCCAGCAGTGCCACCTATCAGTGCCCATCAGTCCCATCTATCAGTGGTACCTATCAGTGCCCCTTAGTGCCACCCATCCGTGCCATCTTATCTGTGCCCGTCTTTGCCCATCAGTGCCGCCTTATCTGTGCCCATCGGTGCCGCCTTATCTGTGCCTATTAGTGCCACCTTAACTATGCCTATCAGTGCCCACCAATGCAGCCTATCAGTGCCCACCAATGCAGCCTATCAGTGCCCACCAGTGCAGCCTATCAGTGCCGCCTCATCAGCGCACTTCAATGAAGGAAAAAAATGACCTGTTTGCAAAATTTTATAACAAACTATTAACCACTTTCAGACCGGACCATTTTGCTGGTAAATGACCAGAGGTCTTTTTACACTTTGGCACTGCGCTGCTTTAACTGGTAATTGCGCGGTCATGCAATGTTGTACCCAAACAAAATTTGCGTCCTTTTCTTCCCACAAATAGAGCTTTCTTTTGATGGTATTTGATTGCCTCTGCGATTTTTATTTTTTGCGATATAAACGTAAAAAGACCGCAAATTTTGAAAAAAAATGATATTTTCTACTTTTTGTTATTAGAAAAATCCAATAAACTCAATTTTAGTCATACATTTAGGCCAAAATGTATTCAGCCACATGTCTTTGGTAAAAAAAAAGTCAATAATTGTATATTTATTGGTTTGCGCAAAAGTTGTCACATCTACAAACTAAGGTACGTTTTCTGGAATTTACGCAGCTTTTAGTTTACGACTGCCTATCTCATTTCTTGAGGTGCTAAAATGGCAGGGCAGTACAAAACCCCCCCAAATGACCCCATTTTGGAAAGTAGACCCCCTAAGGAAATTGATAAGAGGCATGTTGAGCCCATTGAATATTTTATTTTTTTGCCTCAAGCGATTGAATAATGACAAAAAAAAAATTTTTTTTTTTTTTTACACAAAGTTGTCACTAAATGATATATTGCTCACACATGCTATGGGCGTATGTGAAATGACACCCCAAAATAAATTCTGCTGCTTCTCCTGAGTATGGGGATACCACATATGTGGGACTTTTTGGGAGCCTAGCCGCGTACGGGGCCCCGAAAACCAAGCACCGCCTTCAGGCTTTCTAAGGGCGTAAATTTTTGAGTTCACTTCTCACTACCTATTACAGTTTTGAAGGCCATAAAATGCCAAGATGGCACAAAACCCCCACAAATGACCCCATTTTAGAAAGTAGACACCCCAAGCTATTTGCTGAGAGGCATGTTGAGTTCATGGAATATTTTATATTTTGCCACAAGTTGCGGGAAAATTACAAACTTTTTTTTTTTATTTATTTTTTTAACAAAGTTGTCACTAAATGATATATTGCTCATGCATGCCATGGGCATATGTGAAATGACACCCCAAAATAAATTCTGCTGCTTCTCCTGAGTACGGGGATACCACATATGTGGGACTTTTTGGGAGCCTAGCCGCGTACGGGGCCCCGAAAACCAAGCACCGCCTTCAGGCTTTCTAAGGGCGTAAATTTTTGAGTTCACTTCTCACTACCTATTACAGTTTTGAAGGCCATAAAATGCCAAGATGGCACAAAACCCCCACAAATGACCCCATTTTAGAAAGTAGACACCCCAAGCTATTTGCTGAGAGGCATGTTGAGTCCATGGAATATTTTATATTTTGCCACAAGTTGCGGGAAAATTACAAACTTTTTTTTTTTTTTTTTCACAAAGTTGTCACTAAATGATATATTGCTCACGCATGCCATGGGCATATGTGAAATGACACCCCAAAATAAATTCTGCTGCTTCTCCTGAGTATGGGGATACCACATATGTGGGACTTTTTGGGAGCCTAGCCGCGTACGGGGCCCCGAAAACCAAGCACCGCCTTCAGGCTTTCTAAGGGCGTTACAGTTTTGAAGGCCATAAAATGCCAAGATGGCACAAACCCCCCCCAAATGACCCCATTTTGGAAAGTAGACACCCCTAAATTTAGGGGTACACTAGTGAGACTAGGTAATAAATGGCGGGTGCCCTGAAACTATAAAAAAATAACTAACCAACCAGCGTCACCTGTAACAGTTATATGGTGATCACTGGTGAAAGGGTTAACTAGGGGGCAATTAGGGGGCTTTATGCGGTAGTATATGGGGGTCCCTGGCGCTATAAAAAGCTGCAGCGAACCTAAATACCTACCTGCCTAACTAGCGTCACCTGTGACACTAATACAGCGATCAGAAAAACGATCGCTTATTAGGCTGGGTTCACACTGGAGCGATGCGGGAACGCCACGAATGCGCGGCGGGTTCCCGCATCGCATGCCTCCCGGCGGCAGTTCACACTGCCCTATGCGAACTGCTGGGAGTGTCAGTGAAATGTTACTGACACCCCCAGATCAGTTCGCATATCGCAGTGCGATCTGCAAACTCGGATCGCATGGTGTGAACACCCATGCGATCCGATTCTGCTGCGGGCCAAAAAAAGGGTCCCGTGCGAATTTGCGGCGGGTGCGGCGAATGGCTGAACTCGAATCGCACAGAGATCGGATGTGATTTGCACTGCAGTGCGGTGCGAATCACATCCGTTCTCATAAACCGCTGCAATGTGAACCCAGCCTTAGTGACACTGGCGACGGGGGGTGATCACGGGGTTAAACCTTTATTGGGGGGGTTAGGGGGGTACCTTAGAACTAAAGGGGGCTAACCCTAACTGCCCTAACAGTTATTAGTCACAAATGACACCCGCCGGGTGATCAGGGGGTTAAACCTTTATTAGGTAATAAATGGCGGGTGCCCTGAAACTATAAAAAAATAACTAACCAACCAGCGTCACCTGTAACAGTTATATGGTGATCACTGGTGAAAGGGTTAACTAGGGGGCAATCAGGGGGCTTTATGCGGTAGTATATGGGGGTCCCTGGCGCTATAAAAAGCTGCGGCGAACCTAAATACCTACCTGCCTAACTAGCGTCACCTGTGACACTAATACGGCGATCAGAAAAATGATCGCTTATTAGGCTGGGTTCACACTGGAGCGATGCGGAAACGCCGCGAATCCGCGGCGGGTTCCCGCATCGCATGCCTCCCGGCGGCAGTTCACACTGCCCTATGCGAACTGCTGGGAGTGTCAGTGAAATGTTACTGACACCCCCAGATCAGTTCGCATATCGCAGTGCGATCTGCAAACTCGGATCGCATGGTGTGAACACCCATGCGATCCGATTCTGCTGCGGGCCAAAAAAAGGGTCCCGTGCGAATTTGCGGCGGGTGCGGCGGGTGTGGCGGGTGCGGCGGGTGCGGCGAATGGCTGAACTCGAATCGCACAGAGATCGGATGTGATTTGCACTGCAGTGCGGTGCGAATCACATTCGTTCTCATAAACCGCTGCAATGTGAACCCAGCCTTAGTGACACTGGCGACGGGGGGTGATCACGGGGTTAAACCTTTATTGGGGGGGTTAGGGGGGTACATTAGAACTAAAGGGGGCTAACTCTAACTGCCCTAACAGTTATTACAGTCACAAATGACACCAATGCAAAAAAAAAAAAAAAAAATGACATTGGTGTCACTGTGACTGGGGGGCAGGGGTAATTGGGGGGGTGATCGGGGGGTAAAGGGGGGGTGTGAGTGTGCCTGGCATGTTCTACTGTGTGTGTAGAGTGTTGGTGCAACTTACTGATCCGCTCTCCTCCGTGTCGGAACGAAAAATACCGACACGGAGGAGAGAATACATCACTTCCTCTCCTGTGTTTACATTACAGGAGAGGAAGTGATGTCACCGGGGATTTCTATTCGTCGGGAGCAATCGCGAGGGGGTGGCCATGAATGAATGGCCGTCCCCTCGTCCGGGATCGCTCCCGAACGAATACCGACCGCCGCAGGCACCGGGCGGGGGCCCGATCGGGCCCCCGACCCGCGGGAGGCAAGGGACGTACATGTATGTCCTTATGCCTGCCCGTGCCATTGTACCGACGTACATCGGCGTGCGGCGGTCGGCAACTGGTTAAACATGATTTTTTTTTGCATCTTTTTTTGTTTGTTTAGCAAAAAATAAAACTCCCAGCTGTGATTAAATACCACCAAAAGAAAGCTCTATTTGTGGGAAAAAAATGATAAAAATTTCATTTGGGTACAGTGTTGTATGCCCGCGCAATTGTCATTCAAAGTGCATCAGCGCTGAAAGCTGAAAATTGGTTTGGGACTGAGGGGGGTTTAAGTGCCCAGTAAGCAAGTGGTTAAAGTGAAACAATAAAAATGAAATATTCCTTTAAATATCGTGCCTGGGGGGTATCTATAGTATGCCTGTAAACGGATGCAGTTCCCCTGTGTTTCTAACAATACCACAGCAAAATGACATTTCTAAAAGAAATATTGTTCTATGGCTGTAATGAATTGTCAGGTCTCAGCAATATAGATAAAACTCATTGAAAAGATGGCATGGGGGTCCCCCCCAGTCCATTACCAGGCCCTTTGGGTCTGGTATGAATATTAAGGCCTGAACCAAAAATTTAAAAAAAAATTGCATGGGGGTCACCCCAAAATCCAAACCAGGCCCTTCAGGTCTGGTATGGAAATTAAGGGGAACTCTGCACCAAATAAAAAAAAATGGTGTAGGGGTCACCCCCCAAAATCCATACCAGATCTTTTTTTTTTCCAATTTCTTTATTTATTTATTTTTTCCCTTTCCATTTTTTTCTCAAGTAAACAAGAATAGAATTTTACATAAACAATCTAAGAGTCATACATCAAGTTTCCATATTCATACATAATAAACAAAAATAGCATAACAATTCATTCTATTCCCTTCGCTTCTTACTCCCCTTATAGTGTAATGTATAAATCCACCGAGAGATCAGGCAAGGTTAGTGGTAATATATATAATATATTGGGACAGTATCATAGAAACTTCTCTCTCAGTCCCACATACCCCATGTCTGATCCTAGGTTGGTACTGTTCCCAATCAGATCAGAGTTGTATTGTTATCCCCCCCTGATATTTTCCCCCCTATTCCTCTCCCCCCCCCCCCCCCCCCCCGAAAAAAAAAAAAAAAAAAAAAGGGGGGAACCAAGCCATACAGAGCCATACAAGCTATCCCCCCCACCCCCCTAAACCACATCGATCCGTCTCCTTCCCTCCCCCGAGGAGATATAGAGGTTCCATGGTGTCCATATTTCCAAGTAAGTTTCCCTTCTTTTCCTAGCTGTCCATATTAGGTCTTCCATCCTGTTCACCTCCTCAACTTTCTTCAACCACATGCTCACACTGGGGGGTTGTATTTGTTTCCACCTAAGTGTTATACATGACTTGGCTGTATTTACCAAGTGACACAGGATGGAATTCCCACCTATATTTCCTGAGGTCTCTGACAAGTTCAGAAGGAATACTGCTGGGTCCTCCCGTATTTCTACTTCGCTAAATTTTTGAACGATCTCTCGTACATCTTTCCAGTATTTCTTAATTTTTGGACATGACCAAAATATATGTAAAAAATTTCCCACTTCTTTCTGGCACCTCCAACACTTATTTGATATATGAGGGAAATATTTTTTAAGTTTTTCTGGTGTTCTGTACCACTGTGCAATAATTTTATAATTAGTTTCCTGTAATTTTGTGCATGTTGCTGTTTTAAAAATTGATTGTATCATCTTTTTCTTCTGCTCCTCAGAGAAAATCCTTCCTAAGTCTATTTCCCACTTCCGAAAGAAGGGTAACTGAAAATTTTCTACGGGTTTAATCAGTAACACATACATTTTCGAGATTACATGCGTAATTGGTTCCTTTTCCGTACAGAGTTTCACAAATGGCATATAGTCTCGATCTAATAACTCTGGCTCTATCTCTGTTCTTAGAAAATGTCCTAATTGTGCCGCCTGCCAGAAATCTAATTGAAAGGGGCCTTTTCTATCTATCATCTCCTGCATTGTTGGCCATTTACCTTTTTTCACGAAATGCGAGGCTTGGTATATTCCCTTTTTAATCAACTTATCAAAAGGTCCTTTCTGTATGCCTGGTATAAATCGGGGGTTGCCCAATATAGGGACTAGAGGGGAGTTCTGTGTCGATATCTTATTCTTAGTTAAGAGATGGTAGCATATCTGTAATGTGGGTCCTATTGTAGGGTGTAGCTTCGTGTCTGAGGTCAAATTTCTGTAGCACCAAGGTGCTCTATGTAATAGCTCCTTACATTGTGCTTGCTCTAATTTTACCCATATTTTCTGATCTCCATGTCGACACCAGTCTAGTAATCTACCTAGATGTATTGCCTGGTAATATTTATATATGTCTGGTGTTGCTAATCCCCCGTATTGCTTTGGTAATGTTAATAATGTCCTCCGTATCCTTGGTTGTTTGTCTGCCCAGATAAATTTCATAAGTAATGTTTGTATAGTTTTGAAAAATTTTCTTGGTATTAACATTGGGATTGCCTGGAGGAGGTACAGGAGTTTTGGCAAAATATTCATCTTGATTATATTATTTCTTCCAAACCAGGAATGTATTCCCCTGTGCCATCTCTCCAGGCATCCTCGTACCATCTTCAATACTGGTGCGAAATTTAATTCATATATCTTATTGAGGTCTGTTGTAATCGTTATTCCCAGGTATTTCAAGCCATAGTCCGTCCAGTTAAATTTATAATTTAATTTTATTAGTCTCATCATTTTCTCTGGGACTGCTATCATTAAGGCTTCTGACTTGGAGCAGTTTATTTTAAAGTAGGATAGTGTACTGTATGTCTCGATTTCCTTACATAGATTTGGGAGCGAGATTATCGGGTTCGTCACTGTAAAAAGCATATCATCTGCATATGCTGCAACTTTATTATGGGTATCGCCTATGGTTATTCCTTGGATATCCCTGTTGAGCCTTACTCTGCATAGAAGTGGTTCAAGGGTCAACGCAAATAACAAAGGGGACAATGGACATCCCTGTCTGGTCCCATTTGTTATTGGGAAAGATGTAGATACCACTCCATTTACTCTTACTTGAGCTGTAGGTTTTTCATACAGGCTTGTTATCCAGCCCATCATTTTCCCTCCTAGCTTTATATGTCGGAGTACCGAAAACATAAACCCCCACCCCACCCGATCAAAAGCCTTTTCTGCATCTGTTCCCAGAAATATACAGGGGGTCTCGGTAGAGTTAACTGTATGTATTAAGTTTAAGGCCTTAATAGTATTGTCCCTTGATTCTCTTGTTGGGACAAATCCCACTTGATCTTGATGAATCAAAGAGGGCAAATACTGTTGTATCCTCAAGGCTAGTAGTTTGCTAAATATTTTCAAATCTGCGTTCAGTAAAGATATTGGCCTATAGCTTCCACATTGTTTCGGGTCTTTACCTTCTTTCTGTATCACTGTAATTGTAGCCTTAAGTGTATCTGAGTGGAAAGTCGATATGTCTCCTATTTCATTAAACAATTTAACCATATATGGACATAATTCCGGCATAAACGTCTTATAATATGGGCTGTTAGTCCATCTGGACCAGGTGCTTTCCCACTTTTTATCTGTTTTATTGTGTTTTGTACTTCTAGTGTGATTGGGGATTCCATCTCCTCCCGTGCAGTACTTGTCAGAGTCGGCATTTCACTTGAACTTATGTATTCATTTATCTTAGTTTGATCTGATGCCCTCAAGTTCAGATTATACAATGAGGAGTAGAAATCGCCAAACACACCAGCAATCTGTTCTGGCACCCGTTCTTCCTCCCCACCTTTTTTTCTAATTATAGGTATGTATGTCTTGGTTTGTATTTCCCGTAATGCTCTCGCTAATTGTTTTCCGCATTTATTGCCGGATTCATAGCTACACTTACGTCCTATCTGAATTGCCATTTTAGCTCTGTACTGTAGCAGATCTGTAACTTGCCTATGTATACTTATTAATTCTTGTTCAACTTCTGAGTTCTGGGCATGTTTATGTTGGGCTTCTAGGTGTTGCATTTTTACTAATAATTCTGTTAACTTAGTTTCTCTTTCCTTCTTAATCCTTGCTCCATGCTTAATCAATACTCCTCTGATTACTGCCTTGTGCGTTTCCCAGATTGTTCCCGAGGAACTTTCTGGGCCTTCATTCTCCTGAAAGAAGAATTTTATCTCCTTTCTAACATCCTCCAGGACTAAAGGATCCTGAAGGAGGCTCTCATTAAGTTTCCACATCCTAGAGGTTAAATGTTTTTTCCCCGTTAAGTTATATTTAAAAAAAATTGGGGCATGATCTGACCAGGTAATTAGACCAATAGTGGCTTCCTTAACTGAGGATAATTGTTTATGTGGGATAAAAAACATATCTATCCGTGAGTACACTCTATGCGGATTGGAGAAAAAAGAGTAATCTCTTTCCTTGGGGTGTAATAATCGCCATATGTCTACCAGTTTTGTTTCTGTTAATGCCTCGGCTATCCTCTTTCTTGTTTTAGGTGTCACTGATGATGTCCCTGATGAGGTGTCTTCACTGGGGATTAATGGGATATTAAGGTCTCCCCCCATAATCAACTGTCCTTCTTCAAATTCCATAAGTTTGTCAAGTATCTCTTTAACAAAGAGGTCTTGTTGTATATTGGGGGCATAATATGTTGCTAATGTAACTCCTACCCCTCCTATAGTCCCCCTTACAAAGAGATACCTTCCCTTTGCATCTATCATGGAATCCCTATGATTCCATGCTACTGTTTTTGATATCATGATGGTAACTCCCTTAGTTTTGGAAATCGGGTTAAGTGCATGGTAAACCGTTGGATACCCCGTAGACCTCAGCAGAGAGAGATTATTTTCTCTGAAATGTGTTTCTTGAATAAACGCTACATCTATCTTCAGTCTCTTTAAATCATGGAATAACATTCGTCTTTTTTCCGGGACATTCAGTCCCTTTACATTCAGGGACATTATTTTTAAAGTTTCCATATCTCCTCGGGGAAAGAGGCAGAGACAAATAAAGGTGCAAAAAAAAAAAAAAAAAAGGGGGGAAAGAAGAAAGAAAAAAAAAAAAAGGGGGAAAAAAAAAGGGGGGGGGAGAGCCCCCTCTAGCCCCACTCCCTCCCGTCTAATCTACCACTCCCTCCCTCCCTCCCTCCCTCCCTAACTACCAATCCCTGGGTTGGCCGTTTACCAACGGTCTCCCCACGAATCTCAAAGCTCTACTGCTTTTAACCACTCAATTTCCGGACCCTCCGGGTTATGAGTGTTTACCTAATGGGGTTTTGTGGTTGTGCTTGGCTGCTCCTGGGCGAGCTTCCCCCGTGCCCTCCGCCAGTCTTTTATAATATCATGTTTTCTACTATCACCTGTTACTTCTCTACCCAAATTGTGTCTACTCCAACATGGCTCTTTTGAAAGGGGGGGGGGGGGGGAAAGGAGACAGAGGCCATAATATAGGCAAAGTTAATTATGTCTGTCCATTCCCATCTACGTATATACTTTTACATATATACACCTATACCTTTGCATATACTTATATGGGCACACCCATCCACAGCTGCGCCTGTATTTGCAAATTCATACATGTTCCCACCTCTATATTTATTTATCCAAAACTTAAGCCTCCCCTGTATATATATAATATAATTTATATCAATCCCCCCCCTTTCCCATTTTCCATGTCTCCTCTCCGTTTCTCTCCTCCTTCCTCCAAGAGCCATATTGTGTATTGACATTGTTCCAGAAGAACCGTACATTAATACAATAAAACAACAATACAATATAATATCTTACATTCCTCATCCCCAAAAAAAAAAAAAAAAAAAGGGGGGGGGGAGGGGAGGCAGGGTAGGGAGAGGGAGAAAAGGAAAAGAGGGGGGGGACAGAGCCAAAGACCACATCTTATAAAGTTATTTTATTCCTCCTTAGATTCAGGTAGGGGGGTCTGGTCCCAATCCGTAAGCCCTCTGTTTCCCCCAGGTCCCTAGCTATGTGCTTTATCTTATTAGTGGTGATATTAAAGGTTACTGATATTAGTGATTAGTGATTAGTGATTAACCGTATTAATTAATTATCAAAAAAAAAAAAAAAAAAAAAAAGAAGAACCCACAGTTTCTTGTGTTCTAGTTCTATGTTCTCTCCCCCCCTGCTCATTATCCCTCCTTATCCCGTTCTCTCATCCCTCACAAGTCTAAACCGTCCCCTGTGCACCATCATACACCTATACATTTACTGACCCTCCACATCCATTACTCCCTCCCCCCCCAAAAAAAAACAAGAGAGAAAAAAAAAATGTATGTATTATATTAAATCCCCCCCTCCTCCCAACACATCTAAAAAAAAAAGGAAAAACCACTGCAACCCCTATCATCCCATTTCCCCCCTCTTTATCTCTCTTTATCCCTAGTGGATTATAATACTCTCCTAAGTGACCACCTCTTCTAGGAACCTAGGTCATGTAAATCCCCCCCAGGGACCCGAACCCCCCCCCCCCCTTTATTATATTTATCTAATCTTATTATTTGTGTATTTATCTTAGACTCTCCACCTGTATCCCCCCCCCCCCCCCCCACCCACCCGCTACCCCCACCTCGCCTCCCATTATCTCCATTCATCCCAATCCAAAAAAAGAAATTAAGAGCATATCTCTCTCCTCCCATACTTCTCAAGAGTGATTAGACAAGTTGAGAACCAATGGGTTGAGGCTACGAGAAAAGAGAAAAGAGAGAGAAAAAAAAAAAAAAAGGGAAACAAAAAAGGGGAAAAGCCCAACAGGCGCACCAAAAAAAAAAAAAGAGAAAATAAAAAAGAGATAGGTTCAGGGATATGAGTTAATTTAGCGTAGTTTCTAACACAAGTCTCATTGTACTGTAATATGTCTTTCTCATCTTTCCCACACCCTCTATCTCAATATTGCCGGCCACCCATGCCTTCCTCAGCAGAGTCTCCTTATGCGCATACCTATGGAGGCGGCAAATTATATCCCTGGGCCTTTGCGGGTCTGCTGGTTTAGGCCCTAGCGCCCTGTGTACTCTGTCCAAGTTCATGTTGGGCGGGACATCACCCTCTAAAATCATGTGAAAAATGCTCATTACCTTCTCCTGTAAGTCCTCCTGCTCAGCGACTTCTGGAACACCTCGAAGCCTCAAGTTGCAGCGGCGACTGCGATCTTCAAGTTACTCGATCTGAAGCTGCATCTCCACCAACATCTCACCCTGCTCTTTGCTCTCCCTTTCCACTCTCTCCATTTTTCCTTCAAATGAGGACACTCTTACCTCCCCCGCTATCAAGCGGTCGGAAATGACCTGGATCTCAGTGTGTACTTGCTGAATCTCAGCGCGGTGTGTCTCCTCCACTCTCTTAATGAGAGCCTCTATATCGGCTTTCGTTGGTAGGGCCTGGATTAAGCTCTTCAGATCCTCCGCTTCCGATCGTATACTACGAGGGGTGACTCCTCCGTTTTCCTCTTTGCCGTTCCCGGCCTCGGTTGAGCTTTCCATCTCTCCCCTGTTCGTCCACACACTCGCCTCCGCTTCCGATCGTTTAATACGAGGGGTAGCTCCTTCGTTTTCCTCTCTGCCGTTCCCAGCCTCGGTTGAGCTTTTCATCTCCCCCCTATTCGCTCGCACGCTCACCTCCACTTCCGGTCGTTTAGTGCGAGGGGTAGCTCCTTCGTTTTCCTCTCTGCCGTTCCCAGCCTCGATTGCGCTTTTCATCTCCCCCCTGTTTGTCCGAGCGCTCGCCACCTCGTGGGGTTTAGCTACGTCCGTAGTCTCCGCGATGTGCCCGGCAGCTGACCTCCGCCTCGGGGTGAAATACTGCTGTATAGCGGGTTGTGGGGCACCACACCCTGCAGCTCTGCGCGAGTTTTTCGTTTCTCTCTGTCTAGGTGCACTCATTCCGGGATCCTCAGGTGCGAATCACCTATGACTGGCGGTTCAGCTAGGAGCACAGACTCTGCATGCCCTCACTCAGCCATGCTCAGACCACTCCCCCCCCCCCCTCCCCAGACCCCCATACCAGATCTTTATCTGAGCACTCAACCTGGCAGGTCGCAGGAAAAGGGGGGGTACGAGAGAGTGCCCCCCCCTCCTGAAAAGTACCAGGCCACATGCCCTCAACATGGGGAGGGTGCTTTGGGGTTCGATGGGGGACAAGTGCCTCATCCTCACAACACTTGCCTGGTGGTTGTGGGGGTATGTGGGTGGGGGGGGCTTATTGGCATCTGGAAGCCCCCTTTAACAAGCCCCCAGAGCAGCCCCCCATGTGAATTGGTAACGGGGTCCCCTACCATTTCACAAAAAAAAGTGTCAAAAATGGTAAAAAAGACAAGAGACAGCTTGGGACAAGTCCTTTATTAAAAGCTAAAAATATAAAAATGTCCAGTGATGTCCATTCATCTTCTTATTTTAGGCCGTGGACGAACTGAAAAAAAAAAAAAAAACGCAACACCTCCGCCGAGTGACACTTCCCATTGGTGACAGCTGTTATAAAGCTGAGGGCGAGGCCACCCGGTGACATAAACGGGTGATCCCGCCCAACTCTGGCATCACGGGGAAGCCCATTCAGGCTGCCCCCAGCGAGAACTACCCCAAAGGTGCGCTATTTTGAGCTAGATTGTCACCAGGTCTCTGGACTACAGAACACCATCTCTCCATGTTTTACGGAGGTGAGGAGCCTTGTACACACTATGAAAAAATCTGGCTTTTTTTTTTCCGTGTTTCACAGCAAGTCAGAACTGAGGATAGAATAAAATGTACGAAAATTCTTGTACGACAAAGGCTGTTTCTGATTCTGCGCAGTCTTTCGTATTTCAGGTATTTCTTGTGGGAAAACAGTAAACATTAAACACTTGCCAACTATACATAGTACATATACGGCGGCAAGGCGGCTCTCCTGTGCAAAAACACATAACTGTATGTGATTTTGCACTTCCTGGTCTGGGGCACGCACGCATGCGCCGCTGGGGACGCGGGAGCCAATGAAGGGGTCTGGCCAGGACCCGCCGATCATTTCCGAGAGAAGAAGACGGTGGTCGGCCTGTGTAAACAAGGCAAATCTGCTGAGCAGCAACATGGATCTCTACCTTCCCACAGTACAAGCACCTCCCAAACAGAAAGCACCCCCTAGGGACACATTTAGCCCTTTGATCTCCCCTGATGTTAACTCTTACCCAGCCAGTGTCATTAGTACAGTAAGCCCTTGTACACACGGTCGGAGATTCCGACAACCAAATCCGTCTGAGTAATTCCGACGGATTCATTCTGGAAGAGGTCCGGAAGTGATGTTGCATACACACGGTCGGACTAAACTGTCGGAAAATCCAATTGTACATAACGTGATGACGTTATTTCGTTACGACGGGACTACGTTCAGGCTAGTAGCCAATAGCTTTGGTCTAGGAATGATCTGAGCATGCGTGGCACTTTGTCCGTCGGAGTAGGCTACACATGATCGGACTATGTCTGATAGGAGCATTTTGTCGGAAAATTTTACCGGCAAGTTGGAAAACTTGGTCCGTCAAATATTCCAACGGAAACAGTCCGATGCAGACCACACACAATCGGAATATCCGACAAAACTGTCTGATAGGACACATTCCGTCGGAATCTCCGACCGTGTGTACAAGGGCTTACAGTGCATATTTTTAGCACTGATCGCTGTATTGGTTTCACTGGTCTCTAAAAAAAAAAAAAAAAAAAAAAAAAGTCTAAATTGTCACTTAGTGTCTGATTTGCCCACTGCAATGTTGCAGTCCTGCTATAAGTCGCTGATCGCTGCCATTACTAGTAAAAAAAAAAAAAGAGGCGCACAACACGCGATGGCTTCACTGGGACTTGTTTTACTATTCAGATGAGTACTTATCGCTATCTTAACAACTTCCCACCTGGCCACTGCACATATAGGGCTGGGTGGGCACTTCCTCCTTCTGCGTGGATGTTCAGGAACGTCCTTCAAACTGTGCTTGAGTCACCTGGACATGGTGTAGCTCAGATTGGCAGGAGGGCTCTGTGACTGTCTCTCCTGATCACATGATGGCTGTGTCCATTCACAGCCATTATGTGATGTATGTAGCACTAACTCCCTAAGGAGCTGCTGATAATTGATTGGGCCTGCACTCTGCCTCTCAACCCCAGAAAATGAACTTGATCCCCTTGGCACAACTGTGTAGTAATATTAGTGCAAGATCCATTGGTAAAGAGCAACACAATAATACTACAATATTTTGAATATTTACCATCACCCAGGTATCCGTCACTCCAACAGCTGTAGCAACAGATAGAGTCTCACACCAATTGTAAATTATACACATAAACGGTTTACTGAGAGAAATTTGTTCAATACATTAGACACAGCGATAATCCCAATATAAAGAATAAAAATAATAACAATCAATCAAAGTGTAGGGGAAACCCAAAACTCAATAGTCACTTGAGAAGCATATGCAGAGGGTGGGAATTGTAGCCATTATGATAACTTCCTTACACTGAACACAGGCCCACTCCCTCCTCAGAGTATACACATATTGAAAAGGCAGTACACTATCAGATACAATGCAGCAGTGTAATACCATACATATATCTATGTCATATGCTCAAGGGCTCCCCCTAGGTTGTAATGCAGTTCTCAGGATATGTATAGCAAGGTAAGAATGCGTTATAGTGAATAGTAAAGTCTCTTGTCTCCTTCCTCTTCAGCTAGCTTATTAAACTGCAGTATTTGTAATCTGGGAAATAAGTGAGTAGCAAATCATAGCAAAGGTGATGTGTAGATAACTGTGTGCTCAGTTATATAAAGCACCTGTAGAACATCTTCCTTGTTGGCAAATGCAACTCAAAATTAGCTCTGTAGTACAGAGAAAAGAAACTATGAGGTTTCACTGCATTGAATAAGTGAAACCACTTCTGTGTGACTAAAGGTCTGGGACCTTGTGACAGAACCCACTGTCACTTTGTGTTTTGGAGGGGGCTGTGGGCTCGCCTCCTACCCACAGACTATGGCCCAGCAGAGAACATTGGGGTTTAGAGGGCTATTTGCCATTTCCCACCACCTGGAGAAGATGCCACCTCCAGACATTTGTGTCCAGATTCGCCCAGTTCATCGGAACCGGGTGAATGCGGTATCTGTGGCTGGGCTTGTGGAGTCGTTCCTGGCTACCTAAACCGATTGGCCCAGCTGGGTTAAAGATATACTTTTATTCCACAAACAATGTACTTTTAGCTGATAAAGACATATACAAGATGGCACTGAGATAATGTAATGTGATGCTGCATCCCTTCTCCCCTCCCCCCTCTTGTTGTTGTGTTAATTGTGTTGGGTCATGACATGTAGACAAAAGGTCTGGTCTGGAGACGCATCCCAGCAGGGGATGTGTAAAGAGGGGCTGCCTGCTTGTCATAATCCCTTCATGTGCTTCAAATGTAGTTGTTTGAATATACAAGTGTTGAGTTTCCATTGGTTCTTTCTTGTCCCCTCCTATGACCAGGCTAAGGGGAGTGTCCCTAGCTATGTTAAAAGTGTATGTTTGGCACCTAATAAACAGTTTATGCTCTGGATGTTTAACCCTCAACACCTGTGTGGCTTGTCTCGTGATTGAGGGGTTAAGGGCTGGTTATGGCGAATCTGCAGGCTGCGGGTGAATTTGGAGGACAGGAGACACAGGTCTGGCGGAGATGCTCAGCAGGAGTATCCGAGATCCGTCACAGACCTATTTGCACAGTAACAAAGTATTAAATCAATCTGGGCAAGTGCCCGCTCACCACACAAGGCCCAGATGCTTGTACGAGTCCACTTCTGATATTTCAGTCCCACCTCCAAGCTGGCGCCATCACACTGCACTCTCCTGATGGTTGGTGCCTGCGATGCAGGAAACTTTTGGGTTGTCTTGAGCCCTCCGATCAGTTCACATGCTGATCCAGCACACGGTGTTTCGGAATTCCTTTGAGGCCACATGATTCCACTCCACGCCACACAGGCCGCAGTCTTTAAATCGCAACCCACAGCTCCTTGCAGGCAGGTCTTTAATGGCATCCCAGCAAGAGACAGAAACGTGCAACGCCTGTTCTTTATATATCCTTACGCAGCAGGCTGTTCGGTGGCTTGGCCTTGTGGGTAGGCAAGTGGGGCATTATGGGTAGGTAGTCCCTTGAATGCTTTAAACATATGAGTCACTTCTTCATTCACTATATTTCCCACAATGCATTGTATTATGGATTAATGAAACCAAACAAAAGTCTTAGTAACATTAATTAGAATGGACACTAGAGGGAGCCAAACTATTGTTTAAAGAACGTCACATATTTACATAGGACCTTAGGTGGCAAAAACTCCTGCGCTACACGTAAATAGAGAGCTGGTTGCTAGGCGATCGTCTCTCAGTCTCTTCTCCTCATACAGAAGTAGTCAGCGAGGAGGAGTAGAGCGGATTGCTGCAGCCGGCCGGTGATCAGTGAGTATGTGCTGTTTTTTACATCAGTGTCCCCAGCAGAGCCCAGTCCTTACATCAGTGCCCCCGCTCGTTGGACACATGGGGTAGAAGGTTGGTGGCAGCTTCATTTAGATCTCTTCCTTGTGTTCAGTGGAGAGGGGTCTATGATTCGGCTTCAGTGTACAAGAGAATTGTCTACTTGTACACTGAAGACAGAAGCCAATTGGCTGCCCCTCCCCTCTTCACTGAACACACGGGGAAACAGCCCTCGCGGCGGCAGCCATCTTTTTGTAACCTGCCGCCGTTTGTGCCAAAAACAGTCCCGATTTCCCAGGATAAAAGCAAAATCCCGGGATTTTATTTGGGACGAGGGTCCAAAAATTTAGATTGTCGTTGGAAAATTGTGACGATTTGCAAGTATGCTACCCATGCGTGCATGTTTGGGGATATACACCACACACAGTTGAACACAGACGACATTAGTGGTTACAAACAGTATATTGCCCTGCACCTGCACTGCAGCTTGCCAAGCATTTGAGACTCAGGAGTTTTTTTGTTTTGAAACACACCCAAAACCTCTTTGAGACTCAGACGTGTGTACACCATCAAAACCCTGCAGGAAACCCACTAACTCAATCAATACTAGCTGCACGCTCGCCTTTAAATAAGCCGCATCTTCATTAGTCCCACCCATATAAGCTACTGATAGGTCGGCCAAAAATAACATGGCCGCCAACATCCTTCCGCGGCAACGCGCGTGCGTGAGATGTCAGCAGCGTTCCAACTTCCGGATCCGGCGTAGCGACTGCCCCGGGCAAACATGGCCGCCGGCGGCTAAACGCTTACTGCGCACGCGCATACCTGTCGTGCTACGTGTGCATGCGTCCCTAGAGCCGGAAGTGACCCGGCAACAGGCTAAACCACCCGGACATGGAGGGGAGAAGAAGAGGAAGGGGGAAGCGTCAGCCCCACTGAGACACCGCGGAGGGAGAGGGACAGAAGCAGAGAGGTGATTTTATTTACTGAGGTGACATGACGCAGACGGAGACGTGTGAGGTATGTGATATGGAATAGGTGAGATGTAGAGAGACACGGTCTGCAGCATCACCTCAGACCATGGAGGGGCATTACACCTCTGAGCCGAGGAGAGGACCCTCACAATGCTGAGCTCCTCATCCTATTGGAGGGATAGCAGATGTAGAACCTGATTGAGAGGAGCCTGACCCTGAATGGTGAGAGGTGAATGTCTGAGGTCACATTACTCCTGAGGGCGGGCTATTCCCAAATATTGATAGAATTCTGATTGGTTGGGAGAGGGCAGAGCGCCAATCACATGTCAGCTGACACGAAGGCTCCAGCAAAGTTTATTGTCTGTTCCATTCCTTCTGCTGATATTTGCTGCAAGCAGGCAATGTCTCTTCTGCAGAAGGGTGCACCTACCTGTCTGCTGTCAGTGTTCCCAGCCTGTACACTGAGCTGTGCACGCGTGGCTCAGATTACAGCACCGGCCCTTCCTCTGTGCTCAGATGACTGGCTCCTTCTTGTTCGTTACTCAGTGAAGATTACCAAAAACATAGATTGTAAGCTCTTATGACCAGGGCCCTCTTAACTAGAGTTGCCATCTCTTCCCTTTAAAACTAAACACATCAATTACACAGGATCTGTGGCTGATTAAGGCGGTAATTAAACTCGGTGCCTCATCTGCATTCTATTGGCCTCAGAAGTCATTTGTGTGTTTTGGTTTTAAAGGGCTGAGGTGGCAACCCTAGTCTTGGAGAAAGTAAACTCTGGTGGGTTTTGTTTCCCTGCGAAGGTAAAGCATATGGGCATCACATAGTAGCCCATTATGTGTCACCTGAAACCGAAGCCCGCAATGTCTCCATTGTCCCCACTAGCAGTGAGCGTCCATCTTCACTCCTCTTCCTTCCCGGGGCCGCAAACTCTGGCTCTGTGACTGGCCGGAGTCGCATGACATTAGTCATGGCATCACCCCTTTAGAAATGGCACTATCTGCCCTTTCTAAAGTGCGCATGCACCATAGACCTTGGCACATAGCTTTTTTGTAAATATCTCCTAAACTGTGGCGGTTTTGGAGATATTTCCAGGACCTACATGTAAGTCTTAATATAGGCTTACCTGTAGGTAAAAGTGATTGTAACAGGGTGTTCAACCACTTTAAATCTCCTTGTATTTTAACTGTTCTGTCTTTTTATTGTGAAGCGTTGAATAAACTGTTCGCACTATATAAATCCTATATAATAATAACCGACACACAGAGGAAGACGCCAGCGAGGGGCGGGGACCTTTGGAGTAAAAGTCAGTATAACTCTATTTAGTCACACTTTAACCACTTAAGTACCATAAGATTTGCCCCCTTAAAGTGGTTGTATGCTCACTTTTTTAACTTTTACCTACAGGAAAGCCTATAATAAGGCTTACCTGTAGGTAAAAAAAATATCTCCTAAACCTGTACGGTTTAGGAGATATTCCCCTCGGTATGCGCCGCTGACTGCAGCGGCGCATGCGCACAAGGGGGTTCTTGCCGTAAAAATCCGGCAGCGACCGGCCGGACTGAAATCTCGCATGCGCGGGAGTGATGATATCGCGGCTCCGGCCACTTACAGCGCCGGAGCCGCGATACCCGGAAGAAACGCCGAGGGAGCATGTCAGCTCCCTCGGCATGGATCGGGCCAGATGTCGGGGCCTCGTTCTAAGGTAAGTATTTCATAATGAGCTAGTATGCGGTGCGAGAGTAGGTCCTCTCACACAGAAATATATTGTTGTCCTGCAGTTACAGTTTGGTGATGTCTGCTCAGTTTAGATGTAAATAATGCTTTAGTGGCATTTCATTAATCAATAAAGTGGGACAG
The DNA here is from genome assembly GCF_037356315.1 of Lithobates pipiens. Classification (NCBI taxonomy): domain Eukaryota; kingdom Metazoa; phylum Chordata; class Amphibia; order Anura; family Ranidae; genus Lithobates; species Lithobates pipiens. The sequence goes on along the minus strand of NW_027507785.1, from coordinate 266,226,086 downwards.
GATAAGTAATCGGCATTTAAATGTCCCCACCCCTTCATGGCCCTGGATGTATTTTTATAACAAATCACACATGAATACCCCTTAGCATTTTTTTTGTTTAGTATGCAGCCACCTGCAAAACCCCATGTCCGCTGTTTAATGCAGAAGGCCGACACCAGGGATATACTCCCTAGAGAGCTATGACATCACCCCCTGGAGTCCGCTGTTCTAAAGGTTGTCAGGTGGGAGAAAGTGCCCTCTCCCACAAGCTGCTCCAGAAGGTGTGAGAGATCAGAGCTTAAAATTGGACAATAAGAAATAAGTTTCCACCACTTCACTGTTCATAAAATCATCCCACCCTCAGGTAGCCAATGCTCCCCTTAATGGCTGTAATCTGAGTTGTCATCAGAAGGCTCTGATCACAGAAAAAGTGTACTGAGCCAGTCAGAGAGGCTCTGTACCATGTGATGATAAATCACAGAAATGTCAAATGTAAACAGTGCAGTGTTTACATTGCAGAGCCGTCCCTTCCTCTTGCAACAAGGGAAAGAGGAACTAATGAATTAATCATTATTTACCAGTGTATTCCAAGGTTGTGAATTAATTCTAAACCCCCTCCCCCCCCCCAAATATTTCAGCCCTATATGGCCTCTGTGTTTGACTTGTATATTGTAAAGGTAAATGTTTTTTCACCTTAATGCATTCTATGCATTAAGGTGAAAAAACATCTGACAGTGCCTGCGCCCCCAGCGCCCCCCCCCCCCCCCCACACACGTTTTACTTACCTCACACCCGCTCGCCCCCGCCGTCCTTTCCACCGTTCAGCCTGGCCGCTGATTGGCTGGAGTGGATGGATGGAAAGCAGCGCAGCCATTGGCTCGCGCTGCTGTCAGTCACATCCACTGACGCGGAGCACCGGGGGGCAGGGCCGTGTGATACAGCGAGTGGCTATAGCCGCCGGCTGTATCACGGGAGTGCGCCTGCAGGTGCTTCTCACCATGCGAGGGAGCTCGCATAAACGTAAGAAGCACCTGCGGGAGGAAGCCGAGACAGCTGCCGAGGGACCCCAGAAGAGCAGGTTCGGGGCCACTCTGTGCAAAACGAGCTGCATGGTGGAGGTAAGTATAACATGTTTGTTATTTAAAAAATTAAAATAAAAAATTTGCTTTACAATCCCTTTAACCTCTTCACCTCCCTTATCCTGCACGTCTGTACATTCATCCCTTCATCTCCATCCTCTCACTGTGTATGTGACCTATACATTAAGGCCCGTTTCACACTGGGGCGGAAGTGGCGTCGGCGGTAAAGCAGCGCTATTTTTACAGTCATTTTAGCTGCGGTATTTGGCGGTATAGCGGGGCGGTTTTAACCCCTGCTAGCGGCTAAAAAAGGGTTAAAACTGCCCGCAAAGCACTGCTGCAGCGGCGCTTTGCCACACTGTCCCATTGATTTCAATGGGTAGGAGTGGTGAATACACTGCTCCAAAGATGCTGCCAGCAGGACTTTTTTCCCCGTCCTGCTGGCACACCGCTCCAGTGTGAAAGCCCTCTGGCTTTCACACTGGAGTGAAAGGGGCCGTTTTTTATTTATTTATTTATTTTTTTCGGGTGCTATTTTTAGCGCTGAAAGGGGCCTAACCAGAAGAAACAAATAGATAAATGGGACTTTATATTAGGTATGTGCGGCAACAGAAATGCAGTCCATATAAAAACACAATGTTTATTGCTAAATAATGATTACATAACATTCGAAAAATCCATTCATAGGTTTGTGTCTATAATCACAACATGTAACAAACATTGTATGTAAAAAAACTGGCAACAATAAGTGATAAATTGTATAAGGATATGACCACTGCATCAAGATAATACATTGTAGGGTAAATATGAGGGTCATCCTAGATGACATGGACCACCTCAGAAACAGTATAAAGTTAAGATCTACTGAATCAGGGATGGAGACGTATTCACATACATTTCATATAAAGTCAGCTGGGCTGTGCATGTCTATAGACACATACAACCCGGCTCAGAATCAAGCCTGTACAAGTGCCCCTTAGCAAGCTGTGTGCTTTGGGAGCACCAAAAGAAGAGGAGGAGCTAAGATCTCCAATGGGATACCCCAGAAGAGAAGGTTTTTCTGGGCCGCTCTGTGCAAAACCATTGCACAGAGTAGATAAGTAGAACATGGGTATTCATTTTGAGAAAATAAAGCTTTACTATCACTTTAAGCAAACTTGGGCTTTGTGGGTACTGTCTTGACTTGGAGCAAACATGCAGCTGGTAAAGTCACAAGTCCCAACCGGCATACATTGACCAGGTCATAAAATGACTTGGTAGGAAAACAGGGAATTGGGTGATCCTAAGAGTTTGCACCTTAAATGTGACCCTGGCATTATCTGTCACAATGGAACATAGGCATAACTATAAAAGGAGCATGTGGTTACTTTCCCAATTAGTGACAAATCTCTGGCTGTAGTCCAAAGGGAAAGCAAAACATCTGGGAGTGTTGATCCTCTGGGTCCCCCTAATTGAGCAGGCTTATAGGGTTATTACGTACATGCCTGCTAGGACTTGTCCAGCACTGGCTTTAATGCAGGGGTGCCCAACCAGTGGCCCACGGAGCCCTCTGATGTGGCCTACGACCTCCTTCTGTGGGATGGTGGATTGACAAACCCAGATCATGGTTTGCAGACCCACCATCGCAGACCAACTGTGTTTTTAATGAAGCCGGCAAAGCAAGCAGCTGTGGAGCAGAGCTATATAAGCCAATGCTTCCTGTATAGCGCCGTTTCCTACCACAGGCAAAGTGATACCAAATGGACTCTGCCTGGAACAGCAACAGCAGGCGATACCTGCATGGAAGACTGTTATTAAAGGTCAGTTTTTACTAGGGGTGCAACAGATCATCACCGATCCATGATCCGAACGGGTCACCCCGCTCGGACCGGCACACTCTACGATCCGCAGAGCGCTCCGCGGTCACGGCCTAGCTCCAAAGCAGCAGCCATCTTTCTACACCCAGGCCATTTACAATGTGATCGCTCCGTCAAATGATGGAGCGATCACTTGTAAACAAACCGGTGTCATGTCATGACGCCGGTTCCTCTCCCCTCTCTGTACTGATCTGTACAGTGGAGGGGAGAGATCGGATGGATGCAGTGCTGTGGGCTGCATCTGTAGTGCCCACAGCACTGCTCTTTGACAGCCTACTCAGCAATACTCTGCTTTATCTCAGGTTTTTTCAAATTCAATTATTTGCTGATCCGAAAAATGATCTGATCTGTGACTCTGATCTGAGGAACGATCCGATCCGTGAGTTTTTTTGATCCGTTGCACCCCTAGTTTTTACTAAAATTGCAGTGTATGTATGGGCATAACTGCGCAGTGGTTACTGGGCTGCTTTCAAACTGATCCACAGGTGCAATGAAACTTAAGGTTACCTGCATTGAGCCATAGACTTCTGCTACTACCTGTGGGTTTGGTGAGCTTTCAGAAAGTGTATTACACCTGCAGGATATAATAGAAGTCTATGGCAAAGTGTAGCTAACCCGAAGGAAAGACACAGGTGCACTGCATTAGTGTGAAAGGCCCCTTTCACACAATCGGTCTGGCCCAATCGGACCCTCCATTCACCTCTATAAAATGGCAGATGTAAACAGATTTGGGTCCATTTACACCCACCTATCTCCAATCTGATTCGCAAAAAAAAAAAACCTGTCTGTGCAGATCGGATCAAAGGACCCGTAGAGTGAGCTGTGTCCGTGTCCGCTCTGCAAAGACCTGTCATGCGCCTGCTTTGCTCATTGTGGCCCGCGACGGGTTACCAAGTTGCTGAAGTGGCCCTCGCTCTTCAAAAGCATACCAAGGACATTCAATTGATTGTCAGCTAATAGCCCGTTGATGGGAACAAATACATTTTTACTGGCTCTAAACTGTAAAAAGCTCCTCATTCTATACAGTATGAAAGATCTCTGGTGTACTGACCTTTCAGCTGGCTTGTATATTCATATGTAAGGGGGGTGGGCACAGACACTCTCAGTTTATTTCCTGGGTGCTATAATCCCCTAATCCCCAAAAATGTCTACAAGGACATTAAAGTATAACTAAAGAAAGGTAAAGGCAGGCCTGTGTTATTTTCCTTGTGTGTTTTTTGGATATAGTGGAGAGGGATTAGAACACCTGTCAGTTTTTATTGGTGTCCCTGATGGGGAGATTCACTCTTTTTGTCCTGTTTACCGTTATCACCAAAAGTGAGTGTGAAAGAAAATCCCAAATTTTGGGTTGTCCCTTACCAGGGAAAAGAGGGGAAACTTTCCCATGGGGCACTAGTTCGTGACCCTGATGAATTAAAACTGTATACCACAAAGGAGAAAAAATAGATTTTTATTAGTATTAAAGTGATTTATAAACATGTTCTACTTCCCTGGTCTGTGTAATGGTTTTGCTCAAAGCATCCTTGGTTTGGTTTGCAATTTCCCCTGTTGGTGTTCCTGGCTCCACCCCTCCGTCAAGTGCCGCCTTAGCAAGCGGGGGGGGGAGTGCTATGGGGGCACTTGTGCATGCTCCCTCGTGTCAATAAGAGAGAGTGGCTTGGCCCTGCCCACTGCTCCCTCCTTACTGGCTGTGGTTGACGGCAGCAGGAGCCAATGGCTGAACCAATGGAGCAAAAGAGCGTTAAGAGCCTCTGCTTTTGTGCACATTGCTGGATCGAGATCAGCTCAGATAATAAGTGGGGCATCTACATACTGAAGATTTTTTTTTTTATCTTAATGCAAAGAATGCAGTAAGGTATAACACTTTCTTTAGCCTTTAGAACCACTTAAGTTTAAAAAGTTTAACAAAGATATTCAAATATGTACAATATCGAACATTTCAAGCGCCAACGCATAATATCACATCCACAGGTCAATGCGTTTTTACAGATTTTCTTTGTGCTTCAGGACTAATATGTACAGATAGTCGCTGATGGATGTAGTTTATATGGCCTGTATAAATGTCTAAAATGGGAAAAAGTTCTAAATCTGTATTGCAAACAATAAACAAGTAAAAATCCAATATATCAGACTTCATTCACATTTTCTGGACTTGTCCAGCGATTGAAGGTTACTGGAAGGAGGTTCTCCTGGTGATAGGCAAGACCACTAAGATTAGTATCCCTTATGACCCTAAATATTGCCTGCTGGGGCTGGTGGTGCAGATGTCGATCCTCAGAGCTAGGAAAACACTTATATCCTTGTTGTTGTATTATGCACGAAAGGCCATCACCATGACCTGGAAGCAATCGTCTCCCCCTTCTATCAAATTCTGGAAAAACCTGGTGAATGCTAGTTTACCCCTCTATAAGGCCACCTACTCGAACAGGGGTTGCCAGCAAAAATTTGAGGTGTGGACCTGCTGGTTGGATGATGACACTACGGCAACTGATGTAGTGTTTACTCCATAATTCCTCATTAAGGTCATAGTGGGACGATAGGTTGACCCAAATGTTACTATGATATTCTGTCCTGTCTATATACCATGTAGCGTGAATACCTCCTGTAATACCCTCTCCCCACATTGGGGTATAGCTAGTTAAGGTTGTGGTTGTTTTAAGTTCCCCTGCTGCGGCCTGTTGCTGCATCGTGAACAGATTGTATGTTATGAGAATGTGTCCTTATGTGGCCGGTTGCTGCATTTGGAGGATGGCCCCTGCGTGGGCAATGTTTGGCCCCTGCGTGGGCAATTTGTATTCCCATGAAAACTCAATAAAAAAAGATTTAAAAAAAAATCCAATATATCAACAAATCCTTATCTTTCAAAATTACCCTTTTACATTTTACAGTAGGGTTTATAATATAAATACAGTATATGCCAAGTATCCCCACTATCAAGGGGCACCATCAAGGTCTGTAATATAGTCGGGAATCTAAACCCTTTCAGCAGTCAAGAATATTTATATCTTTATTTAAAAAAGACCTTGGCTAGGATACATGTATAGGTTGCTGTTGCTGACCTCCTTCTGTAAATACTAGTTGTCATCTTGTTCCATGATTTGTGCTTTTTGGTTTTTTTCAAGCAAGTATGCAGCCAGTGAAGTTCTAAGCTTTCATCCTTGCTCTTGGACGGTGAATCAAAACATATCTATTTTTTTTTTTTTTTTTAGATCAGGATAACTGCAAGGCATTTAATATTTCCAGAAGCATTATTTTAGCAGTGACAGCCTATGTATTTCTCGCCCCACAGGGTAGATAAAGAAATGTAATCTGTTGGTTTCTATTGAGAGTTGAATTGCCTTTCACCTATATTAAGTTACATTATACCGTAAGGTCCCTTTGATCAAGAGACTGGTCTGGTGATAGCACTGAAAAATGTTGACTCTTAATGAAGAAATCTAGACTAACATTTCAAATGCTCCTTTTGTATATTACTTTGAATTAAATGCCTGTAAACCTTTTACTTGTGTTTTTTTTTATTTTATTTTTTTCTCTAAAGGTTCCAGAGGAATCAAGTACAGTTTTGCCATGTTAGTATAACGTTACCCATCATCAGTGGTAACCCACGCCCTGGGTCATCATGAAGCTGAAACAGCGGGTTGTGGTGCTGGCTTTGCTACTGGTGATTCTGGTCCTCACTAAACTTCTATTGCTGGACAGATTGGAGACCTCAGCTGCACAGAGGCAGGATCAGCTTTCCTTCCAGCGCATGATGTCCAGCTTACGGCTGACTATGGACTCCCGGCTGGAGCATACGCTACAGTCCCCATGGGAAATAGCATCTCAATGGGTGGTGCCTAGAGAGGTGTATCCTGAAGATACCCCAGAAATGGGAGCAGTTCTACATGCTATGGCTACAAAGAAGATCATAAGGGCTGACGTGGGCTACAAAGGTACACAGCTCAAAGCCTTGTTAGTCCTGGAGGGTGGACAGAAGGTGGTCTTCAAACCAAAAAGGTGAGAGACTAGGCAAGGGTTGCTACTGCAGCATAGAATTCTACTAGAATTAACATTATAATTAATGCTCTGCTCCCTATGAATATCAGCTATGCGGTGGTCTACATATTTTTGACGTAATTCTTTAACAGTCATGATGTGCACTTGCTATTTTGAAGAAGTGGTCTACATTTTTCTATGGAGAATTTACTAGGGGTTGGTGACCCCAAGATAATGTGGGAGGGTGAAGGATCTTCCCTTTAGGAGCACAGCCAGCAATATAAAAAACTGGCAAACTTATGGGGTCGAGTTCTACTTTTTTCTATTGACATCACAGTATTGGCAAACCTAATTTTTTATTTTTTTTTCTTCATTAGGCATGGCAGATAAAGAAAATTCTGTGTTCTTAAAGGGTTGCCCCTTAATTGTATTCAAATCTGGATTAGCTACACGAGTATGTCTGTCTCCATGGCTCCCTTGCAGTGTCACCAGGGGACCCCAGATCAAGTGATTCACTGACAGAAATACTCCAGCAGTTAGTTGACTAATCGACATGGTCACACTGGACCCACAGATCCAGATATTCACTTTAGGTAATAACTCTGAGCTATATGTTTGCTGGAACTGTGCCTCTTTGGGTCCTCTTGCTGTAGCCAACCTACCCAATAGAAGATCTGCCTTCACCACCTGGCCACCCCAATACTTTTTTTTTTTTATTATTTTATTTTTTTTCTGCCACCATTTTCACGAGGACATTACAGGCCCTGGCAGACCAGCAATGGCACATATACATTTACAGTTCTGGTAGTTTTGTCAATGCTTTGCCTCACTTGACTCTTAATTTTTCCAGTATGGGTTTCTCTCGCCCTTGCTGTATCAACAGTTCTCTATCTGTATCCTGCATGGTAAGGATTTAGCAATCCTGAAAGCAGCCTTTCATAGGTCTCTTAAGTTTCAAAGATCCCTCTGACTACATCCGTACCTGTCTATTTTCTGATCTGAGAACTACTGAACAGGATCTCTGTGAAAATGCCATGACATTTGAATGCAGTGGAACCTGGCTCAGAAGACAAGACTTTGCATTGTCAGCATTAGCTTGGAGCATATAATCAATCCTTATGCCACCTACACAAAGAGCCTTGCACTGCAGCAGTTCCCTTGGCAATGATGTCCTGGAGACCTAATGTACAGACTTGTGACTTTTGTGGGCTGTTGCCAGGTGCCTATGGTCCTCTACCGGTTTTATTTTTCTTTTGCCATTGCTTCTCTCCTTTACCTAGCATTGCTCACTTCCTTGGGCAAGGGCATAGCTGAGAGGAAGACATCCCCCCCTTAACCCTTTTAGTGTCCATCATTTACAGATGATGTAAGTGTTCTGGCACTGCCAACTGAAGACACCTTGGGTCAGATACAGACCATTGTGAAGGGATAACCAGATTATTATTTTAGGAACAACCATAATGAAGTAAGCAATAGCAGCCAATCAGAATTTATTTTTGTTCTGGCTGCCATTGGCTCTGGTCTTTTGACTGCCCTATTTTTGGCCATGCAAACTGCTCAAGATTGGGTTACGGGGGCTCCACTCCTATTGCAGCCACCAATTATAATACCTGAATCAAACAATATATTTGGTATTTCAATTGTTGTATAGGCATGTGCTTGAAAATGCTTTGTGCTTGCGTTTTTCTGTATTTATTTATGAATTTGGAGGACCTCTTGGTTTTTCTTTTGTAATATTTTTAATGGAGTTTTCTTTAACAAGGGGTATTAGGAAGAATTTGTATTGATGGCTTCATCCTGTAACGCCTCTCATTTCATTTACGAACTTGAATCTTCTCACAGATCATAATAGTAGCTAAGCTAATTGCGCAGCAGCCTCCAAGTCACTGAAGTTTGTGTTGACTTTATACAGGCTTTGGCTGCTTCCGAATAATCAAAGCTCCTAGATGCACAGTATGAGTAAACCAAGCCTTGTTTAATGCCAGGTAAAAAAGATTACACTGTGTAGTATAGGAATCATTTTGGAATAATTAGAGCGACTTGTAGGTGGAGCTGACCTCCTGGCGCAAGCCTTCTTTTCATCTTTCTCCTGTCCTTTGGGAGCAGAGTTTGTTTCTTAGTACGTTTTTTGGGGGGGTTTTTTTGCGTACTGATGTAATTTGTTGTTACAGATACAGCCGGGATCATGTAGTGGAAGGGGAGCCCTATGCTGGATATGACCGTCACAATGCCGAGGTGGCTGCTTTTCATTTAGATAGGTGTGTACTCTGAATCCAGAATTGTATATTGTGTATTGTCATACTATCTTGCAGCTTTCTTCTGTGGCATGAGATTGACTAGTGCTCTCTTCCAGGATCCTCGGCTTCAGAAGAGCGCCTTTGGTGATTGGTCGATATGTAAACCTTATCACAGAGATTAAACCAGTAGCTACTGAGCAGCTGCTTAGCACGTTTCTGAAGCAAGGTGAGTGCCAATTTAGAGGAATATTGAATCATCGTGCTTCTAATGAATGCATAAGAATCTATTCTTGCTGCATATTGCCACTTTTTTGGACAAAATTGGTTGTTAAATGTTATACCTTCCTTTTTTTCTTTTTTTTTTTAAACTGTTCATCATAGGGGCAAAATATTTTTGAAAAGTGTCAGTATACCTGGAGTGAATAATAAGTATACAGGACTAATGTATTTGTGCACATCCGGGCGTATGTTCGTTTTTTTTCTCTGAAGTGCACAAGGCAGTGAACAGGCTGCACATAATTTGATTCTAGAGTAAGACCAGCCATACACTGTTCAGCAGGAACCAGCCAAGATCTGAACCGTTAATGGACAGGATGAATATACTAAGTTGATTGCTCAACTTGGATACAACTAGCCTGCCGTATACTCTTGCGAGCTCTGTCAGAAAACAATAGCTCAGCAGCAGAGATTGCTGAACTAATCTTGCATGGTTAGTACAGTGGCTCCAACCGGAGCTGTCGGGTTATTTTATTTATTTTTTTCGTGCGATCCGCTTGGTTGCACGAATACTGTTAGTGTGTACCTGGCTTTATGCTAGCTGCGTGGGCCGGTAAGGACTCTTTTAAATAATGCTATCAATAGCAGCTTGCGTACAGGAGCTGAGAAAACTGATGCCTTCATGGGTGTGGTGTTACACTTCCATTGTCCATTTACCAGGCAGGATAGGGGAAGGTATTGCTTCTTTGTTTTAGAGTTTATATGTTGGAGTTGTAAATCATAACGAGTCATGTGGATCCGGGTTGTCTTAAAAGCTCTCTGCAGGCTTGCCAAAAGCGGGTTTGGTTTAACCCCTTGCTACTGAGCGTACGCAGATGTGCGTACTCGGCTTTTGGGGGTTATACTGGGATTATGCCCTCAGCTGCAGGCATCATCCCGGTACTGTTTTTCTAGAGCCAGCGATCGGCTTTAAGCCGCTCTGCTGTTATACCGGAGGAGGGGACCTTCCCGCCTCTCTTACCGGGCCTCCCGTTCCACCGGGAGCCCTGATCAACAATCCGATGCTTCCAGCAGCTAGGGACAGACTGGAATGAAGCCGTAAGTGGCTTCATTCCAGTCTCCTGATTGTAAACACTGAAGCGATCTCATCATGTCACTTCCCGTTTACTTGGCTGCCAATGGCACCGGATTTAAAAAAAAATATACAGTATTCAGAATCACCGAAAATGGCAATCTGAATACTTTGAAGTGCAAAGGAGGGATTGGAGGTCTTTTAGACCCCCCGATCCCTCCATAAAGAGTACCTGTCACCACCTATTGTCACAAGGAATGTTTACCGTATATGTACACTGTGTTCAAATCACACATGTGAGGTATCGTTGCGATCGTCAGAGCGAGAGCAATAATTCTAGCACTAGACCTCCTCTGTAACTCTAACCTGGTAACCGTAAACAAAATTGAAAGCATCGCCTATGGATATTTTTAGGTACCGTAGTTTGTCGCCATTCCATGAGTGTGTGCAATTATAAAGTGTGACATGTTTGGTATCTATTTACTCGGGGTAACATCATCTTTCACATTATGCAAACAAATTGGGTCAACTTTACTGTTTTTTTTTTTTTTTTTTTTTTTCTGGGGGGGTTTAATTCATGAAAGTGTCCCTTTTCCAAAAAAATTGTGTTTAAAACACCCCTGCACAAATACCGTGTGGCATAAAATATTGCAACAATCACCATTTTATTCTCTAGATTCTCTGCCAAAAAAAAATATAATGTTTGGGGGTTCTAAGTAATTTTCTAGCAAAAAATTAGGGATTTTAACTTGTAAACACCAAATGTCAAAAATAGGCTTAGTCATGAAAGGGTTAACTAGGTTATCTGCTCCCTACAGGAAATAACACGTGTTTCTATGGAAAGTGCTACTACTGCCGTGAGACTGAGCCTGCTTGTGCAGACAAGGAGGTAATGGAGGGCTCTGTCACGCTTTGGCTTCCTGATGTGTGGCCTCTTCAGAAGCACAGGCATCCCTGGGGCAGGACATATCGTGAGGGCAAGCTGGCAAGGTAAGGCTTTGAGTTTAGTAAGTGACCATGGTTTATCTTTTCCTGATGCCGTCAGTTGCTGATGTACGTGTTCCTATCAGATGGGAGTATGATGAAAGTTATTGTGATGCGGTGAAGAAGACTCCACCTTACGATGCTGGTCCCCGGCTCCTCGACATTATTGATACAGCCATCTTTGATTACCTAATTGGAAATGCAGATCGTCATCACTATGAGAGCTTCCAGGATGATGAGGGCGCTAGCATGCTCATACTGCTGGACAATGCTAAGAGGTTAGTATGCATTCACCTGCTGGCAAATAGTACATTTTTCTTGCCTTTTACAGATAACAGTCTTCGCTATTAATGCATCCGGGAATTAAAAAAAATATACAGAATGGACAGAAATGCAATTCTTTGGGCAAGTAGAACAGTTCTTATGTATTTATATGTTTGTTTATTTTTATTATAATCTGATTATATTAGCTTTCTAAGCAAAGTACAATAAAGAAAAATAAGGTTACATTCACACCTAAGCATAATATTTTCAAGCTTTTTTTTGGAGCAGAATTGCACATTTTTGCAGGTTTTGTCAGGCTTTTTATTAATTTTTTTTTTTTTTTTTGCCATTTTTCAACTAAAAGATGTGCTGCTAAAAATGGAGTGATGAGCTGCTATTTGAGCAGAAGACGTGTGACAAAATGCTTGGAAAAATAAACGCTCAAAAAATACTGCATGTTGCGCTTTTCAGGCGTTTCCATGGAAGTTCATGGGGACAAAAATGCATAATTCTGCCTGAAAGGTAGTTCATGTACTACCTTTTTTTTATTTATTTATTTATTTATTTTTTGGACAACCATTTTGCTACAAGCAAAAAGGCTACTCCGATGAAAATAGGTCTTTGCTTGTTGAGCGTCTTTGAGTGACAAGCTACAAAACGTTCAGTTGCGAACGGGGCCTTATGAGAAAACTCGAGTATTTGAATACAGAATATGGGATGGTGATCTTGTCACCTCCCAGGGTTGTATTGTTTTTAAACTCACCTTGGGCCAGCTTAGTTACATGTATTTGTTGACAAGTAAAATCTGGAGGGAGGCTGAAATTCACTGTAGTAGCTTATGCTACAACAGTGTCGGCGATGTCCTGTTCTGGATGCTGCTGCAGAGACTTCCCTTCTGGTATACTGACCACAGAAGTAATTTGCTTGGCACCTCTTCTGTTCAGCTTGCATCCTGTATGGGGGTTTTTTTTTTTTTTTTTTTTTTAATGAATAGGAGGGCATTCTTCAGGGAACACGTTTTATTCATTGATAGAAGTACCTCTTAGTCAATGGCGAAGGTGCTGAGCGAGCAACTTTGAGTTTGGTGTACCAAAGGAGAATTCGGTCCAGCACTGACTTTATATAACAGTATATTTTTAGTTCCCCCCCCCCCATGATCCTCCAGATGTAATTTATTGATAACCAAGCTAGCCTAATGTAAGTTTTAAAAATATATTGCTCCTGGAGTTCAGCTTTTATTTTGCCCTGATTCAAAACTACTAAACTGTGGATAAAGAAGTAGTCACTGAAGCTAAAATACTAAATTTTCCATTGTGTATGTGTCAGGGGCATTGGCCCGGCACAGAAAGTATTTTTTTATTTTTTTTCGTATGAATGAAAAATCATGCAAGCTACCAAAAAGATGACCAAGCCTATAGCCATGCATTGTGGTGATAAAGTTAATACATTTAAAGATGAAAAAAACTAATATACAGCCACCAGCACTGATCACACTCCCATAGTTTGTGCTAAAAAAAAATATATAAAGCAAAGTAATACAGCTCTGTGAAAATACATCCTCAACATCATATCATGACCATACTGGAAAATATAAAGTGCCAAAAATAATCGTAAAAAAACGATATACATCAACAATCAACTGGTATGTGTATTGCACAGTGCCCCAAACAAATTCATAGTTGAAAGGTAATTGTAAAAAGTTCTAAATTAAGAAAGTCCTCAGTGAAGGTAGTTGATAATGGAGTTAAAATGTCCAATATTGTAACTGTGAAATGGTGATCCAAGTAATGGTGCAGTGACTTCACACACGTGCTCACCTCAGAGTATGTGACCGCACAACTAAATCTGGAAAAGCAGCTGAATCACCTCTGGGCTCTGAATGTAACAGTCTCTCTGGGGTCCCTCAGGAACATCCAATGATTGTTTTGTTTCCTCGATTCAAATTAAAAAGGAGGCTGGATAGTGTATTATCGTTTAGACTAAAATTTATTAAAGCTATAAATGTCAGGGTACTCGCACTTTCATGGTGCTTCCAGTGCACCAATCTACAGCAAACAGGGAATCTAAAATCCACTCCATTTAATTTTTATTGATTACGCGGGTGTTTCATCTGATATTGTTCTCTGTCTGTTATCATACAATCTACCCAATGAAGTTTGTACTGGTAGGTAGAGTGTCTCTCAGTGGTGTCTCTATAAGGTTGAGACGGCTCATCATTTTTTTTTTTTTATATGAGAAGTGGGCCACAATTATCAATAAGGAACTATATTACTGTATCAAAGATGGAAGTGAACGCCTTATACACGGAAGTAGAGAATCAGAAAGTAAGATTTCAAAATCGTGAGATACAAAGCTAAAACGATGGAAGTCGCTCAACACACTTATAATAACGTCTGTTACACACAGTCGTTTTTATCGTTTTTTGGCTTTTTTTTGTTTTTTTTTTGTTTTTTTAAGTCCCCCCCCCCCCCACCCCTTTTTCAGCACCAGACAAGGCAAGAAGTGAATATGGTCATGTTGTCATAAATGAGACCAGGACACAACTCTCAGTAATAACCTTGTTTCTCTTCCCCACCAACCCTGCTGTGGTTAACCCATCTCCCTGTGTGCTTTCTAGCAGTCGGAGTTGCATCAGTGCAGGGCAGGATGAGCAGGAGGTGGGAGTGATGGATACCAAGAGAGAGCAAAGTGTAAAGAAAAGAAAGGGGGATAGAAAAAGCAAAAAAAAAAAAGCCATGATGAGAAAAAAATAAAAGCGAATAAAAAAAGTAACAAAGATGACTGACTGATTACACCATGAACCCAGCCTGATCTTTCTCCACCAGAAAGGGCCCCATGGGGTATAGGCTGGCAATGCCATTGACATCACAAAATAAAATAGACAAAGTTAATCTACATATTAGGCAAGATGGTTAAAAAGAAAAACAAAAAAGTACAGTAACCCTGTGGTTAGAAAACGGCAGGAGCAGGGCCCACCCCTGCGCAGCTATAAAAAGCACATTTGATGGCACCTTAAGCACTGCAAAAGTCAGACGGGAGGGCCTGACAAAGTTCCCGCACTGTCAGAAGTGTTTCTTCGGTTTTGGAACAGGGAATTTATGAATTCTAGGCTTGACTATTGGAACTAGGTGGACTAAGGACTGTACCCATTGATTTATTTTAATAAATTCTACTTACCAGGATGGAGAATGCTGCATTTGTTCTTTTCAACGTTAACCACTACCTCTAATTGGCACATTTCTAATGTATTTATTATTAGTTTGTTATAAATTGATGCAAAATGTTCTATCTGTGCCTGTTACATGTTATCTATCCAATAAAAAAATAAAACTGTAAAAAAAAAAAGTCTGACATTTCCTTCCTAGTTGTTTTATAATACCTTATCTACAAACCATATTAGTGGTGATCACATTCGAAAAACAGCTAGACACACACTTCCACCAACCTGGGGTTACATATTAATGTAATCGTGCTGTAGGTGTGATACTCATTGATCTAGTCTAGTCATACGAGCATCTGAAGTTCTTATCTCTTGAGACCCAAGTCCATGAGGTGAGGTTGTAGAAGTTTCTGTGAACGTATGAGAAAGGGTTACGTGGTGTCATTCAGTAATGGCCATGGGTTTATGTAATTCTTTATTTCTGATGGTAATCAGTCATTGATTTATTTCTCCCAGTGTTTAATTCATTGTTAAGCTTGAATAGTTGTTATGAACGACAACCTTTCTTTAAGTGTGTTTTAGTGTCGTACATTGTACCAATGACATTATTCTGTCTTTCAGCTTTGGGAACCCCTCAGCAGATGAGCGCAGTATTCTTGCACCCTTGTACCAGTGTTGCATGTAAGTTTATTTTTTATTTTTTTTATTTTTTCTTTCTTTTGTGAGTTTTATTTTTTATTTTTATTTTTTGTTCCTCTATTTTCAACTCACCCGTCTTTTTCATTCTCTTTTTTTTTTTTTTTTTCTTCTAATCTTGTGACAGTATTCGCGTCTCTACTTGGAATCGGCTTTCTCACCTGAAGCATGGCACCCTACGTTCTGCTATGCTTTCGGCCACCAATCATGACCCACTTTTTCCTGCCCTCGCTGAACATCATTTGGAAGCTCTAGAGCGCCGCCTTCAGGGTATTCTATCAACCGTCCAGCAGTGTTTAGACCAGTTTGGCCCTGATGTGGTGATGGTGGAAGACCGAATGACCCTCTCTCATGTGTAACCCTAGCCCTGGCTATAAGAGACGAGATTCTTTGGAAGAACACTGAGCTGGTGTGAATATGTTTCATTACACAGCAGAGCACAGCACCCCCCAGAGACTACGGCCTTTCACACTGGAGGGATAATAGGCCAAGGGGCAGAATTAAGCACTCAATACCACATCATAGATTGGATGATGTGGACATTAAATATGATTTTTATAGGACTCAAGGGACATCGCAAGCCTGTGATGCTCAGGACTTTAAAGTATGGAGGAGAAGAATGACAAATTTTTGTCTTTATCTCATAATTTATTCTCTTGTTGTAATATTTTTCTTTTTATTTCTCTCAAAGGTTGTCTAACCTTTAAATCTTGAGGGTGTTGGTTTACGGTTTACAACAGTACAGTTTGCACAGTGACCACATGGTGGCACTGCCACACTTTACAGGAACTTTGTGGTACAAATTGTTTGCTGTCCTTTGCAGGGTAAACCCTTTTACCTCTGCAGCTTTGCCTAAGTCCACATCATAAGGAAACTTTTAATTTATGGGCTAGTCTTTAAAAAATGGCATTAAAACATTGGCAGACCTTGTTACTGCCGGTATATAATTATTTTTTTTTGTTTATTGGCAGCTGCAGATTATTACAAATGGTTCTCCCTTTATTTGGGAGGCCTATAGCTTATTGATTCACTTACTTTTTGCTTGCTACTTTTGTAAGTCTTTGTCCATAGTCCACAAGGTAATAATTTTTTATTTTTTTTTCCATTTGCAGCAATGATGCAAACTCTGCCTAAAACTGATTTTTTCAGTTGTGCGTGGCAACCAGCATGTTAAAGGAGAAGTTTGAGAAAACAATAAATAAATCTGTACTCGCCTCTATGCTGCAGCATCGATGTGATGCTGCAGTTGTCCCCCGTTGGCTCTAAGCAAGAGAACTAAGTGATCACATGACTGCTGATTGCTCAGTTCTTGGTCAGCTCTGATCAAAGAGCGGTGACTGACGGTCACTGTTCTCCGCTCTGCATCTCCAGCGTTCACTGGAGCACCAAGCTGGAGAGGGAGTATGCACAGCTGAGAGCAGGAGCCAGCACTAGCTGGATGAATCCCAACAATCTGGTCAAAATCCTTCCAGAGCTCTGCGACATCAGCTGACAATGGGTTTTAGCCTGCTGTCAGCTGGTTCTGGGTCACAGGTGTGCAAAAGTAAGTGCACTCCTGTGACCCACAAGAGAAATATGCCAAAAAAAAGCTTTGACTTTACTTTTAATTTAAGCAGGCTGCAGATGAACTACAACTCTGAGACCCCAGCTTGCCCCAATGCCCAAACCACAGCGGTTAAAATAAAGCTAGGTTCATGATTGTGCAGATCCTATGTGCTGCATTTGAGTGGGTGCAGCAGCCTATTTCATCGGACTGCTGTACCTGCTGAAAAATGTGGAGAAAAAGTCCCTGACTCCTCCTTTTCTTTATTTTTTTTTTTTTTTGTGGTGGCACCATGCAGTTTTGTGCACCTGAAAACAATGCATTTTCAATGTGGGACATTGAGAATTAATGGCACATCTGCTAAAGAGCAGCACGTTTTTTGTCTGCGGGTCGGGGAATGCGTGCAATTAGCATGCATTAGCTCTGCGAGTAATGACATCAGTGAGTTAAGGCCCCGTTTACCCCGGTGCGATTTGTCATGCAATTCAGCAGTTCCAAATCGCATGACAAGTCGCACCCAATTTTGGCAATGGAACTGTTCAAATTGCTGCTTTTTTGAGGATTTTTTTTTTTTTTTTCATTGCGACTTGCATAGACCTCTGTTAAACGAAGATGCAAGCCGAAATCAGAGATGCAAATCCTACTGATCCGCGGCTTTGAAATCGGGCTAAAGTAGTGCAATTTCAAAGCCGCACCGGTGTGAACCAGGTCTTTCTTAGCCTTGAATCATCTATCTGAAGCCTTTATTTTGGGTAGACTGTCAGTGAGCCATAGATGACCTCCTTTAAAGTGGAACTAAACCCCTCAATTCTTTACAGCCAAAGAAGCTGACACCTTTAGTCTGTTTGATCTGCAGTTGCCATGGTGCTCCACATGTGATTAGTTATGACACCAGCCATTTGATGGCTTGACAGTGCCATTGAGAGCACAATCAACTATGAAAGTTATCATTTACAGCATGCCTTGATTATAACGGTTTTGGAAAGTGGGTAAATTGATGGTTTTAGTTCCACTTTAAACTGCCCATAAATGGTGCCTAGATGCGCCTCTAGTATCTAAATCTGTGGCAGTTGAACATGGCCTCAGACAAGATAACTTGTTGCAGAGTTCAGTGATACTGGTGGAAGTGGTGTTTGTTGGGGGGCTGTTCACAAACCAGGAGTAAATGTTAAAGTGGACCTGTCTGGCATACACTTGGACTGCATTAATTTTCTGATTAGGGCCAGTAATTCAGTGACAATTCGCTAGGAACCACACACATCACTGTACCTCATTCCACCATAATGTCCCTGGTTTCTTGTGATTGATGGTCCAAATAACAACAGGTACACTTTAAAACTGTACCATTGTAATAGGAAGAAGCAGGCACAGAGCAATATTATCCATACAAGCTTTGTATTGCGAGCTTGGAAAATGTATATGATTGGATGTCGATTGTACAAGTCTGGCACTGTAAATGTTAATATTTTCATCACTAATTTAAACAAAAACGTTCTTTTTTTTATTTTGTGGCCCTCAGTTGATAAGATGATCTGCACATGTTTTACATTTTAATTATGTCTAATGGTTGAAAACGTAAGAGTAAAACTATTGGCAGTCAATAGGTGTCCGCTCAGTTATTTTATAAATTGGCTACATGCTTGACCAATGTCTTATCCGCTTTCTACTCCAGCTTTAAAGCAGAACTCCAGTCTGTGTTAAAAAATAAAAATAAAAGTCGGCAACTACAAATGCTATAGCTGCTCACTTTTAATATAAGGACACCTACCTGTCCAGGGATCCAGCAATGTCTGCACTCCGAGCCAATTCATCAGTTTGGCTTTGGGTGCAGGCACTGGCATTGTAAGTAGGAGAAACCCTGGTAGTGAAGCCTCCAGGGTTCACAGCTGGTTTCCTACTGCGCATGCGCTTTCTGAATGGTCCCACCATCGTCTGGGACGTGTCAGTCCCAGAAAGCAGTGGGGGAGGAAGGGGGGCCGGAAATGTCAGAGATCGGCGATCTTGCCCAGAAGTGGGAGCTGGTTCCTGTTGGAACCAGGTACCCGCCCCCCAACCCCCTGGGTTTAATACTGCTTTACTTGGCATGAAGAAAATCTTCAGCTGATATATTTCAGGTAGATAAGAGAACCTTCTTTCCAAGGCTTTTTTTCAACAGATTTTCTTCTCCTCCTTTTCTAAACCTATTTAGTGTTAGACATAGACCGATTGCATGCAACAAACATCCACCTCTTGCAGTCCCATTACAGCAGGGCTGGTGTATAAGAGGAGGAAGCAGTAAAGCTAGTCATTTCATGTAATCCTATGGAACGTTTCACATTGATCCATTGGGGGTCCGCTACGTTTAGTAAAATCCTGCTTTCTGCAATTTTCGTTGGTTAAAAAAAAAAAAAACTGCACCAGAAACTCGCCTTCCAATTGAAATGCACAGAAAATGTGACAAATGCACTAGCAGCTGCGTTTTTATGCAGTTTTTGAGCCTTCTGTGCTGTTAAATACTCAGAAAAAATGCATATGCATTTTTTCAGTGTTTTTTTTTTTTTTTTTTTTTTTCCTATGGATCGTTGTGAAAGTAGCTTTACTAGTGGATCACCAGGTGAAAGATGACAAAAAAAAATGCATCATCTCAAGAATTGGTAAGCTTCAGTTTAATAAAATGTTTTTAAATTTGCTTTTGGGTTTAATACTGCTTTTAAGTTGGCAGTAGAAACACATGTGACATCCCTTGTTAAGCACTGACACATTGCTAAGAACTATTTTAGTTATGTACAGTTTTTATAACCCAACATCTATTTTCCATTATGCTGAAAGCTGCATTTATTGTAGGAGCAACATGGTGGCTAACCTCATCCCAAATAGTTTCCCATTACTATCTGCATCTGTGTATGGCGGGGTTTCCTCCAGTGTTCTTCTACAGCCAAAAATATACTAAGAAAGTTCTGATCATTTACTTGCATATCCTTATCTTGTAAAGACAGTTCAATTGATTGCTACTTTAAAAGCCCAATTAACACTTTAGTGTGCTGGTGCATTGCATAATTGCATGCATGGCAACCTACGTTGTGATAAAGCAGCCTGTTCAAATGACAATACACCAAAACATCTTAAGAAAAGAGAAAAAAATGCACCTTTTTGTGCAATACAGCATACTACAACACACTGTAGAGTGTTTCTGTGCATTGTGATTTGCCGGAAGGCATGTGCATCAGTTCTGTGTTGCCTTGAATGTCACTGCACACATTCCCACAACACACCGCACTGGAGAGCTGTAAATGAGGCGTATACCTGTCCAGAGGTTGTCTACCCCTTTGCACAGCTCCAGTGTGTCCCTCCTGGCATTTTAGTGCACCCAGGAGGAACGTGCAGTGTTTTTCCCCACTGCAGTAGCCTGTCAGTCTATGGCAGGCTGTGGCTGAATGACGTAGAGTGGTACTTGCATTTAAGGACCTGTGCGTTCGGCGATGATGGTCTGGAATGCCGGCTGGTACCATTTTGTACAGCCCTATTCAGCCACAGGCTACTTACAAAGGGGCTGGATGCTACAACCGTTCCAGGAGCACTAAAACACCAGGAGGGACGCATTGCATTTGTGCAAGGGGCCTATAGAGGACAAAGTTAAACTGGAAATTCTTTGATGTTTCATTGATGCCACTACGTCTTCAGAGGGCTCAACAGAGCTCCTCTACCCAGGTATACCCCCTTTACCGCTGTACCCTCCTATCCCATCTTGCAGTTGTTATCTTTTTCCTTTTTAATTAAAATGTTTTTTTTTTTTTTGCATTTGATAAGGACTTGATTGCTTATCGATGCAAGTGACCCCCCTACCTCTCACCTTTTTGGACATGCAGATTGTAGGGTCAGAATTTGGTGTAAGGATGATAAAGCCTGGCTCCGCCCTGCCTTGTATCAACAGTTCAGGCTGGTGGTGAGGGGATTTTTTTCTTGGCACACTTTGGGCCACTTAGTACCAATTGAGCATCCTTTAAATGCCATGGCCTAACTGAATGTCCTGGCTGACCAGGTCCATCCCTTTGACTACAGTGTACCGATCTTCTGATGGCTACTTCCAGCAGGATAATGCACCATGTCACAAAACTCACATCCTCTCACCACTGGTTTATTGAACATGTTAAGAAGTCACTGCACTCCAATGGCCTCCACAGTCACCAGATCTCAATCCAATAGAGCGCCTTTGGGATGTGGTGGAATGGGAGATTTGCATCATGGATGTGCAGCCAACAAACCTGCAGCAACTGCGTAATGCTATCATGTCAATGTGGACCAAAATCTCTGAGGGATGTTTCCAACACCTTGGTGAATCTATGCCACAAAGAATTAAGGCAGTTCTGAAAGCAAAAAGGGGTCCAACCTTATACTAGCAAGGTGTACTTAATTAAGCGTCCGGTAAGTGTATCTTGTACCTTTTTTATTAGATGCTCTGAAGGTTGGCCTACTAGTACAAATTATGTGAAATATACATTCACCGCCAGTGTTAGTGGGGGAGCACTTCTGATGACTTGCTTCTGTTCCAAGATTAATAGCTGCCTAAGAACCTTTTATAAATTTCCTAATTAGAGCTTTTTATTTAAAATTGACCCCTGTGCTGCCAGAACCTTAAGTAGTCCTGTGGGAGCCTCCTCAGTATGCACACTCCTGATCTGTACCATAGTTCTATGTGCATCCGCAGAGCAACACACACACACACACACACACACACACACACACACACACACAGATCGTGAGATGGACGCAATGTACATTTGCCATTTACAGCGGAGTGCACATGTTGAGGAAACTCTTCCAAGGCTTCATTGGCACAGGGGGGCACACATAGGCAATGTAGCAGCATGGCGATCAACAATTTCAAAAGGAAACTCAAAGGAGGAAATTTATCATTACAAAAAAAAAAAATGCATGTAAGTTTGCTCCTCCCCTATGATTTGAATACTTTAATGTCTGTCAGTGTTAATGCCTCCAGCAACAATATTGTACTCTGACAGCGGGAAGCCTTCCCTACTGGTAGAACACAATAATTAGTGTTGGTTAACCAAGAATTAGGAACCAAAAATTTCCAAAGTTCCATCCATGTCTTTATGGACCTTGCTTTGTTCACTGGTGCGCAGTCATGTTGGAACAGGAAGGGGCCATCCCTGAACTGTTCCCACAAAGTTGGGAGCATGAAATTGTTCAAAATATCTTGGTATGCTGACACCTTAAGAGTTCCCTTCACTGGAACTAAGGGGCCAAGCCCGTCCCCTAAAAAGTAACCCCACACCATAATTCCCCCTCCATCAACTTATTTGGACCAGTGCACAAAGCATAAAGACATGGATGAGCGAGTTTGAGGTGAAGAAACTTGACTGGCCTGCACAGTGTCCTGACCAGTGGCGGCCATGCCATCAGGGGTACCGCCCCCTAATCCATGCACTCGACCCCTAATCTACATGCATGTAGCTGGACTCATGGATTTTAATGGGGCTATTTTCTCTTTTTTTTTATTTTTTTTTAAGCACATGAGGCTCTAATTGGCTTCAAAAATGGTGGGCTTGGGGTGCAGAGCACTGCACCCTGAGCCCACCCAGTTGTGTGACATTAGCTAATTAATGTTAGCAAACGTCTTCCTGCTTCTCCTCCTGGCCAATCAGGAAGAGGGTCCTGAGACCCAATTTGCCAGGGAGTCTTAGGACTTCTAACCAATCCGTCTCAGGAGCCGTTTCCTGTTCGGCCGGGAGGAGAAGCAACGGCCTCTGCAAGCTGCAGCAGGTGGAGGGGCAGCTTCCAGGAGGACTACCCCGGATCCAGCACCACCTCCTAAGGTAAGGACATGGCTGGGAGGGGAGGTGTCCGATCATGTGTGGGCTCCATTGGACTTTTTCCGTCGGAATTTCCGACACACAAAGTTTGAGAGCTGGATCTAAAATTTTCCGACAACAAAATCCAATCATTTAAATTCCGATCATGTTCGTGTGCAGACAATTCCGACGGACAAAGTGCCATGCATGCTCAGAATACATTTTGAGATGAAAGTTATTGGCTACTGGCCTGTTTATAGTCCCGTCGTATGTGTTCTATGTCACCGCGATCGGATTTTCCGACGACTTTGTGCGACCGTGTGTATGCAAGACAAGTTTGGGCTAAAATTCGGCAGTATGTCCGACCGTGTGTCATTAAAGGTTCATGTATGTGTAAAGGCAGGTGTCCCAATACTTTTGGTGCTATAGTGTAGCTAGAAGACCTGTAATAAGGGTCAGCATGAAGTGATCTGTCAGGACTTTATTTTCCACTTTAAATATTGTGTCTGAATTATTTGTTATTTCCGACATTTATAGGTTGTATCTGTTCTCATCATTCAGTGTGTGTTTCGTAAAAAAAAAAAAAAGTATGGAAAGTGTGAATGCATTAAAATCCTCCCTCCTAGCTCCAGCAAGCTTTAGTATGGTCGGGGTTAATAAACGATGAGTCAGATCTATCCAGAAATATTCCACTGGGCTTGTCTGAGCTCATACACAGGAACAGCCTATCGGCTGCTAGTCTGAGCAGTGGAAAAGAGACGGTCACTATAGGAGGGGAATGTCACCGTTCAACATACACCTAGTGACTGGGGAGGAAACTGTAAAATACCTGAAGTAAGAGGGAGGAGAATAGAATGATGTGACAAAGGGAGGGGACAGGAAAAAGTCAATATAATTAGTGAAAGTATGACATGGCCAGGCTACGTTGTCTAACAGGATGCAATGAGTGGTGACTGCAGCATGGAATCCAAGAGCAGGGAAAGGAAATAGCTAAGGGCTTATATGCACAGCACTGAGAAACGAAACAAGCATAGAAGGGAGGGTTATAGAAATTGGATTCAATCTAAGATTCAGAACATGGCTGTCGTGCGCAATACTACTACCCTATTGCTGCTATTGATCAGCTCATCATTAGTATGTTGTACTGAGCAGGGTGTATCAGAAGAAAGTAAGGATGCAGGAGAGGACAGTAAATGGTTTTCTGGTGCTCCTGAAATGCAAGACTTGGCCCATCTTTCATGGGAGTATGTACATGAGCTTCAGTGTTGGCTGTGGCCGGAAAAGTGCGACGAGATGAAAATGGATCGTGCGGGTGAGTGCTGTCACGTTGTGAATTCTTTTTAATTCTTGTTCTAAGGCTGGAGCTACACACGGGTCATTTTCACAAAAATTGCTGAAGCTGAAAGCGGAGTTCCACCTAATTTTATCTGTGGTCTTAAATGAAAGACCACCTCTCCACCCCTTGTTTTTTGACTTTTTTATTTTTTTTACTTTCTAACTTACCTTTTTTGGAAGTACTGAGTACTTTCGATCCAGCCGGGCCGAGGACGTCACTTCCTCTTCTGCGGCGAGCTCCCCGTTGTCTTCTGGGACGTGTGTGTTCCAGAAGGCAAGCCGGTGTTCTGTCATAAAGTGTCCAGCCATCAGATAGTGTCTGCACCGTACTGTGCAGGTGCAGTGCTTGCGCAGTACGGAGGAGTAGGAGACTCCGAAAGTCTCTGAAAAAGATTGGCGCCTGCCAGGTGAGTCCAGGTTGAAGCCCCACCATCCAAGTGGACATACGGTTGCACATGGTAACAGGGCCCCTCGCGGGCTCGCTTTGCTCTCCACGCTTCGGGCACGGCCTCGCTTTGCTCTGCTACTTTTTATTCGAACTCTATGTCCACTTGGATGGTGGGGCTTGAACCTGGACTCACTGCGCAGGCGCTGTTTATCTTCGGAGATGTTCGGGTCCTCCTTGTTCTCTGTACTGCTCAAGCGCAGTACAGGGCAGACACTATGTGATACATCACCGGCCATTCACAAAGCGTTGTGCAACTCGCGCATGCTCAGTCGGAATCCAGCTGGAATGCCGCAAGGCTCTTCTGCCGGTTTCCCTTAGTTGTAATGGCAGTGCCTGCACCCGATCCAATGTACAGATCGGGCTCGGGGGTGGCAGGGGTGACATTGCGGCCTCCCTGGACAGGTAAGTGTCCTTATTAAAAGTCAGCAGCTACAGTGTTTTCAGCTGCTGACTTTAATTAAAAAACAATTAATTGGCTGGAACACCGCTTTAACTGTTTAAATCAGTGATGGCTCATTAATGGGACATTATTATATACATTACACAAGTAGTATGTGATTAATCCTGAATAATCATGCAGTGTTCCATTTATATGCAAGAGTTGGATATTAATAATATTATTATACAGGATCTATATTGCGCCAACTGCATTTTATTAACTATATAAATAGAAAAAAACTAACATTTTTGTGTTGAAGTGTTACTATTGATTTCAACACATTCAAATGAAATTGTGCCACACACTGTGAGAGATTAAATCACTGTAAACAATTAATGACTGCCGCACTCACTATATCATCACACCTGATATAAATAAAGTTATGTTGCGCTGTCATATAATAAATTATTTGAATCTCAGAAATGTGTGCATAATATATAATTTATAAGCATAAAAAAGTGCATCCCATATAAATCCATAAAGTGTACAGTGCAAATAAATAAACAAAAAAAAACAATTAATAAAGTCCAACTTGGCAACATTAAACAAATGATTTCATTTGTTTAAAGTTGCTAAGTTGGTCTCTATTGCTTTTTAATTTTTTATTTGCACTGTGCACTTTATGGATTTATGATATGGTACTGTATGCACTTTTTTATGTTTTGAATATTTTATGAATTATAAGTAATTCTATGAAAGCACAACAAAAATGTTGGTTACCGCATGCTGTAATATGTGTAGCTTTCATCATAGGACGCCCTGTGTTTTGTTTTGATACTAAAGATTTACTTTTTTTTTTTGACAACTCAAAAATGTGGATGATTTCCAGTTCCAATTACAATCACTAGGGCACATAGAGAGGTTAAACCTCCTTAGTAGGGATACAGACAGCAGTAAAAACACCACTGGGGTGCTATTTGTTGCAGAAAAATGAATGGAACTAAGGACACTTTACTTGCCTCCTCTCTAATAGTCCAGGCCCCTCTTTGTCGCAGGCATCTCCCCAGGTGCCAGTGTTTGGGCAACTCCAGCACACAAGGACCAGCCTTAAACTGTAAGCTGAGCTGCGCATGCTCAGTTTACATCCTGCAGACAATTTCGAGTAGCCAGGTAGGTGTATTATCACAGAAGAGATATTTCATGTATCTCCTGCTATAGTAGCCTGCTTGCTTGTTGCCTGTTGTAAAATGCCTTAGGTTCCGCTTTAAGATGCACTGTAGTCACTGGCAGCACCGATCTTGTGTAGCTTTAGCCTTAGGAAACTGTAATCATTTTAACCAATTTTCTAGGTGTCAGATCTTTATAGGTCCCTATATGATTTGTTCATTACACTCTTTTGATCACCCATGTGCTAATATTGTCTATTGTATTATTTTACAGACTGGAGTTGGAAGAGCTTTGGATGGAATGCCCTGGCTGACCTGTACACTACAGTGACTAGTCTCACTGATCCTACACAAGGGACTGTAATCAACAACCTCACAGGTCAGGAGAACATGGCCATCCACACAAGTTTTAATCTTTATAGATTAGAAACTACCTGTCAATTCATAAACCAGGAAGAGGTTTTATGTAGATAGTAAAATAATTAATTATTTTGTAAAATGATTGCAGATATAATGAAAACCTTGTAAGATGTCAAAGCATTTCTTTTTTTTCTTTTTTTTTTCTGTAAAAGATTTTCTTTTTATTAAAGATAATGCAAGACATAACAGAGACAACCATACAATTAAGGCACCATTTGCAACGTTAAACAAAAATCGATGATCACTTATTTGTCTCAAAACTCAATGTCTAAATGCACGTCTGGTTTCTCTATTTGGCCAGACAAGTCGATCACAATTAAACATTTTAGTTTATAAGGTTCAATTGTGTTAATATTTCTGCTTATTGTCTTATTTATATCTTGCTAAGTTTAGGCCACTAGGGTGACTTCCATCCTGATAACTGCATGTCTGATCTTCAGAGGGAGGCGGACCGGGGGCCGCAGTGAAGTCGGCCCCTCGCTCCATAGCCTCCATGTGTTGGGAATCCTTTGGGAAGGGGAAAGAGGGGGGGGGGGAAAGGAGAGGCAGGGGAACAGGGGGAGGCAGAGGGGGGAAAAGGGAGCATGTGAAGAAAGGTTCGGTGAGGGGGTGGGATGACCACCAGCTACCCTCCCGTCAAAGCATTTCTAATCAGTGGTTTCTACAATAAACAGAATATTTCAGAGATGCAGCCAATCAGCTGTAGAGGGCATAATTAAAAAAGCTGACGTTTCAATTTTTCTTCCAATCACAGGCCTGCAGTGGGATCTGGAGCAGAGGGTACATGGCCAGCATCTGGCAGTGAAGCAGATCTTATCTTCTGTTAAGAGGTTCCTGCAGGAAGATGAGTCTAAAAAGTCCCAGGTGCTCTCATTCCATGGATGGACAGGCACTGGCAAGAACCTTGCTGTCCGTGTCATTGCAGAGAATCTTTACCAGAATGGGCTCCGGAACCGGTGCACCAAAGTGTTCATTCCACAGCTGCACTTCCCTCACCAGTCACACCTGGAGGCGTACAAGGTAATTCTCTAAAGGTGCCAAGTTTACCCAAACTTTACCATGGTCTGTAAAAGCTAATCATTTAAATTTACTGACTTTTTGGAGCTACAGTTGTGAGTTTTCCATGCTGGAGTTCCTGAATCTAAATCCTCATCTAACTTCTTTAATAGAAAAGGTTCAAATTGAAGTTTGAAGTCATTTAATAATCACAATGGTGGGTAGGCAGCAGTGGAAGCTCAGTTGCAATGATCTGGCTGCTGGAGTCCTGAATAGCAAAAAGCAGCTTTTGTCAATCTTTTTACCATGAAGAAACCCTTGAAATAACAGGTCTAAGGGATCCCCCTACTAATAATTACTGTATCAACAACTCATGGCATGTTTGCATGAACAGTAAGTTGAGACATAAGAATTAGGAATGTGGTGTACTTGGCGTCTGTAACACCCTGGGCTGCTCTATGCAACATTATTTTCAGTAATCTCATTCAAACTAATAATTATGGCCAGAAAAGGCAATGAAAGCCGTAGTGTTCCCTCGCATTAGTGGTCAATTGAGTGATATCCCTATTGGTAGGCAGTGAAGTGCATTTTTACTTTGGTCACTGGGAGAAGGATCCCTTTACATTGGTGGTCATTGGGGGAAGAGCCTCCTTACACTGGTGGTCAGTGGGAGAGGGGATACTGTGGGGTTGATTTACTAAAACTGGAGAGTGCAAAATCTGGTGCAGCTGTGCGTGGTAGCCAATCGACTTCTAAATTCAACTTGTTCAATTAAGCTTTGACAAAAAAAAAAAAAATGGAAGCTGACTGGTTTCTATGCAGAGATTTTGCACTCTGTTTTAGGCCTGGATGTGAACGTGACCCATAGGAAACCATGTTAAATTGACAGTACTGTGTTTCTGCAAAACTGAAAACGCACTAAAAAATGCATAGGTGTGAACCAGGCCTTAGTAAATCTACCTGATTATTTTGGTGGTCAGTGGGAAAATGTTCCTTAGATTGGCAGTCATTGGGAAACATTTACCATATAATGTGTTGAGAAGAATGCTCCTTACATTTGTGGTTGGTGAGAAGAATGCATCTCTAGCAGATGGCTAAAAGAAATTGTCAGTGGTTAATATGAGAGTCAAAAACTGCTAAAGGAACCCCAAGTAACTTTTGGGTTCCATGGGACCCTGCTTGACAAATACAGGTTTATATTATATACAATCTGTCTATTTTTCTGTATGTTGTGTATACCGTGTTCTAAAGAATATTGTGCTTTGTAAATCTGTTGCAAAGTTGCTTACCTGGAGATCCTGCCAGTAACAGCCCTTCCTGTTGCAGGCTGACCATGCTGGGCTACTGCATCGCAATTAGCAGCAGCATTGTTAGGCACATTTATATGATGAAGATAATGGAATATTTGTCTGGACTGTTGGAAGAATTTAAAACCCCTTTAGGAAACGATGGGTTTCCTTCATAAACCCCAGTCATATTCAAGCATATACTGGATGGCAGATGAAGAATGAAAGAACCTAGTTGCCATGGATGAAAAAAATCTTATTTTAGACACTAATAGGTTAGGCTAATTGTAAAATGTCTCCACTGAGCTGTCCTAAATTCAGTCTTCGATGAAGGATGTGAACAGAGATATTTATGAGAATGAAATGTGAATATATAAACTCTGTTATAGACTAATGAGATGTAAGGGGTAGTGAAGGATTCTATAACTGCAGAAATTCTGACTGCATGATGACATTTTGTTTGATTCACTCTCAGGTTCAGCTGGGGAAGCAGATCGCACAGATTTCCTCTCGCTGTGCACAGCCCATGTTTGTATTTGATGAAGCGGACAAACTACCAGCAGCCCTCCTGGAGCCTCTGTTACCCATTTTTAAAGATGACCACCAGCCCCGCAGCATCCTCATATTTCTCAGGTAACACCTCACTGACTGTTACTTCCTCTAAAAATACAATATGAATCTAAGATGTGGGATAGACAAGCCTGACACGCTGTACTAGTTGTTTTTTCAAAAAAAAATATTAACTCCTACGAAATATATAGCACAGTGGTTAACATTGTAGTCAGTCTAAAGTCACACCCTGAGGTTTGTGTTTACCTACACGGTGGGATGCCTTTGGTTGCTCTGGTATCTTATCACTCTCCATAAGTAAATGTTGGCAGGTTCATTAGCTTTTGAGTACACTAAAGCTGGCAATAGAGGGTTTGAATCTCGGCTGGTTGAGCAGGGACTGGACGAGATTTGAACCATGTATGAGCGGGCTGAATGTACCCAAGTTAATTGTTTGATCAATTTGGGTACAACCAGCCTGTCAGATCTTTCACGCAATTATTGCCACTGGCTATAGCTGCTAGCAATTATCACTGTGTGTTCTCCCAGCCAGGATGGATCCCCTGCCAAGAGAACACAATGGCTCAGTGGGAGGGATTCTCTGCACCATCTATGGCCAGCTTAAGACCCCTTGCACACTTGACATTTAGTACCAGTGCTTGAGACTTTGGTGTTTAGGTGTGGGAGAAAATCACAGGCAGGGCCTGTACTGGGCCCAGGCCTCATCAGCTAAACAGGGGACCCAGGGCAGCTTTATTGTTGATTTCTCCCTAAACAAATAAATTAATTTAACTAGACCACACCCCCACTCCTACTTTCTGACCAGTGCTTAAATTACATTTCCCTGGGCCCCATCGGGTCAACAGGGGGGGGACCCAGGAGGTGGGAGCAAAGGAGAGACTCTATTTTATTTTTGGGGTGTAGGTGGATAAAGTCAGTGCCACGGTTTACTGCACCTTAAGGGGGGGGGGTGTCGGTAGTTTGGGGGGGGGGCCCTGTCTGGAAGCCAGTATGGGGCCCCATGATTTCTAATAGGTGCCTTGTCAATCTCCTCTACCTCCAGCCTGTAAAACCCTATGGGAGGCTGAAAGCTGCTGCAGCTTTATGACGCACACAGTGCTGCTAACATTTATTGCAGTATCTGCCGGGGGCGAACATCCAGAACTCGAGCATTACTCTAAATATAAATGGCACTCTGTGCACCGTCCAGATGCAGCAGCTTTCAGCCTCCCCTAGAGCATGACAGGCTGCCACCAGTGGGGCTGGATTGTGCACCTGTGCCTTCCATTCACCAGTCTCAAGCAGCGCAGGCTAAATAGCCAGAAAGCATGAGACCTAAATAACATTGTAATTTAAGTTTTACTTCTTTTAATTGTACGTTTTAATTATAATTGCTGCAGCTATTTGCAAACACTGGTAAATCTGGCTGCAGGAGCCCTGTGATTCCTACCAATGGAATTTGCACTGTATCCCTAATCCCAAGTGTTAATGGGGCCTTAGGAGATTTCCCCTCACTTACTGTGTCCCTGACAGCAAAATAGTGAGAATATTCAGCTACACCATAATATAACTTCTGTACTATTGCTACAGATTGTTGTAATTATTAGGAGTTCTAAATGGTCTGCACCTTTTTAAATTCTAAGCCCCTTTTTTTCTTTTCTTTTCTTCCTAATCTAGTGGTATTGGCAGCAAAACAATCAATGAGATTACACTAAATTTTTGGCATGCTGGGCGACATCGCGAGGTGATTACTCTAAATGATTTGGAAGAACCATTGAAGGCTGCTGTGGAGCAGCACAAAGGTATGTACACAAATATGTAGGCTCTTTTTTTTTTTTTTATGTTGACAAACTGATATTTTACATAATTTTAATAAAATACTTTAAAAATACAGGGCAATTTTATACCCCTGTGCTTGTAGAGCATACAGGAATTTTCAAGCCCAATACTAGCTCTGCAATTTATCAACTCCTACAGACTGTATTGGCTCATCCTGCAAAATGAAAATTCAGATTCTACTTTTTTTCATGAAGAAGTAATTTAGCTGATGATGGCCATAGAAGTATCGACATTTTGCAGTTTCAGCAGGGACCAACCAAATTTTGATTTGTTTGGCCATCCCCGAGTGTGTGTGTGTGTGTGTGTGTGTGTGTGTGTGTGTGTGTGTGTGTGTGTGTGTGTAATTTAGTGGTACCTTGGATTACAAGCATAATTCATTACAGAAGAATGCTTGTAATCCAAAGCGAGTTTCCCCATAGAAGACAATGGAAGCTCAGATAATTCATTCCACAGTGGCTGCTATTGTAAGAAGTACTGCATGTGGCCAGGGGTGCTGGAGACACTCGGGAACGGAGATCCCAATGACTTAAATGGGGAAGAAAAACCTAACGGTTAATAACCAGCTATCTGAAATGTGCCCCCTGCTGGCTATTTGTATATTAAAGAACATTCACTTTAATTTGCTTTGGAGACATCCCTGTCTTCCCTACTAAGTCCACCTAAGGCCGGCCATATACAGTTCAAATCTTGGCCAGTTCAGCAGGAACCGGCCCAGAACCATGTATAGGCAGGCTGAATGTACAAAGTCGATAGATCAATGCTTGGGTACAACCAGCCTGCCTGATTTTACATCCAATTATCACTAATTAGTGGCATAGGCGCTAGCAATAAACTGTCTTCTCCCAGCGGGAATGGCTTCCCTCTATCCTCTCGATAGCATTTTAACCTCTTATTGACTGCTTGACGCATATATGCGGCGGCGAGAAAGGTAGGCTTTAATGCCCTACTCCCACAGATATGTGTTCATACTTGGCAGTAGGTTATGAACCGAAAACACTTACAGCACACTGACTGAGCTGTCATTGTCGGCTCTCAAGCAAGGCTTCTTATCGGGGGCCAGGCTCCTAATCATATGACTATTGTGAGAGCCAATCACAGAAGCCACGCCACACTGACTTTTAACCACCTCTGGACCGCCGATATACATCCTTGCATTGAGGATGGATAGCGTTGTGATGGCAGCGGCTAGCTGCCATAACCCTGGTATCCTCATGTTCGGTCGGCGGTCCACTATAAGATAAAAGTGGTCTCTGTGGCGGATTCACAGCAAGATCATTTTTATTGCTTATCCCCTCCGCCGCTTCCCGGATTCGTCTGCGGAGACGATCCAGTCCTTCTCCTGGCTAGACATGGAGACGAGCGAGGGGAAGATGGCCCCAACCCGTCTCCATGACATTGCAGGGAGGAAGCAACGTCAAAACGTCACTTCCGCCCATAGCTCTTAAAGGGACGGTTTTTTTTTTAAATCATTTTTTTAAATGACAGATTTCTCTTAGATTTTTTTTCCATTTTAGTGTAAATATGAGATCTGAGGTCTTTTTTGACCCCAGGTCTCATATTTAAGAGGTCCCGTCCTGCTTTTATTTTCTAATACAAGGGATGTTTACATTCCTTGTAATAGGAATAAAAGTTACACAATTTTAATTTCTTTTTAAAACAGTGTAAAAATAAAAAGGTAAAAAAAAAGAAATTTTTTGAAAACTGTGTTCAAACCACATATGTGAGGTATCGCCGCGATCAGAAGAGCGGGAGCAATAATTCTAGCCCTAGACCTCCTCTGTAACTTAAAACATGGCACCTGTAGAATTATTTAACTGTCACCTATGCAGGTTTTTAAGGGTAAAAGTTTGTCGCCATTCCATGAGCGGGCGCAATTTTGAATCGTGACATGTTGGGTATCAATTTACTTGGCATAACATTATCTTTCACAATATAAAAAATAATTGGGCTAACTTTACTGTTGTCCTATTTTTTTTTTTTTTTAAAGTGTATTTAAAAAAAAAAAAAAAAAAGGGCGCTTATAAGACCGTAGCACAAATACGGAGTGACTGAAAGTATTGCAACCACCGCCATTTTATTCTCTAGGGTGTTAGAAAAAAAATGTATAATGTTTGGGGTTCTAAATAATTTTCTAGCAAAAAAAAAAATGCTTTTAACTTGTAAACAACCCATCTAAAAAAAGAGGCCTGGTCCTTAAAGGGATTGTAAAGTGAATTTTTTTTTTTTTTAAATAACAAACATGTAATACTTACCTCCACTGTGCAGCTCGTTTTGCACAGAGTGGCCCCGAACCTGCTCTTCTGGGGTCCCTCGGCGGCTGTCTCGGCTTCCTCCCGCAGGTGCTTCTCACGTTTATGCGAGCTCCCTCGCATGGTTTCGAATCCATGGACTGCTTGAGCAGCTTGCGAGGACCCTGAAGTCATTGACACAACCAAAGCCTGTCCATACAAGGTCTTTAAGAAAACATTTTCCCAGAGCATAATGAAAGCTGACATTGATGACCATCCGACAATGTAAATTATTTGACACTCATTCTGATCCAGAAGAATCATGTAGATCAGTAAAAGCCAGACGGATTTCATTCTAATAGACAGTTTAAAATCATTATCTTAGATCCTCATACATATTTACACATCTTAAGCCTGGGATACCTTAACCAGAATGGCTTTTTCTCCTTACAGATCAGCCCCTTCCATGGCAACTGCTGAAAGAGGGTCTCATTGATGACTTTGTGCCGTTTTTGCCTTTGGAACGCTCCCATATCAAGATGTGTGCTCGAGATGTCTTTGCTGCTCAAGGCTTACCGTATACAGAGAGTTCTTTAGAGAAAATCCTCCAGGAGCTTGTGTTTGTGCCAAAGAATGAGAGGGTTTTCTCTGCCCATGGATGCAAACATGTGGCCCAAAGAATCCATTCTATGAAGCCTTGATATGTGGACAGTAGGGTCTCTGAGGCTACGTTACAAGCCACAAGCTTCATTGCCCTGGAAATCGGACACACAGAAACTTGGCAATAGACATCACTTATTGCTACATTATGAAAGACTTCGGGAGAAGTAGGACCCCCTATCTTATATTCTGCATTATACTTTGATGAAAGATCAACATTTCATTTAATTTCTTTAGTGAAAAACTGTGCCTTGTTTGAGAATAGTTCACTTGTCCACAGAAAAAAAAAAAGATGAAATTTACACAGTGAAGTACCTCATTAAGGCCACGTTCACACATGCAGCAGCTTGATAGGAAAAATAGGCTACTGGTCCACCCCTGGCTGCCTACCGTTAATAGGGTCAGTGGGTAGGTTTGTATACTTTGCTGCAGTGCAGTGCATTTTATACAGCATGTTGTGGTTGGTAGAGAGTACCACTTCTCAACTGCAACCCATTCAACTCAATGGGACCATGACAACACATGGTTACAACAGAATTTCAATGCAATATCGCCAGAGGATCAAAGAAAAGATGGGCTTTCAGAAGGTGGCATTTTGCTCCCTAAACACCTGCGAGCAAGCTCCAAACTGCTTATGAGACTTGATCCCAAGTGGATTAATGTTCAGAGGCGTTTACAAACCTGCTGCATATGTTAACTATCACTAATATTAAAAGAAATAGGCCCCACAGCACGAATCAAACTACTCAGGAAAATGGTCATATTGAGCTGTGTGGTCTACATTGTTTGGCCTGGATCAGGCCCATTTACTCCTTACTTCCTGCAGTAGCAGAACTAAGTCTATACCGCATCCAGATACTCTTTAAACAAGGCAGAAGCCACGTGTTCTCTTACTTTTGTCAAAGAAAGGGTTGTCAAGAATGCACCTGTTTTAAGAGAGAACTTAACCATGAAGCAAAAAAAAAAACCCTTTGCGTGGAAAACACTAAGAGACTGTAATGAATGGTTTAAAAGTACTGTTTTTTTATGACTTGTCACTTATTAAGCTGTTACAAGTATTATATAAATGCTATTTATTTTACTACAATAAAACATTTTTTTTATCAGAAACAATCTTTAAAACCGTGTCAGTCAGTGTATATCACTTCTTACCTACAGCATTTACGATCTTGCCATTGAGCTGGTTAACGAGGACGTCCTGTATTCACAGAGGCCACCTGATCAGCAGTCACTCTTGATGATGCAAGAAATGTGTGTCTCGGCTCTGACCTGGTGTAAAGTCCACGCTGTCTGCTTCTGGAGCTGGAGCCAGATCACCAAGTTCATGCACTATACTTATTTGCTCCTCGGGTCAGAGGTGGGTCTAAATGACCCTTATTGCAAGAGAATTACAACAGAAAGCATTTGACGATAATCATCTCCAACTTGCATAATGTGTGCATCTCCATATACTGCAGAACTACATAAACCTACGTACATATCTTTAATGCAGGCAACTAGGAAATACACAGAAAGCAGCGTCCCGAACAATAAAAAAATAGTTCCATGCTAAATTAACCATTTAATCCCCCTCCACAAAAAATGATAAAATTAACAACTTAATGTACACGGGAAGTTTTTACAATCTCTCCCGAACAATTTAACTTTACAGATAGTAACCAACGTTTAAAACGTCAGTTTTGCTGCGTTTACATGCCACGTTTAGTGGCGTTTTGCCGTGTTTGTGTTTGGAAAAAATGTCTGAACTCCTTTTTTTGCTTTCCAAAAAAGGCTTCTAAACTTAACTGCCTAGAAATGACTATAAACACCCCATGTACATGTATTGATAAGATAACACTGAGGAGAGTTCAGGAACAGTTGCAAAAAAAATGCCCAACTGTTTATAAATATATGTTTAGCAGCAGCAGTGTGCATGAGGCCTTACGAGTACAGAAGTAAACCTATTTGCTTTGACCTGCATTGAAAATACACAGGTTCTCTTTAAAATTCCTATAGTCAGCAATGTTTATTCTCCTGAATGGTCTGTGTCCAGAGTCCTTGGCTTGTAACCCACTACAATGTGTATTTAAAACTTTACAAATTGTATTTATAGAGTCAGCCAAAGTCCAATTTCACAATATTAAATAATCAAAAGTGGGGAATTGAACTCTCAAAACCAAGGGTTAAAAGGCAATTTACTGGAAAACCGCTGCATCACTAGCCAAACTATAATCCTCTGATCCAGTGGGCTCCAAACTGCAGGCTGGATGTGGCCCTTTGCTTGCCTTTATACAGTCCTTTGGTCACTAATCCTTCAACTGATATGAGGCATTATTATTATTCCATTGACACCAAGGATAGGGCGCTATTGCTCCCTCTAATACCAATGGTGGGGCATTATCTCTCCTATTTATTTTTATTTTTTTACCCCTACTGACCATGAAGTTTGGAGAATCGTTTACCCCTCATTGATGCTGGGGCATTTTCTACTTGCACCGTCCATAGTCTGGCCCACCTAAAGTCTAATGGATAGTTAACTGGCCCTTTGCTTAAAAAGTTTGGAGCCCCTGTACTAGTCAGATAACACAGTGACTAGACACAATTCCCATTATAAAATTTGACATGCTACTGGCAAGGAGATGCCATATTAATGATTAGCAGCCTAAAGATGTTCTATGGATATTCATTCCACTTCTGAGAATTATAATTGGGATGAACTACCCCAAAGCACAAAAATCAAAGCCTTAATAATGTAAATAAAACCATATTATGGTTATACTCCAGCCAATTGGAAAAACAAATCTCCATTGTTTGGCAATGTATGCCTTTCAACGATATATTATATAATTTCTTTTTAATAAAATCAAAATAATAAAAAAAAGCAACCTGTGCTGAAGGAAATATATAAACCAGTGCTAAATTTTTTCTGAAATTGCTAGATCCCTGGCAGTAATTTCCCAATACATGAAATGTATTCACATCAGGGGGGCAACGAGGCAATTGCTCCCCCTGGGAAAATAATAAGCGGGTGAGCCGGCGGGTGAATGAGCAGCTGGCGGGTGAGCGAGAGCAGACAGGCAGGCTGGTGACTGAGCAATCATGCCGGTGGGCTGACATGTGACTGAGCGAGGCGAGCAGGCAAGTGTTATCGGGAAGCCGCTCCCCTTCTGAATATGTGACTGAAGGGACGTCACGTCGCGGCCATCTTGGTACTCTCGCACTCGTCCACAGTAAGCCTAGTGTTATAAGTTGGCAAGCGGACATCTTTATACACCCACCAGAGTTAAGCTTTTCAGTTATTTTTAACAGTAAACTCAACTTATATTTCACTAAATAAGATGTTTACTAAAACAACTGTGAAAAGCAAGACTCCAGTGGGTGTATAAAGATGTCCACTTGCTGACTTCTAACTCTAGGCTCACTGCTGACTAGTGGGGGTGTACCAAGATGGCCGCAATGCAACATCACTTTGGTTGCATATTCTGATGAGTAGTGGCTTTCTGACATCTTCTCTCACCCTGCATCACCATGGCTCAGCTTCTGACAGAACACCGCCATCACTGTGCAGGTGTGGGCAGCAGAGATTACATTATCTCTCACTGCCAGCCCTGACTCTGGCACACAGCCACTGGCAAAATTACTGGCTAAATATCAGTCTTAACTCACCAACTTATAAAGTACTGAAACCACGGACAGCTAAGTATTTAGCATTTTCAGCCTTAAGTGAACTATAAGAGGATTACTTTAAATTCAGCAATCATAGCATACCTGCAAAGTTCTTCCAGTTTTCATTCTTGGACCCATCTGTGCAGCTGGCTCTTTTGCCATCTCTGTAAAGCATGCTGGGTTAGAGAAAGAAATCTGGTGTCTGAAATTACCCTAGGCACCACATCCCTCAATTAATGAGGAGGTAGAAGATGGGATTTTAAGAGTGCCACACACAAGATATAATCTAAAAAAAAAAAAAATCTAATTTTTATTGTAATCATTAAAATATTGTTCAAATAAAAACATTATATAAAAAAAAAAAAAAATACTATGAACTCTATTTAACCCTTTGCGCCAACCGTACGCACATATGCTGCCTTGGCTTTAAGGGCTTATACTGGGGTGATGCCTGCAGCTGCGGGCATCATCCTGGTACCCCCCTTTTTTTTTTGAGTCGGCTTGTTAGGGATCACAACCAATATGGCTGAAAGCCGCTTGGCTGTTATCCCAAAGGAGTGGGCATCCGCCGGATAGGATGAGACTAGCACAAAGGCAAAAAATGGCTTCTTTCCAGTCTCCTATGTAAAAACATGGAAACAACGTCACTTACAGTTTATGTTGCATGAAGTAGGAAGTAATGCACTGCAAACATCAAAGTCTGTGCATGAACGCTACTTTATGCAAATAATGGCGTATAGCTGCAAGAGCTGACTTTACTCATTCATTTCTATAGGGTGGCTCTATGAAGCTCTAGGAAATTCTAGAAATACAGTTTTAACTATTTAAAATAAAAATCATATGGGGAAAAACAAAAACACACACACACATATATATATATATATATATATATATATATATATATTATATACATACACACTTTTACCTAGCTCCGGAGGGCTTTCGTTTGTATAAAAGCAGTGTGTACAGTAAACACTTACAAAGCTTTCTGAAAGCTTAAAGCAGTTTTTTTTATTTTAGCTCTCAAACCTTTTGCTGCCAGGCTCTGCACTCCAA
Source organism: Lithobates pipiens (assembly GCF_037356315.1). Lineage (NCBI taxonomy): Eukaryota > Metazoa > Chordata > Amphibia > Anura > Ranidae > Lithobates > Lithobates pipiens. Next base: position 266,187,229 of record NW_027507785.1, on the reverse strand, counting down.
GTTTAAAGCGGTTGTAAACCAGCTGTACTGTCACCACTGAGATAGCCAACATCTTCCTCCGATCTTTCTTCCGGGTTCGTGCTCTCCAGCTGTGTGATTGGGCACGGATGCCCTCGGAAAAGGGCATTAAAGCTTTGAAGGGTCGGTAAGGTATGCCAGACCTTCAGTGCGCATGTGCCAGAAACGTAACTGGCTGCATCCAGGGTGAATATCTACTAAATTGCACACATTCAGGAGATATTCGTTTTCCCTATAGGTAAGCCTCATTATAGGCTTACCTGTAGGTAAAAAATGACTAAGCGGGTTTACTACTGCTTTAACCGTAGGTGGTCAGACCATTTTTGCCGATTCCTCAAACGCCCCCCACCGGTTTTGTTTTTTTTAAGCTCACAGAGTTTGTAAAAGATCCCTCAAACCATAAATTCACCGAAAGCAAAGGACCGGTAGAATAAAAAAGATAGTGGTACCGATTTTAAAGTTTCCACGATCGTCGAACAAATGTTTTGAGTTATTAAATGCTTAAAATGTCAAGTGTGTGCTTATAAATAAAAAAACGGTATGCAAAACTGTAAGGCTTGTTTCACACGGGCTTCAGCTTGTATAAGCAGTGTGAAAAGCTAGCTTTGACTAAACATTTGCAGAGCTTTCAGCAGGCTTTGTTAAAGCTTTTAAAGAACCATTCATCTCCACTTAGCAAATGTTGAACACAGAGCCTAATGGCATCGCCATTGACATTAATACAGTAATCAGTGAGCTAAATGTGTGCCTCATCCCTGCTTTGAAGGGATGTAAAACGGAGAGATCACTCCCTCTCTACAGAGCCCTGTGTTGATTGTTAAAGGGCTCAGATCAGCAGGTCCCAGCTTGGGGGGGGGGGGGGGGGGGGGGGCTGGGATGGGTAGTACATTGCAGGTGGGTGGTCCACGAGTGGCTAAAGTATCATTTAGCTTTAGTTTGTAAATGTTGACTACAGATCCTAATGGGAGTGTTGATTGCCACTTTAACCACCTCAATACAGTGCACTTACACCAAACCCCCCCCCCCCGGCCAAATTTTCAGCACTCTCACATTTTGAATGACAATTACTCAGTCATGCAACACTGTACCCATATGAAATTTGTGTTTTTCACACAAATAGAGCCTTCTTTTGGTGGTATTTAACCACTTGCCGACCGCCGCACGACGATATACGTCGGCAGAATGGCACGGGCAGGCATATGGGCGTATATATAAGTCCCTGCCTGCCCGCGGGTGGGGGGCCCGATCGGGCCCCCCCCCGGTGCCTGCGGCGGTCGGCATTTCTTCGAGAGCGATCCGGGATGAGGGGGCGGCCATTCATTCATGGCCACCCCCTCGCGATCGCTCTCGACGAATGGAAATCCCCCGTGACATCACTTCCTCTCCTGTAATGTAAACACAGGAGAGGAAGTGATGTATTCTCTCCTCCGTGTCGGTATTTTCCGTTCCGACACGGAGGAGAGCGGATCGGTGAGTTGCACCAACACTCTACACACACAGTAGAACATGCCAGGCACACTCACACCCCCCCTTTACCCCCCGATCACCCCCCCAATTACCCCTGCCCCCCAGTCACAGTGACACCAATGTCATTTTTTTTTTTTTTTTTTTTTTTTTTGCATTGGTGTCATTTGTGACTGTAATAACTGTTAGGGCAGTTAGAGTTAGCCCCCTTTAGTTCTAATGTACCCCCCCTAACCCCCCCAATAAAGGTTTAACCCCGTGATCACCCCCCGTCGCCAGTGTCACTAAGGCTGGGTTCACATTGCAGCGGTTTATGAGAACGGATGTGATTCGCACCGCACTGCAGTGCAAATCACATCCGATCTCTGTGCGATTCGAGTTCAGCCATTCGCCGCACCCGCCACACCCGCCGCAAATTCGCACGGGACCCTTTTTTTGGCCCGCAGCAGAATCGGATCGCATGGGTGTTCACACCATGCGATCCGAGTTTGCAGATCGCACTGCGATATGCGAACTGATCTGGGGGTGTCAGTAACATTTCACTGACACTCCCAGCAGTTCGCATAGGGCAGTGTGAACTGCCGCCGGGAGGCATGCGATGCGGGAACCCGCCGCGGATTCGCGGCGTTTCCGCATCGCTCCAGTGTGAACCCAGCCTAATAAGCGATCATTTTTCTGATCGCCGTATTAGTGTCACAGGTGACGCTAGTTAGGCAGGTAGGTATTTAGGTTCGCCGCAGCTTTTTATAGCGCCAGGGACCCCCATATACTACCGCATAAAGCCCCCTGATTGCCCCCTAGTTAACCCTTTCACCAGTGATCACCATATAACTGTTACAGGTGACGCTGGTTGGTTAGTTATTTTTTTATAGTTTCAGGGCACCCGCCATTTATTACCTAATAAAGGTTTAACCCCCTGATCACCCGGCGGGTGTCATTTGTGACTAATAACTGTTAGGGCAGTTAGGGTTAGCCCCCTTTAGTTCTAAGGTACCCCCCTAACCCCCCCATAAAGGTTTAACCCCGTGATCACCCCCCGTCGCCAGTGTCACTAAGGCTGGGTTCAGATTGCAGCGGTTTGAGAACGGATGTGATTCGCACCGCACTGCAGTGCAAATCACATCCGATCTCTGTGCGATTCGAGTTCAGCCATTCGCCGCACCCGCCGCACCCGCCGCAAATTCGCACGGGACCCTTTTTTTGGCCCGCAGCAGAATCGGATCGCATGGGTGTTCACACCATGCGATCCGAGTTTGCAGATCGCACTGCGATATGCGAACTGATCTGGGGGTGTCAGTAACATTTCACTGACACTCCCAGCAGTTCGCATAGGGCAGTGTGAACTGCCGCCGGGAGGCATGCGATGCGGGAACCCGCCGCGCATTCGTGGCGTTCCCGCATCGCTCCAGTGTGAACCCAGCCTAATAAGCGATCGTTTTTCTGATCGCTGTATTAGTGTCACAGGTGACGCTAGTTAGGCAGGTAGGTATTTAGGTTCGCCGCAGCTTTTTATAGCGCCAGGGACCCCCATATACTACCGCATAAAGCCCCCTGATTGCCCCCTAGTTAACCCTTTCACCAGTGATCACCATATAACTGTTACAGGTGACGCTGGTTGGTTAGTTATTTTTTTTATAGTTTCAGGGCACCCGCCATTTATTACCTAGTCTCACTAGTGTACCCCTAAATTTAGGGGTGTCTACTTTCCAAAATGGGGTCATTTGGGGGGGGTTTGTGCCATCTTGGCATTTTATGGCCTTCAAAACTGTAACGCCCTTAGAAAGCCTGAAGGCGGTGCTTGGTTTTCGGGGCCCCGTACGCGGCTAGGCTCCCAAAAAGTCCCACATATGTGGTATCCCCGTACTCAGGAGAAGCAGCAGAATTTATTTTGGGGTGTCATTTCACATATGCCCATGGCATGCGTGAGCAATATATCATTTAGTGACAACTTTGTGAAAAAAAAAAAAAAAAGTTTGTAATTTTCCCGCAACTTGTGGCAAAATATAAAATATTCCATGGACTCAACATGCCTCTCAGCAAATAGCTTGGGGTGTCTACTTTCTAAAATGGGGTCATTTGTGGGGGTTTTGTGCCATCTTGGCATTTTATGGCCTTCAAAACTGTAATAGGTAGTGAGGAGTGAAGTCAAATATTTACGCCCTTAGAAAGCCTGAAGGCGGTGCTTGGTTTTCGGGGCCCCGTACGCGGCTAGGCTCCCAAAAAGTCCCACATATGTGGTATCCCCGTACTCAGGAGAAGCAGCAGAATTTATTTTGGGGTGTCATTTCACATATGCCCATGGCATGTGTGAGCAATATATCATTTAGTGACAACTTTGTGAAAAAAAAAAAAAAAAAAAAAAAGTTTGTAATTTTCCCGCAACTTGTGGCAAAATATAAAATATTCCATGAACTCAACATGCCTCTCAGCAAATAGCTTGGGGTGTCTACTTTCTAAAATGGGGTCATTTGTGGGGGTTTTGTGCCATCTTGGCATTTTATGGCCTTCAAAACTGTAATAGGTAGTGAGAAGTGAACTCAAAAATTTACGCCCTTAGAAAGCCTGAAGGCGGTGCTTGGTTTTCGGGGCCCCGTACGCGGCTAGGCTCCCAAAAAGTCCCACATATGTGGTATCCCCGTACTCAGGAGAAGCAGCAGAATTTATTTTGGGGTGTCATTTCACATACGCCCATAGCATGTGTGAGCAATATATCATTTAGTGACAACTTTGTGTAAAAAAAAAAAAAAAAATTTTTTTTTTGTCATTATTCAATCGCTTGAGGCAAAAAAATAAAATATTCAATGGGCTCAACATGCCTCTTATCAATTTCCTTAGGGGGTCTACTTTCCAAAATGGGGTCATTTGGGGGGGTTTTGTACTGCCCTGCCATTTTAGCACCTCAAGAAATGAGATAGGCAGTCGTAAACTAAAAGCTGCGTAAATTCCAGAAAACGTACCTTAGTTTGTAGATGTGACAACTTTTGCGCAAACCAATAAATATACAATTATTGACTTTTTTTTTTACCAAAGACATGTGGCTGAATACATTTTGGCCTAAATGTATGACTAAAATTGAGTTTATTGGATTTTTCTAATAACAAAAAGTAGAAAATATCATTTTTTTTCAAAATTTGCGGTCTTTTTACGTTTATATCGCAAAAAATAAAAATCGCAGAGGCAATCAAATACCATCAAAAGAAAGCTCTATTTGTGGGAAGAAAAGGACGCAAATTTTGTTTGGGTACAACATTGCATGACCGCGCAATTACCAGTTAAAGCAGCGCAGTGCCAAAGTGTAAAAAGACCTCTGGTCATTTACCAGCAAAATGGTCCGGTCTGAAAGTGGTTAATGACTAGTGGGTTTTTAATTTTTTGCGTTATAAATAAAAAAAAAAACATAAATTTTGTGGGGAAAAAAAATGCCTCTCTTTGTCATAAAATTTAGGAAATTAATTTTTCTTGATGAATTTTGGCCAAAATTTATACTGCTACATAGCTTTGGTAAAAAAAAAAAAAAAAAAAACCCAATTAGTGTATATTATTTGGTCTTTGTGAAAGTTAGAGTCTACAAACTATGGTGGCAATCACTGAAAATTGATCACATCTGATCAGGCCTTCAGTACATCAGGTGTATCTAATTTCTTGAGACACCAAAGGTCCGGTTCACACTGAGGCAGCACGACTGCCTCAGGCGACCCAGACACGACCGCTGCAGCGACTTGCAAAACGACTTCTGTATAGAAGTCAATGCAAGTTGCCTCAAGTCGCCCCCAAAGTCATACAAGAACCCTTTTCTAAGTCGGAGCGACTTATTGCTGTTGCTCAGATTAGAACGGTTCCAGTTTTTTTACAAAATTGTCAGATCATCAGGTTATTTCTCACACAGCATATGCATACAACAAATTGCACCTCAAACTACATTCTGCTACTCTTCCCAAGTATGGCGATTCCACATGTCTTACACAGCCTGGCCATATACAAAGGCCCAACATTTAAGTAGCACCTTCAGGTGTTCTATGAGCATAAATAACACATCTCATTTCTCAACCACCTACTACATTTTTTTAAGGCCCTGGAGCACTAGGCAATGGAAATGCCAACAAAATGACCCAATTTTGGAAAGCAAACCCCAACGTATAATCTAGGAGGCATAATGTGTCTTTTGAACAGTTCATTTTTTTTTCCAGAAGTTTTTGGAAAATGTGTAAAAAAAATAAATAAAAAAACAACTTTTTTTTTTTTTAACACAAAGTTGTAAATTTATAAACTATTTATAGCACATAGCATGTATATAGCAAAAATTACACCCCAAAACACAGTCTGCTACTCTTCCTGAGTATGGCGATACCACATGTGAGACTTTTACACAGCCTGGCCACATACAGAAGCCCAACATTGAAGTAGTACCTTCAGGCATTCTAGGAGCATAAATTAAACATCACATTTCATTTCTACCATCGCACTTTTGAAGATTCTTGAGCACCAGGACAGTGGAATTACCCACAAAATGACCCGATTTTGGAAATCAAACACCCCAACGTATATTCTATGAGGCATGGGCTGCAGATACAGTGCCTTGCGAAAGTATTCGGCCCCCTTGAACTTTTCAACCTTTTGCCACATTTCAGGCTTCAAACAAAGATATAAAATTTAAATTTTTTGTGAAGAATCAACAACAAGTGGGACACAATTGTGAAGTGGAACAAAATCCATTGGATATTTTAAACTTTAGCAAATAAAAAACTGAAAAGTGGTGCGTGCAAAATTATTCGGCCCCTTTACTTTCAGTGCAGCAAACTCACTCCAGAAGTTTAGCAAGGATCTCTGAATGATCCAATGTTGTCCTAAATGACTGATGGTGATAAATAGAATCCACCTGTGTGTAATCAAGTCTCTGTATAAATGCACCTGCTCTGTGATAGTCTCAGGGTTCTGTTGAAAGCGCAGAGAGCATCATGAAGACCAAGGAACACACCAGGCAGGTCCGTAATACTGTTGTGGAGAAGTTTAAAGCCGGATTTGGATACAAAAAGATTTCCCAAGCTTTAAACATCCCAAGGAGCACTGTGCAAGCGATCATTTTGAAATGGGAGTATCAGACCACTGCAAATCTACCAAGACCTGGCTGTCCCTCAACTTTCAGCTCAGACAAGGAGAAGACTGATCAGAGATGCAGCCAAGAGGCCCATAATCACTCTGGATGAACTGCAGAGAACTACAGCTGAGGTGGGAGAGTCTGTCCATAGGACAACAATCAGTCATACACTGCACAAATCTGGCCTTTATGGAAGAGTGGCAAGAAGAAAGCAATTTCTCAAAGATATCCATAAAAAGTCTCGTCTAAAGTTTGCCACAAGCCACCTGAGAGACACACCAAACATGTGGAAGAAGGTGCTCTGGTCACATGAAACCAAATCGAACTTTTTGCCCACAATGCAAAAATGATATGTTTGCCGTAAAAGCAACACAGCTCATCACCCTCAACACACCATCCCCACTGTCAAACATGGTGGTGGCAGCATCATGGTTTGGGCCTGCTTTTCTTCAGCAGGGACAGGGAAGATGGTTAAAATTGAGGGGGACGATGGATACAGCCAAATACAGCACCATTCTGGATGAAAACCTGTTGGAGTCTGCAAAAGACCTAAAACTGGGACGGAGATTTATCTTGCAACAAGACAATGATCCCAAACATACAGCAAAATCTACTTAGGAATGGTTCACAAATAAACGTATCCAGGTGTTAGAATGGTCAAGTCAAAGTCCAGACCTGAATCCAATCGAGAATCTGTGGAAAGAGCTGAAAACTGCTGTTCACAAACGCTCTCCATCCAACCTCACTGAGCTCGAGCTGTTTTGCAAGGAAGAATGGGCAAGAATTTCAGTCTCTCGATGTGCAAAACTGATAGAGACATACCCCATGCGACTTGCAGCTGTAATCGCAGCAAAAGGTGGCTCTACAAAGTATTAAAGCAAGGGGGCCGAATAATTTTGCACGCACCACTTTTTAGTTTTTATTAGTTAAAAAAGTTTCAAAAATCCAATAGATTTCGTTCCACTTCACAATTGTGTCCCACTTGTTGGTGATTCTTCACAAAAAATAAAATTTTTATATCTTTATGTTTGAAGCCTGAAATGTGGCAAAAGGTTGAAAAGTTCAACAGGGCCGAATACTTTCACAAGGCACTGTAGGTACTCGGGTAACTTGATGGGCTGCTGATAGGTACTCTGATGGGCTACAGATAGATACTCGGGGACTCTGATGGGCTGGTGACTGGTATTCAGGTACTCTGATGGGCTGGTGACAGGTACTCTGTACTCATATGAACTGGGACAGGTACTCAGATGGGTGGTGACAGGTCTTCTTTATGTGGGGGAGGGAGGAATCCATGTGATTAGTGTACACTGTAAGAGATGTTACCGCAATCTCCTTCTCACACACGTTTGGTGTGTGAAGAGGAGAACCCGGTAACATCTCTTATACTGCTTTGTATTTACATTTAGTGATCGGCTGTGAAAGGATCGAGCCCTTCTTACTTCAATTCAAAACATAATGAAAATGCAATTTAAGAATGAAACAACCCACAAAAAAGCAGAGGCTTCAAGTTTATTTGCGATAAAATATTGCAACATCCTTTTCTCTTTTTTTTTTTGTCCTTTTTCTTAAAAATAACAAAAGATATATAACATGGCATCCATTCAAGGGGTCACATTCACATCACATGTAACACTGTTAGCCGTTCACAGTCAAAAAATAAACCAGTGAGAATTAAATAAAAACAGCAACATAACAAAATATATTACAAGAACTGTAGAAAAAAAAAAAAAAAACAACAACACTTATGGATGGTGGGGGGGATGCGTGACAGAGGTGTGCATTGCCAGAAATCCCAGAGAACAAATGGTCTTAAAGTCAAGCATGAATTGTAATGATCCTTAGCAAGCATTGCTGGAACTAATGATTTGAGTGGTAGAGAGGGAGGAAGACACTGAACGTTGGTAGACAATATCTAGTAGCAGTAAATTGTCACATTCAACTGGACTTGTTCTGGAAAGTTAAACAAGTCTGTAGCTTATCCAGGCCAGTTCTTAATTTCCAATGCAAGTCCCATTAGCTTGGTTAAGCTACTAAACAAGTCCAGTTGAAGGTAACTTACTACCAGATATACCATGACCTGGATAAATGAGAACCTTCAGACGTACCTGGTAGACAATAGTTTCTTAAAGAAAATCCTTGTCAAGGAGGAAACCGCTAAAAGCATAAGCTGTTAGCACACGCCTTTCTACGAGTCTATTGCCTTCAGTGGTGCCAAGAGCTGCCTTGAAGTCTCTCTTCTTTGTCCCAATGGAAAATACCACATTCCACAATGTAGTGCCCAGCACCTGAGTGACCTATCAGCAAGGCAGAAGCATGCTTATCGCTATACAAATAGTGACCCAAACTGTCAGCACAAGTTTAATCAATGGAGGAGAGCAGGCTTAGTTCCCAGCAGGGCCAGAAAACTTACTATGCTGTGCTCTCATTCTTAGTGTCGTCAGTTTTCAATAGGAAAGCACAGGGACTGCCAGGAACACCAGAGATTTCATACAAATAAAACAATAAGAGGAGAACAGCATACTTTTTCATGGGTAATATATTAACACCAACACCTTAATGCACCAAGCGTTTTTTTTCTGCTGCTCCTAGATGCGCTGGCAGTGTTTTTTTTTTCTTTTTTTCTGCCTCTAAACACCTCTGTGTGCATAGACACATGGGCTAACATGGAGGGGAGGTAGAAAAAAATGAAAACCGGGAGAGCATGGTAAAAGAATGTGCATGGAGCCAAAATGTTCATTTGCATACCCGCTTCATTAGGGCTCTTGGACGTTCTGAAGGGGAAGACCGGTTTAACATCAGCAGTTTTTCCATACTTGCCAAAGGTTTTCTTTAATCAGAACTTGCATGAAAACAACCATCAGTGTTTTTGGTGAAGAGTGCTTGGATCTAGACGCTCTTAGTGAAGAGTACTTGGATCTATACGCTCTTAGCACAAATACTGGGGAACTTGGTAGATGGTTCAAATTCCTTTCAGGTACCCACTTAAAAGGATAGGTCTGATGGAGTGTACTTAGACAAATTGTTCAACAACGGGCCAAATGCCCTCACAACAAAAACGCCTTTGTTGCTTTTATTTATTTATTTTTTTGCTTCCAGAGCCCGTGTGATCCTAGCCTCCTATGAAAGCTGGCTTCTACCGGGAACTCCTTTGATGCAGATTCTATGACAAACTCCCCTCCACAGACATGGCAAAAAGAAGATTTGTCCAAAGTTTTTTTGCAAAACTTCAGAGGCAGGAAGGGCACAGAGGAATAATTTCCCCTAGCTTTCTGAACATTCAAGTATGGCACCTCCAGAATACAATTTTCCCTTGGAAGTCAAGGCATGCGCAGAAGCACATGGTGGCAATAGCAACTCCGATATGAAGGTATATTAAGATGGAGAGAGACCAAAAATTAAGATTTTTTTTTTACATGATCTGTTTAGACGATTGTCTAAAATTTTCAGCCTAATCTTATCACAGGGCCAAAAGCAATGATGAGTAGAACTCACGGCAACCAGCTTTAGCAGCTATGAGTGTGTACATTCTAAAGAACTTATGGCAAATAAGTCATTATGGTTTACAGAAATGTCTTACAACACGGATGTAAAAAAAAAACACTTAGTGTTCTGTGGGCAAGAGCTTAGTGCTATGTACACCTCCAAAAATTCTCGTAGCAGCCTCATACAGCAAAAATAAACGGGCAGAGCAAAAGAATACTGAATGCTGTAACTTCGTAGATGAGGGGTTTTGGCTCCTAATCAGAGAATTGTATGTACAAAAAGGCAGCAGAGAAGACATTCATGACCTTTAGAGAAAATTTACTGAACTTATAACAAAGGCAAAACTGGTTGTTGCCCAACTATATTCGTCAATAATGAGCTGGAGAAAAAATATCTGGTTACTATGGGTATCTCCATGTTTACACAACTTTTCTCAGGCGCAAATGTTCATAAATTCTTGCCTATAAGGCCAAGTAATCAGGAACTGGGATTTGAGCTTTCGCCAGTGCAAGATAGAAAATGAAACATTGAATTGGCTGCTGTGGCCAGAACATATACTTTCTTATCTCTAAATTGGTTGTAAACCTCAGTCATGAAATCTGAGCAAAGCAAATATCTGTAGTGTTTACTTATCTCTCTCCAAAGCTCTAAGTGTTATTTCTCTCTGGTGTTTCGTTCCTCTGTTATCAGCATGAGTCACTTCCGAGACCTTTTGCCGACACAAGATAAAATTTGTGTAAGGGAGGGAACTCAGCACACAGCTTGTCTATTTACAACACAGTTCTTCCGCTGTGCGTGGGGGGGTTCCTTTCCTCCATTCGGCTCTCACACACTGTAACTGCAGCCTCTCAGCCCCCTTCTCTGTGCTCCTGATAGATGAAGGGTTTTAACATATTTCTGCCCATTTGAAGGGGTGAAGGGATGCAGATAAACAGGTAGAACTTACGTAGGAGGATTTATTTAACCCTTTAACGTTCTAAGTCTAGTACACACTACTAGTTTTTTTTTACTAAGTCTACCAAACGGTGGAGCAGAACGTTAAAGGGTTAATCTTGGTGGATTCATCTGAGGCTGTTCACTTCTCTGGGTATATGTGAGGGTTTACAACCACTTTAAATTTAAAATTTGGGTGGATGTGAGGATCACATCTTCAGGATAGGAATGAAAAGGGTTCTCAACTGCTCATTCACAAAGGAGTGCAGGCGCAGCATGTACAGCACACAGATATGCAATATGTGCATTACAAAATGCAATGCAGTTATATCCAACAGCCTATAGCATTACATTCAGGTCCCCTAAATATTAGGTGCCATTTGTGTATGGAGATATGTAGTGTGATGAGAACTGTGTCTCTGGTACTGTCCAAATTAAAATAAAGTGTTCTAAATAAAAGGTGCATTCGCCAAGTCCTATCTTTGCACATACACTATCAACTCTGTTATAAGATAAATTCAGTTGTTTGGAAAGGTACGAGGGTCAGGACTGACGCAATCTTTAGATTGAATAAGCCACCAGTGCCTTATGTCTTCTGAGAATTCAGGCCTTAATATCCCAGAACCCAAGTCCATCCAGCAGCTGCAATCTTTAAAATGCAGTCTTGGACCCCCATGAGCTAACTAAAAACGCAGCAAGAGACTCCTTCCTTTGGATTAGCTGTGGTGATAAGAACTCACCAATGCAAGTAGAAAAAGAGAATAAGAGAGAAAGAGGAGGAAGAAAGACCAAGAGGAGGAGAGGTAAAAATAAAATAAAAAGCTAGGGTGTGATATGTGCCAGTCATTTTTTTTAGATGGAATGACCCTTTAAAATTCAACCTGCTAGCAAACCTATTTTTAAAAAAAATAAGAGGTCTGCTACATTCAAACCTTTTCTTCTAGAAATGCTAATTAATTGGCTATTATTCTGACCTTGGGGCTTTACTCTTTCCCAATATGCATATATGGAGAATGAGAAGAAAAGTCAGAAGTCCTTCTCTGCATACTTGTTCAGAGTCATTGACTCAAAGTCCTTAAACAAGGTTAGCATGAAGCCAGATAAGGAGCATTTGAAGAAAGAGGTCCAGCTATTTCAGCCCCGTATAACCATCATAACAGGCTTACAAGCATTTAATAGCACCTACCAATGAATAACAGTTTACGGTGGGGCAATACAAAACGGTTCCTATGCAAGACATTTTGATAACTTAGGCCCATATTTCAAAGCCAATGCAGGTGATCACAATAGTGTAATACATGCAATTAACACGCTAGTGAATGAATGCACCCATTATTTTTGCAAGCAGCACTTGAGTGCAGACAGCCAGAGACATACTCTGCTGGTTTCTTTGCCAATCTGTCCGGCTAGTGGTAACCTGCCACAGCTGTGACGCTCATCCATTGCTTGACACTACCACCAACTGACTCTTAGAAGAGTTAGCTCCGAGGGCACCTGTCTGTTACTCTGCATGATGCCCTTCATCAAACAACCAATGCTTCCAGGAATCTGCTAACCGCAGACAGTAGCACTGGATGGGAGAGCCTCAGCTGTGACAGGAAACAGCTATTCGGACAGGTTTCTTCCAACATAATCTCTCCGTCAAAGGCTCCAGTTATGTCAATATTCCAGTACTGCCCAGAAAGAGCATTTGCATTCCAGACCACTGTAATCATCAACCGTACTTTTATAGACATTATAACCGTGACCACAATACGTCCATATACATATTCTGCAGAATATTCTTTAAAGAGAAAGCATGTCCCAAGTGAGATTAAATATATCCTTCTCTATACAAAATCTTGAAGAAGAAGAAAAAAAAAACACTAACAGCTAATGAGTTGAGTGGCATTTGCCAGTGTGTTTTGTGAATGTGTTCAAGTGTTCCAATTCAGGCGTGTACTGCCTATTGTTGGCGATTGGCAGTCATGATGCATTGTGGGACAGAGAATGCATAGCCTAACCACAGCCACATGCTGGGATGTCAATGACTTGTGGGGACAGTTACATGGAATTTCCACATCAAGCGAGCAAGAGCACTTTTTACTTTAAACCTTTGCATGGTACCACATAAAGTTATATATGACTGAGTCATTAAAACTACCCAGAGGCAGTGTTTAATGTTACTAAGGGGTGTAATTCACCAGCAGAAGCAGCAGCTAGTCACCGGGTTGAATTAACTGACAACAAATTTGTACAATTACTAATAGAGGCATCTCTATCATGTTTTTCTGTGATGTTTCTTGATTGTAATAATTTGGTAGATAGTAATAGTGTACCTTAAAAGGGTCACAAGGGGGTGCCAACTAAGTACTAAATAACAAATACTGCACTTAGTTGGCACCCCCTTGTGTTCTCAGAGTTTGCTCCTGATGAGGTGGTGCAGCCTGTATTATCTCATGAATTTCAAATGCTACATGAATGGACTTTACTTCAATTCAGAGAATGTTATTTTCATTGTAAGTGTGCCATTCCCTATTGATATTGTTTACTTATACTTTAGGGGGGTCTTACATGTGGATAATTTATTCATACCAGTTTTGTGGCCATATAATAACACTGCACATTGCTGAGCGCCAAAGCTAGAGGGGTAAGGGCCTTGTAGCAAATGTTGGATTACAGCTGCTAACCCTCAAACTTTACTGCAATGCTGTGTGTGTGTAAGCTACAGGGCCAGCAAAGCTACAGTATGACCACCCCCCCCCCCCCCCCCACTATGCAAGCTCTACAATTAGGCTTGAAATAAGACCCAAGCCAAGCGATGCATTTGAAAGTGTAGCTGTACCATCCCTTTAGATCCCACATACCTACATGGTGCAAACTGCATACACAGAAGGGCACTGTGCCATGAGAACAAGCCACTTCTTTCTCTCCTATCTACACCTATCCTACAAACATTACAACACAAAGCCGTGCATTAAATATGGCAGGGAATTTGTTTTGTTGCTTCACTAACGCACAGCCAACTGAAACTTTTTTCTGAGAAAGATGGAATACCTGCATTAAGACAGCCACAGTTCAAATCATGTATGTGCAGGCTGAAGGTACTCAAGTTGATCAATCAACTTGCTTACAACCATCCGGTCAGATTTCACATGCGACTATTGTTAGAGGCTGTTATAGCCACTAGCCATAATCACCGTGTTCTCCTGGCAGGGACCGATTTCTTTGCCGGGAAAACACAATGGCTCCGTGGGATAGATTCCCCCCATCAACACTGACTGTGTTGATAGGGAATGGTAGAAATTTTCTTTCCTGCAACCAATGGTTGCAAGAAAGAAAATCGCCGCATCGATGGCTGGCTTTACATTGAATAACTGGGTTTCGCAAGATTTATGGGCGATTGCATATTTTTGTTTTTATAAAACCAGGCAGAATGTGGTACTTTGCACTGTGTGCAAGCACAGATTAGCTGCACATAGTGCATTCTTGTCCATATACACTAATAGTCACACTAGTTTCTTGGCAAATGGCTATGAAATCTGCAGCCTAACAGCAATAGGATAATAAGTTCAAGCAAGCCCAATGGTCACCATAGACTGTCCATAAGTCACAGCCCTTAGGCTTAGATTTCTGGCTGACTACACTGTGTACGTAGATGGGCATTCATTTATGGAAGTCACTGAATGGGCTGTTGTAGTGATCCACTTCTACCATATTAGCCAACACCACCATCTAAAAATACCTTACCTCCCAATGCCAACTGCAATTCTGATAAACAAGGTACAAGACACTGAAAGTAGAACTATAGGCAAAACTTTACATTTTTCATTTTGGATAGAGTAAGGTAGAGTTATAACCCCTATAAGGTTTATTTTTGCCATCTTTGTCCCATTGGGAGATTCACCTTCAATTCACTTCCTGTCCCATAGCTAAAACAGGAAGTGAGAGGAAATCCCTGCTAATTGAGGGAGTTTTCCACAGGTCACCAGAACTAGTATCTCCATTGGAAGATTACTCCTCTATTACTTTTCTGGGGACATTCCAAAATTTTAGATTTTCCTTTACTTACACTTTGAATAATAATCGTAAACAGGACTAAGAGAGGGTGAATCTCCCTAACAAGGACACAGACTGCAATAAAAATTGGTAGGTGTTCCAATTCCTCTTTCCAAAAACGTAAAAAAAAAAAATGCCTTTAGTTATACATTAAGTGACAAAATTAATTTGAGCCTGTCACATTTTAAAGATTTGGCTTACATCATGCCCAGGGGCTCCTTCATAACATTCAAAGACTGCCATCTTTCCTACCAAACAGCAAGACTGTGGTACATAACGAAACTAAAAAAATAAAAAAGCTCACTTTATTTTTGGACCCAGTTAGGATGGAGAAATCTCCATTTGAGAACACTATTTAAACCTGAGATGTAAAAAAAAAAAAAAAAAAAAAAAAAAAAAAAAGCAAAAGCAGAAATGAAAAAATAAAAAATAAAATAAGAAAAATGAATGTGGTGCCTTTAGTGTTAAAAAAACATGTTCTACTGGACTATAGTGTTTGGTTAAATTTCCCAGCAATTAGATTTTTTAGAAACAGAGGTCTAACCCTTTTACTGACTCCTCCAACACTAAATCTGTCACACACTGGTCACTGCATCCCAACAGAGGTGGTCATTTGATGGTGTTTGGGGTGATCAGTAAGAAATGCCTCCTGAATATGTCAGCAGAACCACGATTAGCTACCTCTGCACTACATCACTGATCTCCTGTACACAGGACAGCAAGTTATTTAGTACAGGGTTTGAGCCATGAGAAGCAGCTGCTGCCCCGCCCCCTACAGAAGACACCTGCAGCTCCTGCAGGCTGACCTCTAAACGACTGACTGCCTCGCGGAAGGCAAATTTGTTTCGCGTTTGGGGGATAGAGTCCACATATCCAGTGCAGTAGTCCAGAAGCTGATGGCCTGTGTCCACTAGCTGGCTGTTGGGTTGGGGCTGTGCTAGAGCAGTGGACAGCATTCCAGCACACTGCAACAGGGCCTCTTTGCTTATTTTTTCTGCAGGTACTTTCTCAACAGGTTGCTTGGGCTTCCGCAGGGCACCCCTGCCACTTCCAGCTGCTCCATTGGAGAGCTTTCCGCCTTGTGTGACTGGAGGTGGAGGTGGCAGCAAAGGTCGGGCTGGCTTGGACACCCGTTCAGGGACTGGCTGTGCAGATGCAGAGGGGGTTGAGTCATCAGCCGACGATTGCTGGAGGAACCTCAGATTTGGTGGAGGAGGGGGTGCACATTTTGGCTTTAGACGGCGATGAGAAGGACGATCCTTCTCACAGCCAGCTGGCGTGACATGTTCCTGAAGCAATTTAAAGGTGTGACCTAAAGAATCCATTCCAACCAGCTGGCCATCTGTAGATGCATTCTTCGGGGATGGAGAGATGAGAACTGGCACTTTGTGGTTGTGGGCAGCTGCAGGGAAAGAAGAAACAGCACCAGACTGTTTGCTGGGTGATGACCTCTCATCTGCACCTGTTCGTAAACCACCATTTCGTTCATTGCCTCCAGTCCGTGGAAGCATTTTAGGTTTTACTCTGTCCCGGTTTGGCTGAGGGGGTGCTATTTCCAATGCAGTTCTTGGAAGCTCCTGTTGGTTCTCATCTGGTTGAGAAGATACTGAAGCAGCTCGGTCCAACTGGACCTTAGTCCGATGGCAGTTTCTGGGCAGGGTCATTGATATTCTGTCCTGCTCAGGAACAACAGGAGTCATGGAAGAAGTGGAATTGGACCTCGGAAAAGGTTTGGACTGGTCCTCACTGCTCCCCGATTTCCCTGCCCGCAATCCAAATGTCTTTTTTATGAGACGTGGGGTAAAGAACCCAGATATTCCAGTCCAGCCACCACCAACTCCAGCTATTGAGTCTTCTGCAAAACTGCGTTGGGATACTCCTCCATAGCTTTTGTGAGAGCCAGGAGAAGCAGGAGTGTCAATGCCATCAAGGTGTGGAAAAGCAGACAGCTCACCGGTCAGCTCTGGCCTTTTATGAGGCTGGTTCTCCATTTCACGAAATGAGCTGCTGCGTTTTGGAGGCTGTGGAGCACTTTTCTTCTTCATAAAAGAACTGAAGAATCCACCCTTCCGATCACGTGTAAACGTAGTCTCTTTAGAATCACCCAAAAGACTTGGAGATTTGTCCCTCTGCTTGCGGGGAAGGGCAGGAGAGCCAGTGGCTACAGGAGATCCTCGAAGAACTCCTAGAAAGGAAACCAATCAAATTTAAGGAACTGAATACTTTTGAGTGAATTGATCAAGGCTACCCTTTCCCTCTCTAATACTTTACAGCCCAGGCAACTAAACTACTACATTTAAACAGAAAAAGATGTGCATCATATCAGCACCTTCATTACCTGGTGTAGTGCTGGAAGTTGAGTTATCAGATGAATCCCCAGTACCCTCAATATTTTCTTTGTTCTCTGCCTTCTTTTTCAATGTGCGGCATTTTGAGGGCAGCATAGGGAGGCGACTCTGACATGACGTGGATGTGGAGGCAGCAGCATTGCGCCCCAGTTCCTCAGCAACCTCTGCAATATGATCAACAGTGCAGTTATTTGGTTTTTGCAAGGACCCTAACAAAAAGCATATTCACTGCTTGAAGCAAAGATCTATACAAAGCTGACAAGCTTACACTAACAGTTAGGGTGTTATTCACTTAGATAATGCCTCAAGTTCAGGGTGTTTTTACACTGCCCCGCTGCAGCACAGTGTACCCATGTATTTTGTGCGGATTAGCTGCACTTTGCAATAGATAGACTTCCATCAGGTACCGCAGTTTTCGTGACCTTTCTGAAAGCGCACCTAAAGTCCCCCATGCAGGACTTATGGTGCACTTTCAGAAAACTCACCAAAACTGCGGGACATAATAGAAATCTATGGAAAAATCGCAGCTAACCCACATGAAAGCCTTGGGTACTGCGCTGCGGCCAAAGCACAGAAAATCAGTGTGAAGCCACCCTTAAGGTTAAAAATATAAAATCAATATTCAGACCATATGTCTGCCACTGCAAAAAGGAAATCATTTGAATGTGGGAACCAGTCTAGTCAGCTACTAGCCCATATGTCTCCACAGCAGTCGGGTCGCTCTGCAGTGAATAAAATAACACGTCCTGATGGTACAGAGGCCCGTTTGGCTGGAGATATACTTACATATACACACACACACACACACACACACACACACACACACACACACACACACACATATATATATATATATATATATATATATATATATATATATTTTTTTTTTTTTTTTTAACAGAAACGTTTTTATTGATTAAAACAAAGTAGCAATACAACTTATGCACAACTCTCAATACAAGCACATTCGGTTACAGAATTTAGATCTCCAATCCTAGTGACCACATGCAGGGGACAGGAAAAATAACTCAAATTAAACCGTAATAGAGCGAGCACTCAACCATGGATCCCAGATGCCGCCAAACTTCTTGGGGCATTTCCGCCCCATATATGTAAGCTTATATAGTGGCAGCACCGAGTCCACCATCGAGTGCCACTGGGACATCGTAGGGGGAGAAGAATCCTTCCACATCTGCAAAAGCACTTTCCTAGCATAGAAACATAAATAAAAGAGTAGGAGCCTCTTATATGTAGCCTGCACCACAGTATCCGTGACTCCAAGGAGAAGCACCTTCGGATCCATGGACACTGCGAGACCAGTGACTGCGTTAATTTCCCCCAGTATTTTTTGCCAATAATCTTGGATGATTGAGCATTCCCAAGTAACATGATAGAATGTACCTACTGCCCTCTGGCACTTCGGGCAAAGTTCGGATTGGGCGGGATAGATTCTGGCCAGGCGTTGAGGGGTGTAGTAGGCCCTATGCAAAAATTTTAATTGGATAAACCTATCCCTTGCAGAGATTACCCCAGGAAGGTAACTCTGAAGGGCTGATTCCCACTCCTCCTCCGAGAGGGAAGGGATGTCTCCCTTCCACACAAGGAACAGGGGTGAGTCCCCCCCCGATTTTTCACAGGTGAGGCGTAAATATATGGAAGAGAGAATCCTGTCTACCCCACGAGACATGAGAAACCTCTCTATCCCATGAGGCTCGACTAGTACCCTCCCGGGAAATTGGGCCTGCCAGGCATGTTTCAGCTGAAGGAACCGAAACAGCATCCAGGAGGGAAGGCCATGGGCCTCCCTGAGATCCGGAAAGGGGGTGAGAGACCCCCTAGGCATAATATGAGCAAGGGTAGTGATACCAAATCTAGTCCAGAGTCCGGGGTCTGGGATAGAACCAAAATGCATATATATATATATATATATATATATATATATATATATATATATATATATATATATATATATATATATATACACACACACACACACACACATATATATTTATTCTAGCCTTACATTTACCAGTCAAGACACTGAGGTATACCTTTCTGATTTGATATTCCCTACATTAACTCAGGAACAGGGGGAGGGCTTAGATGCAGATATTACGGAAGATGAGGTTAGGGAGGCAGTAGCGTCTATGGCTAAGGGAAAGGCCTCAGGGCCCGATGGTCTACCCTTGGAAATATATTGCAGGTACCTGGACACTTGCCCCGATTCTGGTCTATTCTACAGCATTCCGAGAGGGGAGACTGCCACCATCTATGTACTCTGCCACGGTGGTCCTTATTCCTAAACCTAAGAATGACCCGGCTGATTGGCTGATACGACGCACAATTTCTTCATTGAATATGGACTATAAAATACTAAGAGATTCTGGCCAAACATCTCAATGCAGTCATTCTTCATATAATTCATCCAGACCAAACTGGCTTTATGCCAGGAAAGTCTACCTCCATTAAAATATGTAGGACGCAACTAATAGCTCAACTTAGAAAGCTTCTGCCTGAGTCTTGTGCGATGGCTTCACTAGACACCGCGAAAGCCTTCGACTCAATAGAATGGCCCTTTCTTATGGCTGCGCTCATTTGGCTTTGGCACTTAATTCCAACAATGGGTCACTATACTTTATAGGCATCCCACGTCTAACCTTTTAGTCAATTGTCTCCTATCCCCATCTATACAGCTTCGAAGAGGTACCCAGGCGGGGTGCCCCCTGTCTCCGCTGTCGTTTGCGGTCGCTATCGAGATGCTGGCACTGAGATTTTGACAGTCTCCTGTCTTTAAAGGCATCACTATGGGTGAGAGAGTAAACACTATAGGACTATACGCAGATGATGATATTTTATATATGCGTGTTACCTCTGCCTCATTAGGAATAGCTCTGCAAATCAAAACAAGACTAATTTGGCACATATTTGGGCCTTAAAATTAACTGGCAGAAGTCCGCCCTGATGCCCTTTTCCTTGCAGACCTTTCCATGCAGTGATCCTCCATGCCCTCTTAAGGTAGTGACCTTGTTTAAATATTTGGGAATCATTAATACTCTGTCTCTTTCAGAGGCTTCCCAAGCGAATCGGCACCCTCTGGTTACCATGATTAAAGCTAAACTGTCTGGGCCAAACTTCCCCTGTCTGTGGCAGGCAGGATTAATCTCATTAAGACGATCATTCTGCCCAAGTGTTTGTATGTGAGAGCTCACATGCCTACCTCAGTACCTAAATTTTTTTTAAAACCCTGGACACGCTACTTATTACCTTTAGTTGGACCACCCATAGGCGGAAACTTAAATTCTCCACTCTGCAGCGCTTTACAGCTGATGCTGGCATGGCCTAACTTATACTATTATTTGGCTGGGCAGCTACGCTATCTGACAGACTGGTTGGGATCGGCTATGTTGGCAGTGGTTTAGTCATATCTTGCATATGTTCTTAGAATCAAACATCTGTTGATAGCACTAGAGGCACCTATGGCCACACTGGGGGAAAGACGTGTACCAATATTGACATTGGCCCATACGGTGTGGAGGGAGACCAAGAAAATGACAAATTTGTAGGGTACTAATGAGGCGCTACCACTCTGGCACAATCCAATGTTCCACTGAAATCAATTCATGGACTCTGGATTCTGGGAGTGTAGGGGAAAGGTTTCTCGGGACAACATCTATGATGAAAAGGTATTGGCTTCTTTTGAGGGATTGCAAAGGAAATATGAATTTCCCCAATCTACCTTTATAGGCATTTACAACTTCGACATGTGCTACATACTCAATTTTGTATTCGTTACACCAACTTGTCCGAATAACCACTGATAGGAGTGTTTCGATCTCAGGGCCCTAGGGGACTTCTCAACTCCGTATCTACATTTACTCTCTGCCACGACTAGTCTCCACTGGAGGTGTGCTGTCTCCGATTAGTCTGATGAGGATTGGAAGGAGGCATGCTCCAGCCATCTATGTGCATCTCCCGCATTGAACAGTAAATTAATCCACCTTTATATGTTACATCAAACATACCTGACCCCGGCCAGACTGCACGCAATGCACCATATACCTACCTCTGCCTGCACTATGTGCACCTGTCCACGTGCGCATTTCACGCATGTTAAGCGGCTCTGTCTAGTTATGGTGAAATACTGGCAACAGCTGACGGAGATATTGTCTGCGGTCTTATCAATTCCTGTTCCATATACCCCACTAGTGTGTCTGCTAGGGGTCCTCGATGAGGAGCAATGGCCAAGACACATTAGGACCATGCTACTGGAGACATTACTTATGGCCCGTAAAGCTGTAGCATTTAAGTGGATCTAGCCCGCACCTCCATCCATACATACATACATGGCTTTTGTTAGTGAATCAGGTATTATTACCCTATGAAAAACTCATATTTGAACACAGGGGATTCCCAACTAAGTATAATATGTGTAAAGCTTGGTGTTATTCTGCCCTTACTTTAACCAACATGTAACTATATCACTAAAAGATTTGAGAAATAGCTATTGTATTTTAGTGTTTCTATGGTGTTTTCTATAACATGGATCAATATGTTGAGAAATGCAGTGTACTTGTAAAGACATTGAAATGTTTGCACTGTAAGATGTACCGCACTGTTATGTTCCCTCATGTTGAGCGCATTTGATAATTGTCTTGGTCATGTACTGCTTTAAATTTTATATATATATATATATATATATTATACACACATATATACACACACACAAAAACACACACACACAGTGTTTCCCCAAAAATAAGCCCAGGTCTTATATTAAATTTTGGCAACAGGGCTAGGGCTTATTTTCGGGGTAGGTCTTACCATGCAATGTGCTGTCTTGTCTCCCTCCCCCCTCTCCCTGCCTGACAGGAATCTCCAGTGTGAACTGAGTTAAAATGCTTGTAAAATACTATAATCCACTGTATTACAGTAGTATATAATGTAAAATGTGTGTGTTTCTGTAATATAATTTAAACAAATACCTTCGTTATTTTGATGTTCTGTGCTTCTGTGACCCACCGGAGCTCACCTCCCCGCATTTATATTACAGAAACACACACATTGTACATTATATACTACTGTAATAGAGTGGATTATATGATTTTACAAGCATTTTAAACTAGGGCTTATATTGCAGCCCTCCTGGAAAATAACAGTAGGTCTTATTTTTGGGGAAACATGGTGTGTGTGTTTATATATATATATATATATATATATATATACACATGCATACACACACACACACACATACATACACACATATACACACACACACATAGGTGTAAAACAGTTTCTTGTTCAGAAACGGATATTAGTCACTTACCTTCATTAATATTGGAATCATGAAACATGGTCTCAAAAGCTTGATGTGTCTCTGCAAAAGAAGGCCTATCAGCCGGATTCCACTGCCAGCCTTAAGGAGTCAAACAAGAGAAAAAAGGGGTTAAAATGGCGGTGGGGGGGGGGGGGGGGGGGGATCAGGGTAATGTATCACTCAGTACTGTGAAGTTATCTTCACAACGACTACCTGAACATTGAACATATGCCAAAAACTTGCTGTACAAACCAAAGCTAGGCTGCTTTTCATTTGGTTACACATAAAGGGTTTGTTCTACAAAAAGACACATCAAATACTCATTTAGATTCTAGGGCTAATTTTTTATTATTTTACATTTATTTTCCTGTAATTTCCTGAGAATGCACTGCATACTAGCACATTATGACAGACTTCCCTTTTAAACTGAGCCATCTAGCGCTGAGCCACACAGGCGTCACGATCACGGCATGGCGCTCACTGCATTCATGGTACACGGAGTGTGGCGAGAACGCAGCGAGCATTGGACACATACAGCGACATTAACTGGAGCCGATGTGAATATCTCCCAAACAGCTAGTGTTTAGGAGATATTCATGGTACTTATAGGCAAAACTTATTATAAGCTTATCTGTAGGTAGAAGTTTTAAATTAGAGTTTACTCCCACTTTAAGCTGGCCATAGATGGACTGATATTTAGGTTAGACCACGCAAATCTCAATGCGTGTGGCTGTCCTCGATTGACATAAACTGATCTTTAGATCGACGTCTGTTGATCAGCAGGCACATACAATCAGCTGCAGCCACTGATCAGTGTATTGCGACAGTGGAGAGTCCTTCTTTCAGACTACAATGTCCAGCAGGGGGTTTTCCTCCATCCACCTTACTTGCGTGGATGCAAGAAAACATCCTTTATTTTTTTATTTTTTTATATAGCCCTCCAGGTGAAAGTGTAACAACATTTACTGAAGACAAGACAAAGGATATACTCACACGCTCTCATCAGCTCATAGACCTTTGGAGGACAACCCTCTGGCTGTTCCATGCGGTAACCTTTCTCCAGCAAGTCATATACCTGAGAAAGGTCAATGCCTGGGTAAGGAGACATTCCATAGGTGGCAATCTCCCAGAGGAGAACTCCAAATGCTGCAGAAAACAGAAGTTGTTAAATTATGTTATGTTTTTGATGTTGTATTCGAGACGTAGTTTACAGTGACATTCCTATAGCATGAAATCATCTAAGGTAACTAGACTTTGGAGGCTTAGATATTGTGAGACAAGGAAATCTTAAATATGCAGTTTCCCAATCAAGATTATATTGGGAGTAGCAAGAACCAAGGCACATGGTAGTTGGATCTATTAACTGTTCTCTCCATGTACATCCTATTTATTCCTGCTTTTTCAGATTAGTCTGCAAAATCAGAATATATAAGAAGTTAGGAAAAGTAATCTACCTAAGCTTTGCTTCTTACCCCAGACATCTGACTTTATAGAGAAAGTGTTGTATGCTAGAGACTCTGGAGCAGTCCATTTTATGGGGAACTTGGCACCAGCATGAGCCGTGTATGTGTCTCCTGTCATGAGCCGAGAGAGCCCAAAATCCGCCACCTTCACTACATGATTCTCGCCAACAAGACAGTTCCTTGCTGCAAGATCCCTAAAGAAAGAAATAGAGAAATATTTAATTTACACAAAAGGAATTTAACCCCTTGAAGAATAAGCCATTTTCCGAAACTTGTTGCTTACAAGTTAGAAATCAGTAATGTTTGCTAGGAAATTACTTAGAACCCCCAAACATCATATTTGTCACACTGTATTTGCACACCAGTCTTTCAAATGCAATTTTTTGGGGAAAAATACACTTTCATGAATTAAAAACAAAAAAACAGTAAAGTTAGCCCAATTTTTTTGTATAATGTAAATGATAATGTTACAGTAAATAGATACCCAACATGTCATGATTTAATATTGCGCACACTTGTGGAACAAACTACCGTACTTAATCTCCATAGGCGATGCTTTAAAAATCTTTAACGGTTACCAATTTCAAATTACAGAGAAGGTCTTGTGCTAGAATTATTGCTCTCGCTCTGATTGCGGCAATACCGCACATGTGTGGTTTGCACATGGTTTACATTTACGGCATGACATACATATGCATCGCTTCTGTACGTGAGCATGGAGGGATGGGGCGCTTTAAAAAACATTTTTCTTATTTTTTTTTTTACTTTTACACTATCCCTTTAAAATTTCATTTTTTTTATCACTTTTATCGCCGTCACAAGGAATGTAAACATCCTATTGTGACAGCAATAGCCACGTATCCGGTATTTGTTTGGAGGGCTCTGGGGTCCATATCCCTTCCTTTGCACTTGAAGTGATTGTAAAGTCTCTTTAAAAAACAAAAAAACACAACATTTTATACTTGTCTCTTCTGACAGCCCAGATCCTCTTCTCGGTTCCCTCTTCTGTGCTCCTGGCCCCTCCCTCCTATCGAGTGACCCCTCGGCCAGCAGCTTTCTATGGGGGCACCCGAACAGAGTCAGAGCTCAATGTATCCATTCAGACATGGAGACCCGGCCCGCCCCCTCTCTCCCGATTGGCTGACTTACTTTGACTGACAGCCGCGGGAGCCAATGGCGCCGCTGCTGTGTCTCAGCCAATCAAGAGGAGTGCCCAAGACGGCTTAGACACTCATGGACATCGCTGGACAGAGAGGTGGCTCAGGTAAGTAATTAGGGGGGTGCTGCTACACACACAAGTTTTTTTTATCTTAATGCAAAGAATGCATTAAGATAAAAAAAAACTTCTGCCTTTACAACCTCTTTAAAGAGGAAGTAAACCCTTATGGGTTTTACTTCATCTTTTGTTCCCTGCAAAGTAAAAGCATAATGGGCTAGTATGCCAGCATACTAGCCCATTAAATGCCACTTACCTGCCAATGAAGCCTGCGATTTTCCCCACTGGTGGCCATGTCCATCTTCACGCCTCTTCCTTCCGGGGCTGTGGACTCTAGCTCCTTGACAGGAGGGGAGTCACGTGACGTCACTCTGACACATGCACGCGGAAGCTGACAGTCATAACACAATCGTGCCCTTTCTTCAGTGCGTATGCGTCGATGATGTCAGAGCAAGGGTATATGGTAAATATCTCCTAAACTGTGCAGGTTTAGCAGATATTTCTAGTACCTACAGGTAATTATAGGTTTACCTGTAGGTAAAAGTGGTGTGTTAAGGGTTTACAATCACTTTAAAAACATTCAAAATGCCAAGTTTGGCTGTTTTAAATACTGACTTTTTTTTTTTTTAAATCTGGCGCCTTCATGACATCACTTTCAGGTTACTAGATCCGAGACCCGATCGAAGGCCGATTCCAGCTTTGTTCGGGTTTCTGGCCAATGCGTGGGCTGGTCGCTTGGGCCTCCCGGAAAGGGAGAGCCCAGGTGTGCAGCGGAAGGGGTGGGGGGGCGTAATGATTAGCCACATATTACAAGAAAGCCGACTGTCGGCTCTAAAAAGAAAAAAAAGGTACCAACACCCCAAAAATGCAGGCATCACCCCGGTATAACCACTTGAAGCAGAAGGCCGCATATATGTGTTACGATGACGTTAAAGTGTTAAACTCACAAAAACAAAACCACCCCTAGCTGCACCCTGAAGATACCATCACCCTGCATTTATTATAAATAGGGTTGAGTGCAAAATTAGTACCCAGCAGAAAATTGCAGCTCACCGGTGTATGAAGTTTTTTCGTTCCAGATACTCCATGGCAGAGGAGATCTGTGTGGCCATGTAAAGCAAAACGACAGCAGTCACCTCCTCCCGGTTACACTCTCGGAGATAGTCCAGCAGGTTCCCATAGTACATGTACTCTGTAACAATGTAAAAGGGGGGCTCCAGTGTGCAGACACCTGATAAAATAAAATAATTGCTCTAAAAGGAGGGAAAGCTTACTAAATAAACACCTAATAGGGGACAATCAAATGCAAAGAACATGGGGTGCTTTCTATACCAACCTAGGAGTTGGACAAGGTTGGGATGCTTGATCTCTTTCATCACTGCAGCCTCCTTAAGAAATTCTTCAACCTCCATAGTGTCTTCCTGAAAATAAAAATACCAAGAATCCAAAGAGTGCTCCATCATTTAAATTTCAAATTGCAGAGCAAGACTTTACCTATTTACACAACAGATGATTTACGTAAAAAAAATTTTTTAATAAAACAAATATTTGTTAACAGGAAAATGCCCTTTAATTGAATCGCTATACCAACACTCTGATATGTACATTTCAAACAGCTCTTCTTGCTGAAAGCCAGGCCCTGTCCTCTAAGCCTCACTACTGGGCGATCACAGAAGAGCCCGTTATCTTGGTACCAGTGGAGTTTTAGCAGATCTCATACGATTTCAGGTAGTGACAGAATTCATGTTCTGGGACACAAATTTGCTGAGTTAATGTATGAAGAAGATAGAGCCATTACGTGCACCTTCATAAACTGACTATGGCAGCTTCAATATTTTTTTATCATCTTAACAGGTATCTTTTAAAGGTACTCTCCAGACAAACATGAAAGTTTTCAATTGCGACTTGATCACAGGACGCTTTCTACTTTCTGTGCAATTATATTTTTTTTTAACCAGGCTGCTCACTATGTAAATTCCTGGAGGTGAAGATATCCTGATCTTCTGCAAGCAGATCCATGTGCATGAAGATAAATGGCAGCTTCATTCCAGACTCCAGCCAGGCCATGCCCCAAAGATGATTCGCTCCATCCCTCAGAGCTTAATCCTGGGGATTAAGCTCCACAATTAAACTCCAAGGCGATGGGGGTGTGGCGTGGCTGGAGTCCGGGCTAAGGCTGTCCTTCCTCTCACTCCATGCACATGGGGATCTGCGGCTTATGGATCTTTTCCTTTGACAATAGACTTCAGTTTCACTCAGCCATGGAAAAAGCCTAGTGAATTGTGCTGGATTTTATAAATATCAGTAGAGTAAATTGAGAGGTCTCTTTAGCTGGCCGCACATTTTTCCCCCACATTCAGCCTGTAGGCTTAAAAAAATAAAATTAAAATCACACCGATTCCCCCATCCATGATACAAAGTGCAGATGGACTAATCTCCCATTGCAGTCTTAGAATTTTGACAGCTGACCCTGCATGTTGTCAAAAAGCCCACACAGCATCTTCATCTGGTTGCATGCAGGGTTTGACCAATAACTCCACAATAAAAGGACGCTGAGCAAGAGGCAGCAGATAAGGCCACCCACGGAAAGAACAATTAAATAAATAAACCACACTGCTAAAACCAAGAAGTGTGGTGTATTAACGTAGTACTATGGGGACAACACAGAGAAACTCCATCGAGGACACAGACACATACCGGAGATACAGAGAGACACCAGGCTGTACGGGAGGAGAGAGAAATCACGCCTGATATTGATGAACACTCAGTGTGATACATTGTATACAGGATTCTGAATCCACCGACCATTTCCAGCGGAGATATCAGCTCTCCTGAAAGGTGGTACATAATAAAGAGGAGGATACGAAGGCTGAATACTGGGAACGTGGGGCTGCCGCATGATATTGCGGGTTAATAGACCCCAAAGAGCAGTGTGAGAAATAGTGGGTCAAAATATTCTGGCGAGTGCAAGTCCATATGGGGTTATTGGGTACACCCTTTGTCATAAAAGTCTGGCACCAGTCTCTAAGAATGCAAGAACGTCTATTTGTTGACTGAACGTTTTAGGTTTGTGTTGAGTTGGCTCTGACTGAACGTATTATGTTTGTGATTACCACCGTTTTGGATCTGTTTTTACTTAGATTTATCATATAGTATTGTACCAAGTTTACACACCACAATTGGTCGTTTTGGCAGCGTGGATTATTTATTTGCTGGTTCATGTGTATAGCAAACACTTAAAAAAAAAAAACTGCAGCAGTCACAAAAGAGTAATATAATTATATATATATATATATATATATATATATATATATATATATATATATATATATATATATATATATATATAAAATAATTTTTTTCTAGCATTTCTACAACTCTGTTACAATGCATCTTGGACAAAGGGTAGCTATTTGATGATTTTTTTTTTTTTGCTTGGCGTTACTTCTACATGAGGTGTTTGCCATAACTGCTTTTTAAGATGGTCTACTATTTCTCATTCCTAAACATTTAAAAAAAAAAAAAACACACCAGCAAAAAAACACACCTAAACACACTGCATACATTTTGGTACCACATTAAAAAATATTCCCCATTTAAAAAAATAAAATTAAAATAAATGTACATTTATGCTTTCGAAAACAGAACGCAAAAATAAGAGAACTATGGTGTTTCAAATACCATATAATCATCCTGGGTATGAAATAAAGGGGGGCAGGAAATATATTCTATATATTTTGCTGCACTCCACGTACTTTGAGAGCAATTTTGATTTTCATACTGCAATGTATCCAATGGATGTTGATATTACACAGTTTTGGTTACCTTACCTTGAGTGTTTTCACAGCAACTGTGAGATTGTATTTCTTCCAAACCCCGACATAAACTTCTCCATACTGTCCCCCTCCCAATTTGTGCTTCATGGTGATGTCTGTGCGCTCCATCTCCCACTTGTCATGGATGGGGGAGACTCCGTAAACTGTGGGCTTGTTGCACTTAGGTGCTGGGTAGTGTAAGATAGTGACAAGGCCATCAGCCACAGTGGAGTGATGGTGAACCAGCTCAGCCAGTGTGTTGAAACGACTTTCGGCTGTGACATAGACCTGGAGGACAGGGTCAAAAAGTCAATGTAATGTCTACACTGTGATTTCTTTCTACATAGACAGGACAAATCTATATCTAGTAAACATGTCTGAGTTTGAAATGTTACTTTAAATGCTTGTGCGGTTATTCCATGCATAACTAAATACATAAAAAAAATATATACATGGCGCTGTGTACACATTTTCACTTTGTTAGAAATGGTCTAGCCAAGTCTGTGCAACCGGGTAAGCCTGTTTTGCCAAGGATAAAGTGATAGCTTCTCTTTAAATCGGAGTTCCGCAAAAAAAAAAAAAAAAAAAAAAATTTAAGTCAGCAGCTACAAATACTGAAGCTGCTGACTTTTAATATAAGGACACTTACCCTTCCAGGGCACCCGCAATGTCATCAACTGAAGCAGACTCGTCCCTCTGCTCCGGGTGGAGGCGCTGGCATTTCTAGTAAGGGAATCAGGAAGTGAAGCTTCGCGGCTTCACAGCCTGGTTCCCTACTACGCGTTCTGAGTGGTCCCTGCTGTCTCCTGGGGGGGGGTTTGTCCTGGACATGGCGTAGATCGCCGGAAGTGGGAACAAATACCTGTATTAGACAAGTATCTGCTCCCTCCTCAAAAAGTGGCAAATGTGACGGGGGGGGGGGGGTTAATCTGGACAGCGGAAGTTCCATTTTTGGGTGGAACTCCCCTTTAAAAGTTCTAAGACTGTGTAAGCTCTTTGTCACTTTTGGCCTGGCTAAATCCTTAGAGAGATCACATGCTCCTCAATACCCGAAAGAAGGATCAGTGGCAGGAGGTGTCTTCTTACAAGAAGATTCTAAAGATTCTCTTTAAGCAACATATAACTAACTTTTTTATAGCCAGCAGCAATTTGTTAGGCAAGTGAAGGAGTCTGGTTCAACCAGCAGCAACCCAACAATAGAGAGAACCTATATTTTAACCTTGTATCTGTACTGTGTTGTGACGTCGCGTCCGCTGTCATAGTCGATTGGAGGGTGCTAGGTACTTAATCTCTGCTGTCAGCGTGCCCATTTGTGATGCGAATCTTGATTCAAGCAGTCTATGGCTGGCCTTACTGTTATCAATATCACCTGCTAAAGGTAAAGACTTACAACACATCTGCCTCTAAAAGATTTTCTTTCCTCCTTAAGGCCCAGTGCACTGACTATAGAGCACTTATCGCATTAGAAGTCGGACCCTGTTCTGTGTAACGGAACCGCTGTAATCGGTGTGACTTGAGTCACTCCAACTTAGAAAAAAGGTACCTGCACTCATTTTGGTCTGACTTGCATGGACTTCTGTTAAAGTCGTTGCACGCAAGTCGTGCCGAAGTCGCGCTGGGGTCAGACTTCAAAGTCAGGGGCAGTGTGAACCCAGGCTTAAGGGACTTTAATGTGCACTAATCTTAGTGTCAATTCCTACTAGAAATACTGCTATGAAGGGAGATTTAACAGTTTTGAATAGGCTGACCCTTAAATTTCATAACTATGAGCATTTAGCTGAAATGTCCTCTTAAGCCCCATACACACTATCAGATTATCTGCTGAGTTTTTCCTTCAGATTTACCAAAACCATATAATATGAGGACAAACCTTAGGAGTTTCTATGTGTATGCAATCAGGCAGGCCCTTCTACTACATGGTTTTGGTAAATCTGAAGGAAAAACTCAGCAGATAATCTGATAGTGTGTATGGGGCTTTAGTGACATTTCAGCATAAAATAAAATCCAAGCATATCGGACTTTTCATACCTTGCCATCAGAGGCAGTGTTTATACGGTAGTGGTAGACTCGGCCCTCATATCGCAGAGAGATGGACAACTGGCCTGGACTGCTCTCGCTCTCACGCACCAGGAAACTGCCATTAATGAGGCTGCTGAGGAGATACTCGGCTGCACTGCGAGACACCGGACCATGGTACCACGAGTGCTTCTCCAGGCTGTTTACAGGAGTGATGTAATTACTGGGCACCCAGCCCTGGCCGTTCTTAGATAGCACCTCGCACCATTCCCCGTTCTGGTTGTAACACAACACACGAAGCTTCTCTCCTGAGAGGTGGCGACACACAAGAAACTTACATTTAGTACAAGATACACAGATCAATGTACATCTTCTGCAAACAATGTGCAATTAGCAAATACTATCCTGCAACTTTGGACATGACAATACAGCATGTGTTGTACAAGAAAAAATAAATAAAAATGTATATTATATATATACATATATAAAAATTATATATATATATATATATATATATATATATATATATATATATATATATATATATATATATATATATATATATATATATACACACACATACACATATTATACACACAAAAATAATTATATATATTTTCGGATGTAATAAATATAAATATATATATTATTAAATGTCAAAACAAATTGAGAAGTTCTTTTTTTATTTTATATTACCTTTTGTAATGCTCAGGGTATTGTCTCCACTAGCCACAAAATCATACAGAGCAAGAAAGAGGTTGGGGTCACTTTCTGCGGCTCCGAGCAGGTTCTCCTTGGAGCTCCAGCGGATGGCTTCATTGAGTGATTGAGGTTCTGAGTCACTGCCAAAAGGACGGTGCAAAGCTTCTGGCGAAAAAAGGAAAAGAAATTAGTGGGGGCGTCGATAAGAAATTCCTTGATATTATGCGCACTTCCAGGTATGACATATATAGATTATTATTAGCAAACAGAACACTCCTTAACGTAATAAAAGACAAAGTGACAAATGCTAAAACAACACAATGGTTCAGTCATTTCAGGTTTATGTTTGTAGACTTGCTACTCTCAAAACTAGTGGCAAATTTAACTAGTGTAATTAAAGATTATCACACTAAAATTATGGTGGGAGAAAAAATAAATAAAAATCATCGTTCCTGACAGGGCAGTGATCTGTGTCATTTTAGCATAACAAACCTAGAAATATATATATATATATATATATATATATATATATATATATATATATATATATATATATATATATATATATATATATATATATATATATATATATATATATATGAGATAGAGTAAAAAAAAAAAAAATTAAATAACCATTTCTTCCATGTAGAACATGGATGTCTTCATACAATGCACCTTAAAGGGGACCTTTCACTGCACTTCTGGTCATTTCCTACCTCTCACCTCTTAAACTATCACCAAAAAAATTGAAATCTGAAAGTGTGGGCCCTATTCAGATGTACAGCACACACCTGTATTTAAAATGGATCTTTCACCATTTACTACACTTTGTTATTGCCTTCCTCCCACTTCTCTATTGCACAACTGCAAGCAGTTTTCATGTTTTGTAATTTGTATTTAGTTTGGCTTTACTCTTCCACCCTCCCACTATCATTTCTGGCATTGGTGTACCTTCTACTACCTGCAACCTCCTGGAATATTCACATATCCCAGAAGGCAGGCAACAGACCGTGCAAATTTCTTTCCTGCGACAATGACTATCGCTAATCACTTTTGTATTGTTTGGACATGCAGTAATTTGTTTAGAAAGAAATTCAGCTTTATGCAGGCTGTACACCAAGCAAATTTCTTTCCTGCAACCACTCAATATCCCCATCAACACAGACAGTGTTGACAGGGGAGTCCCTCTCGTCAAGCCATTACATTCTTCTGAAAGGGTGAAGCCGTCCCTGCCGGGAGAAGACCGTGCCTATTGCTAGCCACTATACCAGCAGCTAGTGATAATCTTAAGAGAATCCGGCAGGCTGGTTGTAACCAAGTTGATCGATCAACTTGGTACATTCAGCCTGCCCATGCATGGTTCAAATCTAGGCCAGTTCCTGCTAAACTGGGCGCGATTCAAATCATCTATGGCCGGCCTAAGTGCCAAACTATCACAAGTTTTTCACCTGCACAGAAAATCTATGCGGGTGCAACATCTTGCAATTATTCACTTACCAACCTGCAGGTTGATGTGAATATTCCAGGAGGTTGAGGGTGGTTGAAGGTGCACCAAGAAACGAAATAGTGGGAGTGCGGAGAAGAACCAAACTAAATACAAAAGCATAAAAACATGAATATTGTGTAATAGAGAAGTGGGAGGTGGAGAACAACAAAGTGTAGTAAATGGTGCGAGGTCCATTTTAAATACAGGTATGTTTGTACATATAAATAAGGCCTACACTTCTAGATATTAAGTTTCCTAGAAGGAAACAAAGAAGATGAGGCACTCTAAACCTGAAAAGATTAGTCAGACACATCAAAACTTCAGTAATTTAAGATGGCCATATAGTGTGGAGAGCTGCTTTACAAAACAGTGTTTGATCTGTTCCTTTTGATCAGGCCAGCACAAAAAGTGGTCTTTGATCCTACAAGTGTTAAGAAACTTTCATGTATGAGTTATTACCCTGAACCTATAAGCCAGATAACATTTTTAAAAGACAAGGGGTCGTCAGCCTACCACGGCAAAGATGCCCTTGGGAAGAGTACATGTGAGGTGACCCTAGGCCTGAGGGACTTGAGGTTTTCAGACCTAGAGATCTAATAGCTCTGAAATTCAGGGAATCCCTCAATGCAAACTCAGCCCAGGAGTCTGGAGGCTAAAAGAGGGCAGCAATGTTGTGTAAGAGACAGACGCTGGAGGAGCCAAGAATAAGACACCATGGTAAAAATAGGTTATGTGGAAAGCCAGAGAACAGGACCCCAGGTTTCTAGGCTCCTTCACTGACCACTAGACAGTGCTTATTTCCAATATGACTTCACCCGTGTTTAGCGCTAATTATAGACAGGACGTGTGTCATCTTCTAAAATAATCAAGACCTGCATGATTTCAACTGGCCAGACCATTCCTTGAATACGTTTATTGTTTATGAGCATTCTGGACCACAAAAATAGACGCTCAAGGCTTATGTTGCAAAGCCGTTAAATAAGACTTGCATGTGATCTGGTGAAGACAACAATACCCAGAACATTCAAATGCAAATAGAACAGAAACAAATTCTGCATTTGACAGAGCATATTGCTGTCATTGGCTGGCCATTGACATTGAAACGATGGCTGGATGTACCTGGACATCTGCACAAGCAAACTAGAAACCAGACTGGATTAGTGGCCCATATGGTCTCCGCTGCATCCAGCTGAAATGGTCATGGTCCTGATACATAAGCACCAGAATGCATATAGGAGATGCTAAAAATATCCTATTGTTTATGTCCAGTTTAGTGAATGCTAGTTTAATTCAGAGGTCTCCAAACCTTCTAAACAAGGAGCCAATTTACTGTCCTTCAGACTTTAGGGGGGCTGCACTGTGGCCAGTGGAAGTAAACAATGCCCCATCATTGGTGCCAGTGTGAGGAATACTGCCCCATATCATTGGCGTCAATGGGAGGAATACTGCCCCCATATCATTGACGTCAGTGGGAGAAATACTGCCCCCATATCATTGGCGTCAATGGGAGGAATACTGCCCCCATATCATTGACGTCAGTGGGAGAAATACTGCCCCCATATCATTGACGTCAGTGGGAGAAATACTGCCCCCAGATCATTGACGTCAGTGGGAGAAATACTGCCCCCAGATCATTGACGTCAGTGGGAGAAATACTGCCCCCATATCATTGACGTCAGTGGGAGAAATACTGCCCCCATATCATTGACGTCAGTGGGAGAAATACTGCCCCCATATCATTGACGTCAGTGGGAGAAATACTGCCCCCATATCATTGACGTCAGTGGGAGAAATACTGCCCCCATATCATTGACGTCAGTGGGAGAAATACTGCCCCCATATCATTGACGTCAGTGGGAGAAATACTGCCCCCATATCATTGACGTCAGTGGGAGAAATACTGCCCCCATATCATTGACGTCAGTGGGAGGAATACTGCCCCCATATCATTGACGTCAGTGGGAGGAATACTGCCCCCATATCATTGGCGTCAGTGGGAGGAATACTACCCCATATCACTGGCGTCAGTGAGAGGAATACTACCCCATATCACTGGCGTCAGTGAGAGGAATACTACCCCATATCACTGGCGTCAGTGAGAGGAATACTACCCCATATCACTGGCGTCAGTGAGAGGAATACTACCCCATATCACTGGCGTCAGTGAGAGGAATACTACCCCATATCACTGGCATCAGTGAGAGGAATACTGCCCCCATATCACTGGCGTCAGTGGGAGGAATACTGCCCCCATATCATTGGCGTCAGTGGGAGGAATACTACCCCATATCACTGGCGTCAGTGAGAGGAATACTACCCCATATCACTGGCGTCAGTGGGAGGAATACTACCCCATATCACTGGCGTCAGTGAGAGGAATACTACCCCATATCACTGGCGTCAGTGAGAGGAATACTGCCCCCATATCACTGGCGTCAGTGGGAGGAATACTGCCCCCATATCATTGGCGTCAGTGGGAGGAATACTGCCCCCATATCATTGGCGTCAGTGGGAGGAATACTGCCCCCATATCATTGGCGTCAGTGGGAGGAATACTGCCCCCATATCATTGGCGTCAGTGGGAGGAATACTGCCCCCATATCATTGGCGTCAGTGGGAGGAATACTGCCCCCATATCATTGGCGTCAGTGGGAGGAATACTGCCCCCATATCATTGGCGTCAGTGGGAGGAATACTGCCCCCATATCATTGGCGTCAGTGGGAGGAATACTGCCCCCATATCATTGGCGTCAGTGGGAGGAATACTGCCCCCATATCATTGGAGTCAGTGGGAGGAATACTGCCCCCATATCATTGGTGTGAGTGGGAGGAATACTGCCCCCATATCATTGGTGTGAGTGGGAGGAATTATTGCCCCCATATCATTGGAGTCAGTGGGAGGAATACTGCCCCCATATCATTGGTGTGAGTGGGAGGAATTATTGCCCCTCATCAGTGGTGTCAGTAGGGGGAATTATTCCCCCTCATCAGTGGTGTCAGTAGGAGGAATTATGCCCCCACCATTGGTGTAAGTAGGAGGAAGAGTGCTCCATTGTTAGTGGCAGGAATTATTCCCTATTGTTGATGTCAGTAGGATACGGTATGGACATATATATAGAACACTGTCACTGCGGATTTCCTCCTGAAAATGCAAAGTGCTTGACTTTTAAAGGCGACCCACTGGCTCTAATACTAAATCAGTGACCTTGAACCAAGCATCACAAGAAGTCAGAAGTCTTTTTCTGGGTCCTGACAAAGCATGGAAGAAGCAGGAACAGCCTAACAGATAGGCTACAGGTATCTGCAGAATGTGCATTTCTCCCAGCACAGAATTGTTAAGAATAAGTACAGCTTTCAGCCATAAACCATCCATGAAGGCAAGTGCTGAGGTGAACTGGCGGGTGGCTTAATCAGTCATAAGATCAAAAGATTATGACCAATACATTAATGTGTAAAAAAAAAAAAACAAACAAACCCGTTTGAACTTTTATTCACCATCATACAAAGCGGTGAACGTTTTGGGGGCATCTGAAGACGCCTTCCTCTGGCAGCCCGATGGAGGGGTCCTCAGTGACCCCGAAACATTGCACATATGTGATGGCAAATAAAAGTTCCATTTCCAAGATGTGTTGGTCATCATATCAGTCTCTCAAGAAATGTTTACTTTCAATGCAAAAATCATAATTATCGATACATTATGAGAACAAGATAGAAACTCTGACAAGCTCCCCGGAGGGTTAATTCATCCATACAACGTGGGCAGAAACAGATGGAACCCAATTAGAGAACATTGCTCACTGCAATAAACGGAACGGTGGTTGCTATGAGTTACACAGCTTTGCACTGCATTACTGAAAAACACTGTTCTTTAAAGAATATGTTACCCTGACATTGCATATTCCTGATATGTGGCTGCTGTACTTTGTATCGCTTCCTTTGTATGAACTCCCTGGTCATTCTGCCAGTCCCCCTTCTTTCCTATTTTAAATTGACAACGCTAGTCATGAGAAACTTTAAAAAGGGCCAGAAGATTGCCAAGGGCACCAACATCCTGTTCACATAGTCAAAAGGTAAGAAAAATAGTGCGCCTCATTTTTCTAATCTTTTGGCCACGCTAGTCATGAGAGCACTCACATCCCAGCATGGTCAGTTTTCGGGCTGTGCTGGGAGAACAGCCTGCCTGTCCTCCAATGATGAAGCTTGTGCTGACATGCTGCCTTGGCCCCCCATATCACTGCAAAGCTCTTTCTACTACTCTCTCCAGCCCTAGCTCTCAGTGGAGAACAGAGATTATATGAGCACAGTGGCTAAGTGGTTAGCATTTCTGCCTAGAAGCACAAGGGTTGTTGTCAGTATGAATCCCAACCACGGCACCACCTGCATGGAGTGTGCATGCCCGCCCTGTGCCTGCATGGGTTTCCTCCGGGTACTCCAAAGACATGGAGGTAAGGTAATTGGCCCTAGTATATGTACTATATTGTATGAATGCGAGTTAGAGATCTTATAGTGTAAGCTCCTTGGAGGGACTGATGTGAATGTACAATATATATGTAAAGCACGTCATAAATAGTTATCGCTTTATAAGTACGGGTTGTTTTACAAGGTACTGGTTCACATATGCTTTAATAACTCAAACAGTAGAGAGTGATAGAGATCAGAGATGTTTTTTTTTGTTTGTTATTTAAAGACGTTTATTTTAGTAGAGTTAAGGGCCGTACACACAGGCCAAATATCGAACGCCATCTGCCGGTTCAATAGAAACTGGCCGACATCTGTTGAAGGGGCATGCCGATTGGCATCTGATCAGCGATCACAACCAATG
Source organism: Lithobates pipiens (assembly GCF_037356315.1). Classification (NCBI taxonomy): domain Eukaryota; kingdom Metazoa; phylum Chordata; class Amphibia; order Anura; family Ranidae; genus Lithobates; species Lithobates pipiens. The sequence continues at coordinate 266,149,013 of NW_027507785.1, read as the reverse complement.
GCTGAGAGCACTAGCCGGTGTGTTCCGGCAAGAAGAGGGTGGGGTGTGTCCCCCTGTTAGAACACAATAGCTTAGTGGGTGAGATCGATGTACTAACACTGTGTAGTTAGTACAGCGGCTCCTCCCAAGCATCTTCGGTCTTTTTCGTTCAGTAATAAAATTATAGTGCGTACCAGGCTTAAAGTATCTGTAAAGGCAGAAGGTGTTTTATCTTAATTGTATCTTATTTCTCATTCTATGTATTAAGACAAAAAACCTCAGCCCCCCAATACTTACCTGAGCCCCATCTAGATCCAGCGATGTTGTAGGATTGTCTCGGCTGCCCAAGGCTCCCCTCCTCATTGGCTGAGACAGCAGCATGGTGACATTGCTTCCCGCTGCTGTCAAAGTCAATAATACAATAAAGGAGAGAAAAGGGGTGGGGCTGGGCTACGCATCTGCCTGAATGGGCACACGGAGCTGCGTCTTGGCTCCGGTGCCCCCATAGCAAGCTGTTTGATGTGGAAGCACCCAACAGGAAGGAGGGGCCAGGATCATAGAAGAGGAACTCGAGAAGAGGAGGATCAGGGCTGATCTGTGCAAATCCACTGTACAAAGAAGGTACAATGTTTTTTATTTTTAACTTTCAAAAAAAAAAAACAAGACTTTACAATCACTTTAAGAAGAAAATCTGCCACTTTGTGAAGATTAAAACCTCTAGCAAAAGGGAAGCATCATATCATTGCTTCAGCAAGAGAATTTTAAAATCCTAAATAAGCGATTTTACAGAAAGCTTGTTACAGAAACATTTTGTCACGTATATCCACCAAATCTGTAGATACAAATGACAGCAGTGGAAAGAAGCTACTGAATAAAGAGAACCGCCGTCTTCTCTACAGCAGCATCCAGAGGTCCCCGGAGGTTCCTCGAGCAGCTTCTGACTCTCAGATAAAGCCTGGTACACACGGGGCAAATGTCGGGCAACATCGTCAGTTCAGTAAAAACCAGCCGACATTTGGCCTGTTTGGATGACTGCTGTGAGCTGAGCATGCTGGAAAACTTAACAAAAAACAAGCTAGTGGTATGTACCAGACTTAAGTAACCACTGACACCATTTTTTTTTTAGCCATCTGTAAGGGGTGGGAATTCTTCTCACCGTCTAAAAATGTAAGGAGCACTCTTTCCCACCGACTACCAATGCAAGGAGCACTCTTTCCCACCGACTACCAATGCAAGGAGCACTCTTTCCCACCGACTACCAATGCAAGGAGCACTCTTTCCCACCGACTACCAATGCAAGGAGCACTCTTTCCCACCGACTACCAATGCAAGGAGCACTCTTTCCCACCGACTACCAATGCAAGGAGCACTCTTTCCCACCGACTACCAATGCAAGGAGCACTCTTTCCCACCGACTACCAATGCAAGGAGCACTCTTTCCCACCGACTACCAATGCAAGGAGCACTCTTTCCCACCGACTACAAATGCAAGGAGCACTCTTTCCCACCGACTACAAATGCAAGGAGCACTCTTTCCCACCGACTACCAATGCAAGGAGCACTCTTTCCCACCGACTACCAATGCAAGGAGCACTCTTTCCCACCGACTACCAATGCAAGGAGCACTCTTTCCCACCGACTACCAATGCAAGGAGCACTCTTTCCCACCGACTACCAATGCAAGGAGCACTCTTTCCCACCGACTACCAATGCAAGGAGCACTCTTTCCCACCGACTACCAATGCAAGGAGCACTCTTTCCCACCGACTACCAATGCAAGGAGCACTCTTTCCCACCGACTACCAATGCAAGGAGCACTCTTTCCCACCGACTACCAATGCAAGGAGCACTCTTTCCCACCGACTACCAATGCAAGGAGCACTCTTTCCCACCGACTACCAATGCAAGGAGCACTCTTTCCCACCGACTACCAATGCAAGGAGCACTCTTTCCCACCGACTACCAATGCAAGGAGCACTCTTTCCCACCGACTACCAATGCAAGGAGCACTCTTTCCCACCGACTACCAATGCAAGGAGCACTCTTTCCCACCGACTACCAATGCAAGGAGCACTCTTTCCCACCGACTACCAATGCAAGGAGCACTCTTTCCCACCGACTACCAATGCAAGGAGCACTCTTTCCCACCGACTACCAATGCAAGGAGCACTCTTTCCCACCGACTACCAATGCAAGGAGCACTCTTTCCCACCGACTACCAATGCAAGGAGCACTCTTCCCACCGACTACCAATGCAAGGAGCACTCTTCCCACCGACTACCAATGCAAGGAGCACTCTTCCCACCGACTACCAATGCAAGGAGCACTCTTCCCACCGACTACCAATGCAAGGAGCACTCTTCCCACCGACTACCAATGCAAGGAGCACTCTTCCCACCGACTACCAATGCAAGGAGCACTCTTCCCACCGACTACCAATGCAAGGACCATTCTTCCTAATGGCCACCAATGTAAGGACCATTCTTCCTAAGGACTACGAAATGTAAGAAACATTCTTCCGACTACAAATGCAAGGAGCATTCTTCCCGACTACCAATGTAAGGATCATTGCTCCCACTGACAACCAATATAAGGAACATTCTTCCCACTGACTAAAAATGAATGGATCATTCCCACTGACTACAAATGTAAGGAGCACTGTTGCCACTGACCATCAGAACCGTCCAGTGAGCTGTAGATAAATTAGCCGGGGTTTCCCCGAGACCAGAAATGAATTTCAAGGGTTATTCAAAGTTTAAAAGGTTGAGAATGGCTCTCTGTCTGCAGCATACAAACAGAAACACGCCAAGCTTCTATGTTTCCTGCCAGTAGATGCCAAGCCTAATGGACCGTACACACAATCCGAAAATCGGACGAAAAATATCGCTTTCGATGCGATCGTACGATAATCGGATCATTAGTACAGAGCTTTTGAGAGCCGATCCCAACAATTCATCCGATATTATTAGATCGGACAAGCACGGAAACTTTCCTCGTACGATACCAGATCGTACGATTTTCGTTTAGTCAGTACGGCTGTCGTCCGAAAATACAATACAAATACATTACAACACATGATATCACGTCTGATTTTTTTTCTTTCTGTCTTATGAGAATTTTTGTGACTTTAGTAACCTATTCAAATTTCTACCTGCGACTATTAAGAGAAAAATATAAGACGAGTTGTCCGATTTTTGGATCGTGTGTACAGCCCCATTCGTTTTGCTGGATAGTGCCTGGACACCAGACCACCATAGACTAGTTAAAGTAAAATGTTCCACCAAAAACAATACGTTTCTGTTCAGTTTACATCCACATAAACCATTTGTCATCTGTAGCAGACGATCCATATCCAAAAATAAATGTAAAAAAACTTACAATGAAAAAACTGATTACAAGCCACTACACCTGTGCGCTATATATATATATATATATATATATATATATATATATATATATATATATATATATATATATATATATATATATATATATATATATATATATATACACACATACATACATACATACATACATACATACACACATATATACATACACACACACATGAATAAACTGTATGTATGACATTAGAGATCCTAACTGCAGAATAGCAGATGCAGCCATCTTACTAAGCGATGTAAGAAAACTAAGTAGTAGTTGAATCAATTCATTCCCCTCCTGCATGCAAAACGGACTACATTAAACAGTCACAGCCCCCCAAATGATGAGACCTTACCAGGGCTATAGAAGACATTTCGCCGGAGGGCTCTCTCCCGAAGCGGTTTATTGATCATGTGCCTCTTCCTATGTAAAGCATTAGGAGAGGCCAGGACTGGGCCAAGTATCATGGCCGATGAAAAGCTGGTACAGCAGCTAGCAATGTGGCATCAATGCTCGGTGTACCCACTGACAAGAATGACTTGTGCACTGGCACGGCACAGGAATTTGAAGGGCTGGGAGGGGACGGGTGGAGGCAGACGCAGCGGTCTGGAGTCACATTACATGCATTGGCTTGTAACACCAGTTGCTGTGAAAAGTGAAGGAAGAGAAGGAAGAGAAGTGATCTGAGACAGGAAAAAAAACTTTCCCAAAAATTCTAAAATAGAGTGCAAGAAAGAAAACAAACAGTTTGGGTGCAGACAGGGATGCAGATACACCTGCAGCCATCTTCCCATAAGGATTCCAGTAAAAGTCATTTACTTAAACAATTCTCTTAAAAAGGAGTGTGTTCTCCAACATGAAAATGCATTTCTTTTTATACAGTACAGGTTTATTAATGCTTTTAGGGTATACAATGCAGAGGAGGCATGAGAATAGTTGGGATCACATCCTGATGTACAGCAATGTAGAGTCTTAAATAAATAGGTATGGTCAAATTGGCTGCGGTCAGGCAGAGTAAAGTTGGTCATACACTGTACAATCTAATTGTACAATCTCTTAGACTTTAGATTTAACAAAAGTACGTTATACGAGGACAACCTAAAGCTGGCTATATACTTTTTTTCATTCAGTAAGAGGTCACAGATTCCTCAATCCACACAAGCTGAATGGATGAGGGGATCCCCTGCCAGGCCATTGTATTTAGACAGCGGGATCAGCCACTGTCAGAACACACTGATCAGCTGATCGACAAAAAAGTTTAACATGTCACTTCCGAAGAAGACAAACAAACAATCGACTTCTGTTGAGCATGGACAGCTGCATACTAAACAAAATTTGGCCTGTCTCTGCTGAACAGGCTGAATTTTGATCAGTGTACACTCCGCTTTAAAAAATTTACAATTTGATTTGTATCAAAGCAGGCAGGCCCTTGCTCTACATGCAGGACCCTTTTTTCCCCGCCCCTGAATCGCACGGCACAGGTGATCACGTGCATGCGATGTGATTCTGGCAATCGCACTGCGTTTTGAGATCTGTTTCAGAGTGTCGTTAATCTAACATTGACACTTGAAGCAAATTGTACAATGCAATCACATTGTACACTGTGTACACTCACAAAATGCAACTGACAAAAGGCCATAAAAACAATGCATGGACACACACAGAACACAGGGGAAAGGCTAACACCTTTCAGGGGTGCACCCCCTTCCTCAGAGCTAGACTAGTTCTGAGAAAGGGGTTGCACCCCTGAAACGCATTAGCTGTACCCCGTGTTCTGTGCATGTCCATGCCTTTTGTCAGTTGCATTTTGTGAGCACCCACTTTTATATAAAACATTTTTATTATTAAATTATCTGTGGTAATGCACTTGGTGTGCACGCCTTCCATTTCAGTTTTTTTTCTTGTAGCACCCACCTAAAAATTGTACAACGGTGGGCGGAGGGGGTGGTACCCATTTCTGAGCCTACCATGCTTTGGATCGAAGCAAAAATTTTACAGCCTGTCACGCTCTGCAGGCAGTACAACTTGCCAAACACAACCAATGCAGGTGAATGGGGCCGTGCCGCAACCATGAGCCAAATGCTTGGCTGACAATTGTGGTGCAGTATTTCAATGGAAAGTTCTGGCTAGGATCAATTAAAAAACAATAAATAAAAAAAAATAAAAGGGAGGGGTGGTAGAGTGTGATGGGATGGCTGTGTGTAATAGAGACTTTAGGGATGGACCCTGGGATCATAGAAGAGAAATTTCAGGAAACACGTTCATCATGTCCACAATAAGGCAGGCCTTTTTCCAGTAGCATTAAAATGAATATATATATATATATATATATATATATATATATATATATATATATTTCTATATCTATTTCTATATCTATACATCACTCTCATCCTGGAATCAGCCAGGCAAGTAGCATTTTCAGATAGTGGTCAGCAAAAGCAACTACCATATCTCTAATATATGCAAGAAGCCATTAAGAGATATCACACTTCTGTGTTGGGTGTAAATGCTCTCTACTCTCCTTATGTACCGTGATCCACATTATCGTCCACTTTCCCTTTTTTTCCGAGGCTGGGTGCCTGGAAATCATTGAGCAAGTTGGTCTTGCTGGCATTGTAAAGTTTCCATTTGCCAGTAAGGCAGAGGTAGCCCACACTTCCGGGAGAGACAGACAACAGCTGGTTTGGCACAGTGGAGCTGGAAGGCTGCATGTGTGTCCATTCTCTCCCCCACTATAACAGCTGTCACCGGGAAACACCCATGCAACAGGCATGCAGCAACTGGCAGAGACAAAGCCACTGTCACAGCCAACAAGTCATCAACATTCTGTTTTGGTCAAGCAGCAATGACTGGTCATAACTAAAATGAAGAGCGCTCCTTACATTAGTAGTCGGTGGGAAAAGACTGAAGTGAACCATTCAGGAGTTAACAGGGACATCTCCTTAAGAAAATGCCAGCTGCCTGGCTGTCAGGCTGTCAGGCTAACCTTCCAACGGCAATCAAAGGGCTACCTGAATGTGGTGTGTGACCATGTTCAGTTATAACCTATAAGAATCTGCTACAGGCGAGAAACAAGCAGCATTAAAAACAAGTGTCTGGGCGTTCATTTATTCAATTGGTTAGAATATTAATTTATTCCGGTCATTGGAACAAATGAATGCCCAGGTGTCAAATGGGCCTAGCACTTAAAGCGGGAGTTTTGCCGTTTTTTTTTTTTTTTTAAAGCCAGCAGCTACAAATACTGCAGCTGCTGACTTTTAAAATAAGGACACTAAAGCCCCATACACACTATCAGTTTTTCTGCTGAGTTTTTCCTTCAGGTTTACCAAAACCATGTAGTAGAAGGGCCTGCCTGATTGCATACACATTGAAACTCCTGAGGTTTGACCTCATATTATATGGTTTTGGTAAATCTGAAGGAAAAACTCAGCAGAAAAACTGATAGTGTGTATGGGGCTTTACCCGCCCAGCCGATCTCTCGATCGTCTCTCGGGTGCTGCCGCCGCCATCTTGGGTATGGGAATCAGGAAGTGGAGCCTTGCGGCTTCATTTCCCAGTTCCCTACTGCATATGCGCGAGTCGCGCTGCGCAATAAGGATGGTCCCCGCTGTCTCTGGGATCCGTGTGTTTCCCAGCAGACAGCGGGAGACCTGCGGAAAGGGGTGTAAATATCCGCAGATTCTGCGGATATCTATGCCGGAAGTGGGTGCAGATACCTGTACTGTACAGGTACCTGCACCCCCCTCCCCCCTCAAAGGTGCCAATTGTGGTGCCGGAGGGGGGAGGGTTCCAATGAGCGGAAGCTCCACTTTAGGGCGGAGCTCCGCTTTAAGCGCGTTTGGACATGTTAGGTGTTTCTTGTGGCAAAACGCTTCTAACCAACGTCACTCCAGCTGATATGTTGATCATCTGGCGTGACGTCAACATAGCACATGCGCAGATTGTCAGAGGCAGTATTCTAAGCGCCGAGGGAGAATGTAGTTGCCAGATATTTTGGGGAGGGTTGTGGGTGTGTTGAAGGGAGTGTTTTGTGCGTGTTTTAACCCGCCCTTAGATACAGGCAAAACATGCCATTTATCACACTGAGCGCAACAGAAAGAAAACATGGCGTTCAATACAGCCAAACCCCGCCCCACAACAGCGCGGCAGAATCTGACAAGTACGTTCTCCCTCTGTTGCTTGCCTCAGACGATGCGCGCATGCACTGTGTTGACGTCACGCCAGCTGATAGACATATCAGCTGGAGTGCTGTTGGTTACAACGCATACGTAAATCCATCGGAGGCATTTTTTGACGGGGGGCATTTCTCGATATGCAGAATTGACCGTCCCTTTCACCCAAGACCAGTAGCTACGAGCTTTCACAGAAACCTTTAAAGCATCTCACTGCACCAACCACTGGGAATCCTATCAGAAAACCATCCACAGATGGTATTTATTGCCTTATCGACCATCTAAAAATGTACCCAGGTCACCCACCATCCTGCTGGAGAAACTGTAGCAGTATAGGCTCCGTGGCACATACCCTTTGGTTTTTGCAAAACCTTGAGTTCCTTTTGGAACCAAGTATTGGCTTTAGTCTCCATTACTGGGTCACCCTGGTCCCCAACCCCTGCACTAGCCCTACTACATACTGGCATAGAAACATTTCCACCTCAATCTAGATATGTTGTCATCCTCTTACTTTATGCTGCCAAATTAAACATTACCAGGTTATGGAAAACTACTACAACCCCTTCCAATTCAAGCACAATCGCTGATCTCAGCTTCCAGTGTGAAATGGAAAGAATTGTAGCTTGGAAAAACTTGTACCCAGGGAAAATGTATGGCTATGGGGTCACTTTGGTTACAACAGCCAAAATGTACTGATCATGTATAAATACTCCTATATGAAATATTCATTGAACATTTATGTCTGTCTATCTTGGGTCCGCTGGTGCTCCTCTTCCTCCTCCTTCCTTCTCCCCCCCTTCCCAGTCCAGATCCTCTCCTCAATCCACTACCTTTGCTTCATCCAACCTCATTTATAATTTTACTGCTTGCATTTAACACCGAGTTGCTCATTAGAAGAGCTTGTTTCTAGTCGGAACATCTGTTTATGTTAAAGTTATGGCTGTAACATGTACCGTATGCACCTTTCTGGAACTCCAATAAAGAATATTACATCTGAAAACATGAACAAACTTGAGTAAAAAAAAAAAAAAAAAAAAGCTTTACACGGATCTCGGAAGCAGCAGGGAGGGGGAGAAAGGGAGATACAGATACGCTGCAGAGAGAGCAGGAAGACAGCAAGACCTAAACTGACCATGCAATCAGATTGCCAGCCATGATTAGCATGGTGAGTAGGGATGAGCTCAGGCGTGTTCGCATGGTCCACCTGCAGAGCCCGCCAGAAAGTTGGTGCAGTGCTATTCACAGGCAGCGAGACATTGCCCGATCTCTGCACCCGCACATCGGGCAATATCTCACTGCCTGTAATTAGCGCTGCGCCGACTTCCTGGTGGGCTCTGCACGTGGACCATGCAAAACACGCCTGAGCTCATCCCTAATGGTGAGTTTACAGAGAGGAACACAGGAACGGGCAGGAACAACCAGGTTTTACACTGCAAGTTCAGGAGTTTATCCTGCCTTAGGAGACAGGAACATGAGTTTTTTGGTGTACAAACACTTTCATTCGTTTACCAGGGCAATTTTTTACACATTACAATCTGCATTTTTTTTTGCAAGAAATTACCTTACACCAGACCCTGCAGTCTGTTACGGATTTTAAAGGGAATCCCAGCAGGTCAGGAAAGGGGGGGGGGGGTCGAGCGAGAGAAACTTTTTAAGATGACTTTTGAGCGCGTTGTTGTATTGACTTGCTGTATCGTTTGCTTTAACCAACTCCATAGTTGTATATATTTATACACCATATGGCTGTACCGGTCAGCATAAAATGCCTAGTTACATCAGCATAGCTCTGTGGTGCAATATGTAGGTGACAGTTCTATTTTAATAATTAACACATAGCAGTTCAGTATTCTATTACTGCTCAAGATCAAGATATCGCCTCTCTCCAGAACCAGCGAGGCAGGTGAAACCTTGTAAAGCTCAGCGCTTCTGCTTCTCTATTCTAATATAATTAAGCTAAAAATGTATATCATTGGCAAATAGATTTTATATTGTGGATTTACAAAAAATGAAGAGACGGAACAAAAAGAAATTTGGGCTTTGATATTGCCAAGACTCGGATCACACAGTTGCAGTGCAGCAACACAAGAAAAGGTGTGCTTTAAGCATCAGTGCCATTCATTCCTAATAGCACCTCAATGCAGCTTGAAAATTGACATGCGTTGCAGCACACAAAAAAGTACAGCACAGCACATGTAAGTTTTTGGTGCGATTTGGTGTGGTAGGTAACCCATTCAAATGAATGAGCAAGCTGCACACAACACATCAGTGCCCACCTGCAGCATTGCTCAGTGTCCATCTGTAGCCTTGCCATTTTATATGCTGCCGTTGAGGGATAGGTGGGGATGAGCGCTGACAAAAATAGAGCCGGATCTCCCGTGTACACAGCAGTCACACCCAATCCCGCCCCTTGGCCCGTATCCTATGATGGACATGACGCCGGCCCAATGCTGGGATCTCCATGATAGGAGCTGTCCAGAGGGCTGAAATGAGAGTGACTGTGAGCCGAGCCAAGTACAGGAGATGCAGCTCTATTTCGGTTGCACTCATCCCCTCCTTCCCCTCATTGACAGCCTATATCGGCGTATAACACGTACACACGATTTCCCTCCTATTTTAAGGGGGGAAAGTGCATGTTATACGCCAACACAGCATTCACTGCAAGCAAATATTTCAGGTGCACACATTTTTAATGGACAGCGATTGATAGAGGTGCACATCTTCACTGGTCTTGCGATTAGATTACAATTATTCTGTCAACAATTTGATTCCACAATGCATCACAATTACTGCCCATGGTTTTCATCAAAAGGACATCAGTGCAGCCTTACAGGTCGGCCATCAGTGCAGCCTTACAGGTCGGCCATCAGTGCAGCCTTACAGGTCGGCCATCAGTGCAGCCTTACAGGTCGGCCATCAGTGCAGCCTTACAGGTCGGCCATCAGTGCAGCCTTACAGGTCGGCCATCAGTGCAGCCTTACAGGTCGGCCATCAGTGCAGCCTTACAGGTCGGCCATCAGTGCAGCCTTACAGGTCGGCCATCAGTGCAGCCTTACAGGTCGGCCATCAGTGCAGCCTTACAGGTCGGCCATCAGTGCAGCCTTACAGGTCGGCCATCAGTGCAGCCTTACAGGTCGGCCATCAGTGCAGCCTTACAGGTCGGCCATCAGTGCAGCCTTACAGGTCGGCCATCAGTGCAGCCTTACAGGTCGGCCATCAGTGCAGCCTTACAGGTCGGCCATCAGTGCAGCCTTACAGGTGGCCGGATCACACAGAGCGGGGATCTCCCGCTGTGACACAGAGCTTGGATTTGAATTTCCTGGCAGTCGCTGTCAACAAAGTCCCATCTCCTGAACCACCTCCTATGATACATGTCACATTGATTATATTTCCCGCACTGGATCAGTGTGCTGTCTATCACAGGAAACTGTATAGGAGGCGGGACCTTGTTACAGCAGCCACTGGACGTTTCAGATCCCAGGTCAGTGTCACAACAGGAGATCCCTGCTCTGTGTGATCAACACATACACTTTTAGACATGGAAAGGAGGAGGGAGGTAAAGGGGCACGCCAGGATGACATCATTGATGCAATCACGATGCAGCCGTTTTCTGCAGTCGATGTATCAATTTTACTAATATTTTCAATACCCCTAGTGATTGATTAGTGGAAGACAATCACCACTTCATAAATATGGTCCATGGCCTTTGTTGCACTATACACACGATTTATATACTCAATTATATGCATGTGTGTGTGTGACCCCTGGGCATCATTTACATGGGTGTATCTGTGCAAAGAGCTATCTTTATAAAAAAGGTACGGGTCACAGAACGCACACTGTTCGGGGACATGCACCCTCTCGGCTGTCAAATCAGGAGCAGCAGCCGTGTCCATGCAGTCGCTGCATTCCAATAGACATGAATGGGACTGCCTGCACGTAGACACATGAACACCTGAGCCTGTGTGAAAGGCCTTACACAACTTTAAAATAAAGTAAAAAATCCAACAGGAATAAAGCAGAGAGTAAAAGAACCATTCTGCCGTGTGCTTTGCAACAGTATTCAAGCTATAAATGAGCTTCCAAATGGCCATTGACGGTCACAAAATTTATCACCGTGAAGCAATTTTATTTCAAGCAGCAAATGCTATTGTAAATGTCCATTGATTTTGGCAAAATGTATGTTGTGTTTTTTGTATAACCAAGTTACTTCGGCTGGGTGTTTAACAAAAGAAACAAAGCCAATGAAAAGGTGAAGGGACAAGGGACGGTAAGGGCACAATTGCTGCTGAGCAATGGTCTGGATAAAAGGGGTGACTGTCATCATTACTCTGCCTCTGGGAACTGCCACTAAACTGTACACTGTCACACAATGGGGATAATAGGAATTCAGCAGGAAACTGATAACCTTTCTGCTACTGGACACAACAAATCATGGGAACCTGGTTTCCTAACATTTTACTGCTGGCGCCTGCTATTTGGGAGTATTTTCTTTGCATATCTCTAAGTCCTAATACCAATTATAGTCTATCCATTGCAATTAAAATAGCACACTATTCAATGGTGCTGGGGTATTATGTAAACATGACAAAAATCAGACAGCGATGCACATTCCAAATAACCGACTTCACCTCGAATAGAAATTAATCCACACACAGGACAATTATTACTGAATTTAAGAAGTTATATGCTGATAATAAAAGAGCTATGTGGAGCAAAAGGTTGCAACTGGAAATCAATATAGTTACATAGTAGGTGCGGTTGAAAAAAAAAAAAAAAGACACAAGTGTGTGTGATTATGTGTCAGTATTATATTGTATATCCCTGTATGTTGTGATCATTCAGGTGCTTATCTAATAGTTTTTTTTTTTTAAACTATCAATGCTCCTCGCTGAGACCACTGCCTGTGGAAGAGAATTCCATGCCCTTACAGTAATGAACCCTCTACGCAGTTTAATCACTTGGTGCCCGCCATACAGCAAAATGACGGTGGCAAAGTGGTTTGAATATCCTGACCGGACGTCATATGATGTGATCAGGATATTAAGCCATTGTGCGGCCCCGGGGGCGCGCATCGCAGCAATCGTTGTTGCGGGGTGTCAGTCTGACACACCGCAACTACGATCTCGGTAAAGAGTCTCTAACCGAGACTCTTTACCACGTGATCAGCCACGTCCAATCACGGCTGATCACAGTGTAAATAGGAAGAGCCGTTGATCGGCTTTTGATCACTTGCGTCTGTCAGACGCGAGTAGAGGAGAGCCGATCGCCTGCTCCTCTGACAGGGGGGGTCTGTGCTGATCGATTATCAGCACAGTCCCCCCCCCCCCCCCCCCCCCCCAGGATGCCCACACTGGACCACCAGGGACACCACCAGACCACCAGGGATACCCAGCACCAGGTATGCCAGTTAGTGCCCATAATGTTTGGCACCGATTGGCATGCATCCCTACAATACTTTACACTACAATGCCGCCTATCAGTGCCCATCCGTGCCGCCTATCGGTGCCCCTGTCAGTGCCACTTCATCAGTGCCCATCAGTGCCGTCTTATCAGTGCCCGTCACTGAAGGCGAAAACTTACTTATTTACAAAGTTTTGTAACTGAAACAAAAAAAAAACATGTTTTTTTTCAAAATTTTCGGTCTTTTTTTATTTGTTTAGCAGAAAATAAAAATCCCAGAGGCGATCAAATGCCACCAAAAGAAATCTCTATTTGTAGGAACAAAATGATAAAAATTTAGTTTGGGTACAATGTAGCATGACCGCGCAATTGTCATTCAAAGTGCGACAGCACTGAAAGCTCAAAATTAGTCTGGGCAGGAAGGTGTATAAGTGCCCAGTATTGAAGTGGTTAAGGTTAAACCCCTTCTTTTCTGATTTTAGCGAATGGCTGCCTGTCTTTTTAAATCCCCTTTGGTAGAAATGTTTTATCTCTATTGAGGGGTCACCAGTAGGGTATTTATTCATTGAAATCATATCCCCTCTCTAGTGTCTCTTCTCCAGCGTTTGTAACCTTTCCTTATAACGAAGGTCCTCCAGTCCCTTTATTAGCTTTGTTGCCTTTCTCTGGGCTCTCTCCAGTTCCAGAATATCCTTCCTGAGGATTGGTGGCCAGAACTGGACCACATACCTATACAGATAGGTATTTAGAAGGCAGGGTGGAAAATCCAGCGACGCAATGCCCCCAGGTATGTGCCCATCTGTATGGTGGCAGACGTTTGACAAGGATGTGAAAACCCCAGAGAACCTACAGTATACCAGAGGTGCTCAAACACAGGGCCGTGGCCCGCTGTCAGGCTGCAGACTCTCTCCTTTTGGGCCTCCCAGAAACATGAAAACACCCAAATCTCCCAAGAAGCCACCCAACTTCCCTTACTGGCCTGCAATGGTCCTCAACTTCCTACAGTGCCCCCCATTCCCCTGACAGCCCACACATCCACAGTACCACCCAACCTGCTGCTGTACACCCTAGCTTGCTGCAGAGCCTCTAGCCGCCCCCCCCCCCCCCCCCAGTGCACTCAACTTTAATATGGTTCTAAAAAAAAAAAAAAAAAAAAAAAAACATACGTTTTTAACATGTTATACATACCTGCTCTGTGCAATGGGTTTGCACACAGTATCCCCAATCTTTCCTTTTGGGTCCCCCACCAGCAGTCCTGGCTGCTCCCTCCTGCCCCCCAATAGCAAGCCCCTTGCTATGAGAACACTCAGACTCTCTCTCGAGCCGCAGGAACTCTGCCACCAGCTCATACCCCCAGCTTTCTCCTCATTGGCTCACTGTCTCAGATTGACAGCAGCAGGAGCCAATGGCTCCCGCTGTTGTGTTAGCCAACGAGGAGCAAGAGACCCGGGAGAGCCGCTGCTCTCATGCACTTATCTGGATCGAGAAGGGGCTTGGGTATTAGGGGGAGTTGCACACAGGTTTTTTAACTTCATGCATATAATACATGAAGGTAAAAAACTTGGAGCCTTGAGAACCACTTTAAATAGTGCCCCACAGCACACCCAGCCTCCTGCAGTGCCCTTCAATTTCCCACAGGGCCCCTGCAAATCCCCCGATGCTCCGGTAGAGACTTCCAGCCCCAACAACTCCCTCCAGATCCCCCAATCCTCCACAGTGATACCCAACCTATTCCAGAGCCTTTCAACGATTCAATACATATTTTATATTCTCATACTTTTATTGTACAAGTATACATTTTCTTTACTGGGGGAAAAAAAGTGTGGACGTTTTTAATAGGTTATGGTCCCAACAGAGTTGAAAACCACCAACCTAGAGGATAATGATGTGATAAAATATTGTATCATCCGAGGGCATTGCAGGGGAAAGGTTTAACTGCAGCTCCAAGTTCTAAAACCTAGGAACAGTGAGCGAGAATACCCCATTGTTATTAGCTAAAAAGGATCCAAGGAGAAAGATGAAGTCAAAAATACCACTAATCCCTTCCCAATCCACATCCAATACAGCAGGATCAAAGTTCTGAAAGAAACCATCCCCTATGTGCCCTCCTCACAATTGTGAGAATCCAGTCTGAAACTTCTGGAATATGTTAATCCTGAACAGGTTTCATCTTTTTTTTCCCCAAACATACTCATCAACCTGCGACTTGCTGCCTGTGATTGAAGTGAAGTTCTTACATGTAGATCTGTCAAAGCTTGCATTTCAGTCTCAACCATAGAAACAGGTAAGCTGACTTATCATAAATCAGGGTTGGCAATCCCAGGACCAATGCAGCCAAAAGCCTTAAAACAATTCGCAGCTGGTGTTTTGGGCCATTTCTATAGTTATCAATAGAAGCACAAGGTGCCTTGCTTATAACTACCAAGCACCTTAGCCACTTCAGCTCCAGGCCATTTCTAACACTTTTTGTATACATGTAACAACCAGTATTTTTTGGTAGAAAAGGTCTTAGAACCCCCCAAAAAGTATATTTTTTTTTTAAAAGCAGAGACCCTAGAGAATAAATTGATGGGTTATGCAATTTTTTTGTCACGCAGTATTTGTGCAGTGTTTTTTTTCAAATGCAAATTTTGGGAATACATGCACTTTTTTTAATTTTAATGCAAAAAAAAAAATACATGACCTCATACACAATTACTGCCCATGATCTCCGTTTTATGGCGATACCTCACAAGTGTGGGACGACCGCTGTTTAGACATGTGCAGGACCGACACATGCGTCAACTTTGTGCGTGAAATAGGACTGGGGCACTTTTACATTTATTTTTGTTGATTTTATTTTGAAACTGTAGCTTTATTTTTTTAAATCACTTATTGCCGTCATAAGGAATTTAACCACTTACAGACCAGAAGATTTTCCCCTTTAACGACCAGGTAATTTTTTGTGCTTTAACTGACAATTGCGAGGTCGCGCGGCACTGTACCCAAACAAAAAAACATACATTTTGCTATAAGATCCAAGAAAATAAATAATAATAAAAAATAGAAATTTCTTCATCAGTTTAGGCCGATATATATTTTTCTACCTTTTTTTTTTTTTGAACCAAAAATATCACAATAAGCGTATATTGATTGGTTTGTGCAAGACTTATAGCGTCTACAAAATTGGGGATAGATTTATGGCATTTTTTTTTTTTTTACAAGTAATGGCAGCAATCTGCGATTTTTAGCGGGATATTGCGGCGGACAGATCGCAGACTTTTGACACATTTTTGGCATTTATACATCGATCAGTGCTATAAAAAGGCACTGATTACTGTGTAAATGTCACTGTCAGGGAAGGGGTTAACAATAGGAAGTGATAAAGGGGTTAAATGTGTTTCCTCTTGTGTGTTTCTAACTATGGGGGGATGGGACTGACTGGAGGAGGAGACATGTGACATGCCACTGTTCCTAATCACTAGGAACAACAGATCTGTCTCTCCTCCCCTGTCAGAATGTGGATCTGTTGTTTACATACACAGATCCTCATTTTGGCTCGCGGGTGACCAGCAGACATCATGCTGCGGGCGCGTGCCTGCTATTGCCCTTAAAAGGTGCCGACGTATGCCTATAGCGATTTGCGAGAACGTCCTGACCTGCCGCCGTATGACAACGGCGGCTGGTCGGCAAGTGTAAAAACATCCCTTGTGACAGCAATAGGCATGTGATGGTACTCTTCATGTATGGATCTGGGGTCAAAAAGATCCCAAATCCCTCCTCTGCACATAAAAGCATTGAAAAACACCAAGATCTGTGTTTAGCTCATGCGGGGGGGGGGGGGGGGTTAGGGGGGCTGCTTGTAACAGTAGTTCGCCACTCTATTTGCCCTTATAATCAAGTCGACTGCCAGCTCTGAAAAATAATACCAGGATGGTGCCTGCAGCAGGCATGATCCTAGTAAAAGTCTAGTACGGCCATGTCGCTGGTCGGCAAGTGGTTAAGCCAGTACCTGCTCTTCTGGGCACCTCTGTCAGCCACTGCTTGCCAACAGCTGTGCACTCCTTGCCCGCCATCTGTATACCTCTATCGTTTCCAAGTGCCCTGTGTGTTGGTATACTCCTGCATGCTTGAACTGTGTTACCCACCATCCAATATGGCCTGCGTTCCAGCGCTGCTAAGGGCTAGTTAGCTGCTCAAATTGCCAGCCGACCGCCAGCTCTAAAAACAGTACCGAGATGAAGCTTGCAGCTGCGGGCATCATCCTGGTACAACCACTTCAAATCAAGCAACCTAGCGAAACACCGATTGGCAGCAAGTGGTTATCTGATTGGACAATGTGCTTCTCCAAAACCATGCTAACCTGAACAATCCATTCAATGTGTGTCCAATATTGTAAAAAACCATGCAGAGAAAAAAATAAAAAATAAAAAAGACGACTGGTCTTTAGAGGAAAGGAGTTAATCTACATAATGCAGTGTGTTTTCGGCAGTGAAGCATTATGAAGAGCATAGCTATGAAGCAACAAGACCACCGAAGTGCCATCATAAAGAACAGCAATACCAACCCTGCCCTGCTACGCACATAAAAAGGACAAGTGGTGGGTGAACGGAAGGACAGCACAAAGGAAAAAACATTTCACCAGTCTTACTACTTAGGCATGTATTTGGATGCCAGGAAAAGTATAGGCCTGAGGCTTCTATAACCACAAGGTCACAGAACATCCTGTACCACCAGCGTTTTATAGGGGTTTGCTAGTTACATAACACTTGGAATAAGAAATCCGTGGGTGTTAAAAGCCTATTAGATGCTATGCAATCCTTGGAAGCTATCAATTAGTAGCTGAAAAAAACTGCACAGAAAATGGTTTTCCCTGAAATTTGAGCATGAATCCTCACATCAGACCTCCAGATAGCAACCAAAAAAAAGAGAAGGGAAAGGAGGAGTCTTTTCTCCCTTACTTCTCTTTGTAATTAACAAAAAAAAAAAAAGTCCTTGTGCTGATAGAGCTTAAAGCAGTATTAAACCCAAGAGTAATAATTTATGATATATTGCAGCTTACCAATTCTTAGATGTGATGGCTGCATTTCCTCTTTTCTAAAAAAAATCGATTTGCTGAAAATTTGAATCCATTTGACCTCTCAACTCGATTCAAGATTCAGATCAATTTTTTCCCCAGCCCTAAATACAGGCTTACCTATAGCTACCCAGGATATCTCCTAACATGCACGGTTTAGGAGATATCCCCTGTATTTACATGTGCCAACGTTATCGGCACGTGCGCACTGAAGCAAACTGAAACAATTGCACATACGTTGCTTCACTGAGTGCGCCGTTACTGGCGACTCTCGCATTCATGCACGGGAGTGACGTCATCACGGCCCTGGCCAATCACAGCGGCGGAACCGCGATACCCAGAAGTAACCCCCGGGAGTGATGTCGCCGGCCGGTGCTGTGTACGGGTACCACAGCAAGGGCTTCGATCATAGGCGAGTGCTACATAAATGAGCTAGTATGCGTACTAGCTCATTATGCCTTCGTCTTGCAGGCGTTTTTTTTTTTTCTTTCAAAGTGGGTTTACAACCATTTTAACAAGGTGAAAAAATATTTATTCATAGAGAGTGGTTTCTGTAGTAAGGCACGTAAATTGCAATAAAATAGAGTCTTTTCATATATAATAAGGACTATAAATAGATCCTACTGCCAGTGTGATGGCGGCCATTCTAAGGGCACACAAAGCCAGATCCTGCTTACTTCTGGGATTGCACGTGGCTCCAATACACATCTAATTTGTGCGCAAATGCAGACAAACCGAGAATGCCAAGAGACTCCTGGGATTGCCGATGCAAATATCCCAAGAGTCAACAGGACTATGCTTATGATGTCAATCGCCTAGGTGGCTGCCCGAAACAGCCGGCACATTTTGGGGAAAAAAAAAAAAAGTACTTGGCAACAACTAAAAAAATGTTTTAAATATCCCAAAGGTCATATATATTTGCCCGACAATTTTAAATGAGGCTTGGTTTAAAAAACAAAAAAAAGGAGGTTGAAGAACCGCTTTAGCACTGGTAGGGGCAATGAAAATGAAAAAAAAAGAAAAAAACGGTTTGCTGTAACTGGTTATAAAGTGTGGGCTGGAGTTTGGCTTTTGACATTTAATGCTTCCACCCCCCCCCCCCCCCCAGACTGATATTGCTGCTGTATGCTGTGCCTCCTTTTCTCATTCCTCCAGAGTTATGTCTCACTAAAACAGGTGGCGCGTTACTGGCCAGATCACGATGTGAAAACAAAGGGGAAAAAGACAAAGAAATGCAGCCAACACATGGAATGACTGGTAAGCTTCAATATAATACATTTTTGGCTCTGGGTTTAATACAGCTCTGACCCTCTTCCAGACTGAGTGGTTCTTTATGAGATTCAGATGACAAGCAACCCAAGGCAGAGATTTTGGTTCTGGCCCAAGCAAACCAAGTGTGAGAGAAACATGTATACTAATACTGCAAAGCCCCATCTAAAAATGCAGGTTACCCATATCATGCTCCAATATGTCACACCAGGAATAAATAAAAAATTTGCACAATTAAAAAAAAAAAAAAAAATAATAATAATAATTTGCTCGAGTTTACAATAGCTTTATATAGTATTTCCCAGTAAAGTCGCGGAAAGCAGCAGGGGGAGTTCCCCTTCCACTGCTTGTAAAAGCAATCCAGCAGCTAGTTAGCCGCTATGATTGCTTTTACAAGAGAGGCAACCGTCTGTACTAAAAAACTGTACTAGGATGATGCCTGCAGCAGGTGTGATCCCTGTATAAGCATTTCAAGTCTAGCGTACGTAGGTACGTCGCTGGTCGACAAGTGGTTAAGCCAGTACCTGCTCTTCTGCACCTGTGTGATTCTCTGTGTGCCACTGTCAGACACTTGTTGCCAACACCTGTGCACTCCTTGCCCACCATCTGTACACATCTACCCTTTCCCAGTGCCCTGCGTGTTTGTGAACTCCGGCATGCTTGCACTGTGTTACCCACTAACCGGTAAATCCTGTGCTCCAGCACTGCTAAGGGCTCTCAGCACATCTATTCTCTGTTACCCAATAGCTGCCTGCTCAGATTAGTCGGAGGGCTGCTTGCAGCCAAACCACCTCCACTATAGTAACTATAGGGAAGGTAAGGCATTGCCTAATATAGAGGAAAACAAGTGGGCGCTGCTAAATGCAGTATTAAAACGACTTTTAAAGTGTTAGTAAAACCCACAAAAGTAAACTCAGTCTGTATATGCAGTAAAGCATGCTCGTTATACTCACTGTGGAACCTAAGGACTAAATCCTCAGGATTGTGTAAAAAGGCTGTTGGATACCATCTTTTCTGATCCTCCCCCCTTCCACAGTCCCCAAACCATTGCCTGATAAGACAGAGCCTTTGGAGTCACCCTGCACATGCTCAGTTTGGTGTGTATTGCTTTTTTTTTTTCTTGGGAGGGTGCATGTTATTGGCACAGGACCAATCAGCACTGTAGAGACAGAGGGTCCGGGGGCCCGCAAACTAAAAGGACAGTCAGAGTAGAATGAAAACTCCTCTTAAACGCTTTACCCATATACTGATAGAGATCACAAGACTGCTATATACTACTGATGAGAAGATCTTACTAAAATATGGTAGTTGCATTTCCATGTTCTGTGTACTGTGGGAAACCAGCTATGGTGAATGCAGGGCCCTGGGTTTAGTTACACTTTAAGACCCCTTTCACACTGGGGCATTTTTTAGGCGCTTTAGCATTAAAAAAAAAGCGCCTGTGAAGCTTGCCTCTTCTGCAATCCAAATGTGAAAGCCCAAGTGCTTTAAGAGCCCTTTCACAATGTCAGCGCCCGAAAAGTGTCGCTTAAACTAGCAGCGATTTACCAGCGTTTTTCAAGCGCTATTGGGGCACTTTTAACCCCTGCTAGTGGCCAAATAAAGGATTAAAAGCGCCCACAAAACGCTGCTGCCAAAAGTGCTTTTCAGGCGTTTTGCATGCGCTTCCCATTGATTTCAATCGCTTCCCATTGATTTTTAACGCTAAAGCGCCTGAAAAACACCTGAAAAATGCCCCAGTGTGAAAGGGGTCTAAAGTAACAGCCAAAATTACACTGACATACTGCCATATACAGATCGTTTGTCAGTATGGTTGCAGCTATAACAGGGATCATCCACCCACAGGAGGTCTGTTGGCAGCAGCTTACCACAGAGATGAGGACGCTGGAAAGACGCACATCAGCCCAAGTAGGAAGTCATCGGAATCCACAGTGGAACTGGAAAGCATGTCAAGCCGGGAGATAGTCCATTGCCTAGGTGGCACATTTCGCAGCACCAACAGGCTCCTTTGGATTAAGCCCTTATGGAATAGCTTTATTGGGGGAAGCTATTTTATGCTTCTGATTGTGACATATCTGTGTGTCTTTTATTAATGCTAGCCATACACCAGTCAAAAAATAGCTTGAACTCGTTTTCGAAAGAATGAACGCACGGGTGTGAGAGCAATTTATACTGCCATCATGTAAATGACCACATTTCTAATGATAAATCATTCAATGGACATAATAAATAAATCTGTTTCTTGTTAATTTTTTGCTTCTGGGTCACATATGCTCAGTACCAATAGTTCAATTTTTAACGGGCGAGAAACACATCAACCTTTCAAATTTATTGTCCATTCAGCAAAAGTTTTCCAAACTTTTTCTTTTATTTATTTTTGGCTCAACCGATTTTCAATTTGTGCCTATTAACTGTAAGAAAAATGAACAGTCCAAATGACAGATTTTCAAATGATTTTTTGTTGAGTGTATGGGGCACCATTAGACTCAGCACCTCCTCTCACTTCTGTTGTGGTGGGGGAATGCCAGGTTCTCTCCACCAGGGCCTTCAGGTATCCAGCCCATCCCTGACTCCTCATAGCAGCCACCCATGTCTTCTCTTTGACCAATGCCACTGCCTAGTCTCAGCTGCTAATACTAACTCCTGGTTGCCCAGTCTGCCCTCTAGTGGCAATGTGTGCCATTGGAATGATTAACATCTTATTCCTGCACCTCTACACTAAACATGGATTTAACTCCTGCAGTGCCGAGCAACCCCACTCCAATGGAAGATTTTATCGAATGCCTGGGGCTCAGCTTTATTGCAATGACATTGGATATGAGACCACTGCACGTTAGACATGCAAATGTTACCATCATACTCTTGTGTGAACGGGCCTTTAGTCTCATTGGCGCTCTTTAAAATATGGACTAAACCTTACATGTTACCTAAAATGTGAGCCAGTAACATTATAGGTTACACCTGCATTACTCTGTGACCTAAAAGGTGGGGATTGTTATGAAATACACACTGTGTTGTCAGTTTTCTTCATTGTACAAGTAAGCTATGAATAATACAACAAGACCAACTATCTAGGGAAAGGAGGTGGGCGGCTTTCGTGTCTCGTTACGTCTTCAGTCGTACAGAATGAGTCTGGTTAGGAGAGGTAAAGGAATGTGAGCCGTATATGCAGCATCTAGTGCAGATTGGATGGGAGCCAAGGATTGCTTAAAGGTAACCATGGTGACTAGATACTGAACACAACAAGGGCAAACTACACACAAATGACCTTGTAACTGTTTTGGTGCCCTGGCAATAGGGTGTGTCAGTCAGAGCATCTCCAATTTACAGCTGTGTAATACATGAATCATTTATACTATGTCACTGAAATCTGAGTTATTTCAACTTCAAATATGTAAAGAATTTTTGCTTATGTCCACAGAGTAGGCTGCCAGTCCCCACACAGGGCGCGCCGCCAGGCCCCCGACGGCCCCACACAGGGCGCGTCGCCAGGCCCCCGCCGGCCCCACACAGGGAGCGTCGCCAGGCCCCCCGCCGGCCCCACACAGGGAGCGTCGCCAGGCCCCCCGCCGGCCCCACACAGGGAGCGTCGCCAGGCCCCCCGCCGGCCCCACACAGGGAGCGTCGCCAGGCCCCCCGCCGGCCCCACACAGGGAGCGTCGCCAGGCCCCCCGCCGGCCCCACACAGGGAGCGTCGCCAGGCCCCCCGCCGGCCCCACACAGGGAGCGTCGCCAGGCCCCCCGCCGGCCCCACACAGGGAGCGTCGCCAGGCCCCCCGCCGGCCCCACACAGGGAGCGTCGCCAGGCCCCCCGCCGGCCCCACACAGGGAGCGTCGCCAGGCCCCCCGCCGGCCCCACACAGGGAGCGTCGCCAGGCCCCCCGCCGGCCCCACACAGGGAGCGTCGCCAGGCCCCCCGCCGGCCCCACACAGGGAGCGTCGCCAGGCCCCCCGCCGGCCCCACACAGGGAGCGTCGCCAGGCCCCCCGCCGGCCCCACACAGGGAGCGTCGCCAGGCCCCCCGCCGGCCCCACACAGGGAGCGTCGCCAGGCCCCCCGCCGGCCCCACACAGGGAGCGTCGCCAGGCCCCCCGCCGGCCCCACACAGGGAGCGTCGCCAGGCCCCCCGCCGGCCCCACACAGGGAGCGTCGCCAGGCCCCCCGCCGGCCCCACACAGGGAGCGTCGCCAGGCCCCCCGCCGGCCCCACACAGGGAGCGTCGCCAGGCCCCCCGCCGGCCCCACACAGGGAGCGTCGCCAGGCCCCCCGCCGGCCCCACACAGGGAGCGTCGCCAGGCCCCCCGCCGGCCCCACACAGGGAGCGTCGCCAGGCCCCCGCCGGCCCCACACAGGGAGCGTCGCCAGGCCCCCGCCGGCCCCACACAGGGAGCGTCGCCAGGCCCCCGCCGGCCCCACACAGGGAGCGTCGCCAGGCCCCCGCCGGCCCCACACAGGGAGCGTCGCCAGGCCCCCGCCAGCCCCACACAGAGCGTGCTGCCAGTCCCAACCAACCCATACAGCACACTTCCACTGGCTTTTATGACTTAAAGCACAAAAACCTGAGCTGTGTTCCCCTAATAACTAACCAGTATCTTTTTTTATAATCAAAATTTAACTGAAGAGCCTACACCTGCACCCGAAATTTAATGTAAACTCAACATCCATTCTGAATATTTTAAAATTGAAATTGCTGCTTAAAACGTAGACACTCCAAACTGCCCGTTATAGCCACCCTTGTCCAAAAAGCCTCCTTGGTACCCCATCTGAACAAGTTATTTAGGACGCCTTTGACTACGGGCCATCCCTGGTGCTAAACCTCACCCACTGACCAGTCCTTGAACAGTGGGAGGACCTTGCTAGTCAATAAGGGCACTCTCAATGGAAATGGGGCTGAGACACAAAGCACACTACGGATACGTTGCTGTCTATGTCCTCTATAGGGGGTATTGTTTTTTTTTGGGGAGGGTTTTTTCAGTTTTGCATGAGGTTGCGAGGGTGGTATGTAGTTGCAAGCAATTTTCTTTTGTGTACTAATCATCCCTACAGAAAATGTTATCGCTGGAAACCACAAGCTAAACTGCGTCATTTTGGGTTTTAAAAAATTAAAAAAAAAGCACTGCATAAAAACACCCTAGTGAGGGACCATCACAGTATAGAAATGTGCCCAGAGAATAAATACGGCTGAAAGCCATTAGGAAACATTCAAATCTGAAAGACAATGCACAAGCGCACCTTTCAAGGGTTGAGGCCCATTTATAAGTTTGCATTTAAGATTCAGGAGAGGGCATCTGAAGAATTGCCTACTGCGGGCAAATGGAGAGTTCACACTGCCAATTGTTCCCAAAACAAAGAGGTCCCATGGTTTAACAGCTATATTTGATTATCCCTTTCATTGCATGTTATCATGTGCAACACAGAGAATTACACAGCCGCTTACAGCACAGTATGATCCTTCTTTCATAGCTAAACACAATATTGGCTGTTAAAAGTTGATTTTTCTGCTTTGCTTTCGCATTCCCTGGCTCCTCATTTCTACCCCCTCATCAACAAGCTAAACCTTTCCGTTTTCATTACACATCTTATTTTGGTACTATTGACGTCATTGCTACTTCTTTGTGCTTCTCTATGCAATGCAAACAGATTGAGGTTAAAGCGGGAGTCCGCCGTTTTTTTTAAAGCCAGCAGCTACAAATACTGCAGCTGCTGACTTTTAAAATAATGACACTTACCCGCCCAGCGCGCCCGCGATGTCGGCACCCAAAGCCGATCTCTCGATTGTCTCTCGGGTGCTGCCGCCATCTTGGGTATGGGAATCAGGAAGTGGAGCCTTGCGGCTTCATTTGCGCAATAAGGATGGTCCCCGCTGTCTCTGGGATCTGTGTGTTTCCCAGCAGGCAGCGGGGGACCTTCGGAAAGGGGCGTAGATTCTGCGGAAAGGGGCGTAGCTTCTGCAGAATCTACGCCGGAAGTGGGTGCAGATACCTGTACTGTACAGGTATCTGCACCCCCCTCCCTCCTGAAAGGTGCCAATTGTGGCGCCAGAGGGTTCCAATGAGCGGAAGCTCCATTTAAGGGTGGACCTCCGCTTTAATAGGAGGGGCTAGCACAGAGCTTCCTGAAAACAGCAAACCATCCGGCCCCAAGACTCATTTAAAGAGCCCACAGAGTCTTGATGCAAGCAGTGGGCAGGCTCTTGGTAAGGGATCTGCAAATCTTAAAATGCCTTGATGGCTGTATGTCAGTCTAGGGGATTGGGAGTTCCCAGGTAGGTTACCATTTGTATACAGACTGTCCAAGGCAACGCCTGCATGTGATGTAAAGCTTCCATGACAGAAAGGGATCAGAGATAGTAAGGTTGGGAAAGAAAGGGCTACATGATGCCAGATGTCTTCCAGCCAAAAGTGAGGCTACCTCTAATGGGAGTTGCTGTAGCTTCTAAAGCACATTGTGAGAAGCTCACAGTGTGCAGCGAAATCGTAATTTCAGTACAGGAGAGGCGCCTGTACAAAGACCGAAGGTATAGCTGGAAGTCAGCTTTAGGCTGCATTTACACTACAGCATTCTAAATCTCGGGTACACAGCGCTGATATGTTCATGACAAAAACGTGGAACTTGCATTTGTGATGCAATTCATTTGAATGACACTTCAAATCGTGGTGCAGGTCTGCCGCGATAGTTGCGACGATAAAAACGTGCTACAATCGCAGGGCACATTTCACCCAAAAATAGTTCAGGAGCTACTTTGGGGCGATATGCAGCCCCCGATGTGGGTTTCCGCGATTACAGCACATTTTATTGCGCAGCAGACCCCCCCCACCCCCCATGATTTGAGGCATCATTCACACTTCAGCATGGTCAAATCATGGCAGATCTGCTTGCAATTCAAAACGCTGTAGTGTAAATGCAGCTTTAAAAGTGGATCTTCACTGAATCTGAGCACCACAAAATCAAATATTTAATTCATTTTTAATTTTTAAAGCAAACTACCCCCATCCATCAACATCTCTAATACTTTATTTTGAGAAATCATTTAAAAAAAATACCCTAGCATTTCTGGCTGTGGCCATCTTGAGTAAGAGCAAATGATTCATGTATCATTTACTTTCTAGAATCCATCTGCCCTTAGCTCAAGCATGCATGAGAGTGCACTTAGTGGAGCAAACCCCTCCTCCCCTTCTGAAAACTCCCTCAGATGTATGACATTTTCCCAGGCTTAAAAGGGGTTGTAAACCGTTGTGTTTTTTTAACATAACGCATCTTATGCATTAAAGGTGAAAAAACACCTGGCAGTCACCAGGCCCCCCAGTTCACTTACCTGAGGCTTTCATCTCCTCGGCGGGGACGGGCTGTCCCTCTCGCCACGTGGTCCTGGCTTTTGAATAGGTAGATTGATAGCAGCGCAGCCATTGGCTCCCGTGGCTGTCAATCAAATCCAATGACTTGGGCGATGGGGGCGGGGCCAAGTCTGGCATTCGTGTCTGTGGACGCAAATGCTCGACTCAGGAGCGCGCTTGCATGGTAACCCCCGCGGGAGAGCGTTTCTCCAAGAGGGTTATATGATGCTGTGAGGAGCTGCAAAAGCAGCCGGGGGACCCCAGAAGAGGATGTTCGGGCCCACTCTGTGCAAAACGAGCTGCACAGGGGAGGTAAGTATAAAATGTTTGTTATTTTAAAAAAAATTAAAAACTAAAAAACTCTTACTTAAAATCACTTTAAAAACCAGGAAGTAACTGAAGCAAAAAAAAATAAAAAAATAAAAAAAAGTTTAACACAAGTAAATATATACTTTCCTTTCTATTTCCTAATGAAATAGGATTAAAAATATTCAATTTTGTTTTGCAGAGTGAAGTTCCACTTTTAGGTCCTCAAAACGCATAATGCTCATTTCAAGACCGCAATACGTATATATATACACACATTGCGGCTTTGAAGTGGTTTACCGGAATTATGGCTGAAGATAACAGCCATAACGCCAGTATCTTTTTCTCAAGCCGCAGGCTGGCTTTCTCATGAAAGCTTTCTGAGCGGCTCTTGAGCTGCTGGAACGCTTTCAAAAGCAAAAAAGGAGGTGACAACTCCCCTCTAGACGGTGTCTCTCGAGCTCACTGTTTCCGCCGACTCACTCAAAAAACTATCTGATGGTGTGGCCAGCTCGCCGCAGCGTCATTCAAAAGAGTAGATCGTATCTGATCACCTTGATGGCCTTGGAGGATTGGAGCGAGGTCATGACGTCACTTCTGCTCCACACTGGAAATTTTTATTTTTTTTTTAAAGCAAAAAGATAATTAAAAAAAAAAAAAAACTTTTGCTCTTAAAAAAGGTAAAAGGAGATTTTTTGGGTCTTTTTGTACCCATACCTCAATAAAGAGGACCAGTCATTTTTTCTTTACAAGGGATGCAAGTGTGACATTTCAAGTATCTATT
This sequence comes from Lithobates pipiens, assembly GCF_037356315.1. Lineage (NCBI taxonomy): Eukaryota > Metazoa > Chordata > Amphibia > Anura > Ranidae > Lithobates > Lithobates pipiens. Next base: position 266,121,326 of record NW_027507785.1, on the reverse strand, counting down.
TACTCGGTGTAACATATTTCATATTTTACCCAAAAATTGGGGGATATACTGGGTTTTGTTTTATTTTCATTAAAGTGTATTTTTTCTCAAAAATATTGCGTTTACAAAACCACTGCGCACATACCGTGTCTAACAAAAAATTGCAACAATCGTTATTTTATTCTCTGGGGTCTCTGCTTAAAAAATAAAAAAACAAAAAAAGGAAGGGGTATAATGTTCGGGGGTTATAAGTAAAAGCAAAAAATACAGATTTAAACTTGTAAAACAAAAAGTGCCAGGAAAAGCCTGGACTTAAAGTGGTTAACGGAAAATGTAGATTAAAATGGGTTTAACAAAAAAAAAAAAAAAATCACATGGTTTTTACACTTTTGATCCACGTAAACAAACCATTAAAAAAAAAAAAAAAAAACACAACAAAAACAACTGACAGAAATGCTTCATCAGTCTTCCACCCAGTGTTGTGTACTAGGGAAGCTCAACTTTTTTTTGTAAAAGACATGTAGGAGAATAAGAGGAAACAGTCCTCTGACAGCAGGAAAATCCTAAATATTCGGAAGGGACTACATGCAAATGAACCATTTCCTATGGAACTCTGCATTGCAGGCGATGGTGCGTTATGTAACGGTCGCACACTACACCTCTGGGACGAGTATTCTTGTCCTCTCCTGCTGTATAGTTACTGATCTCTGCCCAGCCTGGGCTAAAGGATCACAGCCTCCTGCAGGGTGTCATCATAATCAGAACAGCAGCTTCCTAATGGAACAATCCTGCATGCAGCACGAACATGTGCCTATCCTAGAGCAGATATGTCACTGGAGATAGTATACAGCAAACAAATAGGAAGCACAGCAGTGAGATCTGAACCTCATCTGCAGAAAAATAACCAGCCCTGCCATGTTACAGCACCTACTTTATGTCTCTACACTTAAAAATAAGAGGGTATACTTAGCTCCACTGTGCCGTTCGTTTTGCAGTGGCCCCAATCTACCTCTTCTGGGGTCCCCATGCCGGCGCTGGTAGCTCCTCCCCACATTGGGTGTCCACGTTGGAGAAGCGCTCTCCTTGGTGGACTCCCAATGCGGGCGTACTCCCGAGTCGTGCTTTTGCATGTATTCACACACAAAGCAAGAGTCGCGCCCCCCCCCGGAGCCCACGTCATTGAGTGACAGCAGCCAATGGCTGAGCTGTTATCAATCCAATCAGGACACAAGACATCAGCTAGAGTTGGTGTGCTTGTTCCTGGCCGGAGGAAGACAGTACCCAGGCACCCAGGTAAGTAAAACGGAGGGGCTGCAGCACTACAGAAGGTTTTTCACCTTACTGCATACCCTTTAAACACTTGTGTGGTCAATGTGCTTTTTTGAGCATATATTATGTTTAGCATTCTGTTAAATGGATTTGTTGCATGTGCATTTGAACATGCTTTCCAAGCACCCTGCTTAGTGAAGGGCTGTCCAACTTAATTTCATCACAGGCCACATCAGCATTATGGTCGCCCTCAAAGGGCCAGTTGTATCTGTAAGATTAGATGTCCAGATGCTGGGCAGAACCTGTAGGCAGTGCTGGGAAGTAGAAAGTGCAGGGTCTGGTGGAGGACCAGAGGAGGGTGTTGGTGTCAGCCGAATGCCGAAACCAGGTGAGATGGAGACGAGGTAATGCTGCAGCTGCACAGAGAGGCACAGGATGGCCGAGCCGCAACATGCCACAGGAGTCATGACCGCTGCACAGAGCTCTGAAGGAACGGCGCGGGTATGCTGTTCTTTCAGAGCGCATGCATCAGTGATGTCACTGGCTGCTACCTAGAATATCTCCTAAACAGTGCACGTTTAGGAGATATTTAACCTACAGGTAAGCCTCATCATAAGCTTACCTGTAGGGAAAAATAAAACAAACAGACTTTACTACTTTAAGAACTTCCACATATTTAGCATTTCCATTTAACCACTTCAGGACCGCCGTATTGCCAATGTACGTCAACACAACGGCACAGGCAGGCACAATCACTTAGATGTACGTGCCTGCCTTCCAGCGGGTGGGGGGTCCGATCGGACCCCCTCCCGTTGGATACGACGGTCCGGTTCGCTCCAGGAGCGCTCCGTGATGAGGGGATGGCCGTTGGTTTTCGGCCACCCCCTCTGGATCGCTCCTGGCCAATGAGAAGCTTCCTCCCACTGTGTATTGTTTACACAGGAAGGAGGAAGTGATGTCATTCTCCTCGGGGCGGTCTTTTTGACCGGACTACGAGGAGAAGACTAATAGTAAGTGTGCACCAACACTACACTGACATGTAGGTACACACAGGCACACAAACCCCCCCCCCCCCGATCGCCCCCCGCCCCCCCTCCCCCCCCAGTCACAGTGTCACTGATTGCATTGATCATTTCTTTACTGATCAATGCATTCAGTGTCAATTGTGACAGTAAAAACTGTCAGGACAGTTAGTGTTAGGTCCAGGGTAGCCCCCTATCACCCCCCAATAAAGATTTAACCCCCTGATTGCCCCTAGAGTTAACCCTTTCACCCCCTTTTGCCAATGTCACTAAGCGATCATTTTTCTGATCGCTGCATGTGTCGCTAGGTAGCTAGTTATTTTTTTAGGTTCACCGCCAGGTTTTTATATCGCTAGGTACCCCGATATACTACCCAATAATGGTTTTAACCCCCTGATTGCCGCTAGTTAACCCTTTCACCCCTTTTGCCAGTGTCACTAAGCGATCGTTTTTCTGATCGCTGCATTAGTGTCGCTACAGTCGCTAGGTAGCTAGTTATTTTTTTAGGTTCACCGCCAGGTTTTTATAGCGCTAGGTACCCCGATATACTACCCAATAATGGTTTTAACCCCCTGATTGCCGCTAGTTAACCCTTTCACCCCCTTTTGCCAGTGTCACTAAGCGATAATTTTTCTGATCGCTGCATCAGTGTCGCTAGTGTCGCTAGGTAGCTAGTTATTTTTTTAGGTTCACCGCCAGGTTTTTATAGCGCTAGGTACCCCGATATACTACCCAATAATGGTTTTAACCCCCTGATTGCTGCTAGTTAACCCTTTCACCCCCTTTCACCAGCGATCACAGTACAAGTGTCACTGGTGACGCTGGTTAGCCAGTTAGTTATTTAGGTTCCCCGTCAGGTTTTTATATAGCGCCAGGGACCCCCATATACTACCTAATAAAAATTTGAACCCCCTGATTGCCCCTAGTTAACCCTTTCACCACTGATCACCGTATAAGTGTTACGGGTGACTCTGGTTAGTTTGTTTTTTATAGCATCAGGGCACCCACCATTTATTACCCAATAAAGGTTTAACCCCCTGATCACCCGGCGGGTGATATCAATTAGGTTTTAGGGTCAGGGTCTGCGTCGCCCCAGGCAGCGCTAGGTTAGTGCCAGTACCGCTAACACCCACACGCAAAGCATACACCTCCCGTAGTGCTATAGAATCTGAACAGATCAATATCTGATCTGATCAGATCTATACTAGCGTCCCCAGCAGTTTAGGGTTCCAAAAAAACGCATTGTTAGCGGGATCAGCCCAGATACCTGCTAGCACCTGCGTTTTGCCCCTCTGCCCAGCCCACCCAAGTGCAGTATCGATCGATCACTGTCACTTACAAAACACTAAACACATAACTGCAGCGATCGCAGAGTCAGGCCTGATCCCTGCCATCGCTAACAGGTTTTTTGGTAGCATTTTATATTTAAATCCGGAAGGCAGTGCTTGGTTTTCAGGGTCCCGTACGTGGCTAGGCTCCCAAAAAGTCCCCCACATGTGGTATCCCCGTACTCGGGAGAAGCAGCAGAATTTATTTTGGGGTGTAATTTGACTTCTGCCCATAGCATGTGTGAGCAATATATCATTTAGTGACAACTTTGTGCAAAAAAAAAAAAAAAGTTTGTAATATTCCCGCAACTTTTGGCAAAATATAAAATATTCCATGGACTCAACATGCCTCTCAGTAAATAGCTTGGGGTGTCTACTTTCCAAAATGGGGTCATTTGGGGGGGTTTTGTGCTATTTTGGCATTTTATGGCCTTCGAAACTGTGATAGGTAGTGAGGAGTTAAATCAAAAATTTGCACCCTTAGAAATCCTGAAGGTGGTGATTGGTTTTCGGGGTGCCGTGCGCGACTAGACTCCCAAAAAGTCCCACACATGTGGTATCCCCATACTCGGGAGAAGTAGCGGAATATATTTTGGGGTGCAATTCCACATATAACCATGGCATGTGTGAGCAATATATCATTTAGTGACAACTTTTTGTAAAAAAATTTTTTTTTTTTTTTTTTTTGTCATTATTCAATCCCTTAGGACAAAAAAAATAAATATTCAATTGGCTCAACATACCCATCAGCAATTTCCTTGGGGTGTCTACTTTCCAAAATAGGGTCATTTGGGGGGGATTTGTACTGCCCTGCCATTTTAGCACCTCAAGAAATGAGATCGGCAGTCATAAATTTAAAGCATGTGTAAATTCCAGAAAATGTACTCTAGTTTGTAGACGCTATAACTTTTGCGCAAACCAAAAAATATACGCTTATTGACATTTTTTTTACTAAAGACATGTGGCTGAATAAATTTTGCCCTCAATGTATGACTAAAATTTAGTTTATTCGATTTTTCTTATAACAAAAAGAAGAAAATATCTTTTTTTTTTCAAAATTTTCGCTCTTTTTCCATTTATATCGCAAAAAAAAAAAAAAAAAAAAAAAAAAAAAAAAATCGCAGAGGCAATCAAATACCATCAAAAGAAAGCTCTATTTGTGGGAAGAAAAGGACGCAAATTTCGTTTGGGTGCAATATTGCATGACCGCGCAATTACCAGTTAAAGCAGCGCAGTGCGAAATTGCAAAAAGACCTCTGGTCCTTAAGGTGTTTAATGGTCCGGAGCTGAAGTGGTTAAATATAGGTATAAAGCAAAACTTTTTTTCCCCATTTTGGATAGAGTAAGGGAGGGTTATAACCCCTGTTAGTGGATGTAAACCCGATTCATAAAATTTGAGCTGGGCCTATATCTGCAGTGTTTTCTTATATCTCTCGACAAAGCCCTAAATCCTGTGGCTTTCTCCTGCTCCATTCTTCTGTTTTCAGTCCAATAACTTCTGATGTGATAAAACCTAGCTGACAGCTGGTCAATTCCCAGCACAGTTCTACAATTCTCTGCCTATGAGGAGGGGGGTGTGTGCCTTTCCTCCAATCGGCTGTCTTACAATGTATGGCAACACTCCCCTCTCCCTACTGGAACAGGAAAAGAAAACAAAGACATGCACTTTCTAAACAGTATATAAAGCTGAAGACAGCAGATATACATGTAAAACTTATGTAGTGAGATTTGTTTCATCTCTGTATTATCCGAGGCTGTTCAGTCACAGGGTAAAAACCTGACAAGCATTCTAATTCCTCACAACCCTGTCCAAAACTTAAACAAAGTTATACTTTAAGGTTTTGCCAGAGTGAAATAGGGCACCTAAAGTCAGTACGCACCTCGAATCGCAGTAAGTTAAAGGGTAGCCAAAAACAATATTGGATATCATCTTAGAGAAGAAAGGCAGCTCCAACAGGGCAGGTTGCTTTTAGAGCACGGCATTTTGTCAGAACACACAAAATTCTATGTCAGTTTTCAACCTGAAAACACTTCAGCATAGATGTAAAGAAACCAGCTGGGAAATAAAGATAAATAAATTGAACAATGGTCATTCCAACATGATAGTGACCATAAGTGAATGTAGCTACAGTAAAAGCCCCCATTTACTTAACCGATTCTCCGCTCCAGCAGGCTCAGCATTGCTAGCCCTGTGTGCCAATCACTTCACCCCTGCACTCTGACGATCTAAGGTCCCATTACGTCATCGAGATTGATGAAGGGCCTACACTGGGAGGTGAAAACACAGAGGGACAGTCCTTCCCAGAGCAAAGGGGAGCACTGTTTGCTGTCGGAAAGGAAGATCAGCTAAGTAAAATGCTCTTACCATCTTCTAGACCAGGGGGCCAGTTTGCTCTTCTTCAGACTTTAGAAGGCGGGGGGGGCGGCAGACTGTGGCTATTGGAAGTAGAAAAGGTCCTGATGTCAGTGGGAAAAAAAAATAATGCATCACTGAGACGACTCGTGCCCCCCCACAGTTGCCGTCACTGAGACGACTCGTGCCCCCCCACAGTTGCCGTCACTGAGACGACTCGTGACCCCCCACAGTTGCCGTCACTGAGACGACTCGTGACCCCCCACAGTTGCCGTCACTGAGACGACTCGTGACCCCCCACAGTTGCCGTCACTGAGACGACTCGTGACCCCCCACAGTTGCCGTCACTGAGACGACTCGTGACCCCCCACAGTTGCCGTCACTGAGACGACTCGTGACCCCCCACAGTTGCCGTCACTGAGACGACCCGTGACCCCCCCACAGTTGCCGTCACTGAGACGACCCGTGACCCCCCACAGTTGCCGTCACTGAGACGACTCGTGACCCCCCACAGTTGCCGTCACTGAGACGACTCGTGACCCCCCACAGTTGGCGTCACTGAGACGACCCGTGACCCCCACAGTTGGCGTCACTGAGACGACCCTTGCCCCCCACAGTTGGCGTCACTGAGACGACCCTTGCCCCCCACAGTTGGCGTCACTGAGACGACCCTTGCCCCCCACAGTTGGCGTCACTGAGACGACCCTTGCCCCCCACAGTTGGCGTCACTGAGACGACCCTTGCCCCCCACAGTTGGCGTCACTGAGACGACCCTTGCCCCCCACAGTTGGCGTCACTGAGACGACCCGTGCCCCCCACAGTTGGCGTCACTGAGACGACCCGTGCCCCCCACAGTTGGCGTCACTGAGACGACTCGTGCCCCCCACAGTTGGCGTCACTGAGACGACTCGTGCCCCCCACAGTTGGCGTCACTGAGACGACTCGTGCCCCCCACAGTTGGCGTCACTGAGACGACTCGTGCCCCCCACAGTTGGCGTCACTGAGACGACTCGTGCCCCCCACAGTTGGCGTCACTGAGACGACTCGTGCCCCCCACAGTTGGCGTCACTGAGACGACTCGTGCCCCCCACAGTTGGCGTCACTGAGACGACTCGTGCCCCCCACAGTTGGCGTCACTGAGACGACTCGTGCCCCCCACAGTTGGCGTCACTGAGACGACTCTTGCCCCCCACAGTTGGCGTCACTGAGACGACTCTTGCCCCCCACAGTTGGCGTCACTGAGACGACTCTTGCCCCCCACAGTTGGCGTCACTGAGACGACTCTTGCCCCCCACAGTTGGCGTCACTGAGACGACTCTTGCCCCCACAGTTGGCGTCATTGAGAGGACTCGTGCCTCAAGGGCTGAATAAAAGCTAGCAAAGTTTGAAGACCAATGTCTACTAGGTGTCAGCAGCTAGAGTAATAGTAATTAATTTTTTTTACAAATGCCAAAGTTATTCAGTGGAGTGACCCAATAGAACGGTGGCTACAACTTCAGAGCTAGTCAGAAGCAGCTGGCGCAGAACACTGGTATCTTCACAATTAAAATTTATCACACAAGTCTCAAGTTCAATTAGCAACAAATGACATCTCAATTTCACATGCAGTACAAGACAGATCCTGTCAATAAATGTGTCCCAGATGAATTCCAGGCATTGCTAAGAGGCAATGTTTACAACTACAATCCATGATAATACTGTACAGGCCTGTGTCACATAATCTGCACACAGACCTCTGTGGCTCTGCAATCTCTAATATCCTCTAAAGGATCCTGAGGGCCTTCATATGGTCCAGCCCTGCCTTTCAACCTATGGAGCCCATTGATCTATGTAACCAATGAATCATCCCTCGCACGTATAGTCTTCAAACAACTCCTACAGGCAATATGTTATCATTTCTCGGATTACTCCAAGATCTATAACTAAGCCTTGGGCTGGAAGAACCACCCTTTTTTATAGTGAAAAGGTAATGTGATTTTACAAAGGAAATTCTATACAAATCGTATAAGGCGATGTGCTAAAGACATTACGGCCAATCTTTCAAACAAGATATAGTACCAGGAAGGAAAACTCTGCAAAGTATTAAAGCTGAACTGAGCCTAGGTTCCCATGGATGTGGTGCAGGATTTGCAGCATTTCCGGTGCGCTTTCCACACTGCATCACAAAGGCACCTCTGATAATGTGGCTGCTCTGTGCAAAACCAACTGCACAGAGGAGGCGTTTTTTTTTTTTTTTTTTTAAATAAAAAACAAAGACGAGCCTTTACAATCACTTACAACTGAAGCATTTACAGGAATTTATGACAGAGTGGTCATGTCGTAATTGTGTGCATGCGACAACAAGATCACAAATTCTCCACAAATGTGGCTTGTATGGGAGGGTTTCAAGAAAAAAAGCAATTCCTCAAAAAATAAAAAATAAACCCTAGTTAGACTTACCGGTAACAGTATTTCTACAAGTCTTTCAGGACAGCACCTGGAGAGAGCGCAGCTCCACCCACTTTCCCAGGAAACACTGCAGATCACTTTAAAGACCGGACACTTCCACCATGGCCTCAGTTGTTCATAGAGTACCTCCAGCCATGCTGAAAATAAATAAGCAGAACATAACAATAACACCACATTTTTCAAATACAATCTAGGGTGGGTCATCGGCGCTGTCCTGAAAGACTCGTAGAAATACCGTTACCGGTAAGTCTAACTAGGGTTTTCTCCCTTCGTCTTTCAGGACAGCACCTGGAGATGATAAGAGAGTACTTACTCTAGGGAGGGACCACCGCCTGCAGAACCTTTCTGCCAAACGCTTGGTCTGAAGCTGAAAGCAGGTCCAACCTGTAGTGGCGGGTGAAGGTGGAGAAGCTTGTCCACGTAGCCGCTTTACAGATTCGGTTCGGAGAGGCCCCTGCTCTTTCCGCCCAGGAAGTTGCTACTGCCTGAGTAGAATGAGCGACAGCCCCTGCGGGGGGCTCTACCCCGGATGCACTATAGGCCTCCCTAATAGCCATTCGTAGCCACCTAGCTATAGTATTTTTGGACGCACTATAGCCCTTCCGTGGTCCTGAGAATGCGATGAAAAGAGAGTTTGACTTCCTAAACTCACTTGTGATCTCTAGATAGTGTAATAGGCACCTTCTTACATCTAGGCTATGGAAAGATTTCTCTTTAGCGCTTGAAGGTGAGGGACAAAAGGTAGGTAGAACTATTTCCTGCGTCCTATGGAAGGCTGTTGAGACCTTTGGCAGGAAGCCCGGGTCAGTTTTAAGAACCACCCGGTCCGGGAATATGCAACAGAAAGGCTCCACTATTGATAAGGCTTGTAATTCGCTTACTCTTCTAGCAGATGTAATAGCCACTAAAAGGACTAACTTAAGCGGGGGTTCAAAAGGTTTCCTGGTCAATGCCTGTAGAACCAAAGACCGATCCCATTTAGGGAAAAACTTAAATGGTACAGGCCTAGCTCTGGCCAAAGCTTTAAAAAATCTAATAAGCGGTTCTTGAGATAATCGTCTCTCAAAGAAAACCGATAAAGCAGCCACCTGTGTCTTTAGGGTACTGGCTGCCAACCCTAGTTCCATGCCCTCATGGAGAAATTCAAGAACCGAAAGAATCTCCTTGGGAGGGAATTCCTTTGATAGGCACCAGGAGTTAAAACATTTCCACGTTTTAAAATAAATTGCCCTAGTAGTATCTTTTCTACTTCCAAGGAGGGTTGTGACGAGCTTATCAGATAACCCCTTTCTCTTTAAAATTTGCTCCTCAGTAACCACCCGGTTAAGTTGAGTTGCCCGATGTTCGGATGCTGAAGATGTCCCTGGGTTAGGAGATCCCTTCGAAGCTGAAGAACCCAGTGGGGTCCCACCGCCATCCTCTGTATGGTAGCAAACCATGACCTTTTGGGCCAGAAGGGGGCCACTAAGATTAGACTTGTTGATTCCCCCTGCAATTTCTTTAGAACCAGAGGGATCATTTGAAGGGGGGGGGGGGGGGGGAAGCGTAGCACAGGTGGAAATCCCACGGGTGTGCTAGGGCATCGAGTCCGCTTGCCCGATCTTGTCTGTTTAAAGAGAAGAAGGCCCTCACCTTGGTGTTGCTCCGTGACGCAAATAGATCTGAGGCAGACCCCATCTCACTGTCAGATCCTGAAAAACTTCGGGGTTCAGACTCCATTCTGATTCCCAAACTTTTTCCCTGCTCAGAAAATCCGCTACAACATTCAGGTCCCCTTTGAGGTGTACTGCTGATATGGACCTCAGGTTGCCCTCTGCCCATGACAAAATCTGGCTGGCCAAGGATAGCAGCACCCTGCTCCTTGTGCCCCCCCCCCCCCTGCCTTGTTATATAGGATACAGCTGTGGCGTTGTCGGATAGGATATGGATATGGAGCCCTTGAACCACTCCCTCGAAGGCCCATAGCCCGAGCAGAATGGCCCTGAGTTCCCTCCAATTGGAGGATCACTTGGACTCCCTGACTGTCCAGCTCCCCTGGCCCATCTGCCCTTTCAGGTGGGCACCCCACCCCCAGGAGCTTGCGTCTGTAGTCAGCCTCCGGTCTACCGGAAAACACCAAAGTAGACCTTTGTCCAGATTTGAGTGATCCCTCCACCACCAGAGCTTTCTCTGGACCTGAGGGGGGCGTCCCGAATTGTTTCTCCAGGGAGTCCCCGTAGGACCAATTCGTCAAAATTGCCTGTTGGAGCTCCCTTGCATGCAGGCGTGCCCACTGTACTGCGGGAATGGACGATGTGAGGAGGCCTAACACAGACATGGCTGCCCTGACAGAAATAGGCTGGTTTGTCTGGGTCCTCTTCAAAGCACTCTGGACCTTTTCTATTTTCTCTACTGGTAGAAAAATCTTTTCCTGTCTGAAGTTGATGGTGTACCCCAGGAACTTTATCGACTGGGATGCAATCATGCTTGATTTTTCCCTGTTTATCAGCCATCCGAGACCCTCTAAGTGTCTTACTGTCCTCCCCAGGTCCTTCTCCAATAGATGTTTTGTATTGGCAAAGATTAAAAGGTCGTCCAAGTATGGAACGATTGATATACCTTCTACCCTGAGGGGGGCTAGAGCCTCTGCTACGATCTTGGTAAATATCCTTGGGAACGAGGATAGACCGAACGGGAGAGCTCTGAACTGGAGATGCATCACCGAGCCTCCCGTCCTGAGTGCAAACCTCAGATATTTCTGAGAAGCTATGGCCATGGGCAGATGGAGATATGCATCTTTTAAGTCTATGGATGCCACAAAACAGTTTGGCATCAGAAGACTCTTCACCGAGAAGATTGTGTCCATCCTGAATCTTTTGTATTTGATCGATTTGTTTAAAATCTTCAGATTCAGGATCAATCTGAATTTGCCCGATGGTTTTCTTACAAGAAAAATGTGTGAGTAACAGCCCAGCCCTATCTCCTCGGGGGGAACGTACATGATCACCTTTTGCTGCATCAGTTCCCGCAGAATAGAGATCATGGCTATAGACTTTTCTGAGTCCTGGGGAGCCTGGGTTACATAAAACCGTGCGGGAGGGGGATGAGCGAATTCCAGTCTGTAACCCCTCTCTATTATACTGAGGATGAACAGACTGTCCGTCACTGACTTCCACTGCAGAAGGAAGGCCTGTAACCTTCCTCCCACAGCTGGAAGACTGTCACTGGCTTTTTGGGTTCAGGGTAGGTGGGCGGAATAACACTCCCGACTTGCCCCTTCCCCTCTGAGGCTTCCAGGGCCTCCTATATCCTGTCTCTTTGGTCTCTGAGGTTTTTTTCGAAAAGCAAAAAAATTTTTGTGCTCTGGGGAATCACCTTTTTAACAGGAAAACTCTTCTTTTTGTCAGCCGTTCTATCCCGAATGGCTTCAAGGTCAGGGCCGAACACCAAATCTCCCTCGAAAGGAAGACCGCATAACTTGGCTTTTAAGGCAGTATCTCCTGTCCATGTCTTCACCCATAAGGCCCTACGGGCTGAGATTATCAGGGCTGAGGACCTGGCTGACATTTTAATTGACTCCGCCGAGGCATCCGCCATATACCCTACTGCTTTTAAGAGAACAGGCAAAGTATCGAGCAGGTCCTTTCTAGGTGTTCCTGCCTCAATATGGTCTTTTAACTGTTCTAGCCAGTGCTCCAAATTTCTGGCTACTACAGTTGAAGCCATTGCTGGCTTGAGGTTTGCCAATGTTGAGTCTCAGGCCTTCCTTAGCAGGGAATCAGCTCTTTTGTCCATGGGATCCTTGAGGATACCCATGTCCTCGAACGCAAGATCCAAATTCCTTGAGACCTGGGAAAAGGCTGCGTCGAGCTTAGGTTTCTTGTTCCACACCTGCGAGCTATCCTCCTCAAAGGGAAACCTGCGCTTGAGGGACCTGGAAAAGAAAGGAGGCCTCTCAGGGTCTCTCCATTCCTTTTTGACAGTTTCGGATAGAAACTTATGCACCGGGAAAACTCTGCGTTTCACCTCGCCCAAACCCTGAAACATCTTGTCATGTAGTGACAGTTGGGCCTTATCCTCTGTGATATTTAGAGTCGTGTGGATATTTTTCAGTAGGTCATCCACCTCCTCTAAGGATAATTTATACCGGGATGAAGAAGCAGAAGCCTCCTTTGCTTCCTCTGCCTCCTCCTCTGAAACAGAGGACGTACCGTGTTCCTCCTCCTCCGAGTCACTGCCCCCCCGGATGCAGATGCTGAAGAGTGAGCACGGGGCGCTGAGCCACTACCCGCAGCTGGGCATCTGTCTAAATAAGACCGGAAAGATTCAAAAGGTATCTGACAATTCTTTCCTGAAAGAACTTAGTAGCTCTCCCTGCTGAGACGCAGGGGTATTGGAAGCCGCTTCCTCTTTGACCAAGTCGCTTATGCAGGACCTGCATAACACCTTAGTCCAAGAATCTCTTAGTACGTTTCTACATGATGGGCACCTCCTCTTGCTGGGAGGGGACACATGTTTGGTCTTTTCTTTTGCTTTCTGAAATATACCAAGGAAAAAATGCTAAACCTGAGTTACAATACACATAAAGTAGAAAAAAGAAGATATGCTGCCAAATAGAACAGATTTAACAATTTTCACATTCTATTTGCTCTTCAGCCAGTGAATCCCCCCACAGACTCGCTAAACAACCATTGAAAGCATTATTCCTAAATAGCATCCTAGGAAAACAATGCTGCAGGCTTCCCCATGCCAGGAAGGGAGAAAACAAACAAGGCTCCAACAGTAATGACAGAGACCACTGTCCCTGCTTACCTGAGCCTGGCTGACAAATGTGGCTCCTGCTCCTGCCACCGCCGATTGATCCTCCTCCATTGTTCAGCAAGGATCAAATGGCGTCTGGGCACTTTATCTGTTTGAATTCCACGCCAATCCCGGAAGTGATGTCAGCCGAAGAGACCGCCCCCTCTCCCTGCATTCCAGCGGCCGGAACCGGAAGCCGCGTCGCACCGTCGGAAGTCCCGCCCCCGGCCGGAAATGAGGCACTCGCCATCCGGACTCGGAAGGCATGAGCCTGAACGAACGGCGCGAGATATGAATCTCGGCTGCGTCCCAGAATCAGCCGCCGGTCTAGAGGAGGGAGGAACCTCCACGGCCTGACCCCCCTGGGTATGAAGGAGAGCGGACACCGGAGCGACCCCCGCACGTGAAGGGAGGAAGCTGGGCCAGGTCTGTGCAAACCGCAACAGTGGCATGCCTGCAACTCTCCCCACCTGGAGAGAGCGCAGCACCCCTTGGTTCCCTGCAGCGCTTCCACCATGGCCGGAGGAAACACTACAACTGAGGCCATGGTGGAAGTGTCCAGTCTTTAAAGTGATCTGCAGTGTTTCCTGGGAAAGTGGGTGGAGCTGCGCTCTCTCCAGGTGCTGTCCTGAAAGACGAAGGGAGAAAAGACCACATAGTCACAGCTAAGCTTTGCCAAAATGCACCTTGAAGATTCTGAGGCCACATGGAAAAAGGAGTTATGGTCATACGAGACTAAAATTTAATTATATGGCCTCAACAACAAACGATAGTTTGGTAGAAATCCAATACATCTCACCATCCAAACACCACCATTCCTACAGTAAAGCATGGAGGCAGTAATATCCTGTTATGGGGTATTTCTTTGCAGCGGAGACTGGAGCACTTGTAGAAAGAAAAATGGATTGGGCAAAAATCAAATTCTTAAAGCAGAGTTTCACCCAAAAGTGGAACCTCCGCTGATTTGTCTTTTCTCCTCTCCCCCCCCCCCCCCCCCCCCAGTGCCTCAATTGGCACCTTTCGGGTGGGGGCAGGATACCGGTCTGACAGGTATCCTGTTCCCATTTCAGGGAGTCGGTGCCGCAGCCAGTGACGTCACCGCGGGGCTCCCCTCCTCTTCCCCAAATCGCCAGTAGGAGAGAGGAGTGAGGAGTGAGGCCTCGCGCATGCGCAGTAGGGATCCCAGCATGAAGCCATAAGGCTACACTGCCAGGTTCCCTTATCCGCAAAAGTGGAGGCAGCATCTGACCGCTGATGGAAACATCAGCTGTGGTGTCGAAATTGCTGGACTCCAGGACAGGTAAGGGTCCTATTATTAAAAGCCAGCAGCTGCAGCATGTGTAGCTGCTGGCTTTTAATTTTTTTTGATTTTGGGGCGGACCTCCGCTTTAAGGAAAATCTGCTGCCCTCTGCCAGAAAATGATCAGTGGGAAGAAGGTTTACCTTCCAACATGACATGACCCAAAACACACAGCACAAAAGGACCCCCACAGTGGTTGAAGCAGAGAAAGGTTAATGTCCTTGCATGGCCTAGTCAGAGCCAAGATTTAAATCCCATTGAAAATCTGTGGTATGACTTGAAGACTGCAGTCGACAAACGGTCACCATCAAAATGAACTGAACTTGATCAGTTCTGCAAAGAAGAGTGCAGCGAACGACCGTGCAATTGTCAGTTAAAGCGACGCAGTGCCTTATCGCAAAAAATGGCCTGGTCATTTAGAGGGAAAAACCTTTCTGGGGTTGAAAGTGGTTAAGCAATCGCGCTATTTCAGCATAATTTTAAAGACGCAGATCAGTGCAATTTTGATGTGTGCTTTCATTGCAGCTTGCGACTTAATTTAACAGAAATTAATCCAAGGCACAAAGAAACGAAAGAAAAATAACTGCGACTTGAGTCTCAACTATACGAATGGTTCTAGTGCTGCAAATAGGATGCGACATGTCATACGATTTTGAACTGCCAAATTGCATTACAAATCGCACTGGAGTAAAGCAGAACCAAGCCTAGGTTCACACTGACTGCAGGAATGTAATTGTGCGAGATTTCATTCCAGCACGTCAGTCTTGACTTCGGGGGGCGATTTCAGAGTATCTGTGCGGGTTTCTGCACAGATGTCAATGGAAATCGCACCCCGAAATCGCCAAAAGTAGTACAGGCACTACCGATTTGGCAAGTCCAGGGCTAAATCTCAGTAACTGAATTTATATGAATTGAAAACACATGCAGACAGGGTGGCTCTTCAATTCTGTGTCATGATGTCCAGGAGTTTGAGGCACGCTTATCATTAAGCTATTCCAGAAGAGGACAAGCACTGAACACACTGCCAACACTCAAGACACAATGATTAGATGCCAGTTATATATTAGCGGACCTCCAGCTGTTGCAAAACTACAAGTCCCATCATGCCTCTGGGTGTCATGCTTGTTGTGGCTGTTAGAGTCTTGCTATGCCTCATGGGACTTGTAGTTCTCAACAGCTGGGGGACCACTAATTGCATATCCCTGTACTAGATAATTATGGGCCGAAGTAATGTGTACAGCTGTGCAGACATTTGACACCTGGAGTTTACTCTTTACTAACCTTCAAAACATTTTTAGAAGAACATCTAAACTCACATTATCAGTTTTGAGATAAAAAAAAACAAAAAAACAAACACACAAGATCATCCCATCCTAGTATCTGATCTCTGCCTTGTAAAATGCATCAAAATTAGTTACGTTTCTATGATTGATTGCAGCCAGTCCCCACACAAGACATCAAATTAAACTACATTGAATCTATTTGCAGAAAACAGCCTGCTGATAACTCCCTTCTCTTCCATTGTCACCTGGATGAGATGTTCGGCTCAGACTGGCCATACATGGTCGAATTTCCAAAGAATTTTCTTTTTAAAAAAATCAGACATTTTGTGCATTTTGTGACCTGATGATGCCACTATTCATGACGAAATTCGCCCAACCAAGCCTTCACTTTCATCTCATGTTGCTACAAAAAAATTCTTAGATAAGATTTTCAAAAGAAAATGCTTTTGAAATTTGACCCATGTATGGCCTGCCTAAAGTCCTTCACAATGCAATAGGTAGTAGATGTGTCAGAATCAAAGACATTAAAAGGGGTTCTTACTGCTTAAAAGGAACCTTGAGCCTAGGTGCACACTGGTGCGTGGAAACACTGCACGCGATTCGCACAGGAATTGCAACGCATTCCTGTGCACGTCACATGCCATGTCTGTGTGGTGCAATTTCAGCCATTAATTTTGGTGCAGGACCCCCCCCCCACCCAAATCGCATGCGATGAGATTTTTGCAATCGCACTGCATATTGAGATCTGTTTCAGGGTGTAGTAACCACTTGCCGACCGGTGTATGCCAATGTACGTCCGCTGAATGGCACGAAGAAGCAAATGGGCGTACAGGTACATCCCGTTAAATTTACCACAATGCCATCGAGTGCCGGTCGGGACCTCCGTGAATCCGATCGTTGGTTCCGCAGACTCAATCACCGTGGGGATACCCGCGATCGACTAAGAGGTAGATGCCGATGTAAACAAGCATCTCTCCGTTCTGTCTAGTGACACTGTCACTGTTCTCTACTCCCTGTGATCGGAACAGAGATCAGTAACTTGTCATACACAGCCACGCCCCCCCCCCCCCACAGTTAGAAACACTCCCCAGAGCTCACTTAACCCCTCCCTGACCCCTAGTGGTTAAACCCTTCACTGCCAGTGGCATTTACATAGGAATCATTGCATTTGTATAGCACCGATTGCTGTATAAATGACAATGGTCCCAAAAATGTCTGATGTGTCCGCCATAATGACGCAGTCACAAAAAAAAAAAAAAAAAAAAATACAATTAAAAAAAAAAAAACGCCGATCGCCGCCATTACTTTTTTTTTTTTTTTTTTTTAACAATCAGGAGTGCTTCATTGGAACATCATTGCAGTACAAATTCCATACAGTTAGTACATATAATGAACAGGTAACTCATGGTGACAAATCATCATCCATAAAAATATACAGACATAGTTGATATAACATGGATTACCCTTAACAGTGTTAGGCCCAAGGAAAAGGGGGGGGTGAGAGAGGAGGGGAAGGAGAGAGGGGGGGGGGGGGAGCAGATCCACACAGCACTTCCTTGAGATGACCTATTTAACCTCAGTCAAGTAATCCAGGGCAACCACACCTTGTCAAATTTCCAAGGGCAACTCCTGCTTGTGTGTGTCAATTTGTACTGTGGTAAAGCAGCATTAATTTTACCTTCCCATGCAGGCAGAGAACGGAAGTTGGTGACAACCATCTCAACAAAATCTCTCTCTTGGCATAGAAGAGAAGGAGAGAGATTAATAGTTTGCTGTGGCGCGGCCTCTGGGCATCCTCATGTACTCCCAATAGGGCAAGCCCCGGTGACCTGGGGATCGACAGATCCAGACGAACATTCAATTGATCAAATATCTCCTCCCAGAAGGTCAACAGTGCGGGCACACACAAAGCATATGTAAAAATGTACCCAGGTGCGTCCGACATCGAGGGCAGTGGGGGGTCCCTGTCTGAATACATCTTTGACAGTCTTACTGGAGTAAAGTGCACTCTGTGGAGAAACTTCGCTTGCATCAGCTTGTCACCCGCAGCAATTACTAATTTGGGACCCTGCTCCAGGCAGTCCTCCCAATCCTCCCTATCAAGTGTTGGGATATCCCTCTTCCACTCCTCCCACAACCTAGCCATTCTGGGTAACACATTTTTGCTAGAAAATTACTTAGAACCACCAAATGTTATAGATTGTTTTTTTTCTAATACCCTAGAGAATAAAATAGCGGTCGTTGCAATACTTTGTCATATCATATTTGTGCAGCGGTCTTACAAGCGCACTTTTTGGGGAAAAAATACACTTTTTTTAATTAAAAAATAAGACAACAGTAAAATTAGCCCAATTTTTTTTTTTTTATACTTTGAAAGATGTTACGCCGTGTAAATTGATACCCAACATGTCACGCTTCAAAATTACACCTGCTTGTGAAACGGCGACAAACTTTTACCCTTACAAATCTCCATAGGCGATGCTTACAGGTTGCATGTTTTGAGTGACAGAGGGGATCTAGCTCTTGCTCCAGCAATCACGGCGATACCTCATATGTGTGGTTTGATGCGGGCGCTACTCACGTATGTGTTCACTTCTGCACACGAGCTCAGCGGGGCTGGTGCGCGTTAAAAATGTCGTCACTTTTATTCATTTTACAAGGAATGTAAACATCCCTTGTAAAAGAAAAAAAGCATGACAAGACCTCAAACATGAGATCGGGAGTCAATAAGACCTCAGGTCTCATATTTACATTAAAATGCAATAAAAAAAAAAAAAAGAAATAAAAAAAAAAAAAAAAAAAAAAAAAGTGTCTCTTTAAGAGCTATGGGCAGAAGTGACGCTTTGACATCGCTTCCGCCCTGCAATGGTATGGAGCTGGGTGGGGGCCATCTTCCCGTCACTCAGCTCCATACCACACAGGGAGAAGGATCCGGCGACACCGGTGAGTGGCGGAGGGCACTCCCTCTCCCGCCACCGATGAAAATGATCTTGCGGCGAATCCACCACAGGAGGAGACCACTTTTATCTGATACCGGACCGCTCACTGAAGAAGAGGATACAGAGGTTATGGCAGCTAGCTGCTGCCATAACAATATTCCTCGTCAAAGTGCCAACGTATATCGTCGTAAGCCAGTCCAGAAGTGGTTAAAGACTAAACCTTTTCTTGACACTTGTTGCTTACAGGTTAAAAATCAGAATTTTTTGCTAGAATATTACTTAGAACCCCCCAAACAATTTTTTCACAGAGACCCTAGAGAATAAAATGGTGGTCTTTGCAATATTTTATGTGACACTGTATTTGTGCAGCTTTAATGAATTAAAAAACTAAACAGTAACGTTAGCCCAATTGTTTTGTGTAATGTGAAAGATGTTACGTTGTAAAAATCGTGATCTTTATTCTAAGCAAAAAAAAATAAAGAATTTTGATTCTCATTTTAGCCAGAATCATGGAGCTCTACTCTAGTTACATGGGCTGCTCAGATGTGATGGGGAAGAAATGCTCAGCATAGAAACTCACTGAAAACCCAAGCACCTGCAAAATACTTAGCTAAATCGGGGACATGAACAGAAGGTGTAAATTGAAAGCAGCAGGATCAACCAGGTGTTTTGCAGAATACAGAAAACAAATCTCATAGGGGTTGGTGTACAAAACCTGGAGAGTGCAAAGTCTGAAGCAGCTCTGCATATAAACCAATCAGATTCTAGGATTCTTTTTTTTTCCAAGGCTTAAAGGGATTGTAAAGTAAATTTTTTTTTTTCTTTAAAATAACAAACATGTTATACTTACCTACACTGTGCAGCTCGTTTTGCACAGAGTGGCCCCAAACCTGCTCTTCTGGGGTCCCTCGGCAGTTGTCTCTGCTTCCTCCCACAGGTACTTCTCACGTTCATGCGAGCTCCCTCGCATGGTGAGAAGCATCTGCGGGCGCGCTCCCGTGATACAGCCGGCGGCTATAGCCGCTCACTGTATCACACGGCCCCCACCCCTCCACGTCAGTGGATGTGATTAACAGCAGCGCGAGCCAATGGCTGCGCTGCTTTCCATCCATCCAGTCCAGCCAATCAGCGGCCAGGCTGAGTGGTGAAGAAGGACGGCGGGGGCGAGCGCGGGATTTTCGAGGGGTGAGGCAAGTAAAAAACGGGGGAGGTGGGGGCGCAGGCAGTGTCAGATGTTTTTTCACCTTAACGCATAGAATGCATTAAAGCGGAGGTCCACCCTAAAGTGGATCTTCCGCTCATTGGAACCCTCCCCCCCTCCGGCGCCACAATTGGCACCTTTTAGGGGGGAGGGGGGGGGTGCAGGTACCTGTACAGTACAGGTATCTGCACCCACTTCAGGCATAGACATCTGCAGAAGGCACGCCCCTTTCCGCAGAATCTACGCCCCTTTCCGAAGGTCCCCCGCTGTCTGCTGCGAAACACAGAGACAGCGGGGACCATCCTTATTGCGCAGCACGACTTGCACATGCGCAGTAGAGAACTGGGAAATTAAGCCGCAAGGCTCCACTTCCTGATTCCCATACCCAAGATGGCGGCGGCAGCACCCGAGAGACGATCGAGAGATCGGCTTCGGGTGTCGGCATCGCGGGCGCGCTGGGCGGGTAAGTGTCATTATTTTAAAAGTCAGCAGCTGCAGTATTTGTAGCTGCTGGCTTTAAAAAAAACAAAAAAAAAAAAAAAAAAAACGGCAGCCTCCCGCTTTAAGGTGAAAAAACATTTACTTTAATTGAACAAGCTGAAGATAGAAGTTGATTGGCGTCCATGCACAGCTGCACCAGATTTTGCACTCTCCAGTTTTAGTAAATCCACTCAATAGTGACTGACTATGAACAGTATGTAATACACTATTGAAAGTTTTTTTATGATGTGGGTTTAGTGACACTTTAAACTGCCAAAACAATATATAGGGGAGGCCCTGTGGATCAAAATGGCTGCAGTTGCATAAAATGCAGTCTGCCTAAGAATGCCCACTCCGCCAGAATGACAGCCACCCATTAAAAATTTGCATAACTTCTCCCAGGAGCAAGCCCAGTGTTAACATCAGGGCTGGGGGCTCTTGAGATGAATACTGTAGCAGGGTGCTGTAATGTTTTTCAGGAAGTGATTTACAATACCCTGCCATCCTCTCCTGCCAGCCATGATCTGCCTGCATTGAATAGGGAAGCACAGAGACCCAACGATTACATTGATGTATCGAACATAAGGCATGTAGTAAAAGTGAAACATTTAAAAATGTAATGAGCATACTGATGAGGAGGGAAAGAAGGGATCAGGAACAATCATAATCAAAGATTAGGCTTGTCTAGAATGCAGCTTATCAATTCACCAGCACAAGTGAAATCCTTGTGACTTGTAATACACGGATATGAGTCGCTATTATCCTAAAAGACAGCATTCTCAGATATACTGTGCCCCCCCCCCGAAAATAAGACCTATCTCAATTTTCTAGGATGGCTGCAATATAAGCCCTACCCAGAAAAAAGGCCCTAGTTTAAAGTCCTTGTAAAATCATATAATCCGTGCTGTAAAAGGATTATATAATGTCCAGTGTGTCTTTATGTAACATTATTGTAGAAAATACCTTATTTACAGCGTTGCCGGGCGCTAATGTGACCTGCCAAAGCTCTCCTCCCGGCTGACGTCAGAGGCCCCTCCCTCTGCAGTGCTCGGAGCGGGAAGAAGAGCTCCGGCGGGTCATGTGAGCCCCCAGCGGCGCTATAAATTATCTTCTACAAAAATGTAACATAAAGACACACACTGGACATTATATAATCAATTTACAGAGTGGATTTAATTATTTTACAAGGACTTTAACCACTTAAGCCCCGGATCAATTTACAGCCAAAGGACCAGGCCCCTTTTTGCGATTCGGCACTGCGTGGCTTTAATTGACAATTGTGCGGTCGTGCGACGTGGCTCCCAAACAAAATTGGCGTCAGTTTTTTCCCACAAATAGAGCTTTTTGGTGGTATTTGATCACCTCTGCGGTTATTATTTTTTGCGCTATAAACAAAAATAGAGCGACAATTAAAAAAAAAAAATGCAATATTTTTACTTAATTTTTTTACTTTTTTCTATAATAAATATCCCCAAAAAATATATAAAAAAACATTTTTTTCCCTCAGTTTAGGCCGATACGTATTCTACATATTTTTGGAAAAATAGCGATTAGCGATTGATTGGTTTGCGCAAAAGTTATAGCGTTTACAAAATGAGGGATAGTTTTATAGCATTTTTATAAATTTTTTTTTTTTTTTTTACTATTAATGGCGGCGATCAGCGATTTTTATTGCGATTGTGACATTATGGCGGACACATTGGACATTTTTGACACATTTTTGGGACCATCGTCATTTATACAGCAATCAATGCTATTTAAAAGCACTGATTCCTGTGTAAATGACACTGGCAGTGAAGGAGTTAACCACTAGGGGGGAAGTGTAGGGGTTGTGTGTGACATTATGTGTTTTTTTTTATTGTAAGGGGGCGTGGCCTGGCATGTGACGTCACTGATCGTCTTTCCCTATAAAAGGGAACAGACGATCGGTGACAGCCACACTAGGAAGCACAGGGAGAGGTTTGTTTACACAGACCTCTCCTCGTTCTTCAGCTCTGACACCCCCGATCGCGGGACACCGGCGGCGATTGGGTCAGCTGGTCCCGCGGCAACGGAGCTGAGGACCGGGAGCTCAGGACCGGGTCCCACGGCTGGGCACTTAAAGAGCCATGTATAGGCACGTGATTGTGCCCAGCCGTGCCATTCTGCCGATGTATATCGGCGTGAGGCGGTCCTTAAGTGGTTAAACTAGGGTTTATTTTGGCGATTACAGAGATGCAGACGGGGATAAATAAGACATCCCCTGAAAATAAGCCCCAATGCATTTTTTGTAGCCAAAATTAATAAGACTTTCTTATTTTCGGGGAAACATGGTACCAGCATACCTGCCTCCATTATGTAGGGGTTATAGCTATACTGCAGCCTATAAAACACAAATCCAGCAATACAAACAGAGCAGTCTATTGACAACATCATTTAATTCCCATCCTAGTGAACAGGAAATGATGGGTTTCTTGAGACGATTTCAAATTAAACAGAAAACTGTTTGCAGATATCAATATTTAATTCACAGGCAGACCTTCCCTCGGGCACTGTACATTAGAATAGGTTATGTACCTATAGCACTTAAGGTGATCACTGCATCCTGTGAGTAGCCAACTCATAGGTCTGAGAGCATACTCCATCAAACAAAGATCCTCATTAAAAACTAAAATCACATTGGAAGAACTGACCACAGTGCAATGTATGATGTTATTCAGAAACTCAGCAAAACAAAATTATTTGCCATAAAGAGGCGGTGAGGATCAATCTTGCACTTAAAGAGGAACTAAACTCTGTCAATCAACTTTAACTGTTTATAATCCTTATGCTACTAGCATTAGTAATTAGACTGGAGGGTATATTATATATACTTGTTTTTCCTTTTTTAAGCATTTCTGTACTTGCTATCTGGCCTAGGCCAAAATTATGTTCTAAGTCCCATGAGAGTCTTCGTGGGCATATTTTCTTTCATCTAGAGGAGGGGCTCCGTCAGCCAAGTAGACCCCCCTGTCTGTGTTCCATCAGAATCGGCGACCGTTAGATTAGGTAACAGAAGTGACATTCCGTCAGCTGCGCATGCCTTCCACCGTTACAAGGTTTGCCCATCTGACAGAACACCTACAGTCAGAAGGCAGCCGACATCTTACTACACCCAGCTACGTCTTCAATTTCACAGTAATTTAAGGCAATAAAGTGAGCGTATATAAATATAGTGTATTGATATCTGTGATGCTGTTTGGATGTTACATTTTGAAACTCCAAAGGTTTAGCGCTAAGCAGTGCGGGGTGTACCAACATGGCCTTGGCCACCTTCCTCCTGCTGGCATCCAGCTTCTTTCAAAATGTAACATCCAAACAGCATCACAAATGTCAACATCATACTATATTTATATACGCTCACTTTATTGCTAAAATTGCTGTGAAATTCAAGCCCTAGCTGGGTTTACCAAGATGTCCGCTGCCGCTTCTTCTGACCACAGGTTTTCTGTCGTCTGAGCAAACCTGGTAGCAGTGGACGCATGCGCAGCTGACGGAAAGTCACGTTAACTAATCTGATGGGTTGTCGATTCTGACGGAACACCTGCATGCCTGAGCTAAGGGCAGATGGATCCCAGTAAGTAAATCGTACATAATTTATCTGCCCTTAGTAAAGATGGCCATGGCTAGAAATATGAAGGTGATGTTTTTCAAAGTGATTTCTCAGCAAAATAAAGCATTGAGACAGATGGGTGAGTTTGCTTTAAATATATTAAAAAGAAATAAAAATGAAATGGCAAATTCAGTTTGTGGTGCTCAGATACAGTTTAGTTCCACTTTAACCACTTAAGGACTGCCTACAATGTACTGTGATATGTGGCTTCCTGCTTCCGGGTTTAAGGCGCACACATTCAAGTTCCCCTTGCCAATACTTGCTGTAATTGTACACAGTGGGCATCTGTCAGCAAGTCACAGCTAGGGATGAGCCGAACATCCCCCGGTTCGGTTCACAGCAGAACATGCAAAAAATCTGTACGAACACCGTTAAAGTCTATGGGACACAAACGTGAAAAATCAAAAGTGCTAATTTTAAAGGTTAATATGGAAGTTAGTCATAAAAAGTGTTTGGGGACCCGAGTCCTGCAGGGGACATGCATCAATGCAAAAAAAAGTTTTAAAAATGGCAGTTTTTTCAGGAGCGGTGGATTTTAATAATGATTAAAGTGATAATAAAAGTGAAATATTCCTTTACATTTTGTATCTGGGGGTGTCTATAGTATGCCTGTAAAGTGGTGCATTTTTCCCGTGTTTAGAACAGTCCCTGTAAAAAAATAATTTAAAACTACTAGCGGCTATAATGAATTGTCGGGTCTCGAGAATTGTCATGAACAAAAAAAAAAAAAAAAAAATAAACAGCATGGGATCCCCCCCCAGTTCATTACCAGGCCCTTTGGGTCTGGTATGAATATTAAGGGAAACTCCGAACCAAAAATGTATAAAATTTCGTGGGTCCCCCCCCCCCCCCCCAAATTCCATATCAGGCCCTTCAGGTCTGGTATGGATTTTATGGGGAACCTGTGCCAAATTTTTATATGCGTGGGGGTCCCACCAAAAAATCCATACCATACCCTTATCTGAGCACGCAACCTGGCTGCAGGAAAAGTGGGAGGGACAAGAGAAGACAAGGGGACTCCCAGATCCCACCCCCCCCCCACGGTTGAAATGGCAACGGGTAAAACCACAAGACACACCCTGGGGCAAGTGCTTTATTAAGAAATTAAAAAATAAACAAACAAATAAAATGTCCCACAAAGTCCATCCATCTTCTTCTATGGCTATGCCGACAGAATGGAAAAACAAAACAAAAAAAACACGATACCCATTACCATTTCAAACGGGGGGCGTGATCTGGGGGTCCCCTTGTTAAAGGGAGCTTTCAGATTCTGATAAGCCCTCCGCCTATAAACCACCACAACCAACGGGCAAGGGTTGTGGGGATGAGTCCTTGTCCTCCTCAACATGTGGCTTGGTACGGTTTGGGGGGGGGGGGGGGGGGTGTATTATATCTACTTTTTTTTCCTGCTTAAAAGGGCCGACGTACAGCTACGATAGCTCACGGGATTGTGCCGACCTGCCACAGTATAATGACTGCGGGTGGTTGATAGTGGTTAAAGGGGGGCAAAATGCGGTATTAAGAACTGGGGTATGTAAACTTTTGATCAGGGTCATTTGGATAGTTTCTGTCGTCATTATGATTTAAAAAAAGAGTAAACACAGTTGACTGATAATAAATGGTCAAACACTAACCATGAGTGAAAGAAACGTTTTTGTGTTATTCATATTCTCTGAAAAATGTAATTCAGAAGAAATCATAATATATATTATTATTATTTTTTTTTTTTTTTTTTATATTTGTTTTCCAAACTGCTCCCCTAAAGTTTTAAAAGGCGGACGGAGCGTACTCATTCAATGCTTTACAGCACAGCCATATTGCCACAGGGGACACATTCAACTGCAGTCAGTCTGGATCCCGATTCATGGATCGGACCCACATAGATGTACACTCTGGGATGCACTTGGATATCTGTACAGCCACCACCTGTCCCTGAACTAAATAAGCTGCCTGCACAGACCTCCCATGCACAGCATGCAGGTGAAGATGAACCTTCACACGGGTGTACAGATCAGTAAGCCCGTGTGAATGAGGCCTAAAGAGATTGGAACATGTGGTGAGCTTTAGTTGAACTGTCACAGAAGAATGGCTAGGCTGAGATAAACTAGTAAAGGTGACAAATGCTAGAATTCTAAATAATTATCGTCCCACTGCTGGGAACTGTGAGCTTGGTATAACCAGCTGCACTTTAACAAAAAATATATATATTGTTTTAATTGACGTTCTTTTAGAGAAGAGGTCTGAAAAGAACATATATTAGCATCAAAGATCTGTGACTTCAATTCATTGCAGCCTTAAAATGCCGACACGTGAGCATTTCCTGACATTGTCTACTTTGCTGTGATCTCCAAGGGTACTCTAGACTGCCTTGGATTTCACAAATAACAACAATGGCCATAATATAATAATATATATATATATATATATATATATATATATATATATATATATATATATATATATATATATATATATATATATATATATATATATATCTATCTATAGATATATATATATATATATATATATAGTTTTGCACAGAGCAACCTCGATCCTCCTTTTCTGAGGTCCCCCAGCGGCGCTCCACCTCTGCATCAGGTGCCCCCACTGAGAGCCGCATTCCATGGGGGTACTTGTGCAGGTGTGCTCCCGAGGCCTGCTGCTGCGTCCATTGACACAGACAGCAGGACTCGGCCACACCCCCGTGTCAAGTGATTTGATTGACAGCAGCAGGAGGAGGCCAATGGCTCCTGTTGCTATCAATCTATCCAATGAAGACCCAAGGCAGCGGCTGGAGCTGCTGGGCTCATTCTTGTCGCTGGAACAATTGGGCTCAGGTAAGAAAAAGGGAGGGGTGTGGGGGGAGCTGCAGCACAGAAGGTTTTTCACCTTAATGCATAAAATGCATTAAGGTGAACAACCTCGAGAGACTTTACAACTCCTTTAAAATAGTGATCAAAAATATCTAAAATAAATAATAAAATGTAGGGTAAACAGAGTACTGTTTTAAAGAGGAAGTAAACCCTGATGGGTTTTACTTCCTCTTTTGCTCGCTGCTGCAGCCTGCAAATGCAAAGCATAATGGGTTAATATGCATTGCTTACTAGCCCATTATGTGCCACTTACCTGAAAAAGAATCCACAGGTAAAAGTCCAAAAAGTGGGTTTACAACCACTTTGACCTACAGGTAAGCCTAGCTTAAGCCTTAGCTGTAGGTCCAAGAAATATCTCCTAAACCTACATGGTTTAGGAGATATTTACTAAAAGACAAGACAACGCTGTCTACGGTGCCTGCGTCACGCAAGCGCACTATCACCATTAGCAGCATGCCGCTGCTAATGGTAATAGTGTGCCTGCGTGCCGCAGGTGCGCCTTAGCTAAGCCTTAATCTACTATGCGATGCATAGTAGCCCATTATGCTTTACCTTTGCAGGGAGACAAAGAAGTAAACCCATCAGGGTTTACTTCCTCTAAGGATTGTATGTTGTGTTGTATTCTACACTTGGCCAAGGTGAAAATGAATGTTATGCTATGGCAGCCTTGTGAGGCCTTTTAAAAAAGGAAAAAAGGACCCTATAATTTAATAGTAAATCAAGTTTTAATCTATTACAATAAATGCAAAAGGATTTTTAAACACTAGAATAATGTTTACATGTTACATATTAGATTCAGCCCCTATAAAGATCCAATACTAGAAAATAACGCACAGTGATTATTAATGGGGATGCGGTGCAGTAGCTTATGAGGCCAGATGTAATTTGATTTTTATTTGATTTTTTAAAGTGTCATTAACATGTTGATAAGGGGGAAGAGGGGACCCGGTATGGAAAAATATAAGCAGATTAAACTTCCGAGTTGAACAATTTCATAATGCATTTTACATTCCCAGATTATGGGAACTCATTACTTAAAACTCTTAATTTGGTTCAATACAATAGAACTGGATAACCTTCTAACCTCATTAAAAGGGTGTGTAACACAGGAAGTGGTGACACTGCCCTATAGGATATACAAAAGCGTTACATGTCATTTACACCAAACCCTACTAATCTCTGCATTTTAAAAACACCGCTATTAAAACCAGATGCTTCATTCCATTCCTCTTTATTGCAGGCAGTACGCAAATTGCTTTGAAACATGAATGATTAACCTACAGATCCTAGAATTCATGAGCACTGCTCTATACTCACACCTCTAGGATCTGCATATTCCACAATTAGTTAACCGGTATTTAGGTTGTGCAAATGGTTCTAAAGTCTAAAATTTTTGTTTCCCTTAATGCATTTTCTGCATTAAGGTAAAAAGCACCACCCAACGATCTTCCCTACTGCCCACCCCACCCTTAAACACTTACCTGGCCCCTGTCACTGCTCCAGTGCTAGCCTGGCTGCACCGGACTCCCTGCTTTATTTTATAGAAGGCAAGGAGCAGTGGGAGCCACCTATGAGGAGGGAGCAGGTGCAAGGCTCACTGGCGCTGTGTGTGTCTATGGATGCATACAGCCTGACTCAGGAAGCACAAACACACAGATGCCTCTTAGCACCTGGCTGGCTAAGAAAGTACCTGGAACAGGCAAGTGACAGTGCCCATGAGGGATTGCCTTAACAGCAGAAGCTGGTGCTTTCTATGCAATATAGTTGCACAAATTAGGCATCTACTTTCTCTTTTTTTTTGTATAAAAATTAGACTAGTATTTTAATAAACTGGAAAACACAAACTAGATCTAAGATTTAAATCTTAGATCTGCACAAAACTAAGGATTGTAATGAAGCGTAAAAACCTACTTTCGTCTACCATTAAACAGCGTTCATGGCCGGGACCTGCTGATCAGCTGTATCCAATCACAACCCAGAGCTCTGTGTTGACAAACAACACAGGGCTCTGAACAGAGGGGATGATCGATTAGTTAAGGAAAAGAAATGGATCGATCTGTAGTTAAAAAAAAAAAAAAAAAAAAAAAAAAAAAAAAAAGCCAGTGCAAATTATTAGCACTGATTACTGTATTAGTGTCTCTGGAGCAGTCAGTGGCAGATTTTCCCGCCACACTATCACAGTCCTACTGTAAGTTTCTGATCAACCAGCATTATATAGCCCCATACACACTATCAGATTGTCTGCCGATTTTTTTCCTTCAGATTTACCAAAACCATATAATATGAGGTCAAACCTTAGGAGTTTCAATATGCAATCAGGCAGGCCCTTGCACTACATGGTTTTGGTAAATCTGAAGACAAAAATAAAAATAAAAAATAAAAAATAAAATCAGCAGAAAAATCTAAGTTTAGAATTTAAAAAACGTTCCAGTATTTATAGATGACATAACTTTCACAAACCAATTAATATACACTTACATGTAGCAGAATACATTTTGGCCTAAATTTATGAACAAATTAGATTTTTTTTATTGAATATGTTTTACAGCAGAAAGCAAAAAAAAAAAAAATATAGTATTTTTTTCAAAATATTGTCTTTTTTGTAGGGATGCACCGAATGGGTTTTTTGGTGCCGAAACCGATACCGAAAATGAAAAATACACTAGGCCGAAAACCGAAACCGAAACAGCACCGATACCGAAAATGACTGTTTTTAAAAAATATTTTTATACAGGAGGTGGTCAGAGACTGGCGACACGGTACAGGAGGTGGTCAGAGACTGGCGACACGGTACAGGAGGTGGTCAGAGACTGGTGACACGGTACAGGAGGTGGTCAGAGACAGAGGACGTGGTACAGGAGGCATCCCCCATTGCAGCCAGTGTGCCTGTGCCCCATTGCAGCCAGTGTGTCCCATTTTGCAGCCAGTGTGTCCCATTTTGCAGCCAGTGTGTCCCATTTTGCAGCCAGCCTGTGCAGGGAAGAGAGCCGCCTCCGCCGCCTGTTTGATCACAGCGCCGGGAACATCACAGATTTCATTTCAATAGCTGTGTGTTCCCGGCCGTGCGCCGTCACACGCAGCCCCTCCCCCTTGTCCGGGCACTTAGACAGATCATCCGCAGGATTGGATGGATGATCTGTCTATCAAAGTGCCCGGACAAGGGGGAGGGGCTGTGTGTGACGGCGCACGGCCGGGAACACACAGCTATTGAAATGAAAGCTGTGATGTTCCCGGCGCTGTGATCAAACAGGCGGCGGAGGCGGCTCTCCTGCGCTATACACCCCCCATGATGGGCGTCACCAGGGGCGGGGGCGGAGCCCCGCCCCCACCCAGGGCACGCCCCATTTTCGGCTCCATTATCGGCCGTTTTTCTCTTTCGGCAAATTGCCGAAAAGGGCATTTTCGGCCGATATGTTTCGGCGGCCGAAATTTCGGTGCATCACTACTTTTTTGTTTATATAACAAACTCCAGTGGTGAATAAATATCAAAAGAAAGCTCTAGTTGTGTGAATTAAAAATGAAAAGACGTAATTTGTGATGTCATGCACACCTGGTGGGCTTGCCCAAGGTTGGTGGTGTTCTGGTCTAGGATCTTTGGTTTACTGCAGACACTCTTTCATCTAACGATTCGAAAGGACGCTAGGCTAGCTCTCCTACACTGCCCGGTGCCTGGCCTGCGCGGCCCTCAACAGAAGCTGGCTGCCTATCTATTTATAGCGGCCAAGCGGACCATTGCCCAAGCCTGGAAGTCACAACGGGTAGATTTTCAAGGGGTTAAGACACGTATGACTGCTATGTTACTTCAAGAACGTATGTCCAGTATTGTCCATGACTCTCATGCTAAATTTCTGAAGATCTGGGAGCCGTGGATCTCTTATGAGTTCCCCACGCTCCAGGCGGCATGCCTGGGCTTGGTCTGAATTCTCCTGGCGGGGCGTCCGAGCCCGAGCTTTCCCCCCTTCCTTTTCTCCCCCCCCCTTTTTTTTTTCTCTCTTTCCTTTCTGTCTTCTCTTTCTCCCTACCCTTCTTTCTTCTGTTCTCTAGTTCTCTTCTCTCTCATTAGTAATCTCTCCCATTGCTAATTACAAACTGCTACCTCCCATGGACGGGGGTGGCAGGAACAGGGCTTACTCGCAGAACATAATTAAGAGACGAGTTGTTTGACACTGAATCAGTCTGGATTCCATTTTTTACTCATCTCACTTTATTATCCTGAGTTTATTAGAAATATATTGTGATGGTTAGCCCGTTTTTTCAAAAACTCACAATAAACATATTGAAACAGAAAAGACGTAATTTACGCACAGTATTGCACGACCGCGCAATCGCCAGTTAAAGTAGTGCAGTGCTGAATAGCAAAACATGGACTGGTCAGAGGGGTAAAAATCTTCCGGAGCTCAAGTGGTTAAAATGACAGTACACAATGTTTGTTTTAGGTGGACACCTCCATCTTCTTACAGATTGAGCAGAATAGCAAGTTCTCATCTGCTTTGGAGTTTTTTTTATTGCACACAACACAATGTATTCCTATTCCTCCTCTACTCCTGCTGCTGCTTTTTCCATAAATTAAAAATTCAACAGGGAGAGTGGGAGTTCTACATAACAGAGGCAGCAGGTATGTAGAGCAAGGAACTCAAAGGCAGACAAACTCAGATGCTAAAGATGTATCAATTTTTTTATATGGACCGATTACCATTTTTGCACGTCTCACAATATTTAGGTGAGAAGGTCTCACTACTATTCTATTCCAAGAGTGAAGCAATCAAAACTACAGAAAAACAGAACACTTAGCTCTTTGGTGAACCAATTTATGGGATGTGCTCAGCCATGTAGATTTATATACATATGATATGGACTTATCAATTAAAAAAAAATATAGAGACGCTATCAATAATACAAATCCATACATCTATGGTGGTACTATAGTTATGTTATGCCTCAATATCTGGATGAGCTCTCTGGCAAATGGTGGTACAGCATATACAGCAGGGGTGTCAAACACAAGTCCTGCAGGCCAAATGCGGCCCTCCAGAACATTTCATGTAGCTCTTGCACCTCTCCTGCAGCACCCCCCTCATCTCCATCTTGTCTCAGCAGCTGGCAGAAAAGAGGACAGCTCTCCTCCTACAGATCCTGTGCATCCCTGTGCAGTCACAGCATCCCTCGTCTCCGCATTCAGCAGATTCCAGCAGTTGACTCCTGCCCTCCCTTGGTCCTCCTCCAGACCCTACACTTTCTACTTCACAGAGCTGCCTCAGGCTTCTTTCCAGGAGCAGCACATGGTAAGGGGGGGAGCACTGTGATGAAAGGGAGGATGGGGGAGACTTGATTTCCAATGGTGGGGGGCTCTTGACATCCAATGTAAGGGGGGAGTTGGGTGCTCTGGACATCTAGTCTCACAGACACAACCGGTCCTTTAAGGGAAACCATAATGCTGATGCGGCCTGCAATGAAATGGAGTTTGACACTTCTTCCGTAGTATATTCTGCTTTTTCCCCATCCTGTAGCTCAGGGGTGCCCAGCCAGTGGCCCGGGGGCCACATTTGGCCCACCGAGCCCTCTGATGTGGCCTGCGACCCTCTGCTCTGGGATGGAATAGAATAGAATACCGTTATTAAAAGGTCAGTTTATTACTAAAATCTGTGTATATATTTGCATATCTCTTCTGCAGTGGTTACTGGGCTGCTTTCAAAGCAATCCGCAGAAGGAGAGCAATGCACCTGCAAGTTTGGTGAGCTTTCTGAAAGTGCTCCAAACCTGCAGAATATAATAGAAGCCTATTGCAAAGTGCAGAAAAGCCAAAAGGTACACTGCGTTGCACCCGCGGTGTGGGTAAACCGCAGCGCACCAGTGTGAAAGCAGCCATGGGCCCTTTTCACATGGTCAGTCCGATCCAATTGGCAGATGGACCTGCCATCCGCTTGCTCCGCTGATTGTGGCCCGTGACCAGTTACCAAGTCGCTTAAGTGGCCCTCGTGCTTCACAAGGTTGGGCACCCCTGCTGTAGCTGGTCCATGCTTTGCCCTCGGCTTAAATGGAGTATGACACCGATGCTGTAAGGTATTGTGAATGCATTGTTCTTCCCCGCCTATGTTCTGTGGCATTATTTACAGGGTGCCCCAAAAGTCTGGATCCATAAGAAAAAAATATATATATTTTAGGGATTATTTACCTCTGTGTTAACCACTGAAAGCCTGCAGCATCGCATGATTGGGGCACGGCTCCATTCACTTGCATGGGTCACATTTGGCAGCCGTCATGTTTGCGACCAAATGAAGGGAATTCTTTGGGGACCCCCAGGTCAATAGAACTAGTGTCCCCATTGGAAGATTTCTCCTCTATTACTTTTCAGAAGACAGCCCAAAATGTGGGATTTCCTTTTACTTTTAATGATAAATAGTAAACAGAACAAATAGAGAGGGTGAATCTCCCTAGCAGAGGCACAAACAGCAATAAAATTGACAGGGATTCTAATCCCTCCCCACTATCCAAAAAAGTTAACGTATAACTAATGGCAAAACCTAACGTATGTTATATGCAGAGATGATTTCCTCCTTAGTGCAACAATTATTCTGATATTATCCCAACAGACTACTGATTTCAAATGACCACAAAGAAATATGTTAAGTGATGTTTGGTCTGAAAGTGGTAGTAAACTTTATCAAAAGGAAAAAAAAAAAAAAAAAAGAAAAAAGGGCCCGAGCAGTTTAAAGTGATTGTGTTTTAAAAAAATAAAAACGAGACTTTACAAACATGTTATATTATACGTACATCCTCTATGCAGCTGGTTTTGCACAGAGCAGCCCGAATCCTCCTCTCCTTGGGTCCCTATTTGCAGCTCCTGGGCCCTCCTTTCAAGTGCCCCCTCAGCCAGCAGCTTTCTATGGGGGTATCCAAGCCGAGTCAGAGCTCTGTGTATCCATTCAGACATGGAGCCCCAACTTGGCCCGCCCCCTTTCTCCCCCAATTGCCTGACAGCCGCGGGAGCCAATGGCGCCAATCAGGAGGACTGTCCCGGACAGCTTAGACAATCGTGGACATCGCTGGAGAGATATGGGGCTCAGGCAAGTAATTGGGGGGTGCTGCTGCACACAGGTTTTCTTATCTTAATGCATAGAATGCATTAAGATAAAAAACATTCCGCCTTTACAACTCCTTTAACTACGTGACATCCGCGCTATGGCCGAATGACGGCCACAGCGCGGATGTGAATTCTGACGGCCTCCTCTGTGAACGCTCCCTGCGCACTGTGATCACGAGTCACTGAGACTTGGGTCACCACCAATCCGAGCAAGTGGCCGGTCCTGGCCCCTTACCATGTGATCAGCTGTCAGCCAATGACAGCTGATCACATGATCAAAACAAAAGCTTGGTGATCGCTTTTTTTTCCTCCTCACGCTGACAGCGGAGAAAAAAAAAAAAAAAAAGCCGATCACCGGCTCATCTTAAAAGGGACATCGGTCCAGAAACGGAAGAGGCAATTATGCCTCATATATGCCATCTGAAGGTGCCCACAAGTGCCACCTATCAATGCCCACCAGTGGTGCCAATCAGTGCCACCTAGAAGTGCTGCTCATCAGTCTAACCGATCAGTGCCCATCACTGCCGCCTCATCAGCTTACATCAATGACGGACAAAAATTACCCATTTTCAAATTTTATATCAAAATATAAAAAATAAATTAAAAATAAATAAAAAGTGGTCTTTTTACATTTTTTTTAACAAATAAAAAAAAAAAAATCGCACAGGTGATCAAATACCACCAAAAGAAAGCTCTATTTGGGGGGAAAAATTATAAAAATGTCATTTGGGTACAGTGTTGTATGACCGCACAATTGTCAAAGTGCATCAGCGCTGAAAGCTGAAAATTGGTCTGGATAGGGGGGGGGGGGGGGGGTTTAAGTGCCCTGTAAGCAAGTGGTTCAGTCATAATGTGAAAGTATACATCGCAAATTACTACATTATGGCAGACTTGCATGAAAATGAAGCCCTCCTGCATTGCGCTGTCACTGCTGAGGGTGCTTCCGTCTTCACCCATCTTTCTCCCGGGCTTGCGCGCTTCGGTGATATGAATGGCCGAGCTGCCGATGACATCACATGCATGTGGGAGTTGCCGTTTACGGCAGGGCTATAAAGAAAAGGTGTGGGTATGGCGTTCCTTTACAGCGCATGCACCGGTGACATTCCTGGCTTCATGTAAAGTAAATATCTCCTAAATGGTGCACGCTTAGGAGATATTTACTGTACCTATAGGCAAGCTTTATAGTTTATTCCCACTTAAAGCAGTAGGAGGCCATTCCCACTGGGCCTCACATTTTGGTCCACCTATGTGGAAAAGTTTGATTAAGAAATTTCTGCAATAGCAAAGTTTGTTGGGACACCATCTTGCTGACACAATTTTTAATGCAACTTGAACAATAGAATGTCATCTAAGCAAGATAAAAAAAGAGTAACGTACAGAGGTAAGCTGTTACTTTACCAGAAAAGAAATATGGTCCAATCAGTCACCAAATATCCCCACCCACACCTTCAGCTGTGGATCAGTTGGAAAATGGCCGTCAGCCACCCGGTTTGGATTGGATTTCACATCAGTAACATGCATTGTATCATTAACACTACCATAGAAATAAATGAGGCTCTATTATAAATAAAAATAAATCAAATGAGGTCCCGCTGTTGTAACAACGCACAACATTCCACACACCCATCAGTATCACCACACAGTCCCTGGACCAGATGCATTTCATAGAGATG
The DNA here is from genome assembly GCF_037356315.1 of Lithobates pipiens. Taxonomy (NCBI): domain Eukaryota; kingdom Metazoa; phylum Chordata; class Amphibia; order Anura; family Ranidae; genus Lithobates; species Lithobates pipiens. The sequence continues at coordinate 266,085,687 of NW_027507785.1, read as the reverse complement.
GAAATGATGACTTCTAATAATTCGAGGCCCATGGATCCAGACATTTGGTACACCATGTATACAAACAGGACTCACGGGGACTGGACACATCATCCTTGGAGAGTCGTGTATTCATAAAGCTTCTTCTCATAGTAGAATGAAAACACTAAAGGGTACAGTTGTCCTAGCAACCAGATTCTCCCACTCATAATCCCAATGCTGTATGGGAGAATGATGAGAATCCCTATGGCTTGTTATAATGAAAACCTGTTTTCCCTCACTTCTGCATGTAGCTTAATTACTGGACTCCCTGTCATATAACAAAGTGTGGTATTCCTCGTTTAGTAGCTGAAACATTGTCCCTCAACCTGCTCCTTCCTAAACCTACTACAACCACGGAAGCTGATGGAAGCTAAAGACTACAAGACACATTAAAATGGCTTAATGGTTGGCACTTCTGCCTTGCAGCACTGGGGTCCTCAGTGTGAGTCCTGCTCAGAACACAGAGGTTATTTACTAAGGCCGGGAGCACACTAGCCGCGGCTCGCAGCAGGGGGTCCGGTGCATCCCTGTTCTTCATTTCAGGTGCAAATCAAGTCAGAATTTTTGCCTCAATTTGAACCTGAAATGGAGCCAAAAGACGCACAGGACCTTTTACCAGTGCGGAACATGGCCACCCCGGAGGTGTGCAAATCAGCTCTATTGAGAGCCGTCAGTTTCCTGTCATGGGAATTACATGCGGGAAAACCCGCATCCAATTCGCATAAGTGAGAACCCAGCCTAAGGCTGCATTCACACCTGAGTGTAGCATTTTCAGGCAGAAAATCATGCTAATTTAACGTGATTTTGCGGCGTTTTGTCACAATTTTGTGCATGGCAAAAGGTCACCAATGTAAAAAGAAGTAAAACGCTCAAATCTGCCCGATTTGAGCGACAAAAAAGAGGCCGGAACTTGTTTGAGCTTCAGGCGACTTGGAGTGGAGATGTGAATCGTCTCCATTGAGAATAATAGATTTTATTTCCCCTCCAGCATTTTGTAGCTTCAGGCTTCAAACTACAAAACGCTCAGGTGTGAATGCAGCCTAAATCTGGAGAGTGCAAAATCTGATGTAGCTCTGCATAGAACCCAAGGATGCCTCACCTTCTGCGGCAACATCAGATTAAGAGCTTTGAATTCTCAGGGAGAGAAGCGCCATATAAATAAATGAAAAAATAATAATAAAAAGAAAAAAAAAACAAAGACTATGCCCTTCATGCTCTCCTCCAGACCCACAAAGTGTGAGAACTTCTTAACTTCTAAAGTGGAACTTCCGCTCATCGGAACCCTCCCCCCCTCCGGTGTCACCTTTCAGGGGGGGGGGGGGCGGTGCAGATACCTGTCTAAAACAGATATTTGCACCCACTTCCAGGCATAGACTCCCACGGGAGTCTATGCTTTTTCCTGTCCCGGCGCTTTGTCTGCTGGGACCCACACAGGTCCCAGAGACAGAGCGGAGCATTCTCATTGCGCTGCGCGACTCACGCATGCACAGTAGGGAACCGGGAAGTGAAGCCGCAACTAATCACTTCCTGATTCCCTCACCGAGAATGGGGGCGACAGCAGCCAAGAGATCGATCTGCCTCAGCTGCCGACATCGCTGGACCCCAAGACAGGTGAGCGTCCATTTATTAAAAGTCAGCAGCTGTAGTATTTATAGCTGCTGGCTTTTAAATATTTTTTTTTTCCAGTGGAATCCCTCTTTAAGTTAAGGAAATGAAGCCAAAGAATCAACATTCCCCCGAGAAGAGGTCAGCAACGGAAGGAAGCCCCTATACCAGCGATGGCGAACCTTGGCACCCCAGATGTTTTGGAACTACATTTACCATGATGTTCTTGCACTCTGAAGTGTAGTTGAGCATCATGGGAAATGTAGTTTCAAAACATCTGGAGTGCCAAGGTTCGCCATCACTGCCCTATACCTTTCTCATGATCTGGTATATTTACTATAGGAGTATAAACTGTACAGTGGGGTAAATAATTATTTGATCCCTTGCAGATTTTGTACGTTTGCCCACTTACAATGAAATGATCAGTCTATAAGGCCTCTTTCACATGGGAGGCTGTTCTGCCCTGTTAAAAGCATGTTTGGTTAGTTTGAAATTCCAAGACTCCATGCACAGCGATCACTTGTAGTTGTACACTGCGATTATCTACGTTTACATGCAGCTGCGTTTAGCTGCGTTGGAACATTCTTCACATTTCTGAGGTGCTTCCTGCTTTTTTTTTTTTTCCTTGTTGCTGCCGCTATCCGCAGGAGAAATAGTTCACTGAAATTACCTGCAGTTTTCAGCAGATAGATGCAATAAATCAGTCCTGGACGCAGTCAAATTTATTTTTTCTAACCGCACAAAACTCCATGTAACAAAACCGCTGCTAAATGCAGTGTGTGAATGGGGTCATATGAAACACTGCGAGTTTAGCTGTGGTAGATAACTTCATCTCTCTGCAGCTAAAAGCTGAATTCTATCCGCCCATATGAAAGGGGCCTACCGGTTATCATAGGTGCATTTTAAATGATAGAGCCAGAATGTCAACCAAAATCCAGAAAAAAAACACGATACAAATATTATCAACTGAGTCGCAGTTCAGTGAGTAAAATAAGTATTTTATCCCCTACCAACCAATAATTCTGGCTTTCACAGACTGACGACAGTATGTGCTCATGTGGTACACAGATTAGTCCTGTCAATTTAAAGTGGTTGTATACCCTAAAATGAGACTTTACATTAATATTTCCATCCATTCATGCAAAATCCATTTTCATTAATCATTTTTTCCCTACCTGCTTCCTTCCTGTACAATCTGTATATTTCTCACTCGTTACGTCACCGCGCATGCGCAGTAATACACGAAAAATCCGGCAGCCCGAGCCCGGCCGGAATGATTCTTGTGTCTGTCGGGGCTGCGTCATTTACTGTTGTAGACGTCAGCCCCGACATCCCGCGATGATTCCTCGTGTTTATTTATGAGGCTTGGATATTGTGCACGTATTGCGCATGTGCGGGATTACAGAGCGCAGCGCGAAGTGTGGGCGGAAATAAGAATTGCAGAGAACAAGGAAGAACCACATCTGTGATGGCGCTGATTTAGTGACTAAAAAACGAAATGGAAACAGCGCGGATTAGACAGTAAGGAAAACTTTTTACATAATGGCGCCTAGCTATATAGATGTATAATGTCTCGCTCATTACAAATATGGTCTTAGATTAAAACATAGAGTAGGGTTTACTATCGCTTTAAGAAGGTGCTCCTAAAGACACCTTGTTACATGTATAAAAGAAACCTGTCCACAGACTCTCTTTCTTGCATTCAAACCTCACCATCAAAGGACAAGACCAAAGAGCTATTAAAGGACGTCAGGGACATTGTAAAGCTGCACAAGGCTGGAAGGGGCTACAAGAACATCAGCAAGAAGCTTGGTGAGAAGGAGAAAACGGTTGGGGCAATTATTTGCAAATGGAAGAAATACAAAATAACCAAAGCGCCCTCGTTCTGGAGCTCCATGCAAGATTTCACCTCATGGTGTAAGGATGACGAGTGAGGGATTAGCCCAGAACTAGCTTGTGAATGATCTCGCAGTTGGGACCACAGTCACCAAACAAACCATTGGTAACACAATACGTCATCATGGATCTTCCGCAAGGTCCCCCTCCTCAAGAAGGCACATGTACAGATCTGTCTGAAGATAAAAATCGAAATGATTCAGAAAAGGATTGGGAGAAAGTGCTGTGGTCACATGACACCAAAATTTAGTTTTTTGGCATTTACTCGACTTGCTGTGTTTGGAGGAAGAAAAACGCCAACTATGACCCCAAGAACACCATTCCTACAGTCAAGCACGGAGGTGGAAACATGCTGCTTTGGGGCTGTTTCTTTGCCGCATTGAGGGGCCATATATTGTAAAATCTTGGATGAGAATCTTCTTCTGTCAGCCAGAACAATGAAGATGGGTCTCGGATGGGTATTCCAGCATGACAATGACCCAAAACATACCGCCAAGGCAATGAAGGAGTGCCTCAAGAAGAAGTACATTAAGGTCATGTATGAAGTGGCCTAGCCAGTCTCCAGACCTTAATCTTACAGAAGAGTTAAGGAGTGAGCTGAAACGGAGTTGTCAAGTGACAGTCAAGAAACCTTAAGGATTTAGAGAACATCTCTAAAGAAGAGTGGACCAAAATCCCTCCTGAGATGTGTGCAAACCTGGTAGCCAACTACACAAAACGTCTTACCTCTGTGCTTGCCAACAAGGGTTGCTTCACCAAGTACTAAGTCATTTTTTGCTTGGGAATCAAATACTTAACTTTACTCACTGAACTGCAACTCAACTTATAACACTTGTATCATTTGTTTTTTTCTGAATTTTAGGTTGATTTTCTGTCTCTTATTTAAAATACACCTATGATAAAATGATAGACCCTTCATTTCTTTGTAAGTAAGCAAACTTACAAAATCTGCAGGGGAATAAATAATTATTTTTCCCACTCTACATCCTCACAGTATTGGAGATATGTACTATATGAGTGCATACACTTATCAGCAACACAGTAACACCATGAATACCCATTGAGGAATGGACTCCACTAGACCTATGAGGGTATGCTGTGATATCTGGCACCAAGCCATCAGTAGCAGATCCTTTAATTCCTGTACGTTGCAAGGTGCGGCCTCCATGGATTGGATTTGTTTTTCACAGACGCTCTATTCGATTGAGGTCTGGAGAATTTGGATGCCAACACCTCAAAACATTCTTGAAATCATCAGACCAGGCCAGCTTCTTCCATTGCTCTGTGGTCCAGTTCTGATGCTCAAGTGCCCAATGAAGGCACTCTTGTCAAAGTTGCTCAAATTCTTCCCCTTGTCCACGTTTCTGTTTTCAGCACATAACTTCAGGGACAACATGTTCACCTATTATATAGAGATAGTGCACAGAACAGCGTTAACGGTATGACCACTGACAGGTAAAGTGAGTAACATTGACTATCTCGTTGCAATGGCATTGAAAGTCAGCGAGAGATATAAATATATATATATCTATATCTCTTGCGGACTTTCAGGTGCCATTGCAACGAGATAGTCAATGTTACTCACTTTACCTGTCAGTGGTCATACCATTAAGGCTGTTCTGTGTACATAGTGATAGGGGATATATACGATAGGACAAGCCTGGACAAATCTCACCCAGAGCTAGGAGCCACACTGGGATACCCTCCCCCATGGATCGTCATGACAGTCAGGGAACAGGTATTTTCAGGATATGCATTATAGTAATGGTGATATGCATTGTATTCTAGTATCTTTGTTTACAGTGTCACTGTTATTATATTGCTATAGGAGTATATACAGCCTGTCAATGATGGGTGATGGGTACTATATGATGGGTAACATGTATCATAGTATTAGGAATATGTAGTACATACTGCTGTCAGTGATAGGTGACGTGTGTAACCCTTGGTTCACACCAGTATGGCTTTGAAGTCGCTCTACTTCAGTGCAATTTCAGGTGCAGCTTGCTGACATCTCAGCGACTTCATTTAACGGATGTCAATGCAAGTTGCAGTGAAATCGCACAGAAATAGTGTGGGGACCTTTTTAAAAGATTTGAACAGTTCCATTGTTGAAAATGGAGTGTGACTTGTATTATGACTTTGAGCTGTCAAATTGTATAGCAAGTCATACTGGTGTGAACCGGGGTTTATAGTCATATTTTTTTGTTTATTTACATTCTCACTGCTATTCTAGTCCAGCCTGCTTACATGTGTCCCTGCTCCGCAGACTCCTTGAATATCCCTTTCTTATCTCAGGAGGATGCAGGAGCAGGGACTCATTGGCTGGAGGACCATGGGAAGACTGCAAGCTGGAAAAGACATCCCGGGACCCAGGGTGTGGTGGTGGATTGCATCAGGACAACACTGGGTTTGCTGGGCAGGTAGGTATGTTTATTTTGGATAGCCCTGGGGAGGAGGGAAGGAAAAGGGGAGGAGTAAGGAAACAGACTGACACTAATGATCTGGCATAGGAGGGAACGTTGTGACAACGGATGGAGGAAGTGATGACAGAGCGGGCAGTGCAAAGATCAGAGGGACAGATGTCAATAGCACTCAATGGCCTGGTTGTCAGACAATTATACAGTTGCCACGGTGACCTGGCGACTGAACTAGGCCTGCTATAGCAGGATATACATCCAGTCATTGATGGGTGATATTTAGTATCTGATGAATGACATGTATTATAGTACTAGGAATAAGTAGTACACATCCTCATCGGTGAGATTTTTTTACTGCATTGATAATAAGTATTATAGGAGTGCCGATATGTAATATAGTATTGCTGATTAGTATTAGCCTAGATAAACACTTGTGCGATCTCCGACATTACATGTGATTCGCACCACAGTTGCCGATTGCATGCAATGTCTGGCAATCGCTCTGGTTCCCGCATTGCATACGTTTGAACCTAGGCTTAAAGTATTGGCAATTAGCATTGCTGACCGGTATCATAGTATTGGTGATTTGTATTATAGGATATATGTACTGTGATGGGAACACAACGTGGGTGTCAGTGATGGGTGAAATATCATCTATATATTGTTGCTGACGTGAACCCCTCGCCCTGTCGGGGGGGGGGGGGGGTGGGGGGGGAACGTGAACCCCTCCGGTGTGTCGGAAGAGGGGAACCCCCTCCGGTGTGTCGGAAGAGGGGAACCCCCTCCGGTGTGTCGGAAGAGGGGAACCCCCTTCGGTGTGTCGGAAGAGGGGAACCCCCTCCGGTGTGTCGGAAGAGGGGAACCCCCTCCGGTGTGTCGGAGGAGGTGAACCCCCTCCGGTGTGTCGGAGGAGGTGAACCCCCTCCGGTGTGTCGGAAGAGGGGAACCCCCTCCGGTGTGTCGGAAGAGGGGAACCCCCTCCGGTGTGTCGGAAGAGGTGAACCCCTCGGTGTGTCGGAGGAGGTGAACCCCTCGGTGTGTCGGAGGAGGTGAACCCCTCGGTGTGTCGGAGGAGGTGAACCCCTCGGTGTGTCGGAGGAGGTGAACCCCTCGGTGTGTCGGAAGAGGTGAACCCCTCGGTGTGTCGGAGGAGGTGAACCCCTCGGTGTGTCGGAGGAGGTGAACCCCTCGGTGTGTCGGAGGAGGTGAACCCCTCGGTGTGTCGGAGGAGGTGAACCCCTCGGTGTGTCGGAGGAGGTGAACCCCTCGGTGTGTCGGAGGAGGTGAACCCCTCGGTGTGTCGGAGGAGGTGAACCCCTCGGTGTGTCGGAGGAGGTGAACCCCTCGGTGTGTCGGAGGAGGTGAACCCCTCGGTGTGTCGGAGGAGGTGAACCCCTCGGTGTGTCGGAAGAGGTGAACCCCTCGGTCTGTCGGAGGAGGTGAACCCCTCGGTGTGTGAGATGATGTGAACCCCTCGGTGTCGGTGTCACTCACCGTGCTGGGTGAAGATATTGAAGCCGGCGTTGTCAGGGTTGCTCTTCCCGATCGGCTCTCTCCTGCGGCTGCCGGTGGTCCCCGGTTGGTGGCTCGGTCTGCTCCCGGTGCTCCGGTTCCCTCTGGGCGGTGGCGGTGCCCCGGGGGGCTCCCGGCCTACCTGCTGGCCCATCCCCGGCCTCTCTTGAGCCGCTTCTCCGCCTCTGCAGCAACAGCCACCGGGATGGCCCCAGGCGAGCCGATCACATGATCCTCTCGGCGGCCAGCGGTTCTATGGACGGCTCACCCCAGGCAGGGCCCGTTTCCCCCTCCCCGGTCTCACTTCACGATGACAGCCGGGCGGCGGTCCTCGGATCCCCGATTTACGGGCTCTGACTCCGCGACTCCGCCGCAGCCCAGGCCGCCGCCATATTAACCAGCGAGAAGCGACAGCAGCCGCCCAGAGCGCCCCCTGTCATTAGCGAGAAATACCCAGAGCGCCCTCTCTCCACGGAGCCGGGAGCCCTCCACAAAGATGGCGGCGTGAGAGCTTCCTGTGCACGTCCTGTAACCCCAACCGCCACCTAGTGTCCGCTTTGAGGTATTACCGCCCAGGACTGCAGGCTGTCAAATGCCACTTTTTGGTATGTGGAATATTTCCATAGAAGTCATACAATCCCTAATCACCTGAACCCCTAGCTCTGCTGGAGCCAGATTCATCCGTCCTTCTTTCCTCCTAATCTATTAACCTTTATGATCTGATGCACTGACCACTATAAAAATGTATTTATTAAACTGAGCCTAGAGTCACACTGATGCAATGCAGACATTGCATGTGATTCACACAGGAATCGCACCGCATTCCTGTGCACATCACATGCGATGTCTGTGAGGTGAGATTTCAGCCATACAGTTTGCATGGCTAAAATCGCATCCGTGCCAAAAGGGTGCAGGACCCTTTTTTCCCCATGTATTGCATTGCTTGGATGTTCACACCCATACAATGCGATTCTGGCAATCGCACTGCATTTTGCAATCTGTTTCAGGGTGTCCTTAACATTGACACAGATCACATGGACGCCGTGAGATTATAATGTAGTGCAGGAAAACACACAGCATTCAATGCGTTTCTGGCATTGTATAAGTGTAAACCTAGCCTTAATGTAACCCTTAGGGCCGGTTCACACTAGACACGGTGTGAATTCGCTGCAAATCCACATCGCATCTAAATCGCAAACCTTTTTATGAAAACTGATTGCGGAGCGTATGTTAAGTTAACGACACCCCGCAATCAGTTTGCTAAATGCATCACGATTTGCAGAATTGGATCGCATGGCTGTTCACACTTATGGAATCCGATTCTGGAGCCCACGCAAAAAAGGATCCTGCACAAGTTTGGTCCGAATGCGATGCAAATTCAGCTATACAGTTTGTATGGATGAATTTGCATCGCACAGAAATCACATGTGATCTGCACAACAATGCAGTGCAAATCACATGCGATGTCTGGCCTCGTACTAGTGTGAATCGGCTCTAACAATGGACTTCTCTGATTTGCTCCCTTTGGTCTGTTAAAGTGACACTAAACAATATCCTTATTCACCAAAAACCATCTATACAGATCTACAACTCGATGGCCCTGTAATCAGTTTTCCATGAAATTGCTTCTTTTCCGCCTCCTTATAACATCCTCTGTGAGCTCCCAAACTTCTCCTCCCCCCTCACTTCTGTTTGTCTGGAAGGAGTAGTGCACCTTAACCACTTTAGCCCCAGGAGGATTTACCCCCTTCCTGGCCAGAGCACTTTTTGCGCTTTGGAACTGCGTCCCTTTTTCTTACAATTGCGCGGTTGTACGACATTGCACCCAAACAAAATTGACATCCTTTTTTTCCCCACAAACAAAGCTTTCTTTTGGTGTTATTTGATCACCTCTGCGTTTTTTATTTTTGGCGCTATAAACAAAAAAAAGCGTCAATTTTGAAAAAAAAAAGCCATATTTTTTATTTTTTGCTATAATAAATATCCCCCAAAAATATATGAAAAAAACAAATGTCTTTCTCAGTTTAGGCTGATATGTATTCTACTACATATTTTTGGTAAAAAAATCGCAGAAAGCTTATATTGTTTGGTTTGCGCAAAAGTTATAGCGTCTACAAAATAGGGGATAGATTTATGGCATTTTTATTATTCATTTTTTTTTATTATTAGTAATGGCGCCGATCTGCGAATTTTATCGTGACTGCGACATTATGGTGGACATATCGGACATGTTTGACACCATTTTGGGACCATTGGCATTTATACAGCGATCAGTGCTATAAAAATGCACTGATTACTGTGTAAATGACACTGGCAGGGAAGGGATTAAACACTAGGGGGCAATCAAGGGGTTAAGTGTGTCCTAGGGAGTGATTCTAACTGTGGGGGGGATGAGCTACCACTCACATGACAGCGATCACTGCTCTCGATGACAGAGAGCAGAGATCTCTGTCTTGTCACAAGACAGAACAGTGAAATGCCTTGTTTACAAAGGCATCTCCCCGTTCTTCCGCTCCGTGACACAATCGCTGGCCCCCTGTGGACATCGAGTGAAAATGCTGCGATTTATAGGGGACGTACCTGTACCCCCATTTGCCCAGGTGCACCATTGTGCCAACGTACATTGTCGTGCTCTGGTCAGCATGTGGTTAATTGCTGCCATTTGCACTGCTCTCTATACACACTACAAATCCCATATGCCCCATACACACGGTCGGACATTCCGACCACAAAATCCGTCAGATTTTTTTCTGACGGATTTTGTCTGAAACTGGTGTTGCATACACACAGTCGGACAATGTTGTCGGAAAATCAGATCGTTGGGAACGTGGTGACGTTCGTTGCGTATGACAGAACTTACGTAGAGGCTAGTAGCCAATAGCTTTGGTCTCGTAATTTGATCTGAGGATGCGTGGCGTGGCAAATTTAGTCCGTCGGAATTACCGATGGAAAAAGTCAGATAGAGCCCACACACGATCGGATTTTCCGACAATATATTCCGATTTGAGCTTTTCCGTCTGAATTTCTGACCGTGTGTACAGGGCATTAGTCCATATCAGGAGCAAACAAGAAAGGGTGTCTACATTCCTACATACAGTAGGGCCATGGAGAATGAAAATAGCCACCCTCTAACTAAAAGTCAGATTGTAGCAAAAAAAAAAAAATGGAATATAGAGATTTGTAGGAGGCTGAAAGCAATAGAAGGCACTTTTTTTGGAGTTAGGTATGTAGACATGATTAGAATTTTTTAGTTCAGGCCCACTTTCAGAAGTTTAGCAAAATAAACACTGGGCAGGGCTGACACCACTCAGTCCACAAAAATGTTGTGTGTTGTCAGCCCAATTAACCACCTGCCAACCCGATAGAAACACCTTTAGGATGAATTAGAGCGGAGACTGCAAGCCAGGCCTTCTCATCCACATCAGTGCCTGACCTCCCAAATGTGCTTCTGGAAGAATGGTCAAACATTCGCATAGACACACTCCTAAACCTTGTGGAGAGCCTTCCCAGAAGAGTTGAAGCTATTATAGCTGCAAAGGGTGGGCCAGCTCAAGATTGAACCTACATAGTAAAACCGGGATGCCATTACAGTTCATGTTCGTGTAAAGGCAGGTGTCCCAATACTTTTGGTAATATAGTGTATGTTAAAAATCTCTAATGCCAATTAATTTGTCCAATATTAAGTATTAATTATTAGTCCCTCTGTAACTCCCACAATGTCTTGTTATTAAAGTGGAATTACACGGCAGCTGAGCACCACAAACCAAAAACATGTTAATTAATTTTAAAATGTTAAAAAAATTTAAAATTTATTTTTAATATTCAAAGCAAACTTCCCCATCCATCCACGTCTCCATGGTTTATTTTGCTAAGAAATCACTTTGTGGAGAGTTTATTGCATCCTTTGTGTTATATTGGAGGTTGTCACGTGACCGCTCTTGGTAAGGGCATCCATCCTACATCATGTTATGCTAAGTAGTAATTCTACGTGTAAGTTACCATACATACATATATACAGTATATATATTGTAAATCTCTATTTTTTATTATGTTTTGTGCTTTTGGTTTGGTTTGTTCACATGTGTTCATGTTACAGATTACACCACTATACCAACCCCTATAGAAGACTTACAACTTTTGAGTTGAAACGCGTCAGCTTTTTTGTAAATTTTAAAGTGGTTTTAACCTCTTTAAAACAGCTAGTTAAAGGGAAAAGTTTACCCCGGCTGCCCCTGCTCCCACCATTCATCCAGTGCTCCTGTGCCTCCTGGCTGCTCCTCTGCTCTGTGTATGGTAGGCAAGAGGACATGACTGTGAAGGGGGAGTGGGGGGGGGGCAGAGGTTGATGTGAAGACGGCAGTGCTGTGTGTGTGGGGGCTGATATGAAGGAGGTGGCAGATGTGAAGGGTCAGATCACATTATTGTGGCAGGAGGGGGAGGGTGATGTGAAAGGGGAACAGTGTTGTGGTGGGGGGGGGGGTGATGTGAAGGGGGTCAAGTGCTGGTAGGGAGGTAGATTTGCAGGGGCAGTGCTGTGTGTGGTGGAGGGGTGATGTAAAGGGGCTCTCTCATTACTTTCCCCTTGCAAATGCTAGGGGGAAGGAAGGCTCCTAAATGACACAACCATGGGACCAGATGGGACAGCAGTTTGATCCGGATCCAGACGGCAGTCCACCATTTGGTGATGCCTGATATACAATATCTCACAAAAGTGAGTACACCCCTCACATTTTTGCAAATATTTCATTCTATCTTTTCGTGTGACAACACTGAAGAATTGAGACGTTGCTACAATGTAAAGTAGTGAGTGTACAGCTTGTATAATGGTGTAAATTTGCTGTCCCCTCAAAATAACTCAAGACACAGCCATTGGTATCTAAACCGCTGGCAACAAAAGTGAGTACACCCCCAAGTAAACCCACTACACCCACTATTCTACATTGTTACAAAGTGTAATTTTTTCAGTGTTGTCACGTGAAAAGATATAAAAAAATTTTTACAAAAATGTGAGGGGTGTACTCACTTTTGTGAGATACTGTATGTGGTGGTTTTGTATCTATGCACATTTTCTTTTGTTGCCTTATATTGTAGACCAGGGATGCCCAACCTGTGGTCCGGGGGCCACATGTGGCCCGCGGAGCCCTCTGATGTGGCCCGCGACCTCCTGCTCTGGGACAGAATAGAAAGAATACTGTTATTAAAGGTCAGTTTATTACTAAAATCACAGTGTATATATGGGCACATCTGTTCTGCAGTGGGTACTGGGCTGCTTTCAAACTGATCCGCAAGTGCAGAGCAGTTTACCTGCAGGTTACCTGCACTGAGCCATAGACTTCTATTATTACCTGCGCGTTTGGTGAGCTTTCTGAAAGTGCACCAAACCTGCAGAATATAATATAAGTTTATTGCAAACTACAGGAGGAAAGCCAAAGATAAACTGCGTTGCACACGTGGTGCGGGTAAACCGCAGCGCATCAGTGTGAAGGCAGCTTTGGACCGCTTTCACATGGTCAGTCCAACCTATTGGACCCTCCATTCACCTCTAAGTAGTGGCAGACATAAACCGACTTGTGTTCTACCTCCAATACGATCCACCAAAAAGTATCTGGGCTGCGTCTGTGTCCGCTCTGCAAATGCAAAGTGGACACGGATATGCCATCCGCCCGCTCTGCTCATTGTGGCCCGGGAGCGGTTACCAAGTCGCTTAAGTGGCCCTCGCTCTTCAAAAGGTTGGGCACCCCTGTTGTAGACTATTATCTCTGAATTTTCATTCAGTTGTTTGTAATATCGATGCCCAAAAAAAAATCCCAGGCCACTAATTTGACTTCTTGATAATGCCTTATATGTACTACTGATGTTCCAAACAGACACATCACTACCATAAAACAGTCCATGCATGGCCACACGTACTCTTGTCTATCTGTTCAGGTTCTCAGATCACCTTATACATGTTAACACAACTGCCTTGTTGCAGCACCTTGATCTTTGACCTTCATAGGACAGTACCGACTATTGACATGACCCCTGTCTGGCTGCAGATTCACCCACTTACCTGTTGCACAGTAACCCCAGCATAAAGCATACACATGATTTGACACAACCAGCACAATCTTTTTTTTTTTAAACCAACAAACATCCAAGTGATTTCAAAGGTAAGATTACTGTATTGTGCAAAAGGTGTATAGTGAAATCTGATGCAAGAAGAGATGAAACACCAGACAGCAAGCAGTGTCTGACATGGCAGGTTACATTTTAACTCTATTTGTAGAGAGCTGATCTCTTTTTTCAGGTCTGACCCTGGTGCTTGGGTTTTTAGGTATATCTCAGGGATAATGTCCCTATGTAATGCCTAGCTTCTTTAAAATCTGCGTTTAAAGTTTTCATATAGTCCATTGAACGCCATCCTGCTGTCCTTTGTAAAAAAAAGAAATATTAACCAACATGTTATGTTTAAAGTACCTTCCTACCCAGGGGCGGACTGACAACTCATGGGGCCCCCAGACAATAGGAGATTATGGGGCCCCCAGGCAATCAGAGATTATGGGGCCAAACAGTATACACACACATAGTATATAATCACACAGTATACACGGATATGTTTCTATTGGCTGAGAAGGTACTGAAGAGGTGGGGCAGACCAAAAGGATGTCGGTAAGGGACATTTCAGAGATGTAAAAAAAACACAGATATTTACATACTGTCCCTGGTTTTACTGAGGCTGGCAACTCTGATGGGGCCCCCTAGTGGCCCGGGACCCTCGGGCAGTGTCCGAGTGGCCGAATGGTCAGTCCGCCCCTGCTCCTACCGTTCTGCTGCCAATACCATGCCATCCAAATTTCTGAAATAGCAGAGAGGGACAACGTAGGCCAGGGACACCGTAGGCCAGGGACACCTCTGTCACATCCCCCGGACACAGAGCATGAAGATAGAATGCACAAAAACAAATTGGTTAAAGCGGGAGTAAACCCAGTTTCAAAAAACACTTACATTTCCGGCATGCCAGAAATGCTAACTTTCAAACCATCCAATGGCTGGTGTCATAACTGATCACATGTGCAGCATTATGGCAGTTGAAGAATCATTAGAGGCCAAGATGGCAGCTTCCTTGACTGAAAACGATAGAAGGGTTTACTTCCACTTTAAACCCCCACATAAGAACCCAGAATGACAATACTTAGGCCTCTTGCACACTACAGCTTGAAAAAGCTCAGTACTGCTTATTTTTTTTACTGAGCTAAAATACAGCCCGTTAATTGTAATGTGCCTATGCACACAGGTGTGTAAACAAGAGCCGTGTATTCTTCAGTAAAAAAAAAAATAGAAATAGAAAAATCTGCATATTTGGTCAGTAATTTACACCTCATAATGCGCACATTTGTGTGTAAATGGGCATTAAAGTGGTTGTAAACCCTTACAAACCACTTTGACCTACAGGTAAGCCTAGATTAAGGCTTACCTGTAGGTCCAAGAAATATCTCCTAAACCTACACAGCTTAGGAGATATTTGCCGATATGTTACCGGTGATATGCCGTGAGTGGCGGCTCCCGTGCGCATGTGCAGGAGTGACGTCATCGCGGCTCCGTCGAATGACAGCACCGGAGCAGCAAGACCCACCAAGAAGATGGAAGCTCCGTACACAAGGGGACATCGGTGACTTCGCTGGCTCCTGTGTCAGGTAAGTGACACATAATGGACTACTATGCGATACATAGTAGCCCATTATGCTTTACCTTTGCAGGGAATCAAAGAGGAAGTATACTCATCAGGGTTTACTTCCTCTTTAACATATTGTGAAAGTGAGAAAAAGTTTGTGTGTATGCGCGTAAAAATGTGCAAACGCATATGCATGAAGATACACGCAAATACATACAAAAAAAAAAAAAAGGCTGAGAAAATAGCACACACAAGAAAATTTTCTGAAGTGGACTTTACCAGCACCACACGGAGACCATAATGTTAAATATTTATTAATTTAGAGATAGAATAAAAATGTTTAGTGCAGTATAATATATGATATTTAAATTGTGCAGTTTTATGGAGTTGTTTACTTCAGACCAGGAAGCAGAACATTGGAGGATTAACAAGAGACAGAGACTTGGTTCCAATATACTGTAGGGAAATCTCTTCCAAATCAGGGGTAGTTGGGATATATGCAATACTTCCGACTATGGCAGAACTTGTGACATTCACATGATCATCTAACAGTGCAGCACTCAGTGTGCCTATCCAGACTCCTGTCCAGCAAAAAAGACACCTGTCAAGACTCCTGTGCCAGCAAACCAGGCAACGTCAAGACTCAAGTCAAGTGTCAGCATAGAAGGTGCACATCAATAATTTTGTGCTAGCAAAATGGGAACCCTACAAGGCTCATGTGCTAGGAAACCAGATGCTTGTCCAGACTCCTGTACCAGGAAACCAGGTGTCCATCCAGACTTCCAATCCAGCAACCAAACACCTGGATTCCTGCGCCACCAAAACCAAGTGCATCTTGATTCCAGTGACAGCACTGCAGGCGCCAGTCCAAACTCTTGTGTAAGCATGCAGGCAGGTACCGTCTACTTTCTCCAGTGCAGGTGGTGCTATGCGCAGCAGCACTGCAGTTGAGGAGGAAGTCAGGGGGAATATGGTTTCTCTATGGTTTCCTGGGTCACTGGGGAAGCAATCCAATTGAATGCTGCCGTACCATTTGACTCTGACAACCATCTTAAGTCAAGCAGAGCTTTTTTACGGCCCTGGCTCCCAGGTTTGGCTCACTTTTGGCGAGTTGTTAGAGTAGGGACGGTTACCCTGCCTGTGAGAGACAGTACTAGTGCTAGGAAAAGGGTCCTGACAAGAAGGGAAAGCTTAGGGTCACATCTCTTTTGGACACTTCTCTGATTGGGCACGAGATGGCAAGGCCGCATTCTGCTCCCTCGCTGCCAGTCCAACTGGGAACTGCTTCTTCACGGTTTTGGAAACTGTGAGTGCACCAGGCTGGGTAGCTTTCCCACCGGGCTTGTTGTGAACTGTTGCTGCATTACTTCAAAACAAGTTTTACATTGCATCCAACTATATGAATTATTGCTGCGGCGCACGCTGCACTCCACCTACAAGCACACCACCCGCTCATCCAGGCTTTTGTGCCAACAAACCAGGCACTTATCCAGATTCCTGTGCTAGTAAATTAGGTGCTCGTTGAGCTTCTGATGTCAGAATCCAAGACACCTACCCATACAGTTTCAGCACATTGAGTGCCCATTCAGACACTTGTGCCCACAAGCTAGACAGCTGTCCAGACCACTGTGCCAGCACACAGGTTGCTCTACCAGACTGCTGTGCCAGCAAGCCAGGTGCCTGTCCAAACTCCTTTGTAAGCAAACCACTAACCAGATACCTGTCCAGATTCCTGTGCCAAAGGTTGTATGTTTATGGGCTACCCCAAACCTGTGCGGTGACACCTTGACTTGACTAGTCCTGGAAGAATATCTAAACACCTGGGACTGAGTTTATCACACAATAGTTCTACAAACCAGTTGTGCTTTCTTTCTTGAATACCTTGGTGTATATATATCTAATAGTATATTGCAAAAAAATATTAATTTCAGGTTACATGGAATATGCCATTTATGTTTTCTTTCTGTAATTAATATGGTCAGAAGAAAAAAGAATGAAAATAAAAAAATATATTTTTTACCCTTTTTATTGTCAGGTAAATATAAAATTTTAGAGATGCAGTACCCTGATGTTAAGGCAGGATGGCTACTAAATTTATCTGCCAAGTGATAGTTGCCTTGGCCAATTGATAGGAGGTCAATTGGTTTCAGCTTAATTCTGGAATTGCCGCACTTCTCTCTTCTGTCACTAGATGGCCGGGTATCTGGTGGCATTAGATAAGACAAGGGCATTGCAAGGACAGATTTGGAATTAATGGGGTGTCTCAGCCAATGGGCAGGGATTTTCTTGGGTCCCTTGGCCTGCTGGGAGAGCCTATTTATTTTTGTGGAGTCAGGTGACTGGGTTTCTATGCCACCTGGATGGCTTTCTGGGTGGACATGTGTTGTAATGCCCCAGGCTGTTAGGCCATAAGCCTTGGGCCTATCCCGGGGACATCTGGCTGCTAGGCTGTCTGAGGGCCTATCCAAAAACAAGAGAGCAGTGTAGGGTTGGGACTGCGCCTTGCAGTCCAACCAAAAGTAACAGTTCCACTGGCCCGGGGAACCAGTCATGGTCGGAGGTAGAGGGGAAGCTGTCGCCACTAAGAGGCCATCCATCTCGCCACTGGAGACCACCGTACGTAAGCTGAGGACAGTACCAGAGCAGACTTCTCACCAGCCAGGGACGTTGAAGAAGTGGGAAAACTTCAGCAAGTGCCAAGTCAGGGACCCAGAGAGGGAAGTTCACATTTCAGTATATTAGAAAACTGAGGCCGTGTACACACGGGCGGATTGTCTGCCCAACTAAGTTCGGCAGACAATCCGACAGACAGTCCGTTCAAAATTAGCATGAACGGACTTGACCACACACGATGAGCAGACAGTCCGCTGAAAGCGTGCGTGATGACGTGTACAGCACGTACGATGGGACTAGAAAAACGACGTCCTATACACTGCAATGCAACCTTCGGCCGTGTAAACCCTTTCTGAGCATGCGCCATACTTAGTCCGTCCAACTTGCCTACTCACGAGCGGACTGTCCGCTGAAACCAAGTTTGGACGGACAAAACCAAGTTTGAACGGACTGTCTTACGGAAATTCCGTAAGACTTTGTTCGTCAGACTGTCCGCTGAAAAAGTCCGCTGAAGCCCACACACGAGCGGATTGTCCGCTGAAACACTGTTCAGCGGACTAAGTTGGGCAGACAGTCCGCCCATGTGTACGCGGCCTGATGCCACCAGGATTGAGCTGAAATATGTGATTTATTTCTTTTTTCCTAATTATATTGGCATATTCATTTTGTTCTGATTGTTTTTTTATTGTGCAATTTTGAGTGATATTTTTCTTAAAAGGAAAAAAATTCAAATGCATGTACCTTGTGCCAATTAGTCTTACCCCATGGTTGCAACACGTAGAATGAAAAAAAGAAAGAATAGGGACAGCAGAGTGAAAGGGAAATAAGCAAGGAAAAAGGGGGGAGTAAGAGGCAAAGGGAAATACAGTGGCTCCCTGGTACCTGGCAAACACAGTTCTACTACCTAGTGTTATAATTGTCATAAGGGTCATGTAGCATGCAAGTATTGGAAGATCCAAACTCAAATGCATTGTGGTTGCACAGCTAGCTAAACATTTTTAATGGAAAACATCGTTTCTGGTCTTTTTATTACCTAAGAAAATGCTCATATTGGTTACCAGAAAATGGAAAAGTAAAGCAACAATTCGCTGTTCTTACAATTCTGCCTGGTTCGAGTAACTAGGCGAGAAATGTGTAACTTATGTAATCAGCTTAGAAAAAGGAGAGGCAAATGTAAAATACCAACATCCAGCCATTCATGGTCTGCAGCTGGCAGCCCTGCTCAGTAATGCCGCGTACACACGACCAGACTTAGGTCCGACAGACTTTCGACGGAGTTCTGACGGAGTTCTGACAGAGTTCTGACGGACTTTCCGAATGAACGGACTTGGCCACACACAATCACACCAAAGTCTGACGGATTCGAATGTGATGACGTACGACCAGACTAGAATAAGGAAGTTCATAGCCAGTAGCCAATAGCTGCCCTCGCATCGGTTTTTGTCCGTCGGACTAGCGCACACACACAAGCGGATTTCTCGGTAGGAACTGGGTCCAGCGAAGTTCTGGCGGAAAAATTTGAAACATGTTCCATTTCTAAAGTCTGTCAGACTTTTGCAAATCAAAAGTCCGCTGCAGCCCACACACGATCGAATAGTCTGCCGGAATCATTCCGTCAGACTTTTGATGTTGAAAAGTCTGGTCGTGTGTACGCGGCATAAGAGTCTATTTGAACTGCTGAACTTAAAATGCAAAACCCTTTTTATAGGCTTGTACAGCACCCCCTGTGTGCAGTAGGTACATTTGTTTGGGCTATTGCTGTAGCCAGAGGAGCCAGTGTTAATTTGGTTAGAGTTAGATTGGCAGAGCTCCATGGGATAAGTTTCTGCCACCTCCCTCTGGCTTCTAGACCCGTAGATGGGAAGTGGGGGGGATGCCTGCATTTTTATGGGGTCTCTTTCAATCCCTGGGTGAGGATGGCCCAGAAGGTAGAGAGATAACCATAAGTATGGATTGGAGCCTGGTCACGTGGGAGCAGAGTCCAGTGGCCTGGGAGGGGACCCCTGTGCTGGTGGGGGGGGGGGGGGGGCTCTGGTTATGGTGTATTTCAGAATGCCGCAATGCTAGAGCATTGCTTTAACGTGGTTGTGAACCGCTTAAGAAAAAAAAACTGTAAGAAAACGGCATAATGTGCTAGTATGCATTGCCAAACCTTGGAAAAACACCAACCGCCAAGCCTTGGAAAAACACCATTGATGGACTACCTCCATACTGAGGTATGCCTGGGCAACCTGGTTGAGTCAGTTAGGGAATGTTGAATTGAACTGTTCATGTTGGACTATGTCTAAGAATGTAGTTAAAGTAAAGTTACATCAACTGTTTTAAGCCTGGTCTGAAGTCTTTAAAGGGGGTGCATGGAGGTTCCCAGAGTATGAAAGAACTAGAGTCAGTAAAGCACATGTGGAGTAAGAAGCAAAGCCACTACGGAAGGTGTACTTGGCAAGACAAGCAGGAGGAGTAACATAACTGCTATGGGTAACCAGAAATGGCACAAGGTACAGGTATCTGGTATAGGTGGCAGGTCCTCTGGTAGCGAGGGGGTCAGTGATTTGGCTCCTTCCCCGGTGATCGGTTTCCCAAAGCAACCAGGACCACAACATACAGGAAGAAGGGAGTTAACAAGTGCACTTATGGGGGCCGTGCTGCGATGTGCACATTGGGACCCCGTTCTATCAGTGGAAGTGAGGTGACCGAGGTACGCTGGACTGGTGGAGGGGGCATAGGCTCAGCGGTGTCCCTCCTAAATGCAATATACATCTAGATAAAAGTGACATGGGCAAAGTCACTTCACAAAGGGACTCTGTACATTTTCCACTGCACGTTGTACAAGACTTATCTCTAAACTGGGGGAACGGTCATAATGTTTGATTTTCACATGAAAACGGTGCCCTCCTGGTCCCTGGCATCAATGAGTATGAAACACGTGTAAAAGCTACCCCTTGTGCCAAGGTGAGTTTCCTCACCTACAACTATGTAACTGAGGCTGCTTACAATTTATACAATGTGCCCAGAAAGCACACCTATTAGTGCAGCAAGTACAGTAGTTCATTTGGGCTGGCATGGCCTAAATAAATTATTTAAAGTGATATTAAATTTAAATTAGGTTTTAACTTAACATAAGATAAACATGGAACCTCAGTCTCTCCTTAACTATTAAGCTAAATTTACAGTTTTTTTGCAGAACCTTGATCTTTCACCCACATAGTATAGTACCAATTATTGACATGACTCCTGTCTGGCTGCAGATTCACCTACTTACCTGTTACATAGTAACCCCAGCATGAAACGTGCATGATTTTGACACATGCAGAGCGCTGCCAATTCCAATTTTTATGGACAAATATCAGGTTTTATGCAACGCTTTTACAGTCTAATCTGATGCAAGAAGTAATAATGGCAACCAGGCAGCCAGTGTGAAAGTGTAAACATATGCCAAGTAAATAGGCAGGTCGCAGGTGGCAGGTTACATTGAAAAAATTAACATTGTGTGAGCATATCTAAGACCTGTTAGGATATAATCTACACATTGGGGGTTTTCAGGTATGTCTCAGGATGTATGCCCCAATCCCATGCCTTGCTCCTATGTTTAGAGTTTTTACATGTAACACGTCTGTTTTATTCTCTATTGTCTATATGTCTGTATAGCAGGGGCAGACTTACCATTCGGCCACTCGGGCACTGCCCGAGAGCCCCAGGCCACTAGGGGGCCCCATCAGGGTTGCCAGCCTCAGTAAAACCAGGGACAGTATGGAAAAATCTGTGTTTTTTTACATATATATCTGAAATGTCCCTTACCGATATCCTTTTGGTCTAAAAATCCTGAGATTATAGCTGCCCCACCTCTCTAGTACCTTCTCAGCCAATAGAAACATGTTTGTGTATACTGTGTGTACATGTCTGTGTATACTGTGTGGCCCCATAATCTCTGATTGCCTAGGGACCCCATAATCTCCTATTGCCCGGGGGCCCCATGAGTTGTCCGTCCGCCCCTGCTGTATAGTCCAAGAAACTGACAAACGTTTGGCTAGGTTTCATTGGGCACAAGGTTACAATCTACACTGTATTGCCAAAAATATTGGGACACATTGCCTTAACACGCACATGAACTTTAATGGCATCCCAGTCTTAGTCAGTAGGGTTCAATATTGAGTTAGTCCACTCTTTGATGTTGGACGAGAAGGCCTGGCTTGCAGTCCCCACTCTAATTCATCCCAAAGGTGTTCTATCAGGGTGAGGTCAGGACACTGTGCAGGCCAGTCAAGTTCCTCCACCCCAAACTCACTCGTCCATGTCTTTATGGACCTTGCCTTGTGCACTGGTGCGCAGTCATGTTGGAAAAGGAAGGGGCCATCCCCAAACTGTTTCCACAAAGTTGGGAGCATGAAATTGTGCAAAATGTCTTGGTATGCACAGGCATTCACTGCTGTTTTTCCTTTCCCGGCTCTTATGCAGCTGAGAACAGAGGGAATGTGATCACTTATAAAAAAATGGAAAAGGGGTATTTATAAAACAATGTTACCGTATTTATCGGCGTATAACACGCACTTTTTTCCCCTTAAAATCAGGGGAAAACCTTAGGTGCGTGTTATACACCGATCCCCCACCGATTGTGAGCTCTTCTGTCTGTTCTGCCGGTCTCTGCAGCTTTCGGCTATTTTTGACAGCTCTTGGCTATTTTCGGCCACTGACGGCTATTTTTTAAGGCCGAAAGCCACCGAGAACAGCCGAAAATAGCCGAGAATGGCCGAGTGCGGCTGAAAATAGCCGAGAGCTACAGAGCGCCGCCGAGATACACAGGACATCCGCTCTGTATCTCGGCGGTGACATTTTTAAATGGAAAGCCTGCAAAAGAAACTGACAAGGCTAAAAATCACTGACAAGGCTGCAATGGAAGGCTGCAAATGACACTGACAAGGCTGCATTGATGGGCATTTAAATGTAAGTTTTTTTCCTTAAACTTCCCTCCTAAAAGTTTTTTTCTTTAAAATTCCCTCCTAAACTTGGGGTGCGTGTTATACGCCGGCGTGTGTTATAAGCCAATAAATATGGTATATCTTTACACAAATGGTTTGCCTTTCATTTCTATTTTAAAGTGGTTGTAAACCCTTACAAACCACTTTGACCTACAGGTAAGCCTAGATTAAGGCTTACCTGTAGGTCCAAGCAATATCTCCTAAACCTATATGGTTTAGGAGATATTTGCCCGAAAACGGGCACCGCTGTCTACGGCGCATGCGCCGTAGACAGCGGCGCGCAGGCGCACTGAACGCGGCAGTTCCAAAAGTGGAGCTGCCGCATTTGTCGACTCCCGTGCGCATGCGCGGGAGTGACGTCATCGCGGCTTCGCCGAATGACAGCGGCGGAGCTGCGAGACGCCACCAGCAAGATGGATGCGGCGGACTACAGGGGACAGCGCGACTTCGCTGGCTCCTGTGTCAGGTAAGTGACACATAATGGGCTACTATGCGATGCATAGTAGTCCATTATCCTTTACCTTTGCAGGTAAAAAAAGAGGAAGTAAACTCATCAGGGTTTACTTCCTCTTTAACCTGAATGGGTTGTTTTACAAGGTTTTCTTTTACATAAACTTTAACATATCACTTAAAAAGGTGTGTCCCCCCCACGAAAAAATTCAAAGTGAACAGCTACAAATACTGTAGCTGCTGACTTTTAATATTAGAACAGTTACCTGTCCAGGGTTCCCGTGATGTTGGCACCACAGCTGATTTTTGGATCGGCTGCTGGGTGCTGCTACCCCCCTGAAAGGTGCCAAATGTGGCACCAGAGGGGGGAGGAGACAGATAAGCAGAAGTTCCACTTTTGGATGGAACTCCGCTTTAACCACTTCGCGCTCGCGCTATAGCCAAAAGACGGCTACAGCATGGACGCTAACTGCCGGGAGGGCATCCCTGGACGTGCTCCTGTTTACTTCCGCAATGCGCGCTCCCGCGAGCGTGCATCGGGGAAGTTCTGTGCTGGCCGTGTCCCTTGGACACAGCCAGTCACAGATCACTGTAAATGGCGATCGGTGTGTCTAATGTGTCCAATGAGAGATGATCTCATATGTAAACATATGAGATCATCTCTCATCGCCGGCTCTCCCTCCTCACACAGAGACAGCGTGTGAGGAGGGAGAGATGAACCGCTTAGTCAGAGATGTAGCGGTTAGTGGGAAAAAAACATAATAAAAATATAAAAACGAAAATAAAGTACCCATCTGTCCCCACTGCCACCTGTCCCCACTGCCATCTGTCCCCACTGCCACCTGTCAGTGCCATCTGCCCCCAGTGTCACCTGTCATCAGTGCCACCTGTCCCCAGTGCCACCTGTCATCAGTGCCATCTGTCCCCAGTGCCACCTGTCGTCAGCGCCATCTGTCCCCAGTGCCATGTATAAGTGCCATCTGTCATCAGTGCCACGTATAAGTGCCATCTGTCATCAGAGCCACGTGTCATCAGTGCCACATAATGCCATCTGTCATCAGTGCCACGTGTCATCAGTGCCACATAGTGCCATCTGTCATCAGTGCCATATCAGTGTCACGTGTCATCAGTGTCACATATTAGTGCCATCCGTCATCAGTGCCACTTATCAGTGCCATCTGTCATCTGTGCCACCTGTCAGTGTCACGTGCCATCTGTTATCAGTGTCACGTGTCATCAATGCCAGGTATCAGTGTCATCTGTCATCAGTGTCATGTGTCATCAGTGCCACGTATTAGTGCCATCTGTCATCAGTGCCACGTATTAGTACCATGTGTCATCAGTGCCACGTATTAGTGCCACATATAAGTGCCATCTGTCATCAGTGCCACATATTAGTGCCATCTGTCATCAGTGTCACGTGTCATCAGTGCCAGGTATTAGTGCCATCTGTCATCAGTGCCACATCACTGTCACGTGTCATCAGTGCCACGTATCAGTGCATCTGTCATCAGTGCCATGTCAGTGTCACATGTCATTGTCCTGGTGCTTCAGGGCCTTCAAAAGTGTAATAGGTAGTCAACAAGTTAGATGTGTAATTTATGCTCCTAGAACACCTGACGGTGCTCCCTGCATGTTGGGCCTCTCTAAGTGGCCAGGCTGTGGAAAAGTCCCACTGATGCACTTTGAATGACAATTGCGTGGTCATACAACACTGTACCCATTTTTTTCCTCCAAATAGAGCTTTCTTTTGGTGGTATTTGATCACTTGTGCGATTTTTATTTCCTGTTATAAAAAATGTAAAAAGACTGAATAAAAAAAAAAATTATTTTTGTATTTTGTTATAAAATTTGAAAATAGGTAATTTTTGTCCGTCATTGATGTATGCTGATGAGGCAGCACTGATGGGCACCGATAGGTGGCAGTGATGGGCACTGATGGGTGGTAGTGATGGGCACTGATCGGTCACACTGATAGGCAGCACTTCTATGTGGCACTAATTGGCACCACTGGTGAGCATTGATAGGTGGCACTTGTGGGCATAGATAGGTGGCACTTGTGGGCATTGATAGGTGGCACTTGTGGGCACTTTCAGGGTGCAATTATGAGGCATAATTGCCTCTTTCGTTTCTGGACCGATGTCCCTTTAAGGTGAGCCAGTGATCGGCTTTTTTTTTTTTTTCTCCTTCCGCTGTTAGTGTGAGGAGAACAAAAAAAGCTATCACTGCCAAATAATGGCTTTAAATACATTTTGGGGTCCATTTTCATTTGAAATTCATAACCTTTTTAACTGAATTATGTGAAAAATGTGTGAATCTTGAGTAACTTTGATGGCTTAAATCACAGTTAAATAGATCCCTGATATGATATTAGTACTAGCTAATTTTATAAAGCAGATAATTCTGGAATGTTTAACAAACACACACATATTCTGTACATGTTGTACCACCTAGTGGTCATTAGGCGAATAATTAAATCCATTCCAGCATTTCTCTGCTAGAAGAGGATTGCTTTAAAGTGGTTGCAAACCCACTTTTTGGACTTCTACCTATAGGTAAGCCTAGAATAAGGCTTACCTATAGGTAGTGGAAATATCTCCTAAACGTGCGCCGTTTAGGAGATATTTCACTTGTAGTCCGCCAAAAATTCCAACAGCGCATGCGCAAGAAACAAAACTAAGTGCCGTTTCTTCCCTAGCCTGTGCCGTTAATCGCAGCTCCCACGCGCATGTGTGGGAGTGACGTAACGCGGCCCTGGCGAATCACAGAGCCAGGGCCCAGAAGGAAGAGGGGCCAGAAAATGGAAGCTGCCTACACAGGGGACATCACTAGATTCTTTTTCAGGTAAGTGGCACATAATGGGCTAGTATGCGATGCATATTAGTCCATTATGCTTTTCATTTGCAGGCTTTGCAGTGAACAAAAGAGGAAGTAAAACCCATCAGGGTTTACTTCCTCTTTAAAGCAGTGGTCTCCAATCAGTGCCCCGGGAGCTGGATGTGGCCCTTTGCTTGTTTTTATCTGGCCCTTTGGGCACTATTTTCATCCACTGATACCAACAATGGGACATAAATCCCCCCCACTGACACAGATGAAGAGGCACAATTTCTCCCCATAACACCAAAGATGGGGCACAATTACTCCCAATGACACCAACAATGGGGCCCAATGACACCAATGATTAGGCACAATTTCTTCCAATGATACCAACAATGGATCGCAATGACACCAATGATGGGGCACAACTCCTCCCAATGACACCAATGATGGAGCACAATTACCCATAATAACAATAACGGGACACTATTCCTCCTACTGACAGCAAAGATGGGGCATTGTTTATTCCCACTGACATCGGGACCTTTTCTACTCCCAATGACCACATTCTGGCCCCCTTTAAGGGGTTGTAAAGGTTCAAATAATTTTTTTATAAAAATAACAAACATGTTAACTGCTTTGTGCAATAGTTTTGCACAGAGCAGCCCCAATCCTCCTCTTCTGCCATTCAGTAATTTTTACAACTTTCCATCTATTAAATATTCTGCCCTTTTTGTTTTAACTTTTGATAGTAAAACATTATTATTTTTTTGCCAGTAAATACCTTCAACAGCCAACTTCCTGTTTCTTGTTTGGTCATTAGCCAAGCTTATGACATCATGCACAGCTCTCTCTCTCACTCTTGTGAGAGTTTTGCCAGGAGGAGGGACTCACAAGAGGGTCAATGAGAGCTGCAGGGCTGCAGAGCTGGGTGTGTAAATCCAGGAAGTGAACAGGCAGCAGCTTCAGCTGCCCATGGTTAAAATGGCTGCAGCCAGCCTCAGTGGAGGGACATTTCTGCAGCATATTTGGCAAGTACAGAATCACAGTATATATAAAATAATATGCAAAGTGATTGGAGAGAAGCTTCAGAATGGCAGATGTTTTTATTACAAATTATGTTAGCAGACTGCAGCTCCTCTTAAAATTGACAGGACTAATCTGTGTACCACATGAGCCATCGCTCCCAACTGTCCTTGATTCCGAGGGACTGTCCCCGATTTTGTCCCTCTGTCCCTCTTTTCCCCTCATTTTGGTCTGATATATATATAGTTGTATATAAAATACACTTTTTATCTTTCAGAAAATGTTTCCCAGTGCTAAACCTTTCATCCAATTTTTAAATTGCTGCATTTGTACATTTTAAAAGCCAATATAAAGGAATAGTAGTGGTAAAAAAAAAAGCCCTTCTGGATTTAATTAACCATTTTTTTTGTTAATTCTCCTTTAATGGGGTGTGGCAGGGGCGTGTCCTATGCCTAACCTTTATTGGTAGGTGCGCCTCATTCCCATCTCAAATTTTTGGGAGGTATGCATGAGCACATACTGTAGCCAGTTTGTGGGAGCCAGAATTACTGTTGGTTGATAGGGGATCAAATACTTATTTTACTCACTGAAATACAACTCAATTTATTTGTATCATGTGTTTTTGTCTGATATTCCGTCTCTATCATTTAAAATCCACCTATGATATAAATGATAGATCCTTCATTTCTTTGTAAGTGGGCAAACTTACAAAATCTGCAGGGG
Organism: Lithobates pipiens; assembly: GCF_037356315.1. Classification (NCBI taxonomy): domain Eukaryota; kingdom Metazoa; phylum Chordata; class Amphibia; order Anura; family Ranidae; genus Lithobates; species Lithobates pipiens. The sequence continues at coordinate 266,057,977 of NW_027507785.1, read as the reverse complement.
ATCAAATCATTATTTTTCCCCACTGCATGTATGCGGATCTGGGGGTATATATATTATATATATGTGGATCTGGCGGTATACATACTATATACTATATATGTGCATCTGGGGGTATACATTATATATACTGTATATGTGACTGACTTCCTCTCTCTCCATTCTCAGAACTTTGAGGCTTTGAAGCCAAAGAGAATAAAAATCTGTACACATTTCTGAGACTGACCCCTCTTGGCTGGATTTCCTTCCACAGGAGCATCTGGGATTTCTATTGAGCTGATATTCCATAGCACAGTACAAAGGGAACTTTGCACCACAGGAGCTTACAATCTATCCATTTCCTGCTATGTAGAAAGTAAAAAAGAAAATTATTTTTATATATATCCTGATGTAGCATGATCCCAGACCCCCTTCGGTTTAAAGGGCTTGTAAAGGTTTGTTTTTTATTTTTTAAATAGGTTCCTTTAAGCTAGTGCATTGTTGGTTCACGTACCTTTTCCTTCAATTTCCCTTCTAAATGTTTTTTTCTTTGTTTTCTTTGTCTAAATTTCTCACTTCCTGTTCCTCCTCAGTAAGCTGTTCTGGCTGACTAAACACCGCTCCGATGATGGTGTGAAGTTTACTGAGGAGAAACAGGAAGTGAGAAATTCAGACAAAGAAAAAAAACATTTAGAAGGGAAATCGAAGGAAAAGGTAAGTGAACCAACAATGCACTAGCTTAACGGAACCTATTTAGAAAATAAAAAACAAAGCTTTACAACCCCTTTAATGAGGACCTCCAGGGCCAGAGATAGCTGACATCCTTCTGTAGATGGTGGGTTGTGAGGTATGGTGTGTGCAAAGCAGTTAGATTCATTGGGTGCCAGACACTTCTTGAATGCAAACAAGATTTTATTTCTCTTAACAGAACTTTGGGAGAGAGGGTTAGGGCCAGGACACCCTTTGGTAGTTGCAAGGTTAATTGGCAGACTCTGAGACTTCAATAGGAGGACAGCCATGCAGAGAAAGGCACCCAGCAAGACACCACATCTGCATGTGTAGGAATGCTGTCTCCTATGGCAACAGTCTTTAACAGTTTCTAACAAAGTGTAAAAATTCCTTCACTTCCACTACAATCACTTCTTGATTGAGATGATTCACTGCCACTGAATCTCTTGAGCTTCTCCAATCTTTGCGGTAGTATCTTCCTCAAGTACCCCCCCCGCCTCTCTGCTGGGTACCTAGCTTGGCACTCAAGATACTTCTCAAGCTTCACCCCACTGGCCTGTTCGGTCCCTGGCTTGACACACAAGGCTGCTCTGCAAGCGTCACCTTCGATGGCTGGGTCCCTGGCTTGATACCCGCTGACGTTTCCCAATTCTTCATCATCCCTGGTTGGTGAGAATTAAGCTACGATACTTGCTTCAACTACTCACTGTGGTCCCTGGTAAAAAGGCGGTTGGTCACTTAGCGGCGACAGCTTCCCCTCTACCTCCGACCATGACAGGTTCTCCGGCTGGCAGAACCGTCACTTCTGGTTTGACAGCAAGCCGCCATCCCAGCCCTGCGCTGCTCTCTCTTGCTTCTGGATAGGCCCTCAGACAGCCTAGCAGCCAGATTTGCCCAGGATGGGCCCGATCTCTGGCTTAGCTGCCCCGGGTATCACAACACAGCACAACACACGTCCACCCAGACAGCCATCTAGGTGGCACAGAACAGAAATCACCTGACTCCACCCAAATATATAGGGTCTCCCAGCAGGCCAAGAGATTCAAGAAAATCCCTGCCCATTGGCTGAGATACCCCATATACCCATAATCAGACCTTGCATTGCCCTTCTCGTATCTAATGCCACCAGGTACTCGGCCACCCAGCTGCAGAAGAGAAAAGTGCAGCAGTGCCAGAGGGAGAAACTTAAATGATCCCTAACAATTAGCCAAGGTAGCTGCTACTTCTGGCGGGTAAATATAGGAGCAACCCTGCCTAAACTCGGGGGTGCTACATCCTCCCCCTGCCCAGGGCTGGACTGGGACAAAAATCTGGCCCTGGACTTCATCATGACAGGCCCACTTTAATTTTGAGTGTCTCCATCAGCAACCCCCCTTATAGCAGAGTGTCGCCAACAGCGCCCCCCCTTACATTAGAGTGTCCCCAACAGCGTTCCCCTCACCATCAGTGTGTCCCCATCTGCAGCCCCCTTCACATCAGTGTGTCCCCATCAGAGTGTCTCCATCAGAAGCCCCCTTTACATCAGAGTGTCCCCATCAGCAGCCCCCTTCACATGAGAGTGTCCCCATCAGCAGCCCCCTTCCAATCAGAGTGTCCTCATCATCAGCCCCCTTTAAATCAGAGTGTCCCCATCAGCAGCCCCCTTCACATCAGTGTGTCCCCATCAGAATGTCCCCTTCAGCAGCCCCCTTCACATCAGAGTGTCCCCATCAGCAGCCCCTTTCACATCAGAGTAGGGCTGCAACTAACAATTATGTTCATTAACGATTAGTTGGCCGATTATTGTTTCGATTAATCGGTTAATAACCTTAAAAAAAAAAGTGAGTCAAATTGACGTTCATTTTCAACCACAGTGACAGGAAAATTTGGAAACAATAGAAAACTTCTTGATTAAAGGAATTTTCAGACAGTGTATGTGGTTATTGTTTAGAAATGAAGTGAAAATTTCAAAGAAAATTCTTTCATTCAGCAAATGTACAAAGATTTTTCATCTGAATATTCTCACCTGAAAATTAATCCGTGAGGCCAGCATAAGGCTCGGTACACACCTATGCAGTTTTTACTTTCGAAATGTTTCTGCAGTGCTTTTTGCTGTGTGTTTTAATTTTTGCGCACGTGATTTTACTGCAATTTGCGTTTTTTGCATTTTTTTGGGCAGATTAAAAAACACAAATTGCTGCAAAAACGCATTACATTCTTTTCTGCAGCTTCTCCATTGAAGTATATTGAACCAAAAAAGCACCATTTTGCGTTAAAAGTCCCTGACCCTTTCCAAATATGCAGCGGCCGGAAAAAGCACAAATATGAATGTGTCCCATAAGAAACCATGTAAATGAACTGTAGTGCGTTTCTGCAAAAATCACCAATAAACATAGATGTGAACCAGGCCTAAGACGTTTACTAATATTAGCCCTTTATAGTACAAAAAGGCAGCTAATCACTACTGGAAGGGGTTAATTTTTTTACTGTAGAACAGTGAAAGTAATATTTACAGTAGTGATTATATTGTTGTACTATAAAGGGCTCATTTTAGTTTTTTTTTTTTTAACCCCATTATGTTACTGGCTGATTAATCGATTATGAAAATAGTAATCGATTATGAAATGAATCGATTAGTTGTTGATTAATCAATTAGTTGTTTCAGCCCTACATCAGAGTGTCCCCATCAGCAGCCCCCTTCACATCAGAGTGTCCCCATCAGCAGCCCCCTTCACATCAGTGTGTCCCCATCAGAGTGTCCCCATCAGCAACCCCCTTCAAATCAGTGTGCCCCATCAGCAGCCTCCTTCACATCAGAGTGTCCCCATCAGCAGCCTCCTTCACATCAGTGTGTCCCCATCAGAAGTCCCCTTCACATCAGTGTGTCCCCATCAGAAGTCCCCTTCACATCAGTGTGTCCCCATCAGCAGCCCCTTTCACATCAGTGTGTCCCCATCAGCAGCCCCCTTCACATCAGTATGTCCTTATCAGCAGCCCCCTTCACATCAGAGTGTCCCCATCAGCAGCCCCCTTCACATCAGTGTGTCCCCATCAGAAGCCCCCTTCACTGGAATAAATGAGTCAGGCAACATGGAAGGTTGGAAACCATAGTTCGCCATAAACAGGGACAATCAGGAAGCAGAATTCAAGGCACTATTGTGAGCCAACTCCGCCCATGGTAAGAGGTCTGACCAGTTGTTATGATGGTCAGAAATATAGCAACGTAGGAACTGTTCCAAGGAATGGTTGGCTTGCTCTGCATCCTCATTAGACTGCGGGTGATACACAGAGGAGAAAGCAAACTGAATTCCCATCTGTACACAAAAGGCTCGCCAGAACCGGGACACAAACTGACTATCCTTGTCTGAGATGATCACCTTGGGTAGCCCATGTAAGCGAAAGATCTCCCGAGAAAAAATGGAAGCCAGTTCCTTAGATGTGGGCTTAACTTCAGTGGTATACAATGAGACATTTTCGAGAAACAGTCAACCACCATAATGATAACTGTGTTGCCCTGGGAGTTGGGTAACTCCACAATGAAATCCATAGACAGATGGGTCCAAGGCCTCTCTCCATTGGGTATGGGTTGTAGGAGACCTACTGGAATATGTTGTGGAGTCGTACTCTGAGCACTCACGGAACAAGCGGCTACAAAGTCGGCTACATCAGCACGTAGACTAGGCCACTAGAATTGTTGCGAAATCAAGCTTTGTAAAAACCATTGCTCCCTTGAGGAGGTCAAATAACTCCATAATTAATGGAATTGGATAAGCATTCTTAATCATGAGACAATTGAGACCCCTATAATCAATACAAGGTCTCCATTCACCACTCTTCTTCTTCACAAAGAAGAAACCAGCACCGGCAGCAGACAAGGTGTTGCAGAGGAAACCTCGAGAAAGTGCATCTGCAACATACTCCTCCTTGGAATTATCTTCTGAGACCGACAAAGTGTAAACCCGGCCACAAGGGTGTATGGCACCAGGTTGAAAGTCAATTGCGCAATCATACGACTGGAGTGGAGGCAAACTAACGGCTCATACTCTGTTTGATGGACATGAGACACTTGGCAGCAGAAGTGGAATGTGCAGGAACATCAAATACCCTTTTAAAAGAAGCCACAAACTCAGAACAATGGGTTTTTGCGTCTCCTATAGAGGTTTTGCCCAGGCCAAGGCTCTCTCAGAAAGCAAAGATATCACAAAACCTACTTTGCTTCTGTCCATGGGAAATGCCTGGGGCAGCATATCAACGTATACCTCAACTTGGTTGCGAAACCCTCTGCATTGGACTGGATCGCCCCCAAATTGATGGGGAAGTGGAGCGGAGCCAGACAACCCTCTTATAGAGGTAATACTTGAGGCGGGTGCCTGCATAGAGACTGGAGCAGCAGCAAGGACGGCCTGCAACACAGGTTGTACCAGAGCAGCCATAGTGGGAGATTCCAGGTGAGCAATGCGACTCAGGAGCATTTGTAGCACTGTGGCAAACTGATCAATGTGGTGATCCTGCTCATCCAATCTGGAAAAAATATTACCAACAAGTGGATTGACTGCATCTTCTGAATTCATGGCCTTCGTCTACTGATGAAACCATGAATCAGACCGAGACAGAAGTACAGTTAAATCACACTTGTTTAAAAATAAAAGTAAATAAAATGAGCATAGTCAAAACATAGCCAAAGTTTAGTAACCGGAACGGATAGTCGGACAAGTCAGAAAGTCAGGAAGCCAGGAATCAGCGTAGTGGAACATCAAGCAGGATCTGGAGCAAGAAGGAACATCAGCCAAGCAAGTCTTAAGTAAGCAGCACTGACGAGCAGGAAATCATCAACAGGTGAGTCACTGTGGAGAGATAGGAGCTGGCAATTAACCGACAGCTGAGCGGCCAGCTCAGAGAAGGAAGGGCTGAGCCCAGCCCTGACACTTAGAAGCCTGTTTTAATCATCAACCATGTGAGTTGCTAAATATTGTACCTTCCTTAAATGTAACCATATTGTTACACATAGAGGCGCCTCTCCTCTATTTCTACACTGTAGCTCCTGCTAGATTTTGCTTCTAATCCCCTTGTGGAGGCTGCCATTTGTGAATGGACATTTAATGGTAACACAACCAATCACATTGTTATTGCTATAATCTTTTTATATGGACTATAAACTGAAAAACCTTTGAATAAATTGTTGTGGAACGAATCATCTGAGTTTGGATTACAAGCATGTTTCCGGAACGAATTATGCTCGCAATCCAAGGTTTAACTGTGTATATATATATATATATATATATATATATATATATATATATATATATTGTGACAGAGCGAGGCTCTGTCCTTATGAAATCGGAAGAAAAAGAGACAGAGTTTGCATATCTCCAGCCCTGTGTCCAGGTCTTGATGATAACGAGCAGGGTGTGTGCCCAGCTGCACACAGGCCATATAACAAAGGGCTGTTGGGAATGGAGTGTGAAGGATGGTGGAGTGGAGTAGCTTGCTGCTGTGCATGTCCAAAGAGCTCAAAGCTGTGTGCGTTGAAGGGTTGAAGCTGTGTGCCTCCAAAGAGCCCAAAGCTGTGTGCGTTGAAGGGTTGAAGCTGTGTGCGTCCAAAGAGCCCAAAGTTGTGTGCGTTGAAGGGTTGAAGCTGTGTGCGTCCAAAGAGCCCAAAGCTGTGTGCGTTGAAGGGTTGAAGCTGTGTGCGTCCAAGGAGCCTAAGACTGTGTGTATCCAAGCAGCTCGTTTGAGGGGCAAGTACTTATAGCAGCACTACTGCTGAAGAGTAGCCAGGTGGGCTAGCATTTTTCATTTGGATTGTGTGTATTTAATTTAAGATTGGACCCCTGCGTGGGATTCCTGGATGGACTATTTTGTTTTTCCTTTTAATAAACGTGGGCTACCAGGCCCTTAACTATAAACGCCTGCCTGATGTGGACTGAAAAATGCCTCTAACCACTTGAGCTAAACACCCCAATGTTACAATATATATATATATATATATATATATATATATATATATATATATATATATATATATATACTGTGAGGGGTTAACTCGGTAGCGGGTGTGTGTGACCCCCTGGATGGGTTCACAACACAAAGTCAGGCACAGCAGACAGCGGTGTAGGTTCAAAAAACAAAAGATCCGGTTTATTTCTGCTACATGCAGTGATACATAAACAGCCAAACAAAATAAAACAAGAAAATAAATCCTGGTCAGCTTGACCTCTAACTACACACGTAGACTCCCTGTCTAACAACTGGGTGCAGCCTTGTGCTGCCCCAGTCCCTGTCGCTATTGTAGGGGTTTGCCACACAGGCGTTAACTCACCGCACAGAACAGATCTCAGACTCCCCAGTCTATACACACAAAACTGGTTCCAGGATGGAGCATCTCCCTAAGCATGCTGGGGTTTTTTGTAGAGGCCTTAATGAGCCCACTTACTACAGCTGGGCTCATTAACTCTTCCCCTCTAATTGTAAAAGTCTGCATAAAGCCTGAATCTAGGGCACACATATTTCCCATCCTGAATACAACCAGGTGATTTTACCTGCGTGCTGCCACATACCCCCCCCTCTTGTTTCAACCTTGGGGTTGTAACACAAGCGGCCAGACACGCATGTATCCGAGACAAAGCATCCACATTCCCCATTTTAACACCAGGGCGATGCTTAACTGTAAAGTTAAATTCCTGTAGGGCCAGGAACCACCTATTTACCCTTCTATTGGTCTCCTTGTTTTGAGCCATCCACTTTAAAGGAGCGTGATCAGTCACCAGGTCAAAGTGCCTACCTAGCAGATAGCACCGAAGGGAATCTAGAGCCCACTTCACTGCTAAACATTCCTTCTCAATCGTGGAGTAATTTACCTCATGGGACTTCAACTTCCTGCTGAGGTAAATGACTGGGTGCTCTTCCCCGTTCCAGACCTGGGATAACACTGCTCCTAACCCAACGTCTGATGCATCAGTTTGTACCACGAAGTCCTTAGAGAAGTCTGGTGAGTACAACACTGGCTGGCTACATAAGGCTGTTTTTAAGGACTGAAATGCTTCCTCAGCCTCTGGGGACCATTTAACCATAACCGACTCTTTCCCTTTTGTCAGGTTGGTGAGGGGCACAGCCTGAGAAGCAAAATGGGGAATGAATCGTCGATAATAGCCAGCGATTCCCAGAAAGGCTCGTACCTGTTTCTTGCTGTTGGGACGTGGCCAACTCTGTATGGCCTCGACTTTATTGACTTGGGGTTTTATCACCCCCCTCCCAATAGTGTACCCAAGATATTTGGCCTCCTCCTGTCCAATGGTACACTTCTTTGGATTGGCCGTAAACCCAGCTTCCCGGATAGAGTCTAGGACTGCTTGTACTTTTGGCAAATGTGAGACCCAGTCTGTGCTATGGATAATCACATCATCCAGGTAAGCTGCAGCATATTTCTGATGGGGCCTCAGAATCGTATCCATTTTCCGCTGGAATGTTGCCAGTGCATTCTGTAACCCAAACGGCATTCTCTTATATTGGAATGCCCCATCTGGGGTTACAAACGCAGTTTTCTCCTTGGCCGACTCGGCCAGGGGAATTTGCCAATACCCTTTGGTGAGATCAAGAGTTGTCATATATCGGGCTGTTCCCAGCCGGTCGATCAACTCATCTATACGTGGCATGGGGTAGGTGTCAAATTTTGTAACTTTATTTAATTGTCTAAAATCGTTACAAAACCGCCAGCTCCCATCAGGTTTGGGCACTAGTACGATAGGACTGGACCAGTCACTCTGGGACTCCTCTATCACACCCAATTCCAGCATCCTTTGAACCTCCCCACGTATTGCCTCCCGTCGGGCCTCTGGTATTCTATAAGGTTTTAGTTTTACCCTTTCTCCTGGCGGGGTGATAATGTCATGCTCTACGCCAGATGTTTGTCCCGGAAGCTCAGAGAAAATCTCTTTGTTACGAAGTACAAACTCTTTAACCTCCTGTTGTTGGGGTTTCGATAAGGTGTCTGCTATTCCAACCTCAGGAACTAAGCAATCAGGCTGTACTTGTGACAAAGTCTCTGCGACTAGGGATTCCCTATCCCTCCAGGCTTTCAGCAGATTGACGTGATAGATCTGCTCCGGCTTTCGCCTTCCTGGCTGTCTAACCCTGTAGTTCACCTCACTAATTTTTTCAATTACTTCATATGGACCTTGCCATTTGGCCAGAAATTTGCTTTCAACCGTAGGGACTAGCACCAAGACCCTATCCCCCGGGGAAAAAGTACGTGTCTTGGCCCCACGGTTGTACACTCTCTGCTGTGCTAACTGCGCTTGGGTTAAATGTTCCTTTACAATTGGCATTACCTGTGCAATTCTATCTTGCATCAGGGCGACATGCTCAATCACACTCCTGTGAGGAGAACTCTCATTTTCCCAAGTTTCCTTGGCGATATCCAGCAGCCCTCTTGGGTGTCTCCCATAGAGCAACTCGAAGGGTGAGAAACCCGTAGAGGATTGGGGTACCTCCCTAATGGCAAACATCAGATAGGGTATTAGACAATCCCAATTCTTTCCATCTCTATCCACCACCTTCTTTAACATTTGTTTTAGGGTTTTGTTGAATCTTTCAACCAACCCATCTGTTTGGGGGTGATACACAGATGTACGCAATTGCTTCACTTTGTACAACTTGCATAATTCTTTCAGAACCCGGGACATAAAGGGTGTACCTTGGTCCGTAAGCAGTTCCTTACAAATACCCACGCGGCTAAAAACAAGGGATAGCTCTTTGGCTATGGTTTTGGCCGAGGTATTTCGGAGAGGAATTGCTTCCGGATAACGGGTGGCATAGTCCAATATAACCAAAATGTACTGATGCCCCCTAGCAAACTTCATTATCGGACCTACCAAATCCATTGCAATCCTTTCAAAGGGGACCTCAATGATAGGAAGAGGTACCAGTGGGTTACGGAAATGTGGCATAGGTGCCGACTTCTGACACACAGGGCAGGAGGAACAATAATTTTCTGTTTCCTTCATGACCCCAGGCCAATAGAATCTCTGCAGTACCCTCTCTCTGGTTTTTTCGGTCCCCAGATGACCTCCCAGAATGTGCCCATGGGCCAATTCTAACACCAACTTCCTGTAAGGTTTGGGCACCACAAGTTGCTCAATGGTTTCTTCTGCCCTTTGAGCCACTCGATACAGCAGGTCCCTTTCCACAGTGAAGTACGGGTAAGTGCAAGTCTTATCTGGGTTCACTAACTCGCCATCTACTTTCACCACATTTTCCCGGGCCTTTATTAGGGTGGGGTCTTTTAACTGTTCTGTGGCAAAATTTTCCCTGTGAACCTCAAGATCCGAAAACTCCACAGACGGCATGGTTTCAACTGAGGATGTTGGCTCCTCCCCAGTTTCTCGAGTTTCCCCCGCCAATACCGACAAGGGAAATTCAGGAGAGTCCTCACCACTCCCAGAGGAATTCTGGTCATCTTCCTGGTCTATAGGGGCACCAGTGGGGGGCTCAGGACAATCCCAGAGTTTCCAGAATTTTGGAAAATCCCTTCCCACAATAGCATCATGTGGTAAGTGAGACACTAACCCCACCTGATGAGAGAGGTTACCTTTGGGGGTCTCAAAAAACACTGAAGTTACAGGATACTCTCGGGTGTCCCCATGTACACAAATAACAGCCACCCTGTTCTTCCCAGAGACCTCTGTAGTAACTAATTCAGCTTTTATCAATGTTACCAGACTACCTGAATCTAGCAACACATCAACATGTCTACCATTAATACACATTTTACATAAATGTTTCTCAGGTCCCCGAATGGCAGTGCATGCAACTGTCGCAAACAGCGACTGGCGTCTCTCCCTTATAAAGTCACATTGCATAGGCTCATCCACAACTGGGCAATTGGCTGCAATATGTCCCTCTTGCCGGCAGCGGTAGAAAATAATCTTTTTCGCTGCCTCTTGCAGCATGGGCTTCCTGGGCTGCTCCCGCCAGACCTTAGGTAGAACTCCCACCCTCTCACTCTCTCCACCCTCACCCCTTGGAGTCATCTTACCCGCCACTGGGGATGATCTGGTCTTAGGGGGGAAAGTCCGTGAGTCCCTGGAAGAGGTGGTCAAGTTCTCTGTAGCCAAGTACCTCTCAACCAGATCCACAAGTTTGTCTGCATTTTCTGGGTCTCCATGGCTTACCCATTTTTGGATGGCAGTAGGAAGAGCTCTCAGGAAACGATCCATAACCACACGTTCCACAATGTTTGGTGCGGTCAAAATCTCTGGCTGCAGCCACTTCCTGCTCAGGTGAATGAGATCATACATTTGAGACCTGGGAGGTTTTCCAACCTGAAAAGTCCAGTTATGCACACGCTGAGCCCGGACTGCCAGGGTGACACCCAGCCATGCCAATATTTCTGCTTTTAGCACCACATAGTCTTTTGCTTGGTCAGGCTCTAGGTCATAATAAGCTTTCTGCGATTCCCCAGTTAACAGAGGGGCCACCAGTCCAGCCCATTGCTCCTTAGGCCACTTTTCCCTTTCAGCAGTCCTTTCAAATGTGGTCAAAAACACCTCCGGATCATCCTCTCCAGTCATTTTTGTCAGTAAACGGCTCACACCAAAGGATGCGGTATTATTGTACCCACTTGCTTCATTGGTCTGCGGACGTTGCTGTATCAATGTCTCTATTTGCTGTTGAAAATTCTGCTCTTGCTTCTGCAACAGGTCTATGAAGCGGGCTTCAGATCGCTGCTGGGCTTGTTGCTGAGCTTCCAAACTCTGCTGCAAAGTTGCATTTGTCTGCTGCTGGGCTTGTTGCTGAGCTTCCAAACTCTGCTGCAAAGTTGCATTTGTCTGCTGCTGATTTGCATTTGCCTGCTGCTGGGCTTGTTGCTGAGCTTCCATACTCTGCTGCAAAGTTGCATTTGTCTGTTGTTGAGCTGCAAGGCTCCTTTGTAAACCCGCATTTGTTTGCTGCTGATTTGCATTGGCTAGAGCCAGCTGTCTCAGTATCTCCTCCATGCTGGCCTTAAAAAAAAACTGCCAAAATTCTCCACCAACTGTGAGGGGTTAACTCGGTAGCGGGTGTGTGTGACCCCCTGGATGGGTTCACAACACAAAGTCAGGCACAGCAGACCGCGGTGTAGGTTCAAAAAACAAAAGATCCGGTTTATTTCTGCTACATGCAGTGATACATAAACAGCCAAACAAAATAAAACAAGAAAATAAATCCTGGTCAGCTTGACCTCTAACTACACACGTAGACTCCCTGTCTAACAACTGGGTGCAGCCTTGTGCTGCCCCAGTCCCTGTCACTATTGTAGGGGTTTGCCACACAGGCGTTAACTCACCGCACAGAACAGATCTCAGACTCCCCAGTCTATACACACAAAACTGGTTCCAGGATGGAGCATCTCCCTAAGCATGCTGGGGTTTTTTGTAGAGGCCTTAATGAGCCCACTTACTACAGCTGGGCTCATTAACTCTTCCCCTCTAATTGTAAAAGCCTGCATAAAGCCTGAATCTAGGGCACACATATTTCCCATCCTGAATACAACCAGGTGATTTTACCTGCGTGCTGCCACAATATATATATATGATAGCCATCTTGCTACCTTGAGACTACATCTCAAAAGTGCTCTATTGGATTGAAATCTGGTGACTGTGGAGGACATTGGAGTACAGTGAACTCATTGTCATGTTCAAGAAACCAGTCAGAGATGATTTGAGCTTGTGATATGGTGCATTATTCTTCTGGAAGTAGCCATCAGAAGATGGGTACACTGTAGTCATAAACAGATGGACATGGTCAGGAACAATACTCTGGTAGGCTGTGGCATTTAAACGATGCTCAGTTGGTACTAAGGGGCCCAAAGTGTGCCAAGAAAATCTCCCCCACACCATTACACCACCAGCCTGAACCATTCACACAAGGCAAGATGGATCCATGCTTTCATGTTGTTTACGCCAAATTCTGACCCTACCATCTGAATGTCTCAGCTGAAATCAAGACTCATCAGACCAGGCAATGTTTTTCTAATCTTCCACTGTCTAATTTTGGTGAGCCTGGGCGAATCAAATGCAGGATAACAGCATGCAGGGTAGCATGGGAACAGACGGCACTGGAGCAGAGCACTGACGTTTAAATAGCCTGTTTGGTGCCACAAACTGTCACAGATGTGCACACTTACAGGCATGAGCATGTGCACGTTTTCTAATTGCACGTGAAGGGCATGCGCGCAGGAGCTGCTGGTCACGCGCCTTTGAAGAAATGGATGGGCGGCCATTCCTTCAGAGCGCATACATAGATGACGTAATCGGTGGGGTATACAGTAAATATCTCCTAAACTGTGCCAGTTTAGGAGAGATTTACAGTACCTTTAGGTAAGCCTTATATAGCAAAGTCCCAGGCTCCTTGAAGCCCAATGGTGATCTCCAGAGTTAGGGACAGCTGACATCCTTCTGTGTAGAGTGGGTTACAAGGCATTGTAGGTGTGATGCAAGATGAAAGGGTGGGCGTTAGACACTTTTTGGAATGCAAAGATTTATTATATCTTAAACAGAACTGTGGGAGAGAGGATTAGGGCCAGGACACCCTTAGGTAGATGCAAAGATAATTGGCAGACTCTAAAGCCCCATACACTCTATCAGATTTTCTGCTGATTTTTGTCTTCAGATTTACCAAAACCATGTAGTGTAAGGCCTCATGCACACGAGACGCAGGTGAAATATCTGCTCAAAAAAAGCTGAAACGCGCATTTAGAAACGCGCGTTTAGCCGCGTTTGCATGCCGCGTTTAGCCGCGTTTGCGTTTATAAGCGTTTATAAAGATAACATCATATAGACCCTCCCCAAGCTCTCAAAGTATGTTTTTTTAACTATTTCTGCTATTTTGATCAGAGTGAGCAGCAGCAGCATAGAGAGCAGTTTGTGAAAAAAATTGGGTTCCTTTAAAAACGCTTATAAACGCAAGCGCGGCTAAACGCGGGTGCCGCGTTTAGCCACGTATAGCCGCGTTTTGCGTCTGAAATGTGGAAATTTTTGCGTCTGAACCCATTTTTTTGCTTCTGGAAAAAACGAAGTTAAACGCAACTGCATAAAAGCGGCAGAGAACGAGACTGTGTGCATTGACACATAGGATAACATTGCATGAGTTCAGGGGCAGTTGAAAAAAGTGTCCAACTTCATCTGAACACGCGTTTAACAGCGTCTCGTGTGCATAAGGCCTCATGCACAGGGCAATTGACGGTGAAGGACCTCCCGTTATTCTGATCATTCTGGGTCTAACAGCGGTTCAACGCTGCATCGCTTTTGGCATTGTTATACCAAGGCAACTTGATACTCAAAGGATTTCGCTCAAAGTCAGTCTGACAATACCCACATATTTAAAGGCATATCACCCTAGCTAGCCTGCATTGATTCTAGCACATCCTACCGTTACCACTTCTCAGATTGCTTGGGACTGCCGATTCTCCTCTGTGGCTTTTTCCTTCTTTGCACCCTCTCTCTTTTTGGGTGTGATCAATGTCAATTATTGAACTTACATAAACTTTGAGCCATGACCCACATGTTTTTAACGCTAGCTGCATTATCCTGAGGAAGCTCAAGGGAGCGAAACATGTTGAAAATTGCAGCATCTTTATGTATAGATTGGTAACATGTGTGGTTATCTTTGATCCTGTACCTGCTCTGTACATTAGTATTTGACATTTGTATTTACATTTTCTTTATTATTGTTTTTAATATCTGTTTGTATTTCAAAATAAAATTTGTGTATTTTACTTTGGGCATGTGACTGTTCTGCCTCTACCAGGGTACTTTTTAAAAGTCTCGGGGGTTGGTTACCCTCCAGCCCCTTCAGTTCCCCCTCCCCTTTCTTTAAATACTTGCATTTTGGGATGTGGTACCCCCCTATAATGATCACTTCATCTATGTAACCTTTTTTGCTATAAATAGACATTATTTTTTTTTTAAATAAAGGACAGATAAAAAAATTCATCTGTACATCTATAGATAAATATATTTTATAAATATATACACATACCTGATCGTTACGAACAGACGTTCCTCTGGTGACACACTGTTTCTCATATTGGTGTCCATGAATGTCAGACCAGGTCGTACTTTTTCTAAGAGCAGATCAAATGTGACAATGGACATCCAGCTAAAATTAAAAGACTTGTCGGGGTAGGTACGCAGCTGCACATACATGTTTGTGAAATATCCAACGGACATTCGCTGTCCCATCAACGGATGGGTCCAATATCGACGAGCTCTGACTCTGGACCTCTCACGAAATTTGCGACGATGTTGCTGTCTCATCAAGAGCAACATCAGGAGCATTTCCTGACATATATTTAATATGGGATCCATTTCAAAATATATACCACAGAAAGAGAGGCAAATGCAAGTGTACAACTGCTCTCTATGCTGCTGCTGCTCATTCTGATCAAAATAGCAGAAATAGTTAAAAAAACATGCTTTGAGAGCTTGGGGAGGGTCTACATGATGTTATCTTTATAAACGCAAATGCGGCTAAACGCAGCTAAATGCGGCATGCAAACGCGGCAAAACGCGTGTTTCTAAATGCGCGTTTCAGATTTTTTTAGCAGAGTTTTCACCTGCGTCTCGTGTGCATGAGGCCTAAGGGCCTGCCTGATTGCATACACATTGAAACTCCTAAGGTTTGACCTCATATTATATGGTTTTGGTAAATCTGAATGAAAAAATCAGCAGAAATTCCGATAGTGTGTATGGGGGGCTTGAGACTTCTATAGGTAGGCAGCTATACAGGTGAAGGCCTCCAGCTGGACACCACTTCTGTATAGGCAGGACCGCTGTCTCCTATGGCAACAATCTTGTAGCAGTTACTAGCGGCAATTGTCTTCAACTATTTGCAACACAAACAGTTCTCAGCTTATCCCATAATCACTCACTGTGGGTCTTCACTCTACGAGCTCCCAGTCTCTCTCACTAGACTTCAGATCCAATAGCCACTGGATCCCCTGGATCCCCTGATCCCTCCACTGTTAACACTCAGTATCTTCCTCAAGCTTCACCCCCACTTCACTGCTGGGCCCCTGGCTTGGCACTCACAGATACTCTTCAAGCGTCACCCCTGCTGACATGCTAGGTCCCTGGCTTGGCACTCACTGATGCTCCGCAAGCATCACATCTGCTGTCCTGCTGGGTCTCTGACTTGGCACTTGCTGAAGTTTTCCCACTTCTTCAATGCCTGCGGCTGGTGAGAAGTCTGCTCTGGTACTGGCCTCACCTTACTCACAATGGTCTCCAGTAACAAGGTTGATGGACCCTTAGTGGCGACAGCTTCCCCTCTACCTCTGACCACAACTGGTTCCCGACTGGCAGAACCGCTACATCTGGTTGGACTACAAGCCCGCAGTCCCAACCCTACACTGCTTTTCCTGCTTCTGGATAGCCCCTCAGACAGCCTAGCAGCCAGATGTCCCCAGGATAGGCCTTATATTTCTGGCCTAGCAGCCCAGGGCAGTACAACAAACATCCACCCAGACAGCCATCCAGGTGGCACAGAACCCCGATCACCTGACTCCACCCAAATAAATAGGCTTTCCCAGCAGGCCAAGGGACATATGAAAATCCCTGCCCATTGGCTGAGACCCCCCATTCATTTCTAATCTGTCCTTGCTATGCCCTTGTCTTATCTAATGCCACCTAGTGACAGAAGAGAAAAGTGCAGCAATTCCAGAATTAGGGGGAAATCAATTGATCTCCTAACAATTGGCCCTGCCTAAACATCAGGGTGCTACACCTATTATAGGCTTACCTATAGGTACAACAAAACAAGGGGAGTTTACTTTCCATTTAAGTTGTGTATTCTCACAATACATGAATGTAAATCAGTGCTAAAAAAAAGTCAAGAAAATATGCCTATCAAGTTTGCTTTTCCTTCATGAAGTGTCATTAAGGGATACTTATTTTCCATACCCCCCATAGCATTCTTCTAATGTTTGAAATGCTTGAGAAATAAAAAGACTGACAATAAAAAAAACTATTTTTTTTTATTTCCCAGTGGTGACAGTGAGAATTGTAATAACATGTCATGCAGCAGTACCAGCATTCAACAATAGGTGGTGCTACAGGTGAATGCAGAATTCTGTCCCCATGAAAGGTAATTTAGGGAGGAATTTCCGTATTCATAATAAAGTATACTGATAACCATATGCACTGGACATTTATTTAGGACAGTCTTTAAAATCATAGACATCATTACAGTTTGAGCAGCTTGGTGTAAATGCCATATTGTATAATATCACACAATAGCTACTGCTCTGTGCATAGGTAATAGGTACTTTTTAATGCAAACATTACAAATCTATTTTTATTTAGAAGCCACTGATTGATCAAAGGCAGCACACAGCATTTTCCTACCCTGGTGTGTGCTAAGCTGTTCACCACATTGTAAATGATTAACCTACTGCTTCAAATGGAAAGCCTTGTACATGAGTGGGAGGATTAAATGTGCAGGCTGCTGATAACCATAGACTGCACCTTCCAAATCAGTATAATGTACATAGAGCCTGCAAACATTTCTGGCATACCCAACCTGTGATTATAACTTGTAGTTCAGCCATTAGTGATTAGACACAAGGTATTTGCAGCACATAAGCATGTAACTATGTAAATGCAGAATAAAAATGTTTAAGTGTCAAAATACACTTTAATCTGATCATTTAATAATCATATCTATGTAAAACAAACTGAATTACACAGGGCCAATTTTTCAACCTCTGAAATTAGGGAAATTGCATCATCTGCAAAGATCAAGCCATGACGCGCCATGGCGTATAGCTCCCAACTGTCCCCGATTTTGAGGGACTGTCCCTGATTTCACTCTTTCCTCCTCATTTGTCCCTCATTTTGGTCTGATCTATATAGTAAAATTTAAAATGCTAATTTTTATCTTTCCAAATGTGTTTCGCAGTGCTAAACCTTTCATCCAATTTCTAAATTGCCACATTTGTAAATAAAATTTTACAAGCCAATATAAAGGAATAGTAGTGGTAAAAAAAAAAAAAAAAAGCACTTAAAGGTTTTACTAATATTTCATAATTCACTTTTAAGTGGGCGTAGCAGGAGGTGTGTCCTATGCCTGCATACTTTTGCAAAAAGCTATCCCTTGTTTCCATCTCAAAAAGTTGTGAGGCATGCATGACGGTCCTTGTAGGGGGCTTGTTCACACTATAGCATGCATGTTGTAAAAATCGCAGATCACCACCATTACTAGTAAAAAGAAAATAATAAAAATATCATAAATCTTTTTCATAGTTTGTAGACTCTATAACTTTTGCGCATACCAATCAAAATATGCTTATTGCGATTTTTTTTTTTTAAACAAAAATATGTAGAAGAATATATATTGGCCTAAACCGAGAATGAAATAAAAATTTTTTTTAAAAGTTGGGGGATATTTATTATACCAAAAAGTTTAAAATATTGTATCTTTTTCTCTTTGTTTTTTCCTACAGCTGTACCGTCATTTATACTGTTTTTTCGTTCTGTTCCCTGTATGCTGGTCTTCTGGTATTAAATAAAAAAAATTAAAAAAAAAATAAAATATTGTATTTTTTTCAAAATTGACACAATTTTTTTGTTAATAGTGCAAAAAATTAAAAAATGCAGAGGTGATCAAATACCACCAAAAGAATGCTCTATTTGTGGAAAAAAAAGGGCGCAAATTGCATGACCTTGCAATTGTCAGTTAAAGCGATGCAGTGCCAAATTGTAAAAAGTGCTCTGGTCAGGAAGTGGGTAAAATCTTCCGGGGGTGAAGTGTCTTTTTTTTTTTTTGTGAACATTTCCCTTAGTGTGATTTGCAAGGTAATTTCCCAGTATGAGTACTACCTTTTAAACCTCTGCCTCCTGCCCTTTCCTGAATAAGGACAGTAAGAGCTCACTAGATGAGGACTCTTCCCTGATTACATTAAAATTGATTTCATATAGTGAGTGTCCTGATAATGCTCAGGTTATTGTGTTAGCATGATTTATATGGTTTAAATGAACTCTGATTTATAACTGGAAACTACAGTTTAATTTAATAAAAACGATATTACATTAAATTAGTATTTATTCTGCAGTTCCAGCTGTTTCTGTGTAGCGGTAAAGCCAAACTCTGGTGCAAGCGTAGCACTACCCCCGCTGGTGAATATGGGGATCTCCCACCCGGCACAGCCAGGCACATGAATTTTCCACTCACAGCTTTGTTTTGTTTTTTGTTTTATTTAGGGGATTAAACTTGAAAGGGGAAGGGTTCTTATGGGATGCCCATTTGATCAGCAAAGAAACTCTTCAGGGACTCAATTATTTTTTATTTATTTTTTTCAAGATCTTTTTATTGAGAGATTCAAAACATACAGCAGAAGCAGTAGGTACATGACATTTGTTACAAACAAACAACGGTAGTATTAATTCCTAACATAACAAAGAGTTGTCAAATAGTTGTTTACGTATTTCTCCTCTTACGAGGTGTGAGTAACTTTAATATCTAACTTCGTAGAACCTTTATGCGGGTGGAAGAAGTTAGCAACCGGAGTACCCCCTGCTGCGTAAGTCGAGTAGGTCGGTAAAATGCCTCTACAACTCTTCCAATTGTTCGCTGCAACTAGAGTGTAAGCTATAGTTATATATCTATAAGTAGAATAAGTGATGACCAGCATCATTATACAGGGAGGGGGGGGGGGGGGGGAGAGGGCAGGAAAATGTGTAAGGGAAAGGGGAGGGTAGGTATAAGTTTATTTTCTAAGAGCAATACGTGGCTTTGTCATAGAGTGGGGTGCCCTCTAAAGTATCAGATGGAAGCAACCCTCAGGTCAAACCTTCAGTCAATCATGTACCGCTTATATTCTTCCGATGTTTGGAAGTGTATCCAACATGCCCAGGTGTTAGTGAATTTGGGTGAGGTGTCAAGGAGTTGATGCGTGATTTCTTCCATTTCCATTATCCTTTTCACTCTACGTATCCAATCCTTGATACAGGGAGTCGTAGTAGATTTCCAATAAACCGGAATGCACATTTTGGCTGCATTAACTAAGTGTATTACAACGGATTTTCTGTAGTGACTTTGTGTCATGGCTGTATGATGCAGTAAATATTGTGCAGGCGTGAAGTCTAGTGTAAAGGTTGTTATGGTAGAGATGAGTTGGTGGATTGTCTGCCAGTACGATCTAAGTGCTTGGCAGTCCCACCAGATGTGCAAGATAGTTCCTACTGCTTCACCACATCTCCAGCATAATGAGGGTACCGTCGTGTAGTATTTGTGTAAAATATCCGGGGTCCTATACCATCGGGAATAGAGTTTAAAGCCGTTTTCTTGTACGGATACATTCCTAGAACCCTTGTAAATATTTATCAGTATTTTTCCCCAATCATCTTGTGTCAGTTCCAGGCCTGTATCCGACGCCCATTTTGCGCGCACCGAATCCACTAAGTCATTTGTAGTAGGAAAGAGGATAGCATAAAGCTCAGAAATGAGATGTCTCTGTGGAGTTTTCCTAGTACAAAGCTGTTCAAACTGAGTCAATTCCCTGCACCACGTATTAGCGGGGTACTTATTGAGTAAAAAATGTCTGATTTGAAGGAAATTAAAGAAGGGTATCTTCCTGTCCGGAAATTTAGTCAGTAGAGATTGGAATGTGAGCATTCTACCCTTATCAAAGAAGGACCCTGCTCGCACGTAATCTCTAGGAACGTCGTCAGTGGTATATGGCGCTTGAATACCAGGGGTGAATTCCGAATTGTACTCTAATGAGGTAAGCGGGCCATGTGTGGAAGAAATTTTTGTTTTGTGACAAACTGTTTTCCAAGTGTTAAGTGTAGTGCTTATCAAAGGGTGAGATGAGAGTGTTGTCGGAGTGGGGTCAGTGCCTATCCAGGGGAGTAGATGTATCGGTGCGTGAGCAAATGCCTCTTCAATCGCTACCCAGGCTTTGTTCTGTCTGTGGACGTGCCAATCCACGATTCTGGTCAATTGGCATGCCCATTGATATTTTCGTAGGTCTGGGATTCCCAGACCCCCTTGTAATTTGGGAAGAGTCAGAGTCTCCCACTTAATACGAGCTTTTTTGTTAGCCCAAACAAATTGGGAGCAGAGAGTTTTGAATGTCGTGAAAAATGTGGAGGGAAGGGTGATTGGAATCGTTTGTAAGAGGTATAGGAACCTGGGGAGGATATTCATTTTTAGAATCGCCGCTCTCCCGAACCACGAGATAGTAGGAATTTTTCAGTTTTGCAAGTCTGTCCTAATGGAGTTAAGTAGTGGTAGATAATTGCGGGGATACAGGTCTGACAACTTAGTTGGTAATTGAATTCCCAAATATGTGATGGCATGTTTTTCCCAACTAAAGGGAAAGTTTGTTTGGCATTGTGTCAGCACTGCGTCGGGTAGCGTAATGTTGAGGGCCTTGGATTTACTTAAATTAATTTGGAGGTTCGCTATCGTTTTAAATTGAGCAAAATCTTGGAGTAAATTGGGTAAGGTAGTGATTGGGTCTGCTAGAAATAAGAGCATATTGTCCGCGTACGCTGCTACTTTGTAAGTCTCGCCCTTAATTTGGATTCCCTTAATATTCGTGTTTGTTCGAAGCCTGTGAAGCATGGGTTCAATCGTTAAAATAAATAGAATCGGAGATAGTGGGCATCCCTGCCTCGTGCCGTTGGATAAGGAGAAGGCGTCCGACACATAACCATTAACCTTGATTCTGGCTGTGGGGGATGAGTAAAGTGCCGTAATATATTGTAAGGTATGTTCTTTGAAGCCCATTTTCCTGAGGGTGGCCAGCATGTAGTCCCAAGCCACTCTGTCGAACGCCTTCTCCGCATCCAACGACAGAAAGAAGCCCGGAGTTTGAGAAGCAGATAGCCACTTATGGACATTGATCGCTTTTAGTGTGTTGTCCCGCGCCTCCCGACCCGGAACGAAACCTACTTGGTCCAAGGAAACAAGGGAGGGTAAGAAAGGGAGAATGCGACAGGGACTCGATTATATACATCCATTATATACGCTTCTCCTCTTCTACCTCCAGCACAGAGTTACTTGTAGAACTACCTCCAGCACAGACTTGCTTATCATTTACTAAAGGCAAATCCACTTTGCACTACAAGTGCACTTGGAAGTGCAGTCGTTGTAGATATGAGGGGTACATGCAAGGAAAATAAAAAATGGCATTTTTGCTTGTACATGATTAGATGATAAAATCAGCAGAGCTTACCCTGATTTCAGATCTTAGTCTCAGATTTACAGCGACTACACTTCCAAGTGGACTTCCAAGTGCACTTGTAGGGCAAAGTGGATTTGCCTTTAGTAAATCAACCCCTATATCTCCCAGGACCAGCTAGCACTGACAGGATTGTCTGACAAGAGCGTAAAGACCATAGCAAATGCCCTTTGCAGGCAAGGACCGTGGGCCCCTTTAGTAGTGTAGCAAAAATAGACGTCTTTGGTGCTAGCTGTCCTCTCCTGTGGCTACTTCTCCCAGTACCACCTCTTCAGGCACTGGCAGCCCGTCTGGATGCAGCTGCCCCTTTCACTAGCCCTCCTGGCTACTTCTCCACAGTCTTCCCAGACTGACTCTGCATCCATCCCAGACTGCTTGCACCCAGTCCCTTCAGGCATGCCTCTCAATCCTCTGAATGCAACACTCACCAGCCCTCCTGGCTGTCTATTTCCCTTGAGATTTGCCCGACAGTGTTCTCATGCTGTCTCCACCTTGCTCCCGTGCCTCCAGGTCAGGATCCCTCTGTGTGTCATGAAGAGGGGTCCCTTCCACACCTGACCCCAAGCCTGAGTTCATCCCCCCAGAGTGGGGGGCTACTCTCAAAGGCCTTGGACAGCCTAACACTTCATCTTCATCTTCCACCCGAGCTGGGCTGACCCTGAGTATTTGAGGAGGCATACCCCCTGCCAACCCATCTGTTGTGGATTGGTCAAGGCCCCTCAGAATACTCCCGCCGACTCCTCCTAGACCCCTCCCAACTGCTTCTGGAATCTTCTCTAAGTTTCCAGGAAGCTGGGAGGAGTCACCAGAGATGCTGCTGCTGAGTCATCCAGCCTACCTGAGTCATTCAAACCCTGATCCAGAAAAACACACAGGCTTGGCTGCCAGCCAAACCTGAATTTACCTACACTATCAAAAATCTTATCCTTCGCAGGGATTATGTGCTCCTGTATGTCTATGGGACAGGAAAATCATTTTTACTAACCTGATCCCCCACTTCTCTGGTAGGCAACCCTCCCCAAGCTCCAGCAGTGAACTATTTTTCTGCATGCTCACTTTCAATGCAAGGCTATGGGTCCTGCGACTGCCTTGATGATGTCAGAGGGCATCCGACTGCCAGCACATAGAACAGAAGAGGCAGCAT
Source organism: Lithobates pipiens (assembly GCF_037356315.1). NCBI lineage: Eukaryota > Metazoa > Chordata > Amphibia > Anura > Ranidae > Lithobates > Lithobates pipiens. Next base: position 266,034,926 of record NW_027507785.1, on the reverse strand, counting down.
GAAATGCCCTAAACATAATTGAGCATAATGAGCATTTAACCCTTGGAGTGGGACCTTTGAGTGAAAAAACATGTGGGCAGGGCCATCTTTGGCCTGCACATGGGGGTACCTTTCACACAGAGTGTGCTTATCAATGCCTGCAACCAGACGGGGACTGCGGTCATGTGAAAAGTGTAACAGTAAGGCAGTTCCCCAATTTAGATATGAGCCTTCACTGTGTGCAGTAAAAGTGTAGAATTCCTTGGACAAAGTACCATCCCATGTCACTACACACTGCAACTCTGGCAGATGTTGCATTAGAAGGGAAGTGCTGAGCCTGCACCCACTCCATAAGTAGCAGATGTACCTGTGGTACCGCACTTCCAGTAACATTCACGTACCACGTGATCAGGCCATGGATCTCTGTAACGCAGGTTCAGTTCCGATTGCTATAGGAAACCGACCCCTAGGAAGGAAGCCAGACATTGACCCCCTCACTAGCGGAGGACCTGTTACCTATACCTAATGACTGGTTGCTTGGTGTTTTGAAATTGTGCTTGGCTACTCTTAGCAACTACCCCTCTGTGCTTTACAGACCCTGGTTCTTTTGATATGCCAGAACCAACATGCACCCCGCTAATAACTTCAGACCAGGCTTAGGACAGTTGATGCAACTTTACTTAAAATACTTTACCTACTTTACTTACTAAAACATTGCAGTCTAATATGAAAAGAGTCCAATTCTTCATCCCAATAACATAGTTGCCAACATTGTAAAAAAATGTATAAGGACACTTTTTGCCTGTAAGCAAAGTCTTATAATTAGGGGCAGTGCATTCATTTGTGGGCGTGGCCTAGTGAGTAAAGAAAAATGTGGTGCAGCGAAGAATGGGTGTGGTTTCAGCTAATATTGGGTGTGACTTAAAGGGTGTGGCTCAAAGAGGTGTGGTTAGAGTCTCAGATGAACGAGAGAGGGAGAGAGAGAGAGAGGGATGGACCGGTTGCAGGCCCAGAGCCTACACTATAGTAGAAATATGTGTATTTCAGAAAGTTTAACAATCAGCAGATAAAGATACTCCAAACACCTGGTCTTAGTGTCAGAAACCATGAAATCAGGCCGAGACAGAAGTACAGTTAAATCACACTTGTTTAATAATAAAAGTAAAAAGAACAAACGTAGTCAAAACATAGCCAAAGTTGAGTAACCGGAACGGATAGTCAGCCAAGCCAGAAGTCAGGGATCAATGTAGTAGAACAGCAAGCAGGATCTGGAGCCAGAAGGGATGTCAGCAAAGCAAGTCTTGAACAGGATCTCAGGAGATAGTTTCTGTGATGTGACCAAGGCAAAGGCAGAGCTCCTTTGGATTGGACAGCTTAAGTAGGCAGGACTGACGAACAGGATATCAGCAACAGCTGAGTCACGTTGGAGAGATTGGAGCTGGCAATTAGCCGACATCTGAGCGTCCAGCTCAGAGAAGGAAGGGCTGAGCCCAGCCCTGACAGTAGCGCTTCAATCATCATTGTGGTTGTTATGGTGTCAGGATGATTGAAATGCATTATTTCTATTATTACATTGTAATATCAAATGAAATCATTCAACTCACCATAATGCAGAATCAGTGGGCCCTAAGCATGTCACCTGCCACGGTGCCTGCCACCAGATGCCATCAGGTGCCCCCAGCGGAGTTAGTCCTTCCATCAGGTGCCCCCAGCAGAGTCCGTCCTTACATCAGGTGCCCCCTGCAGAGTCCCTACTTACATCAGGTGCCCCCAGCGGCATCCCTCCATACATCAGGTGCCTCCCAGCGGAGTCCCTCCTTACATCAGCAGTCCCCAGTGGAATCCCTCCTTACATCAAGTGCCCCCAGCAGAGTCCCTCCTTATATCAGGTGCCCCCAGCAGAGTCCCTTCCAATCCATCACGCATTCCTTTTCTATTTTTTTTGTCCGGATAACCTGGATGGACTTGGAGGTAAGTGGATGTAAACAGATGCATGTTCTTTATATCTGCCTGACCATAGACTTACATGGAACTTCTGATCAGGTCCATCTGAATAACCAACAAGCAGACCTGATTGGAAAGTCAGTAAGGACCCTGAGCCCTCGTTCACATTGAACGCGGCTTTGAAATCGCGCAACTTCATCTGAAATCGCATTTCAAAGCTGCATTTCCATGTGACCTTGGGTACGACTTGAAAGACATCTGTGTAGCTTCATGCAGGAAATACTTTTGAAAAGCGATGCTGTCCCGCAAAGTGGGACAGTGCCATTGTCAGCAATAGGCTGCGGCTTGCCATGTGATTTGACCTGTGAAATTCTATAACAAATCGCTTCAATGGGAATGAGGACTGAGTCTGCTTTAGGGCTGGCTCACACCAAATGCAGTCCAGTGTGTTTTTATTCTTCAGCGCAGCGAGCAATCTGACACTAACTGATACTGGGGAGAACTAACTAACTGCCACTGACATCACCAGTGCCAGGGCCATCTTTAATATTGACTGGACCCCGGGCAAAGGTTTTCTTGGGCCCCCCCACACATACATACAATTTCGCTCTCCACCTGCTCTGAGACATACAATAAATAGCAGCTAGACTTAAAATCAGTTTACTGTATCAGATCAGGCAGCGATTGTGATTGGTTGCCAGAGGTTATAGTATATCATTACCGCTTACTGACTAGTTGCTAGAGGTTACAGCACACATTACGGCTCACTAATTAGTTGCTAGATGTTACAGCACATGATTTCTGCTTGTTGATTGGTTGCTAGAGATTACTTTACAGTAATACTGCTCACTGATTGGTTGCTAGAGGTTACAGCACATCTCTTCACTGCAGGGAGCGTGATATACATATGAATGCCACCTTTATTTACATATCTATGCTGCCGAATGCAGCTATTTACATATGGATGCCAGTAATTTACATGTAAACAGGGTCTGCAGGTGAGTCATCTGTACACAACAATAGGACAGAGCTGGGCAGCATTAGTAGCAGCACTTTACACTGAGAAATCGGGACACAGCAAGGGACTAAAACTGCAAGGGACAAGGGTATTTAAATTTGGATAGTTGGCAATTATGAGGCAGCTACTTTGGGCCCCACAACAATGACAGGGCCCAGGGCAGCTGCCCCTTTTGCCCTGCCTTAAAGACGGCCCTGACCAGTGCCATTATAAATCAGTGATCAGTGCCAATAATATGCAGTGTCTCTGTACTAATGACACTGGGCAGGAAGAGGTTAACATCTAGGGTGATCAAAGGGTTAAATGTGTGCCTAAGAAGTGTTCATATGTGTGTTCAATGTTAATGACACCCCCAGTTTAGTTCACAGATCGCAGAGGAGAGAATACCCATGCAATCTGATTCTAGTGTGGGGAAAAACAAGTCCCTGCACTATTTTCTGTGCGAATCGAATGCGAGTTCAGCCATACAACTGTAAGACTAAACTCGCATTGCTCAGAGATCACATGTGATTGGCACAACAAATTTAGTGTCCCTCAAAATAACTCAACACACAGCCATCAATGTCTAAACCGCTGGCAACAAAAGTGAGTACACCTCTAAGTTAAAATGTCCACATTAGGCCAAAAGTGTCAATATTTTGTGTGGCCACCATTATTTTCCAGCACTGCCTTAACCCTCTTGGGCATGGAGTTCACCAGAGCTTCACAGGTTGCCACTGGAGTCCTCTTCCACTCCTCCATGACGACATCACGGAGCTGGTGAATGTTAGAGACCTTGCGCTCTTCCACCTTCTGAATGAATGAATGAATGAAATACTTGTATAGCGCACAATGCGAACTGAATCGCCTTCTGTTTGAGGATGTCCCACAGATGGTCAATAGGGTTTAAGTCTGGAGACATGCTTGGCCAGTCCATCGCCTTTATTTACCCTCATCTTCTTTAGCAAGTCAGTGGTCATCTTGGAGGTGTGTTTGGGGTCGTTATGTTGAAATACTGCCCTATGGCCCAGTCTCCGAAGGGAGGGGATCATGCTCTATTTTAGTAAGTCACAGTACATGTTGACAGTCATGGTTCCCTATTAACTGTAGCTCCCCAGTGTCGGCAGCACTCATGCAGCCCCAGACCATGACACTCCCACCACCATGCTTGACTGTAGGAAAAGACACACTTGTCTTTGTACTCCACACCTGGCTGCTGCCACACACGCTTGACACTATCTGAACCAAATAAGTTTATCTTGGACTCATCAGACCACAGGACATGGTTCTAGTAATCCATGTCCTTAGTCTTCTTGTCTTCAGCAAACTATTTGTGGGCTTTCTTGTGTATCATCTTTAGAAGAGGCTTTCTTCTGGGATGATAGCCATGCAGACCAATTTGATGCAGTGTGTGGCGTATGGTCTGAGCGCTGACAGGCTGACCCCCTCACCCCTTCAACCTCTGCAGCAATGTAGTCAGCACTCATATGCACTCATATGTCCATTTCCCAAAGACAACCTCTGGATATGATGCTGAGCACATGCACCCAACTTCTTTGGTTGACCATGGCAAAGCCTGCTCTGAGTGGATCCTGTCCTGTTAAACTTCTGTATGGTCCTGGCCACCGTGCTGCAGCTCATTTCAGGGTCTTGGCAATCTTCCTATAGCCTAGGCCATCTTTATATAGAGCAACAATTCTTTTTTTCAGATTCTCAAAGTTCTTTGCCATGAGGTGCCATGTTGAACTTCCAGTGACCAGTATGAGAGAGTGAGAGCGATAACACCAAATTTAAGACACCTGCTCCCCATTCACACCTGAGACCTTGTAACACTAACGAGTCATGTGACACCAGGGAGGGAAAATGGCTAATTGAGCCCAATTTGGACATTTTCACTTAGGGGTGTGCTCATTTTATACAAGCTGTACACTCACTACTTTACATTGTAGCAAATTAGTGAACAAAAAGCACCACTAAGGCCAAGGAACACACCAGACAGGTCAGGGATAAAGTTGTGGATAAAATTAAAGTAGGGTTAGGTTATACAAAAAAAATATCCCAAGCTTTGAACATCTCACAGAGCACTGTTCAATATATCATATGAAAATGGAAAGAGTATGGCACAACTGCAAACCTACCAAGACATGGCCGTCCACCTAAACTGACAGGCTGGGCAAGGAGAGCATTAATTACAGAAGCAGCCAAGAGGCCCATGGGAACTCTGGAGGAGCTGCAGAGATCCACAGCTTAGGTGGGAGAATCTGTCCACAGGACAACTATTAGTCGTGCACTTCACAAATCTGGCCTTTATGGAAGAGTGGCAAGAAGAAAGCTTTGATCTCACTTTTCACATAAAATACATTCATGTTTTTGATTGTAACATGACAAAATGTGGAAAATTTCAAAGGGTATAAATACTTTTTAAGACCCCTTTAACACTGGAGGCATTTTTCAGGTGCTTTAGCTCAAAAAAATAGCGCCTATAAAGCACCTAAAAAAAGCCTCAGCTGCAATCCCAGTGTGATAACCCGAGGGCTCTCACACTGGGGCGCTGCGCTGGCAGGGCCTCACAAAAAGTCCTGTAAGCAGCTTCTTTGCAGCCCTGTAGGGAGCGGTGAATACTCCGCTCCTAAAGCATCCCTGCCCATTAAAATCAATGGGCAGCGTCGCCGAACTGCCAGCAAAGCGCCACTGCAGCGGGGTTTTTTTTGCGGGCGGCTTTAACCCTTTTTCGGCTGCTAGCAGGGGTTAAAACAGCCCCGCTGGCGACTGAATAGCGTCGCTAAAACGATGGTAAAGCACCACTAAAAATAGCAGCGCTTTACCGCCGACGCCTGGGCACTGGCAGTGTGAAAGTGCCCTTAAGGCCAAATTTTGGGTTGTCCCAGAGACAGTAATGAAGAGGAAATCTTCCAGTGGGGACACTAGTTCTGGTGACAACCAGGGATTCTCTCACTTTGGAGGGATTTCTTCTCACTTCCTGTTTTGGCCATGAGACTGGAAAGGGGAATTTCTACAAATATTATTATTATATATGATTTATATAGTGACAACAGTTTACACAGTGCTTTACAATGTAGAGGGAGGACAGCACAATAACAGTACAGTTCAATACAGAAGGGACAGGAGGGCCCTGCTCGTAGAGCTTACATTCTAAATGGAGGGGGTGGTGGTACAAAAGGTAATAGATGTGAGGAATGATTTGATGGGGGTGGCCATGACTTTTCAGGGATCTCCTACAGGTGGACAGGTTAGGGGCTGATCGGATATACCGGGGCAGGGAGTTCCAGAGTATGGGAGAGGCTCCGGAGAGGTCCTGAAGGTGAGCATGAGAGGAGGTAACAAGGGAGCTACAGAGCAGGAGGTCCTGGGAGGAGCATTGGGGACGATTAGGGCGATATCTGCAGGTTAAGGATGAGCTCAGGCGTGTTCACACACCCCACATACAGAGCCCACCAGGAAGTCGGCACTGCACAACGCTAATCACAAACAGTGAGACATTTCACGATCTCTGCAGCCGCACATCGGGACAATGTCTCATTGCCTGTGATTAGCGCTCCGCAGTGCCAACTTTCTGGCGGGCTCTACAGGTGCGGCTGGCGAACACCCCTGAGCTCATCCTTACTGCAGTTGAGCTTGGTGATGTAGCTGGATGGCCTTGTATGTTGTGGTTAGAGTTTTAAATTTTATACAGTGGGGTAGGGGAAGCCAGTGAAGGGATTGGCAGAGTGATTGGCACAATGAGACACAGATGGCAATATAAACCTGATACGGGTTGTAATCCTTGCTTTCTGTATCCATATTGAAAGAAAGAGTTTTGCCTTTAATTCTACTTTAACCGCTTGTCGACCAGCCACTGCAGTTACACTGCGGCAGGTTGGCTCTGCTGCATGGATCGCCGTAGCTGTACATCAGCTTGGACGCGGCGATGTGTGGGCACGCGCCGCTTGGCCAGTGGGAGGAACCAGTCAGCGGGTCCAGCGGACTCGATGTCCGCCGGCCGCCTGCAATCGTTCCCTGCAGTGACAGAACAGGGATCTGCCTGTGTAAACCAGGCAGATCTCTGTTCTGACAGGGGATCACACAGAGATCCTGTCTTTTTGCTATGCAGGAAGACAGATCTGTGTGCTGTCCCAGGCAGCCCATCCCCCACCCAGTTAGAAAAACACCCAGTGAACACGGGTGACTCCTTAATTGTCCCTGATTAACCCCTTCCCTGCCACTGTCATTAGTATAATGTCAGTGCATATTTTTAGCACTGATTACTGTAATAATGTCACTGGTTCTCAAAATTGTAAAAAAAAATGTCAGTTAGGTGTCTAATCTGTCCGCTGCAATGTTGCAGTCCCACTAAAAATCGCTTATCACCGCCATTGCTAGTAAAATAAAAAATAATAATAAAAATGCCATAAATCTATTCCCTATTTTGTAGACGCTATAATGTTTGCGCAAACCAATCAATATATGCTTTTTGGGATTTTTTACCAAAAATATGTAGCAGAATACAAATTGGCAAAAAACTGTGTGGTACAAGGGCCCATCTGATTTCACACAAATTAAAAGTGTTTAGATTTGACCTCATATTATATGGTTTTGGTAAATCTAAAGGAAATCTATAGAAGAAAATTGTATAATGTATGGCCAGCATTACTCTCCACACTCTACTGATTATACACTGCAAGGAATGTTCTGATGTGGAATAAATGAGATCAGCTCTGCCATGATCGTGTGATTGCTACTAAATATTATAATAAGAGGAGGCTGGGTATCCCCTTTATGAGGCCACGCCCACTCCCTCTCAGAGCGGGGCGGCGGGCGGATGTCAGCCCATACACATCACACTCAGCCAGGGACAGGAAGCCGGTAGTCAGAGCGGAAGCCACTGCGCATGCGCACTGAGCCTGGCCGCTCCCTGCCTATTGCACGGTGCTCCCGGTAAAGGATGTCGAAGAACACGGTGTCTGACCGCTTCCGGAGGGTGGACGTGGACGAGTATGATGAGAACAAGTTTGTGGATGAGGAGGAGGCCGGAGAGGGGCAGCAAGGACCGGACGAGGGGGAAGTGGACGGAGCTATCCGGGGATATCCTTCTGTGTAATGTGCTGTACCTGGGTGAGGCGGGCTGAGAGCTGACAGGAGGCCCCATAGGAGTGTACAGGAAGCATGGACTGTGTGTGATGAACGATCTATAGGTGTGTGTGTGTGATGGACGATCTATAGGTGTGTGTGTGTGTGTGTGTGTGATGGACGATCTATAGGTGTGTGATGGACGATCTATAGGTGTGTAATGGACGATCTATAGGTGTGTGATGGACGATCTATAGGTGTGTGTGTGTGTGTGATGGATGATCTATAGGTGTGTGTGTGTGTGTGTGTGTGTGATGGATGATCTATAGGTGTGTGTGTGATGGACGATCTGTAGTAGGGATGCACCCCCCCAAAAAAAAAAAAAAAATTATATATATATATATATATATATATATATTTTCCTCTTCTCTCAATGTGTATATATGTTAAAAATATTCACTAACAAAGCAAACAAAAAAAGTTGTAATTGTTTATCGTTTATAAAATGGATGTGGACAAAAGGGGGAGAAAAAAAGCAGGAAAATAACAATTGGAGGAGATTAGGGAGCTGATTAGAGTCAAGGGTTAATAAGGGGTTAAACAGGAACATTTGTTCATCCCTTTGATCTGCAGATGAAGAATAGAAATATACAAAAAGAAACAATGTTTCTTTATATTTTAGTGTTTCAGGGCTGAGCAATGTTGGTAATAAACATTGCTGGCTTTTTTTTTTTTTTTTTTTTTTTTTTTTTTTGACAGCTCCCATTACTGGACTTCTTTAACACTGGGGAGACCCACTGACAGCTCAAAAAGCAGAGCCTGAAAGTATCAGTTTCAGGTATGGGTGCATTTGTACGAGTACCGATACTTCTGCAAATACTCTGTATTGGTGCAACCCTAGTCTGTGTGTGTGTGTGTGTGTGTGTGTGTGTGTGTGTGTGTTGGAATCTATAGGTGTGCTTTGTGATCTCAACAGAGTGGGGTTTATTTACTAGAACTGGAGAGCACAGCTGCACCAGATTTTTATTTTATTTTTTGGGAAAAAAAACTTTATTGATATAAAGCACATTTTACAAGCCATTCTGGTACATATAGCCATATAAGGTCAGTTACATATTATGACAGCTACATTAAATATGCAAGCATGTTACAGGGTGTGCATACATATATTCACGGGTGCAGTGACTCAGGTGGCAATTTAATCCAACCTATAAACAAACTGTGCCACAGGTACAGGGAAACTCTGCACTGGGTATGGAATAATTTATACACAGCTTTCCCCGTCCTCCAACCATCTGTCCCAGATCTTGGAATATTTTTGTTTAGATCCCCTGTGTGCATAGATCAGTTTTTTAAATGGCAGGGTGTCATTAACTGCTTTTTTTTTTTCCATAACTGTAGTGTGGGGGGCACGTTCTGCATCCATCTCTGAGCTATCACTTTACATGCTAGGAATAATGTTTTGAAAATGAATATCGTGTGATATTTGTCCGCCTCTACATCTAGCAAGAGCCCCAAAATACATGCTGCACCAGGTTTTGCTCTTGGCAGTTTTGGTAAATCCTTCCCCAATGTAAGTATGCCTTATGTGTGTTGGCAGCACTTTGTAGGTGGGGTGGATACTGTTAGGCCGCGTACACACGCGGGGACTGTTCGCCCAACTTTGTCCGTCAAACAGTTTCAGCAAACAGTCCGCTCAAAATTAGCATGGACGGACATGGCCACACACGACGAACGAACAGTTTGCTGAAACCGTGCGCGATGACGTGAACGGCACGTACGACGGGACGAAAAATACGACGTCCTATACACTGCATTATAACTTTCGGCGTGTAAATCCTTTCTGAGCATGCGCGGAACTTAGTTTGACGAACAAGCCTACACACGAGGGGACTGTTCGCTGAAACAAAGTTTCAGCGGACAGTTTTACGGAAATTCCGAAAAACCTTGTTCAGCGGACTGTTCGCTGAAACTGTCCGCTGAAAGCCCACACACGAGCGGACTGTCCGCCGAAACACTGTTCAGCGGACAAAGTTGGGCGAACAGTCCCCGCGTGTGTACGCGGCCTTAGAGGTTCCCCTGTAAGCATGCAGTTCTGTATTATTATAGGTGTGCTCTGTGTGAATGAGTGAAAAACATCAGACTAAGGGGAAGCCATATAGGATTCAGCCGGTTGAATGAAAAGGGCCAATTCCCACATCCACACACTTGAGACCTCCCTGCCAGCAGAATACAATGATCAGTATTGCCAGCAGCACTGATCATTGGAGGGGGGGGGGTGGGAGAGAGACTGACAGGCTGGTTGTGCACAAGGCAGTCAATAGACCCGACTTGTGCACAACCAGCTAGCCCATACACGGATCAAAGTTTGACTGGTCCCCAAATTTGGATCCATAAATGGCCGGCTTAAAGAGGAAGTAAACCCTGATGGGTTTACTTCCTCTTTGTCTCCCTGCAAAGATAAAGCACAATGGGCTACTATGCATCACATGGTAGCCCATTATGTGTCGCTTACCTGACACAGGAGCCAGCGATGTCACCGCTGTCCCCTGTAGTCCGGAGCATCCATCTTCTTCCGGGTATTGCTGCTCCGGCCACTCACAGCGCCGGAGCAGCGTCGACGTCACTCCCGCGCATGTGCATGGGAGCCGCCACTAACGGCATATCACCGTTAGTGGCATACTGCTAACAGCGATAGTGCGCCGCTGACAGCTGTCACTGTTTTTTAGTAAATATCTCCTAAACCGTGTAGGTTTAGGAGATATTTCTTGGACCTACAGGTAAGCCTTAATCTAGGTTTACCTGTAGGTCAGAGTGGTTTGTAAGGGTTCACAACCACTTTAAGGCCTGGTTCACACCATGAATTGCACAGGGATGTTTTTTTTTTATTATTTATTTATTTTTTATCAGTGTCATTTTTAGCCTATTCATTTTGAATAGGCTAAAAATGTAGCAGAGCACACCTAAGTAGTGCATGCACTACATAAAAAAAAAAAACACACCGGAACTGGATAGTGCGATGCTACTGTACCATATGATCCGGTGCAGGCAAACACACTGTGTGATCTTCATTTGGGGTGTTTTTACTTTAGCATCAACACCCACTGCACATCGCAACTGCAGTGCATTTTGAATGTAGTGCGGGTAATGTGCACAGAATGCATGTTTCCTGCTCCATGTTCTGGGGTGAACTGTCCCTAAAGCCTGTACATATTGTTCGAATTCGGTCCAATCTGGCTGACTTTCCACCCATGTGTGTACAGCTGCTTGTCTGAAAGAAGCCAATCTCGCAACCGACTTCTGTCAGAACAGGGGGAGGGGGGGGGGCAGAATCTGATCGGTATTCAATGGCTGCGAGTGCTGATCGGTGTGGTTGGAGGGGCTTGGATGCGGGTGGGCAGACCACAATAGCACAGCATGAATGAATGAATGAATGAATGAATGAAATACTTATATAGCGCACAATACGAACTGAATCGCCTCCAGGGAGATTCCTGTACTATCATTGCATAGTTAGTGCAGCAACCTCCTTGAGTTTCTTTCATTTAGCCTGCTGGGTTGAACAAAAAAGAAAAACTTGCTGTGTGTTCCAGGTATTAGATTTGTAGGTATGTACCATATATGAAGGAGTAAAGGACATTCTCGATGGATCATGAGTGTAGTGATCAGCACACGATTTATCCATTGACCTCTCCAGCTTTTCATATGAAAGCCTGTACCTCTGTATGGGCGGGGGGGCTAGAGGAAGTGTCTGCCGGAGCCTGTCCTAATTCGGTGTCAAACAAAAAACAAATGTACGTTTTTATTTTTTTTTACCTGCAAAAATACATGGTTTTGTAAGGTGGGCTTAGCCTTTAACATACAATTGGTTGTTGAGGGTTCCTGCCCTTCATACATCTGTGAAGCACTTCTGAAGGGACGTTGCGTGCACAGCATAAAGAGGAAGCGTTGTGTGACTGTCGCACACTTCTGCTTTCTTTACTTCTCTACATGTTCCTGAGAAGGGAAAAAAAAAACCCATGGCATTTCAAACTTGTAATGAACGTGCACAATATACCTTTTGTGTTGGTATAGTTTATACAACACTTGTTGTAGCGTGTGCTTGTTTTCTGGAGAGTATTGAACGATAGGCGGAATGTTTGATCTACGACGCGTTGAGCTCTTATTTCTACACACCTTGATGAGACCGGGTTGTGTGTTTTTAGTACAGGGTGTTCCAGCGACTGAAGAAGGCATGCTGTGTCTTGCTCGCTGTTTAGGAATGCAGGAAGTGGGTGCTTCAGACTTCGGGAAGATGGAAATTTAGCCATGTTTAGCATTTTCAAGTTGGCTCCTTCCCTGTTTGCTGGCAGAAATGATATGACCACTTATACGCCTCATTTTCTAAAAATAGGACAGGAAAGGACCGTGTTCATTGTGGAGCGTGTGTAGGTTCAGCTGCCGTGTTCCTAAGAAATCTGGCATTCAAATAATCTGTTTTGGAATGAGAACCAAATGTGAAGTTTCCAGGCTGCAGATTAGAGCATAGTTGTGATTTCCTAAGAGGGTAGTCGGAGTATAGCTGCATACTCGCTGCGGCAGCTGCAATCACCTTGGTGTACACTTTGTGTCTGTGTGCTAACTGATTTGTCATGGCGTCTAGGCCAGTGAGGACTATAGCTGTGGTATACATGCATTCATACTTCTGTTTGGTAGTTTGCACAATGAGACCAGAGTAGTCCTCATCCCCCTGTTCTACCTCTTTGTACTCTGTAGTTTTCTGTGAGGGCACATACTTACAGGTATGAGGCCTGTAGCTTTGACAGGCATTGTTTAAAGTGGTATTCAGTAGGTAGGGGTCGACTGATATCATTTTTTTTTTCAGGGCCGATACTGATCTTTTTATTTTTTTTTGGCCGCCCTTCAAGAGTAAGTAAACTGCATTATTTTATTTTTTTCTTGCGTTTTTCAGGTCCATATAATAACATTTAAAATAATTGCCCTGTCTAATATCTGCAAAAACGCTTGTTACTTACTGTATTTAGAAGTTTTTCATGAAATCATCTTCCAGGATTAGGCTGCACCATCTTGAGTATTGATTTCTGAGTCCCCTGTGGACTTCACTTCCGCCCTTCCTTAATTCCCTTTGCTGAAATCTCACACAAGCGCGAGCATGTTACCGAGCCTCATTCTTGGTCGACATTCCTATGGCAAGGAAGCTGGCAAACACTGCCCAGTCTTGCGTGTCATCAGATCCATGCCGGCGTGCCGCACAGAGCGGAACTCTCGGACACGGCATGATGCTGGAGGGGCAACGTCACACAGTGTGTCGTAAATTGAAGGACGGACAACGCATGCGCTGGGGACATAAACAAACATTGCTAGAGGAATTTCTGAGAAAAAAAAAAAACAAGGAAACTTTTACAGACGGTGATCAGTAGCTTTATTAAGGATTATAATGAGCTGAAGTTCTGATAGAGAGTTTACAACCACTTTCAGGCTGATAGCCTGACATGCTGGTTGTATGCAAGTTAAACGATCATTTAACTCGGGTACATTCAGCCTGCCCCATGCATAATTCAAATCTCGGCCAGTTCCTGTTGAACCGGCTGAGATTTAAACTGCCACACAGTTCCATCTATTTTTATGCATGTTTTGACTTGCATTTTAGCGCACTTGTAAAATGCAGGGCAACATTTTAGTGTGAACAGGACACACAAAAAACAATTGATGTGTGTGTGTGTGGTGCGTGTTGGTGTTGTGTGTTTTTTTTTTTTTTTTTTTTTTTTTTTTTTTTGTGCCTCCGTGTTGACAGGCATTTTACAGGTGCACTAAAATGCAAGTCAATGTTCCCACTACAGAGACAGCAGCCACACGAGGAACTATATCCCCTGCCAGTGATCCAGAGTTAGTGGTGGAGAAACAACTGTGTAATGCTTTACATTTTATTATTATATAACAAATATAAAAGTAGAAGAAGGCAACTTTTTAATACTAAAAGCTTTTCATTCAGTGGTAATGCAAGAGCCCAAAAGAAACATTGCAGTGGACTTCCTGACTGACACGAAGGCCCTGTTCACACTGTGTGATATGGAAGTCGGATGATTTCTGCTCTATCTTTTGCCCTGTGACTTCTTGTCTGACTTCCATGCAAATTCAAAAGGATGGGAGCAGGGGGGGGGGGGGGGGGTTGGGACGTTTCATGAAGCACTTGGTAGCAAATGAATAAATTGGTGAACATATATAACTTTTGATTATTACAGAATATATATAATAATTGCCAGTATCAATGCCGGACAAGGTAATGGCAATGAACAGGTAAATAACCCTGGTATCACATGGTAAAACCGCAATAAAAATCCAGGGTTCACCAAAGCAAGGTTAGATAGAAACATTATCGACGTAATGCCTGCCGGACCTATGGCCTCACTAGACTTGTGTGGGTAATGTATAGTAGCTTGAAGTTTTGGGTAATTATTAATAAAGACATGGCATTTGGTAGCTCTGTGTGTTTCGTGGCCTTTGAACCACTTGTCAGGAGCAAAGTATGTGATGAATCTATAATAAAATTGTTGTGTATGAATAGTCAAAATTAAAATAATGAAGGACATGAACAGGAGGTGGGTGTGAAAGAGCCCCACACCAAGTACATGCTTGCTTGGGTACGTGTACTGGTGGTATGGTAGGCGGGTGCTGCAAGACATCCACGGGCACATCCAACTGGGAGCCGTAGTGGACAGCTCGACGGGGGCGACCCACACAGGATGCAACCAGGGCAGGCATGGAAAAACAAGAGGCACTCCTGTGAAGAGAGTGGAAAAAATTAGGTACATAAAAAGGGTCTCAAAGGGTGTGCATGAGTTGGAAATGTTGGCAAAAAGGCCCATGAGGGTGAAAAGGAAAAGAAGTGCTGGGGTGAAGGACCAAGGCCTGGAAGTGAAACTACCTATATGACTAAGTTATGAATAGAAGAAGTAGTGGCCCTCCAGTCACCCCTGGAAAGTGAAGGTGAAACCTTCACTTTCCAGGGGTCACTGGCAGGCCACCACTTCCTCTATTCATAGCTTACAGTTTTAAAGTTATTAAAGTAGCTCCAACATGCCATCTTTCTCTGTCTTCTTCCTCTGGTTTGTCTCCTGACGCTGGCTCCCGCTGTTCTGTTAGCTCTGGTGTGTGCCTTTACTTGTATATCCATAGAGCCATGGCCATCTAGTGACGTCGCCACCCAATCATGCCCTGGGCAGTGATGTCACTAGGAGTGGGGTCTCCGGATGATGTCACCAGATGGCCACGGCCCATGGCTATGTGAGTAATTTCACACGCCAAATCTAACACAACAGCCGGAGCTAGCATTGGGATAAGAACTGGAGGAAGAAAACATCAGAGCAGCGAGAAGAACCAAAGGGAGAAGACACTTTGGAGCTACTTAAAGGACTTTGTCAAAAACCTGTGTACTGGTTTTAATTTTGACACTTTTTTTGTTTTATTTTTTTTTGGTGAATGATTAGGGGTACAATGTACCCCTGCTCGTTCATAGGTTGGGGGGGGGGTGCCGGGATATGGGGGCTGTTAAAGGGGCTTCCAGATTCCGATAAGCCCCCTCTCTGCCTGCAGAACCACTTCAACCACACACATGTGAATGTTCAGTCTACAAATAAAAATACAACAGCTACCAGTACTGGTACTGAGGCTCATGCTGGAGGTCAGTCAATCAAATCTAGAGTAATGATGAATAATTCAGAATTCAAGGCAGGTGACCAAATAGGATTATGAGTAATATTTTTCATGCACAGAGTACATTAAAGTGTTGTGTGTTATAGAAGGCACACCCAATGATTCTCTTCACCGTGTTTTTGTCCTTTTGATTTCCTTAACTCCGATGCACAGGAAACATGGTAGGAGCTCTACATGCTGCTTTAAAGAATCCACCTATTAATACAAAGAATCAGACTGCAAAGGTAAGATCTCTTCCACAATTGTAAACACAACATACGTGCAAGCCACGCTAGGGGAGGTTTGCTACAACTGGTGCAGCTGTGTATGGTAGCCAATCGGTTATTAACTTCAGCTTGTTCAATTAAGCTTTGGTAATAAAGCCTGGAAGCTAATTCGTTTCTGTACAGAGCTGCACCAGATTTTGCACCCTCCAGTTTTAGTAAATCTCATTACCTTTTTGGAGCAGTGTTTAAATGATTGACTAATAAAGTCCTGAATTAATGCACTCACAAACTAAGACAGTTGGCCTGAACACTTGTGGGATGCCCGCCTTTACATGCCCAATGAACTTTAATGGCATCCCAGTCTTAGTCTGTAGGGTTCAATATGGAGTTGGCCCACCCATTGCAGCTATAAAAGCTTCAACTCTTCTGGGAAGGCTGTCCATAAGGTTTAGGAGTGTGTCTATGGGAATGTTTAACCATTCTTCCGGAAGTGCATTTGTGTGGTCAGGCACTGATGTTGGATGAGAAGGCCTGGCACAAAGTCTCCACTCTAATTCATCCCAATGGTGTTGTATCGGGTTGGGGTCAGAACTCTGTGCATGCCAGTCAAGTTCCTCCACCCCAAATTCGCTCATCATGTCTTTATGGACCTTGCTTTGTGCACTGGTCCAAATCGTTTGTTGTGGTGTTCGCACCTTAGTTCCAGTGAAGAGAACTCTTAAGGCATCAGCATACCAAGACATGGACAATTTCATGCTCCCAACATTGTGGGAACAGTGGCTGCACACTAGTGCACAAACCAGGTCCATAAAGAAATGGATGAGCAATATTCGGGTGAAGGAACTCAACTGGCCTGCACAAAGTCCTGACTTCAATCTGATAGAACATCTTTAGGATGAATTGGAGCTGAGACTGCGAGCCAGGCCTTGTTCACATCAGTGCCTGACCTCACAAATGCGCTTCTTGAAGAACATTCCCATAGACACACTCCTAAACCTTGTGGACAGCCTTTCCAGAAGAGTTGAAGCTCTTATAACTGCAAAGGGTGGGTCAACTCATTATTGAACCCTACAACCTTAAAACACCATTAACGTTCATGTGCATGTAAAGGCGGGCATCCCAAAACATTTGATAATAAAGTGTATAACAAATAGTCAAACTTAAACCATACTAATTTGCCTGCATATGACGGCAGTTGGCGATTTGGCCTTTCAGTCTCAAAGCACTATATCAGACATTGCCTTCTACACAGCAGTGGAAGGAGAATTACTTTGGGGTTTCATTTTAAATGCAGGTTTCTCTTTATAACTACCAAAAATGCATCATCTAAACACCACAGCTTCTGAAAGTTCACGTCACTCTGACAGTACTGTGTGCATGCACAGGCTGCTGCAGTGACATACAAAAGGCAAGGGACATGACTAAAGCTAGCCATACACATTTAGATTTTTTCCTTGTTCAGGTCACAGTCTGAAAGAGAAAATTGGCCATATCCCCTGTGCACACTAACCGCATGGATGGTGGAATCTCCACTGTTAGCTTTGGTACCTGTCACATTGCTTAACTGATTTATATTTGATAAGATGCCTTCACTGTTTGGCTGACAAATTTTCTACCTGCCTCAGTAGATTTTTAAATTTACTTTTGTTGAGCCAGGTTTTGCTTACAGGCCACCCATGGCACGAATTTCGGGTGATGGGTCAGAAATTGGATATTTGAGCCATCTGTGGGCAGCCTAATTCCAGTTTTGTGGTCATGTTCTGCTTAAACAATCTAAAGCCCCATACACACGGTCGGACTTGTACAAACTTTTCCGTGGACTTTTGTACAAAGTGTGTTGTCCACAAGTTTGTATTGCATACACACGGTCGGACTTTTTGACAACAAACACGAACGTGGTGACGTCACAACGTACTGACGCCGCTTCAAAAGAGGACGTTCAATGACTCCAGCGCCACCTTTGGTCAACTTCTGTATTGTAGTCTGATCGTTTGCAATGGTTCTGAGCATGCGTGTTTGTACCTTGTACAAAAGTCCGATGCTTTTGCATACACACGGTAGGACTTTGCTCCATCGGACTTCTGTTGTCAAAAAGTTTGTCCGTTCGCAGAGCCAACAAAAGTCCGATGAAAACAGAAAAAGTTTGTCCGATGGAGCGTACACACAGTCGGATGTTGCTCCAAAACAGCTAATTTGCATGTTTGTTGTCAAAAAGTCCGACCGTGTGTACGGGCCTTAAGATCCATAGACTTAAAGTGATTGTAAAGATTTGTTTGTTATTTTACAAAAAAAAAATTATACCTACTTCCAATCTCTGTGCAAGGGTTTTGCACAGAGTGGCTCCTCCACGGAGAGATGCTTTCCATGGGGGCAGCTGTGCGAGCTCGCTTACGACTCCTGCTGCATCCATTGATACAGACAGCAGGACTTGGGCGACGTCCCTGCTCCCACTGGACTTGATTGACAGCAGCAGGAGCCATTATCAATCTATCCAATAAGGACCTGAGACAGCGGCTGGAGCTGCTGGGCTCATGCTCATCGCTGGACCCATCGGGTTCAGGTAAGAAAAAAAAAGGGGGGGGGGGCTCTGAGGGGCAGCTGTAGCGCAGAAGGTTTTTCATCTGAATGCGTTCAGGTGAAAAACCTTGAGGGTTTACAACTCCTTTTAACCACTTCAGATCGAAGCCCTCACTCCGGTGCCCGTACACAGCACCGGCTGGCAACAGTTCTCCCCAGAGTGACTTCTGGGTGTCACGGCTCAGGCACTGTGATTGGCCAGAGCTGTGATGTCACGCGGGAGCCGCCGGTAAGTGCACACTCACTGAAGCAAGCGGCATGTATGTGCCATTGATTCAGTGCACATGCACCGATCATATCTGCAGATACAATGGATATCTCCTAAACCGTGCAGGTTTAGGAGATATCCGGGGTAGCTACAGGTAAACCTTATTATAGGCTTACCTGTAGCAAAAAGTGGATTGTAAGGGTTTACAACCACTTTAAAAACCTACTAGCTGTCTTTGCCTTCAGACTTCAGCATTTTTTATTACAGCGGTTTAGGATGTGGCTAATGAGCATCCTGCTTAGTCATGTTAGACTACTGGACATTTCCTTCCTTTTCATGAGCATTGCCAAGTTTTGCATTTCATACTTCCTCCTTTTTTTGTTATAGACCAAAATGCATATTTTAAATGTTTTTATTTTATTATTTCCTTCAAGAGGGGCTTCAGTCGGGTGTGTGAAACAAACTGTAGCTGCTGACTTTTTTAATAAACAGACACTTGCCTGTCCAGGGATCCAGCACTGTCCTCAGCCAAGCCGGTTTCTTCTCTGGTCTTTGGTTCCCGGTGTAGTGTCATATTTTACTCCCCATCGTAGAATGTTTCGGAAGTGACGTTGCGGCCAGAAACTTCGCGCTGCGCATGTCCCATGCGTTCCAGAGAATTTGCGATAATGCAGTTCAGTGAAACCGTCAGATAATGTCACGTAAGTGAGGGGAGGTAATCGTGACATTAACTTTACACAGAGCGTAGAGCGGCGGAGAGAGAGCGGGTAACCGTGGCTTGGGGAGGGGATTAACTTCCCTCACTTCCGTGACATTATCTGATGGTTTCACTGGTCAGCATTGTCCCAAATCCTTTGGAACGCATGGCGCAAGTGTTTGGAACGCATCACGCATGCGCAGTGCAAAATTTCTCGCCGCAACGTCACTTCCTGAGCATTCTATGATGGGGAGCAAAATATGACACTACACGGGCTCTGGCATGTTTACTGTGGACATCTGGCTGTGACTCACTGTGGCTTCATAGCCAGCTGCCCACAGTTAACATGCCAGAGCCAGGGACCAAAGACCGGTGAAGAAACTGGCTTGGCTGAGGACATCGCTGGATCCCTGGACAGACAAGTGTCTGTTAAGTCAGCAGCTACGTGTTTTTTTTATTTTATTTTTGTTTTGTTTTTTCTCTATACACCCCACTGAAGTCCCTCTTTAAGAAAATAATAAAATTAAAACATTTAATGAACACTGTTCAGCAAATATGCATTTTGGTCTATAACAAAATAGGAGGAAGTATGAAAAGCAAGAAAATGTTGACTGTTCATGCATGAGCTGCGCTTTGTGAATGGTCTCGCAGAGTTCTGTGACCTGTTCTGTGTCCTAGGGGGGGGGGGGGGGTGCTCAGATCCCCTAGGCCAGTTATGGTGAACCTTGGCACCCCAGATGTTTTGAAACTACATTTCCCATGATGGTCATACACTCTGCAGTGTAGTGGAGCATCATGGGAAATGTAGTTCCAAAACATCTGGGGTGCCAAGGTTCGCCATCACGGCCCTAGGCAATCTGGGAAACTAGGTAATCCTTGGAACTCGAGGTGCAGCAGTGGGACACAGCACAGAGAGCCTGTCCATGGGAAAAGAATATGGCACAGCATGGATGGCACTGCAAGGGTTAACAGTTCAGTGTGTGTGAAACTAGGGCATAGCAAGGGAAGTTGATCCTCGGGCAATAGAATGGCACAGCACTAATTAACAGTCCATGGAGCAGAAATAAGGCACAGCAATGGGGATGATCCTTGGGGCCGTAGAATGATACAGCAAGGTTAATGGTCTGTGGAGTGGAAATGGGGCTTAACAAGGGGAGATGATCCTAAGGCAACAGAGAGGCACAGCAGGGGTTAACTGTCCATGGGGTGGAAGTATGCACAGCAGAGGCTAATAGTCCACAGAGCAACAATAAGGCACAGCAAGGGGAAACAATCCTCAGGGCGGTAGTTTGGCACAGCGAGGAGACGGGAGGGTTCAGAGACTCACATTGAGGACACCTGATGGTCCCAGGCAGCTGGTGAGGCGGGCTGGGTGACAGATGGCTGATACAAGAGGGTCTGTGGAGGCAGGGGGCTAGGTCCTGAGAGGGGAAAAATGCACTGGGCACCCTGGCCATAGATCAGGAACCAAGGAAAGCAAAGGGCACAGGTGGAGATACGACTGGATAAAGGGCGGCAGGGCCAGCTCCTGGAGGCCCAACTGGGGTCCTCGCAGACCTATGTAGCATCCAGGGGGACTGGCAGAAGAATTAAATGCTGTTTCCCAGCCTAGGTAGATCTATCTGAGCCGGGGGCACGACTGGCTGTGCCACCTTCCCACATGGCGGTGGGCAAGCCCTTTTTCTCCAGCAGGGCGCAGTTTAAGAGGAGCGCACCATGCCAGCTAGATCCTGGTGGCCAGGGGAAGGAAGTCTGCAGCCAGTATGAGGGAATCCACATGCTGCCTGCACACATGTAATCTGATGGCCAGCTGCCTCACAAAGGTGGTGTGGAGTGCCAGGTGTTGGCTGCATGTCTCCACGCACTTATATGGTTTGGGGCATTTGGAGATGAGCGGGGAGCAGAGGAGGAAGCTGGATGCTGTAACAACAATTATAGGAGCAAACTGTATCTAGCAGTAGTAGTCTATTTAAGGGTACGTTCCGGTTTAAAGCTGACCTCTGCGAATTTAGAAAAAAAATCTACCCTTGCAGTTCCCTCCTCCTACAAGGGTTAAATACTTATTTACTCTAGTGGTGCAGTGTATTACTCATTCTCCCCAACCCCCATTTCCCTCCCCCCATTCTGGCTCCGGTAGGGTCCCTCCAACTGTGCAACGTGTCCAATTTAGTGTCCTCTCATGTGCTGTGGCTGTGGTTGCATGTTTAGTGGAAGGATTAATGGGCCTGCACTGTGCGTGATGACACTGAAGCACTACACACAGCCCAGAGCTTGAGGCCCGCAATAAATCCTTCCAGATCAACGGATAAGGCAAGTAATCACCTTATTTTTGCACCCTCCATACTAGGGGTGTCCAAACTTTTTTTCTCAGAGGGCCAGATTTGATGAAGTGAACATGCGTGAGGGCCGACCATTTTGCCTGACATTCTTTGAACCGTTAAAATTCGGTCTAAGTGTGTTCATTCGAGCACTAATACACTACCCAACGTGAATTCTCCTGCCTTTGTGGCTGTGTGGTGAAGAGATTAGCTTGGGCGTATTATTTGAACATACCGTATTTATTGGCGTATAAAACGCACCTTCACTTTAAGAGGGAAGTTTCGGGGAAAAAAATTATAATTTTAAATAAAGAACTGTGAAGCAAAATAATTGTCAGTGCCCATCAATGCAACCTCACAAGTGCCCATCTATTGCCATGAATGCAGAACCCACCATTGCCAGGAATGCCCTGACAAGCGCCAAAGATTACCTACAGGAGAATCTCCTGTTTACATGGCCTCTTTAATAGTCCCGCCTCCTTTGATGGACAGAACAGGCGTCCAATGGCAGCGCCGGAGACGGGACTTCCTATTACAGAGGCCGCCCTTAAACAGGAAATTCTCCTGTGTGTGTACGGCGCTCAGTCCCACCTCCTTTTTTCCCTTTTTCCCTTCCAAGGCATATACATTTTTTGTGGCCCCGAGGCTGGGAGATCGGGGCCACAAAAGATATATATGTCCAAATAACCAGGCAGGCCGTTCAAAACTGCCCTATACTAAACAAGCATTTAACCCTTGTGGTTTGAGAGCCCCAGTGCAAGAATACATGGGGTTCGGTGTGGCTCCGAAACGTGTAATCTACTGTAACAATGTTATCGCTGATTAAAACTTTGGACCCACTCTGGTGATCATTGGTGTGCTGGTGACATTCTCTTGCTCTTCCACTGCAAGGATAGACTTTGTCCAATTCCCAGAGTTCAGCCGTATAGTTTACCTATGAGTGCCCAAATGGTGCAGACAGGCTCCAGCACCAAATACTGCCTGTGCATACTGTTAGATAATTCTTCTCAAGCCCAGGGAACCCCAAACCCCAGACTGCTGTAACCAACAAGTTTTGACACTTCAACCCAGTGCCACGTGCTGACCGTGCAATTTGAACCCAAACTGCTACCAGTGTTATGCCAGCTTCAGCAGCCGGTGGTTTTGGGCACCCAGCCTAAGGAAGAATCTATAAAAAGCAAATCAATCGGTGCATAAATTATTAAACTTAACAGCAGCAGAACACTGAGGGTCAAATTACCAAATCCCAAATGGCAATATAATGTAAAAAGCAGTGCATAATAAATAAAACTTTAAATATCAAATGATGATCGTCCATAATGTTCATATTCAAAAACACCAATACGTGTTCAAGTAGGGGCTGCCATGGAAGAAACACAGTGATTGAGTGACAACCTCCACCAGCAGTAAGTCCTGGTGTGGACCCCTGAGTAAATCGGACAGGGCACGCAAGCAGTTCCCTCACAAGGGTATGATAGCCTGGCCACTGGATCTGATGAACGCTGGGTACGAGTGCGTACTAAGTGTATGAGATCCTGATCATAAGCCCAGGTTTACAGGGACATATGATAAAAGCAATAAATATAGTGCTCTCCATTTGGTACAAAGATATTTTAATAAAGATAAAAAGGTTTGCACTTACATAGAAGGCACTGTTCCTTAGTGCAAAGTGATAAGGCAAAACCGTAAAAGCTTTCCACGAGAATTAAAGTGGTTGTAAAGGTTAGTTCTTTATTTTCTAAATAGGTTCCTTTAAGCTAGTGCATTGTTGGTTCACTTACCTTTTCCTTCGATTTCCCTTCTAAATGTTTTTTTTCTTTGTCTGAATTTCTCACTTCCTGTTCCTCCTCAGTAAGCTGTTCTTACTGACTAAACACGGCTCGGATGATTGTGTGAAGTTTACTGAGGAGAAACGGGAAGTGAGAAATTCAGACAAAGAAAAAAAACATTTAGAAGGGAAATCGAAGGAAAGGGTAAGGGAACCAACAATGCACTAGCTTAAAGTGGTTGTAAACCCATGGGTGAAAAAAAAAAAAAAAAAAAAACCTGCAAGGCAAAGGCATAATGAGCTAGTATGCATAGCATTATGAATAACTTACCTGAGAACGAAGCCCCCGAAGCGGTCGTCCGTCTTCATGTCTGCCGCTGCCATGGATCCCGGAGTGCCTTTCCGGGTCTCGCTGCTTCGGTGCAGCGATGACGTCACTCCCGCCGTCACTACATGCGCCGTAGACAGCGGTGGCTGTCTTTTTGTAAATATCTCCTAAACCGTATAGGTTTAGGAGATATTTCTTGGACCTACAGGTAAGCCTTAATCTAGGCTTACCTGTAGGTCAAAGTGGTTTGTAAGGGTTTACAACCACTTTAAAGGAACCTATTTAGAAAATAAAGGGGTTGTAAAGCTTAGTTTTTTTTAACGATAAGACACAGGTGACGTTACTCTAGTCTGAGCAACTATGTCATCTATGCAAGTGCAAACCTTTTTATCTTTAATAAATATCTTTGTACCAAACAGAGCACTATATTTTATTGCTTTTATTCTATGTCCATGTGAACCTGTAGCTTATGATCAAGATATTATACACTTAGTAAGCACTCATCCCCACATCCCAAGCGTTCGTCAGATCCAGTGGCCAGGCTATCATACCCTTGTGAGGAAACTGCTTGCGTGACCTGTCTGATTTACTCAGGGGTCCATGTTGTGAGGTGAGTGGCTAGGATTACTACTGGTGGAGGTTGTCACTCAATCACTTTCGGTTTTTTCCATAGGAGCACCTACTCTGACACATGTTGGTGTTTTTGAATAGGAACATTATGGACTTTTTCATTGTTTGATATTAGAAGTTTTATTATGTTATTGTATGTTTATGCGCTGCACTGCTTTTTACATTATAAGGAAGAATGTGTGTAGGTACCTGCATTGAAATAGTCGGGGTACAGGCAGGCATATTTTAATAGAAAAGAATGTAGCAGCTACTTTGCAGGGCAGGCCAGGACATGACCAGCTGAAAAAATGTTGTTCCTCCACTGCATTATGCTGCTAATTGATAGCTCTACTTACATGGCACTAGATGGTAACTACGCATGCTCCTTTTGCATCATTTTCTCTTCAGACCAGTTCACCTATGACATGCTGATAATGAGAGCTATCCATGTAATGAAGCCATTCTTTTTATTTATCCACACATGTTATACTATAAGTATGGGACACTACATGAAGTTTTTCTATTTCAAAATAGGTTGCTAGTTTTCTAAAATTGTATTGCTTCATGACACCAAGTGACACTAAACTCTGGTTTAAAAAAATTTAATTTTTACTAAAATCTAAAAGTGGGTTTTATTTTTATTTTTTTTCCCGCTGTGATATGACTTGCTGTTAGGATGGTTATGTTCACTCTCCATGGTCCCCACTGTATGTAGGAACATAACCACCCTCTATTGCTTGCTACCAAGATGCACTAGGGATGTGTACTGTAGTGTGCACATGACCGCAGCTAAGGTATGCTGCTTGTTTCAAACAGAAATGAGGGGGAAAGGAAAGGTTTGGGAGCTTGTAGAGGACATTACAAGGAGGCAGAAAAACACAGTACAGGGCCATTAAAGCAGCAGTAAACCTCAGCATAAAAAAAAAAAACAATCGGGCCTCGTGCAGTTTAAGTCATAAAGTGCTAGTATGCATCCCATACTGGGTAAAAATCAAAGGGAGTTTACTCACACTTTAAAGGAGATCTTCAGTCATTCTTTCCATCTATTAAATCTTCTGTACTTGTTGTTTTAACTTTTGGATAGTAAAACATTATTTTTTCTGCCAGTAAATACCTTATACAGCCCACTTCCTCTTTCTTGTCATTGGTCTAGGCTTATGACATGCACAGCTCTCACTCCTTAGTTTGCCAGGAAGGGACGGGGATGACTCAAGAGGACCAATGAGAGCTGCCACTGTATCTGTGTTAATCCAGGAAGTGAACAGGCTTTAGATGGCCACAGTTAAAATTGTTGCAGCCAAGCTTAGTGTGTGTGTGTGAGATTTTATATATATATATATATATATATATATATATATATATATATATATATATATATATATATATATATATATATATATATATACATATACACACATATACACACATATACACACATATACACACATATACACACATATACACACATATATACACATACATACATTCACACTATTTGTGTTTTCAGCTTGCACTTTAGGCTTTGTGTGGATATTTAAAACTGATCCAAAAGTGTAAGCTGAATTTGGGCCTAAGCCATGCATCAATTTCAATTCTTCTTTCCAGATCTTCTTTAGGGCTCTGACCCTTCATAAGATAATTCAAAGCGTTCTTCTGTTGGCCTCTCTGCAACCAGATCCTAAGCAAATTCTGCTTGGTGGTTAAATTTGGTATTGCATGTCTTTCCGTTTATAACTATTGATGGGTACATTTTGCATGATGGACTACTACCGTGGATTGGTAGGCCACACATTAGGCCAGCAGCTAGGTCCTAAACGAGAAGTCCAGTAGTGAAAGGTAAAATAGAAATCAAATGTTTTTGGGAATGTAATGTAAAAGTAAGCTTTGCTTAAAAAAAATTACTCCCGAGATGCTGCGTTTGATCACTCTTTGCTGTACAGTAGATGTTTTATTAAACTTCCAAATACTGAATACCCACATATTGATATATGCTAACGGAAGTCTTCAGGTGACATGTATTCTAACTTCTGTTGATTTTCCTTGTGACAGGATCGAGCAGAGAGTCTTGTGCTGAAAGTGTTGATCTCATTCAAAACGAATGAGATAGAAAAAGCAGTTCAGTCACTAGAGAAGAATGATGTGGACCTGCTAATGAAATACATTTACAAGGGATTTGAGAGTCCATCTGACAACAGCAGTGCAGTCCTACTGCAATGGCATGAAAAGGTGAGGATCTAAACTGGGACTCCAACAAGAAAAAAAAAAAAAAAAAAACACATGCTGTTTGCTATGACAGTAGCAATCAAGCAACAACAATCTTTCTTTGTTCTGACTAGTCTAAATTTGACAGAAGCAACGTGCTAATGTGAATTTTTTGGCTTAGCATTGCTGTTTGCATAGACTTTATTTTTATTTTTTTTCTTTCATTTTTAGGCCTCATTCACACCGGGGGATTACATGCAGGGCTATGGTTTACTGACATGTGGATACACAGGTGTTGCATGCATCCCTGTGACGGTTTTCTGTTATCTGTGCGCACATGCGAAGAATTGCACTCCAGCTGAATTCCCCATCAACTGGAGTGACGTCCCATAGCACATATGCACATCGTAGGAGCCTTTTTTCGATGGGAGATACCATTTGACTGGCACAATTTAATTCTATGCAAACAGCAGAGGGACACCATATTTGTCATATTGTGCCTCACTGTTGCGCTGCGGGTTTACAGCGAGGCACAATCTGACATCTACAGTGTTACTCCACTCTTTGCATAGCTTTCAATTGTGCCGGTGAAATGGTATCTTCCATCGAAAAACCCTCCTACGATGTGTGCATGCGCTATTGTGACTTTACTCCAGCTGATCGGCAAATCAGCTGGAGTGCCCTTCTGTTCATTTGTGGGCACTTTTCGAAGGAGGGCACAAATCGATAGAACACCGGCAGCCTCATTGTCTATTGGGTCACAGCTGGTGTGTCCCAATATGACGTCCAGATGCCTGTTGTGCAAAAAGTACTTTTGAACTTCTTCTTCCTTCCAGGCAAATTTGGGAGTTTTGGACCCCATAGACTTCACTGGGAGTGCCTGAAAAAAAAAAATGTTGCACCCAGCTCTCTTTTGTACAGAAGACTTGTCTGTACAAAAAAAACATTTGAAATCACCTTAATGCGTTATGTTTAAAGTGTAAAAGTAGCCTGAAACCTATGCTGGGTGGTCTGTCATGGGAAAAGTGACCAGCTCCTGTAGCGATGACCTCCCATATTTTACTTTGTGGTCTTTGCGGATGGGTGGAGGGGAATGAGGGTGAGCGCCATTAGAGAGAAAATGTAAATTTTTATGTCTGTTACAGCTTCTCCACCTTCCACATTACACCACTCGATGCTTGAGCTGCCCACCCAATTTCAAGTTAGAAGGGTTTTGGGGTGTGCCCAGCCTTATACAGGCCAGTGTGGCATTCACGAGGGCCCCTTGCTGTACTTGCCATACAAAGAGTGTTACTTGCATTTCTTCCGGCTGCTGACAGGTTTACTTTTTAGAAAATACTCTTAGATTTAGGAAGTAATCCTGTTTGCCAAAAGCCACTTTTTTTTTGAGTGCCTTTTATGTATAGTTGACACTTGAACATGCTTATCTGGGGGGGGGGGGGGGGGGGGGGGGGACAATAGACTATCATCCAAAATTATGAAGCCCAGTTATGTTATCCTATGGTTGCATTTATGTAATTTTTTTTTTCTTCTTGCTAGTTTATCCATCAATGGGCAAAAGTTCTTGGAATCTAGTCCTGTTTGCACATTTAAGGATCTGAAGGCTTATGCAAAAAATAACCAATTGCATCTGAGCTTTTGCAGCCAATTTGGCCCCAATTATTGTTAATTTGAACAGATGGATTTCTGTTTTATGGTTCGTTTGCAGTCATTATGAATATATATCTCCATAGTGATGAATTCAAAAAATGTGCCCACTAGCTTTCTGTGTCTCCTGGGGACTTAAATGTGAGTCCTCCAGGCTGTAGTTCCTGCCAAACTTTATATTCTGATGAAACTTGTGCTGAAACAAAAACAAGCCAACTACACTGAGAAACAAAGATAATCTGCAATGGCAACTAATAGAAATCTGTCCAATCAGCTTTTCGTTAAAGGGAACATGGTATGGCAGTAAAACTGGAGCAGCCATTGGTGACCTCTAGTGGTGGAGATTAGCAATGGCAACCCCCATATTTTCTTTCCTGACAAGTTTCCTCAATCCTTTTGCTAATTAAAGAGTAATCCTAATCCAACAGAGCAAGATCACCCTTACAAGTGCAGATCCTGGGACTTTGGAGAGATCTTGCTACTGTACCATGAGAGACATAGGAAAGTTCAGGCTCCTTGCGGATTGTCTAGTTCTGACTCTGCAGGTGTGGGGACTAATGCGGAGAGACTGCTGCTTCCAGATACCAACAACCCTCTCTTGGCCTCTTGCCTAGCCATGGAATATGTAATAAGCACTTAATAAAAAATCACTAAAGTAATTAAAATAAGACTTTCAGAAACTTTAATTGGTCGTTCTGTGTAATTTTTGAAGAAGATACAGCTGGGCTTTAAGCTTGTCTGGCTTATTAAACCATATTTACTTGCAGTGAAGTCAGTTTTGGTAAAAAGTAAGTAGACCCCACGGACGTTTTTCAGCTTAACGGATGACCATTTGATTTTTCATTGGAACAGTGCCTGCTGATAAAGGTGATATACAAATGATGCATGAAGTTGATGTGGTGTATTTTCATGATCTAATTTAACAAAAGTAAAGGTGTGTCGTATGGAAAGAGTAAGTACACCCTACAACATCACCACTTCAAATTTGTGAAATGAGAATCTGGTGTTCCTGGTTAGGTGCCAATAACTAAAACCTCCATAGGAAGTATGTATGTTTTCTTTGCTATTGTGTGGGTGGGGGCTGCATGGGGGGAATCCTCATGAAATTTACTGATCATCAGATCCATAGAGCTCTCTATGACCTCATAAGTAAGTTGTGGATGCCTAGGAGTCTGGCAGGGGATTTAAGAATATCGCCAAATGCTTTGTGATAAGTCATTCCAAAGACACACAAATGATGACCTAGATTTCCAACGACTGCTAATTTGTACAGGACTGTCCATGTTGCCAACTTAAAGAGGAAGTAAACCCTGATGGGTTTACTTCCTCTTTGTCTCCCTGCAAAGGTAAAGCATAATGGGCTACTATGCATTGCATAGTAGCCCATTATGTGTCACTTACCTGACACAGGAGCCAGCAATGTCACCGCTGTCCCCTGTAGTCCGGAGCATCCATCATCTTCCGGGTATCTCTGCTCCGGCCACTCACAGCGCCGGAGCAGCGATGACGTCACTTCCACGCATGTGCACAGGAGCCGCCACTACCGGCATATCGCCGTTAGCAGTGGCATACTGCTAACGGCGATAATGCACCTGCGTACCGCTGTCTGCGGCGCATGCGCCATAGACAGCTGTGACTGTCTTTTAGTAAATGTCTCCTAAACTGTAGGTTTAGGAGATATTTCTTGGACCTACAGGTAAGCTGTAATCTAGGCTTACCTGTAGGCCAAAGTGGTTTGTAAGGGTTTACAACCACTTTAAGCACAGGAGCGGGTTGTTTAGGTAAGCCTTGCAACAGTTGGGGGTCAAAGTGCTTGCATCCACAATCTATCTGAAATAGATTGCATCTATTTAACCTGCATGGGAGGTGTGTTAAGAAAAAAGCTTTTGCTGTCCAAAGAACATTAGAGCCTAAACCTCAAATGATTTGGAGCCTGTTTTACAGTGCAAGGTGGTAATGCACGTGTTTGCAAACTGAGCATGGCATTTCAAGGGAGGAACCTCATAACTGTGAAGCATGGTGATGATTTGGGGTTTCTTAGCTGCTTCAGAGCCTGGGTAGCTTGCAGGCATTCTGCATCCTGTCAAAAAGTGCTTAATGAGAATGTTGTGCCAATTCTTCAAAAGTTGAAGCAGAAAAGAGGCTTTCAACATAATCCGAAGTACTCTAGAAGCCCCCAAATCTCTTTAAGACTGAAAGAATTTTGCATGCTTACAAGAGGTAATTTCTGCTTAAAGTAGAACTATAGCCGTTTTTTTTTTTTTTTTTTTTTTTTTTTTTTTCATATTGGATAGAACAAGCAAGAGTTAATTTTGTTCCATTGTGGAACTATACCTTCACTTCCTGTCCCATAGCCAAGAGGAAATCACTGCAAATTTATGGAATTTCTTGGAGACCCCCAGGTCACCAGAACTTGTCACCATTGGAAGATTTACTTTTCTGGGGACAACACAAAATGTGGGATTTTTTTTGTTTCACTTTCAGTGATGATGGTAAATGGGACAAATGGAGATGATTCTCCCTAAAATGGACACAAACAGCAATAAAAACCTGATGGCAGTGCTCTTCCTTCCTTCCTTCCTTCCTTCCTTCCTTCCTTCCTTCCTTCCTTCCTTCCTTCCTTCCTTCCTTCCTTCCTTCCTTCCTTCCTTCCTTCCTTCCTTCCTTCCTTCCTTCCTTCCTTCCTTCCTTCCTTCCTTCCCAAACTGAAAAAAAGGTTTTGCCTTTTAGTTAACTTTTAACTGCTTGCCGTCCAGCCCCTGCAGTTGTACTGCGGCAACATGGATCGACTGCGTGAATCGCCATCATGTTACATTGCTTCTAATTGTGGCCACTAGGGGCATGTGCCGCTGGAGGCGATGGGAGTGCCCAGTGGTCGCTCGTGACATGGCGAGAACCAGGATCTCTATGGGTAAACACAGAGATCCTGGTTCTCTGAGGGGAGAAGACTGATCGTGTGTTCATACAAAGTAGAAATACCGATCTATCTCTTCCTATAGCAAAAAGTACAAAATATTGTGTAGGGTTTTTAATTTTTTTTAGCTCTATTTGTGGAGAGAAAAAAATATGTCAATTTTGTTTTTTGGTGCAGTGTTGCACGACCGCACAATTGTCAGTTAAAGCGAGGCAGTGCCAAATCGCAAAAAAATGGTCTGGTCATTCAGCAGCCAAATGGGGCTGAAGTGGTTAAGATCTGCTTGTGATGTCAAGGGTGTACTTGCTTTTTCCACAGTAAAAATTACATATATGGAATTTTTTTGTGGAATAAATTATTCAAAAGGCACATTTTTGTGTATTCTTTTATCAGTAGATATAGTATGAATAAAGACACGCCTATATTTTTCACATAACTATGTCTTGCATCTTTTGATATCTAATTTAAATAATATAAAGTGATTTATTTGTTAAGACTTTTTTTTTTTTTTTTTTTTTTGTCTAATTTTTCTAAATGTTTTCTTTGCAGGCTTTGGCCGTTGGTGGCGTGGGTTCTATAGTCCGGGTGCTGACTGCCAGGAAGACTGTTTGAATGTTCAGCTGGTTACGATCTAGTGAAGAGCTGGTGCCAAGACCAAAACCCTGAATGGCAGCAGCCTTGCTGTGGCCGACCATCCCTCTCTATCACTGCCCATATTTTTTCTTTCTCCCTTGCCCTGTTTTTTTTCATTTTTGATACACTTTTGAAGTCTGCAGTACCTGTGAGAGTGTGCTGTGAGTGCAGTGCTTTGTTATGAGTGTTAAGTTATCAGTACACGCCCTCAATGAGCTGGGCTCTATTGAACAACCATCACCCTTCTGATTTGTACAGGTTGCAGTGATATCTGCTTCTTGGTGAATTGTATTGCGCCTTATAACCTCATTCTCGTCAGGGCTAATTCCCCACAGCTTGGCTCCCAAAGCTAGCTGAAACCCTCTTCCTTTACCTCCCTGCTGCTGCCACACCTTTTACCCCCCCCCCCCCTCCCCCACACTATTTGATTAGTTTTCTCAGGGGTGGCAATTTGCAATCTAAGGATTTTATATCATGGAACATCTTCCAGAGACATAGGCATTGGACGACCCTAGCTATTTGGCAGCACCTGCATTGTATCCAACTCCCTCAGGTCCTAGGTGTATAAAGGGATAAATTATGCAGTAAACCTAATCACTCTGCTGCTGTGACATCGTGGGTTTCTTTCTTTAACCAACAAAATGAGGTCTTGTCTACTTCATGTTCGCCATTCATACACACAGTGAAGGAGCCGTTTGGTGGGTCAGGTCAAATACAGACTAGCATTGTGGGTTGCTATAGCAGGGTGGTGTTGCTGGGTTGTAATACATCATTGGACTGGATATATGCATGTATCCACTGCTTGCAAAATGGCCACCTCCTCTGTGTGTAGGAGACATATGTCTTCTTTAAAGAAACAGTACTGTGTATTTTAAAATGAAATAAATGGTTTGCACTTATGGATTTGGTAGACTATAGATCAAATTCTAAACTTTTATGAGACTGTGGGCTATTTCAGATTGCAGAAAAGTATCAACATATGCTTGTACTGCTTCTCCACCTGCGACCTTGGTCATTATCTGCTCCAGTGGGAAAAAGCAAGACAGAAGCCCCTAGCATCCACTCAGCGTATCCTTCCCCCTGCCAGAACACAATGGAACATCCCTGTACTAACATTGGATAGGTGGTACAGCAGCTCCTCTTAAGTGGCTTTTTTTTTTTCTTCTCATTCAGCCCTGCTAGGTTGAACGGAAAAAACAACAACTTACTAGTGTGTACTGGGCTTAAGGATGAACCATACATCTGAATGTCTGAAAGCTGCCATTTGTACTATTTAGCAGAGGGATGGGTGGATATCTGGTAGGTACATACATACAATAAGAAGGGACCCCAGCTTAGCCATTTTCTGAGCAAATGCATTTTCGGTGCTAGGCTGGGCTGAACCGTGATTATAGGCTGGACCAAGGAGGAAAGATATATGCAAAATTTCACCTTTCCTGTAAAAGCTGAACTTGGCATCACATTTCTGAAGCCATGTTAGTTGAACTGGTTGCAGAAAGAAAGGAGTGACCTCATGAACCTATAGGAAGAGGGGGGTGGCCAAGCTCAAGTTTTACAGGAAATATTTGGTTTGTATATAACTTTTTCCTGTGTCTGAATCCTACTGATCATTTTGATTTTTTTTTTCCTTTACTGAAGGTAACCTCTGCTGCTAACCAAATTTAATTATGTTATAAATAATATTTTTGCAGATTTACTTTGATATCAAAGAAACCTGTTTTTTTTTTTTTCTCTCCATTCTGTCTTGCTGATATATCCAAGGCCTAGCTGTATTTGGTTAATAAACATTGTCATTCTCTAGTATTAAAATTTGATTAAGAATGAAAACGACTAATAAGCCAGACTAATGTATCAGATACTGCTATGGGGCTGGGTATTTTTTTCTTTTTTTTTGGACTCTTCATCAACTGTTTTCCTAGGATGCTTTACCCACAAATAGTTGCTGGGTCACAACTGTGATGCTGTACAGTCGCATGGATAAGCATGAATGCTGAAGGATGGCAGTCCCTGAAGCAATTAAGCAGCTGCAATGGTCCGCTAAATGTTCTGCCAAGAAACCTCACACGTTGGTATTTTTGACAATCTGAAAGTTCCCAAGTGCAGAGTTGGCATTAGGGCCTCTGCCTCCAACAGGCTTATGGTTGTAAAGGTTAGGGAAATTGCTGGAAAAGTAATCCATGTAGCAGATAAAGCCATGCAGGTCTCCTGTATTCTGCAGAGCAGAGCATACAAATGGACTTGCTGCAGTACTGTCATGGGTAGGTTAGTGTGATCACTGGACGGAAAGCACCTTGCAACCACATATCCACAGAGGTTGAAGCCTTATTCCCATATTTGCTGCAGGGGCCTGTAATGTTGGCACTTTCATGGTTGGGCCCTTTGCACTGATGTAACGATACATTGCTTTTTTTTTTTTTTTTACAAATTAAATATTGATTTGGATGTTTGTGTTCATGTGTTTTCATTGATCATATACAAAATTGTATATATTTTCACAATGTATTTTTCCTGTATAGAAAGTATTGCGGATTATTTAAAGCATTGCCCATTGAACTTTGACTACTGTATTGTGCCATTTCAGTTTCGAGGCTTGACATATTTGCTATATATTTAGTTGGCGCAATCTTTCTTTTTTTTTTTTTTTTTTTTTTTTTTTTTTTTTTTTTTTACAGGGCATCTTTTGAACATTCACATAATTTCACCCGAAATTTGCACTAAAATTAGGTGTATAATTAATTTTTTTTTTCTGAAAACGTAGATTTGCTAAAAATTGATGCAATTATTTTGTGGCTTAAAATATTGCAACTGGCTCAATTTAATTGCAACAGTGTCTCTGCTTTTGCTGTGCATTAAAGAGGAAAAAACAGGCTCCAGCAACGGTTACCTAAAGTCTGTTTAGAAAGGTGCCAAAAATCCCCCACAAACTGATTTCCCCATACCAACTCTAATGGTTCCTACCTCAGCTGTAGCAGGCCCTGAAATCAATGTCGTCTGGGTTGTTACCTGGCGCCTCCACTCCCCCAGGTAACAGTGCTTGAGCCTTGCAGGTGGCTGATTGGCCCAAGCGTTGTTTTATAGGTGGAGGTCACGTTCTCCTAAATACCCAGAATCACCACAAAGGGAAGTTAGTTGGTTGTCATGCACATCTGCTCCAGATTGTGCCTGCTCCAGTTTTAGTAAATTCCCCCTATGTATTTTATCCAGCCACAGCAGAGGCAGTTGTGACGAGAAGGTAATGGTAGGGGTGATGGCATTGCTATAGGTATGTCTATTTTGATTAACCACCTAAGGACCAGAAGGATTTGCCCCCTTAATGACCAGGCCATTCTTTGTGATACGACACTGTCGCTTTAACTGACAATTGCGCAATCTTGCAAAGCTGTACCCGAACAAAATGTATTTGATCACCTCTGCAGTTTTTGCACTATAAACAAAAAAAAAAAGTAAAACCCATTTCTGCCTCAGTTTAGGCCAATATGTATTCTGCTACATGTTTTGGGTAAAGATTGCAATAAGTGTATATCGATTTGTGCAAAAGTTATCGCGTCTATAAAATGGAGGATAGATTTATGCCTATATATATTTTGTTTATTTGTTTTTTTTTTCCCCAGTCATCTTCCAGAGATGAGCTCCTCCCACCTAGCACAGAGAACATGATCCACATCATAAAAGAGACCATAAGCAGTAGCCCCTCAGTATTTGAGTTTTCCTCCGGCCAGACAGGAACTCTGTAGAAATTATTTTTCTCTGGCATTTCGAACTAGGTGTCAGGGGCCTCTTGGCTTCAGAATGCCAGAATAGGGGCAGTGAACCTGGGGAGGCAGGTAGCCTGGACTACCCTGGAAAGGGAGTCTTGAATTTTTACTCCAGAGGACCCCCTCTCTCCACAGGAGTCTGGTCGGCAGCATTCCTGTAGATTCAGGTGCACTGGCAGTGTGGGGATTTTGACTCGGGTGAGTCTTCTGGGGGACAGTGCAGATTTATGGTGTCTGTGTGCTCAGCTCAATAGCGTAGTGGTCTGCGCTTCTATCTTTTGAAAGCAGAGCGAAGGAAGTGGATTAGCTTCTTGTTGGTAGCAAACACTGACCTGCGCTGTTCTAGGGGAGTTGTCCGATCAACAGTGCCAGACCAGGATCCTCACTACTCGACCTTTCAGTGCTACATAGAAGATGGTGGAAGCCATTTTGTCCTGCAGTGGTAAGTCACCAGGGAGGAGACTAGAAGCAAGCTCCCTGGTTAAAGGCGCACCAGGAGTTTTGAGAGGATTCTGTGTGCTATCCACAGCCATGACACGGCAGGGCTGGTGTGGGGAGTCTGGCGGTGTGTATCCCTTTTTCCCTACTAGTGGTGGGGCTTCATTTGGGTCTCCCTAGGTGGATGAGTGCTGGTCATAGGGTGAACGTCTGTACCTTGTCTCTGTAAAAGGCTCATTCTGCCTTGTGTCCTCTCCCTCTAGGACAGAGGGTGGGAGAAAAAGGGAAACCACCTAAGGGACAGATGCACAACCAGTACAAGTTATCTACTACCTGGATACCAGCTCAATTGCAGCAATGCTCCTTGAAATGGGGTCCAGATTAAGAGATTCCTAAAGAGCATTGAAAAAAAACTTTTTTTTTTCT
Organism: Lithobates pipiens; assembly: GCF_037356315.1. NCBI lineage: Eukaryota > Metazoa > Chordata > Amphibia > Anura > Ranidae > Lithobates > Lithobates pipiens. The sequence continues at coordinate 265,998,500 of NW_027507785.1, read as the reverse complement.
TTTGATTTTCATGAAGGCTCCTCTGCCTGGGGAGGAGCAGCTATCCTGGTGCGCGCTGAGGCTCTAAGGGAACCCTCCCTTACATTTGGTCAAGCACCATATCCTCTGTTGCTGGCTGAAATCCTGAGGTTTGTTGATTTAATATGGAGAGAGTACTGCATGGCTGGAGCAGAGGCACCCAGAGTCCCTGACTACCTCCAGATGGGAGGAGGGGTGCATGTCTGCAGAGGCAGGTGAACTATGTTGGTAAGCCAGGACAGCATGCAGCCTGCTATGCTGCAGGTCCCCCTGAATGGACTGCTATAGGGTGGTTTTGTGAGTATTACCTGGTGCCATCTTCAACTACCAGGGAGGGAGTGCATTTAGGGAAGCAGTAGGCAGACCTTGAACTTCCCAGGAGTATTACAGCAGACTTCATCTGATTTGCAAGCTACACCAGTTCTACCGTGACATCTGCTTTAATTTTGGTAGATGGCCACGTGGTGGTTACCCTTAGGAGGATGTCCTCTCTTTGGGTTCTGATTGCTGTGGGTGTTAGTATACCTCCTACAAACACAGGGTGAATGTGCTGTGTGTTTTCCGGTCCACCATTATTGTGGTAATTTGGAGGCAGAGGCCCTAACGCCTTCTTCAACCTGCAGAGCTGGGATGACCAATCTCGGAGATCAGCAGAAGCTGCAACTCATTAACTCCTTCCTACTTCATGTTTACCGTCAATTTACACGCTCTTTGCTTTCAGCAAATAAACCTCAGCTAGTGGGGTCTGTTCTGGTTTAATCAGGATTTTGTACTGGGATTTGGGCAATAGCCTACCCCTAGGCTGTACTAGAAACCTAAATTATGGACCCTGCAACATTCAACTGACAGGCTCCTGGGCGTAACCTCCATGCAAAGATTGCATGGGAAAACCTGAGTTTAATGATTGCTTGTTAATACCTACAGATGTTGGCCTTCTGATTTGCTCGTGTTGCATACTTCAGGGCTTATCCAAAGGAGTGAGCTTTCATTTATCACTAGATTTGGACATTTTATAAGATGGGAGGCTCTGTCTGTCTCCCACCTTTAGTGTGGGCTATATAAAGCAAGTTAAGTGTATGGCAATCTGTTAACATACATTGTTTGTTTGTTACATATTAAGTATGTTGTTTAAGGAAACTCCCTTTTACTTCTATTCCAAATTAAATATTTGTTTATGTTCAGTAGCTAAAGCTGTACATATTATGGGGTAACAATATCTGCTATGCATTACAGTTTATGTGCCTAGACTTCTATTACCTGGAGCTTTCCGTGTTCCACCACTGAATAGATGTATAATTGGTAGCCAGAGACTAGGCTATATCTATGACGTGATTATACAAATGGTTGGTTTTGTGGCATTGGCATTAAATTGCGTATGAATTGCTGTGTGGGGTATTAGACGAGTACACTGCGTCTCCGACCTCTCACTTCTTGTCTCAGTTGACGAGAACTTGTCAGAAGTTAACAGGATAATAACAGAAAAGAATGGAGCAGGAGACAGATACTGGCCTTGGTGCTTTTGAAGAGAGATAAGAATACACTGCATTTATGTGCCCAGCTCAAGTTTCATGAATTGGGTTTACATTCACTTTAACCACTTGACCACTGGGCCCTTAAACCCCCTTAATAACCAGACCAATTTTAAGCTTTCGGTGCTCCCACATTTTGAATGACAATTACTCAGTCATGCAACACTGTACCTATTTGAAATTTTTGTCCTTTCTTTTACACAAATAGAGCTTTCTTTTGGTGGTATTTAATCACCGCTGTTTTTTTTTGTTTTGTTTGTGCGCTATAAAAGAAAAAAAGGCCGAAAATTCTGTAAAAAAAAAAAAAAAAAAAAAATGCATTTTTCTTCGTTTCTGTTATAAAATTTTGCAATTTAGTAATTTCTTCATATATTTTTGCCAAAATGTATACCACTACATATCTTTGGTAAAAATAACCCCTATCGGTGTATATTATTTGGTCTGTGAAAGTTAGAGTCCACAAGCTATGGTGCCACTCTCTGAAAATTTATCACACCTGAAGTACTGATGGCCTATCTCATTTCTTGAGACCCTAACAAGCCAGGAAAGTACAAATACCCCCAAATGACCCCCTTTTTGGAAAGTAGACATTCCAAGGTATTTAGTAAGATGCATGGTGAGTTTTTTGAAGTTGTAATTTTTTTTCCCAACAGTTCTTTGCAAAATCTAGATTTTCTTTTTTTTTTTTCTTTCACAAAATTGTTATATTAGCAGGTGATTTCTCACACACAGCATACACATAGCACAAATTACACCCCAAAACACATTCTACTACTCCTGAGTATGGCGATACCACAGATGTGAGACTTTTACACAGCGTGGCCACATACAGAGGCCCAACATGTGGGGAGCGCCATCAGGCATTCTTGGAGCATAAATTACACACATCATTTCTTGACTACCTCTTACACTTTTGAAGGCCCTGGAGTACCAGTACAATGGAAACGCCCAAAAAATTACCCCATTTTGGAAAGAAAACAACCCAATGTATAATCTATGAGGCATATCGAGTCTTTTGAATATGTCATTTTTTTTTTTCTACACGTTTTTGGAAAATGTGTAAAGAAAATAAACACATTTTTATTTTTACACAATGTTGTGAATTTGCACAATATTTCTAACACATAACATGTACATGGCAAAAATTACACTCCAAAATAGATTCTCCTACTCCTCCTGAGTACTGCGATACCACATGTGTGAGACTTTTCCACGGCGTGGTCAGAGAGGACCAACATGCAGGGAGCACCGTCAGATTTTCTAGGGACATAAGTTTCAAATCTAATTTGACTATATTACACTTTTGTGAGGCACTGTAGCGGCATGGATGAACATGATTGGGGATGGATGAGCTGTGGATGGGGATGGATGAGTATGGCTGGGCACGGCTGAGTGTGGATGGGTATAGATGGGATGGCTGAGTACGGCATGGTATGGATGGGTATGGCTAATTATGGATGGAGGTGGATGGGATGGCTGAGCATGGATGGATGGATGGGTATGCAGAGTATGGATGGATGGGTATGCAGAGGATGGCTGGGTATACAGGGTATGGATGGATGAGCATGGATGGATGGATCTGTCACTGCGCAGCGATGTGGGCACTACACATGCAGCCCACAGAACTGCTGCCACCGATCTCTCCGCTCACACTGGACAGAGAGGGGAGGGAGGAACCAAAAATCACGCCGGTTTGTTTACATGTGATTGCTCCGTCATTTGACGGAGCGATCACGTGGTAAACGGCCGCCATTAGTGGCCGTTCACCATGATCCGTGATGGGCTGGGTCCTCTGGACCCGGCCGTCACGGAAGTTCTCGGGTGCACGAGAGATCGGAATTCTGGGAGGACGTCACTGTACGCCCTCCCAGAGTTAACAAACCGCCCTGTAGCTGTCATTCGGCTATGGGCTGGTTATTAAGTGGTTAAGATTATAGTTGAATTTGCAAAGCTTTATCGTTTACATCATTGAGCCCTTTAATTGGGGTTGTGTGGTCACTATAATATTTCCTAGGGTTTAGTATTTATACAGCAATATAAAACTTGTATGACTGGGGGTGTATCGGACCATTTTGCTTTAGATGCAGACTGCTCCTTCATGTGATTAGTTCCTGGCAGAACTAATCGGTAGGAATATGGCTTGTAGATGCGGTATCATGTTTTGCTATGTCTCTGACCCCTATACCAGACTGGGTATGTTTAAGTTCAGTACTGCTCTATCTGTTAAAAACATCAGTACAATTCTTTAACTCAGCCTTCCTAACAGAACAGCTATATCAATCAATGTAAATGATCTGTTACTACTACAGGCTCAGTCCTCTGACGTAGTGATCTGCATAACTTACCACCAGCATCTCAATGTGCCATATGAAGTCAGACTTCCAACTTTGGGCAGAGCTCCTGTCATTCATAAAGTTGTCAGGTTAATTTTTACCCAGTTCCTTTCTAAACACTCAGCTGTTGTACCAGCATTCAAAGGGGAGAAAAGTCATGGGCATATGCATTTTGAATATATGTATGATTGGAGCAGAAATCTCGCTGGATAGATACAAGGGGCTATTATCGAAAATGTCCATAGGTATCTCATTGAATGAAGATTATGTAGGATAAGAGCTAAAGAGATCTATAGATTGGAGATCTACCTCTAGTTTGCTTGTTCTGTTCTGGATTCCAGATTTAAGAAAAGCGGGCGTCAAAATATTACTTTCACAAGGTGATGGAAGCCTACCAGGCATCATCGCTGTTTTCTCTGGAAAACATCAAAGCTCATTCAGACAGAGCAGACGCCATTTCTTGGACTGAAAGGTCAGCGCTTCTCCTCCTCAGATCTGAGGAACAGCATCCGGGTCCAACTTCCAAAACTTCATGAAACATTAACGGCCAGGCCTGTTCTTTAATTGGGAACAGGCTTTCAGGAGAAAGGTGCTTAATGCAAAAAAAAAAAAAAAATGTAAAACAAATTTCTTCATCAGTTTAGGCCAATATGTATTCTGCTACATATTTTTGGTAAATAAGACCACAATAAGCATATATTGATTGGTTTCCGCAAAAGTTATCATGTCTACGAAAATAATTATGGCATTTTTTATTTTTTATTAATTTTTATTTTTTTTAATAGTATTGGTGGTGATTTGAAACATTGCGGCGGACAGATCGGGCACTTTTGGGAACATTTATACAGTGATCTAAAAATAGCCACTGATTACTGTATAAATGTCACTGGCAGTGAAGGGGTTAACACTAGGGGGGAGATCAGAATGGGGATCTGTTTCCACTGACAGATCCCCGTTCTGCCTGTCGCTGGAGCGATCGCGTGTGGCCAGGGGACATTGAGCCTGTTTGTCTATTTAGCAAGGAGGTGATCAGGAAAGTATTAGAGAAGTCTTCCTTGCTGTTTAATGCAGCAGGGAAGTGTAAATCATAAGTGGCAGGGCAAAATTACAAGTTCTTTGATAGTTTTAACAAATGTAGCCCTACTGTGAGTTCATCCCTTTTGCCTGGAGACCCACTTAATAAAAACAAATAAAAAAATAAAATAAAAAATTGTGTTTAAAAAAAATAATAATAATTTAGTGGCGTACAACAGACACAATAAAATGTAGACTTCACATAAATTGCAACAGGTTACATAATGTTTGTCACATCTGGAACACCAGGGCGCCACTGCGAGGTATGTATAAAAAAGGTACATTAAACAGTCATCACAGTGTGCGGCTGTGTATACAACATAATTCAACAGATGGTATAAATAATACGCCCCACCCCTCCATGCACAGTCATGCCCAATCCCTGTGTTATGTCCACTATAGGGCGGGACTGGGCGTGACTGTGAGCGGAACTAGGCTGAGGATAGCCGAGTACACTCGGCTATGTATAGATATCGGCAGCGTTCGCTCCTCCGCTCACAATCAGGGGCGATCGGTATATAACACGCACCCACTATTTTCCCCTGATTTTAAGGGGAAAAAAGTGTGTGTTATATGGTGTTTTAATGAAATAAAAAAAAAACAAGACTAGTATCATCAATCAATTATTTTAAAGTGATGTTAAAGCCAGATTTAAAAAAAAAACAAAAAACAAACTTGTTTTACTTACCTGTTCTGTGCAGTGGTTCTGCACAGAGCAGCCCCCATTCTCTTCTCGGGTCCCCCGCCGGTGCTCCTGGCTCCTCCCTCCTGCCGAGTGCCCCCATATCAAGAAGCTTGCTATGGGGGCACCTGAGCAGGCTCGCTCCTAAGCCGTGGCTGTGTGTCCACTTACACATGGATAACCTCTCAGCCCTGCCCCCGCTCTATCCTCATCGGCTCATGGGCTCTGATTGACAGTAGCAGGAGCCAATGGCTCCTGCGTCTGTCTCAGACAATGAGGAGGAAGAGACGTGGAAGAACTGCTCCTCACGTGCACATTGCTGGATTGAGATGGGGTTCAAGTAAGTATTAGGGAGTGCTGCTGCACACAGAAGGTTATTTACCTTCATGCATAGAATGAATGACACACCGAGGTGGCTAGCTAGTGAACACATTAACACAAGCAGCTTGCTCTGGGGGCACTTAGCAAAGGGGAAGGAGCCAGGAGCCCTGGCAGGGGACCAGAGATGAGGAGGATCTGGGCTGCTCTGTGCAAAATCATTGCACAGAGCAGGTAGTATTACATGTTTGTTATTTTTAAAGCAAACAATCTGAAGCTTTAGTGTCACTTTAACACCTCTTCTGCCATCCACACTGTAAATGAGAAATAGCTGGCTGAAGTTCCTTTAGAACAGACACTGTTGGGAGTGTTGATCTCCTGATGCATCTGGTGGGGAACACCAAATGTGAACATCATGTCCTCCAAACTTAAAAAACAAGACAGGTTTGTCTCCAGGCCCAGGCATCGCCGGCTCTCACAAGGATTGCCCTAGTGATTCCTTGGTCCCTGTTCAGACTGGTGAAGAAATTATTCCAGTGATCCTGATTCCCTCAAAATTGGCCCAAGAGAACTTGGTACACAGATATACACAGACTCCTGGCAGACAAACCTTGGCCTTTTTCAAACAGGCCAGACCTCCTGTCACAAGGCTGCTTCTTAGTGGATGGCTTTAACACCATGACTGCTGAACCCCAGGTCTTAAAAGATAGGGGCATCTCTGACTCTGTGCTTCCCACCATACTCGAGGTGAGAAAATGTTCTTTAGATTATTGTAGATTGGCATACTTGGGCTTTTAGAGCTGGCAATTCCCTGCACCATAAGAAAAATCATAGCGGCTGTTCAGCTGCTTGATGGTTCTTATAGGTGGAGGGGCGTCCTCCGGGGGTTCTCCTGACTGACTCGCCCCTGCCATTGATGAACTGGAGAAGGAACTGACCACTGGTGGAAGTTGACCATAGAGATTTGCGATGGCCAGATGGTCCCCGGAGTCTCTATGATCGTTCGGAGGCCAGGCATGATGTTATGATGTCACGCCTGGCCTCTGCATTTGAAAAAAATGCTGCCGCCTCGGCTGGAAAGCCAGGATCTTTTTTATTTTAGGCTTCCCAACCTAGAGGGGAGATCTAGGGACTTAGTGACCCCAGATCTCACTGTAAAGATAACCTGCCACGCGCTATTCCTATTACAAGGGATGTTAACATTCCTTGTAATAGGAATAAAAGTGATTAAAAAAATGATGTAAGAAGAAAGCATCACACTAGAAAAATAAAAGTAAAATTAACAATAAAAAAAAATTATAATTTTAAAGCGCCCCCTGTCCCTTGCTACTTACTCACACAAGTGAACGCATACGTAAGTCACACCCACATATGTAAATGACGTTCAAACCACACGTGAGGGATCACCGCAAAAGTTAGCGTGAAAGCATTAATTCTAGCCCAGGACTACTTTGGCGCCATTCCACAAGCGTGTGTAAGTTTGAAGCGTGAGATGTTAGGTATCTATTTACTCGGCGTAACATCATCTTTCACGTTATGCAAACAAATTAGGCTAACTTTACTGTTTTGATTTTTTTTAATGCATGAATGTTTTTTTCCCAAATAAAGGCGTTTGAAAAATTGCTGCGCAAATACCGTGCAAGATAAAAAGTTGCTGCCATTTTATTCTCTAGGGACTCTGCTAAAAAAAACATACATAATATTTGAGGGTTCTGTGTAATTTTATAGCAAAAAAAAATTATGATTTTTACATGTAGGAGAGAAATGTAAGAATTGGCCTGGTAGGCAAGTGGTTAAAGAGGAGCTGCACCTAAAAAAAAAAATATTAAAAGCCAGCAGCTACTAATATTGCAGCTGCTGACTTTTAATAAAATCACACTTACCTGTCCCAGGTTCCAGCGATGTCGGCGGCAGATGACGATCGCTCGTCTCGCTGCTGCCACCGCCACCATCCTCTGTCAGGGAATCGGGAAGTGAAGCATGACGGCTTCACTGCCCGGTTCCCTACTGCGCATGCGCGAGTTGCGCTGCGCGTCTCTAATGGTCCCCCGCTGTGTCTCTGGGAACTGTGTGTTTCCCAGAACACAACAGGGGGGGGGGGGGGGCGTCTGCGGGGGTTCTGCGGTGGTCTGGCCGGAAGTGTGTGCAGTTACCTGGATTATCCAGGTAACTGCACCCCCCTCCCCCTGAAAGGTGCCGATTGTGGCACCGGAGGGGGGGAGGGATCAGAATAGCGGAACTTCCCCTTTAGGGTGAAGAACCGCTTAAAGCAACAGCATGTATTCATGAAAGACAGAAGTTAAACAAACCCAATTTCTTTTTATGAGGAGGTAAGTAAAACCTTGGACAGAAGGTTGCTTGTGGACGTGGTATACTTGGATTTTGCAAAAGCATTTTATACAATTCCCCACACACAGCTAATGTGCAAGGTAAAGTCTACAGGCCTGGAAATATCAGTTATAAATGGATAGAAAACTGGCTAAAAAAAACTGAATTCAGAGAGTAGTGGTTAATGATTCTTACTCTGGTCTAAGGTTAGCAGTGGTGTACCCCAAGGTTCAGTGTTGGGATCCTTACTTTTTAATATCTTTATAAATGATATTGGGTCTGGGATTAAAAGTACAATTTCTGTCTTTGCATATGACACTAAGCTATGCAGTGGATCTTACAGGATGTCTCCAATTTACAAGCCAACCTCAATGCTGTGTCTAATTCGGCGACTATGTGGCAAATGAGGTTTAATGTTGATAAATGTAAAGTTTATGCACTTGGGGGCTAAGAATATGCATGCATCATACATACTAGGGGGAGTACAACTGGGGGAATCCATAGTGGAGAAGAATCTGGGGGTTTTGATAGATCATAAGCTTAATAATAGCATGCAAAGTCCTTTCTTGTATTAAGAGAGAGCGAGATATAATTTTGCTCCTGTACAAATCATTAGTAAGATCTCATCTGGAACATGCAGTTCCATTTTGGGCGCCAGTTCTCAAAAAGTATATGGGGTAACTGAAGAAAGTGCAGAGAAGGGCAATCAAACTGATAAGAGGCATGGAGGAACTCAGCTATGATTAGAGGAACTGAATTTATTCTCTAGAGAAGAGGAGATTAAAGCGGAGTTCCAGGCTTTTTATGTTTATTAAAAGTCATCAGCTACAAAAAGTGTAGTTGCTGACTTTTAATAAACATACACTTACCTGTTCCACAGTCCAGCGATGCAGCCGAACGGAGTGTCGCTCCTCTCTGTCGATGCCTCCATTGCCACTCTGGGCACCCAGCTGTGACAGCTTTCGGCTTCACAGCTGGGTACACACGGCGTATGCGTGAGACGTGCTGCGCTCCCAGAGTGGACAGGCGATCTCCTGGGACCTGTCACGTGTCCCAGGAGATCGCCCCGAGAGTGAGGGGCCACCTTGTCGGGCCCTGGGCGGAAGGAGGAAGTGAGACAGGAAGTCCCCCCTCCTAACGAAGCCCCCATTCCCCCCCCCCCCCCAAAAAAAGTAAAATTTTTGGGTGGAACTCCGTTTTACGGGGGGATATGATCAACATGTACAAATACATAAGTGGTCCACATTGTGAACTTGGTGTTGAGTTATTCACTTTAAGCCCCTGTACACACGATCGGAGATTCTGCCAACCAAATCCGTCGGATTTTGTCCGTCAGATTTAGTCTGACAGATTGTGTCCAAAACTGTTGCATACACACGGTCGGACTAAGTTGTCGAAAAATCCGATCTTTCAGAACGTGATGACGTAATTTCGTTACGATGGGACTAGATTCAGGCTAGTAGCCAATAGCTTTGATGTAGGAATTTGATCTGAGCATGTGTGGCACTTGGTCCGATCAAAATTCTCTACACATGAACGGATTACGTCTGACCGGCCCAGTTGGTCGGGAAATATTTCCAACATGTTGGAAAATTGGGTCCGATGGAGATTCGGACGGAATCAGTCCGATGCATACCACACACTGACGGATTATCTGACGACGCGGTCCGATAAGACGCATTCCGACGGATTCTCCGACCGTGTGTACGCCACATAAGGTCTTCACAGAGGACTCTTTACGTCTAGAGGAAAAAAGATTTCATCTCCAAATACAGAAAGGTTTATTCAGAGTAAGAGCTGTGAAAATGTGGAATAGACTCCCTCCAGATGGTTCTGGCCAGCTCAGTTGATTGCTTTAAAAAAGGCCTGGATTTTTGCCTAAATGTACATAATATAACTGGGTACTGACATTTGAAGGTAAAGTTGATCCAGGGAAAACCCAATTGTCTCTTGTGGGATCAGGAATGAATTTTTCCCCAGCTGTAGCAAATTGGAGCATGTTTTGCTGGGGTTTTTTGCCTTCCTCTGGCTCAAATGTGGGTACAGTATATTGGATTGTATTTTTATTTTTTGGTTGAACTAGATCCATTTGTGTGTTTTTTCAACCTATGTCATTATGTAACTATCACTGGTTTTCAAAGCTGCCACCTGGTCTTCTGTTTATACCGTACATTCTCAAACTTTTACTGGGTAGAACTCCAGGCCTGTGCTAATGTTAGCTTTAGCCACAAGGTGCTTCAGGATGTTGTATGAGCGTACTGGATCTGTTGACCTTTGTTTTTTGTGGGCCCGTTTAGCTGCTGTTTGCTATGTTGCTGCCTATCCCACAATGTTTATTGTTTGGGGGCATCCCATGGTCTGTGAATATAAGTCCTGTGACCTGTACGTACAGTTAAGATAATGGGAATGTTGACTTTTCTGTAAATTCAATATCTTGGAGAACAGGACACAGGACACAGGTCCCTCCCCACTGTCTTCTGTTTTCCTTATTGCTTGCTACAAAATTGGAGTCCCATACAGTGGGTTTGGGTTATATGAGGGTGCACTGGGGATATTCCCAGCAAGGTTTTTACCAGTGTCCATTCATCTAAAGGTAGCGGCATGGTCTATTAATACAAGTTCTGTGTCCTGTACTGTACTTTAAAGTATGGAATTTACAAAAAATTTATTATTTTTATTTTATTTATTTGCTTACCATAATAAAATGTATAGAAATACACTCTAAATCCCTATGATTTTTAAATTTTTTTTTTAATAGAGTAGGCTTAAAATCATATATTTAATGTATCTAGTAACATAACTCTCTGCCACAACAACAGCACACTATAAATATATTGATCCCTTTGGTTTATTCATATGTTATCTTTGCTCTTTCTACTGCCTTACTGAATAAACTGGAATGTATTTAGCTTCTTGATTTTGTTTAAAATTCAAACGTAGAGTTACATTGTTTCCATTATGCAAGGTCCTGTGGTACTGCAATATAAATATTTCTCCACTAAGTGCTGCAATAATGGAAAGGGAAGGAAATATTTCCTCACTGAGTTTTATTGCTAATGACCTTTCAAATAAACCATTTGTGCTCCTTTTTTATTAGGCACATATCATGTTGAGAGAAGACCCTAAAAAGTAAAAACTTGTTATGTGTTAGAAGAAGAATTATACAGTTTTATATACACTACTGCCAAAAAGTCTTAGGCAGGTGTGAAAAATGCTGTAAGTTAAAATGCTTTCAGAAATAGAAGTATTAATAGTTTTATTTTTTTAAATTAATAAAACGGAAAGTAAACGAATGGAAATCAAAATCAAAATTTGGTGTGACTACCCTTCAAAACAGCATCAATTCTAGGTACAGTTGTACACAGTTTTTGAAGGAACTCGGCAGGTAAATTTCAATCCGTTTTTGAAATGCTTGTTATGGACGGCACCTGCCCATGAAATATGTGGCTGCAGGCCGACATTGGAACATGCACAGTTCCAAAGCCTGCCTGGCTCAGGCAAGCTCATACATGCTTGGCCACTTTCGGCCTAGCGGGCGCATGTGCAGTGAGTTAATGATGCATTGGCGCCACCCTGGTGTCATTTTTTAATGGACAGCAGTTGGCACTCGGCAGCATATCAGTGGACATGCCTCCCAACCCAGAGACTGGACCAGGGCTGGAGCCTGTGGGGACTCCTACCACCACCATAAGCATGGCCACATGGAGAGCAGCTGCTGGAGGGAGACTACCACCAGTCCACTGTGAGCACAGCCACATTGAGTCCTGAAGACCGGACCCCTGCACCATCCATCCATGGCTGCTATATCTACAGTATGTGATTTCCTCATTCACCTCCTGTATCATGTCCGCAGCCTCCAACCACCTCTTGTACCATGTCCGCACTCTGCAGCCTCCTACCACCTCCTGTATCATTCCTGCAGCCTTTAACCACCTCTTGTACCATGTCCACACTCCTCAGCCTCCAACCACCTCCTGTACCATGTCCGCAGCTATGTGATTGGCTGGACCCGCAATGATGTCACTCCCGCTCATGCGCGTGGGAGCCCTCGGTTTTGGCACAAAGCTCTGAAGTTCTGGTAAGGTATGCCGGTCTTCAGAGCGCATGCACCAGTGATGTCACTGGGTACATGCAGGTGAATAGCTCCTAAAAGGTGCACGTTTAGGAGATATTTATTTTACCTACAGGTAAGCCTGTTTGAGCAAGAGAATATTTTGGTGAATACGTTTTAGGGATAACTTCAGTTCAGATTTAACCTGCCTCTGGAGCTGCAGTGATGAATAAATCAGCTCTGGCCAGTGACGTCACTGCCCTAGAAACTGCACAAAGCTAAAAAGATGTATATACCTGTTTTCAGGCCACTCTAGTTCACTCATTTTAGCTCATGTGTCAGCTAGCAATGGCTGTAGGGAGAAGAGAGAGTGTTCCAATAACAGCTATAATGGTGACATCACCCATAGGCTTTATTGGACCACCAGTTGTCCGTGCTCCCTCCTCTCTCCTGCAGCTATGCTGGCTGAGCCTGGCCATGTGACTGGCTTCCAGATTAAAAATAGGTAAGTATATAGATCTTTCATACACAGGTTGGTTAGCATAGGTGTTATGAGGGGGAAGGAACAGATTTAAGGCTGGTTATGTATAAGCTGGGATTCCACTTTAAGGTAAAAATGGATAGAATTTTTAGTACCACTTTGAGAGAGCAATTTCTATTCCAATTCATGACCTTTACATGGGGAAGGATTTTGTTGTATGGTTGAATGATAACTTCCACTGAGCTATGATTAAGTTGAGAAGGTTTATCCATTTAATGGCTATCGCTTTATGTTACAATATCTCTTTACAAATATAGTGTTACTCTCAAGAATTTTCTAGCATAGTGTGGCTGTAGTCCCTCATCTAATATATCAAATAGACAAATGTTGGGTGTACAGGGGGACAAAGTTGCAGTATGGTGGTTAGTATTGTGACTACCTGCTTCAAGAATTCAACTATAAATGGACGATTTCAGAGAAGGTGCATCAATTCTGCCTGGGATTGACTACATGACAGACAATTTGGATTGGCCACCTTTTTTACGCAGATGAATAGGGGATGAATATGTTGGATAATGTGTGACAATAATGTATAATTGAATTAATCTGTAATGATTGCAGGCGGGGCTAACACGTGAGAGGAGAAGAGATCGCCCCAGTCCCCTGACAACATTGTCTATATAAGCGTTTGTTCCCATAAGGGTTATTGTTCTTTTTTATATATATTTAACATGCAATTGGTTGCACCGAAGTCGGTTCTTGTTAGTGTTAACATTTTTTAAAAAAATGTTAACAAGAAAAGGAAGTTAACATTTAGCAATTGGTGGTTTTGCAAACACAGTCTTCAGTAGTCATCAATCATTAGTTTTGACTTTTTCTTAACCTGACTTGATCTTTTTTTTTTTAATGCCTAACTCCAGCTTAAGCAGAAGGAGGTAAACAGTACAGGAAGTGGGAGAAAATCGCTTCACTAAAGCCTTTAAACCCTGACAGAGGCGAGTCTGCTGAGGATTCCATTAAAGTGTTTGTTACCCTAAAAAAATATATATATATATCCTGTTCCTTTAAGGCATTCATAACAACACAGTGCTTTTGCTGTGTAATTTGGCCCTTTGAATCATCTAAAATAACTGGTTGATCCTGCCTGGTGCTGCCCTCACCTCTGTAAACTGACCACATTTATCATGGCTGCTGAGCCCTGACAGCTCTCCTCTGTCCTCTCCCCTCCCTCCCTGTCTGTTAGCTTGTATCAGTGCCTGCCCCTCCACCTCCTACTGCTAAAATAACTTTGTCATTTTCAGACAATCCCCAGTGTTCCATAATGCTATGTGCCCAGTGTGTATGCTTTATTAAAGCGGGATTGCACTGTGGAAAAAAATATTAAAAGCCAGCAGCTACAAATACTGCAGCTGTTGACTTTTAATAAATGGACACTCACCTGTCCCGGGGTCCAGCGATGCCGGCAGCCGATCGATCGATCGCTCGGCTCTCGGCTGCTGCTGCCACCATTCTAGGTGAGGGAATCAGGAAGTGAAGCGCTGCAGCTTCACTTCCCGGTTCCCTACTGCGCATGCGCGAGTCGCGCAGCGCAATAGGAATTGTCTGCGCTGTCTCTGGGACCCGTGTGTGTCCCAGCAGACAGCGCGCAGGGACAGGAAGAGGCATAGACTCCCGTGGGAGTCTATGCCCAGAAGTGGGTGTAAATACCTGTCTTTGACAGACAGGTATCTGCACCCCCCCCCCCTGAAAGGTGCCAATTATGACACCGGAGGGGGGGAGGTTTCCGATCAGCGGAAGTTCCACTTTAGGGTGGAACCCCGCTTTAAGTGCCATTCTATACCTTATTTCAGAGCTCCGCACTGCGCTCACAAGATCGCCTGCCGCTCTCTTCCTCGCCTCCCCTCCTCCCGACTGACATCAGTGGTGGGATTCTCAGTCCCGCCCACTGTAGCTACCAGATCGGGAGAGGGAACGCAGGGGCGGTCACCTGAGCGCCGAGTGGCGCTCTGAAATAAGATATAGAATGGCACTTTTTTAATAAAGCACACACACTGGGCACATAGCATTATGGAACACTATGGATTGTGTAAAATATGTTGAACCACTAACCTCAAGTGGTGCACTATTGGGTTTATTAGAGGTGATGATGACCTGTATCTGGCTGATAACCCTAAGAAGCCATTCTCTGTAATGCTCTGATTGTCCACTCTGGAAAACTAACAAGGTCATTTTTATCAGAGAAATCCTGCAAATATTTTTGCCACATTACATTTTGGCAACTTTGTACATACCTTTATTTACAGATTTGTATTTGGCACTATTGTTTACAGTAATAATTTTACCTAAAAGCCTATATTGGTTATACTAATCCTAACTCCTGATCACAAATGTCCATCATTAACACTAATGTTAAACCCAAAATACCCTCCAATTACAGCCGCTAGCTATCCTCACCTCAGTCTCGCATATCTCCCACCCTAGCAATCGACCAAAACCTTACCCTATGTGGAGCTCTTTATTCTCCTTGTTCTCCTAGTTCTAACTCTAGTCTTCAGGCTAAATCTTAACACTAACTCTTAATCCATAGCCATAAAGTGAACAAAACAAAAACAAGGGGGGGACACAGGTCATGTACAGTACCTAATGTAACATTTACTAAATAAAATACAGTGCCAATACACACTGTACCTCTATAGATTTCAGACTTATTATTGTTATTTTATTTTTCTGGGTGGTAACTTCTGTTTATGCAATGATTCCTCACTCATTCTAGGGGGTGAGCTTGTGTTGTCTTGGCTGAAGTGATCTTATATAAAATGTAATCTACATGGGAACAATGCTATTTTTATTGCTGCTTGCCTGTGGCACTCTGTGAGTGTGTACAGTATGTGGCACAATCTTTTATCTAATACATTTTACATTTAGTAATGCACAAGGCCTTTGCATCCCCTTGTTTTTATTAAGATTCCCCATCTGAAGAGTGCAGCATCAGTTACCGGTTTATTACAGAAATGGACACTGGGTTGTCCCAACATTGACACCACTCTGGTTCTCGTCTATAGTGATGGACGAACTTCCGACGGGACGTTTCGCGAACGCGAAACGCGAACGGACACAAACGTTCGCGAAAACGACCGTTCGCCGCGGGCTCCATTGACTTCAATGGGAGGCGAATTTCGCAAACCTTTAGGTCGAATTTGCGGCCACGGGGTAATTATTAGGGGGTAGCACGTAGTCCCACCACCTGGACAATAGCATAATACATGTATGAGGTGAATTTGGGATCGATAACTACAAGCATTTTTTTTTTATTTGGGAAATTGTTCTGACAATTCAGGACTATGGAGCTAATGAAGGCAATGGAGGAGAGGGAAGGTCAGGGACCAGGGTAGGCAAACAAGAGGGTGCAGGAGATACAGAGCACTGACAGCAGCACCGTAATACAGAGCACTGACATCAGCACCGTGACATACAGCGCTGACAGCAGCTCCGTGACATACAGCGCTGACAGCAGCTCCGTGACATACAGCGCTGACAGCAGCTCCGTGACATACAGCGCTGACAGCAGCTCCGTGACATACAGCGCTGACAGCAGCTCCGTGACATACAGCGCTGACAGCAGCACCGTGACATACAGCGCTGACAGCAGCTCCGTGACATACAGCGCTGACAGCAGCTCCGTGACATACAGCGCTGACAGCAGCTCCGTGACATACAGCACTGACAGCAGCTCCGTGACATACAGCGCTGACAGCAGCTCCGTGACATACAGCGCTGACAGCAGCACCGTGACATACAGCGCTGACAGCAGCTCCGTGACATACAGCGCTGACAGCAGCTCCGTGACATACAGCGCTGACAGCAGCTCCGTGACATACAGCGCTGACAGCAGCTCCGTGACATACAGCGCTGACAGCAGCTCCGTGACATACAGCGCTGACAGCAGCTCCGTGACATACAGCGCTGACAGCAGCTCCGTGACATACAGCGCTGACAGCAGCTCCGTGACATACAGCGCTGACAGCAGCTCCGTGACATACAGCGCTGACAGCAGCTCCGTGACATACAGCGCTGACAGCAGCACCGTAAGCAGCCCCAGGAGGAAGTCAGCACAGCACAGGGATGGTGTGATCCCCTCATAATAAGAACCCCCAGGAGGAAGTCAGCACAGCACAGGGATGGTGGGAGCCCCTCATAATAAGAACACCCAGGAGGAAGTCAGCACAGCACAGGGATGGTGGGAACCCCTCATAATAAGCAGCCCCAGTAGAAATATGACACCGCTCAACCTCTTCAAAGAGGAGGGTAGGGGCATATAGTACGGTGTGCTTTTTTGGGTCAGGGAAGTGAGCCAAATGAATTAAGAAGGTCTGTGTGCTTGATTCCAAAAATTGTTTATAGACATATACATGGTCTACTGATCACATGTGTTGAATTCCTCCGAGATCCATGCCTCATTCATTTTTAGAAATGTGAGGTAGTTAACACTGTGGTGAGCTAGGCGAGTACGCTTATCGGTCACAATCCCCCCTGCTGCGCTGAACGTCCTTTCGGACAGGACACTGGATGAGGGGCAAGCCAACAGTTCGATTGCAAATTGGGCAAGCTCTGGCCAGAGGTCAAGCCTGCCCACCCAGTAGTCTAGGGGTTCATCACTCCTCAGAGCGTCCACATCGGCCGTTAACCCAATGTAGTCGGACACCTGACGGTCTAGGCGTTCCCTGATGCTGGATCCGGATGACACCTGTCGATGGGTCGGCTGAAAGAATGACCTCATATCCGAAGTCACCAACACATCTTCAAACCGGCCTCTTCTTGCAGGCGCTGTTGGATTGGTACCCGCAAATCCTTCTCTGGGAGTGGGAATTGCTCCTCTGCCAGCGCACGCAAAAGCAGAATGCAGCATTTCTCGAAGCAAGGCCTGGAAGTGCTGCATTCTGACAGCCCTCTGCGACGGCGGTAACATTTCCGCCATTTTGTGTTTGTACCGGGGGTCTAAGTACGTTGCCACCCAGTACTGGTCCTTGACCCTCATGCTTTTTATACGGGGGTCCCTATTAAAACACTGGAGCATGAAGGCCCCCATTTGCACTAAAGTGGAAGCGGTGTGGTGGCCTGGCTCCTGCTCATCATCCAGGATAATGTCGTCCTCTTCATTCTCCTCTCCCCATCCTCGCACAACAGGGATCCCAGAAAGGTTTAAAGCATGCTCTTCTTGCTCCTGCTCATCCGCCCCGGCACCATCCTCCTCTGACTCCTCATCAGACTCCTGTTGTTGACTTGTCTCAGATAGAGTAGCCCCCCCTGGGAATTCATCCAGCATTGCGACTTCCTCATCTTCCCGCTCCTGCTCCTCCACAGCCTGATCAATGACACGACGCAATGCACGCTCCAGAAAGAAGGCATAAGGTACCATGTCACTGATGGCGCCATGGCTGCGACTGACCAGTTTGGTGATCTCCTCAAATGGCCGCAGAAGTCTGCATGTGTCGCGCATGAGCAGCCACTGGCGCGGTGAAAAAAAACCCAGCTCCCCAGAACCGTTTCTTTCGCAGAGTTCATACAGGTAGACGTTAACTGCACGTTTCTGCTGGAGCAGCCTATCAAGCATATAGAAGGTTGAGTTCCATCGCGTCGGGCAATCGCAAATAAGACGTCTGACCGGCAGATGGTGTCGCCGCTGAATGTCAGCAAGGCGAGCCATGGCCGTGTAAGATCTTCTGAAATGGGCCGAGATTTTCCTTGCCTGCCGCAAGATGTCCTGGACCCCAGGGTATTTGACAAGGAATCGCTGCACGACCAAGTTTAAGACGTGTGCCATGCACGGCACGTGCGTGATTTTGCCCTGTTTCAATGCGCTAAGCAGATTGGCACCGTTGTCACACACCACTTTACCAACTGTCAAATTGAGCGGTGTTAGCCACTCATCTGCCTGTGAACGCAAAGCTGAAAGGAGTGCCGGGCCAGTGTGGCTCTTTGCTTCCAGGCACAACAGACGCAGCACGGCATGGCAACGTCTCACCTGGCATGTGGAATAGGTTCTGGGGAGCTTGGGCGGTGCAGTGGAAGAGACGCTAGCAGCGGAAAAGGAGGAGGCAGCTGAGGAGGAGAGGGAGGAGGATGGAGTAGGAGGAGGAGAAGAAGAGTCAGGCCTGCATGCAATCCGTGGCGGTAAAACCAAATCTACACGGGTGCCACGGGTTACATGCTTGACGGCCGTCAGAAGGTTCACCCAGTGGGCAGTAAAACTGATATACCTTCCCTGCCCGTGTTTGCTAGACCACGTGTCTGTGGTCAGATGTATCTTGGCACCGACACTGTGTGCCAGAGATACATTCACTTGCCGCTGAACATGGCCATATAGCTCTGGGATGCCCTTCTCTGAGAAATACTTCCTTCCTGGGACCTTCCATTGTGGTGTTCCAATGGCCACAAATTTGCGAAAGGCCTCCGAGTCCACCAGTTTATATGGCAGTAGTTGGCGGGCTATGAGTTCTGACAAGCCAGCCGCCAACCGTTGGGCAAGAGGGTTATCCGGCGTCATCATTTTTTTACGCTCAAACATTAGGCCCACGGAAGCCTGCCTTTTTGCAGAAAAATGTGAGCTTGGCGTGATGGAAGGTGGAGTGGAGGACAATTGTGAGGAGAGAGGAGAAGGAGAAGTAGAAGACGAGGCTGGACGGTGAGAGCCTGCAGTGTGGCTTTGTGTGTTCCGTTGCTCCCACTGGGCTCGGTGATGGCTGCTCATGTGCCTTCTTAAGGCGGTCGTCCCTAGGTGAGTATTGGGCTTACCGCGACTAACGCGTTGACTGCAAAGATTGCAGATGGCAACGCTATTGTCAGCAGCGGACACGTTAAAAAAAGCCCACACTGCGGAGCCATGTGCCGGTGTCCTGGGAGCGCCAGATGTGACCGTACATGGTCGATGACTCGCTCCTGATACATTTGCAGTCTGCTTTGTCCCTGCTGTGCAATGTAAGTCATTGCTGCTTCTCCTCCCTATCTGCTGGTCCATATCTCCCTCTGAACTCCCCTCCTCTTCCTCTCTTGTGGGCACCCACGTGACATCACTAGACACGTCATCATCAACGTCACCTTCCCCACCGCTATAAGTAGAGTAGGCAGCAACACCGGGGACCAACCTCCTCCTTGGGCTGATCTGGGTACTGGCGTCAGACTGCTGAGTAGCGCTTGTTGCTACCTCCTCTTCCTGATCCAATACCAAGAGTGGCTGCGCATCAGAAATGTCCTCTTGATATGGATCGGAAAATAATTCCAGTGACTCAAGCGGAAGGTATGTGGTGGTGGTGGTGGTGGTCGTGTTGTTGGTGGTAGTGTCTTTGGGGGTGCACATAGCAGAGAGTGAAGAAGAGGGTGCAGATCGAGAGGATGAGGAGGGTGCAGAAGAGTAAGGCTGAGCGAGCCACTCAACCAAGTCTGGTGCATCCTTTAAAGTAATTGAACGCACCTTCTGCAACTTCCCACTTTGGCTCAAGCCTGTTGCTCCTGCCCTACCCCTACCACCCCTGCGGAAGGGCCTGCCTCTTCCTCTGCATGTCATTTTTTAAATGACCCTGTGACAAAACTCTTAGTCCCTATACCGCTGAAGGACTGCTGCAGTATAGGTGAGCGGTCAGCAGTGGTGCACGTCAACCCTATCTATTGTGGACCTATAGCGGTCCTTACAGAACAGCAGACTGTACCGCACTCAAGCCTATGTACCGTAGCACCCTATACCAAGTTACCAGTCCTTATAAGAACTTTTGTGGACCAAGCAGGTTGTGTATTAGTGTTTAGCAGACTGTACGTCAGTCCCTATACCGCTGAAGGACTGCTGCAGTATAGGGCAGCGGTCAGCAGTGGTGCACGTCAACCCTATCTATTGTGGACCGATAGCGGTCCTTACAGAACAGCAGACTGTACCGCACTCAAGCCTATGTACCGTAGCACCCTATACCAAGTTACCAGTCCTTATAAGAACTTTTGTGGAACAAGCAGGTTGTGTGTTAGTGATTAGCAGACTGTACGTCAGTCCCTATACCGCTGAAGGACTGCTGCAGTATAGGTGAGCGGTCAGCAGTGGTGCACGTCAACCCTATCTATTGTGGACCGATAGCGGTCCTTACAGAACAGCAGACTGTACCGCACTCAAGCCTATGTACCGTAGCACCCTATACCAAGTTACCAGTCCTTATAAGAACTTTTGTGGACCAAGCAGGTTGTGTATTAGTGTTTAGCAGACTGTACGTCAGTCCCTATACCGCTGAAGGACTGCTGCAGTATAGGGCAGCGGTCAGCAGTAGTGCACGGCAACCCTATGTATTGTGGACCGATAGCGGTCCTTACAGAACAGCAGACTGTAACGCACTCAGGCCTATGTACCGTAGCACCCTATACCAAGTTACCAGTCCTTATAAGAACTTTTGTGGACCAAGCAGGTTGTGTGTTAGTGATTAGCAGACTGTGCGTCAGTCCCTATACCAATGAAGGACTGCTGCAGTATAGGGCAGCGGTCAGCAGTAGTGCACGGCAACCCTATGTATTGTGGACCGATAGCGGTCCTTACAGAACAGCAGACTGTAACGCACTCAGGCCTATGTACCGTAGCACCCTATACCAAGTTACCAGTCCTTATAAGAACTTTTGTGGAACAAGCAGGTTGTGTGTTAGTGATTAGCAGACTGTACGTCAGTCCCTATACCGCTGAAGGACTGCTGCAGTATAGGTGAGCGGTCAGCAGTGGTGCACGTCAACCCTATCTATTGTGGACCGATAGCGGTCCTTACAGAACAGCAGACTGTACCGCACTCAAGCCTATGTACCGTAGCACCCTATACCAAGTTACCAGTCCTTATAAGAACTTTTGTGGACCAAGCAGGTTGTGTATTAGTGTTTAGCAGACTGTACGTCAGTCCCTATACCGCTGAAGGACTGCTGCAGTATAGGGCAGCGGTCAGCAGTAGTGCACGGCAACCCTATGTATTGTGGACCGATAGCGGTCCTTACAGAACAGCAGACTGTAACGCACTCAGGCCTATGTACCGTAGCACCCTATACCAAGTTACCAGTCCTTATAAGAACTTTTGTGGACCAAGCAGGTTGTGTGTTAGTGATTAGCAGACTGTACGTCAGTCCCTATACCAATGAAGGACTGCTGCAGTATAGGGCAGCGGTCAGCAGTAGTGCACGGCAACCCTATGTATTGTGGACCGATAGCGGTCCTTACAGAACAGCAGACTGTAACGCACTCAGGCCTATGTACCGTAGCACCCTATACCAAGTTACCAGTCCTTATAAGAACTTTTGTGGAACAAGCAGGTTGTGTGTTAGTGATTAGCAGACTGTACGTCAGTCCCTATACCGCTGAAGGACTGCTGCAGTATAGGTGAGCGGTCAGCAGTGGTGCACGTCAACCCTATCTATTGTGGACCGATAGCGGTCCTTACAGAACAGCAGACTGTACCGCACTCAAGCCTATGTACCGTAGCACCCTATACCAAGTTACCAGTCCTTATAAGAACTTTTGTGGACCAAGCAGGTTGTGTATTAGTGTTTAGCAGACTGTACGTCAGTCCCTATACCGCTGAAGGACTGCTGCAGTATAGGGCAGCGGTCAGCAGTAGTGCACGGCAACCCTATGTATTGTGGACCGATAGCGGTCCTTACAGAACAGCAGACTGTAACGCACTCAGGCCTATGTACCGTAGCACCCTATACCAAGTTACCAGTCCTTATAAGAACTTTTGTGGACCAAGCAGGTTGTGTGTTAGTGATTAGCAGACTGTACGTCAGTCCCTATACCAATGAAGGACTGCTGCAGTATAGGGCAGCGGTCAGCAGTAGTGCACGGCAACCCTATGTATTGTGGACCGATAGCGGTCCTTACAGAACAGCAGACTGTACTGCACTCAGGCCTATGTACCGTAGCACCCTATACCAAGTTACCAGTCCTTATAAAAACTTTTGTGGACCAAGCAGGTTGTGTGTTAGTGTTTAGCAGACTGTGCGTCAGTCCCTATACCGCTGAAGGACTGCTGCAGTATAGGGCAGCGGTCAGCAGTAGTGCACGGCAACCCTATGTATTGTGGACCGATAGCGGTCCTTACAGAACAGCAGACTGTAACGCACTCAGGCCTATGTACCGTAGCACCCTATACCAAGTTACCAGTCCTTATAAGAACTTTTGTGGACCAAGCAGGTTGTGTGTTAGTGATTAGCAGACTGTACGTCAGTCCCTATACCAATGAAGGACTGCTGCAGTATAGGGCAGCGGTCAGCAGTAGTGCACGGCAACCCTATGTATTGTGGACCGATAGCGGTCCTTACAGAACAGCAGACTGTAACGCACTCAGGCCTATGTACCGTAGCACCCTATACCAAGTTACCAGTCCTTATAAGAACTTTTGTGGAACAAGCAGGTTGTGTGTTAGTGATTAGCAGACTGTACGTCAGTCCCTATACCGCTGAAGGACTGCTGCAGTATAGGTGAGCGGTCAGCAGTGGTGCACGTCAACCCTATCTATTGTGGACCGATAGCGGTCCTTACAGAACAGCAGACTGTACCGCACTCAAGCCTATGTACCGTAGCACCCTATACCAAGTTACCAGTCCTTATAAGAACTTTTGTGGACCAAGCAGGTTGTGTATTAGTGTTTAGCAGACTGTACGTCAGTCCCTATACCGCTGAAGGACTGCTGCAGTATAGGGCAGCGGTCAGCAGTAGTGCACGGCAACCCTATGTATTGTGGACCGATAGCGGTCCTTACAGAACAGCAGACTGTAACGCACTCAGGCCTATGTACCGTAGCACCCTATACCAAGTTACCAGTCCTTATAAGAACTTTTGTGGACCAAGCAGGTTGTGTGTTAGTGATTAGCAGACTGTACGTCAGTCCCTATACCAATGAAGGACTGCTGCAGTATAGGGCAGCGGTCAGCAGTAGTGCACGGCAACCCTATGTATTGTGGACCGATAGCGGTCCTTACAGAACAGCAGACTGTACTGCACTCAGGCCTATGTACCGTAGCACCCTATACCAAGTTACCAGTCCTTATAAAAACTTTTGTGGACCAAGCAGGTTGTGTGTTAGTGTTTAGCAGACTGTGCGTCAGTCCCTATACCGCTGAAGGACTGCTGCAGTATAGGGCAGCGGTCAGCAGTAGTGCACGGCAACCCTATGTATTGTGGACCGATAGCGGTCCTTACAGAACAGCAGACTGTAACGCACTCAGGCCTATGTACCGTAGCACCCTATACCAAGTTACCAGTCCTTATAAGAACTTTTGTGGACCAAGCAGGTTGTGTGTTAGTGATTAGCAGACTGTACGTCAGTCCCTATACCAATGAAGGACTGCTGCAGTATAGGGCAGCGGTCAGCAGTAGTGCACGGCAACCCTATGTATTGTGGACCGATAGCGGTCCTTACAGAACAGCAGACTGTAACGCACTCAGGCCTATGTACCGTAGCACCCTATACCAAGTTACCAGTCCTTATAAGAACTTTTGTGGAACAAGCAGGTTGTGTGTTAGTGATTAGCAGACTGTACGTCAGTCCCTATACCGCTGAAGGACTGCTGCAGTATAGGTGAGCGGTCAGCAGTGGTGCACGTCAACCCTATCTATTGTGGACCGATAGCGGTCCTTACAGAACAGCAGACTGTACCGCACTCAAGCCTATGTACCGTAGCACCCTATACCAAGTTACCAGTCCTTATAAGAACTTTTGTGGACCAAGCAGGTTGTGTATTAGTGTTTAGCAGACTGTACGTCAGTCCCTATACCGCTGAAGGACTGCTGCAGTATAGGGCAGCGGTCAGCAGTAGTGCACGGCAACCCTATGTATTGTGGACCGATAGCGGTCCTTACAGAACAGCAGACTGTAACGCACTCAGGCCTATGTACCGTAGCACCCTATACCAAGTTACCAGTCCTTATAAGAACTTTTGTGGACCAAGCAGGTTGTGTGTTAGTGATTAGCAGACTGTACGTCAGTCCCTATACCAATGAAGGACTGCTGCAGTATAGGGCAGCGGTCAGCAGTAGTGCACGGCAACCCTATGTATTGTGGACCGATAGCGGTCCTTACAGAACAGCAGACTGTACTGCACTCAGGCCTATGTACCGTAGCACCCTATACCAAGTTACCAGTCCTTATAAAAACTTTTGTGGACCAAGCAGGTTGTGTGTTAGTGTTTAGCAGACTGTGCGTCAGTCCCTATACCGCTGAAGGACTGCTGCAGTATAGGGCAGCGGTCAGCAGTAGTGCACGGCAACCCTATGTATTGTGGACCGATAGCGGTCCTTACAGAACAGCAGACTGTAACGCACTCAGGCCTATGTACCGTAGCACCCTATACCAAGTTACCAGTCCTTATAAGAACTTTTGTGGACCAAGCAGGTTGTGTGTTAGTGATTAGCAGACTGTACGTCAGTCCCTATACCAATGAAGGACTGCTGCAGTATAGGGCAGCGGTCAGCAGTAGTGCACGGCAACCCTATGTATTGTGGACCGATAGCGGTCCTTACAGAACAGCAGACTGTAACGCACTCAGGCCTATGTACCGTAGCACCCTATACCAAGTTACCAGTCCTTATAAGAACTTTTGTGGACCAAGCAGGTTGTGTGTTAGTGATTAGCAGACTGTACGTCAGTCCCTATACCAATGAAGGACTGCTGCAGTATAGGGCAGCGGTCAGCAGTAGTGCACGGCAACCCTATGTATTGTGGACCGATAGCGGTCCTTACAGAACAGCAGACTGTACTGCACTCAGGCCTATGTACCGTAGCACCCTATACCAAGTTACCAGTCCTTATAAGAACTTTTGTGGACCAAGCAGGTTGTGTGTTAGTGATTAGCAGACTGTGCGTCAGTCCCTATACCAATGAAGGACTGCTGCAGTATAGGGCAGCGGTCAGCAGTAGTGCACGGCAACCCTATGTATTGTGGACCGATAGCGGTCCTTACAGAACAGCAGACTGTACTGCACTCAGGCCTATGTACCGTAGCACCCTATACCAAGTTACCAGTCCTTATAAGAACTTTTGTGGACCAAGCAGGTTGTGTATTAGTGTTTAGCAGACTGTGCGTCAGTCCCTATACCGCTGAAGGACTGCTGCAGTATAGGGCAGCGGTCAGCAGTAGTGCACGGCAACCCTATGTATTGTGGACCGATAGCGGTCCTTACAGAACAGCAGACTGTACCGCACCCAAGCCTATGTACCGTAGCACCCTAGACAGACCAAGTTACCAGTCCTGATAAAGAGCTTTGTGGAACAAGTGAGTTGTGAATGATTAGCAGACTGCAGCAGAAGGGCAGCAGTCAAGTATAATATTCTTTCTATATTTGGAAGAAAGAATATTATACGTGTACAAGCCTATTACCGTACCACTGATACCAGTCCTGAAAAGAACCTTTGTGGAACTAATAGTAACAGCAAGTCTTTAAAATTATCCTCACTGCCTGACACACTGCTTCCTGCCTGTCCCTATACAAATTGGCAAAAAAGAGTAGGCTGGAACGATTAGCTGGAACAGCTCTTTTGTGGACCTGATAGTAACAGCTAATGATGATGATGATGATGATGATGAAGAAAGACTAATCTGGCTGAGCTGTCCCTAAAATAGCAGCATACAGCGCTCTGTCCCTTTATCTAAACTGACAAAAGAAACTCAGGCTGCTGACCTAACACCTATACCAGTCCTGAAAAGAACTTTTGTGTACCAAATAGCTAGCGTTTTCTCTGTCCCTACTCCACACAGGATCCTTTCCCTACAGTGACAGAAGAAAGAATGTAAAATGGCCACCGGATCGGGTGTATTTATAGGTTAGGGGGAATGTCCAAGTGTCCATGAGCTGTCATGTCTCAATTGGTTGTCCTGTAACACATGATAAACGTGTCACGAAAGGTTAAAGTTCTTGTATACATTAAACACGTAAGTCCGCCGGGGCGAACGACGGAAAAAGGCGTTCGAACCCGCGGACGGCGAAAGTCGGAAATTCGCCGCGAAACGACCGCCGGGCGAACCGTTCGGCCATCACTACTCGTCTACACCTTAGTGCTTTGGTGCCATGACTGTATAGCCATAAAGTGGAATTTCTCTAAGACTGGGGCAGCCAGTAATTGATCTGTTGAATAATATTTAGATAGACCAGTCTGTATCTCTTATCTAAAAGAGGGTCGAAAGATTGATTTGGTTCTGAAAAAGGGACTATCTCTTTAAATTAGAGAATTAGGAGCTATGGGATAAGTAGCATTTTACTATTACAGCCTATGTGCAGCCAAAATAAAAACAGAAAAATCAGCACAAAGGAGATAACTTACAATCAGGTAGGACATGCCTCTTGGGCTGATGCCTTTTCTATTTGGTGAAATCTTCCTCAGTCCATGCCCTCCAGTCCAGCGCCCCACCCACCTGTAATCTTCTGGAGCAACAGGGATCAACAGAACTGTAGGAGCTGCCACAGGCTGTCATAAAAAAGTGCCCAACGGGGGCGTGACCGGAAGCTGAGCTGGAAGGACGCTGCGAGTGAGAGCTCTCCGGGGCATTTAACTTCATCGGATGGGGAGATCACGGGCTACCAGGTCCTCATCCACCCGGGGGTCGTCTCAACCGCCTCCGAGCTCTTCAGCCTCCCTAACGTCCTTTTTCCGGCCGCCCGGAGGATCGTCCGGTGAAGGCCGCAAGATGGCGCCGGCTGACCCGGCCGCGCTGCGGCGGGACCTGGCCTCGCCTCCGCCGCTGCAACAGCGCGACTCCCGCCCGGAGCTTTTGCCCTTGCGCTCCGCTGTCCTCCCCCGGGACAACGATGGCTTGCACCTCTCCATACACTCCTCTGGTGAGTCCCGGCGCATCCGCGCTGGGCTGGAGGATAGGCCGCGGCCCGGCGTAGGCCGCGATGGCGACGGCGGACCCGGAGACACGGCACAAGCACAGCTGGACTCAACCCTGGGACGGTCGCTGGTCCCCGCAAGAGCCACCATGCCCTGGAGCAACGCCGGGGTGAGTGACAGCTCTCCCTCCTCCACCCCACCCTCCGCCCCGCAGAGACCTCAGGCCGCAGACCAGCAGCTCCCCCCGTCCCTCACTCAATGTTCTGAGGCCTTCCCCCGCCTACTGCGGACGGCCTCGGATCCGGCCATGGCAGGGTCTCCCTCCCCATTCACACCGGGAGCCACGGAGGACCCCCCCTGTTGTGCGGAAGACGCAGCGCCCCCCCCTGACTGAGGGGGGGGCTCTACACATAAGGCAGTTGCCTGCCCCCCCCAAGACCCAGCGGCAGCCTCGATCCAGGGACGCAAGTCTGCCCAGAGCCCAAGCAGCCAGCCATCTCACCTATGCCCAGGTGGTCCGTCCCCACTCCCCGCACTCACTGGATGTCCGTCCGGACCCCTCCTTGGACTCCCCCCATGCCACCTCATGGTCAGACCACTTGCACCCCCCACCGCCCTGGCCCCCTTCTTCGGCAGCAGGGTCGGGGCAGGGAGCCTCTCCTCAATACTCACTGCCGCCCCAGCCCCCCATGGGGCATCACGAGGGTGGAAATCCCCCCTGGCACTCCTATCTGACAGCCATCCCCACCAAAGATGACTTTAAACAACTCGTGGCGGACGTGAAAGCAACCTGTCGCGCTGAAATCCAGTCCCTGCACGCAGGCCTTAAACACCTGGCTGAACGAGTCGAGATGGCGGAGGAGGAGATTCAGGAGACTAAGCTGGCTGTACACCGCACTCAGCTAGAGAACTCGGACCACCGACTCCTCCTACGAGACTTGCAGCGCCATGTGGAAGATCTTGATAATAGAGGCCGGAGGAACAACATCCGCGTCCGTGGCCTCCCCGAAACCGAGGGACCTGAGGACCTGCAGACCTCTTTGCAAGCACTATTTAATGGAATGCTGGGAGAAGACCCAGCCAAGCCCATTGAGATGGACAGAGCCCATCGAGCCCTCTGTCCCAAGGGCCCTGCCTCCAAACCGAGAGATGTTATCTGTAGGATCCATTCTTTTCCCCTCAAGGAAGACATCATGCGTAAGTCCCGCTCTATTCGCAACCTTATGTTTGACAACGCTCCGATCCAGGTTTACCCGGATGTCTCCTGGATAACCCTCCAAAAATGACTACTGCTGCTACCCCTTCTTCAAGCCTTGCAGGACAAGAACATACTCTATTGATGGGGTTTCCCCTTCTACCTTACGGCTAGACACCAGGGGAAGTCGGCTTTCCTTCGATACCCAGAGGACCTGGCCTCTTTCTGCGACACTTTGGGCCTATCGGTCCCCACGCTCCCGGAATGGGATCTGATTTCTTCTCCACCGCCTCCGCCGGTGATCTGGCAGAAAGTTTCCTCAGCTAAACGGCACAGGGGTCCGGAGCCGGACCGCAGATCACCTAAACACAAGTGACATGGGTCCCCCCATCAGCGGACCTTCCCGCCATTTGTTTGAGTTCTCACTCATTTTGTTTTACTTGGGGTTTGCTCACCCCCCTTCCCCCGATGGCCTGAACGCTACAAGATTTCCCTTTTTTTTTTTTGTTGTTTTCCTGGAATTGTTTTTTCACCCAGGGCTGGCTTAGGTAGAGTCTGAGGACAGATCGACTCCCGAGTTACAGACCCCCCCTTGTGGTTCTCCACCTATTGGTTCCTTTGAACTTTTCAAACTATTGGTGTCTACCTGGCCTGGCCTTCTCCCCCCTACCTGTTTTTTTTTTTTTGGGGTCTGGAGACGCCCAGATCAGGAGACCTACCGGAACCCCTTAGGTTCAGTGTCCCTATAGGGCACCTGGACCTGACATATGTCGCAGTTAATATTGGTTTTGTACCTTGTATGTTTTCACTCTCTTTTTCTTTTCCAGACTCCTTCTCCACCCCGCCCCCTGTGCGGGTCTCTGCCAGTGGTCCAGTCGTTTGTCAGCCCTCCCCCGGCGGTCGTCTCTCCCCCCGGGGCACATATCCCTCCAGCGGCGGAAGCTAAGTATGACTAACCCCGACCATCCCCTTGATCATGGCTAAGATATTATCTTTAAATGTACATGGCCTAAACTCCAACAAAAAACGCCATCTTGCACTCCAAGAATTTAGGCGATCCGGGGCGGATATAGTGATGGTCCAAGAAAGACATTTCTCCCTATCGTACCAAGCCTTTAGCTCGCGTAAGAGGGCGGGGGTGGCTATACTTATTAGAAAGGGCTCCCCCTTTACGTGCACATCGACGTACCTAGATCCAAAGGGCCATTTTGTCATCCTTCGCGGTATCTGGCAGGCGCAGGCTGTGACTCTATGCGCCCTCTACGCCCCGAATGTCCACCAACACCGATTTTTGTCTGGCGTGCTTTCTCGCTTCTTTAGGACGCCTTCCGAGCTTCTGGTGATAGGGGGGACTTCAATCTTATCCCATCTGTTACACATGATCGCCTGGTGGTGAACCCACAGGCGTCTCAAACCAGGGTCCTGAGGGACTCCAAGCTGTTCCGCCAGCTCACCAGAAGACGCGCTCTCTTTGATGCCTGGCGCACTTTACACCCACGGGACCGCCAATACACCTTTTACTCGGCCCCGCACCGCACCCACTCACAAGGCGGTCACCCGGGGTCGCTGCCTTGCTCTCTCCTCGGCTCTGAAGAGAGATACACAGGCCGCTAGGCGGCTGGCTGAGGGGCGGCTGAAGGCCCTTGAGGCTAAGCTTCGGGGGTCTCCCTCTCTGTCACTGGTTAAGCAAATAGTGCAGGTGAGACTAACTCTACGCGACCTCGCGCTTGGTTCGGTTGAAAAAGCGCTTATCCGCCTACGACAGCTCTACTATGATAAAGGCAATAAAGCGCAGACCCTACTGGCCAGGAAGCTGGCCGATCGCACACAAGCCTCCACGCCCTCCCAAATTAGAAACCGTAGGGGAGACCTTCTGTCTCACCCACAGGATATCGCAGATACATTTGCTGACTTTTACACGGACCTGTATAACAAGAGGGACATACCCCATAACCCACCAACCCCTAACTTAGCTGACCACATCGCCAACTACTTAGCTGACGTGACACTGCCCCAGGTGCAGGACGCGGACCTCCAGGATCTGAACGCCCCCCCATCACCGATGAGGAACTAGCAGCAACTGTAAAGGCGCTCCCAGCTCACAAATCTCCGGGTCCAGGTGGCTTCCCGTACGAGTACTATAAGATGTTTCTACCCATCTTGAGCCCATACATGACCAAACTGTTAAATTCCTTCCTCACACAGGCCCCTGTCCCAACGGAGATGATAGCTTCCTTTATATCCCTTATCCCAAAACCGGACAAGGACCAGACCTCATGCGCCAGTTATAGGCCTATCGCCCTATTGAACTCAGACCTAAAGATCTTTACAAAAATCCTGGCTAACCGCCTCAATGCAATCCTTCCTGCCCTGGTCCATAAGGACCAGGTAGGCTTTGTACCTCTCAGACAAGCAGGTGACAACACCAGGAAAGTCATTGACCTCATTGACGTAGCGAACAAGACTGGTCGCCCCTCCCTGGTCCTGAGCCTAGACGCGGAAAAGGCGTTTGATCGCCTGAGCTGGCCCTTTATGACGGCAACTCTAACCCACATGGTTTCGGGGCCCCTTCCTGCACGCTATACAACACCTTTACACCACCCCCTCCTCTCAAGTTAAGACCCCGTATGCAATTTCCCCGACTTTCCCTATCACTAATGGCACCCGCCAGGGCTGTCCGCCTTCTCCTCTGCTGTTTGCACTCTGTGTTGAGCCCCTGGCGGAGGCCATTAGAAGAAACTCAGATATTCGGGGTGTCTTGGTTCGGGGCAGGGAATTTTAAATATCGCTCTTCGCAGACGACGTCATCCTCACCCTGACCCAGCCCAGGACCTCATTACCCAACCTACACGCAGAACTTAGCCGATACCGGGCGATCTCGGGCTACAAAATAAACGCATCCAAGTCAGTAGCCCTCCCACTTAATATGCCCCTAGCTGAAGGGGCTCATCTGCGTTCGGCCTTCCTCTACCGTTGGGAGACTTCCTCTCTTAAATACCTAGGGGTTCAAATTACCCCATCCTTCCACACTCTATACCAGGCCAACTTCCCCCCCCTTTATAGGGAGATCAGGGGACTTATCCATAAATGGAAGGCACACCATATATCCCTTACGGGGCGGATTGCGTCCATTAAAATGGTAATCCTCCCCAAACTTCTCTACCTATTTCAGACACTGCCTGTCCCGATCCCCTACGCACACCTCCGTATGCTCCAGAAAGACTTATTAAAATTTGTGTGGAACTTCAAAAAACATCGGGTCCCAGACACGGTTCTAACTGCCTTGCGCTCGGAAGGTGGTTTGGCATTCCCTGACTTGGTTAGGTACTACCAGGCGACAATGCTCCGGGCAATAGTCTCATGGTTCCCTCAACGGTCATATAACAAGTGATCGGAGATAGAAAAAATATGGTTAGCCCCAGTACACCCGAACAGTATGCTCTGGGGGGCGAATGTAGCGATTGAATCGAACCGGTTGTTGGGCTCTATGGCCCACCTCCGTCAGCTTTGGCAGAAGCTGTCTCGTCAATGCAAGCTACATTCGGAGTCATCCCTGATGACCTTGTTCCTTTGCAACCCCATGCTCCCAGACAGCCTGACCCACCAGATGTCCTGGCCCTGGGCATCCCGAGGTCTATTTCACCTGGGACACCTGGTGGACCCCAGATCGAGAAGGCTGCTTTCCTTCTCGGAGCTCCAGGCCAAACATGACCTCCCCCGACAGACGTTCTACAGTTACCTCCAAATAAGACGCTTTGCACAAACCTTAGCCCCGAGACTCCAATTCTCCCCGCCCTCCCCATTTGAGATGATTATATTGGACGGACGGAAAGGCAGGGGGTTAATCTCGGACATATACCGCATTCTCAGCTCACACCACTCCCAGACGAGGGGCAAGCACAAGTATATGTTGAAATGGGAGAGGGACCTGGGCGAGGAGCTCTCCCTTGAGGATTGGCAGGGGGTGTGGCGACAGGCAGCCAAATCCTCTCTTTGCACCCTTTACAAGGAAAATGCCTAAAAGATACTCTTCCATTGGTACCGGACCCCAGAGGTACTGCACAAAATATATCCTTCCACCTCTGATCGTTGTTGGCGCTGCCTAAAAGACAGAGGTACCCTGTTCCATATATACTGGACTTGCCCTTCGATATCCCCTTTCTGGACCCTGACCCAACAGCTCTTTGGCCGCTTGCTGGAGGTGCCCGTCCCATTCGAACCCAAGTTCTTCCTATTTGGCCTGTCCCGACTTAACCTAGCTAAACTGTCCCGGAAGCTTTTGAGACATATTCTCACGGTAGCCCGTTGCCTGATAGCCCTTAATTGGAAAAGCCAAATGGCCCCAACTATGGAAGCCCTTTACTCTAGAATAAAGGACATAGAACTCATGGAGAAAATGACTGCCAGAATACGGGACAGGCTGGAGGAATTTGATTTGGTTTGGGGGAGATGGCGGCTGCTGGAGGATTAGGGGCGCACCAAGTTTGGTGTGACAACATGGATCACTGGCTTTCTCTTTCTCATCTCTTTTCTGTCTTTCTTCTGCTAACTTTGACTATTTATGCGGTGGACTCTTGCCGCTATACCTTAAGTGTGTTGCATAGGCCTTATGGCGGAACTTACCGGGCCTCTTGGGCTTGGGAGCGGGCAGTTGACTGTGTGTGTCTCCTGACCCCCCGCGCTCGGCCGACCACATTATTATGCCTTGCTGTATGCGCCCGTGGCCCGTCACCACATGTAGCGTGCTTATTCCTGACCTTGCTATGTTTTGTAATTGAACTGCTGCTACTATGCTTCTGTACTGCTTATTTTCCTATGCTGTTACTGAAAATAAAGAAAACGTTATTTAAAAAAAAAAAAAAAGTGCCCAACTATGCCTGCCACCCTTTCTGCCCATTTGCTCCAGTCATAAAAGCCATATTACTGCTACTGTTAATGAAATAGGATCTATGAGTGCAGGATGGGCGGAAGGTCCATCTTTCTATTCATAAATTGTTGCTCATTCATAGTGGTAGCATGACTTCTATAGATGGAGCAGCTGGGTGGAAAGGGCAGGGGGCATAGTCAGGCTGTCTTGATAAGAATTGTGACAGCTCCTACAGTTTTATTGATTCCAGGATTATGGTGGCAGGGGAAGGAAATGGTTAGAACCTCAGTTTTTTGCTGTGTCCTCATGTTCCATTACAAAAAGTAATGAGAAATCCAAACCTTTACAGTTGTCACTGGAATTTGAACAAAGCGCAATTCCTCCAGTGGGAACACCTGCTCTGATGACTATGGTCTAAGCCCTTGTACACACGGTCAGACATTCCGACGGAAAATGTCCGATTGGACCGTGTTGTTGGATAATCCGACTGTGTGTGGGCTCCATCGGACTGTTGTCGGATATTCCGACTGACAACGTTTTAGAGCTGGGCTATAAAACTTTCCGACAACATGATCCGATCGGACTTTGTCCGATTGTGTGTAGAGAATTCCGATCGGACAAAGTGCCACGCATGCTCAGATCAAACTCCTAGACCAAAGCTATTGGCTACTAGCCTGAACATAGTCCCGTCGTAACGAAATAACATCATCACGTTACGTACGATCGGATTTTCTGACAACTTTGTCCTCAGACCATGTGTATGCAACACAAGTTTCGGACAAAATCTGTCAGACAAAATCCGACGGATTTTGTTGTCGGAATGTCCGACCGTGTGTACAAGGGCTTAGATGGGACTTTCCCAGTTGTGTCTCTGGGAAAGTAAGTGAAGGAACATCTCCCCAACATTTTACAGAAAGTAAAAAGTATGACAGTTTTTTAACCATTCTCTTCATTCTATTTGCTTTTAGAAAATCAACCGCAATGCGCCCATGACATTGTTATCAGCATTCATTCAATATACAAGATTGTTCAATTGTCAATTTACAGTAACTTCAGGTTATTTGTTCCATAGCATTCTGAGCAGGTCGTTGACACACAGGGTTGGCTCTAAAGAGCGATAATTGAGGAAGAAAATTAATAGGGGAAGTTGTTACGTAGTCCGGTAAAGCAGTTTCAGAATCTCTTTCTAAAAACTACAGAGAGTTACTTTGCTTCCTCTTGTGTCATCAACACATTCTGACAACATCACTCATGACCGAGAGCTGTGGGTGCTGAAAAGGCCAACACTTGTGGGGGATATTAAAGTTTTGGAAGGACCTCTGGTATCATAGTAACCTCAGAGATGGCTCTTGTGGAAATGATGTGTCTTTGGAGTGAAGGAGTGGCTGCAGCAGACAAAGGGGACTGGACAGGAGCCCTAAAATCGTTCACCACCATCGCAGAGCCTAGAGCCAAGATCTGCTTCAACATCGGCTGTTGTCATATTGTGATGGGAAATTTACAAGAGGCAGAAAAGGTCAGTAATGCTGTAAGAGGAATACTATTCATGTGCCTGGGGTTTAATGAGACACAAAAGGCCCATTTATAATTGTGGTCGGGGACTGAGGGGCAGTATAAACACGTGGTTGAACACACCCCCACACTCTAAGATGCCAGGGCAGTGAACGGGGACAGTACCACTGTTTAACAGGACCATGCCACAAAATGGGGCCACTCCACAACTGACCTGCAACTGTATGCAATTCAAGTGGTTGTGGTGCAATGGTGTGGCATTTACAAGGTTAGAACAGGTGGGATAACACAGGCAGTGAAGAGGTGACATCTTGTGATAGACACATGTGTAAACGTGTAGACTTAGGGCACTTTCACACTGGGGTGTTGGGGGGCATCGGCAGTAAAGCACCGCTATTTTTAGCAGTGCTTTACCATAATTTTAGCAGCACTTTTCAGCTGCTAGCAGGGTGCTTTTACCCTCCACTAGTGGCCAAAAAAGGGTTAAAATCGCCTACAAAGCGCCGCTTCACTTTGCTGGTGCTTCATCGGCGTTGCCCATTGATTTCAATGGGCAGGGGCGCTTTTAGCGCCTCAAATAACTTATTGCAGGCTTTTTTTTGTGTCCTGTCAGCACACCACTCCAGTGTGAACGCAAAGCCCTCGGCCTTTCACACAGGAGTGACAGGAGAGGTGCTTTGCAGGTGCTTTTTTTTGCGCTATAGCACCTGTAAAGTATCTCAGTGTGAAAGTAGCCTTAGGGTAGATATTTATGAAGTCAGATTGCTTCAGGATCTAAATCAGATCTAGATCAGTGATTTGGTGACATAATGCATAGGAAGGCGCTCATGACATTACACCGCAAGACCAGAAGTGTACGGGCCGCTTTTTTATGTGAGACCACTATATTGGTTTACATTGTCTCCAATCTTTTTCTTGCCTTTATCCAGCCATTGGGGATCTGTCCTTCCACTGATACAGGGAACTATTCCTCACACTTCCCTTAACAATGAGGGAAACCATTCCTTCGACTGACACCAAAAGTGTGGCTCTATTCCTCCCATTGACACCAACAATGGGGCACTATTCCTCCCACTAAGATCAGTGATGGGGCACTATTCCTCCCACTGTTAACCACCAACTTTGTTTACTCCCACTAACACTGGAACATTCTCTACTCCATCTGCCCCCCCCTAAAGTCTGAAGGACAGTAAACTGTCTCTTTGTTTAGAAAGTTTGGAGACCTCTGATCTAAATAACTTTCTCTTTCAGACAGGTGAACACTGCCAGTGGATCCTCCTGATCAGCTGAGAATCTGTCCGCTGATCTCCTGCTGAGCAAGTGGATGTCAGGTCCGTGTCCACTCCGCTTATGCAGAGCAGACGTGGACACATCCTGCTTTCCCCTATGGGCAGTTGAATGAAAATGGACCGTCTGTCCTTTTCCATCCAACTGTCATCCAATCTGGTCTGCCAGACGGGGAATGAATCCAACATCTGTCTGTTTTTAGCACCCAAGATCGGATCGGATGCAGGCGGATGTCAACGGACACATGTCCGTTGATATCTACCACTCTATAGAGAGCAATGGATGGTCTGATCGAGTCTGCCTAAAAAGTCCGCCCATGTGAAAGGGACCTAAGATCACATAAGACTATATTGGTAACATGGAAGAGTCCATGTTCTCCATCCTTTTATGGAATGGAGGAAATTGGTGAACACAGACCTCCCATTATATAAATTGATCTATGGAGAAACCTTTGCTGCCTCAGACACTTTTGCATCTTTTGCACACAGGTATAAAAAATAGTTTTAGGTCTGAAAATTTAGTTAAAACCCCCAAACATGATATATTTTCTGAAAGCAGAGACCGAGGAGAATAAAATGGTGATAGTTCCAATTTTTCTATGTCATATGATATGTGTGCAACACTTTACAAGTGCAAATTGTTTGTGTACGTGGAGGAGGGGGTTACATGGGTGTAACTTTATTTTTTTTTACACTGAAACTTTATTTATATCACATAGAAGACCAAAAGACCCTTATGTGATACAAATTTGTTGTCACAGTTTCTCCTTATTGGAGACTTCAGGGGTCTAATCGACCACTGATGGACCAAGGGTACAAGGAAGTGACTGGGCGGCTGTACAGCTGGGGGTGTGTTTAAAAATCTCTGTTACTGCTGGTGTATGACATACGTTGGCGACAGCGAAAGGGTTAACTTTATACAATACTTGTTTGCTATAACTGTGGCCCTATTGACTTTATCAATTTGTGTTCACGAGACACTATGTTTATGGACTTGTTTCTGTATTACATGTAAAATCAATAAAAAATAGCTTAACAAAAATAATTTAGATGATGCCATATAGCAGTATTGTCAATTTTCAGATATGAAACTGTTCATCAAGTGCTACATTCATAAAAAGGTGCCATGGCTGACATATCTTATTAAGGTGCATGCTCCAAGGCTGTGCTCTGTTTAAGCTTCTCTACTTAGTGAGTCTAATGCACAATTGTGTGAAAAAGTATTTGCCCCTTCCTGATTTTTTTTTGTTTTTGTTTTGCATATTTCTCACACTTAAATGATTCGGATCATCAAACAAATTTTAATATTACATAAAGATAACCCGAGTAAATCCAAGATAAAGTTTTTAAATTGTTATTTCATTTATTAAGGAAAAAAAGCTGTTTAAACCTGCCTGGCCATATGTGAAAAAGTTATTGCACCCTCCCATGCGGAATCATGAATGAACTGTGATTAACCACAATTTTTTGAAAAGCTGAGTTAAATTTCACTTGGCACACCCAGACCTGATTACTGCCAGACCTGTTGAATCAAGAAATCACATAAATAGAAGCAGTCTGACAAAGTGAAGCACGCTAACAGATCACAAAAAGCCACACATCATGCCACATTCTAAAACAATTCAAGAAAAGATTAGAAACAAAGTAATGCACATGTACCATTTCTAAGGCTTTGAAACTCCAGTGAACCATGGGGAGAACCATTATCCACAAATGGAGATAACTAGGAACAGTGGTGAACCTTCCTGGGAGTGGCCGGCCAACAAAAATTACTCCAAGAGCATGATGATGACTCATCCAAGAGGTCATAAAATTACCCAGAACAACATCTAAAGAACTGCAGGCCTCACTTGCCTCAGGTAAGATCAGTGTTCATGATTCAAAAATAAGAAAGAGACCGGGAAAAAAATGGCATCCATGGGAGAGTTCCAAGGCCAAAGCCACTGCTGACCAAACAGAGCACAAAGGCTCATCTAAAGTTTACCAAAAAACATCTGGATTATCTCCAAGACTTTTAGACAAATATTCTGTGGACTGATGAGACAAAAATCTTACTTTTTGGAAGGTGTGCGTCCTGTTACATCTGGCATAAAACAAATACATAATGTCCTAACAAGAACATCATACCAACAGTCAGACATGGTGGTGGTAGCGTGATGGTCTGGGGATGCTTTGCAGCTTCAGGACCTGGACAACTTACCATGTTTGATGGAACCATGAATTCTGAGCTCTACCAGAAAATCCTAAAGGAGAATGTCCGGCCATCAGTATGTGACCTTAAGCTCAAGTGCAGCAGGACCATGATCCGAAACACAACAGCAAGTCCACCTCCAAATGGTTCAAACAATGCATAATTTATGATAAAGTTGGAGAAAATGTAGGGATTTTAACGGTGCTAGTTATAAATAAAATTTAACAATATATAGAATAAAAGTATACAATTTTTATTCAGAACATAGTTAAAATGCATGAACAATAAGATTGTACAATTGTGGTTTGAATTGATCAAAATCGATGTAAAGATGGATTACGGCACATTATCCCGACATGTTTCGCAGGTATGCTTCCTCAGGGGATGTGGAGGAAGCATACCTGCGAAACATATCGTGATAATGTGCCATAATCCATCTTTACTCCATCGATTTTGATCAATTCAAACCACATGTTCTGTACACTTTTATTCTATATATTGTTCAATTTTCTTTATAACTAGCACTATTAAAATCCCTACATTTTCTCCAACTTTATCATATTTATTTGGGAGTGTGGTGCCTATTTAAAGGGTGCTTTGTATGCTTACGGTTGAGCCATCTGTATAACCAATGCATAATTTATGTTTCTGGAGCGGCCTAGTCAAAGCCCGGACTTAAATCCAATTGAGATGCTGTACCTTTTTAAACAACAGGAGTGCTTTATTGTCAAACAATTATAGACAGTACAGTAGCTCAGAATACAGTTGTTCTACATACATCAAGACCGGAACATAGTATGGTACAGAACACATTTACAAGTATTCATACAGTCGAGTTATTAAGAGTCAGGCAGCAAGACATAGTAGTAGAGAAGTAACCCCGGTCGTCAAAAGATTCAAGGAACCAGCCACCTCTGTATAGCCCCCGCCAACAGATAACAGGCGATTGCGCAAGCCCCAAAAAGGGGGGGGGGAGAAGGAGGGGGGAAGGAGAGGAAGTGAGGAAAGAGGGGAGAGAGAAGAGGGGGGGAAAGAGAGAGGGAGGGGGAAAGAGCGGGGGGGAGGAATTATATTTATTATATAGCGGCAAAACATTATTCACGCTCTTTTCCCATGAAACTACACTAGGCGGAGTAGAGGAGATCCATCTACATAAGATCTCTTTTTTAGCGTAAAAAAGGAGATATGAAATCAGCAGCTTAGTGTGGTGTGGCCTTTGTTCATTATCATGGACGCCCAGCAATGCTAATTCAGGAGTCCTGGGGACATTCAGGTTGAGCCGGGTATTTAAGTGGTCAAAAATCTCCAACCAAAATCTAGATAGCTTACGGCATTCCCAGAACATATGGAGGTAAGTCCCTAGTTCCGACTTGCAACGGGGGCAGTGAGGATCCCTTGCAGGGTAGATCCTGGCCAAGCGCACGGGGGTATGATGAGATGCTGTACCTTACACAGGCTGTTCATGCTGGAAAACCCTCCAATGTGGCTGAATTAAAACAATTCTGCAAAGAAGAGTGAGCCAAAATAGCTCCACAGCAATGTGAAATACTCATTGCCAGCTATCGCAAAAGCTTGATAGCAGTTGTTGCCACAAAGGGTGGCACAACCAGTTATTAGGTTTCGGGGGCAATTACTTTTTTCACATAAAGCCATTTGCTTTTTAAAGGGTTCTCACGTGTGTACAGAATACAGTAGCAGAATTAGGAGTTAAAGACCAACTGTCTATGATCCCCTTGGGGAGATTTTTCCTCAGTTCCTGGCCTTATATCCCAATACAAGAAATGGATATGCAGTGGTCACCAGGAAATGGAATTAAAAATCTGAGAGAGCCTCTCTCCCTTCCCCACAATATCCAAAACAAAGTAAAACATGTTGGCTGAAGTTCGGCTTTAGGAGTTACCCGTGGTTTTCAGAAGAGAGTTGTACGTGTTATTTTGATTAATTCTGACTATCTGCATAATACTGCTGGCTTTATTATATATATATATATATATATATATATATATATATATATACATATACACACACACACACACTATATATTAACAAAAGTATTGGGACACCTGCCTTTACACGCACATGAACTTTAATGGCATCCCTGTCTTAATCAGTAAGGTTCAATAATAAGTTGGCCCACCCTTTGCAGCTATAACAGCTTCAACTCTTTTGAGAAGGCTGTCCACAAGGTTTAGGAGTGTGTCTATGGGAAAGTTTGACCATTCTTCCAGAAGCTCATTTGTGAGGTCAGGCACTGATGTTGGATGAGAAGACCTGGCTTGCAGGCTACACTCAAATTCACCCCAAAGGTGTTCAATCAGGTTGAGGTCAGGCCTCTGTGCAGGCCAGTCAAGTTCCTCCACCCCAGACTCACTTATACATGCCTTTATGGACCCTGCTTTGTGCACTGGTCCAAATAATTTGGTGGAGAGGGGATTATGGTGTGGGGTTTTATTTTTTCAGGGTGTGGCCCCTTAGTTCCTGTGAAGGCAACTCTTACGGCATCAGAATACCAAGACATTTTGGACAATTTCATGCTCCCAACTTAGTGGTAACAGTTTGGGGATGGCTCCTTCCTGTTTCAACATGATTGAGCACCAATGCACAAAGCAAAGTCCATAAAGACATGGATGAGCGAGTTTGGGGTAGAGGAACTTGACTGGCCTGCACAGAGTCCTGACCGCAACCTGATAGAACACCTTTGGGATGAATTTGAGTGGAGACTGTGAGCCATGCTTTCTCGTCCACATCAGTGCCTGACCTCACAATTGCGCTTATGAAAGAATGGTCAAAAGATCCCATAGAAACATTCCTAAACCTTGTGGGTGGCCTTCCAAGAAGAGTTGAAGCTGTTATAGCTGCAAAGGGTGGGCCAACTCAATATTGAACCTTACAGACTAAGACTGGGGTGCCATTAACCACTTCAGCCCCGGAAGATTTTACCTCCTTCCTGACCAGAGCACTTTTTACAATTTGGCACTGTGCTGCTTTACCTGATAATATATATATATATATATATATATATATATATATATATATATATATTAGGGCTGCTACTGATTTAAATTTTTGTGTTCGATTAATCGATTTTTTAAAATCGATTAATCAACTAATTTCGATTAATTATAACGCACATACAGATCTAACTACTTTTAGCTGATCTCCTTGCATTGCAACTCTGCATTAGTCAGTTGTAAATGTGGTATACACTATATACAATCACCCGACACTAGTTAGTTTCCACAATCCATGACTTAACTTCGCAGTTCACACAAATATGTTTTAAATTCAAACTGTAGCACTGATGTAAGTCATTTTTTTTTCACAGTAGCGTGACAATCCCTCCACCTCCGGTCTAACTAATCACTCTCACCTTCTGGCATGGACCCCTGTGCAAACAGGTGGTTGTGCAAGCGGGTGTCAAAAGGGTTAACACGGACCATAAACTTCTCTCATGTCTCCTTAGATCCCAGCAAGAACACCAGGTCATGAGTAGAAAGAAAAGATGCTCACTGCTTAAGTATAAGATTTAATTTTTGTGTTCAAACAAAATACTCACATAAAGATGATAAAAACACAGCATGTAAAGCCGACAATTGTGTTAGTTCCATAGGGCAGCAGCAGGTGACGTCATGCGTAGCTCCTCCCCGTACGTGTTACATTCAATCCGAACTTTGACGTCACCGGACTCCTCCCCCCTTCCCTTCGTTAGCAGACGGAGGCACTTGGGGAAGGGGGGAGGAGTCCAGTGACGTTGATGTCCGTGACGTCACCGGATCTCCAACAGAACTCCCTGAAGACCCGGGAAGCGGGCAGAGAGGTGAGTACCGATCAAAAGAATTTTTATTGATCAAAAAAAATGTATTGATTAATCAAGGAAATCACCTTTAATTTCCACAGCCCTAATATATATGCATATATACTCAGTATAGTATGTTTTACAAGTGTTAAACAAAAACTGCCAATATATACAGTGTATTTTCCAGGGAATGCCATAAAATAATTAAAATAATGAAAAAAAAAAAATCTGAAAACAATGGAAGCTGTTACCAAAAAATAAGATAGCTTTATTAATTGCAATTTTTTTTGGTTGAAATTTAAAGCATGAAATTAAATAATTGTTTTATAACACAAACATTGCTGTCTTTTAGGCCTTCACATGCACGATTGAAAAAGACAAACATTTGGCTGTGGGGTATTTCCAGCGTGGCTCTGTCTTCTACAAAGCGAGGAAGTAAGTAACAACACAGGCTACAATAGGTTTTATTCCTAAAAGTACCTTGCTGTACGTCAAGAAGAACTCTTTCTTCAGATGCATTCATGCTTGAGTTTCTGTTACTATTGCCAGCGTTTAAAGGGTTAGTTCACCTTTACCAAAACACTGCCTATGCAGGTAGGGGGTGTCTGACAATCAAAATAAACTGTGCAGCTTTGACTAAAGTTGGATAATGCCTTTGCTATAACTGTAGGCCTGTTACAGTATCTCACAAAAGTGAGTACACCCCTCCCATTTTTGTAAATATTTTATTATATCTTTTCATGCGACAACACTGAAGAAATGACACTTTGCTACAATGTAAAGTAGTGAGTGTACAGCTTGTATAGCAGTGTCAATTTGCTGTCCCCTCAAAATAACTCAACACACAGCCATTAACCACTTTCAGACCGGACCATTTTGCTGGTAAATGACCAGAGGTCTTTTTACACTTTGGCACTGCGCTGCTTTAACTGGTAATTGCGCGGTCATGCAATGTTGTACCCAAACAAAATTTGCGTCCTTTTCTTCCCACAAATAGAGCTTTCTTTTGATGGTATTTGATTGCCTCT
The DNA here is from genome assembly GCF_037356315.1 of Lithobates pipiens. Classification (NCBI taxonomy): domain Eukaryota; kingdom Metazoa; phylum Chordata; class Amphibia; order Anura; family Ranidae; genus Lithobates; species Lithobates pipiens. The sequence goes on along the minus strand of NW_027507785.1, from coordinate 265,954,977 downwards.
GCGATTTTTATTTTTTGCGATATAAACGTAAAAAGACCGCAAATTTTGAAAAAAAATGATATTTTCTACTTTTTGTTATTAGAAAAATCCAATAAACTCAATTTTAGTCATACATTTAGGCCAAAATGTATTCAGCCACATGTCTTTGGTAAAAAAAAAGTCAATAATTGTATATTTATTGGTTTGCGCAAAAGTTGTCACATCTACAAACTAAGGTACGTTTTCTGGAATTTACGCAGCTTTTAGTTTACGACTGCCTATCTCATTTCTTGAGGTGCTAAAATGGCAAGGCAGTACAAAACCCCCCCCAAATGACCCCATTTTGGAAAGTAGACCCCCTAAGGAAATTGATAAGAGGCATGTTGAGCCCATTGAATATTTTATTTTTTTGCCTCAAGCGATTGAATAATGACAAAAAAAAATTTTTTTTTTTTTTTTTACACAAAGTTGTCACTAAATGATATATTGCTCACACATGCTATGGGCGTATGTGAAATGACACCCCAAAATAAATTCTGCTGCTTCTCCTGAGTATGGGGATACCACATATGTGGGACTTTTTTGGAGCCTAGCCGCGTACGGGGCCCCGAAAACCAAGCACCGCCTTCAGGCTTTCTAAGGGCGTACATTTTTGAGTTCACTTCTCACTACCTATTACAGTTTTGAAGGCCATAAAATGCCAAGATGGCACAAAACCCCCACAAATGACCCCATTTTAGAAAGTAGACACCCCAAGTTATTTGCTGAGAGGCATGTTGAGTTCATGGAATATTTTATATTTTGCCACAAGTTGCAGGAAAATTACAAACTTTTTTTTTTTTTTTTTTTTTTAACAAAGTTGTCACTAAATGATATATTGCTCATGCATGCCATGGGCATATGTGAAATGAAACCCCAAAATAAATTCTGCTGCTTCTCCTGAGTACGGGGATACCACATATGTGGGACTTTTTGGGAGCCTAGCCGCGTACGGGGCCCCGAAAACCAAGCACCGCCTTCAGGCTTTCTAAGGGCGTAAATTTTTGAGTTCACTTCTCACTACCTATTACAGTTTTGAAGGCCATAAAATGCCAAGATGGCACAAAACCCCCACAAATGACCCCATTTTAGAAAGTAGACACCCCAAGCTATTTGCTGAGAGGCATGTTGAGTCCATGGAATATTTTATATTTTGCCACAAGTTGCGGGAAAATTACAAACTTTTTTTTTTTTTTTTTTCACAAAGTTGTCACTAAATGATATATTGCTCACGCATGCCATGGGCATATGTGAAATGACACCCCAAAATAAATTCTGCTGCTTCTCCTGAGTACGGGGATACCACATATGTGGGACTTTTTGGGAGCCTAGCCGCGTACGGGGCCCCGAAAACCAAGCACCGCCTTCAGGCTTTCTAAGGGCGTTACAGTTTTGAAGGCCATAAAATGCCAAGATGGCACAAACCCCCCCCCCCAAATGACCCCATTTTGGAAAGTAGACACCCCTAAATTTAGGGGTACACTAGTGAGACTAGGTAATAAATGGCGGGTGCCCTGAAACTATAAAAAAATAACTAACCAACCAGCGTCACCTGTAACAGTTATATGGTGATCACTGGTGAAAGGGTTAACTAGGGGGCAATTAGGGGGCTTTATGCGGTAGTATATGGGGGTCCCTGGCGCTATAAAAAGCTGCAGCGAACCTAAATACCTACCTGCCTAACTAGCGTCACCTGTGACACTATTACAGCGATCAGAAAAACGATCGCTTATTAGGCTGGGTTCACACTGGAGCGATGCGGGAACGCCACGAATGCGCGGCGGGTTCCCGCATCGCATGCCTCCCGGCGGCAGTTCACACTGCCCTATGCGAACTGCTGGGAGTGTCAGTGAAATGTTACTGACACCCCCAGATCAGTTCGCATATCGCAGTGCGATCTGCAAACTCGGATCGCATGGTGTGAACACCCATGCGATCCGATTCTGCTGCGGGCCAAAAAAAGGGTCCCGTGCGAATTTGCGGCGGGTGCGGCGGGTGCGGCGAATGGCTGAACTCGAATCGCACAGAGATCGGATGTGATTTGCACTGCAGTGCGGTGCGAATCACATCCGTTCTCATAAACCGCTGCAATGTGAACCCAGCCTTAGTGACACTGGCGACGGGGGGTGATCACGGGGTTAAACCTTTATTGGGGGGGTTAGGGGGGTACCTTAGAACTAAAGGGGGCTAACCCTAACTGCCCTAACAGTTATTAGTCACAAATGACACCCGCCGGGTGATCAGGGGGTTAAACCTTTATTAGGTAATAAATGGCGGGTGCCCTGAAACTATAAAAAAATAACTAACCAACCAGCGTCACCTGTAACAGTTATATGGTGATCACTGGTGAAAGGGTTAACTAGGGGGCAATCAGGGGGCTTTATGCGGTAGTATATGGGGGTCCCTGGCGCTATAAAAAGCTGCGGCGAACCTAAATACCTACCTGCCTAACTAGCGTCACCTGTGACACTAATACGGCGATCAGAAAAATGATTGCTTATTAGGCTGGGTTCACACTGGAGCGATGCGGAAACGCCGCGAATCCGCGGCGGGTTCCCGCATCGCATGCCTCCCGGCGGCAGTTCACACTGCCCTATGCGAACTGCTGGGAGTGTCAGTGAAATGTTACTGACACCCCCAGATCAGTTCGCATATCGCAGTGCGATCTGCAAACTCGGATCGCATGGTGTGAACACCCATGCGATCCGATTCTGCTGCGGGCCAAAAAAAGGGTCCCGTGCGAATTTGCGGCGGGTGCGGCGGGTGCGGCGAATGGCTGAACTCGAATCGCACAGAGATCGGATGTGATTTGCACTGCAGTGCGGTGCGAATCACATTCGTTCTCATAAACCGCTGCAATGTGAACCCAGCCTTAGTGACACTGGCGACGGGGGGTGATCACGGGGTTAAACCTTTATTGGGGGGGTTAGGGGGGTACATTAGAACTAAAGGGGGCTAACTCTAACTGCCCTAACAGTTATTACAGTCACAAATGACACCAATGCAAAAAAAAAAAAAAAAATGACATTGGTGTCACTGTGACTGGGGGGCAGGGGTAATTGGGGGGGTAAAGGGGGGGTGTGAGTGTGCCTGGCATGTTCTACTGTGTGTGTAGAGTGTTGGTGCAACTCACCGATCCGCTCTCCTCCGTGTCGGAACGAAAAATACCGACACGGAGGAGAGAATACATCACTTCCTCTCCTGTGTTTACATTACAGGAGAGGAAGTGATGTCACCGGGGATTTCTATTCGTCGGGAGCGATCGCGAGGGGGTGGCCATGAATGAATGGCCGCCCCCTCGTCCCGGATCGCTCCCGGACGAAAACCGACCCGCGGGAGGCAAGGGACGTACATGTATGTCCTTATGCCTGCCCGTGCCATTCTACCGACGTACATCGGCGTGCGGCGGTCGGCAACTGGTTAATGTCTAAACCACTGGCAACAAAAGTGAGTACACCCCGAAAGGGAAAATGTCCAAATTGGGTTCAAAGTGTTAATATTTTGTGTGGCCATCATTATTTTCCAGCATTGCCATCTTGAGCATGGAGTTCACCAGAGCTTCACAGGTTGCCACTGGAGTTTTCTTAAACTCCTTCATGACAATATCACGTAGCTGGTGGATGCTAGAGACTTTGCGCTCCTCCACCTTCCGCTTGAGGATGCCCCACAGATGCTCAATAGGGTTCAGGTCCGGAGACATGCTTGGCCAGTCCATCACCTTTACCCTCAGCTTCTTTAGCAAGGCAGTGGTCTTCTTGGAGGTGTATTTGTGGTCATTATCATGCTGAAATAATGCCCTGCGGCCCAGTTTCTGAAGGAAGGGGATCGTGCTCTGCTTCAGTGAATCACAGTACATGTTGGCATTCATGGTTCCCAGGGCCATCTTTAATATTGATTGGACCCTGGGAAAAAAAATTCTTGCCCCCCCATATGCAATTTCACTCTCCACCTGCTCTGAGACATACAATAAAAAGCAGCTAGACTTAAAATCAGTTTACTGTATCAGATCAGTCTGCGATTGTTTGCCAGCAGTTACAGCATATTATTACTGCTTACTGACTGGTTGCTGGAGGTTACAGCACACATTACGGCTCACTGATTAGTTGCTAGAGGTTACAGCACATCATCTCCTCACTGCAAGGGAACATGACATACATATGAATGCCGCATTTATTTACATATCAATGCCTCCGGCAGCAGCTATTTACTTAGTAATGCTGCCACTATTTACATATGAATGCCGGTTATTTACACGTAAACACAGGGTCTGCAGGTGAGTCATCTGTACACAACAATAGGCCAGAGCTGGGCAGCATTAGTAACAGCACTTCCCTGAGATATCGGGACACAACACATGACTGAAACTTGAAGGGATGAGGGAATTTAAACTGGGATAGTTGGCAAGTATGAGGGAGCTGCTTTGGGCCCCACAACAATGACAGGGCACAGGGCAGCTGCCCCTTTTGCCCTGCCTTAAAGATGGCCCTGATGGTTCCCCTTAATGAACTGTAGCTCCCCAGTTCCTGCAGCACTCATGCAGCCCAGACCATGACACTCCCACCACCATGCTTGACTGTAGGCAAGACACACTTGTCTTTGAACTCCTAGCCTGGTTGCTGCCACACATGCTTGACACCATCTGAACCAATTACGTTTATCTTGGTCTGATCAGACCACAGGACATGGTTACAGTCATCTATGTCCTGAGTCTGCTTATCTTTAGCAAACTGTTTGCAGGCTTTCTTCTGCATCATCTTTAGAAGAGGCTTCCTTCTGAGACGAAAGCCATGCAGACCAATTTGATGCAGTGTTCGGCGTATGGTCTGAGCACTGACAGGGTGACCCCCCACCCCTTCAAACTCTGCAGCAATGCTGGCACCACTCATCCCTCTATTTCCCAAAGACAACCTCTGGATATGACGCTGAGCATGTGCACTGTTGGACGGTGCTGTGTATGGACACCGCAGTGAGGGCTTTGATCTCAGGTGAGTATTACATAATGAGCTAGTATGCTATGCAGATGTGCGCATATGAAATGTTGTGTGCATTGTTTGTTACAATCTAATCTGTTAGTAGAGATTTTTTTTAAGAGCCTTTCTTGCCAAAAAATGATAGAATACTTAACACAAAAATAGTTTTTTAAAGGCTTGTGGTAGACATTGATAGTCATTGTTGTACACACATAACTCAAGCTGATCCATGATTCCATATGCACATGTATATTTATTTATATGTACATCCAGATTACATTTAGGTATATATTTGCATTCAGGTATCAAGAAGCACTTCAGGACTTTACTCGCTGCTTCACTGAATTAAGAGGAAATCAACTGATTGACTACAAAATTCTGGGCTTGACATTTAAACTCTACAGCTGTGAGGTGAGATACAGTAATACTGCAGAATTGTTCATCAAAACAGTTACAGTATGGTCATTGTGTACAGTAAGAAGGCATATTCTTGCCTTTTGCAAGTTTCGCCTGGTTTTATGGGGTCGATAGGACTCATTTAGAATTATTTAATTTAGACCTATACTCAACTATAAATTTAAAGCACTGCAAATGATCTGGTTGGAGTGGATAGTAATTGAATGGCTCAGACATTTATGAGACATTCTGAAAAAATTCAACTTCAGACTTTGGTCAGGTGCTACCCACAGAGAACAAGCCTTGGCATTTGTTCACATGATCTCTTTGAGATGTTAGAGAAGTGGACTGTCTTGCTCCCCCATGTATATTGTAAAATACCTTGATTTTTATGAGCATCAAAAAAAAAAAACACATTTCCTAATTGTAACACATTGAAGTGTACGATCAGATAGCATTTTTCTCCAAAGGTCTGTCACTTGCTTTTTCAAAGACTGCCATACTTCTACATCTAAGGAAATCTGAAAAATCTAAATGTATAGTGCCAGTCCACAAGAGGCCAGATCAATGATTACGGACTATGAAGTCTACACATGATACAATAAACAATATATTAAAAAATAATAGTTTTAATTCTAAATATGAATTTTGTTGGTCAGTATCCATTTGTTCCACTTTGCAGTACATTTCTGGTTGGAGGTCTGTGGAGATGGATAGCAGTGTGGATGATGTCCATTCTGCTGTGTGATGCCGCGTACACACGATCGTAATTCCGTCCAGAAAAAGACAGATGAGAGCTTTTCATCAGAAAATGCGACTGTGTGTATGCTCCATCGGAATTTAGCTGTCCGAATTTCCGCCAGCTAAAAATTGATAGCATGTTCTCAATTTTCCCGACGGATAAAACTTTCTATCGGTAATTCCGATCGTGTGTATGCAATTCCAACATGCCAAAAATCACGCATGCTCAGATTCAACTACGAGACAGAAGCTATTTGCTACTGGCTATTGAACTTCCTTTTTCTAGTCCCGTTGTACGTGTTGTACGGCACTGCGTTATAAACGATTGGAATTTGATGTGACCGTGTGGAGGTAAGACAGCTTGAGCCGAATTCCCTTGGAATTCCGTCGGGAAAACCATCAGAGCTTTTTCCGACGAGGATTCCGATCGTGTGTACGCGGCAGGAGAGTTGAGTGTGCTCAAGGGGAGTGTGGAAGCAGTGTAACATTGGGTTAGCTCTATTCCCCTTCTTGATCGTCACCACGTGGAAAGAAAGCATGGCTTTAATAAAAGTGCTATATCAGGAAAACAAGTATTCAAATTTGTGAAACACATGTGTAATCAGCAATTAAACAACCTGTAGGGACAACTTGGGCTCCCCAGTGGTCCTGGAACCAAAGCTATGTTTATTGGGCTTATTGCCCGATGTCGATGTTGCCAAATACCAAGCCATATGAAACCTTATTCATAGCATGAAAAGTGATAGCCAGATCTTGGATGCAGACGTTGCCCCCTACACTTCAGATTTGGAAAAAGGAAATTAACGATACCCTTCCATATAGGAAAATTATCTATACCTATAGAGGATGTATCCAAAAATACTCTAGAGTGTGGGATAGATGGCTGGAGGATGGCAAGACATGTACCTGATTCACTCTATTGAGGGGAAGTAAAAACGATGAAACGATTATTGTATAAATAAGTTTATTAAACATATGCTATGTACAACACTATACATTTATGTTGAATGTACCTATGTATAGCATGTTTACATCTCAATAAAGTTGGTCTTTTCCAATTAAAAAAACAACCTCAGTAGGACTGATAGGTCATCATGGGCACTACTGTACATACCTCATACCACCCGAAAGGATATGTTTAAATATATCTGGGACGAGAGAGAGGAAAGAGAGAGGGAAGAGAGAAAGAAAGAGAGGTGAGAGAGAGAGAGAGAGAGAGGGGGAGAGGAAAGAGAGAGAAATAGACAGAGCGAAGGAAAGGAGAGACAGACTGACTAAAGTGGTTGTTAGTTTGTGACACCTCTAAAGTACCAGCTGTGAACACCAGTTTGTGAGTACCTTTGAGAGAACTACAACTTTGTCTCCATGTGATGTGGAAAATTAGGTGCTACAGATTTACTATTTAGCAAAACTTCACCTGTAGGTATTTTACTAGCTTGGACTGAGTTTTGTGACAGTTGTCAGAAGGCACGAATGGCCCATTTTGGAGAATCGTTGTGCTTCAATATATAGTAGAGTGTTTTTTCGAGTTGTGCTCTATGCCCTTGCTGCTGTTCACATATATAATTTATACTATGTGATTATTTTCTTACATGTGGACAGAAGAAAAAAGGAGCAGGGGGGGAGGGAAGGCGTTAACATGGACTACTCCAACCATAGATTAACCGTACACCCCTCAGTGGAATCGAGGACTATCTTGATACCCAGATGGAAACAACAGATATAAATAAAATAACTTTTATTTTTAAAAAGAAATATGAATTTAAAAACAGCTGTTGACAATCAACATAGTAACAACAAACAATTGTACAATCAAACAATACCCAGCCTTCTAATATAAGAAGGTTCAGGGTACAGTGACTGGTATCCAAGTTTATCGTATATTTCAACTAGTTTCGTGACTGGAAGTCGCTTCTTCAGGAAAATTCTTGGTACAGATCTAAAGTTAAATACATATTGTCAACATTATTAGTATAATACAGTAGACATCTCAAAATCACAATTTGCAGAGTATTTTTTATATACATAAACACCTTTAATACTACAGAGCATACGGCTCACCACCGGGGACTCCAGAAACGGGCCAGAAAATAGAGCACGGGAGGCTCCCACCATTTGGGGTTTACCACCCTCGGGGCGGACACGGGAGGTTCAGTAAACAGAGACAACTATAAAAATAAAAATAAAATATATATAATTTAATTTACAAAAATTGGGTAATGAAAAAAAAAAATGTGTATTGTATTTTTAATCAGTGGTAATATTAATGAGGGGTTAGCGTACCTATGCAATCATAAGTGTGTATCAAAACATGCGGATTAGAATTTTTAAAGGGGGTTTTTTTTATTCTCAATTGTACTCAATTATCAGAGTCTCGTTACATGTATGTTCTTTCCCCTTTTCCTTTATTTCATTCCATATTTATAGAAAACATCTTATCTAGGATGTTATATAGATGTTAGTTGGTGAGACCAGTTGTAAATGTTTCTAACATGATATTTCTTTTTCAAAATAAAAGTTATTTTATTTATATGTTGTTTCCATCTGGGTATCAAGATAGTCCTCGATTCCACTGTGGGGTGTACGGTTAGTCTATGGTTGGAGTAGTCCATGTTAACGCCCCCCCCCCCCCCGCTCCTTTTTTCTTTTATACATAATTTATGAGGATGAGGATACCAATTATTCTTTATTAAAAATACTTAGGCACTACAATTATTCATCAATTACATGTGGACAGGTTGTTCAACCTGCCTGCTGACTAACTCAGCTGTCTGTGACACTCACAGAATCTAATATACTATGGAAGCCAAATGACTAGCAACTCTAGCAACAGACAAGAGTGGCTTGAACTGAGGAGAACCCCATTAATTTATCAATGAAATGTACATGTGTATTATGGCTTTCCTCAGATTTACAATGAATTGTTAACATTTATCTTCCAGATATTATATAATGTTGCACTAGGACATGCGAAAGTGGGGAACTGGGCAAAAGCAGAAGAGAATCTCATTCTGGCCCTCAGTCAGAAGGTAGAACCAAGGCATGGCACCAAGATAGAGAAAGCAATGCAAGAAATCCTGGTATGTATTATTTTGCAGGGGATATACTGTAGGTATAAATCAGAGAGTAGAGGAGGGCTGGGAACCTGACTCATCCCCAAATTATCATTTTTTGCTAGCTGCATCCATTGTAGGCATTGTAAGAGGTGGTCAGAATGTTTTAACCATCCCACCATTGTGGAAGCAGCAATAATTGTTCATGTAGTCCAGAGTGGGGATACACATCAAAGCTGTGTGATATATGGGCTTTGTATTATTTTTGCTGCAGGCCAAGGTTGTGTAGAAGGAGTTAAAGTGTTACTAAACCCACAACAGGAAAATAAGTCTGTATAAGCAGTAAAGAATGCTTGTTATACTCACTGTGGGACCTAAGAGGTAATCCTCTGCATTTTGTTTGTTCCTTACTTATTATTATTATTCCCCTTCTTTCACTGTCCCCAATATATATCCAGATAAGACAGAGCCTTGGAGTCACTTTGCACATGCTCTTTTTGGTGTGTTTTGCAAGAGTTTTTTTTCTTTGGAGGGTGCATGTGATCAGGGCAAGGCCATTTAGCACTGTCCAGACAGAGGGTCAGGGGTCCTGCAGCCTCATAGGACAGCCAGAGTAGAATGAAAACTCCTCCTACAAGCTTTAACCAGACACTGATAGCTACAAGACTGCTATATATACTGCTGATGAGAAAAGGTATTTAGCAGTTTATATTTACTAAAATAATTGCATTTCCATGTTCTGTCTACCGTGGGAGACCAGATATAGTGAATGCAGTCTCCTGGGTTTAGTAACACTTTAAGAACGCCCATGTTAATGTATTTTAGATAACATAATAATATTAATAGAAAAAAACAGGCAGGAGAGCATGTAATGTTTATGTAGGCGGGAATAGTTTTGCATGCAATTATGCTCCTACATCCTATAATTTAGCATTAAGTAGTGTAACACCCTAACTGGTCATTTACATGAGATTTAATCTACATTTCTAGTCTTCACAATATTTTTTCTGTTGTTTAATATTCTATAATCTCTTTGGTTTATCTAAAGATTCCTATTTGTATTACATGGATATATTAGATTCTGGAACCTGCCTATTTTTTAGAGCTTTGAAGGGTGCCTGGGTATTTAGAACAGCCTAAAATACATGATCAATTTGGCATAGCAACATTATCGGTGAACTGTATTTTCTACCACCCATTTATCATTTATGTCACAGAAACAAAAAGATTTTCCACTAACAGAAATGCCTAAAGGTCGCCTATTTCACCCTAATGAGAAGCTTGTGGAACAATTGGAGAAAAAGGACTATTTGGGTAAAGCTACGGTATGTTCATTACCATTCACACTATTCAAATTATGTAATTAAACTAAATTTTCATTTTCTCTCTTTTTAATAATTTCTTGCTGTTATTGAGATATTTTAATATATTACTGGTCTATGGTCCAGGTGAATATCCTTTAGTTTTGTCCCATAGTGCTGTTGTGCTACTTTCTGTTTATGAATGGTGCTGTTACCGGTACCTTATTTATGAATTATATAAATGACCTGTATCTATGGAGGACTTAGCAATGTCATTATTTTTAGGTTGTGTCCTCTGTGGTTGACAAAGACAGCTTCTCCGGTTTTGCACCCCTGCAGCCTCAGGTATAGTTGAATTATTCCTTTTTTAGTGAATATTGTGCCATGCAAATGGTGCCTGTGCTGGTGATGGAACATGACAACTTGTCATGGATACAGTATGTATGTACTGAGGACAGGTGAGATTAATAAGGTGTGAATAGGATAAGATAAGATAAATATGAGATCCTCTTCTACATTCATCCACCCACCCTCCCTTAGAGCTCTGGCAATTTGCCAACTAAACTTAGAAGCATAAAATATTAAATAACTCCAGTAATAAAATGCTGGATGGGAGCTCAGCCAGCTGAAACTTCCCAACGAGGAATCATATAGAGGACAGCTATGGAATGATTATGAATCATAGTGACTAGGCATATGAATAACAGAAAACTCAATTTTCCTTGAAAAAAATATGACTTTTAATGCTATACTGTATATTTTGTAACAATGCAACTAAATGTATTAAAGGCACCAATAAATTAAATAGTTGCATCCTCAAGTATTGTAATTGTGTTGTATGCTGATACAAGGCCAACTCCTTGCTTTTATATGGTACCTTTATTACATTGGATGTATAATTTTTTTGAACACATGTAGGCCATATCATGTGCATTGTTCTCTTTTTATTGTTCTATATGAAAAATTTAATAAAAATGATCTGATTAAAAAAAAAAAAAAAAGTATTGTAATTGATTTATGTGAGTACTGTGAGCACAATTTCACAGCACAGAATTCCATTCTTTTGTGTGATTCTTTCACAGCTTTAAAGTGGGAGCAAGTGCAGTTTAAATGATAGCAGGGATGATTTTGTAATTTATTTGTGATCAAAGTTTGTATAAAATGTTATAAAAATTTTGGGTATATTTTTAATGCTGCACGTTTTCATTTTACAGAGTGACAACCCACCAGCTCGACAAAAGGCCCCTGAAATACTTAAGTAAATAATATCTATAGCCAACTTTTTCTCTATCTGTTTTGAATATCTTCTTCCTCTTCCTCCTCTTCCACCTCCTCCTCTCCTTCTTCCATTGCCCAGGAGTAGTCTGCTTCCAATGCAACATGCTGAGCACTAATATAGATTTGCCCAGATCCAGACTTTAGCTGGAATGTGACTGGAGGAGTCAATTCAATGCCCACCATGGTAGCCAATGGTAGAATAGATGGCTTTAGTGTGGCAATAGGAACTGGTTTTGCATCACTTCCTTCTACTGCTTGAGGGACTATTTCTACTATGTGAAACTCATCCTTTGCCGTATTCCCAAGACATACTGTCCTTAACGCCAGTTGGTGCTCACTCTTATCTTCATCTGACACTTTAAATGTGAATGTCTTGTTCTGTTCATTGAAGGAATAGAACCCCATCAAATTTTTATTGCTGACTGTATGAGATTTTTTTTACTGAGATTTTTTCCTCTATACAGTGAGAAAAAAAAGTATTCCGTCCCCTGCTGATTTTGTACGTTTACCCACTGACAAAGATAGGATCAGTCTATAATTTTAATGGTAGGTTTATTTTAACAAAGAGATACAGAATAACAATAAAAATATCCAGAAAAACGCATTTCAAAAAAGTTATGAATTGATTTGCATTTTAATGAATTAAATAAGTATTTCTGGCTCTCATGCAACGAGCTCATTTTAGGAGCACTCGCTTAAAGGGAGTTCCCTCCCTCAGCCAGGGCATTGAAACTGGGTCTTGGCAGGGTCTTCCAGCATGACAATGACCCAAAACACACCACCAAGGCAACAAAGGATTGGCTCAAGAAGAAGCATATTAAGGTCCTGAAGTGGCCTAGCCAGTCTCCAGACCTTAACTATAGACAATATGTGGAGGGAGCTGAAGGTTCAAGTTACCAAACATCAGCCTCAAAACCTTAAAGGAGTTGTAAAGTCTCCAGGTTTTTCCCCTTAATGCATTCTATGCATTAAGGTGAAAAACCTTCTGTGCTGCAGCAGCCCCCCAGAGCCCCCCTTTTTCTTACTCTGAGCCTGACCATTCCAGCAGCTCCGGCCGCTGTCTCGGGTTCTCCTTGGACAGATTGATAGCAGCAGGAGCCATGCTGTCAATCATATCCAGTGACACAGGAACCAGGGGCGCAGATGTTGGGTTACAGAGTTTCAGAGGATGGGAGAGGCTCTGGAGATGTCCTTAAGATGAGCATGGGAGGAGTCAAGGGAGCTAGAAAGCAGGAGGTCTTGGGAGGAGCAGAGAAGACTTCACACTCTTGGGGGCCAAGGAAGTGAAGTGTTTTGAGAAGGAGCAGGTGGTCAGTTGTATCAAAGGCAGCAGAAAGGTCTAGATGTATAAGTATAGCATAGAGGTCAATGGTTTTAACAGTTAGTAAATCTCCCTAATAGGACAGAGAGAGCAAACATCTAAATTCCAGGTTTTCCACTCAGACTGCATGCGTAGCATGGGCCTAATACAGTAAAGTGCAACACAATTGGCATATATTGCATCACCATGGGAAATTTAGAGTTGAATTGCATGGAAACTTATTTACATTGTTCATTTCACATTGGTTGAACTAATTTCTGCAGCTTTGGATGTATTTTACTTGTTATGGCCACAGTGTTTTATTTAGAAGGTGAATTGAGTAGTGATGATTTGGGGGAGGGGGGGGGAGGGGGTATTCAAACACCTATGTTACACTACGGAAAAGCAAGTACATAGTGGGACATTGGTACTATTGAAAGATATTTAAAGGAGAATATAATCCGAAGGAGATTAAGGTAGGATGCAGCACCAAATGATGGGTTAATAGACGCAGAGTTGGATAAAACCGGTTTGATTTCTTTATAAGAGTGGGTATAGAATTGCTGGGATTTATGCTTAAGAGAAAAAGCTGAAAAATAGCTAAAATAGAAGAGAAGTTTATAAAGATTAAAAATACATTGGAATCCAGTTTAAGAACTACTGAAATACAAAGTATTATCAGAAGATCTAATGAAAAAATGTAAACTAGATCAGGTGGTAAGGATAAAGAAAAGTTAAAAAAAATATCAGGGGGGCCTTGGTGACTTTAGAAATAAAAAGTGGTAGTCAGATAAGTAAGAAACCCACTATTTCTGCATGATGAATGGCACACCCACACGAGAACCTGACTGGATTAAGGTCAAAAGTTGAGGGAGAAAAAAAAACAGTAATCACATATAGATCTAATAAAGATTACTATGGGGCAACATAAATCAGAAAGTAGAGGCCACCAAATAATGGAAAATAGAGGGTTAAATTGGATAACAATAGAATATGGGTAGATATACTCCCCTCAAAATAACTCAACACACAGCCATTAATGTCTAAACCGCTGGCAACAAAAGTGAGTACACCCCAAGTGAAAATGTCCAAACTGGGCCCAAAGTGTCAATATTTTTTGTAGCCACCATTATTTTCCAGCACTGCCTAATCCCTCTTGGGCATGGAGTTCACCAGAGCTTCACAGGTTGCCACTGGAGTCTTCTTCCTCTCCTCCATGATGACATCACAGAGCTGATGGATGTTAGAGACCTTGCACTCCTCCACCTTCCATTTGAGGATGTCCCACAGATGCTCAATAGGGTTTAGGTCTGGAGACATGCTTGGCCAGTCCATCACCTTTACCCTCAGCTTCTTTAGCAAGGCATTGGTCATCTTGGAGGTGTGTTTGGGGTCCTTAGGTTGGAATACTGCCCTGCGGCCCAGTCTCTGAAGGGAGGGGATCATGTTCGGCTTCAGTATGTCACAGTACATGTTGGCATTCATGGTTCCCTCAATGAACTGTAGCTCCCCAGTGCTGCCAGCACTCATGCAGCCCCAGACCATGACACTCCCACCACCATGCTTGACTGTAGGTAAGACACACTTGTCTTTGTACTACTCACCTGGTTGCTGCCACACATGCTTGACATCATCTGAACCAAATAAGTTTATCTTGGTCTCATCAGACCACAGGGCATAGTTCCAGTAATCCATGTCCTTAGTCTGCTTGTTTTCAGCAAACTGTTTGCAGGCTTTCTTGTGCATCATCTTTAGAAGGGGCTTCCTTCTGGGACGACAGCCATGCAGACCAATTTGATGCAGTGTGCGGCGTATGGTCTGAGCCCTGACAAGCTGTCCCCCCACCCCTTCAACCTCTGCAACAATGCTAGTAGCACTCATACATCTATTTCCCAAAGACAACCTCTGGATATGACGCTGAGCATGTGCACTCAACTTCTTTGTTTGACCATAGTTAGGCCTGCTCTGATTGGAACCTGTCCTGTTAAACCACTGTATGGTCTTGGCCACCGTACTGCAGCTCAGTTTCAGGGTCTTGGAAATATTCTTATAGCCTAGGCCAGTGATGGCGAACCTTGGCACCCCAGATGTTCTGGAACTACATTTCCCATGATACTTATGCACTCTGCAGTGTAGTGAAGCATCATGGGAATTGTAGTTCCAAAACATCTGGGGTGCCAAGGTTCGCCATCACTGGCCTAGGCCATCTTTATGCAGAGCAACAATTATTTTTTTCAGATCCTCAGAGAGTTCTTTGCCATGAGGTGCCACGCTGAACTTCCAGTAACCAGTATGAGAGAGTGAGAGGCATAACAAATTTAACACACCTGCTCCCCATTCACACCTGAGACCTTGTAACACTAATGAGTCACATGACATTGGGGAGAGAAAATGGCTAATTGGGCTAAATTTGGAAATTTTACACAGGGTGTACTCACTTTTGTTGCCAGAGGTTTAGACATTAATGGCTGTGAGTTATTTTTAGGTGACAGCAAATTTACACTGTTATACAAGCTGTACACTCACTACTTTACATTGTAGCAAAGTGTCATTTCTGCAGTGTTGTCACATGAAAAAATAGAATAAAATATTTACAAAAATGCGAGGGGCGTACTCACTTTTGTGAGATACTCTCTCTCTCTCTCTCTCTCTATATATATATATATATATATATATATATGGAGAGAGAGAGACTCTCTCTCCACTGTAGTGAGTGGAGCAGTGATTGATTGTTTTGGTCTGTTCAGGGTTTTCAGACTTTGATTGAAGAAGTTTCCAAAACATAGGGTTGGAAAGGTGCATGCAGAATGTGGATGGGGAGGGGATAAATGAAGCTGTAGGAAGCCTTGCCAGAGCGTTCTTTTCCCTCCAGGGAGGGTTCTGGGGTCTCTTAGGGCTGCTGCCCCTGGAGGCAGCTCTACTGAGACATAGCACTGCAGTGTGGGCCTCAGCAAATGCTGGGCTGAGGGCCTGGAGAAGATTGCCAATGGATGTTTGCTGGAGGGAACTGCACTGAAGTCCTGTTCTGGAGAAGGATTTTGTTATCTCTCTCACTGAGGCTCTACCTGTGGATGCTGGGTGGGAGACAGCTCCTGAGACACTAAGTAAAGATCTTGCAGGAGACTAGTAATTGTGCAAGTGACAGAAGGGAACTAAGTGCCAGAAGTGGCTATATGGACTGCTGCTGTAGGGTCCTAGATATGCTGGCTATTCCATATTATCTCCAGAAAAGCTGATACTGGAAGATTAGAGAGAAGTTTGACCTATTATCCTTACTGATAATTTTGGAGTATCCTATGACCCTAAACTCTCTCCTGTTAAAGTTCTTCAGTAATAAATACAAAACATGGATGTTCCAGTCTCCCTATTGCAGTGGTGCTTGAATCTCCACTGGCATGTTAATATCCTGACAAGTCAGGCAGTTTACTAAAAATCATCTCTTCACTCCTCCTACTGCACAATGCCTTTTGGTATTTGTAGTGTAAGGAGTCTACTCATCCTATTATATGGGACTACCTTCCCAGACTACCACTCCCAGGATTCTCAGCATTCTGCATAGACGTCTGTGAGCTTGCTTCGCTTTAGCTCCCCCCTGCTGGCTGGATGAGAATTGTGCAGCATAACATCAGTATTTCAGTAGAGAAAAAGGGAATGTCTCCTCCATATTGCTGTAGCCCATCACCTGGCTATACATATGTCATGAAAAAGTTTCAGTTTTTACATGATTGTGCTGAGGTTTGTACTTGTATATTAGACTCTCACTTATCACACAGTAATTAAAGCATATTCTGTGAATACAAGGTAGCTATGTACATCTACTATGTTACAGTGTACACAGTAAGTAGATGCCCCCTCCCACAGTTAGCACAACTTTGCCACACCCACATTTGCCCTATTATTCTCATCACAGGGACCAGGGCTGAATATCCCTCTCTCTTCCTTTCCCCAGTAAAAAAAAAAAAATATCTATGGCCCTGCAAGTGTATTCATGGTTTTAATGATGTTTTCTGTCTCTCAGAACTCTGCAGGGGGAACCTCATCGCGTTCTGTTTGAATTTAATCCAGAGACCATAGAAGAGATGGGAGTCATGCCAGGGAATATCGTCTTTGTGCTCAGAAAAGGGGATGACAATTGGGCTACTGTTTTGTTTAATGGAAAGGTAATCAAACTTTAGGGAGTTTTCATCATATTGTCCCAGTCCAAATAATGCAGATTACTGAAGCCCAGTTGTATAATGTCAAAGACGTTATACTTTCATTCCAATTTGAAATCACTTAAACTGAACATGTGCTTAGCCCATGAAGGCCAAGCAACAACTAATGCAAAACAACAGGTTCAATTATAAGCTGGTCTTACCAGTTGCACAACTTGTTTTTTTTCTATTTCCATTCAGTATGGCACAAGGTATGAAGAGTGAACCATGTATATTAGTGACAAACTCCATCTTGGAACTTACACAGGACTGAAGACTCTCTGACTCATGTGGCGGCCCTCTTCATAACCAGATATCTTTCTTTGCTTCGAATGGCTGAATGGATCAGTGGGGAAGTGAGGGGAAAAGCGATCATGTGCTGCTGGTGGAGCCACTATTAAATTGAACTTGTTGCTTTGCCCTGCATAGGAAACACACATGTTGTGCTAGTGCAGACATGATAAACTCATGTATGTATTGTATATACACATACCAGTAAATTTGGTTACTTGGGGCCATTTTTACCAGTTATTTATCTTAAAAGGCATTTGTGAAATTGGACCTAATGCTCACATCTGTTTCTTGAAAAAGTAACAGAAGCATTTGTATAATGAACCTATGCAAGTACAAATTTCATTATTGTTGATTTGGTTTTTCATCCTAACCATCTGACATCAAATATTGATGAAATGTTTCAATCATTTTCACTTGCAGAGTAAATCATTAACAGGCTGGGTCTAAGGTTATGAACACTCCCAAACAATTTAAATACCATGGTCTTTGGCAGACTATAAATACATATTGCCAACCCTCTTGTTTGTACCGTAATTAGGAAAAGATTTGCAAAAAAAACAAACTCTAAATCAGTTGATCATATTTCCAGCATTCCCCCTTGTATCTCACCTATTTTGTATACAAAACCATTTATTGAATGGATTTTGTATACAATAATTCATTTTTTTAACTAAAAAAAACATTGAGCGTTAATTGCAATGGTGGTCCAAGTTACATAAAATCACACCAACAATACTGTATGTATCTAATGTTATATTACTTACAAACATTTACAGTAAAACCACTTATTCATTAATATCAAGATTGGTCAATCTTTGGTCTAGAACAGTTGAGGATATTTTTAACATTCCCCCTTATTTATTGTATATCACTTATTTTGTATACAAAAGCATATATTGATTAAATGTATATAAAATAGCTTAGAGTAACCTAGAAATGTTACTTAAATGTAAAAAAAAAAAAAAAAGATAGACATTTTATTTCATATCTTTTGATCAACATTAAAGTTTCCAATACATTTAGAAGCACAAACTCAACTGTTGAAGGCCACTACATTGTAATACAATTTATTGCGTTGGCACAAACGTTTGGCATTCTATTTACATTCTTCCTCAAGTCAATATCAGTTTAATTCAATAAATCCTCAAAAGGTTAGTCCAGCCAAACAAAGTAGGGATCCAATTGGTGAGATATAAACGCTTGAGTTCCTGGATCTGCACACCTGTGTGTTGTCATTATAACAGGTTCCCAACAGATTGAGGGTTCAGATCTTCTTTATAAGCCAGGCCACCGTTGACCTTCTATTGGTGGTTCAGTGATGTCTTACAATATTATAGAATACCCCCACACTCAGACATCAGATGTTGTAGCAACATGTCGGGACCAGAAGGGAAGTGGTCTGCTGGTTCTTTTCATAGAGAGGAAATGGACTGTACTTTTATTTTGTTTTAGTCTCGGAAATTTACTGCAGTATCTGAAGTGTGAATTGATTCCACAGATTTAACAATTTTAGTAAAAGTCTGCAGAAATTTCAATGTCTTAGAAACACTAGTAAAAACCTACCCAGGCTGTCTTAGCAGCCAGACCCTAATTCAGTGTACACACCGGACTTTTCGTCAGCAAATGTCCAACGGAATGAATCTGCCAGACAATTTGACCGTGTGTGGGCTTAATCGGACCTTTGCTGTTTAAAAATCAGACGGACTTTAGATTTAGAACATGTTTCAAATCTTTCCGAAAAATCAGTTCGTCTGTATGCGCAAGTCATCACGTTCAAATTCATCGGACTTTGGTGTGATTGTGTATGGCCAAGTCCGTTCGTTCGGAAAGTCCATCAGAACTCCGCTGAAAAGTCCATCGGGAAGACCGTCGGAGCTAGTCTGCCGGAAAGTCCGGTCGTGCGTAAACGCCCTTAGGCCCCTTTCGCACATGTAGTCCAATAGGGTCCGCCTGTTTTTCAGATGGACCTTATAGGACTCTCCATTCTTTTCTATGGGCAGTCGGATGTCAACAGACTTTTGTCTTTTTACACCCAGCTACCTCCAATCCAGCAGTTGAGTTAAAACGGACAGCCGATCTGCCCATTAGAGCAGAGTGGACTGTGTCCACTACACATTAGCAGTATGGACATGGACCTGTCACCTGCACGCTCAGCAGGGGATCAGCAGACAGCAAAACCAGATCCGGCCTGTGTGAAAGGGGCCTTACGCACTGGCCCCCCCCTTCACCTCTTCTTCTGACCAGATAGATATGGAAGCTGCCAATGCTGCTGCCACTCTTACCAAAAACAGTTACCCAGCTACCTATACTTTCCAAGTCTGACCTAAAACAACTACACCTGTACGGATTTATGACTTCACTGTATATACAGTATATACATGCACACCTTTCAGAACTTTGGCTCAAAAAGTATTGATGCCATTGTATAACCTTGACATCCAGGCAAGTAGAATTTTTATAAGGTCAGCAATCACATATTACCTATACCTCTCAGTACAGTTTTTTTTTCCATGGGCTCTTGTATTCCTTTTACAATAGAAATCCATAGATGTTACTCATGTATCAGGAAAGGGCAGACATAAGGGCAATTTCAGCATGAACCCTTTTTGTGTTTCAATACAGAGGAAAATGATACATTACTTCTGATCATTAAAATTATTTATTCTTGTCTCTTTTCTGTGTTTCTCATGTGTGTTTAGAAAGGGATAGTCCCATGCAATTACCTAGAACCTGTTGAGTTGAAATTCCAGTCCCAAATTCAGGTAAGCATATGTTATTTAGTAGAAAGTAAAACTGTAAGGATCCTAGAAATCATGATTTAAATTTTACACATTTCATAGTAATTGTGACAGACCCAACCAGGACAGGGGCTTTTGGAGGGGACTGCAGGGTGGCCTTTTGCATACTGACTATGCCTGTGCTTTAAAGGGGGCATTACTCTTGGAGTTGTGTGCGTGGGGGACCTAGTATTGTTTCTGATTCAAGTCCATGTCTCCCCAAAACACACAGACTCTGGGGACTGGAGGACCCAGATACATATTTAGGACCTCTATGCCCAAAACCAGCAATGACTGCTTTAGATTGTGACTGCTCTAAATTGCTTCTCAGAGCAGATGTTGATATCATCAGCTCAAAGCAACCTAATTCTGAGGTCCCCTGATATAATCTGTTTAAGGTGTTGTGTCTTTATCCCATTGTGTGCCTCCTAGGTGTGCATTCTTAGCGTTCATTGGGTCATCTATTGTTTCTGTCTGATCATCTTAGGGAGATGAGATTAAAATTGTGACCAATGTACCTTGTTATCGAACCATTGTGGAATGTTATATGTTTATGTTGATTAGCTTACTTTGATTATGTTCATGTTGGCTGTTCCTTAGCCATTTTAAATATATTCCTGTTTACAGTCTGTATTGTTAGGGTAATGTGATCAGGCCCTACCTGGTCTTGTGTGCTATAAAAAATTCTGTGCGGGTTTTGAATAAAGCAAGTTCCTGGATCCAGACTGGATGAAGCTATAGCTTGATGGAAGCACCCAAGCTAGGTGCTGGACGGTTCAGTCACAGTAATAATAAAAATAGTAAAAGTTGTCTACGTATCTACATTTAACCACTTGGCGCCCATACTACGTCTATTGACGTCATGGGCTTGCAGTGGTTATATCTGAATGATGCCTGAGGCCACAGACATCATTCAGATATCGGCGTTTTCAGCCGGCGATTCCCTGCACCATAAGAATGATCATAGCGGCTGTTCCGCCACTTGATCGTTCTTGTGGGAGGGGACGCCCCCCCCTCCCGCCGGTGCTTGTACCGACTCACCGCTTCCATCGTTGAGTCGGTGACAGGATCCACCGGCCCCCGCCAGTTACCATAGAGATTTCCGGCGGACCAGATCGTCCCCGGAGTCTCTATGATCGTTCGGAGGCCGGGCGCGATGTTATGACGTCACGCCCGGCCTCGGTATTCAAATTAACGGCGCCGATTTGGCAGGGAAGCCAGGATTGTTTTTTATTTATTTTTTTATTCTTCCCAGCCTAGAGGTGAGATATGGGGTCTTATTGACCCCATATCTCACTGTAAATATGTCCGATCTTGCCATATTCCTATTATAAGGGATGTTTACACTCCTTGTAATAGGAATAAAAGTCATCAATTGTTTTTTTTTTTTTTTTTTTTTTTTTTTTAAGTGTCAAACTAAAAAAATAAAAATAAAATTAACAATAAAAAAATAAAATAAAAAAGTAAAGTGCCCCTGTCCCCGTGAGCTCGCACAGAGAAGCGAACGCATACGTAAGTCCCGCCCACACATGAAAACGGTGTTCAAACCACACGTGAGGTATCACCGCGAACGTTAGAGCGAGAGCAATAATTCTAGCTCTAGACCTCCTCTGTAACCCAAAACATGTAACCAGTAAAAAAATTGAAAGCGTCGCCCATGCGGATTTTTATTTACCAAAGTTTGGCGCCATTCCACGAGCGCGTGCAATTTTGAAGCGTGACATGTTGGGTATATATTTACTCAGCGTATCTTTCTCTTTCACATTATGCAAAAAAATTGGGCTAACTTTACTGTTTTTTTTTAAGCATGAAACTGTTTTTTTTTTCTGAAAAAAAACATGTTCGAAAAGTTGCAACGACCGCCATTGTATTCTCTAGGGTCTTTGCTAAAAAAACATATATAATGTTTGGGGGTTCTATGTAATTTTCTAGCAAAAAAAATAGGAATTTTACATGTAGGAGAGAAATGTCAGAATTGGCCTGGGCGCAAAGTGGTTAAGCAAGGAACTATGTTGAAAATTGTATCAGGCCCAGAGACTAGGCAGTGGACTTTCATAGAATGAAGTTCTATTTTGCCCAGCAATATAACTAGGAAATGACCTACCTGCCCAAGCCAGTACCCAGGATTCAAAATAACTATTGAAGTCTGCGCTAATAGAAGGGGAATGTGATCTAATGGGGGTCTCTAATGGGTGCTGACTGCTGATCTAATGGTTGGTGATCATAAGATCAGCAGTCAGCACTCCCCCCCCCCTACAGACCCCCCCATTAGATCAGAGTCTCCTTACATCAGCACTCTCTCTTACTGCATCCTCTTCAAGTACATGCAGTAAAAGCGGGGACAGTTACAAATAAAAATTTAAAGGAGGCCTACGGCTACAGGGCTTTTTTCTCAGAGATTAGATGCAGTAACCCCATCACTTGCTATCAACATCATAAACAACACCCCCACCCTGTGTGCTACATACAGAAAGCAGAAATCAGG
Source organism: Lithobates pipiens (assembly GCF_037356315.1). Lineage (NCBI taxonomy): Eukaryota > Metazoa > Chordata > Amphibia > Anura > Ranidae > Lithobates > Lithobates pipiens. The sequence continues at coordinate 265,932,171 of NW_027507785.1, read as the reverse complement.
AGTGAGCTACATACAGAATGCAGGGTTCAGCAGTGCATTATGCACAAAGTGCAGAATTCAGGGGTGTGTTATATGCAGAGTTTGAGCAGTGCGAACAGAGTGCAGCGTTGAGGGTTGTGCTACATATATTGGTTGAGGCGTGCACTATGTACAAAGTCAATAATTCAGTGGTGAGCTATGTACAGAATGCAGGGTTGAGGAGTGGGCATTGTACACAATGCAGGGTTCAGGATTGTGCTGCATACAGACTGCAGGGTTCAGGAGTGCATTAAATTCAGAGTGCAGGGATGAGGATTGTGCTACATACAGAGTGCAGGGACGAGGAGTGTGTTACATTCAGAGTGCAGGGATCAGAATTGGGTTACATTCAGAAATCAGGGTTGAGGAGTGTGTTACATTCTGAGTGCAGGGATCAGGATTGCGTTACATTCAGAATGCAGGGTTGAGGAGTGCGTTACATTCAGTGTGCAGGGTCCAGGATAGCGTTACATTCAGAGTGCAATGTTCAGGATTGCATTATATTCAGAGTGCAGGGTTCAGAAGTGCGTTACATTCAGGGTGCAAAGTTCAGGATTGCTTATGTAGAGTGCAGGTGTGCATAAATCACAGGCCAGTTTGTAACTTCCCCAACAGCCCCACCCCCCATAACCAGCTCTCTCCCCAAATTACTGCCCTCCTCCCCAGTGAAGAGCACTCCTCTCTTTTTCTTCCTCCTCCCTGTCCAGTGCACAGCACTCATCCACCCCACAGAAAATAATGTATTGTGCCTTACAGCAAGTCAGGCTGCCGGCGCTGGCTTCGGGAGATGCTGCAGGCACGAGGCTGGAATGCGCATACCCCGCCCTGCCCCCTGCTTCTCCTCTTCCTCCTCTGTTGTCGATGCAGGGAAAACAGAGAGGTTTGTGTGTACCACTGTCAGAGAGGCCACAGCAAGAAGTTCTCCCCCATCGGTTGTTAGGAAACAGATGGTCCTAGCAAAAAATTACTTTAAAGGAGATCATTGTGGTGGCAGGGAGGGAAGAGAGGGGCTGGTGGGGGAGAAAGCAAAGAACGCAGACAGGCTGCACAGCCGACAGAAGCCCTCACTGGATCGGCACTGGCTCCATCCCCATAAAAGATTTCTGTGATGGTTGGGACTGGTGGTATGCTGTGTGTCTGGGTTTCAGGTGGAGTCAAACCCAGACATAAGTGTCAAAACCCAGACTGTCTGGGTCAATCCCATACAGGTGGCAACCCTATAGCGAAGTGACTTGCAAGGAATCGATATATGCAAAATCCGATATTGGGTAAATGCAGCACTTAAAAGTAAAATAAAGTGATGACTAGTATAAATAACTTGGCTATATAAAACAAAAATATGTGCAACCAAAAATAAACCATCATAAAAATAAATCATGATACACATAAAATAGTGCCAAGCGAGTATCACAAAAGTACTTTGTAATATTTCAGTTCCCAGGATTGGTATGTGGGGAATGCATGGGCTCTGCTCTAGCAACATCTCTACATGGAGCAGGTGAAAGGTGGCGATGAGACGTTTTTACAATTGTTAACTTGTTTTCCAGGCAGCAGAACAAGATACAGGATCAGCCAAAAGTGGTACAAAGGAGGCTGAAATTCCAGCACCACCAACTACTTCTGCCCCTAATATTCCTAAGAATCACCAAGGTAAGACGCAATGGATGTTGCTTAGCTACTCCAACTTTTTCAGTCATTTCAGGTCTCATTATTTATTAAAGTTCACTTTTTTAAAAACAAAAATAAATGCACATTTTGTTGGAGGTAAAAAAAAAATGTGCATTTATTTTTTTTCTAAGGCGCCTCTAGAGCATTGCACCCACGAACAGCAGATCACGGGTGTAATGTCCAGCTCCTGCGAACTCCCAGCATAGCTGTCCGCTCATACCTCATACAGGCAAGGCAGTTACCTGAGAGCAGGAAAATCAATGGACTACAAGGCCACTCACCAGCTCCCTCGCAGCTCAGTGAAAACTACAAACAATGGCTGAAGGTACTTGTAGGCATTAATTCACAAAATATAAATAAAAATTGCGCAATCCTAACAACATATGAGGCAAAAATCTGTGAAACAAATGTATATAATGAAATAGCTTAGTGAAAAAAAGCTAAGAATCACTAAAGAATCAATAAATTGATAAATCGATCAAACATTAGTAAAATAATTTATACCGTATATACTCGAGTATAAGCCGAGATTTTCAGCCCCTTTTTTTAGGCTGAAAGTGCCCCCCTCGGCTTATACTCGAGTCACGCAGATCAGGTAGGCAGACGGCCACCATTCCACTATTCAAAAGCCGCGCCTCCCTGTCTGTGATAGGCGGAACACTCAATTTCCCAGCAGTCAGTGTTCCGCCTATCACGGACATCCGCTCATTCTCATACTACGGACGAGGATGAGAGGATGTCCGTGATAGGCGGAACACTGACTGCAGGGAAATTGAGTGTTCCGCCTATCACAGACAGAGAGGCGCGGCTTTTGAACAGTGGAATGGCTGCCGTCTGTCAGACGAGGAGGAGAGGTGCGGCATGGCACACAGAGGCTGCAGAAGGCAAAGAGACAGGTAGGCTGCGATGGACACAGGGATGGACGGGACACAGGCATGGACGGGACACAGGGATGGACGGGACACAGGGATGGACACAGGGAGGTATGCAGCTGCAGATGGGCATTGTTGACCCTCTTTTCCACTCTTTTAAGCTGTAACAGTAGCTGCTGCATGTCTCATCCTCGGCTTATACACGAGTCAATACGTTTTCCCAGTTTTTTTTGTGGTAAATTAGGGGCCTCGGCTTATATTCGGATCGACCTATACTCGAGTATATACGGTATAGTGAGTGCCATATATATTTTCAGTGCAGGACGTGGATATTCACGATATTCAGCAATGTCTTCTTTAAACCACAAGAAAAAGGATACGAGCAAATTGGCCTCTTACCAGACAAGATGGACCTCAAGTTATAGGGAGTGGAATTACCAATGGTGGTACCTTGATAATCAAGCGTGGTTGATTCCTATAACTTGAGGTCCATCTTGTCTGGTAAGAGACTAATTGGCTCTTTTCCTTGTGGTTTAAAGAACACACTGCTGAATATCATGAATATTCACATCCTGCACTGTAAATATATATGGGCACTCACTATATCATTTATTTTACTCATGTTTGATCGATTTGAATTGCCTTTTTCACCAAGCGATTTCATTATATCATTTTTTTCACAGCTTTTTGGTTCATATGTTAGGCTTGTGCAATGTATTTTTATGTATATATATTTTTTCTCAGAGGATTGTTATCTATAGGTAAATATTTATTATCGATTCATTTTCTCACAGGATAAGCGCAAAATATTTAAATTATATATTAAAGGGGTTGTAAAGGTAAATGTTTTTTCACCTTAATGCATTCTATGCATTAAGGTGAAAAAACATCTCACACTGCTGGCGCCCCCAGTCCCCCCGTTTTACTTACCTGACCCCTCGAAAATCCCGCGCTCGCCCCCGCCGTCCTCTTCGCCGCTCAGCCTGGCCGCTGATTGGCTGGAGTGGATGGATTGAAAGCAGCGCAGCCATTGGCTCGCGCTGCTGTCAATCACATCCAATGACGCAGCGCGCCGGGGGGCGGGGCCTTGTGATACAGCGAGCGGCTATAGCCGCCGGCTGTATCACGGGAGCGCGCCCGCAGTGCTTCTCACCAATGCGAGGGAGCTCGCATTAACGTGAGAAGCACCTGCGGGAGGAAGCAGAGACAGCCGCCGAGGGACCCCAGAAGAGCAGGTTCGGGGCCACTCTGTGCAAAACGAGCTGCACAGTGGAGGTAAGTATGACATGTTTGTTATTTAAAAAAAAAAAAAAAAAAATTTTACTTTACAACCCCTTTAATTCACAGGAAAATGTGAATGAGTGATGTGGGTTGTGCAGGCGGAACCCTGCACAGCCGCACAGTTTTCAAATAGTGACAGCAGGTTTCGGGAGAAGATCCCAGGCCTGCTGTCACAGGATTGGGGCTTGGGGGAGGCTGCAGATGCTGGAACATGTGACATCACATGTTCCAAAAGTGAACTTATCCTTTAACATAAAGCCCCATACACACCATCAGGCTTTATGCTGAGTTTTTCCTTCAGGTTTACAAAACCATGTAGTGCAAGGGCCTGCCTGATTGCATACAAATTGAAACTACTAAGCTTTGACCTCATATTATATGGTTATGGTAAATCTGAAGGAAAAACTGATAGTGTGTATGGGGCATAACAAGAACAAATGCTGAGACAGTTTTAGGAAACCAGTAGCAGGTAACCTATTGTGTTCACAAGAAATTGTCTTTTCATAGTGGTATGTTTTCTTGTGTAATTTTCATATGTGGTCACATCTGCTATGGCCACAAGCTGCTTGTTATGGGGGCACTGAACAGGAGGGATCACAGAAGAGGGACCCAAGAAGAGGAGGATCCAGGCTGAAACAGAGCAGGTAAGCATAACATGTTTGTTATTTTTATAGGAAAATAGATTTACAATCACTTTAATTGATCAAGCTGAAGTTAGAAGCGGATTGGCTACCATGCACAGCTACATCAGATTTTGCACTCTCCAGTTTTAGAAAACCAACCCCATAGTTAATCTGGTTGAAAAAAGACACAAGTTCATCCAGTTCAACCAACATAAATATCACATGCTTGGACCACTATTTTACTAGATTTAATATTACTAAAGTTATATTACTTTAACACTGCTTTATGCAGTATTTACCAAGCGTTTTTGAGGGAAATACTGCAAAAAAGGGACAGTATATCGACATTTTCAGTATCGCATGCGATATTTGCAAAAAAATGTGTCATAGGACCCAAATATCGCATGCAATATCCTTTAGTGAATTGAGCCCAGTGGTAACCATCTTTAGAACTAATTCAGAAATCGCAATTCAGAAAATTCACAAATAAAAAGGTAGCAACTAGTTGAAGATGTATCAAGCGGGTTGAAATAAATTTTTCAGGCTAAGCAGAGAAAACAATGGTACATCAAAATTTTTATTCTTTATAATGTCTTACTCATTTTATATTATGTGTGAAACATTTGGATTACGCTTTTGTTCTTATTTTGAATAGTATTCTGTAAATTTTAAGATCTTTGTGTGATAAATAATCCTAGTTTCCATATATAGTATATTTTGTAACCGCGTGCACAAGGAGAGTTTGTGTATGTTCCAGTTGCAAATCTGAACTGTAGCACTAGTCTGGTGGTACATGCTCATTTGGCTCACCTCAAGAGGTGTACATGTATTACCAGGATGGTACACTTGGATTAGCTCCAAATGTGCCTGTGCACAGAGCATGGAGAGCTAAGGATTGCCCAAGGCAGAGGAAAAAGTGAGTATTTTACCAGAAACTCAAGGCTTAGAAAAAGTAATGAATCAATGGAATAGCGCGAGTCATATTTTCTGTACTCAAGTTTTGTGGCTGATGACCATGTCTTTCTTTCCAGATAAACAAGCCACATCTAGCTCCAGAGAGAAGTCATCCTCAGCTGTATGTTCATTAAGAGGTTAATTTGGTTTTAAAACCACAAACTTTTGGTAACAAAAAGGAATATCCCATATTGTTGTATATTTAGGGACAAAAACAGTTTCTCATCAATCAAGTTACATTTTTCATTGTATGAGATTATGATAAAGTCTGGTTGATTGCTATGGGCTTTTTACTATAGACAGGCTGCCTAGCTTCTTTGACAATCATGTAGTCATGGTAATTTCTTGCCATTATTGTAGGATATGTATATTTTATGCAATAGATGTCTCTCTCTCTATATATATAATATAATATATATATATATATATATATATATATATTCCTGAATGTACATGCATAGACAAGTGACAAGTCCATGTACACATTAAAAGGGAGATCTTCAGGACTAGTACAAAATCATTTTCAGACTATTCGTCTGCTAATTCTATTTCAAAGGGGGCTATTTACAAATCTTCAAGGGTTGTAAAATACAGGTTGTCTAATTAGACATGGGGGTCTTAAAGATTCATGGAGTGAGTTACATTTTTATGATAAATATTTCATGGTGATAAAGAATGCAGTTTTGCCATAAACAAATACCAGGGGTGAGGGGTATTGCTAGGTGGGAAAAAGACCAGGGGCTTCAGCCCCGAGGTAAAGTGGGGGGTGGGAGTGAGGTGGGGTGGTCAGGCTCGGGAGGATGATAGGCTCACTTGCTTAACACTGACCTACCGGACATATATGATGGACATACACAGATTGTCGCTGCTCAGCCTTACCTGTAGTGCGAGTACACTCATCCCAGGCCCTGGCATTCACCACCACTCAGCCCTGGCATTCACCACCACTCAGCCCTGCAGGCACCAGGCAGCCAAGATAAAAGCCCGCCCATTTACACAGAGTGAGCGGCTCAGCGGGGATCTCCCAGTGCCCAGCGTGGCCACAGTGTCATTCCCGCCTCCTCCTGGACCCAGCAACACCTATGATGGACGCTATACTACAGCTTCTATGAATGGAGGGGTGGAAAGGGCGAGCATAGTCAGGCTCTCTTAAGTGCCTGTGACAGCTTCCTTAGTTCTGTTAACCCCCAACACACCAGAAGAATATGGTAGCAGGCAGGATGGGGTCCTGAGGGAGAAATGTTTTTTGCTAAAGGAGGACACAACAGCACAAGGGACACATCTCACTGCAGACAAGTAATTTCCACTGTGCTTATTTTTTATTTATTTATTTTTAAATTAAACTTAGGCTGAGTCTTTGCAGATTCTCAACTAACTTTACCCTTTTGTCTATAGGAAAAAGTTGCAACACCACCATCATATCTTGTAAAAGTGTATTACAAGTACACAGTAGCCATACAAGTATCTCACAAGCTTTCCTATGGAGATCTGTTGATTCTCGTGAGCAGTAAACTGAAGTTGACGCCTTGTGCCATCATACTCAGGTAAGTTCTCATTACAGAATAGTAAAAAGATTCAACTGAAGATTATTAAAAAAAAAATTGTAATTATATTATATATATATATATCAGTGGCGGTGCGTCCATAAAGGGCGCCGCTCTATCACCATAGATAGATTCATGCAATGCATGAACCTATGGTTGCAACTGACACCCCCTATTCAGGTGTCTGGCCCCGGGCACCTGAATTACAGCAGCAGGGGTGTTTTTTGGAAGCACCTGATTAGAGCCATAAAAAAAAGTGAACAGCGGGCACAACGCTCTTCACTCCGCTGTGTGTTAGCAAAGTGAAGGAATTTGCTTTGCTAACACTAAACCGCCTCTCACCCAATCAGGTGCTCGGGTCTGTTACCTGAAACGTCAGGCGCTGTGACAGAGAGAGAGAGAGAGAGAGAGAGAGAGAGAGAGAGAGAGAGAGAGAGAGAGAGAGAGAGAGAGAGAGAGAGAGAGAGAGAGAGAGAGAGGGAGAGGGAGAGGGAGAGGGAGAGGGAGAGGGAGAGAGAGAGAGAGAGAGAGAGAGAGAGAGAGAGAGAGAGAGAGAGAGAGAGAGAGAGAGAGAGAGAGAGAGGAGAGGGAGAGGGAGAGGGAGAGGGGAGAGGGAGAGGGAGAGAGGGAGAGGGAGAGAGGTGCAGGACGCCACCACTGACCCGCTGCGAGACAGGTAAGTGCCAGGCAATGCACACTGGCAGAATTTGATGGGGCACAGTAGTGGCAATTGATGGGCACAGTAGCTGCAATTTTTTTTTTCAGTTAGTTTGCGACCCCCCCCCCCCAAAAAAAATTTGAGCACCAGCCGCCACTAATATTAAAAATATTATATATATATATTCACATACAGCTTTTTTTTCAGCTGGAACTCTGGTTCAGGCCCTCTGCTCCCTGCTCTCCACTATCGCTTGTAAACACAGAAGTCTGGCTTCTGTGTTTACCAGTGATGGTTTTTCTCCCAACGGCTTCCACAGATCTGATCTCCTGAACAGCTCACACTGAGTGCAGGATGGTAACAAGGGAGATGCAGATACCTGGGGTGCATTTAGGATGCCGACACCCCCACTAGATGATCTCCCCGCAAGTGAGAGAGGAGGAGTCACCTACAGTGTGTGGGGAGGTACTAGTGCCTGCTGGGTGCTTCAGCTTAATACAGCAACAAAAGTAAGTTATATGGAAGATGGTGGATCTTTTTAGGGTGGGGGGTGAAGTGAGGGGGGAGTTGCATGCAGAGGTCAGAGCTGAAGAGGGGTGAAAGTGACATGTGGATGGGGGATGCAGAGGTAAGCAGCTGTGGACAAAGCCTAAACTCTGCACTATGTACCCCTAAACTCAGTACTATGTACCAACCACACCCCAGAACTCTGCACGTAATGCACCCCTGCAGGGAGGGGGTTGTGATGGAGTTCACGTGCCTATTTTCTGAGAAAAAAAGCCCCGTGTGTGTTATACAGTGCCTTGCGAAAGTATTCGGCCCCCTTGAACTTTTCAACCTTTTGCCACATTTCAGGCTTCAACCATAAAGCTATAAAATTTTAATTTTTTGTGAAGAATCACCAACAATTGTGAAGTGGAACGAAATCTATTGGATTTTTGAAACTTTTTTAACTAATAAAAAACTGAAAGGTGGTGCGTGCAAAATTATTCGGCCCCTTTACTTTCAGTGCAGCAAACTCACTCCAGAAGTTCAGCGAGGATCTCTGAATGATCCAATGTTGTCCTAAATGACTGATGGTGATAAATAGAATCCCCCTGTGTCTAATCAAGTCTCTGTATAAATGCACCTGCTCTGTGATAGTCTCAGGGCTCTGTTGAAAGCGCAGAGAGCATCATGAAGACCAAGGAACACACCAGGCAGGTCTGTAATACTGTTGTGGAGAAGTTTAAAGCCGGATTTGGATACAAAAAGATTTCCCAAGCTTTAAACATCCCAAGGAGCACTGTGCAAGCGATCATTTTGAAATGGAAGGAGTATCAGACCACTGCAAGTCGTACACTGCACAAATCTGGCCTTTATGGAAGAGTGGCAAGAAGAAAGCCATTTCTCAAAGATATCCATAAAAAGTCTCGTCTAAAGTTTGCCACAAGCCACCTGGGAGACACACCAAACATGTGGAAGAAGGTGCTCTGGTCAGATGAAACCAAAATCTAACTTTTTGCCCACAATGCAAAACGATATGTTTGGCGTAAAAGCAACACAGCTCATCACCCTCAACACACCATCCCCACTGTCAAACATGGTGGTGGCAGCATCATAGTTTGGGCCTGTTTTTCTTCAGTAGGGACAGGAAAGATGGTTAAAATTGAGGGGTAGATGGATGCAGCCAAATACAGGACCATTCTGGATGAAAACCTGTTGGAGTCTGCAAAAGACCTGAAACTGGGACGGAGATTTATCTTCCAACAAGACAATGATCCCAAACATACAGCAAAATCTACAAAGGAATGGTTCACAAATAAACGTATCCAGGTGTTAGAATGGCCAAGTCAAAGTCCAGACCTGAATCCAATCGAGAATCTGTGGAAAGAGCTGAAAACTGCTGTTCACAAACGCTCTCCATCCAACCTCACTGAGCTCAAGCTGTTTTGCAAGGAAGAATGGGCAAAAATTTCAGTCTCTCGATGTGCAAAACTGATAGACATATACCCCAAGCAACTTGCAGCTGTAATCGCAGCAAAAGTTGGCTCTACAAAGTATTAACGCAAGGGGGCCGAATAATTTTGCACTCCCCATTTTCATTTTTTTATTAGTTAAAAAAAGTTTCAAAAATCCAATAGATTTCGTTCCACTTCACAATTGTGTCCCACTTGTTGGTGATTCTTCACAAAATTTTTTTTTTTATATCTTTATGTTTGAAGCCTGAAAGTGGCAAAAGGTTGAAAAGTTCAAGGGGGCCGAATACTTTCGCAAGGCACTATATATATAAAAATGTACCATAAGGTGTTTAATACTGTACGAATGGAAGGGACTCAGGCAGCGCAAACATGCCCATGGGTTAGGGGCGAATATGACTTGCCTTGGGTGTTGACAACCCACGCTATGAAAATAGTTTTACTGTTAGGGGTCCCCACAACTTGGGAATTTTTACAGCCCTAGAAAGGTTGAGAATCACTGCTCTATACAGTGCCGCAAGAATGAAAAATGTTTTGCCTTGTGCTGCTTATTATGGCTGGTCTTTCATTAACCACTTGCCGACCGCCGCACGACGATGTACGTCGGCAGAATGGCACAGGCAGGCATATGGGCGTATATACAAGTCCCTGCCTTCCCGCGGATGGGGGGCCCGATTGGGCCCCCCCCCCGGTGGCTGCGGCGGTCGGCATTCGTTCGGGAGCGATCCGGGATGAGGGGGCGGCCATTCATTCATGGCCACCCCCTCGCGATCACTCCCGACGAATAGAAAAGCTCCGTGACATCACTTCCTCTCCTCACAGGAGAGGAAGTGATGTAATCTCTCCTCCGTGTCGGTATTTTTCGTTCCGGCACCGAGGAGAGAGGATCGGTGAGTTGCACCAACACACCACACGTACAGTAGAACATGCCAGGCACACTCACACCCCCCCTTTACCCCCCGATCACCCCCCCCAATTACCCCTGCCCCCCCCAGTCACAGTGACACCAATTGCATTTTTTTTTTTTTTTTTTGCATTGGTGTCATTTGTGACTGTAATAACTGTTAGGGCAGTTAGGGTTAGCCCCCTTTAGTTCTAATGTGCCCCCCTAACCCCCTCAATAAAGGTTTAACCCCGTGATCACCCCCCGTCGCCAGTGTCACTAAGGCTGGGTTCACATTGCAGCGGTTTATGAGAACGAATGTGATTCGCACCGCACTGCAGTGCAAATCACATCCGATCTCTGTGCGATTCGAGTTCAGCCATACAGATAGTATGGCTGAATTCGCGCCGCACCCGCCGCAAATTCGCATGGGACCCTTTTTTTGGTCCGCAGCAGAATCGGATCGCATGGGTGTTCACACCATGCGATCCGAGTTTGCAGATCGCACTGCGATATGCGAACTGATCTGGGGGTGTCATTAACATTTCACTGACACTCCCAGCAGTTCGCATAGGGCAGTGTGAACTGCCGCCGGGAGGCATGCGATGCGGGAACCCGCCGCGGATTCGTGGCGTTCCCGCATCGCTCCAGTGTGAACCCAGCCTAATAAGCGATAATTTTTCTGATCGCTGTATTAGTGTCACAGGTGACGCTAGTTAGGCAGGTAGGTATTTAGGTTCGCCGCAACTTTTTATAGCGCCAGGGACCCCCATATACTACCGCATAAAGCCCCCTGATTGCCCCCTAGTTAACCCTTTCACCAGTGATCACCATATAACTGTTACAGGTGACGCTGGTTGGTTAGTTTTTTTTTTTGTTATTTTTTTTATAGTTTCAGGGCACCCGCCATTTATTACCTAATAAAGGTTTAACCCCCTGATCACCCGGCGGGTGTCATTTATGACTGTAATAACTGTTAGGGCAGTTAGGGTTAGCCCCCTTTAGTTCTAAGGTACCCCCCTAACCCCCCCAATAAAGGTTTAACCCCGTGATCACCCCCCGTCGCCAGTGTCACTAAGGCTGGGTTCACATTGCAGCGGTTTGAGAACGGATGTGATTCGCACCGCACTGCAGTGCAAATCACATCCGATCTCTGTGCGATTCGAGTTCAGCCATACAGATAGTATGGCTGAATTCGTGTCGCACCCGCCGCAAACTCGCACGGGACCCTTTTTTTGGTCCGCAGCAGAATCGGATCGCATGGGTGTTCACACCATGCGATCCGAGTTTGCAGATCGCACTGCGATATGCGAACTGATCTGGGGGTGTCATTAACATTTCACTGACACTCCCAGCAGTTCACATAGGGCAGTGTGAACTGCCGCCGGGAGGCATGCGATGCGGGAACCCGCCGCGGATTTGTGGCGTTCCTGCATCGCTCCAGTGTGAACCCAGCCTAATAAGCGATCGTTTTTCTGATCGCTGTATTAGTGTCACAGGTGACGCTAGTTAGGCAGGTAGGTATTTAGGTTCGCCGCAGCTTTTTATAGTGCCAGGGATCCCCATATACTACCGCATAAAGCCCCCTGATTGCCCCCTAGTTAGCCCTTTCACCAGTGATCACCATATAACAGTTACAGGTGACGCTGGTTGGTTAGTTTTTTTTTATAGTTTCAGGGCACCCGCCATTTATTACCTAGTCTCACTAGTGTACCCCTAAATTTAGGGGTGTCTACTTTCCAAAATGGGGTCATTTGGGGGGCGTTTGTGCCATCTTGGCATTTTATGGCATTCAAAACTGTAACGCCCTTAGAAAGCCTGAAGGCGGTGCTTGGTTTTCGGGGCCCCGTATGCGGCTAGGCTCCCAAAAAGTCCCACATATGTGGTATCCCCGTACTCAGGAGAAGCAGCAGAATTTATTTTGGGGTGTCATTTCACATATGCCCATGGCATGCGTGAGCAATATATCATTTAGTGACAACTTTGTGAAAAAATAAATAAATAAATAAATAAAAAGTTTGTAATTTTCCCGCAACTTGTGGCAAAATATAAAATATTCCATGGACTCAACATGCCTCTCAGCAAATAGCTTGGGGTGTCTACTTTCTAAAATGGGGTCATTTGTGGGGGTTTTGTGCCATCTTGGCATTTTATGGCCTTCAAAACTGTAATAGGTAGTGAGGAGTGAAGTCAAATATTTTTTTTATCATTATTCAATCGCTTGAGGCAAAAAAATAAAATATTCAATGGGCTCAACATGCCACTTATCAATTTCCTTAGGGGGGTCTACTTTCCAAAATGGGGTCATTTGGGGGGTTTTGTACTGCCCTGCCATTTTAGCACCTCAAGAAATGAGTCGTAAACTAAAAGCTGCGTAAATTCCAGAAAACGTACCTTAGTTTGTAGATGTGACAACTTTTGCGCAAACCAATAAATATACAGTTATTGACTTTTTTTTTTTACCAAAGACATGTGGCTGAATACATTTTGGCCTAAATGTATGACTAAAATTGAGTTTATTGGATTTTTCTAATAACAAAAAGTAGAAAATATCATTTTTTTTCAAAATTTGCGGTCTTTTTCCATTTATATCGCAAAAAATAAAAATCGCAGAGGCAATCAAATACCATCAAAAGAAAGCTCTATTTGTGGGAAGAAAAGGACGAAAATTTTGTTTGGGTACAACATTGCATGACCGTGCAATTACCAGTTAAAGCAGCACAGTGCCAAATTGTAAAAAGACCTCTGGTCATTTACCAGCAAAATGGTCCGGTCTGAAAGTGGTTAAAGCGGGAGTCCACCGGGACTCCGCGTTTTTTTTTTTTTTTTTAAAAGCCAGCAGCTACAAATACTGCAGCTGCTGACTTTTAAATAGTGACACTTACCTGTCCAGCGCGCCCGCGATGTCGGCACCCGAAGCCGATCGCTCGCTCGGCTGCCGGGTCCCGCCGCCATCTTGGGTATGGGAATCAGGAAATGGAGCCTTTCGGCTTCATTTCCCGGTTCCTTACTGCGCATGCGCGAGCCGCGCGGCGCAATCCGGACGGTCCCCGCTGCCTCTGGGAGCTGTGCGTTTCCCAGCAGGCAGCGGGGCACTTGCTGAAGGGGACGGGCGCTTGCGGAACGGGGGCGTAACGTACGCCCCGTTCCGCAGAGAGCTAGCCCGGAAGTGGGTGCAGTTACCTGGATTATCCAGGTAACTGCACCCCCCTCCCCCCTGAAAGGTGCCGATTGTGGCGCCGGAGGGGGGGGGGGATTCCGATGAGCGGAGGTCCATTTTAGGGTGGACCTCCGCTTTAAGGAAACATTTTACTACCAATCACATTCTTTAACCACTACAGATCCGCGCTATTGCCAAATGACGGCATCAGCGCGGACCTACATTTCCGGGACTACGTCTATTGACGTCGTCCCGGATACGAGCGGCCTGCGCGCCCCCTGAGGGGCGCGCGCGGCGCGCTCTGTGATCGGCGAGTCCGTGAGACTCGCCTGATCACCGATCCGTGCAAGGGGTCGATCCCGACCCCTTATCACGTGATCAGCTGTCAGCCAATGACAGCTGATCATGTGATAGAACGGAGCCGGTAATCGGCTATTATTCCTCCTCGCGCTGACAGAGCGAGGAGAGAAAAAAAAAGCCGTTCACCGGCGGCCGTGATCGGGACATCAGTCCCACCCATCAGTGCCACCTATCAGAGCCACCTATCAGTGCCACCTATCAGTGCCCATCAGTCCCATCTATCAGTGGTACCTATCAGTGCCCATTCGTGCCACCCATCCGTGCCACTTATCCGTGCCACCCATCCATGCCATCTTATCTGTGCCCATCTTTGCCCATCAGTGCCGCCTTATCTGTGCCCATCGGTGCCGCCTTATCTGTGCCTATTAGTGCCGCCTTAACTATGCCTATCAGTGCCCACCAGTGCAGCCCATCAGTGCCCACCAGTGCAGCCCATCAGTGCCCACCAATGCAGCCCATCAGTGCCCACCAATGCAGCCCATCAGTGCCCACCAATGCAGCCATCAGTGCCCACCAATGCAGCCATCAGTGCCCACCAATGCAGCCATCAGTGCCGCCTAATCAGCGCACTTCAATGAAGGAGAAAAATGACCCGTTTGCAAAATTTTATAACAAACTATTAAAACATGATTTTTTTTTTTTTTTTGCATCTTTTTTTGTTTGTTTAGCAAAAAATAAAACTCCGAGCTGTAACTAAATACCACCAAAAGAAAGCTCTATTTGTGGGAAAAAAATGATAAAAATTTCATTTGGGTACAGTGTTGTATGCCCACGCAATTGTCATTCAAAGTGCATCAGCGCTGAAAGCTGAAAATTGGTCTGGGACTGAGGGGGGTTTAAGTGCCCAGTAAGCAAGTGGTTAATTAAATGACTGACTTATTCCACCAGAGCCACTCATTTGTGTAATTTGTGATGCAAAGGATTGCTAAACCAAGCTGTCATCTGTTTAGTTTCAGAGATGGAGAAACGGACGTACCGCTAACTACTGATAATGTGGAAAGAGCATGGGAGCTGAGCACAGACAATTGCCTAAAACTCAAGTGCATAGATGTAAGGATGACTGTGTGTGTCCCATTGTGCAGTAGTATACATGGGTGCAGCATACTGCAGCGATCATTTGCACATGGAGAAGGATGCGAGAATGATCACCACTATATACTATTTGTGGAGCCTGCTCCAAAGAGACATTTGTTTAGTGGTCATTTGCTACACTTAGGATTTAGGCCCAGTTCACACTTGAGAGATTTTCTGCTGGAAGCTTGTAGCGCTACAATGCTCAACAAGCCAAATCTCACTCATTTCAATGGCCCCGTTCACATCTGAGCATTCTAACGCCTGAAGCAAAATGCCCGTCGCCCAAAAAAGTACATGAGCCTTTTTTTGGCAGATTACAAGTATTTTTGGTCATGTTGACTTCAATAGAAAATGCCTGACTTGAGCATTTTACAAGCGTTTTGCCACTTGTTTTCTGCTCAAAACAGCAGCTCTACACCCCTAATTTCCTCTCCCTTGTGCTTTCTATTGGCTAAACAAAAACACCTGAAGCTGCAAAAGGCTTCTAAAAAGCAACAAAAAAAGCGCCCGAAAATGCCCAAAAATTGCTATGCTCAGTAAATCATTAGTATAGAAAAACAAAAATTTCAGTACATATCCCATAGTTTGTAGACACTACAACTTTCACACAAAATCAACATACACTTATTGGGATTTTATTTTTATTTTTTTAGCAAAGACTTGTAGTAGAATGCATTTTGGTCAAAATTTATAAGGAGATTCAATTTTCTTTTTTTATAGCAGAAAGCAAAAAATATATATTTTTTTTCAAAATTGTTGGTCTTTTTTCATTTATATAATGAAAAAAAAAAATTTAAAACCCAGTAAGTGATCAAATACCACCTAAAGAAAGCTTAATTTGTGTGAAAAAAAAAAGACAGAGAAATGGATTTTACGGTAAGTCAAAAATCCCATTTTATGAGTTCATTGAAAGACACAGCGCTCCATTATTCAGAACCATAGGGCTATATCACCCCCTACAGAAGTAGGACAATAGGCAGAAAAAAGACTTGGCTATGCCTATGGGCAGTTCTAGGTGGTATACACCACTTCTCTGCTATAGTCCTTCAGTTTTGTAACAAGCAGTAGCAGAAGTATCAAAACTCCTTAGAGGGGTGGGTGCTGTGTCTGTCAATGAACTCAGAGAAATGGATTTTAAGGTAAGCCAAAAATCCAATTTTCTCTTTTGTTCATTGACACAGCGCTCCATTATTCAGAACCATAGGGACGTCCCAAAGCAGTGCCAAATATGAGGGGTGGGACAATGAAAAATCCCAAGGCTAACACAAGAGCCTTTGTTGTTGGTTGTAAGTGTGTCGGGACTCTACAGGTTAAAAGGACCGCATAAATAGCTGCAGATGGACACCAGTGGCAAGAAAAGCGCCCTGAGACGATTCAGTTCGTATAGGTAGCGCTATACAAGTCATTCATTCATTCATTCAAGAGCCAACCAGGTAACAGGAGCTCAACACAGAACAACTGGAGCCCCACCTAAACAATACACCAAGAGAGATTAGACCCCCTAAACAGGAGCCTGCAACACCTTGGGGCCAAAAGAAGCATCCTCAGATGCCAGAACATCCACTTTGTAGAATTTTGTGTACACCGACGACCAGGTGGCCACCTTGCAAAGTAACGCAACTGACGCCTGATGATGGAAGGCCTAAGAAGCAGTAAGTGGCCAAGTAGAATGCACCGTAACAGGGAAAGGAGGAACCCAAGCCCTGATAGAATAGGCCAGAGTCATCGTCTGTTTGATCAATCTAGAAAGGTCGCAGAAGAAGCAGACAGCCCCTTTTTTGGCCAGTCTTTGATTACAAATAGCAAGTCCGATCACCGAAAAGACCCTGTGTCTGCCAAATACACCCGAATCGCCCGAACACATCACGGGCATGTAAGGTAATTCCCCTTAGAATATTTTGACCTGGGACACAAGGAAGGCAACACAGTGTCCTTAGTCAAAAAGAAATCAGAGGAGGGAACCATACACAAGGCGAACAACCACCTCATCTTTGTGGATCACTAGGTAGGATGTATGACAAGATAATGCCTACAGTTCCGTCACTCTGCAAGCAGAGGTAATAGCCACCAAAAAAGCCACCTTCTCAGACAGAGTAAGCAAAGGAACTTCCCGAATATAATTTTTAGAGTGAGGCTTCTGTAGAACCGAACGCGCCAAGAGCAGATCCCACGGTGGTAGAAGAGATCGCACTGGTGGAGGCAAGTGTCAAAACCCCTTGATTACACCAGGGAGTGCGAGACCAGGGGACGCCGAAGAAAACCGCCAAAGGCCGACACTTGGTCCTTGATGGTACTCAAGGCCAGGTTCTGCTCAACCCCCCGTGAAGGGAGGTCGAAATCCGAGCCACCAAGAAAGAACGAGGGTAAATGCCAAGCGCCTGCCACCAGGATATGTATGCTATCCACATCTGGTGGTAAATCTTCGTAGAGGAAGACTTGCTAGCCTTCAGCAGCCATGCCTTCAAAACCAGCAACTGAAGCAGAATGGAAGATAAGCCCTTGGGACAGAAGATTCTCCCTGAGAGGGCAGTCACCAAGAGTCATCGGTGACCAAGAGCACCAGGCCAGCATACCAAGACCGACAAGGCCATCCAGGCCCACTAGAACGACCAGAATCCCTTTGGCCTAGACCCTGCACGAAAGCCACGGCAGAAGCTTGAGAGGGGGAAAGGTGTAGATCCTATACTGGCGCTACGGGGCCACCAGAACGTCTGCAGTGTTCACCAGAGGACCTTGTCAGAAACCTCAGTACCATTCTGTTAAGCCAAGACGCCAACAGATCTACCTCAGGAGAGTCCCATCGGAGCCATATCTGATGAAAAACGTCCTAGTGAAGGGGCCACCTTGTGGACCAACACTACCCGACCGAGGCAACCGCTTGCTAGTTTTCCACTCCTAAAATGCAAATAGTGGAGGGGGCCGGCTCAAGGCGTTCTGCCCACTGTCAGGGCTGCCAACACAGTCCTCGTTCTGCCCTGGTGATTGACATAGGCCACCGCCGTGGCATCGTCTGACTGGAACCGTTCCAGGATCCCCCGAATTCGACCCGTCCATGATCCATACGTAGTCTGATTACTCGAGGTCCCAGGATATTGACTGGCAGTCCAGATTACTCCAGCATCCAACGACCCTGAGCAGAACCCAGTCCCAGGACACCTCCCCACCCAGACAGACTGACATTGGTGTTGACCACTGTCCAATACAAGGGGAGAAAGGATGTGCCCTGCCGAAAATAGAGCAAAGCCACCAGGGACCCCTGGTTCAGCCGAATCTGATAGCCCAGAGACCTCGGGCACTTGTTTCATTATGCCAGGATCTCCCTTGAAGGGAGCTCATATGGAACTGTGCAAATGGAACCGCCTCAAAGGCAGATACCATCAGGCCCAACACTCGCATGCAAGACCTCCGGGAAACCCACCTGTGAGACAACAGTAGCTGAAGCGCAGCATGCAACTTCTGGAGTTTGTCCAGAGAAAGAAACACTCGGGCCAGAGATGAAGCTAGAGTCAGGGCCAGATAATCCAATTTTCTGGAAGGAGCCAGGGCAGACTTCAGGTAGTATAAAAGCCAACTGAAATCTGTGGTCTGTATAGCGAGCTACATCGACCCTCAGGGTAGCCGAGGACTCTGCGCACAGGCGGTCATCCAGGCAGCCCAGGACCACAATCCCCCGCTGACGTAACCACGCCAGAACCGGGGCCAAAACCTTTGTGAATACGTGAGGAGTGGAGGCGAGACCAAAAATCTGCGAACTGATGATGCTCTTTTCCCACAGTAAAACTGAGGAAGTGTCAGGCACATATTGGAGTTCGTAAATAAGCATCTGTGATGTCAACAGAAGCCAAAAAGTCCCCATGATGAAGGGACGCCACCACCATGCGGATATATTCTGATCTTCTGTACCCACTGGAACCAGGATAAGCACACCCTGAAGCAACAGGGCTGGCACAGCCCCACTGAAAACAGTCCGGTGACAGACATATATTGGAAGGAAAAAAAAACCTTTTTAGGGTTCAAGGTCGGAAACCCGAGACAGCCTTCATGCTGAAGGGGCCTTGGCCTTGTCCGTGGGGTCTGGGGAGGCCGTCCTTGGCTTGCCAGACCAGGTCTGAAGGACCGCATGCGCTTCCCCCCCCCCATTTCAGACTGTGGAAGAGATGTACACTTCCCTCCTGTGAGGCTTGTAATGCTGTCATCCAGGGTAGCTCCAAACAGACAATTGCCTTGAAATGGTAAACCAGTCACAGCTTTTTTTTTTTTTTTAGAAGCCCAGTCCACAGACCAACACTTAAGCCACAATACATGTCTAAGCACCACTGCAGAAACAGAGAGCTTTGCAACCAGGGGAACAGCGTCCAAGAGGCATCGCAGACAAACTGCAGCCCCCAGACCAACTGTCACGCCAATTCAGTGAAAGCAGAGGGATTCTGCTCCCCCTCCAAGTATGTCAGCCAGATCCTTAAAAGCCGGAGATTCCTCTACCAGAATCATGGTCGCCTTGCGCATACTAGAGACAGGGGGATCCACTAGGGTGGAACAGTCGACTCTTTAAAGGAGGGACTCCACAAAGGGGTACCTCACAGCAAAGCGTCTTTTGAACCACAAAAGGGGACGCTTTGGACACTCCCAGTCTTTAAGGACAAATATACCAAAATAGGAGGGAAAAGGGAATGCTTTTGCCATGGGAGACAGCTTGGGCCACATCCACGACGGCAGAGATAGATATAGGATCAGTGGAGACCGATGAGGCGGGAGGGTGCCATTTACTAGGCTATATGCCCAAGTGCCACCTGTGAAAACACAAAGAACTCGGGGGCGGGGGGTTGGCGCAGTCTGAGACCTCTGCCGCCTTAGGCCCCGCCCAGGGGCGTCACCAATGTCCCACACAGGGGACGTTGACTGAGGCTCCTCACAGGGGGCACCGGCCGAGATCTGCCAGGGAGGGACTATTGGACCCCCTAAGACCCAGTACAAGGTGCGTCCACTAATGCCCCGCACAGGGGGCACTGGCTGAGACCCCGTACAAGGGGCGTCCACTAATGACCCGCACAAGGGGCACCACTGGACCCTTCACAGGGGGCATTGGCTGAGGCCCTTCACAGAGGGTGTCCACCAAGGCCCCGCACAGGGGGCACCTATGGAGGACCCACTTAAAGAACCCTCCAAAAGGGGATCACCCTCAGGGTCCCCACAGCGCTGTCCCTTTGGAAGAAGGCGTTCTAGCACAGGTCCACAGGGTACCGAACCAAGCAGAGCCGAGGAATGGAAGGCGGATGCCAGCAATGGAAGGTGGCGGCGGCCTCCACCCCCCATTCTAGAATACCCCCAAACTTCGCCCGGTCAGTAGGCCACAAAGCTGTGGCCTAAATGAGTGGAGGGTTGCCGCAGCGGGCACAAATGCCTGGTAACCCGCTCCCTAGGCCCAACTATCCAGCAGGTGCCAAGGTGTACCCCCCATAGTGACAACACTGGAGGGGTGGAGTGAACAAAGTGTCTGAAGCACCTAGGCCAGAAGGCTGGGTGTCACCCAGGGAAGGGGGGTGTGCAGGAGAGGAGGGGGCCCCTTATTGATCCAGCGAAGCACATGGGTAATAGTTACATAGTTAGTCAGGTTGAAAAAAGACAAGTCCATCCAGTTCAACTACAAAAAAAAAAATCATCATCATACAATCCCATATACCTACAGTTGATCCAGAGGAAGGCGAAAAACCCCAGCAGAGCATGATCCAATTTGCTAAAGCAGGGAAAAAATTCCTTCCTGATCCTCCAAGAGGCAATCGGATTTTCCCCGGATCAAATTTTACCTATAAAAGTTAGTATCCAGTTATATTATGTACATTTAGGAAATAATCCAGGCCTTTCTTAAAGCAATCTACTGAGCTGGCCAGAACCACCTCTGGAGGGAGTCTATTTCACATTTTCACAGCTCTTACCATGAAGAAACCTTTCCGTGTTTGGAGATGAAATCTCTTTTCCTCTAGATGTAGTGTACCCCCTTGTCCTCTTTGTTGACTGTAAAGTGAATAACTCAACACCAAGTTCACTATATGGACCCCGTATATATGTGTACATGTTGATCATATTCCCCCTTAACCACTTGAGGACCGCCGTATTGCCATTGTACGTCAGCACAATGGCACAGGCAGGCACAATCACGTACATCTACGTGATTGCCTTCCAGCGGGTGGGGGGTCCGATCGGACCCCCTCCCGCTGGTTACGGCGGTCCGATTCGCTCCAGGAGCGCTCCGTGATGAGGGGATGGCCGTTGGTTTTCGGCCACCCCCTCTGGATCGCTCCTGGCCAATGAGAAGCTTCCTCCCCTGTGTATTGTTTACACAGGAAGGAGGAAGTGATGTCATTCTCCTCGGGGCGGTCTTTTTGACCGGACTACGAGGAGAAGAGTAAAAGTAAGTCTGCACGAACACTACACTGACATGTAGGTACATACAGGCACACAAACCCCCCCCCGATCGCCCCCCCCTCCCCCCCCAGTCACAGTGTCACTGATTGCATTGATCATTTCTTTACTGATCAATGCATTCAGTGTCAGTTGTGACAGTAAAAACTGTCAGGACAGTTAGTGTTAGGTCCAGGGTAGCCCCCTATCACCCCCCAATAAAGATTTAACCCCCTGATTGCCCCTAGAGTTAACCCTTTCACCCCCTTTTGCCAGTGTCACTAAGCGATCATTTTTCTGATCGCTGCATGTGTCGCTAGTGTCGCTAGGTAGCTAGTTATTTTTTTAGGTTCACCGCCAGGTTTTTATATCGCCAGGTACCCCGATATACTACCCAATAATGTTTTTAACCCCCTGATTGCTGCTAGTTAACCCTTTCACCCCCTTTTGCCAGTGTCACTAAGCGATCGTTTTTCTGATCGCTGCATTAGTGTCGCTACAGTCGCTAGGTAGCTAGTTATTTTTTTAGGTTCACCGCCAGGTTTTTATAGCGCTAGGTACCCCGATATACTACCCAATAATGTTTTTAACCCCCTGATTGCCGCTAGTTAACCCTTTCACCCCCTTTTGCCAGTGTCACTAAGCGATCGTTTTTCTGATCGCTGCATTAGTGTCGCTACAGTCGCTAGGTAGCTAGTTATTTTTTTAGGTTCACCGCCAGGTTTTTATAGCGCTAGGTACCCCGATATACTACCCAATAATGTTTTTAACCCCCTGATTTCCGCTAGTTAACCCTTTCACCCCCTTTTGCCAGTGTCACTAAGCGATAATTTTTCTGAACGCTGCATCAGTGTCGCTAGTGTCGCTAGGTAGCTAGTTAACTAGGCTCCCAAAAAGTCCCCCACATGTGGTATCCCCGTACTCGGGAGAAGCAGCAGAATTTATTTTGGGGTGTAATTTGACTTCTGCCCATAGCATGTGTGAGCAATATATCATTTAGTGACAACTTTGTGCAAAAAAAAAAAAGTTTGTAATATTCCCGCAACTTTTGGCAAAATATAAAATATTCCATGGACTCAACATGCCTCTCAGTAAATAGCTTGGGGTGTCTACTTTCCAAAATGGGGTCATTTGGGGGGGTTTTGTGCTATTTTGGCATTTTATGGCCTTCGAAACTGTGATAGGTAGTGAGGAGTTAAATCAAAAATTTGCACCCTTAGAAATCCTGAAGGTGGTGATTGGTTTTCGGGGTGCCGTGCGCGACTAGACTCCCAAAAAGTCCCACACATGTGGTATCCCCGTACTCGGGAGAAGCAGCAGAATGTATTTTGGGGTGTCATTTCACATATAACCATGGCATGTGTGAGCAATATATCATTTAGTGACAACTTTTTGTAAAAAATTTTTTTTTTTTTTTTTTTTGTCATTATTCAATCCCTTAGGACAAAAAAAATAAATATTCAATGGGCTCAACATACCCATCAGCAATTTCCTTGGGGTGTCTACTTTCCAAAATGGGGTCATTTGGGGGGGGATTTGTACTGCCCTGCCATTTTAGCACCTCAAGAAATGAGATCGGCAGTCATAAATTAAAAGCTGTGTAAATTCCAGAAAATGTACTCTAGTTTGTAGACGCTATAACTTTTGCGCAAACCAAAAAATATACGCTTATTGACATTTTTTTTACTAAAGACATGTGGCTGAATAAATTTTGCCCTCAATGTATGACTAAAATTTAGTTTATTCGATTTTTCTTATAACAAAAAGAAGAAAATATCTTTTTTTTTCAAAATTTTCGCTCTTTTTCCATTTATATCGCAAAAAAAAAAAATCGCAGAGGCAATCAAATACCATCAAAAGAAAGCTCTATTTGTGGGAAGAAAAGGACGCAAATTTCGTTTGGGTGCAATATTGCATGACCGCGCAATTACCAGTTAAAGCAGCGCAGTGCGAAATTGCAAAAAGACCTCTGGTCCTTAAGGTGTTTATTGGTCCGGAGCTGAAGTGGTTAATCTCCTCTTATCAGGAGTGAATAAATTCAGTAACAAGAGTGAATAAATTCAGTGCTTCCAGACAGATCCTCCTCGCCAAGTGGGGGGGCTGTCGGCCATGAGGAATGCTGCGACACAGGCCGAGACACGGTCGTAAGCGACCTCGCAAGACGTTTAACTCACAGGGCCAGCCGACGTAGTGAGTAGCTGTGGTCTGCAGTTGATTGTAGTTCTCACAGGAAAAAATCCAATAGAAAAAAAAAAAAGTAGTTTAAAAAGTAAAAACAAAATTGCCAGGGCCAGAGAGCCTAGCAGGGAACTAGGTCCTTACTCCTGACTAGGCAGAAAAAAAACTGAAAGCCTATAGCATATAGGTTCTGAATAATGGAGTACTGTGTCAGTCAATGAACGAAAGAGATTTTTTTTTTTGAGTACAGTGTTGCATTTGACAGTAGTAGTAGCGCAGTGACGAATAGCAAAAAATTGCCTGGTCATGAAAGGGGGTAAAACCTTCCATAGCTCATGATTATAGCTGCTCCCAACCCAACTTCTAACGGCTATACTAACTACCCTGTAAACAGAAGATGCATATACTTTACCTATTCGCAGGGCGCTCTTGTCACGTGATCTCCCCAGCGGCTGGCTTTAGGGGAAAGGATAGATTGTAGACAACGGATGAAATGCCTGGGCGGTGTCGTCACTCTTAAGCTTACTATAGGGCACATCTGACAAATACAAGGCACCTGGGCTGAATCCAGCCCACCAGATCCTTTCATGTGACCCTTTCCCCTCTCCTGCAGCACCCCCTTATCTCCACCCTCACTCTGTCTTAGCAGTTGGCAGAAAGGACAACAGAACTCCTCCTACAGATCCTGCACTTCTCTGTGCAGCCACAGCACCTCCTCATCTCCCTCGTCTCGGTATTCAGCAGACTAGCAGCTGATACCATCCCTCCTCTGAAGCTGCTGCCTGTTCACTTCCTGGATTTACAGAGGCACACCTTCAGCTCTGCAGCTCTCATTGGCCCTCCTGTGACTCATTCTCCCCCTTCCCTTCCTGGCAAACTCTCAGGAGAGTGAGAGCTGGGCATGAGGTCATACGCCTAGGCATTTTTCCCCAAACAAGAAACATGAAGTGGGCTGTATAAGGTATTTACTGGCAGAAAAAAAAATGTTTCCAAAGTTAAAACAAGGGCGGAAAATATAATTGATGGAAAGATTTTACATTTACTGCAGCAAGCAGCCCAACGGAGTGAAAGACGTATTTGTACGTCGCTTCGTCCAGTAGCCTCTGGGGGCACGCTGATTGGTCAGAGGGGGAGCCAATCAATGGGACCGGTGGGCGAGATGGCCATCTGCCACCCACTTTCGCTCCTCAGAGGCAGAACAATGATCTGTAAACATGGCAGATTGCCGTTCTGACAGGGGAGAACAGAGATCTGGTGTCCCTGCTAAGCAGGAACACAGATCTCTGTTCTCCCAGTCAGAGCAATCCCCACAGTTAGTAAGCACCCCCTAGGGATACATTTACCATTTGATCACCCCTGGTGTTAACCCCCTTCCCTGCCTGTATTATTAGTACAGTAACAGTGCATATTTTTAGCACTGATCACTGCATTAGTGTCACTGATCCCCAAAAAGCATCAACTGCAATCCTAAAATTCGCTAATCACCGCCATTACTAGTTAAGAAAAAAAAAATCCCATAAAAATATCCCATCATTTGTAGACACTAACTTTTGCGCAAACCAATAAATATACACTTACTGGGATTTTTTTTACCAAAAAATATGTAGCAGAATACATATAGGCCTAAACTGATTAAGAAATTAGATTTTTTTTATTGGATATGTATTGAAGCAGAAAGAGTAAAAATTGCTCCTTTTTTGTTTATAGCGCAAAAAATAAAAACCGCAGAGGATACCACCAAAAGAAAGCTCTATTTTGGGGGGGGGGGGGGGAAGGACATCCATTTTATTTGGGTACAGCATTGCATAACCGCACAATTGTCAGTTAAAGTAACGCAGTTCAGTATTGCAAAAAATGGCCTGGGCATGAAGGGGGTAAAACCTTCTGGGGCTGAAGTGGTTAAACTGTGCCATTATGTGCATTTCGTTTTCTGGCCATTTCTACTACAAATTGGGTTGAAACAAATACTTTGTTGGGCTAGAAGTATGGGAGAAAAAAATGTATGTTTGAGAATGTATCTTGCTGACAAGTTTCTGTAGCTGAAATGATTGTGTTTGACACCTAGGCAGAAGAATCTCTGGTAAAAATGGAGAATGCAGAAAATCCTGTTCAGTCAGAAGATAAGGCAGGAATGACTGTAATAGCCCTCTTCGATTATGAGGCCTCCCAAGCAGAAGATTTACCGTTTAAAAAAGGAGATGTGATAAAAGTATTGAATAAAGGTGAGTGATATTTACAAGGGTCCACAAAATCCATAGACAGCTGCATACTTGCTTTATTATGACACTAGAGAACCCTGCATGGTCTAAAACCTGGTTGGTAAAAGAAAATCTAGTGTTAAGCCGGCCACAGACAGCAGGAACTGGCTGAGATTCAAACTATGTATGGGGCAGGCTTGAATGTACCAAGTTGATCAATCAACTTGGGTACAACCAGCATGCCGGATTTTGCTTGCAATTATCACCAGTGGCTGCAACCAGCCTGCCGGATTTTACTTGCAATTACCGCTAGCAGCTGCTATAGCCGCTAGCAATAATCACTGTCCTCTCACAGAGAATACAATGTCTCAGCAGGAGGGATTCCACTGTCAGTGCTGATGAGGCAATTGTGTGAATTTCTTTCCTGCAACCTTGCACAGTCTATGGCAGGCCTAGCCTAAAGCCTGGTACACACTACTAGTTTTTTTTTTTTTTTTTTCATTTATCCCAGCAGGGTGGAGCCTCTGTACTAACTATGCAATGTTAGTACAGTGAACCCCTACTGATGTGCTATTGTGTTCTGACCAGCCCCCGCCCAAAACATTGGCTGAGAGTGCCGATTGGGAGCTGATTGGCAGACCTTTTTCGGTCATGCCCTTTAGACAGAAGCCACCCAAATGACCAGCATCTGTTGGACCGTCTGCAATACACACAAGCCAAATGGCAGCTGGTTTCCATTGAATCAGCTAATGCCGCCCGAGACCCGAGAAAGAGACCGACCAATTTAACATCTAGCATCCAGGGTGCAGAAATGCTTTTATCCATCACATTAAACTTTCCTTTGACTTTTATAGTCCGTGCACTGCCTAGATGAGAACTAGCACCATGAATAGGACACAACCATACTTCAAAAGTAACATTCCAATTGACTATGGGATATTAGTGCACAGACAGTCTGGCCAGCTTGTGGAGAATGCAGGTAGCCTCCAACCGAGAAAGAGACCGACCAATTTAACATCTAGCAGCCAGGGGGCAGAAATGCTTTTATCCATCACATTAAATTTTCCTTTGACTTTTATAGTCCGTGCACTGACTAGATGAGAACTAGCACCATGAAACCAAAGGCAACCCTCTGCAGATGCTTTAGCACATGTGAAAATACATAAGTGTGAATGGGTTCTTAAAAGGATACGCTCACCTTTTGAAAAAAATAAATGCACTGTTTTTGGGGGGGGGGGGGGGAAATAAAAGTGCCTATTTTTTTTCTAAGGAGCCTGCAGAACATTGCACCTGTGATCAGGAGAGTGAGTCTCGGGCTCCTGCAGACTCTCAGGGTAGCTGTCTGCCCGTATATCATGAGGGCAGTCGGTTACCTGAGAGCAGGGAGATAAATGAACTACGGGGATGCTCACTAGTGCCCTTGCAAGTTATTGAGAATTACAAGCCATCAGCCGCAACGGCGGACGATATTGTAGACATTCACAGGAACCTGTGAATGAATGATGGGACCATGTGGCTGGATCCCTGCATAGCTGTTCAGTTTTCAAATTCTAACAGCAGGTGCAGGGAAAAGATCCCCTGCTCGCTGCAATGGGCAGATGGTGGAATATGGACAAGTTCCCAAGGTAAAATTATAATTTAAATGCATCTGGGAAGAATCAGGCCTCCTTTCAGTCTCTTGGTCCTGAAGATCATTGGCATTTTAATGCAGCACTTGACAAAAAAAATTAAAATAATTCAGCGACATCCTCCTGCCACCCTGTTAACACAGGATTAGTGAATGGCACTGCTACCAGTCCAGAGTCATCTAAATTTCATACAATCAGATTCTGTGTCCACATCCTGGCACATGCAACAGTGTGACAACAGGAAATTGCTAAAGAATGAGGCAGCTTAGAGTATGGTTCCGGAGTGAGCAATTTGACCAGAAGTTCAGGCTGCAACATCTCTGACCTGACCAAGCAGCACAAAAGATTGAATTTAAATCATGCCATCGATGGGCGTCCTATGGAAGCTTTTGTTGTAGATGCCAAGTCCATTTAGTCACCCTTGGCTTTCTGCATCTAGTCTTTGAAGACCATCCCAGAGCAGCTGAAAGAATAAGGGTACATACCAAGACAAAAGGCCAACCAAATCACAGTAAGCTATAGCAATAGTTTTTCATCATGCTAACTGCAGCAAACTGACTAATTGCCATGGGTTATTACACACTGCCCCCCACTTGTGTTTTTGTACTGTTTTACTGAATTATTAAAGCTAACCCTTTACAGCTACTTTTACAGTACTAAAACGATTGCAACAGGTTGGCACAAGAAAAGAAAAATGTATTGTCTTTCTCTTGCAGTGTCTGAGGAGTGGTGGGAAGGAGAATGTCACGATAAGTTTGGAATTTTCCCATCAGCCTTTGTAAACAGAAAGTCCAGTATGTGAATTCCTGCAGCTGCTAGTGCACACTGCAACTGCCGTATTCCAACTATGCAAAGTATCCATATCCAGCATAACAGTGCTCCATCTTGAAGTTCTGGAAAGAATTTACATATGTAGGATGACATCCATGTGTTCTTCATAAACAGAGGCACAGTTAGTGCAAATATAGTACATTTTACGTTCACATTGAAAACACTTATTACAACTTTCCTTATTCTTTCAACCATTTGTAGATTTTTTTTTTTATAACTACCAAAATAAACTTTCAAACAAACAGAGTGTATGACATGTGTTCTTGTGTTCAAACGTAGTTGTAAATGGATGTAATTCTTTGTGGAGTTTAAAGTGTTAGTTCACCTTTTTGGAAAAAAATCCCCACTCTTACCCCCTTCTTTCTGCAGGGCTTCCGGGATGGATTAGAGCGATTTTGATTGGTAAGTGCTGGCACAGAGAATCGCTTTGATTTGTCCTGGAAGCCCTGCAGAAAGAGGGAGAAAAGTGGGGATACCAAATTTCTTTTTCTGAAAAGGTGAACGCTGCTCAGCCAGAAAAAAAGCCCCTAAACTAGAAGTATTCCAAGGTGGTTGCATTTAAGAGATGGTCCCAGGATTTGCCACTCTTGAACTGCAGCACATTTCACATACCTACAGCTTTCATTTGTTACTCCATCCAAAGTGGACATTTTCATTATGGTAGGTGCTGTTTAACTAAATTATCAACCAATTTCATAAAAATGTTGGCCTTTAAGATTTTCTGAGTGCCAATTTTTCTTAATTAAGGTGAAAGGAGGTGAGCATTTTCTATTTTTTTTCCAGGATAAATGTAGTTCACTTGTGATCCTCCCCTCCCTTCTCAACATATACAGGAGGAAAGGTAAAAAGACAGCCTTGTGTCTGGGACTTTACATTTTACACAGCAGTGCCATTTTAAATGGAGATTTTAGAAGTCCACTTAGTACAAAACCAGTATCCCTGCATTGGGGAGACAAAATCTGCAGATGAGGAGTTCCTTTCTGCCGCATAATTTACTTTTATCTGGTGTTCAAATTATTATCACAGCAAACCTGTCATTTTCAGCAGATGTTCCAATATACCTATATGCTTGAACCAATGTGATATAATGTACAGTGCCTTAAAAAAAAAAAAAAAATAAATAAAAAAAAAAAAATGTATTCATACCTTGAACTTTTCCACATTTCGTCATGTTACAACCAAAAAGCTAAATTTATTTTATTGGGATTTCATGTGATAGACCAACACAAAGTGGCACATAAATTGTCAAGTGGAAGGAAAACAATAAATGTTTTTCAACATTTTTTTACAAATAAATATCTGAAAAATGTGGCGTGCATTTGTATTACCGCAACCATGTTTCACGGTGGAGATGGTGTGTGCAGGGTGATGTGCAGTGTTAGTTTTCCACCACACAGAGTTTTGCTTTTAGGCCAAAAAAACTAAAATTTTGGTGTCATCTGACCATCTTCTTGCACGCATTTGCTGTGTCCCTATAGGCCAGATTTGTGGAGTGTGCGACTAATAGTTGTCCGGTGGACAGATTCTCCCACCTAAGCTGTGGATCTCTGCAGTTCCTCCAGAGTTACCATGGATCGCTTGGATGCTTTGCTGTTTAATGCTCTCCTTGTCTGGCCTGTCAGTTTAGGTGGACGGCCATGTCTTGGTAGGTTTGCAGTTGTGCCATACTCTTTCCATTTTCGAATGATGGATTGAACAGTGCTCAGTGAGGCTTGGGATTTTTTTTATTTTTTTAGAACCTAACCCTGCTTTAAATGTCTCCACAACTTTATCCCTGACCTGTCTGGTGTGTTCCTTTGCCTTTGTGATACTGTTTGTTCACTAAGGTTATCTAACAAACCTCTGAGGGCTTCAGAGAACATGAGAAAATGTGGAACATTTCAAGGGGTGTGAATACTTTTTCAAGGCACTGTATACAGTTTACCAATTCAAACATTCAGCACTCAAAACAGACCTATACTAAAGTGTAAGGCCTCATATGCACACAACACATTTTCTAAACTCTCCAAGAAGCCTTCTTCCTGGCAGCAGCGTTTTAGAAAAAAAAAAAAAGCCTGATGCTTGTAAAAACATAACGCGTTCAGCCGCGTCAGGCACTTGGGTGTTAATTTCACTAGTCAATATATTTTATTCTGGCTATTGAAATGAATTAACGCTAAACGTGCCTGGCATTAACGCACTTTTAGACACGTTTACAAGCGTTAAGCATTTTTTCTGTTCAAACGCTGCTGCTCCTGGACAGACTGGCAGTGTCTTTTTTTTCCTGCCTCTAAACTCTCCTGCCACTAAAATCTCTGCTGAAAGCCTATGTATGCATGGACACACAGGCTAACATGCAGGGAAGTTTAAAGGCAGGAACATAAAAAAAAAAAAAGCCAGAAGCCCCCAGGGGCAGCTGTATAAATATCCAGTGTGCATGAGGCCTTAAAGTTTTGCTCCAGCAATCTTTCCTGAAAGGAGTGCAGGTTGGTTAAACATATTTTTCTACAGGGATCATGTGACCAAATGTCTATGCTTTCAGCCACATGAGCAGCACAGAACAGAGCTTGGATCGGCATTTTTTGCAATTTATTTATCTTTTTGATCTTTAAGCTATCATTAGAGTATAGGTCTGCATTAAATGAGCCAAAACCTTGGTAGGAAGAAAAAACACAAGTCATACCAGTAGCTGTAGAGAAGTTGAGTTTATTAATGGTAAAGCAGATCCGAGCAGATGGTGCTCACACAAGAACACGAGGGAAAGGTGGGAGTGAATAGAAGTCTCCACACTCGCTAGACCCTGCTAAAGGAAGGATCGCCTGAAGGGTACCTTACCACCTACTATTTCTCTTTCCAGTCAGAGAGAACTGGCTTCTTCCAGGAGAATAAAACTGTGGACAAAACGTCCGGCCCCAAACAGTGTGCAACATGTATGTTCCATGTATGTAGTGCTGAGGGCACCAGGAGTTACCCCTGGCATACAAAGATATGCACTCACACTTATAGGGGGGGATCTCTATGACAATTCTGCGTAGAAGAACCATTGCTACTTCCTTCTAGATTGACACTTGAGGAAACTCTTGGTCTTTCAAGTCACATTTCTACCCGATTGCTTGTATATCCTGCTCACTCATCATAAACATCCTAGCTTTCCCACTGCTAGTGTGCAATGCTCTTCATGATGCCAAGTAGTAAAGAGGACAGAACAGTTCACGTTCATATTTTGTGCTATGAGCTGTGGCACTTACACCCAGCATTGCAACTTGATCCAATACTTCTGTCACCCCTCTCTAGATGAAAGGGACTTCCCCAAGAGGCAGAGTAAAAAGGGAAGGGGGCGGGGTGAAGAAAAAAAAAATAATAAAATTAAAAAAAAAAAACCTACAGCTGCAGTCTAGCTGCAAGAATGTCGAGGCTGTACAGCCAGCCTCGTCTTGCCCCTAAGTGCCCCACATTAAAAGCACCTCCCCAACTATCCCAGCACCCATCCTGCAACAGACAGCTTTAGGAGACATTGAGCGCGCACGCGCACACGCACACACACAAACACACATGACAATTAAGCAGGCAGGGAAAGACAGACACCAAAAGTAGATTAAGGACACTCAATGGGTACAAGCAAGCATCCATAACTGTGGCATAGACACTCAACCCCTCACCCATTTCCCACAGATGGGAAAGAAAAATGAAAGCCACGCAGTCAATCACACCTCCCCTTAGCCAGCACAAGCTGGTGGATGAGAGGGGACCAGATCCTCTGCCTTCTCTGATGGAGAGAATTCCTGACATTCGGCTGTAAATTGGATATGAGGGTGTTCTTTGTGCACCCACTACTTAGAAGTAAAAACTCAGATCCTGAAGGGAGGGTTCTTCCTGTAGTCCCTCGCCTGCCTTCACTGCTGGGGAATATTTGCTCTCCGTGTGTTAGGCAGAGGTTTGGGGGGTGCTGTGAGAGGCATGCACAAATAACGAGAAGGATGGGGGCACGATACCCCATTTCCCCCAAACACAAGAAGTCCCAAACTTCCTCTGGATGGGAACTTCCTGCTGTGTCCGTCAGGTAACTGTCGCCTGCGGGGCAGGGGGGTTTCAGATTTGGTGGGATATGCTGGACGCTCCCCCACACGCACTCCCCCCCAGATCGGTGAGGGGGGAGAGAGGGCTGCCCTCCTCAGGGCTCAGGACATGTCCTGTCCTGTGCTGCTAACCCGTCATGCCATAAGTCGCTGGGTTCTTCTCCCCTTCTCTCTCAGTGTGGAGGGTTCAAGGATCCCTGCCCTCTCTGCTGCTTTTCCTTTTGCTGCATCAGGAGCTGCTCAAGGGCTGATGGGCCAGGGTGCATCATTGTGGTTGACCAGATGGACTGTGGAGCAGAAAAACAAATATAAATTTTACCCCAAGTAGCATAAAAAAAATAAATAAAAAAAAACACAAATCAAAACCTACAACCACAAAGAGAAAAATGCTTGTGCCCATAACAAAACTTGCAGTACCGCACTTTGTAGTATACTTCTAAATGAAAGACGCTTTGGCCTCATGCACACAGGGATAAAAAGCTCCACTTTAACAGGCATTCAGCATTTCTTTATGCCTTTAAACACAGTTCAATGTTAGACTAGATCACACTGTGCATTAGGCATTTAGGAGGCATAAAAAAAAAAAAAAGCCCCGAAGCTGCATTCTAAGAGGGGCTTATAAGCATATATGCACATACACGCCTCAACGTGCACATGTGAGCAGAAATGTATTACAGTGGCTAGAAGAAATATTCTAGCCAGTAGAAAGTTTAAATGCCATACGCCTGCAAAAGCGTGCAAGTGCTCACCAAAACATGCAGTTTTTGCGCTTGAGTTTTCTGCCATCTCCTGGCAGAAAGATCCAGCGTAAATAAGAGTACTTTAAAACGCCTGTGTGCAAGAAGCCTTAAAGTAGATACAGTTTAACGTGGAAATACAAACAGAAATAATGCTTTGCTCAAAATGGTGACAAAAAAGTAACGTGAAAAATGTTGGCGGCTTACCAGATTTATGCGCAATTATTTTTACTCATATACAGCTTAAATTGGGCCGGTTATTAAAATGTATTCACATAAATACAGCACATAGCAGAATCAATGAATCATATTTCTTGAGTGAAAATTACCTTTCTTGCTATGAATAAAAATAAAATGCTGCTCCTGTGCTCCCTTATTTGACACAATGTCTAGGCAGTTTAGATGACCAGGTATCTGGCTACCAGAACTGTAGGCGTATTACAAAAATTAAAGACATAAGCTGGCAATACATGGATCTGAATTTGGCTGATTCAGTAGCAACCGACTGAATTTTGATCCATATATGTGCAGGGAGGTTGTATTGAAGTTGATCAACTTCAGTACAAAGCCTGTCTGGATTTGTTTTTCATGCGATCGCTGTCAGCGACTGTAGCAGCCGGCAGTGATCATTGTATTCTGATGGCTGGGAAACCTACTGCCGTCAAAAATACAACAGCTTCACAGGAGGGATTCCCCATGAACAATGAATGTGTTTATGGAGAAATCAAGCAATTTTATTTCTTTCAACCCATGCTTGAAAGAAAAAAAATGTGGTTAATGTGTGGCCTGCCTTACAAATCACAATGTCGCACCGTCTTTCAGGGGACCAGTAAATTACAACAGTGTGCTGAGCTACCAAGCAGGAAGCAAAGTCTGAGGATGCAATAGGCAAAAAAGCTAATAAAAAGACTACAGTCCACCTTTCAGTATTTACATTATAAAAAAAATAAAAAAAACGGATGCTGCAAGGGGAGCTTGATGTGAGATACACATTGACTAAAGGCTTTGACAAGGGAGAGCAAAGAGAGGTTTTAGAAAGAGTGGAAAAAGCCAAAGCATATCCCTTTGGAGTGCCTAAGGCCAAGTCCTGGTCAAAACCTGATTGTTAAAGCTTGAGATGTTTGTACCATTAGGCCTCATGCACACACAGCTTAAAAAAACGCTGCTGTTTTTTGGTAACTGATTGCAGGAAGGCTAGAATGCGGAGACTGAAGTGTGTGTTCCTACCAGGCAAAGGAGGATTTCCAAGTGCGATCTGGAAGTGTTTTTTCTTGCTTTCACCAAGGTCGGAATGACAGACTGTCTCTGAAAGTGGTTGTAAACCCTTACAATCCACTTTTGACCTATAAGACTTACCTTTAGCTACCCCAGATATCTCCTAAACCTGCACGGTTTAGGAGATATCCCCTGTATCAGCATATGCCGATGGCATTAGCACATGCTGATGCAAGGGATATCTCCTAAACTGCACTGAAGCAATGGCAAGTTCATGCTGTTCAGTGTGGCATTACCAGCGGCTCCCATGTGGGAGTGAGGCCATTGCGGCTCCAGCCAAATCACAACGCCGGAGCCCGCGATACCCGGAAGTAACTCTGGGAGTGGTGTCGTCAGCTGTAACGGTGTACGGGGACCCCTGCGTGGGCTTCAGTCGAAGGCGAGTATTGCATACTAGCGCATTAGGTCTTTGTCTTGCAGTTTTTTTTGTTTTGTTTTTTTGGTGGGTTTACAAACACTTTAAGACTTGGGCTTCAACAGCCATGCCTTTAAAGCCAGAAACTTAGAAGCAGGATGGAACAGTGGGCCCTAGGGCAGAGAGTCTAGCCTGTATGGAGGAGGCAGGGGTCATCTCCTAGTAATCAGAGTACGTCTGTGTACCAGGTTCTTCTTGGCCAGTTTGGTGCAAAGAAAATCACTGGCTTCTTCTACTGCTCTATCTTGTGGAGCAGATGAAATAGAATTTGCATTGGAGGGGAAAGGCATAGATATCGTAGTCCTGAACGGAGACCAGGGGATTATCAAAGCATCTGATGCCAGTACTAGCTTGGTCCTAAACACAGAGGTAATTTGTGGAAAAACAAATTATGACCGCTGTGTATATCAAGAGCTGCTCACATTATGTGCAGTCACGTCACATGAAACAAATCTATAAAAATAGTGACGTGCTCCTGAAGAAACCAAATAATAAATCAAAATCCCGTTGACTGCTTGTGTCTTGCATATATTCCTTTAAATGTAAATAAAGGTGTGTTTTACTTTAAAGGAACCAATATATCAAAATAGCCTAGTGCTAAAATGTTAATACCATGCTTTAATATAAATCAAGTGTAATAACAATATCATGAAGACCGTGCATTTACATGAACTTGCATATACTGTAACTTCATGTGCAAACTGAGTATAACTAAAAGTGAAAAACGTCCATATGTAAGGATTCAATAAATATTCCCAAAAAACGCAATTGTGTATGAGTCCTTTTTATATAAGCATAAAGTGCTCACAAATCTTCCATTGTGGCTTTAAAATTCTTGCATGCAATATTTGCACTATTACCACCGCAATATTGAAGGTGTGTGCTCAGCTTATGGGATGGACTCCACTATTTATATAAACAGATGGTCATATAAAAGCTTCAGAATAGCATAAGCTCCTTTCCAGGTACTAAACAACAAGGTTTAGATAAGGTATGTACACACTTGCGCATGTATTTTTACATATATTGCAAGAATTTAAGCTCTAGTCCTTCTCTTACTACTCTAGTGTACTTGGGTAGGCATGTCTGAGAAGAGGAGGCATGTTTTGTCTGCATTGTACACAGCCAATAAATGGGCACATACACATTCTAGGAGATGACACTAAGCTCCTCTCTAGGACCAAAGCTCCTGTTACATCATCCCCACCAGGAAAAGGTGACAACACTGCTGCAATTTCAGCAGTGGTTCTGCAGCACAGTCTCCTGGAAGAAAGGTGGAACCAGAAACTAACATTGTCACAATCACCAGGTACAGAGAGAGGCAAGTAATAACGAGAACAGCATTGGGGATTATAGAAATAGGAACATGGATGAATTTATTGTCCAAAAATGCTTTTTACCTAGAGATAAACTTTAACTAACCTTCAAGCTTTCCATCAGGGCAGCCGACGAGTCCTCTCTTGCATTACCCTGGGCTGCCCAGGCATTAGCACTGCTGGAATTATTTACTTGGCGCCAACTGTTCTCTGTGGATGGAGCCACAGACAGGTAGTCCAGTCCAAAGCCACCCATTGCTAAAAAACAGGGGCGAAAATACATTCAGCAAAAGGGAACAGCATAATTAAACTTTCAAGTGTGTCATAAATAACAGATATTTACCTGGTTTGTCGCTCTTCCACCGGTCAGCTGCTCTGCGATCTCGGCTATCTGGGGTTCCAATGGGCCCAAAGTTGGAAAAGGGCTGGGAAATGTGATTATGGGTGGGAGGAGAGCTGGGCAGGCTGCTTGGATTAGAGGAGTGAGGTGACTGGCTGGCTGGTGTAGAGTGATCTGTTGGAGAAAAAAAATAAAATAGTATTACATTTATATTGATAGATAGTATGTATAACTGCGCTCCCTTGTGCAAAATTCAAATGAACATGAATGACTATATATAAAAATTAAAGTGCATTAAAGCTAAACGTCAGTCATTTTATTCAACTTTCCATCTATCAAATCCTCCGCTCTTGTTGTTTTTAACTTTGGATAATAAAAATTTTTTTTCCTGCCAGTAAATACTTTATACAGCCCACTTTCTGTTTCTGGTAAAAAGCCTAGGCTTTCGACATCATGCACGGCTCTCTCTCTCTCTCGACAGTTTGACAGGAAGGGAGGGGGGATGAGTCATAAGAGGGTCAATGAAAGCTGCAGAGTTGGAGGCGTGCCTCTGTGTAAATTCAGGAAGCAAACAGGCAGCGGCTTCAGCTGCCTGGTTAACATTGTTGCAGCCAGAATCCGTGGAGGGAGATTTCTGCAGCATAATTTGCAAGTATAGAATCACAGTATATATAAAAATACTATGCAAAGTGGTTGGAGGGAAGCTTCAGAATGGCAAAGATGTTTTTATTACAAATTATGTGAGCAGACTGCAGTTCCTCTTTAAGTGCAATGTCCATAAATTTGCATATATAGTCATTCATATTCATTTGAATTTTGCACAAGGCAGCACGGCTATACATATTATCTATCACGTAAAGGTTAATTAACCTCAAAATGGGCAGCTCTGAAATTTACACAAATACATACAATATAGGATATAGTGGATATCAAACGATTGTGCAGGTAAGAGATTTTTCCCAATTGTGTTATCGCGATTACATTTAATCTGTGCTTTAAAAAGACAACACATTCATAAATAAGACAACATAAACAAGCAGTTGTCACATTGAACAGTTTGATGAACTCTGGCTAAAATTAAAAGAAGGGCTGATGTGATTAACTGTTTAGAATTTATGTACAATCCCAATTTCAAAAAAGTTGGGACTCTGTGCAAAATCTACATAAACACAGAATACAATGATTTGCAAGCCATGTTTTATTCATAATGAAAAAAAAAAAAAATAGATAACATATTAACCATTTCACTGTGATATACGTTGTTAAATTGGTACGTTCCCGCAAATTCGCCTTATGGGTGTGTCATCCCCTTTAATAGCCTCCGGGGGTCGCACACCGTGGCAGGGGAGCTGATGCGCGTGGCCGGCGGGTGCAGCCACCGCTGGCCACCCGTGATTGCCGGAACGAGAGCTAGAATGGGGATTTGTGTGTGAAAACACACAAATCCCTGGTCTGTCAAGGGAGAGTAGACAGATTGTTTGTTCCTACTACGTAGAAACTGCGATCTGTCTCCTTCCCCAGTCAGTCCCATCCCCATACAGTAAGAAACACTCAGTGGGGAACACAGTTAACCCTTTGCTCGCCTCCCCCCCTAGTGTCAACCCCTTTCCTGCCAGTGACATTTACACAGTAATCAGTGCATTTTTATAGCTCTGATCGCTGTATAAAATGTCAATGGTCCCAAAAATGCGTAAAAAATGTCCGATCTGTCAGCCGCAATGTCAGATTACTGCTAAAAATTGCAGTTCACCCCTATTTCTAGTAAAAAAAAAAAAAAAAAAAAATGTAATTTAAAAATATAAAAACGCCATAAATCTTTCCCTAAGTTTGAAGACACAATTTTTTTATGTAAACCAATCAATATACGCTTATTGCGATTTTTTTTTTTTTTTTTTTTAACCAAAAGCATGTAGAATAATATATTGGCCTAAACTGATGAAGAAATTTGTGTTTTAAAAACATTTTTGGGGATATTACAGCAAAAAATATAGTTTTTTTTTTATGATTGTCGCTTTTTTTGTTTATAGCACCAAAAATAAAAAAGGCAGAAGTGATCAAGTGGGTACAATGTCACCCAACTGCGCAATTGTCAGTTAAAGTGATTGACCCACAATAAGTACGCAGATTAACTTTTTAAATTATATAATGAAAAAAATGCGAATCATCATAAACACAAAATTCTATTTCTATATGCTACATGTTTATCCCAAGTTTTATCAAAGAAGAAAAGGCTTGGATGGAGAGACACTGGCTACATTCATCTACAATCTACATACGAATGCACTGGGTTGGTGAGCCACGCCTTCTCTTCTCATTGATAATGCTCTTACACCTCTGAATGGTGTACCGATGCCAGCATCTTTCACTGCAATCAGGGGGGAGCTCTGTCTCAGCTTAGAGTAGCACTGCAAGTTTAATTTTTATCCAAAGTTTTGTTAACTCCATTCACAATGTCACTTACCCGAGCTGGCTGGAAGAGATGGAGACCAAGGTTTACCCTCAAACAGGGAGTAAAGCGATGTCTCCTGCTGTCCAAAAGGTGGACACGACTCCGGCTTTGCGCTGCTGCATGGTGGTTTGCCGTACACCTCATTAAACACGCTGTTACTCGGGAACCTCTCCTGCAGAAATCAGATTAAAGAAAGGTTAAAGTACTAGATACAAAACCTGGATGAGTCTAAACATCTCCTGACTCCTCTAACACATGTCCAAATGCCCTCCCCTTACCTGGCTCAGTGAAAATCCAGTAAGTGAGAGGAAAGAGGGGGGCTGGGATATCAGCTCAGATGGCTTTTCCAGAAGAGACTTCTCCAAAAGAAAGAGAAAGAGAATTCACTGCCAGATCCAATTATAGTGGCATGAAAAATGCAATCTGGTATTATTGCATAATCTGGGTGGGATTTGGTGGAAAATGGACTTAAAGTAAGACCAGAACATCTCGCCAAGGTCTCAGGTACTCGTGATGGATGACATGTGACTATCGCCTACCTCACAGGTCATCTTTGAAAACTAAGAGGTTGACTAGCTGTAACAGTCCTACATTATGCACACATTTACATACCCTTTTGGCAAAAATGTCAAAGCAAGATTGAGTTTAAAGAAGAAAAAAAAAATTCTGACTTGCCTGTATATTCCATATCTGAGTACAAGATGTATAGTCAGATACCAGGTTAAATGTAGTTAACTTCAAGTGACTGGACACTGGCAAAAGTTTGCTGATAATGCCCCCAGTGCACCCTCCTATAACTCCTCACTCCATGGAACTTCCGTTTTGAAGTAAGAAATAGAGCAAAGGGAGCCGTGTTGTGTACTTGAAGATATGGAATTTACAGAGGAAAAAAAATAAAAAATTCTCATTACCTTAATCCTATAGTACAGGACAGAAGAAGTGTAATCAGACCATGGGCCACCCCCAAGCAATAATCTAAGGTGTGGGCAACAATAGCAAACAAGCCAGAAGGGTCAACCAACCCAAACCTTTCAGATGAAAACTTGAAACACCTTGTGACTGAAGCTCACATCAGCAGAGGCCAGGAGATACACCTAGTAAAACATTGAGAAGGTATAAAGAGAAGACCAGGTAGCAGCTTTGCAGACCTGCGAAAGGGATGTTTGATGCTAAAAAGCGCAAAAAAAAAGAGTAACTGAGCTGAAGTGGGCCTTGATAGGGAAGGGAGGAACCCTTTCATTGAAGACATTAGCTGCCTGAGCCACCTAGCTATGGTGGAAGAGGAAGCAGGATGACCCTTTTTGGAACCTTCACTGATGGCAAAAAGGAATTCGATTTTCGGAAGGAAGATGTTGAAGTTAGGTAAACCATAACTGCTCTGGCCACATACAA
The DNA here is from genome assembly GCF_037356315.1 of Lithobates pipiens. Taxonomy (NCBI): domain Eukaryota; kingdom Metazoa; phylum Chordata; class Amphibia; order Anura; family Ranidae; genus Lithobates; species Lithobates pipiens. Next base: position 265,891,905 of record NW_027507785.1, on the reverse strand, counting down.
TTGGAGCGTCATCTCTTTAGCATGCTTAAAGGTAGGACGGAGGGAAGGGAGGATAAAGGAAGAGATCTTGGGAACAACGGAAGGTCTGAGGACCACCTTATCTCTGTGTAAAATAAGAAAAAGTTTTGTTTACAAGAAAGTGCTCCTGCTTGGAAACATGCCCGGCAGAGGTAATGGTCACTTTACTGGTGAGATCCCCCAACGGAACATCACAGATCGGTTCAAAGGGAGGTCTTTAAAGAACGAAAGTACCAGATTTATATCCCAGTGAGATACTGTGGGGCAAAGTGGGGGGATGAGCCACACCTTGTAAAAAAGGTCTTAACAAAAGTGTTAAGCCAAAGGCCTTTGGAACAGAATAGACAGGGCAGAAACCTAAGAGACAGATGCTAGTCTAGAGCAGACCAGAGGGAGGCCAGGATGCAAGAAAAAATAAATAAAAAAAAAAGATTCCAGAGTATTGAGCTGCCTTGCTTTTGTACCTGCCAAAACAGGCCTTACCAAGTGTGATGGTTGATCTTACAAGGAGTACATTTTCCCACTTTGATTAAGGTGGGAACGACAGAATCAGTAATGCTCCTGGCCCTACGATTCCTCGAATATTGAATCTATTGCAATTGTACTGTCTGCCTCAATTTTGTAAAGTACTATGCAAATGGTGCTATATAAATCCTGTTTAATAGTAATTTTTTAGGGCCAAAGTCTCAGTCATGACATTAAAGCCAGCTGTCTGGCTTCTATAAAAGAGGCCAAGGCTCATCTGACAGTAGTCCAAGTATGTTCTGTGTACCAAGTTCTCTGGGACAATCAGGGGCAATTAGGATCACTGGAATCCATTATCCTATCTTGCAAAGCAGTTGAGATAAAAGCTTTACTGGAGGAAATACATAAACCAGCCAAAAAAAAACGGGGTCCAAGGAGTCACCGGCTCACTGTAGAAAGCATTTGGCATTAAGCCTCAGCTTGTGTCCCATAAAATGCAGAAGGTCAACAGTCTGCAGAATCCTCTTGCATGTCCACCTCAACTTCTTTAAAGAGGTCAGGAGGATCAAGGACATATTTCTGAATAAATTCAGGTGGTGAAGAGGCAGAAGGTGCTTTGGGGCCTTGGAGACAGAAGGCTTCAGAAAGGCAGACCGTTTCCCCCCCAAAAAAATCAGAAATCGCTGTAGTAAAATCTGCTTTAGTCAGATATGCCTAAAATGGAGCTAGAATTAGAGGACGTGAGCCATCCTAATATGGGGCCTTACTCCAGTGCAAGGCAACAGGTATCACCATGATCATTGCATGGTTTTCCCGTGTACTGTCTATAATCCAAATACTTTTAGGTCCCTATTTCTCAGCTCCTCTGTGCCTGGTCTATGTGACTGCTGAATGAACCCCCCTTGAAGTACTCACATTGGATGCAGAATTAAGCCCTCCTTCACAATGAATATGGGTTTGAAATTGTGCGACTTCAGCTGAAGCCACACAGATTTAAAAAGCAGCATGTCCATGCGACTTCTGGTGCAACTTGAAAGACATCTGTGCTGCTTCATGCAAGGATGTCCATTAAAGTCGCACCCAAAATCAGCAAAAAGTAGTGCAGGAACTACTTTTGCAAATTGGAACAGCGCCGGACAGTTGTCATTGCACTGATTGGGTCAATAGGATGCTATTTGAACCTGTCAAATCGCATGACAAAATGGTTCAGTGTGAACGAGGGCTTAAGGATATTTGCTTGTCTGGGAAAGGAGCCGGTATAACCCAGGCACTGACCGATGTCCTATGTCTCTTGAGAAGGAGGTACTGAGGGGCAGACATGGTTCTTGCGTTCAGAGTAAATGCCTCAATTCTAAGGCTTTTGCAACTACATAACTACCCAAGTGGCAAAGTGTGTGGAAACAAACCCACCAAATTCAAAAAGGTAAATACTTTGACATTTTACAGTGCCTGGATGCCATGGGAATGGACCACAGCCAATGACCATTATAGCACCCTGCAACTAACTACCTGTGAGACCTGAGGCAATAAGCGGTTGGATCTTGATAGAAGTGTCAGTTGAGATGAAGAAAAAAAAAAAAAATGAATAAGAAAACTTCAGGAGGACAAGAGGTCCATCACCTATGGAGAGTAGCAAAAAAAACTGCAGCCCCATGGATTGGGTGGGGTTATGTGAGGGTACACCGAGGTGGGGGGGGGTGTTCCCAGCAAAGCTTTCACCCGTGTCAAATTGCCTAAACCTAGCCACTTATAACCCATGGTCTATGACTACACATCCTATACAATTAAAAAGTTTTGTTATGAAAAAGCTTTCAGCCCTCTTCACCCCAAGACTACATACACCTCACTGACAAAACTAGGCTCAGAGCTTAAAAACCACTGCACTAGACTGTTGAATTTCCAACACTTTTGACATCAGTAACACATTCTAGCTTGTAAAGATCAAAGCAACTTTTTAAATTTTATAATGGGCCTTATTTATGAAAGTAGAGGAGACTTTCTCATTGCCCACTGAAGTGCTATTATTCTTTTACTGGAAACTAAAACAGAAGACACCATGTACATATATAAAGGTTCAATCCATATTTTTCTAATGCAACCCAAAAAAAAAAAAAAAAAGTCTATGTTGCCCAAAGCAACTGGATTCTAGTTGTCCATTTCCCTTGAGACTATGACTGGTTATGAGCTACACAAAAATGTTTATCTTCCATAACCTTCTGTAAAATAAGGTCTAATATGTATATTACCACTTAGAAAATGCTAATGGAAAACTATGCTGAGAAATATATGCAGACTGCCATTTCTAACCTTCTATGACTTTAATACTCTAGGTTACCAGTCTTTTTCATGCAGCAGAATATCTAAAAAAAGAATATAGGACGACATACAACATGTTTACCATAAACTCAAGGACAATGAAAAAAAAAAAAACGTACTGTCTGGTGGAATCTGGTTTATTATACAAACCTGGATCATGAATTGAACTCTATTTAGATCAGTGTTTCTCAACCATGATTCCATGAAAACTTAAGTTTTTTTTTTTTCTTTACTAGTAATGGCGGCGATCTGCGATTTTTATTGTGACTGCGACATTGTGGGGGACCCATCGGACATTTTTGACACATTTTTGGGACCATTGTCATTTATACAGTAATCACTGCTATATAAATGCAGTGATTCCTGTGTAAATGACACTGGCAGTGAAGGGGTTAACCAGTGGGTGGCAGTGTAGGGGTTAAGTGTTCCTAGGGGTGTGTTACTAACTGTGGGGGGGTTGGGCTGTCATTTAGTGTACACTGATCTCTGCTCCAATCACATGGAGCAGAGATCAGCGTCACTAGTTGCTAGGCAGAATGGGAAAATGTTGTTTATACAGCATTTCCTCCATTCGGCCGCTCCGTGAGACGATCGCGGGGATGCCCGCGGCGATAGAGTCCGCGGGTCCCGCGACCGGACTCACGGGGGTCCCGACCAGCGCGGGAGCGCGCCGCCGGCGGCGCGCTCCCGATGGCACGGCGGCAACGAATATTGGACGTACATGTACGCCAATATGCCTGCCCGTGCCATGCTGTCGACGTACATCGTCGTGCGCTGGTCGGGAAGTGGTTAAGTGTAAGGAGCATTTTTTCCACTGACCACCACATTAATGTATACAATGGTAGATCTAGTCATTTCTAGCAGGAGTTTTCCAAGACCGGAAAGTTACTTAAGCACTCGCTGACCAGTTATACGGCGGCAGGTCGGCTCGCCTACGCAAATCACTGTATGGCGGCTCGGCGCGTGTCTGCAGGTCGGGTGTACTCTATGTTCGTCGTTGAGCCACGATCACAGAAAAGGGGATGTGCCAATGTAAACAAGGTGAATCCCCGATCTGACAGGGGACATGACAGCGCTACTGTCGGGAACAGTGATCTATGTCATGTCCCTGCCAGCCCATCCCCCCTACAGTTAGAACACACCCAGGGAACACATTTTAACACCTGGATTGCCCTGTTAACTCCTTCCCTGCAAGTGCCATTTTTACATTGATCCTTGCTATAAAAATGCAGTGATCAATGTCATAATGTCACTGGTCCCCCAAAAAAAGTGTCATTTGGGGTCATATTTGTCCGCCGCAATGTCGCCACCATTACTAGTAAAAACAATAAAAAAAATATATAATAAATAAGAGTCCCTAAATCTATCCCATAGGTTGTAGACGAGATAAGTTTTGCACAAACCAATCAATATACGCCTATTGCGATTTAGTTTTTTTACCAAAACTATGTAAAAGAATACATATTGGCCTAAACTGATGAATATATATATATATATATATATATATATATATATATATATATATATATATATATATATATATATATATATATATATATATATATATATATATATATATATATATAATATATATATATATTATAGCAAAAAAAAAAGAATATATATATTTTTCCCCCCAAAATGGTCGCTCTTTGGTCATAGAGCAAAAAATAAAAACCGCAGAGGTGATCAAATACCACCAAAAGAAAGCTCTATTTGTGGGAGAAAAAGGATGACAATTTTGTGTGGGTACAGCGTCGTACGACCGCACAATTGTCAATTAAAGCCACGCAGTGCAGCTTCCCAAAAAACGGCCTGGTCATTAAGTAGGCAAATCCTTCCAGGCCTGAAAAAGGTTGTGAAAGGCTGGTTTAGATGTTTAATCTCCACAACCAAGTTACTGCTACCACACAGGCCCTAGTTAGATACTACTACAGGTATGCATTGACCCACCTATAATGCCCTCATGTGAATCAATGAAAGAACCCCTTAGGGAAAAGAATTGCACAAAGTTTTATTAGAAAACACTGTCCCATAGGCTGTTGTATGGGGTAGGCTTTCTATACTTTTTTTTGTTTTGTTTTTTAGGAGGCAGAAAGCTTAGGGTGAAATGAGGCATCAGCTTGGAGCAGTGATCTCCAAACTGCATCCCTTTGCTTGCTTTTATCTGGCCCTTAGGGTGCCAATTTAGCCACAGACACCAATGATGGGGCACAGTTCCTCCCAATGACACCAATGATGGAGGATTTTTTACACCCACTGATGCTGGGACATTTTGTACTCCCCATGGTCATAGCCCAACCCTCCTAAAGTCTGAAGAGCTTTAAATTGGCCCTTTGTTTAGAAAGTTTGGAGACCCCTGGCTTAGAGAATCGTGTGGGACCCCATTCAAATAGAGCTAGAGACACAGCTGTGTGACCATGGTGTATGCGTGTTCATCTTTACAGGAACCAATTTTTTAATAGCACCACTTTATAATACCTCATCAGTTATAAAATAAAAAAAGTAGTACTTTAATATGACAAAATTATTTAGTAACACCAACATCTACATGTGACATGTTGCAGAAAAAACAAACAAAAAAGACATGATAGGAAGACAGTAAGCAGAAGAGGAGAAAGAGTCCACCACACTGAATACATACAAAGAGGCTTCGTCCAGGGAGAGTGGCCAGAGGGCCGAGCAGAGCTGGGTACAGATCAGGAGGAGGGGAGAAAGCCAGCTCTTCCTCCTCCTCTAGAGCAGCCAGACTCTTTAACAGGTCCGGGGGCAGGAGAGGGGAACGCTTGGGTTCCTAGTAAGAGACAGGCAGAAAAAAAGGAAGGGAGAAAAAAAAAAAGGAGAAAAAGCAGAAAAATAAAATGGAGAGAGAGTACGATAGAAAAAGTTATACAAAACAAAGAAATTGATGAAAGGGCACATTCTTGGAATAGAAGAAAATGGCAGCACAGCATCATAAAGTATACTATCTATACACCAACTTAGTATCATCCTTAGCTTCTAATATGGTAGCGGTTTAGGGTTCTTTGTACCACAAAGACTAAGCTGCATCATATAAAGAAGCGGTTCACATCTAGACAAGAAAAGTATACAAGTCATCTTGCTTTTTTAATAGTCATTAAAAAAGGAAAGAAGTTTGCTCTGTGTACTTTTTGCTATGCTTTGGATAGTGTGGAATTTGGACTTTGGATTTCCTGGTAAAATTGTAGCACAATCTGTTTACCATTGGGGAAATGATCCATTTTCTATTCCAGTAATGATGGTCAATGAGACTAGAAGAGAAAAAAAAATCTCCCTAATGGGGATACAGGCAGTAGTAAAAACTCTTCCCAAACCTCCCTTCAAGATTTACATCTCTGTCAAGATTTTATTTGTCTGCAACCCCTTTGGAGAGATTTATATTAAAGGATAAGTTCACTTAAAAAAAAAAGTGTGTAAAAAAGTGCATTTATTATTTGTTGTTGCAGGAGCCCATCAAGCACTGCACCAGTGATCAGCAGATATGTCGGTCTATCAGCTTCCTCAAACCTCCTACGAGGAAGCCGATGCATTCTGACAGAAAATCTCAATGCAAGGTGCAGCACTGTTGTAGTTCAGTTTTCCATTCACAGAGGACTGTGAATGAGTGTGGCAGCAGACACAGGGAGAAGATTCCCGGTCTGTGGTCACAGCAGAGGGGCTGGCGCCGGTGCATTGATAACATGTTACACCCTGAATATGGGTGTAACATGTTATGAAAGGTGAACTTATCCTTTAATGCCTGTCCTAGTGACCACTGCAACAGAAAGTGGGAGCAATCTCCCCAATGAGAAAAAAAGGGTTCACATCTACAACTGAAAAGTTCTGGCAGCATTCACATTGAGTCTCATGCAGAGCAGGATAGCAACAGTTTGCTCCTAATGCAGATACAAAATACTACTGTGAACATTCTTTTGGCTTGGTGTTCTCTGATATAGCTAGGCAACAGCATAAGAATACTACATTGTTTAAAGATTAACTTCAGACAAATGAGAAAGGAAACTTGGAAACAAAACAAAATTGGAGCAATTATGTATTTGTTAAAAAGTACTACATTTTTAAATGCGACTCTGAATTTGTCTTGAAATCCTCCTGTAATCCCCTGTATAGCATCACTGAGACTGGGAGAGAGCAAGTCGACATTAACTGCCAAGCAAGCTCAGCTGAAGTGCACAAGTACAAAGAGTAAACATTATGGCAGGAGAGAGCCAAAAGGTGATAATTAAATTTTCCTTTACTGTCTAATCAGCAGATTGGGGATATATTCTTAAATCAACTGTGCTGTTACAATCAATGTGCAAAGCCTAGAGCCAGGTACACACTGAGTTTTTGTCAATTTAATTCATTGGGCTAAATTGGGGACGCGTCTAGCCCCCCCCCCCCAAAACACTCAGATCAGTGCTCTCAGCCATTGGCTAAAAACGCTGATTCGGAGCCGGTCGGCTGCTTGTTTTCCAGCATGCTCGGCCAGCTTCTGTGGGGCTCGACGCCATATACGTGTCGAATGTCGGACGTTTTTTAGTATTGCTCGAGTATTGTCAGGGTATGCATTGCAGAGTATTGTCAGGGTATGCATTGCAGAGTATTGTCAGGGTATGCATTGCAGAGTATTGTCAGGGTATGCATTGCAGAGTATTGGCAGGGTATGCATTGCAGAGTATTGGCAGGGTATGCATTGCAGAGTATTGGCAGGGTATGCATTGCAGAGTATTGGCAGGGTATTGCTCGGATGGCTGTGGCTGCCATCCGATTTCTCCCCTCCACTGTACAGATCAGTACAGAGAGGGGAGAGAGGAACCGGTGTCATCATGACGCCGGTTTGTTTACAGGTGATCGCTCCGTGACGGAGCAATCACATTGTAAACGCCGACGGGTGTAGCAAGATGGCCGCTGCTTCGGAACTAGGCTAAAGCCACGGCCTTTCCTAAGGCCGAGACCATGGAGCACTCCGCGGATCGCGGCGCGTGTCGATCCGAGCGGGGTGACCTGTTCGGATCGCAGATCGGTGCCAATCCGTTGCACCCCCACCAAACATGTATTGCTTCTGGATTATATAACTGCAGAAATGGAGTTCAGTGGGAATATGTGCCTATTCAGTCAAAAGAGCATTTTTGAGGTCAGGTACTAAAGTTGGACAAGACGACCTGGCTTGAAATTGAGTAGGGTTCAAGTCAGGACTCTATGAAGTCCATCTACTTTCTCCACACAAAACCTCTCTATGGACCTAGCTTTATGCACGGGAGCACAGTCATCGTAAAAACAAACAAAAAAAAAAAAACGGCCTTCATAAAAGGTTGGATATATAACACTTTCTGAAATGTTACTGAACTATAAGCTGTTCCCATCAATGGAAACACCTAAACACAATCATTTGCAGAGCATTCTATATACTTTGGCCATACTTTGGTGTAAATCGTAACCTGTCATTGTGAATCTAATTTGGACAAAACCAAATTTAACCAGATCAGCCAGAAAAACATGTTCCGAGGGTGTGAAAGTCACGCCCTTGCATTGTAAACTCTGTTCTGTGCATGTAGGGAAGGAAGAGAGATCAAGGCAAATTCACAGCCATAAACTGGAAAGAAAAAAAAAATAAAGAAAGAGAAAAGTTAAGATAGAGGATGGCAGGAAGGAGGTTGATGGATCATGAAAGTTTTTGCAGACCCGAACACATTTCTTACCTCAAACGGCAATCTAGTCACTGCATCCTGGCCTGTACGATAGCCAGTAGGCTGGCGCTGGCTCCTTTGGTTATTAACAGACTGCTGTGCCAAGAAGCTTCGGTTGTCATTTAGATTGTAAGAACTTTGGTCCCCCCAGTAGAAGTCTGAAATCTTCATTTCAGCAGAGCTGTGGTTATATGTATCCATATGGAAAGGCTTCACCTTCTTCTCCAGAGGCTGCTGCATGACCGGGTGCTGCAGGCACTGCTCCAGCATGCTCATAGGCTCAGTGGGCAAACGGCCATCCATGAAGTAGTTCTGCTTCATGGTTGGAGGCATCAGTTTTCCCAGAGAGTTGGAGACTTGAGGATTGTTCCATAGCTGCTTAGAAGGGTCTGCTGCCTGTGAGTACTAAGAAACAAAAAGACTTAATGCAAGAGGAAAACATTAAACTGCACACAGTTATATTTTGAGTCAAATGCGGACGGAAAGCTACCAAATTGCCAATAGTAGTCAGCATTAGAAAAACTAGTATAAAGCACTACTAACTAGAAGACATGCTGTGCTAAGTAGCAAGCTTCTTACATACTAATACTTTGACATAATATCTAATAAGAAGAGAGGCAATTTTCTTTTACAGTAACTTTAAAAAAGTAACTTCAGCCAAATGTTCTTCTTTACCTATGTGGGCATGTGTAATATAAACACACTATATTGCCCCATACACACTATCAGATTTTCTGCTGATTTTTTTCCTTCAGGTTTACCTAAACCATGTAGTGTAAGAGCCTGCCTGATTGCATACACATTGAAACTCCTAAAGGTTTGACCTCATATTATATGGTTTTGGTAAATCTGATGGAAAAATTCAGCAAAAAAAACTGATAGTGTGTATGGGGCTTATATATTTATTACACATATATACATACACACACAGGCCACTTTATTAGGTAACGGGTTGGACTCATTTTTGCCATCAGAACTACCTTCATTCTTCGTAGAATAAAGTCACCAAGGTGTTGGAAACATTCCTCTGAGATTTTGGCCCATATTGACATGATAGCGTCATGCAGTTGCTGCAATTTGTCAGTTGCACATCCATGATGCAAATCTCCCATTCCATCCCACATCCCATAGGTGCTCTATTGGATTGAGTTTTGGAGTCCATTGGAGAACAGTGAACTCATTGTCATGTTCAAGAAACCAGTGGTGAGATGATTTGAGCTTTGTGACATGGTGCATTATCCTGCTGGAAGTGGCCATCAGAAGATGGGTACACTGTAGTCATAAAGGGATGGACATGGTCAGCAACAATACTCAGGTAGAGGCTGTGGTATTTAAACAATGATCAATTGGTATTAGGGGCCCAAAGTTCGCAAAGAAAATATCCTTCCACACCATTACACCACCACCAGCCTGAACCATTGATACAAGGCAGGATGAATCCATGCTTTCATGTCGTTTACGCAAAATTCTGACCTTTCCATCTGAATTTCGCAGGTGAAATGGAGACTCATCAGACCAGGTAACATTTTTACAATATTCTATTGTGCACTTTTGGTAAACCTGTGCGAATTGTAGCCTCAGTTTCTTTTTCTTAGCCGACAGGTGTGGAACACGGTGAGGTCTTCTGCTGCTGTAGCCTATCTGCTTCAAGGTTCGATGTGTTGTGCATTCAGAGATGGTATTCTGCATACCTTGGTTGTAACGAGTGGTTATTTGAGCTACTGTTACCCATCATCTCAAACCAATCTGCCCATTCTCCTCTGACCTCAACAAGGCATTTTCATCCACACAACTGCTGCCCACTGAATATTTTCTGTTTTTCGGTCCATTCTCTGTAAACCCTAGATATGGTTGTTTGAAAACCCCAGCAGATCAGCAGTTTTTGAGATACTCAGACCAGCCGTCTGGCACCAACAATCATGCCACGTTCAATGTTGCTTAAATCCCCTCTCTTCCCCATTCTGATGCTCAGTTTGAACTTCAGCAAGTTGTCCTCACCATGTGTAGATGCCTAAATGCACCCATTTGCTGCCATGTGATTACCAATTAAACAGGAGTACCTAAATAAAGTGGCCAGTGAGTATACACACATTATAATTATATTATTATTAATATATATATTATATATATATACACATACACACACACACACACACACACACACAAATATGAACAGGTCTCATATCAGATTTTAATTTAAGTTGGACAAAGTTTTGTTGATGGCATACTAATGAATTACGAAATAATGGCAACATTGACAGTTTGACGCTCAATTGGTTCAATGCCAAATGCAACCCTTAAATTGAACACACCAGTGAGACAGATGGCGCTGGCATATGCAGCAACTTAAAAGTCAAAAGTGCACACCCCTCCCACTCAACTCCTTCATGAATTAGTTATGTGCACATCACTGTTAAAATTTAAAAACGCAAGGCAGTTAGAGGTCATGTACATTAATCTTATGTATACCTAGGTTTAGTTACAATAAAATAAAAATTTACACAGTGCAGCCGTTGGTTGTCAATTATGTTACAGTTTAGACAAGCCTCAGCTACCATATAAATTAAATTTTAGTAAATACCTGAAGATTGTGGTGATGTGGGTTCTTGCCCAGTCCTTGTATAGGTTTAGTGGGAGACTGCTGCTGCTGTTGTTGCTGCTGCTGCTGTTGCTGCTGCTGAGCCATTGCTTGAATCTGTAGCTGTGCTGCAGTCTGATTGCTGGGCTGAGTAGGAGAATTGGACGGAGCCTGTGTTTGTGGCTGATTGCAAAGTGTTCCTTGGTTTCCTGACCCTGGACCCGAAGGACGCTGCTGACTGTATGGAATGTGGGACTGTTTGCCAGGAGGACCCTGGTTTCCAGCAGCTGAATGAGATGAAGGTTGCAAGAAGGATCCTGGAACATTGACCCCAGGAGGGAAGGTATAGCCAGAACTCATGGTGAATGCCACGGGTGGTGGGATGACATAGGCAGGAGGAGGAAAACCTAAAAAGAGGAAAAAAGTCCATAATAAGTGACTATTGGGAGAGCTTGAAGGCTGCATAACCAACACACACAAAATAAAAAACGTATGCACAGCACATGAACTGACCAGGCCGGCTAGGTAAGGGTGGGAAAGCTCCAGGATGGTGGATCGGTATGAACTGGGTGTTGGCGCTAGGACTAGATGTTGGCGTCACTGGCGTCTTTCTTGCCTCAGAGACTGGCGTTTTCACCTGAAAAAATAAATAAAAATAAAATAAAAAATAAAAAGATAATCCTATATTAGAAGGATGTTTCCCACCTCTCACAGCCCCCTTGGTAAACAGTAGCAGGATCCCTGCCCATTTTTTTTCTTGTGCAATTCAGCAGTGGGATCAGATGCAAGATCCCCCATAGATTAAAACAAAAGTATGATGCATTTTTACTGTGCACGATTTCTGTTTTAAACAGATTTACTTATTTGCCACTAGAGGGAGCTCAATATTTCACTGCAGTCACTACTGCTTTGCTTAGAGTATATGTAAATCCAATCACTAAATCAACAAATAAGAGAAATACAGCCAAAGCCTATTTGGCTGTATTTCCCCTGTGGATCACAGGAGTGCAGTTAGTTTTGCAATCCTGTGACCCAATATTTATTTCCCCTGCTATTTCAGTGTGGATATGATTGGCAATGCCGTCCAATGCACCACAACTCTGGTGTGAAATGGCCCTAAAACTGTATTTTGCTATCGTGTTACAATGCCTCATTTTAGCAGCAGGTGGTACTTGCAAGCAAAAATTATAAAAGAAGCCTTCTGTCCTAAAGAAACTGGGGAACTGCACGAGGTGAAAGTACCCGCTTTTTACGTCACAGAAGGGTCTTAAAAAAAACAAATAATTCTTGGAAATCACCTTTAAAAGGTCATATGTGAAAACAAATCTAGGAACAGACAATGTCAAATAATATTTAAAGATACGGGCTCAAAGGTGGTTTCCTGGCAATATAGTGAGTTCCTGACTTGGTAAAGTTATGCTTAAAGACTTTGCATGCTTTTTTTCTACTATTTTTAGGATTGGTGGGCTACTGCCACAATGTGCAAGTATGCACAGCATCCTTTATTATTGCACAACTAGGTCTAGTGTGCCTTCCTCCAGCAATGCAATATTTAGCACCTCGCCTTGCCACTGATATCTTTCTCCTGGTCGTCTTCCAGATCCTGTGTTTTCTGCCTCCACAACTGGGAAACAATTGATGAAGCAAGTCCTGCCGCATGCGCCCTGAAGTTGCATCATGCTGGCACGTGGAATAAAATGTTAGGCGCAAAAGGAAGAAGTTTGACAAAAAAATACTTTCTACCTCTTCAGCGTTAAAAAAAATAAATAAAAAAATACCACCTTCTACCACACATCAAACTCAAGGCTATGGGAAGAATCTGGCCCACCAGGCCATTTCATGTAGCCCTCGCATGCAGGGCTTTTTCAGCTAGAACGTAGAGGAGTGGTGCATGTAAAGAGGGGGGCAGTGGGACACGGATGTGAAGTGGGAAAATTTTACTGACTGGACCTCCATAAATTTTAATTCAATACCCCCGCTTTAGTACATAAATCACTGACCCAAAGCATGCAGTCAGTCAAATTCCATGATACCAGATATACATATAAAGCCTGTGCTTGAACTGGCAAAAGCAAGCCAGCAATAGCAGCATCCAGATTTCTATCCTTTAACTGCAGTTGAAATCCAGAACCAGGCTGTACTGTTTATCAAGGATACAAATCCTGTGGCAGGTAGATCGTTTACACACATTTAAACTGCTTAATTAGCCACTTGCTTTGAGTTAGGCTTTCAGGAGTCAGCCAAAAGAAGCTTTCACAAAGGAGTAAGCAGACAAATGTTATGTGCCAATCTCTAGGGCATACTTTGCCTCCGTGTTTTTTTTTTTTTTCAGACCTACTACTACATAGCTTCCAGGGCTCATCTCCACTGAGACACATACCTGTACAGCAATGCTCTGCTTTGCAGGTTCCTGGTTTTTGTCAGCAGCAGTCTTCTTGGGCTCATTCTTCCTTTTGTTGTTATTTTCCTTCTTGTTACCTATAGCATTCATGCCCTTGTTATAATCCCTTTGTTCCTTGCCAGCATTCACCGTTCTGGTGTAGCTTCGTGCTGGCAATTCCCGGTTTACTTCCTGTGGTTTAATGTTCTCTTTGAAAGTCACCACTGGCTTTTCAGAGGATTCACAGCTCAGGCTACGCCCAGTGGACAGTACAGATTTTAAGCCAGGGCTCCCTTCAGATCTTTGATTTTCTGCATACTTGTCATGTGGAGAGGACCTGTCCTCTGCATCAACTGCATCTTCAATCATTAATTCTGGAATATCCGTGGAGAAAGTCATTTCGCCATCAACACTGCGACACTGCATAAGCCTGTCAAAGAAAATATGTTATATGTTAGCATTTGACACTTCATATTGAAGTTTATATTGACCAACTTCAAAAGGGAGACTCAAATCTCCTTTTAGTAATATATCCATGCAAAACAGAGGGATTACTTCCCACAGATCTCCTGGATTTTAGACAAATGCCAAGCAATCACCAGTTCTCCAGAGACCTTCTGTTGCAGCGCAATAATAAAATACTGCGATTCCAGGTGGAACTTTAGGTTGTTTAACACTGTACACAACTGCAGAATGGTTTCAGGCAGCTGTACAACAAGGATGCCAGCTTCCATATTTATCTCTGTACAGGTCTACCTTAATATTGTTCTAGAAATCTGAAAAGTTATATATAAAATAGAATACATGCAATGTATCAGAATCTAGAATGAGCCTGGAAGCAACACATAAAACATTCCTACTGGTTTCCGTTTTCCCTCTCCCTGCCCCCAAAACGCTAATGGAGCTGCGATCTACACTTAAGGCCCGTACACACGATTGGACTTTTTGACAACAAACATGCAAATTAGCTGTTTTGAGGCAACATCCGACCGCGCGTACGCTCCATCGGACAAACTTTTTCGGTTTTCATCTGACTTTTTTTGGCTGTGCGAAGGGACAAACCTTTTGACAACATAAGTCCGATGGCGCAAAGTCCAATCGTGTGTACACAAAACCATCGGACTTTAGTACAAAAGTACAAACACGCATGCTCAGAACCAATGCAAAAGATCAGACAATACAGAAGTTGACCAAAGGTGGCGCTGGAGTAATTGAACGTCCTCTTTTGAAGTAACGCCAGTACGTTAAAACGTTACTACGTTCCTGTTTGTTGCCTAAAAAGTCAGATCGTGTGTATGCAATACAAACTTATGGCCAACGCTCTTTGTACAAAAAATCCAAGGGAAAGTTTGTACAAAGTCCAAATGGTGTGTATGAGGCTTAAGACCCCCAATGTTTTATTAAAGAGAACCAGTCCTAAAAATATATCACACAAGGTTTTTTTATCCCCTATGTGATATAAAGTTTTAGTGAAAAAACATAATATACTTAAGCACTTTAAAGTCCATCCTCCAAATAAATTGTGAGCGCCCCCTGTACATAGGTGCACCTGTCAGGGCACCTATGTACAAGAAATAGACGCTACATATCGCCGTGCACGCCAGAGAGAGGGAACAATCCTTTTAGGGCCATTATTCAGTTCACTCTAAACTGATCTGTATGAGGCTTATAGGGTATGACGCTTGCTTTCATTTTACATGGGCATGCACAAATTTAAATTGTGACATGCTAGGTATCCAATCAGGGTAAAGCTTCATCTATTATCCAAAAACATTGGGTATTATATTGCGTTTTTGAACTCTTAAAATTACCTTAATCGCACTGTTTACTGAAAATTTGCGCTTTATAAACCACTGCACAAATATAAAACTGTAAACCTGGCTCTGGCAGCAAAAGGATTCTACATAAAAAGAGCAGCAATCCTTCTGCAGCCTCATGCCAGGAGAGGGCACTTGTTTTTGGACTTGTTTTGTGGATCAATCGGGTACACTACAAATTTTATATCTTTTGGCAGCATGTGAATATTTTTAGCCTATTTTAAAACTTCAGTATGGTTGTAAAATGTCAGAGCACCATCTAGGTCAGTGATGGTGAACCTTGGCACCCCAGATGGTTTTGGGAACTACGTTTCCCATGATGCTCAACTACACTGCAGAGTGCATGAGCATAGTGGGAAATGTAGTTCCAAAACATCTGAGGTGCCAAGGTTCACCATCACTGATCTAGGTGCTCTGAACGCTAAGAGAAAAAAAAAACAGCTTCAAAAGTGATTGTAAAGATTTTTTTTTTTAAACAAATGTGTTATACTTACCTGCTCTGTGCAAGAGCCACTTTCCATGGGGGCACCCGTGCGGGGTGCACTCCCGAGACCTGCTGCTGCATCCATTGACACAGAAAGCAGGACTCAGCCCCACCCCCTTGGATTTGATTAACAGCATTGGGAGCCAATCGCTCCTCCTGCTATCAATCTATCCAATGAGGATCTGAGACAGCGGTTGGAGCTGCTGGGCTCAGGCTCATCGCTGGAACAATCAGCCTCAGGTAAGAAAAATGGGGGTTCTGGGGGGCTGCTGCAGCACAAAAGGTTTTTCACCTTAATGCACAGAATGCATTAAGGTGAAAAACCTTGAGACTTTACAACTCCTTTAAAGGTAACAGACAGGTGTATGTAGGTTCTGTAACATCAAACAAAGAACTGTTGAAGAAACTCACCGTGGCTGATTCTCACAGATCCATTTTCCTGATGACACAAGACGTACTGGTCGCATCCGACGATGCTGGGTCTCCCGATCTCCAATAATGGCTTGATGACCTCTAGAGAAATCAAGGTTCCTAAACCGGTCACAAAGATACATCAGAATATGTATTCTATCCAGGTAAGTTACATGCATATACTCTGGACAAAATATTCCATTGAGATCAAACTGAAGCAACAGTTTCCTGTGTCAGAAATGTGCAGAAATCCCCATCATATAGGAACGATTCACCTTATAAACAGTTCATTAGTGCTTGATAAGATTTTCCCCAAGACCAAATTATTTTACTGGGTGCCGACATCTCACGCAGCATAGAAAGGTGAATCCAGGCTGTTAGTCTTTACATTTACCTCAGTTACCAGTTGTTGACCCTAATAAACTTAATTGAAATACATACTGTCCTCCTACCTCTGTCGCCGATCGAGATAACAAAAAACAAAAAAACAAACAAGTTTTGTTACTTTGCCTATAGTTTACACAAAAAATAAAATAATTTTTGCTAGGCTACATCACCAAAAGTAAGCCTAGTCTGTCATAAAAATCAGTAATATGCATTACTTTGTTTACTTATGCAATGAGAAAGTTATTGCCGATTAAACAGACCCAAAAATGTAAATACTGTAAAACTCAAACTGGTTTAAGTGCCGGTTCACACTTGTGTGCTGCGAATTCTGTGCGGATTCCAAATTGCACCCCCATTAACGCGAACTACTGTGGGTGTGTATGTTAAGTTAAGGAGGGGAAGGGGGAATGGATACCAGTTTTTTGACAGGTACCCTCTGTCCCCACTTCCGTCTGACCTCGCAGTGTTCGGCCACCCTCCTCCTTCCCCTGCTGCCGGGCCAGTAAGAGTGCAGCACGCTTCGCACATGCGTAGTAGAGAGCCAGCTGTGAAGCCACAAGGCTTCACTGCTAGGCGCCCTTAGTGGCAATGATGGTGGCAGCACCAGAAACATCGGCTGGGGTACCGACATTGCTGGATCCCAGGATAGGTAAGTGTCGTAATATTAAAAGCCAGCAGCTACAGTATGTGTGGTTAGCTTTTTGCTGATTAGGTGCAATTTGTGAAAACGTCACTTTACAGTGTGTAAGAAGAGATTCACATTTACCTGAATGCAGGCCGAAGAGCCAGGAATCCCTGCAGCTCAAATTCCTCTGGAAGTGGCAACACTGGTGGTGCAAGAACAAACAATGTAATTTACAGAAACCTACAAACGTTTCAAAACCACATGCAGCACATATTTATAAAATGCTAAAGATTTTAATTTAGCTTTGGGACCATGTCACACTAGCGATTCTGTTGCTAGTGAGAATTCACCAGAGACAGGATCTCTAGAAAACATAAGGAGGGCAACATGCCTGATTTTGTATGTGTTGCCCCCTCAGGGGTGAGTTGTCATTCTTTCACATTCTTAAATGTTGCATAACCCAAAACCCAGGAACACCACATGAAAGCAGGCGAGTGTTTCCACTCCCCGTTGTGTTCTCTCAAAGCAATCAAACTGCTGTCTTGCCATTGACAGGATCTACAGTGTTACATAAGGGGGTAAATGGGTTTTTGATGACACAAGTATATTTGTACATTATATACCACCATACAACCACAGGAAAGAAATTGTTGGCTGTGTTGATGGGGGAATCCTTCCCACAGAGCTATTGTGTTCTCCTGGCAGGGGGGTGCTTTAGCTGCCGGAAGAACACACTGATTATTGCTAGTGGCTACAGCCGTTGGCAAAAACTGCATTCCAAAAATCCAACTTGGTTGGATGGACTGGATTAACTTGGATACATCAGCCTACCCATAGATGGCTTGAATCATGGCCATCTGCAGCTGGTTTTGAGTCTACGTTGTGACTTAATGTGAAAAATTTCACATTAAAAGCAACTAGAAAGTCAAGGCTCGCTTGTTTTAAAACCCCATTAATGCTCACTAATACTGCATAGTTTAAAGAGGAAGTAAACCCTAATGGGTTTACTTCCTCTTTTTTTCCCTGCAAAGGTAAAGCATAATGGACTACTATGCATCGCATAGTAGCTCATTATGTGTCACTTACCTGACACAGGAGCCAGCGAAGTCGCCGCTGTCCCCTGTAGTCCGCCGCATCCATGTTGCTGGTGGCGTCTCGCAGCTCCGACGAATCACAGCGGCGCAGCCGCGATGACGTCACTCCCGCGCATGCGCACGGGAGTCGCGTCTCGCAGCTCCGCCGCTGCCATACGGCGAAGCCGCGATGACGTCACTCCCGCGCATGCACACGGGAGTCGACAAATTAGGCAAATCCATTCTTGGATTTGCCGCATTTAGTGCGCCTGCGCGCCGCTGTCTACGGCGCATGCGCCGTAGACAGCGGTGCCCATTTTCGGGCAAATATCTCCTAAACCATATAGGTTTAGGAGATATTGCTTGGACCTACAGGTAAGCCTTAATCTAGGCTTACCTATAGGTCCAAGTTGTTTGGAAGGGTTTACTTCCTCTTTAATGCTAATAGTCTGGGCACATGCACACCAAGTTTCTTCTGGTGTACAGGACTCCAAAAACATTGAGCCCAAGTAAACGGTTACATAAGCCATATACAAATGGTGCTTAAAATAGAAATAAAGGCAAAACTTTTTTTGAATTGAGTAGGGGAGGGTTTATAACCCTTCTTTGCCACCTGTGTCCCATTGAGGAGATTTCCCTTTACTTCCTGTCCAATAACCAAAAGAGAAAGCAAAGGGAAATGCCCTCAAAGTGAGGGAATTCCAGGTTGTGACAAGGGTCACCAGATCTTTCACTTTCAGTAATAAGGGTAAACATGACAAATAGGAGAGGGTGAATCTCTTAACGGGGGCACAGACAAAAACTTGACAGGTGTTCTAATTCCTCTGCACTTCAAAGGTGAAAAGTTTTGCCTTTAGTTATACTTTAGAGAACACTTCTGATTTTTAAAGAATTCACAGCTTTAATAACATGCGGGTGTGCAGCCTAGGCTGTAAATGACCACCTGATCTAGACTAGAACACGTTGGGATGGAAGAGGAGGGAGGGGCTTGATGGAGTCAAAATCCTGACTATGAACGCCAAGTATTACGACTCACAAGGGAGAAAGTAAATGGCTTCCCTTTTTCAGTGAAATGAGAGCATGTGCACTAAAAGTGGCAACAGCTGCTCCAAACAATCTCATGCTGCAGTGGGGATACAGGTAAAGAGGCATCGCCAGCAAATAAGATCAAGATCGGTAAGTTAAGCTTGTTTTTTTCTTTGGCCTTGTTTATAAATGTCAAGATCAACCAGGCTTTGCTAAAACAAAACTAATTACATAATATTAGCATATAAAGACAGTTTTACCCAATGCAGGTAAATGACGCTTTAAGGGCCTAAAAGGTAATTCAGGTGTCAAACTGTGTAACAAGCATGCTTAGATCCATCTCTTCGCCAATGTCTGGAATGGCAAGCAGGAACAGAAATAAGAAGCCATCACTGATCAGTCTTTATTTCACATACACTATGCGTAAGAACTGATTAAACAGTATCCTAACACTGTGGGGAGAAGCCTGCTATACATGGCAAGGTACCCACTGCCTCTTTACAATACTTAAAAAAAATAAAATAAATGTATATATTTATATATATTTATATTTATTATATATATATATATATATATATATATATATATATATATATATATATCTATCTATATATATATCTATATCTATATCTATATCTATATCTATATCTATATCTATATCTATATCTATATCTATATCTATATCTATATCTATATATATATATATATATATATCTCAGAGCTCTCTATAGGTAATTTGACAGGAAAATGCATGCTACTTACAGTTGGCACTGGCTAGGTCTTCCTCAAGTACATGGAAACTGTTTAACAGAGAAATTAGCCACGGCCACACACTGCAGAAAAAAAGGCAAATGTTAAAGCAAAAAACATTATAAAGGTAACTTTATTATTCTCCATCCCTTCCTCCTGTGTCTGCCGCACAAAAAAACCCACCCATTTTAAGTTTTTGCTTGTTATTTACCTCCCCCCCTCCCCACCATCCAGACCTGCCCCTTCTTCATTCTAACCTTGGCCAAAATGACATGCTGCATTTCTGGAGCTTCCTGGGATATGCAAATCACATATCCCAGGCGGAATCTGCACCCATTCATGAAAGCTGAAGGGGGTGGGCCTGGTGGTATGAAATTTGGAGGCATCTGTCTAAACTGGGAGTAGACAGGCACCACCATATGACGTCACAGAGGAAGATGACTGTGCGGGACCAGAGCACTGGAATCGGAGATATATCACAACGGGACAATGCTGGATCCGCTGGGTAGGTAAGTATCTGGATTGAGGGCGGACGGAAGAAGACCATAACAGTCCAGTTGGGTCTTCCATGAGAAAGATACATAAACGTGTAAAGGAAGGATGACCGACTATAAACTGCATCTAAAGTGCAAAAATATCATGAACGTCAAGAGGCAGCCATCTGACTGCCTAGCGAATCATATTTATACAAAACATAAGGACCATGAGATCATAACCACTGTAAATTGGTCTAGGTGGTGATAGAGCCTCAGACCTGTATTGTGCAATATCGAAGGCACTTCCCACTACCAGACATCATAACTGTCCCTTATGGGGGACCTCATTCCCACAAATATGTGCAGGAGTATCCAAGTAGGAAAGGAAACAAGAAGGTTGTAGAGACTTGGTGCCAAGATTGGCAAGAAACAAAAGAACAAGAGGAAAGTTAGAGAAAGGAAAAGAACAGAGTGGATCCATCCAGAGATCCTCCGGTCAACCGTGTCTGACCTCTCTTTTCAATACACTCCACCCCCTCGCCCCCCCAACTTACATTTTCTGCATGCTTGTTTTAGGTCCGCGACTAAAATATCTAGATATAGCTAGAAAACTAGCATTTTGCAGCAGGCGGTCAGTAATTCCAGCCTCACATTAGGTTAAAATGGATAACTAAAGCTACATGCACAAGGGTGGCCAATAGGACATAGCTTGCTTCATTGCAAAGTGGCTAAATACTGTCTATGGGCACAGCAACACTTTGTGCCATGCCCAATACAAATTGGACAATTAGCTGTGGACAGTTTGTGTGCAGTCAGAAACGCAGACTCTGGATGCACACTGACTGCACCAAGGGTCGGTCGGAGGCTATAGTCACTTGTAACCACTCAGATAAGTACAAATCTGATAGCTTCTGCTTTTCACATACAGTGTGTGGGCATGCAGTGTTTACAACCACCGAGCACCACCCTGGCAGCCATCCCTGTGTGGCCATGTAAATGTAGTCCAACAAAGTTGGATAGATTCTAAGGCCCCTTTCACCCGGTGCAGACTCCATAAAATGAATCCACCTGCCCAGCAGGGGGTCTCTCTGCTGATCCTCGCTAAGCAGGCAGATTACAGGTCTGTGTCTGCTCCGCTATGCACAGAGGACAAGGACACAGCCCCCTGTTCTCTATGGGGCAGTCGGATGAAAATGGACCACCTATCTGTTTCCATTGGATCCGATGGACAGATGAGGAATGGATCCCCCCATCCGTCTGTTTATAGTTGGACAAGATTGGATCAGATGCCAGCAGGTGGAAACAATGGCTGACCTGATCAGATGGCTCTTGTAAAACCAGCCTTAATCTGTGCTGTTCTATTTAGACATTGATGACAATTACATAAAAAACAGATACAAGTGGGAATTATACTATAACAGTTCAGACTCTGATGGACTGCATGCCCCAGATGATCTTAAAGAAATTCAAGGAAGAATGCAAGTCACTGGAGAATAGAAAACGAACTTTACAGCAGAACGTTGGGGCAGTTTTATAAAGTAAAGCTAGATGGGGATGAAGAGTTTTCTTTTAAATGCCGATAAAGGTTTTAAATAACTCTCATGGCTATTCGTTGACCCATTGTTTAATCATATTTTTGAGACCTGGTCATGAAACAAGTATACATATCAGATGTATCAGTATTCCTATTTAAATTTATAAGGAAAGTATTACTTCAAAAGTATTAATAGAAATGAGTCAGCCTTTTTCCAATTTTTTTTTTTTTTTTAATTAAGAATCAGCCAGTCAGTCAGGCAACTATAATCTGTCAAATCAGTAATGACTGTCTCCATGCTTTACTCAGGAAAGGTTTCTTTTAACTGCATCTTTTCCACAATTACAGAGAGAAGTACAGAAACTTACTAATTATGTCTCCTGTGATTCTGGAAAAGATTTGGAAGTTTCCACTCAAGGCAATTTATCAGTTTGTACTGCAGAGGGTACATTCACACATTGGGAGTTTGTGATATTGTATGCTTTCTCACAGAGCATGAAAATGCACTATTTTCTGGCAGACATGCTGAGATGCTATTCATTCTTAATGGCATCTAAAATGCAGCAGCCTACAAATGTGTGCTAAATTAAACGCATGGTAACTGACTGCCATGTTTTCTTGCATAATGAGATTTTAGAAAAAGTGCCTGCACTCCTTTGTGTGATTGCTGTGGATAGGGCAGCCCTTTAATATGAATGGGTTGCCCTAAATATCACACATCTAGATATGCAAAAACGTGAGTGCACCTTTGTACCTGCATAGGTGTAAATGGAGCCCAAGAACAATGTGAAACATTTAACAAACCACAGCAGATGTTATTTTTAGCCCAGCGGTCAACAGTAAAAAATTTTGAGGGCGGCCCGACCCCTCCAGAGGGATGCACAACATCCCCCCCCCCCCCCTCCCCGAGTCAGTACAATTAACTCCTCAACCTCTTCCCACATTGGTCAGCAGGAGTGCAATTTAACCCTCTGTGCATTGGTCAGGGATATTTAACCCCCCTCTCTCTGCATCATGGACTGGCAGAGAAAGTTAACCCCCATCACATGCTCCTGCATCACTCTCTCCCCAAGCAGGGATCTTGCTTATACTGTGGGTGGAGAGAACTCTGCCCACAGTAGTCTCTCTCTCAGTATTCCAGCACCCAGCTCCCTGCTGCTGCTCTGCCCTATTTATGATGCCCAATAGCCTGCGCGCACATGCAGATGGCCGGTAGGCCACGCGTTGGGCTCCAGGGCTTTAACCTTAGAATGACAGTTCCAGGGCACTACATTTTGTGCAGTCTTAAAAAAAAGTTGTCTGGAAAAAGAAAAAAGCAACTTCATCTTTGTATCAGACAAGAATGTCCACTTCAATATCATCACTCACTACTGTCTTTCCTCCACAGCAGCCTCCTGGAATACACTGGGACGCAGTTTCATCCAGTCAAGTGACACCTTGATAGCAGGAAGTGGATCGGCACAGGATGTATCATCACAGTGGTGGGTCTTTAATGGGCTTCTGCAAAGGATACCCAGGAACGACACTGTGGACAGAGAATGTTATACTGAACAAACCAGAACACACACAAATCACAGTAGAAAAGAAAATAAAAGAAAAAAATACAAAATCTGCCATTTAGTAGTTTTACTCCCACCATAAACAAAAATGGATTTACCCAAGTAACTGAGATGGGGAATGCAGGCAATGGGGAGAAGCAACTTTATTTTTCTTGTGTCAGACTACACACTGGACTAATACCCCAAGTTTGCGGTCTCATACAGCTCCAATAAAAAGTACAGGAAGTTACATCCTGACAGGGAAAACACCACCAATAAGTTCAATCAGAAAAAAATAAAAATAAATTAAAAACTGCAGTTTCAAAAAGCAGATGTAGCTTTGCAACACGCAAACTGAGCTGCCAAGATGTAAAATAAATCCTGAAAGGGGGTGAGGAGGTGGGGGTCTATCAGCTTGGTTTGCAGCAAAAATAAAAATTAAAATAAATGACAGTTCACCTGACACAAAAGGCTTCTCATTCTTTGTTGATGCGAGCTGAAAAAAAAAGTGCGAGTTTGGACTGTGGCTACAGAGGAGTTTAAAGGGACACCCAACCTCATCTCTACAACCAATCTGGCAAGCTGCATATAGAGAACAGCTCAAGCAGCAATGTGTACTTTACCAAGTTATTTTAACTGACAACTGTGCGGATAGAGATTTTTTTTATCCATCTATCTATCTATATATATCTCTATCTTTTTATATATATTAAAATTTCTGCTATAAAACATTTATCCAATAAAAAACATTTTACACTAGTAATGGCAGCGATTAGCTACTTATAGCGGGACTGCATCGCCAGCAGTGCGCGCCAAAGATGGAAGTGCAGAATCACATGTTTATATGTTATTCTACACAGGAGAGTCATCCTGCAGCAGAAAATCTGCTCTATAGGGCGGACGTCAAGGGGTTAATCTGACAGACTGGGGAAAGGTTTGTATCTTTCAAACTGCTGTATGCCTCTTCACCAAGGATGTTCCAGTTTTAGCCTGCGTTCACACTTGTGCGGTGCGGGACACTGCATGTGATTCGGATAGGACATTGCACTGCATTCCTATTAAAATTAGATTCTTTGCAGTGCAATTTGATCCCATTCATTTTGCACAGGCTCAATTCACACTGCAGCATATGAAAAAATGTGCAGGCATCTTTTTTTCCTGCACCGGAACTGGATTGCATGTGTGTTCCCAACCCTGTGATTAAATTCTTGCAAATCACACTGGGTTTTGTGAACTGTATTGGGGTGACATGCGGTGTCATTTTAACATCGACACTGGTGGCAGATCACTTGAATGAAGTGCGATTTCAATGCAGTGCGGGAAACGCTTAGGATTTATTGCACTATGCATATCGCACATATGTGAACTGGGGCTTAACGTTTTTGTTCTCTTTTCCCCATGCGTTGTATGGGGCTATTTGTATGAGTGATATTTTTAATACTTGCTTTATTGAATAAGCAGGACATGATGTACAGCAGTGCTGATGTACAGCAGAGTCCGTTATATGTATTGTACAGTCGTGGTCAAAAGTTTTGAGAATGACACAAATATTAATTTTCACAAAGTCTGCTGCTAGTGCTTCCAGATCTTTTTGTCAGATGTTACTATAGTATACTGAAGTATAATTACAAGCATTTCACAAGTGTCAAAGGCTTTTATTGACAATTACATTAAGTTTATGCAAAGAGTCAATATTTGCAGTGTTGACTCTTCTTTTTCAAGACCTCTGCAACTCGCTCTGGCATGCTGTCAATCAACTTCTGGGCCACATCCTGACTAATGGCAACCCATAATCACTGCTTGGAGTTAGTCAGAATTTGCGGGGCTTTTTTTGTTCCCCGCCTCTTGAGGATTGACCACAAGTTCTCAATAGGATTAAGGAATGGGGAGTTTCCTGGCCACGGACCCAAAATTTCAATGGTTTTGCTCCACAAGCCACTTAATAGTTAACACTTTAGCCTTATGGCAAGGTGCTCCATCATGCTGGAAAAGGCATTGTTCCTCAAACTCTTCTTTGATGGTTGAGAGAAGTTGCTCTCGAAGGATGTTTTCGTACCATTCATTATTCATGGCTGTGTTCTTAGACAAAATTGTGAGTGAGCCCACTCTCTTGGCTGAGAAGCAACCCCATACATGAATGGTCTCAGGATGCTTTACTGTTGGCATGACACAAGACTCATGTATCGCTCACCTTTTCTTCTCAGGGAAGGTTATTCTCTGGATGCCCCAATCAATCGGAAAGGGGATTCAGAGAAAATGACTTTACCCCAGTCCTCAGCGGTCCAATCCTTGTACATTTTGCAGTATATCAGTCTGTCCTTGATGTTTTCCCTGAAGAGAAGTGACTTTACTGCCATTCATGACACCAGGCCAACCTCAAAGTCTTCTCACTCTGCATGCATATGCACTCACACCTGCCTGCTGCCATTCCTGAGCAAGCCCTGCACTGGTGGTGCCCCAATCCCCCAGCTGAATCAACTGTAGGAGACGGTCCTGGTGCTTGCTGGACTTTCTTGGGCATCCTGAAGCCTTCTTCTCAAATGCAGTGGAAATGTTTTTTTATAGGATTAAGTTCATTTTCATGGCAAAGAGGGAAACTGCAAATCATTGCAATTCATATGATCACTCTTCATAACATTCTGGAGTATATGCAAATTTCCATCATAAAAACTACGGCAGCAGACTTTGTGAAAATTATTTGTGTGTCTTAAAACGTTTGGCTACGGCTGTATGTATTCGTGGTACATTCTGTTTGTTGAAACAGATATGCAAGTGGCGTGGAATGCTGAGAAAAAGGTAATGTTCATGTTTTCGACCAGAAAATGCAAAGTAGTATTGCTGAAATTTCCTGTTTGCCATCTGTTTTGTCGCCTGATATCAGAAAAACAACTTACTGTAGGACTACAGCCAGAGAAAGATACCAGCTGAGACAAACCACTGCTACACAATCCAAGAGGACATGGCCTTGTTTTTATATTGGCCAAGGTGACTGATTTCCTGTATGTGCAACTGTGTACCAAGTGTACAGTGAGAGCCCGAGTTTAAGATCAGCCTGTGAGGCTTGGTCTTACAGAAAAGCAAGGCAAGCCTAGATATATGATGCTCCACAAAGTCAAGAACACATACCTCCTGACATGTGATTTAAAGTAACCTACACCAGCACTTCCTGTGAAGAGAACCTCAGTGACAAGGGCCTCATCCAGTGGCTAAGGGTTTAGATAATGGGGATATTATACAGTATAGATGCATTTGAGAAAAGGCACTTCTGTCTCAGCAAACCACACCACTTGGATTTCTAGGTGTGTACCATTAAAGCAGGAGGATTTTTGAACATTCGAAAGCAGTAATCCAAGACGGAAGATGAAACACTAACTGTTGGGATCATTGTCCCTGGTGTTGGGAAGTCAAACTTGTACCAGCATTATTAATTGTGTAGCTTAAAGTGTAAGTTCACCTTTGCAGAAAAATATGCAAGGTGAATTATTCTACTATGTCCCGACAACCCACTAAAGATGCAGACGTCTGAGTGCAAAATGGTAGAGTCGCACACTGTCAACATCAATACTTACTGAAGAGAGTCAGAAGCTGAGACCAGCAAAGTTCCTCTTCTGTACTAAAGCTCTGTTGCTCGGCCTCTGTGCCGAAACTCCGCAAGTGGTGCAGCTGAAACAGATTTATCACTGTGATGTGGACCAGCTGCTGTGCATTAAAAGCCTTCTGAAAGAGCATATTCTGAAAGGAAAACCAGAAGCAGTTGACGATTAAGGAGATGTTAATATCAGCTATTTTGTAACCAAGGACATAATTTAGGGTGCATTCACAATTACACCCACTTGGCGATTGGATGCAAGAACCCCAGGGTTCCCGCGATCAGCTGGGAGAGGCAGCCCCACTGAAAGCAATGTGAGGCTGCTGGATCTAATCACGGCCACTTGTATGTAAACTTTCATGCAGTGATAACATACAAGTGATCAGTCCTGGATTCAGGCAGTCTGTGTCCAGGGCTAATCACTCGCATGTGATCGCTGCATGAGAGATTGCATGTGAGTGGGTGCAATTAGCTGCAGGAGCTAGCAACCACCCATCACTTTCAATGAAGCTGCCGCTTGCAGGTAAATGCAGGAACCCCCGCTGGAGCACCTAATCGCCGAGCAAGTGCATGTGCAAATGTGAATACACCCTCAGGCAGTCAAATCAACTTTAGTGCATCTTTATAATAACCAATTTGTTTGACTACTTGTGTACATGGTGACAGTAAGGGAGATTAGAGTATGTTCCAGACACGCGCAACAAGTTCCAATTTTAGGCATCCAATACACCCACATTGCTTGCATCTTTGTAATGACTCAGTTTTATGCTCTGTGCATGTTGGTATCAGTAGGGGAGCCAAGGAAATGTCTTAGATGTGTGACAAGCATTCCCAAATGCTTGGATTAGAGGAGTAAGGATACGCCAATCAAAGCAAAGTATCTGTGTCATGTCATAGCACGTTAAAAATGAAAAGGGATCATAACTTCACTCAATGCACTATTACATTATATTACTACAGGCCCTGATTATTTGTATGGAAAACTCAGACTGACCAGGTTCTTAAAGTACATCTACATCCAGCAGAGTAAGCAAACGTAACATACTTTTGCCGGCTGAGCTGCAAATCCTTTAGCAGGTAAAAAGAAGCATATTCAATTGTGTATTTAGACATTTGCCTTTTTACTTTTATTTTAAGGTCAGTTTTTCTTAAAGTGTAAGTTCACCTTTACAAAAAAAATCTGTAAGGTGAACTTACACAAGACCCCCTCCTCGTCTCCCTGGTCCCGCTGACCTGGACTGTGGCAATCTCCTGTTCTGAGCCCCGGTATATCCACATCAGGAGTCCGGGGCTTAGAAACCCCCTCGGCATCCACGCATCTTTATAGCGGACAGGACAGGCTATGTGGCTGCTGATTGGTTGGTGCCACCCATGTAATGGTGCTGACCAATTAGAATGCTCTGAAACGTCCCTCCTGATGTGGCACGTTTAGGACTTCCAGATCAGGGGATTTTTAAGCCTGACTCCTGACGATTATATACTGGGGCTTCAGATTAGGATATTTCCGCAGTCCAGGTCAGCGAGACCGGGGGGGGGGGTCCTGTGTAAGTTTACCTTACAGATTTTTCTGTAAAGGTGAACTTATCCTTTAAGGCTGCATTCACAGCTGAGCGTTTTCAGGAAAAAACTATCTCAAAAGTTCCAAAATGCCCAAGAAGCAAAATCCCATTCATTTCAATGGCACCTGTTGACATCTAAGCATTCTGTCGCCTGAAGCAAAACGCCTGAAGCTCAAAAAAGTACATTATTGTAGGCAAAACCTCGGCCTACTGGGCACTTTCACTCCCTTCCTGTCCAGGCCAATTTTCGCACTTTGAATGACTTGTGCAGTCATGAAGCACTGTCTATATGAATTTTTTATCATTATTTTTAGACAGATATAGCTTTCTTTTGGTAGTATTTAATTGCCACTGGGTGTTTTTTTATTTTTTTGCAAATATTTTTCTTAGTTTATTTTTTGTAAATTAGTAATTTTTTTTAAAAAGGTCTTTTGTAAATAAGTATTTTTTCTCCTTCACTAATGTGCGCTGATGAGGCTGCACTAATAGACTGCACTCATGAGGAGGTGGAAAATGGTTATATTAAACAATGGCAAGGCTCAGCAGTTCACTGCTGCAATACAACTAAGAATTATTACATATTTGCATATATAAATATGACATGGGTGTTTATAAATGTTTTCAGTTTAATCAAGAAAGACTACAAAAATACCAGTTTTCAGCATGCATGCTTTCAGAAATTGTCAAAGCCATGCGTTACTCTTGAAACCTTGCTGCACAATTTCTTCTAATGACCACTTACAGCCTATCTTGCTACTCACCTTGAACTGCTCCTCCAGCTGCTCTCGCAAAGGGCTCACTTTGTCCAGATTCTTTGTTAAATATACATGTCCGTGGAATTTGATGAAGGCCTTGATAAAATCAGAGACACCCCAGCGTTTCTTCACCTCTTCGCGACTGGAAACAACCAAGGAATGAAAATGAGCACAGTGAAAACATAGTGACAGAAAACTATGGGCAATTTAAAAATATACCTTTCCAAAGCTTTAGAAAGTGCCTTCTGCAGGTTGGTGGAAGCCGCTGGGAAAGGAAATTTAACAGCGATGCTGCGGCAGTAGTAAAAAATAGTGGTCAGATGATCCCCCTTTGAGGAGGCCAAAATGGCCAGCTGATTATACGGCTGACCTGTTGGAAAAAATAAAATAAAAATCACGTTACAGAAAGAGAAAGGTTTGTCTGAAAACAAAAAGGTGACAACCATAGCATGTAGATATTTCCACTTGTACACTGAAAATGGAAAACCCAGAGGATATAGAGGATGAAAACATTTCAGTCTGGGCACCAGGTAGAATAAATTGGCCATAAATATATATAGGAAAACAGTTGCTATTGATATTCACACAGAAATTCTGTGAAATACAACTTTATCACTGTCTGCTGCAGCATCAGATTTAACCTTTCAAGGGTTTGAATCTGACTCGTAACTGTAGTGAAGCAACTTCACTAAAATTACAGATATGCTGACACATCATGATTGTCTAAGAAAAAAAAAAAAAAATGGGATTTTCCAAATCAGTGAAAAAGTGAGCTATCTGGAACAATACAGCCTTGTCTTAGTGAGAAACTGAAAACCACCGCAGATAAGCTGAAAACCATTTCCCAACCTCATTTTCCGCTTGCACTGGAGTGCAATGTCTCTAAACACATAAAATATGGCAGCTGGTGCCCTATTTGACAAGGCCTATTAAGTTTATAAAAAAAGCGAAGTTATCAATGTTAAATGTGGAATGAAAATAAAATGATACAAAAAGGATGGTTTGAAACAATTGCAAGAGCCAAAATCAAGCAATTATTCTCTACTCACCATTGGAGGGGACAAGTTGAGCAGCATGTCTATAATATGATTCAGCCTGGCTTGTCTGGTTCCTATAGCGAGCTGGAAAAGAAACACTCATTAAATTTGACTTCAGACAAAAATTTGATACAAATCTAAAATTGGCATGTCAAACTGGAGTTTTCACTGTTGCATGCGGTCTCCCAATCCTCTGTGGTCCTGAGCTGGTTTTAGGACTTTAAACTAAACGAGGCCTTAGAGGTTCATCCATTGACAGAGGTTTCGCTTCCTTAGGCCCCTTTCACGCATGCAGACCCTATGTCCGTATTTCATCCTCCCGTTTTTGGATGAAATACAGACATGCATGCATCCCTATGGGATAGCGGGTGTCGGCGGATGAACATCCGCCGACACCCGATATCATCCGTCTCCGCAATGGTGCAATTCTTCAGACGGAGGACAATCCTACTTTTCTAGCCGTCTGCAGAGTGGATTGGATGACCACGAACAGACGGTCCATGTACATCCGATCCCCCATAGAGGAGAGCGGAGATCTGACAGCTGTCAACCGCCGGCTCAGCAGGGATCAACGGAGTGATCCCCGCTGAGCAAGTGGATGTTCACGGGGTGGATCATCACGGATCCGTCCCGTGTGAAAGGGGCCTTACATAATTTTTCATCTGAATAATACAGGAAAGGTTGTGTTGCAATTTTTACTATATTTAAAAAAGTGCTAATATCTTCAGGAATGAAGTAAATATCTTAATTAACATTTGGCCCTACGAAAAATGTATCCTACCCAATTCAGCCCAGTAGTCTCATTTAAGTTTGACATGCCTGTACTAGATAGTGAGGGCTAGCTCAGGAGAACAATCCTAAAAACAGTACCTTTAAAGCCCAGCTTTGAGCTCCAGGCTAGCGTCGCTTTCCCAAAAGTTTTTTTTCTGAATAGTTACATGAATGTTGTGCCCTTGTCTGTCTTCACCTGGTGGTGGGCCATCTTGGATGATGAAGAGCGCAGCAGATATGACATACAGTTGTGCTCATAAGTTTACATACCCTGGCAGAATTTATGATCTCTTGGCCATTTTTCAGAGAATATGAATGATAAAACACAAAACCTTTTTTCACTCATGGTTAGCGTTTAGCTGAAGCCATTTATCAATCAACAGTTTTTACCCTTTAAATCATAATGACAACAGAAACTACCCAAATGACCCTGATCAAAAGTTTACATACCGCAGTTATTAATACCATTATTAATGCCCCCTTTAACATCAATGGCAGCTTGTAGTCTTGTGTGGTATTTGTGGATGAGGCGCTTTATCTTCTCAGGTGCTAAAGCTGCCCATTCCTTTTGGCAAAAAGCCTCCGTTATTCTGCTGTAGCCAATTACAGGTTGACTTGGCCTTGTGTTGTGGATCATTGTCATGTTGGAATGTCCAAGTACATCCCAAGCGCAGCTTCCTGGCTGATGAATGCAAATGTTCCTCCACTATTTTTTGATAACATACTGCATTCGTCTTGACCAAATTTCCTGTGCCTTTGTAGCTCACACATCCCCAAAACATCAGTGCTCTACCTCTGTGTTACACAGTAGGAATGGTGTATCTTTCATCATAGGCCTTGTTGACTCCTCTCCAAATGCAGAGTTTATGGCTGTGGCCAAAAAGCTAAATATTGGTCTCATCACGTCAAATGACTGTGCCAGAAGGTTGGGGCTTGTCTCTGTGCTGTTTAGAGTATTGTAAGCAGAATACTTTGTGGCATTTGTGTAGTAATGGCTTTCTTCTGGTGACTTGACCCTTCAGCCCATCTTTCTTCAAGTCCCTTCTTACTGTGCATCTTGAAACAGCCACACCAAGTTTTCAGAAAGTCCTGTATTTCATCTGAAGTTATTGGGTTTTTCTTTGCATCCCAAACAATTTTCCTGGCAGCTGTGGCTGAAATTTTAGTCTACCTAAGTGTGGCTTGATTTCAACAGAACCCCTCAATTTCCACTTCTTGATTAACGTTTGAACACGGTTGATTGGCATTCTCAATTCATTGGAAATCTTTTATATCCCTTTCCTGTTTTATACAGTTCAACTATCTTTTCCCGCAGATCCTTTGACAACTCTTTTGCTTTCCCCATGACTCAGAATCCAGAAAAGTCAGTGCAGCACTGGATGAAAGATGCAAGGGTCTGTCAGGAGCCCAGAAACACCTGGACCTTTTATACACACACTAATTACAAGCAAACAGATCACAGGTGAGGATGGTTACCTTTAATAGCCATTCACAAACCCCTGTTAACTTGTGTGCATGCTATCCGGCCAAAATCATGTAAACGTTTGATCAGGGTCATTTGGGTAGTTTCTGTTGTCATTATGATTTAAAAAGAGTAAACACAGTTGATTGATAATAAATGGCTTCAGCCAAACAACCACAAGTGAAAAATGTTTTTGTGCTATTCATATTCTCTGAAAAATGGCCAAGAAATCAAATTCTGCCAGGGTATGTAAACTTACGAGCACAACTGTAAGTGCCACTTTGTGTCAATACACAGAGAAAAAGGGTGCCCATGCTCAGGGGGCAGAACCATGATCTTCTTGCACTTACAATCTTTCCTTAGTCTTCTGGCATGAGCAACGCTGGGTATCATTCAACCCAGCAGATTAAGAACATTTTGTGGTCAAAGAGAGGTACTGTGATGGACTGCTATGGATTGAAGAACAATATTACAGCAAAAGCCTGACTTCAATAGTTTGGGTCACTAAGCCGGGATAAACGTGCAGAAAGTGAGGACTGAAATCTGAATGGCACATCTGCATACTTATGACAGTTCTCAATAACCTAAGGGTTTGAAACTATTGGGTTAGCATTTTCAGAACAAACGATGAGCAAGGTCAGTTTATATAGCTTCCCAAAGCAAATCCATCTTTATCCACTTGTCTACCAAGGTGAATTTATAAAAACTGCATGGCAGATAAGTGCTTAAATCAAGCTCACAGCTGCTGAGGCTGAGCTTGATGTCGGCATTAAGAACTGGCAAAGAGTTTTCCAACAAAAGTGAACTGAGCAGCTCTAGATTTGCCCAATCACTTTTATGATGCCGACATTCTCAAGGGCCTCTGCTTTCAGAAAATATAGTAATTTTTAGCAACAATGCAGATTAAAAAAAATTGCCCCAGTAGGAATGTGATTTAAGATAAGCCAGAAACAGCAAAAAGATACAAACTGTTCTGCATGCAAACTGAGCTGATGAAACAGTGAGCTGCAATATGAACTGCTGGCAAATTTTAGGTAGATACACATACACGTGTTTGGTGCCATGGACGATCAGCACAGTATATTTGTAAAACCTGGACTAACCAATAGGCTAGAACAAGATGACGTACCACAAAGTGGGAGGAAAACATCATAAAAAAATAAAAAATTAAGAATAAATATTACTTATGGAAAAAATGAATTTGGATGGCAATTCGGAGTTTCTAAAAATACCCACTTATGACCCATTTCCTGAAAGTCTTACCAATGTCTCCAAGGTGTACCAGGCAGTGCTGGCAAATATAAGCACAAGAACTGGACTGAGGCTTCACCACCGTCCCACAGTGCATCTGCTTATTGCTGATAATCCCTAGCTGGGAGGACTTGACACGGCATGGCAAATCCACATTAAACACAGTGCATAACTCCTGCAAAAGCTTTAAGAGAAGAGAATGTTTAAGTAAGACATACATATAATTTACAAGGGTAAAAAGGGGTAATCTAAATGCAGAGTTTACAGCTTACCTGTGTATAAAATCCACTAGCTGCCTCCAGGAACAGTGAAAGATTGGCCTGCACTTCGCTACGGTTTGGGTTAGCTCGGTTTTTGGCCTGTCCTTGCAGTGTTGTGATCTGATTTTTGAAGGCATGATTCCAACTGTGGGCAGAAGAGAGTTGCAGATTTGCAATAAACCAGAAAAAAAAAAAAATTAACGATACAAAATTGTGCGCTGTAGTGTATCTCAAATCAACAAAATATTACACAAATGAACGCTAAACATTTGCGAGTCCTTAGATATCACTGCTCAGAAGTGGCTAGGTAACAAGGTTTTGCTTCTTTATAGGATAACTTATGACAAAACTTATGGCAAAAGGTTACCCCAACAAGTTTAACAACATTTGTGGCAAATGGGTCAATTGTA
Source organism: Lithobates pipiens (assembly GCF_037356315.1). NCBI lineage: Eukaryota > Metazoa > Chordata > Amphibia > Anura > Ranidae > Lithobates > Lithobates pipiens. The sequence continues at coordinate 265,857,246 of NW_027507785.1, read as the reverse complement.
TTAACTCATGGGAACCATCAGACCTTGCTGTAATATTCTTGCTCCCTTGATAATAATTCTTGCACCTTAGTAATAATAATAATAAAAAAAAATATATCATTCACATAGCCTTTTATACCTTGAAGAACACCACAGACTGAACACTTGTACCATTTACATGCCATAAATTTTGATTTAGAAAAGAAAAGAAAAGAAAAGAAAAGAAAAAGAAAAAAAAAAACACCGCTCCAGGCCAATCCACCCGAAAGACTGCTTGTTCTCCAGACAATGGGAGTCCCAGGTGCAGGCTGATTGCATAAACCAAATGGATAGGAAATGGAAAAACTCTGGACAGCCGCACTCCGGATTGAATAAAAAGTGAATTATGCCTTTATTTTTTCAAGTGAAACTTCACATCACACAAATCAAAGCAACAAAGGAGAAAAATAGAACAAAAAATACTGACGCGTTTCACGCTAAAATTAGCGCTTACTCATAGCTATGAAAAATAAAGGCATAATTCACTTTTTATTCAATCCGGAGTGTGGCTGTCCAGAGTTTTTAAATTTCCTATCCATAAATTTTGATTTGCCAGTAAATTCTGTATCTTGTAGTACAGTAAAGAAGGCATGACAACAAGTCAGACTGTGGCTTATATGGCACCACCTTCAGATGTTTTGACACTGGCAAACATTTTGCTGGGAATAGCCCAAGTGCACCCACAATTGACTGAGCCCATGCTGTGGGAATCCAGTTTTGTAGCAAGCAATAAGGAGAAACAGTAGGGACCCATGTCCTGTATTCCCACAAAGAGGAGTTTGTCTCCCATGGTTGAGATGCAAGATCTTTCATTCTAGGACTACTGTAGGACCCACTGATAATGGGGTACTTTGACGCAGTAGTGGGCTTAGCACTATATGGCCATATGGTGTAACCAATTCCCCATTTTTTTAATTAAAGGTCATTTTTTTTGTGTGCGCGCGGATCTATTTTGTTCCGTTTGCGGTCTCACCATGTTGAATGTAAAGGCCCTTCAAAGCTGAACAGATCTCTAGCCAGAGATCATGGCAATCAGCACGTTGATTCAGAACTTGTAAAATTCTCTGAACGTGAACAAGTTATAACAGGGTGAACAGGAACCTTTTTCCTCAGTACCTGGAACGTTCCGTTTTCCTTGGTAGTACTGAAAAAACGTGGATTCGTCAATGTCCTTCCCAACTCAGCAACCAGGCACTTTTCAGGATGCCACTTGTTGGCCCTCCTCCGAAGAGTCCTCCCCCGGTCACTTTCACGAGCTGTGGTGCCCCTCCAAGCCGAGCGCACATTAGCAGTGTGTGGGGAACTGTGTCAAACGCTTTTGCAAAATCAAAGTATACCACATCCACAGCCAACCCTCTGTCCAAGGTTTTACATACCTCTTCATAAAAAGAAGTCAGGTTTGACAACGTCTGCCTTTCATGAATCCATGCGGTCTGTTGCTTACAATATTTTTTTCCTAGCAAGAATACATCTATGTGGTCTTTTATTAAAGTATCTCCAGTATCTTCCCGACTATAGAAGTTACACCAACAGATCTATAATTACTTGGTAAAGACTTTGATACCATTTTAAATATAGGCACCATATCGGCCTTACACCAATCAGGTGGTACTATTCCGGTCATTAAAGAGTCCCTAAAAATTTGAAACAATGGCTTTGGAACGACACAGCTCAATTCTTTTAAGATCTGTGGGTGGATGCCATCTGGTCCAGGTTGCTTCATTCACCTTTATTCTATTTCTGGACCATACCAATTTTGAGCCATTGTGGATCATTTGGGGAGGTGTTAATATTATCCCCATTATGCACAGGAGCTTCCCTATGCTCCTTTGTAAACAGAGCTGAAGAAAGTATTTAATAAATTTACCTTTTCTTTGTTCCCAGTCACCCACTCCAGATTATTTTGCAAAGGGTCTACATGCTCAGACCTAAAGATTCGATTTTTTTTGGGGGGGGGGGGGGGGGGGGGTTTGTCCTATCTTTTGCAATCTGTCATTCGTTTTGCATCCTTGATTTCCTTTTAACATAATCTGTTATATTCTTTGTAACATTTAAACAATAAAAATGTGCCTTCATTTTTATATTTTTTTAAAAGCTCTTTTCCCATTTTATAGCTTTTTTTTTTTTTTTACTTTGGGCGTGAGCCATATAGGTTTTATTTTTTTTAGCCTTTTAAGCTTCTTGCCCATGGGAATATACTTTGCAGTGTGCTCAAAGACTTTTTGAAGAATTCCAATTTCTGTTCCTCAACGCCAATATTCCCTCCCAGTCCAAGTCTTGGAGAGCAGCCCTCATCCTTGGAAAATGTGCTCTCTTAAAGTTAAGTGTACAGAATTTCTAATTTCCAGTATGAGCTTGTTGCTTACACTAAGCCTCCATTCACATCTAAGCGTTGCTATTTTTCAGCAGTTGTTTTAGGCATTTTTGTACAGGCGGTTTGAAGTTGACAAATCACAAATGTAAAAGCAGTAAAACGCCTGTAATCTGCCAAAAAAGAAGCTCTCAAGTACTTTGAGCGACGGATGTTTTGCTTTAGGCGACAGAACGCTCAGATGTGAACAGGGGCCATTGAAATGGATGCGATTTGTCTTGGTGGGCATTTTTAGAGCTGTGGCTTAGAGCAGGAAAACGCCCAAAAATGCCTAGATGTGAATAAAGCCTAAATTAAATCATGTTATGGTCACTGCTACCAAGATGTTCTTTTATATGAACATTGGTAATAAAAAACAGTAGCCATAGCTAGAGAATCTACAGACATTTTTTTCACAAAAAAATGTGGTCATCCTGGCCGGTGTTCTGTTACACCGTTGAATATTCACAATTAGACACAGGCTGAAACCCCAGCATCCCAATGGTTACCACCTTTTCACTTCTACAAATGGTAATAATAATGGCCGCATATTCTCGCACCAAACATTCTGTAACTCACCTAATCGTAAATTAGTCTTGTAATTGTGCATAAAAATCACATTGTTAAAAAAATTAAAATAAAAAATTGGTAATAAGCTCTGCATGGTTCTGCAGGTCCAACAGAGCATCATTCCTAGTTAGGGCCTCAAACTGGCCCATAAAATAGTCTAGTAATAGGTTTATAAATGTTTGCCCTTTAACTGCCACAGCAGTGCCATTACTCCAGTCAATTTCTGGGTAGTTAAAATCCCCCATTATTATCACTGTCCCAGCCCTTGAAGCACTTTCTATCTGTGCAAGGAGCTAAGTCTCCACCACCGCCAAAGGATTTCTTCAGGGGCTGGGTTCTATAGTGATGGACGGCTGCCTTGGACCTGTATAGCACCCTACGACTAATTCAACACATTGCTCCAAGTGCCAAGCTGAGCGGCCCAAGCATGATCCAGTGCCCAAATTAAACGTTACAAGCCGTCCTCACAGAGCACGGTGGCTCCCAAGGTTTTACCAAGGTTGCACCGATCTGGATATACTGCTTCAGTGTAAGCATTAGAAAACAGTGTAGGTTGATTGGAAAATAAAATAAAAATAATAAACTAGTGACAGTTTTCTACCTACAGACACTAGAACAGGGATCCTCAAAGTATGGCCCTCCAGCTGTTGCAGAACTACACATCCCATGAGGCATTGTAAAACTCTGACAGTCACAGACATGACTAGGCATAATGAAAATTGTGGTTCCTGAACAACTGGGGGGCCATAGTTTGAAGTAGAGGTCGACCGATATGGGTTTTTCGCTGGCCGATGCAGATATTCAGAAATCATGGCGGCCGATGGCCGATATATGATGCCGATTTTTTTGGGCCGATATGTTAGGCTGATTTTTTTTTATTTTTATTTTTTATCCCCCTTCATCTCATAAAACCTAACAGACACCTTTCCCACTGGGGCATTTTTTTTAGGCGCTTTTGGGCTAAAAATAGCGCATGTAAAGTGCCTGCAAAACGGCTCCCCTGCAGTCTATGTGAAAGACAGAGTGCTTTCACACTGAGGCGATGCAAGCAGCACGCTTCTCCACCACTCCTGCCCATTGATATTAATGGGCACCACTGCCCAAGCGCAAGCAATGGGATTTAGCAGCGGTGCTTTTCGGGCGCATTTAACCTCTTCTTCGGCCGCTAGCTAGGATTATATGCGCCCCACTAGCAGCCGAATAGCACCGCTAAAATTATGGTAAAGCACTGCTAAAACTAGCAACATTTTACCATCAACATCTGCCCGCTCCAGTGTGCAAGCAGCCTATAAAATAAAAACAAGTACTCAAAACTTTTGGACGAGAAAAAAAAAAAAAAAAAAAAAAAAAAAAAAAGGGACTAACTTTACCGTTTTAGTTTTTTTTTTTTTTTTTAAATCATTTCGTGTATTTTTTTTCCCCCCCCCAAAAAAATGCATTTGAAAGACCTCTGCACAAATGCCGTGTGACATAAAATGTTGCAACAACCGCTATTTTATTCCCTAGGATCTCTGCTAAAAAAATATATATACTTTTTGGGGGGTCTAAGTGATTTTCTGGCAGAAAATACAGGACTTTTACTTGTAAGCAACAAGTGTCAGAAAAGATTTAGTCTTTAAATGGTTAAACTGAGAACTTCTACACACAGAGATGATTTCATTCATTCAAGTGTAAACGTAAACATTGTATCTTTTTGTTCTTTTCTTGGCAGCCTGCCCAGAGAGGAGGAAAGACGTTTCTATGACAACTCAGGCAACTTGCACTGACTTCTATTACAGAAGTAATTTCCAAGTCCTGTTCTAAATCGGCCTTTTTATCAGCTCAATCGGCCGATGCTGATTAATTAAAAAACTGCAAATATCGGCCGATATATCGGTCGACCTCTAGTTTGAAGACCCCTGCACTAGAAAAAAAACTGAGGACTCTCAGGAGTGAGGTGGCATTATAAAAAGGAGGTGCCCCATGGGGTTGTCCTTAAAAGCTTGCCAGTGTCCATCAACTGAAGGTATGAGCCTATAACCCATGGGGTGTGAATAGGTCACTTGAGCCTGTACTATATGATTAAGATAACCACACCTCACTCAGTAAGTCTGGATAGCAGGCCACAAAAAAAAAAGCCAGACTCACTGCTTGAGAATTGCAAACACCCTTTATCCTATGCAGTTGTGAAGCGTTTTATTAGACACAATGATCTACTGTAAAACATTTTTTTATTATTGTGCAATATAAAAATGAAAAAAAAAAATGTAATCACGGTCAAATTAAATCTTTACATGCTGGGCTGAAGATATTATTGAAAGGGTAGGTAGGTTAAAAATGTACACATATATAGATCACTTGTGTTATGATACTTTGGCATACTAAAACTCGTTTGAAATGTAAGTAGCTATCATTTCTGATTTGCTTAAAGTCTGGTCAAAGGCTAGCCAAGCTTAAATCTACTCCCAACCCCAGTCTAAACTATCCTAAATACCCCGTAAAGGAAAAACGTGTATACCTACCTAATCTAAGGGCACTCGTCACACGATTTCTCCTTCAGGGGAGAGGAGAGAGCAGCGAAAATAAGTGCAGAGCCTGGGCGGTGACGTCACCCACAGACTTACTATGGGGCATCCATTGTCAGCTGTCCCTCCACTACAATGAAGCTGGCTGTGGGATCTGATCATGTGTCTGGGCTGGAGTAGCTCTCAGATTTTTACAAATATCTAAATATATATAACACTGGGAGGAGGAGCCATTACAAACAACCAATCTGTGACAATCACAAAAAAAATAAAATAAAGAAGCTATTTAATTATATGGATACACAAATCTCGATCCCTCCAAACGAAGTATCACCACAGCGCTCCAATTTCGAACACCCTAAAGAAGCTATTAGCCTTCATTTGGTAAATTTATAAAAGTAAAACTAAAGACAAAACTTTATTTTTTAATTTTGCTTACAGTAAAATAGAATTCTAACCCTTGACAGTTTTCTTTGCCATTTGTGTCCCACTGTATGTTTCTGTAAAATGCAATATGGCTACCTGGAGGCGTTCTGTACACAGAAATTAAAAATGTCCTGCTTGTGTAATTGGCTCACTGATTTTCCCAGAAATCTGCACAAGATACAAGTCAGATTTTTGGCATTCCCTGCAACAAATGTCATTTTTGGCGAGATCTTTCCAAAGGGAAATCACGTCTTAGACCTCATGCACACAGGATGTTTTTACAGCTGCTGTTAGGGGCGTTTTTTTTTTTTTTTTTTACTGCCTCTAAACGCCCCTCCATATTAGCCTATGTGTCCATGCATACAAACTTCCAGAGGCGTTTAGGGGCAGAAGAACATCCAGGAGCAGAGGCTGTTGAGCTGTAAAAACGCAAAATGCCAAAACACGCTGCTAAACGCTGAAACAAGCGTTTAGCCACGTTTGGCATTTTTTAAATTTATAGGTAGTGTTTTAACTGAAAAAAAAAAAAAAGCCAAAAAACCATGAAAGAAAAGTCCATAAACGCTATTCAAAAACGTAGCTAACATCGTGTTTTTAATGCTGCTTTTCCTGGTAACTGCGCTGGCGTTTTTTAAACATCATGTGTGCATGAGGCCTAAAAGGATACAGATCCTGCCACTTTCCTAAGAGCCGTGCAGTTGCAGCAGCTGATTGATAAATTATAAAATCCCTCCCATAGAGATTCACTCACATGGACACAAACAGCTATTTCCTCAGAATAACAAAAAGGTAGGAATTTGCAAGAAAGTTTGTTAAAAGCCCTGCAACGTACACAGATTACCCAGTGGGGAATCGTTTTTTTTTCCCTCAACAAAAGTTGACATTCAGCAATCAAATGCCAGAGCTTCAACTGACAGTGTGACAAGGGGGGGGGGGGGGGGGGGGGTAATAAGTTGAAGCCCACGTGGCTCCAGAGACTAGCAGAGGAACCCCCCCCCCCCCAGGTACCATAAGGTATGAAACCATTACTTTTTAGGTTTACTATTATATGTTGCCCACAACCAACTAGGTTCACACCTGCACATTTAGGGGTATGAGCTATAGAAGATCTTTAGAAAATAAATGAAACGAAAATGCTATTTAGGGAGGAGACAGATGATTCAGAAACACAGCTGGCTTCCTGTCATGTAATCCCACAGAAAATAAATAAATAACTTCCAGCTGTCATGGTGCTGCCCAATTTTATTTACAAGTGTGTTGAATGCCATTTTTGATTTGGGTATAGCGTTTTTTCCCCTTTTTGGTAATTTTATATCATTTTTATTTAGCAAACATTTAATACAGGGTGCTTCCATAACATCCATAGATTCATAGATCAGCCTGTGCTTTCTTATAAGAACACTTATTATCTACATGCTTAGAAGCATCCTATGTATAATGACTAAGCCATATGTTCATACAACCATCAATTCTCTTTAAAGTGTCTGTAAATTTAATTTGAGATTACAGGAAGGTTTATAAAGGCTGGTTAGTGACTGGCAACCTCTGGAGTTATAGATGCTTAAAGTCAAATGATAAAAAGGCAGGTAAGGAGGTTAATTTTATGGGAGCAAGAAAACTGCTATCCACTACACACCACTAGGTTACATGGACCATGCTCTTCATTTCATAACTAACCTATTCATAATGAAGTCTCTCCTCCTAGTGTTTTTTCTGCGCTCATTCATTTTTATTGTGCACTGCCATCATAATGCACTTTCATACAGCACACCTATGTGCTTTATAAATGGAAGCTAGTCATTTTAGGCCTCTTGCACAATTTTTTTTTTATTTTTTTATTTTATTTTTTTAGGTGATTAAATGCAGACTATCGTTTTCAGTGTGCCTGTACACACAGGTGTGCAAACAAAAATGTGCGCAAACACGCTTATTAGCCACACTTCCTTCATTAAAATAAAGCTAGAAGATTATTTATGCTCGTGTGAGCATGCTTGTAAATATGAGCAAATATACCCAAATACATGCAAGTGATATACAGCTCGTCCTTACGTTTTTTTTTTCCACCAGGAATGTCTGATTCATGCATCAGCACAATGTACAAAGAGTTTAAAGAGGAAGTAAATCCTGATGAGTTTACTTCCTCTTTCATTCCCTGCAAAGGTAAAGCATAATGGACTACTATGCATCGCATAGTAGCCCATTATGTGTCACTTACCTGACACAGGAGCCAGCGAAGTCACCGCTGTACCCTGTAGTCCGGCGCATCCATCTTCTCGGTGGGTCTCGCTGCTCCGCCGCTGTCATTCGGCGAAGCCGCGATGACGTCACTCCCGCGCAAGCGGACAGGGGCCGCCACGCGAGGCATATCGCCGTTGACGGGTGCCGCGCTCATTTCGCCTGCGCGCCGCTGTCTACGACGCATGTGCAGTTTGGCTATGGTACAGCCTAAGCACAGTCAAACGTTCAGTGGAGGAGGAAAAAAAATAAATTTGGTGAAGAGTAGAGACATGCTGTATACTGAATTTCTTTTTGCCCATTCAGATTGACTGCTTTAATAATCAACAAACTTAAAGCAAATCAGCATTTTGGCCATTTGAGTCAAAGATACAGTTCTGTCTAACAGGCCACCCCCTCTGTGCACACTTTCTTTTCCCTTTACCAATAATTTGCACATCCCATTTTTTAAGTCTGAAAGCGCAAGTGACCCTTTCTTTCCCAGGATGCAGTCCTTGGTGCCTGAGCAAACAGTAACCAGCCACAAGATTAGTTAAATACAGTTTGCTGCAAGATCCTTATGCTTGTGTAAGCTTCCAGACAGAAGTACATTTCTCAGTGTTCTGGCTATAAAATGGGGTAAAGGGACTGCAAAAAGAAGGCAAGTGCACATGTTCACTTTAAACAAGGAAGTTGGGGAAATTCCCTCCAGGAGATATAAATCCCAGCCTAAAAGCCTTTTTTTTTTTGAGCAGCAGTTGCTGTAGCATTAAGAGCCGCTTCATCCAAATCAAAATGCTAAACGCATCTCTGATTTATTTTTCTAAAACCCTGGAAGTACCAGATTATGGTAGCTCCAATTGTGAAAGCCTATAAGCAGGCAACACTGGAGTTTATCAACTTGTTGAAAGCATATAAAAAAAAAAAAAAAAAAAAAAAAAAACAGATTGTGTTCATTTTGCCATTTACAGAGAGGAAGACTACTGCAAATGAACCTAAAACATAAAAAAACTAGAATGTAAACAGATTAGAAATTTGCTTTAATTATATAGCGCTATAGAAGTGGGCTTGCTAAAAAATGACTAGAGTACTTACAGGTCTTGTTCCACCTTCTTGTCCAGTGCATACTCAAGATCTGTCACCAGCATCTTCTGATACAAGTCCTGCAGAGCTTGACGTGAAGTCCACGTCTCTGCTGTACCAGGCTTGGACTCTGGTCAAAGAAAATCACAATGAGATGATGAAGATATGTACTTACATTATAAAATGATTGCATGTATACAAGCATGAAGCAGTGAGGAGATTTTCCAAGATTTGAACCTAGAATATATGCAAGGACTCAGAGGGGAAAAAAACAACCCCACAACTTATTTATTCAACTTAAAAACATTTCCTCATTTCCTCTCTCTGTTTGAGTAGATCTAAAACAGTTTAGAATAACACACAACCAAATGAGAACAGACTTTTTAATCTGCACAAGCGATGATATTTGGAATAAAGCTGTCAGATCAAAGTCACATTTGTTAGGATTAAAGCTTGATAAGAGAGAAACTAAAATAATCAAAGCACTGACAGGTCATGAAAACAGATTCTGAAGAATGTAATAAACAAATGTGTAAAAGAGGAAAAATATCTATATGTTTAATCACAACTGCAGTTTTATTAGCATTTATAAAGCATTTGTTACCCCAACATTTCATTCCTGATAAGTGCCTGCTGTACTGTGTAGTTGTATGAGAAAGTCTCCTGTTCTTTTTGTATTGCTTCCTTTGTGTGAAATCCCTGGTGTTCCTGACAGTCCCTCTGCTTTCCTATTAAAAAAAATGACCGGTGCAGTTACTCTTTAACCTGTTCCTGACCGGCGCATGTCAGCAGAATGGCATGGCTGGGCAAATAGGCATACCTGTACATCCCTTCAAATTTGCCGCCGTGCCATCGTATGCGCACCGCCGGGACATCCGTGAGTTGGAATACGGGTCCCGCGGACTCTATCACAGGGGGGGGGGATATCCAAAATCGTCTCACGGGGAGGAAGAACGGAGAGAGACGCTAATGTAAACAAGCATCTCCTCGTTCTGCCTAGTGACAGCGTCACTGATCTCTGCTCCCTGTAATCGGGAGCAGAGATCAGTGACGTGTCACACATAGCCACGCCCCCCACCGTTAGAAACACTCCCCAGGACACACTCAACCCTTACCCTGCCCCCTAGTGGTTAACCCCTTTACTGCCAGTGTCATTTACACAGGAATCAGTGCATTTGTATAGAACTGATTGCTGTATAAATGACAATGGTCCCAAAAATGTGTCAAAAAATGTCCGCCATAATGTCGCAGTCACGATAAAAAATAAATAAATAAATAGCTGATCGCCGCAACGGCTAGTAAAAAAATAAAAAATGTATTTAGAAAAATGCCATAAAACTATCCCCCATTTTGGAAACGCTATAACTTTTGCACAAACCAAACACTTATTGCGATTTTTTTTTTTACCAAAAATATGTAGCAGAATATGTATCGGCCTAAATGGAGGAAAAAAAAATGCAATAAATAATGCATTTTTTTCAAAATTGTCGCACTTTATTTATAGCATAAAAAATAAAAACCACAGGGGTGAACAAATACCACCAAAGGAAAGCTCTATTTGTGGGGAACAAAAAAAAAAAAAAAAAAAAAAAAAAAAAAAAAAGGATGTCCATTTTGTTCGAGAGCCATGTCGCACGACCACGCAATTGTCAGTTAAAGAGACGCAGTGCCTGAATTGCAAAACGCGCTCGTCAGGAAGGGGGTAAAATCTTCCGGGGCTGAAGCGGTTAAAGCGATTGAAAAATAGGATTTTTGACTTAACATAAAATCCATTTGAGTTCATTGACACGGCGCTTCCTTATTCAGAACCATAGGGTTATATTGCCCCCTACAGTGAGGACACTAGGCAGAAAAAAAAAAAAAAAAAAAAAAAAAAAGAAGAAGGACTTGGCTACACCCATGGGCAGTCCTAGGCGATATACACCCCCCTCTCTGCTATAGGCCTTCAGTTTTGTCACAAGCAGTGTCAGAAGCATTAAAAACTTCAGAGGGGTGGGTGCTGTATCTGGCAATGAACTTAGAGAAATGGATTTTACGGCAAGTCAAAAATCCTATTTTCTCATTCGTTCATTGAGAGACAGAGTTTCCTTATTCAGAACCAAAGGAATGTCCCAAAGCAGTGCAAAACATTAGGGGAGGGGCAGCCAAAAAATAAAAAATAAAATAAAAAACACACAGGGGAGAGGGAGACACGGCGAGGGAGACACGGCGAGGGAGACACGGCGAGGGAGACACGGCGAGGGAGACACGGCGAGGGAGACACGGCGAGGGAGACACGGAGAGGGAGACACGGAGAGGGAGAGACAGTCTAGAGCTCAACGAAAACTGAAGCCCAACCTGGAAAGCAAGAAAATCCCTTCATAAGAGAAAAACCCCTCTAGACCGTAGCCTGCAGAACCTTGCGACCAAAAGATGCATCCGCAGATGCCAGCACATCCACTTTCTAAAAATTTTGTGAAAGTGTGCACTGACGACCAGGTGGCCGCCTTGCACACTTGCGTCACTGACGCCCTAAGACTGAAGGCCCAGGAGGCACTCAACACCCGAGTAGGGTGTGCCTTCAACGAGAAGGGAGGAACCCGACAGAATAGGCCTGAGTCACCATCAGTCTGATCCATCTAGAAATTGTCCTGGAGGAAGCAGACAGCCCCTTCTTTGGCCCGTCAGCGATGATGAACAGGGACTCTGACATCCGAAAGGACTCAGTGGCTGCCAAAATACACCCTGATCGTCTGAATCACATCCAAGGTGTGCAAGGCAAATTCCCTGGGATGTTGTGGCCTGGGATATAGGGAAGGCAATACAATGTCTTAATTTAAATGGCAAATCAGAAAGAACTTTTGGAAGGAACGAAGGACAGGGAGGAAGAACCACCTTGTTCTTATGAATCACCAGGTAGGGAGTGCGACAGGATAGCGCTAATTCCGACACCCTACGAGCAGAGGTGATAGTCACCAAGAAGGCCACCTTCTGTGACAGAGTGAGCAGGGGAATTTCTCTAATATTTGCAAAAGGAGGCTTCTGTAGAATCGAAAGCACCAGATTCAAAGTCCCACGGTGGCAAGGAAGATTGCACCAGTGGAACCACATGTCGCACCCCCTGAACGATGGTACGTACCAGGGAATGTGAAGCTGGGGGGGTGTTAAAAGAAAAACCGCCAAAGCCGACACCCGGCCCTTGATGGTACTCAAGGCCAAATTCTTTTCAATGCCTCACTGAAGAAAAGTCAAAATCCGAGCCACCAAAAAGGAACATGGGTGAAAGCCCACTGACTCACGCCATGAAATGTACGCTTTCCACGTCCAATAATATACCTTCCTGGAGGTAGACTTCCTATCTTTGAGTAGTGTTGGAATCACAGACGCAGGCAAGCCTCTAGCCTTCAACACCTGGCTTTTAACAGCCAGGCCATTAAAGCCAGCGACTAAAGCAGGGTGGAAGCTCGGCCCTTGGGATAGAAGATACTGCCTGAGAGCCCGCTGCCAGGGGGCATCTGCAACCAGACGCACCAGGTCAGCATACCGGGACCAATGAGGCCAGGCTGGGGCCACAAGAATGACCAGAATTCCTTTAACCTTGATCCTGCTCAACAATCAAGGCAGAAGCTTGACAGGAGGAAAGGCGTAGATCAGGAGATACTGGCCTCACGGAGCCACTAGAGCGTCTGAGGCATCCGCCAGAGGGTTCCGAGACCTGGCCCCAAACCTCTGCACCTTCCTGTTGACCCGGGATGCCATCAGACCTACCTCTGGAGAGCCCCAACAGACATATCTGTTGAAATGTGGATGGCGGAGATGGCTGGGATGAAAACGCTCAGCACACCGGAGAATGCCTGCTACTTCCAGGCCCGCTAACACATTCCTTGTTCCTCCCTGGTGGTTGACATAGGCCACTGCAGTGGCACTGTCTGACTGGACCAGTATCGGGAGCCCCCCGAAGTCGATCCGTCCAATGATCCAGACAGAGTCTGATCGCCTGGAGTTCCAAGATGTTGATAGGTAGCCTGGAATCATCCAGCGACCCTGAGTTGAGCTCAGGTCCAGGACTCCTCCCCACCCGGACAGACTGGCATCGGTGGTGACCACTGTCCAGTACAGAGGGAGAAAGGCTTTCCCCTGCCGAAGAGCCGGGGAACAAAGCCATCAGATCAGGGACCCTTTGGTTCCTTGGCTCAGCCGAATCTGACTGTCCAGAGATCATGGACATTTTTCCCATTTTATCAAGATCTCCTTTTGCAGGGGTCTCATATGGAACGGAGAAAACAGGACCGCCTCGAATGTAGACACCATCAGGCCTAGCACCCGCATGCAAGTATGCAGGGAGACCCACCTGCTGGACAGCAGTAAGTGGGTTGCCGCCTGTAACTTCTGGAGTTTGTCCTGTGCCAGGAACACTCTGGCCAGAGCGGAATCCAGAGTCCGACCCAGATAAAGCAATTTCTGAACTGGAATCAGCACAGACTTGGTAATTTATCAGCCACCCAAAATCTGCCAGAGTCTGAATAGCGATCTCCACGTTGCCTCTCAGTCGCTGGGGACTCTGCTCACAGCAGCAGGTTGTCCAGGCAGCCTATAACAGCAACAACCCGCTGGCACAGCAGGAGCGGAGGTGAGACCAAAGGTGTAACGCAGTGAACTGATGTTCCTCTCCCACAGCAAAGCGGAGGAACCCCTGGTGTTGTGCACATATCGGAATGTGCAGGTAGGCATCCTTGATGTCGATGGTGGCAAGAAAGTCCCCCTGATGAAGAGATGCCACAACAGAGAATGGACTCTATTTTGAACTTCTGCACCTGCACAAAGCGCTTCAGGGCCTTGAGGTCCAGAATCGGCAGTACAATACCCTCTTTTTTTGGGGATCGTAAACAGGTTTGAATAAAAACCCTGGAAAACGTTCCAGCACTGGAACAATATCCCCTTGAAGCAAAAGGCCATGCACCACACCCTGGAGGGCTAACAAGCGGTCCAGAGACAGACACATATTGGACGGAAAAAATCTGCTTGGGGGGGGGGGGGGGAGACAAGACTGGAACTCTATCTTGTAACCAGACAATCACCTTGTGGACCCACAAGCGAAGACGTTTCCCCACCTGGACTGCGGGTGAGGGTGCCCCTTCAGGCCGAAGGAGCCTTATCTGGGGGTCTGGAGAACCCCGCTCTCAGTTTGCCCTACCAGGGTCGTTTAGAACCTTCCGAGGGGGGCCTGAAAGACTGAGCCTTTATTGACTGACTGTGGAAGAAAAAAGTACTCTTCCACCCTGTCACACTCTTAATGATATCATCCAGAGTGGCCCCAAATGTTCGCCTTGAAAAGGCAGATCAGCTAGGGCTTTTTTTTTTTTTTAGAGGCCTGGTATGCAGTCCAACAGCCGCCGAAGCACTAACACTGAAATAGACAGCAACGAACTGCATCCATAGAGGCATCGCAGACAAACTCCAGTGCCTGGACTAGCTGGTCTGCCAATTCAGTGAAGGCAGGAGTAAACTGATCACCCTCCAGGTCACGACGCAACATCTTCGTCAACTCTGTCAGCATTTGAGACACCAGGGCAATGGCCAGGACCAGCCGAACCCACAATAGTGAACATAGTACAGCTCAGAGACTTGGCATAAGGAGCAAGTATGCATCGCATATTAGCTCATTTTCAAATACTTACCTCAGAACGAAGCTGTTGTAGCGGTCCCTGCACACCAGACGGCTGACATTTTACCCCTAGTTTCTTCTGGGTTTGCAGGGTTCAGCGCTGTGATTGGCCAGAGCCGCGATGACATGTGCGCAGGAGCTGCCATTCATGTCACAGGCTTGGAAGCAATGGCACCTATGGGCTGTTTCTTCAGAGTGCATGCGCCAGTGATGAAGCCTAACAAGATCCATCTAGGGTAATAAAAAGGGAACCCGTCTTCCTGAAAGAAGTTATGGTTTATGGACACAGCTCTAACCGCATCCATCCATTCCAACCAATAGATCAACCTTTGGCAAACAAAAACAAAACAAACAGTTACTTTAAGCAAGAAAGAAGTCCTGAGCCCCCATAGGTTGTATGGAATTTCAATTAATATAAAAAATAAAATAAAAAAAAAGTGTGAGATACCCAACAGTATCTGGAACAGAATAGAAATCTGACCCTTGCAACCATAATGGGTCTTGCTTTCCATGTCCCATAATGGGCCTGGAAAAAAAATTAGACTTCCTAGCTATGAGCATTGTAAGAACTACACTCTACTGCAGAACCTGGGCTTCAACAGCCATGCTGTAAAGCAAGTAACTGATGGCAAAGAATCTCCCGACGATGCCCACAGAGCGCCTGCCGGAGTCTTATTCAAACAGCATACCACATCTACCTGGGTCAATCTGGAGCATGGACAATCACTGGAATGCCCTTTGATGTCACACACCGGGAATGCTGAGATGCTGGCACAGAGAGACGCAAGTTTCCCCTTTCATCAGTCCCACTAGGGATTACCCATGACTTGGATTTAAAGTCAACAGTACAGACATTCCCAATTAACCTGGATCAGGAAGAGCTGGACAGCGGCCATAGAGTCTGCTATGGCACCAACAGAGAAAAAGATCTGGCCAAAGGTATATTTGGGAATAGAATATATAAATTAGCATACCTGGGGGCATGGAATCAAATAAAAATAAATACTTGCCCAAAATAAAAAATACACCATTGTAAAATGAAAGAATTCACATCTTAAACTTTTTTGTAGGTATACACAATCACAATTCCATATGCAATATATATCACAGGGGGTAATTTAAGTATTGAACACATCATCATTTTTCTAGGTAAATATATTTCTAAAGGTGCTTTTGACATGAAATGTTGACTACATGTCAGTAACTCATGCAATCTATGTGAAGGATGAATTTTTTCCATTCGTCCTTCCTTCAATGATATGAGTTTTGCCTGTACCATATGCTGAAAAACAGCCCCACACCATGATGTGCAGTGCCATTTAACATCCAAACATGGTGTGTATTATGGTATTCAAATAGTTAAATTTTGGTCTCATCTGACTAGACTATATTCACCCAGGATTTCACAGGCTTGTCTAAATGTTGTGCAGCAAACTTTAAACAAGCTTCAACATTCTTTTTCTTCAGCAATGGAGACTTGAATGATGAGCATGCATACAGGCGGTTGAGTGCATTTACTTATTGGTTTTCTTTGGAACAATTGTACCTGTTAATTCCCAGTATCTCTGAAGCTCTCAAACTGCCCTTGGACAACTCTTCTGATATTTTTTACTCCTCTGTCAGAAATTTTCGGAGAAGCACCTGGTCGTGGCCAGTTTATGGTGAAAATATGTCCTTTCCACTTTCGGATTATGGGGCCAACAATGCTCTCACTGGAACATCCAGATGTTTAGAAATCCTTCTGTAAACAATGCCAGAAGTAGGTTTTGCAACAATCAGGTTGCAAAGGTCTTGAGAGATCTTTTTGCTTTTACCCATCATGAGATGTTTGTGTGACACCTTGGTAATTGAGACACCTTTTTATAGGCCATCAGTTGAGACTGAACCAGCCGACAATAATTTGCGCTGACAAGGGGCAGGGCCAGCTTGGACCAAACTGAAGCCATAGTAAACATGAAATTCAACTTTAAACAACCCAGGACTGGAAATAGCAATGGTAGAAGCAACAGGATTGTTGTCTAGTTTCAGTGTGGTGTGCACTGCATCATTAAGAGCCAAATTATCTCCTCATATAGAGAGTAACAGTAGAAGACTGCAATTCCTCAGGGGTAAGCTCATCAGTCAAGGACTAAAGTGATTTAGAATCAAAGTCCTTGCAGATCGGATGACTCAGAAGCTACTAAGCCAGCAGGAAAATCACATCTAGAAACTGCAAGAGGATTCAGGAGTGTGCCTGTGGCCTCTGATCAGAAGCAAATCAATCCATAACGTCTTGCATGTTCATTGTTAAAACGCTCAGCTGAAAGGGGAGATGGTCAAGCCATACCAGAGAGCCAAAGAGAATTGAGGATGGAGCACACAGCAAGATTCCAGACATCAGATGTTGGCACCATAGATGGTAAAATACAAGCCACCTCAAAGTAATTAAAAGAATGTGAGCTAGGGGCACACGTTAATGCAGTACTGTTAGTCTCACACCCGACATATCTATAATCAGACTTGTTGAGACTGGGTGGCATTAAGGTGTAACGGACTAAGAATACTGAGGCATGGCTTCAGGTATTAATGAACACCCAAATAGCTGGTAGTAGAGGAGTGCTCTTTGTAAGCAAGAGCAGCAGAGGGGAGAAAGAGCGGAGCAAGCATGTACATCACTCCACTCAGCAAATTATGACAACATTAACCCTTTCTGTAGCAAACCCAAGTAATTGAGGTAGCTCCTGAACCTAGGCCTGAATGGCCATTTCACCAAGCACTGAGGCTAGGTCAGTAGCCCAAGGCCTAGAAAGCACTCCACAGCTAACTTTTACTAGAATGGAGTCTGGAAAGTATGTCAAATCCAGTGCCCAAAAGTCTCTTTCAGGCTATCCCTGCAAAGTCCAGTCCAGCGGGGTGCTGACAGTACTCCAAAAGCCTGGCTAACGGCAATCACACTGCAAATTGAAGAGACGACCACCTCCAGCAGGGATGTACCAAAGAGTTGAAGGGAAAAAAAAAAAAAAAAAAAACAGTGAAAGCTGCAGACAAGATGTTCATTCTCTTACAACATTAGCAAAAACTTGAGGAATAGTTCAAGGGGTTATTTTATGCTGGTCTTCAATTCTCCTATAGGTGGCAGTATAACCTGAACATTAAAAAGTTCCAGTGCCTCAATGGATTAGAAAGAAAGCACACATTTTCCTTAAGCCCCGGTTCACACCAAAATCTGTGAGATTTGGACCTCCCATTTTATTGAGGCTTGTGACTTCATTTAACAGTATGCAACTTGTAGCGGAATTGCTAAAAAGTAGTGCAGGAGCCTTTATCAAAGTCACTGCGACTTGCCTCGAAACAATTTGAACGCTTACAAAAAGAAACAAAAAAAAAAAAAACAAACACACACACAAAAGCACAAAAAAAGATTTTTAAATGCATTTAAAACTCTGCATCCTGGGTACAGGTACAAGGCAAAAGTTTCATATACCCAGGGTTATGTGCAGGCTGCTTTCAGGCAATTGGACACTGGGAGGAAAAAATAAATAAAAGAAATGCTTGCTAGGGCAGCCCCTAATGCACACTTACACACACACACACACACACACACACACACACTTTTCTTTACCTTGCTTTTTTTCTTCGCGATTATCTCAACAAGCAAAGAGTGATGTGGATTTACACTTCTAAATGCAGGCCGCCCCCAAGTATTACTAAGAATCCTAATTTGCGCTTTTATTTTTCAGTATTGTACCATGTGGTATGTCTACAGGTGGTAAAAACGTCATGGAGTTGGTCTGCAGATACTTTTGAACACAAGCAGCAAGACCAAGTTTAAAAAATGAAGGTCCTTGTTTAAAGTATCCATTTTGGCAAATAAGAGGTGTCAGCTCAGAAAAATGTAATGGCCACCAGGAAGGCAACGATACATGTGAGGTTTCCCAGGCAAGGGGACATCTAATGAGCTCAGGGTAAGGAGGTTTTTAGAGTACAGTGGGCAGCAGATAGATCCCAAGGCTGTTATACGAATACCACCCTCAAGCATCATCTGATTAAACCTCTCCATGGTATATAATCCAAATTGGTTTCTATAAGGCCAGCATGACCTGGGTTACCCAACTGATTGTTTATTTAGGCCACGTCTGTGGCATTGTCTGATTGCACCCTAACTGGAGGCCCTTGCAAAAGGGTCTGGGTCCAATAATGTAGAGTTAAAGTGGTTGTAAACCATCACATGTATGAAACAAATCCTCCTACAGAAGTTGTATCCGTCCATCTGCAGTTGTCTCTTCATAATATTCATTCAAAAGTGCTAAATGTATAAGCTTGTCGGAGAGTACAGAAAAAAGGGGTCAGAGAGCAGATGTTCCTCTCCGCAGAGCTCCGTGAAGAGAGCTCTGAGAGCTAATTGGAGGGAAGAGACACACCCCTTTACAAAGCACACAGGAACAGAGCTGACACTGTCAATCTGCTGGAGATCCCTCCCGTCACAATTTTTTTTTCTTGGCGTTATGAAAACTTGACGTGATTCATGCTGTTAGCTGAGGAATGAAGCAGCAGACAGAAATGACACTTGGTGCTTTTAATTGAGACATGTACACACTACAGAGGGAAATGCTTTGTTCATATTTCATGCCTGAGGTTTACAACCACTTTAAATTGATGGCTCTCAGTTCTAGATTGTTAATGGGAAAGATTCCCTCATCCACCCAACAAGTATAGATAGGGGGAAAATCAGGTCAGTTTTTTTTCCTTCAACCTACTGGATATATGAAAGGAAAAAGCATAAATTTAGAGGCTGCTTTGGGCAATTTACTTGTCTCAAATGACAAGTTCACCATAATGACAGCCAAGCATACTCAATTTTTTTAATTTTTTTATTTTTTAAAACCGCTTACCTGTAAAATCCTTTTCTTGGAGTACATCATAGGACACAGAGCCTCAAGTAATTACTTGGTGGGTTATGGGCCTACCTTCAGGTGTTGACACCGGTATAGCCAATACAGGAGGTTGACTCCCCTATATAACCCCTCCTCCTGCCAGGAGCACTCAGTTTTTTTAGCCAAGCAATATAAGTAATATACTCTCACCCCATAAAACAGAGGGGCGGGAGCTCTGTGTCCTATGATGTACTCCAAGAAAGTATTTTACAGGCAAGCTGTTTTAAAAATCCCATTTTCTTTATCGTACATCATAGGACACAGAGCCTCAAGTAATTACTTGGTGGGATGTCCCATAGCAATGCTACTTGAGGGGAGGGAGACAACCCGTAGGGTAACCCCCAGACCTCAGGACCTATACTGCTGCCTGCAGCACACTGCACCTGAAGGCGATATCCTCATTCCATTTTACATCCACTTGACATTTTGCAAATGTATGTACTGAAGACCAAGTCGCGGTCTTGCAGATTTGAGACATGGAGGCCTGGTGACGCACTGCCCAAGAAGCACCAACCGCTCTGGTAGAGTGCACCTTAACTTGAAAAGGGGGAATCTTTCCCTTTAAACCATAAGTTTGAATGATAACTCGCCAAATCCACTTAGCGACCGTGGATTTAGACGCTGCCTGTCATTTATTCTGCCAGAGGGTCCTAAAAAAGAAGACATCAGTCTTACGAATCTGAGCAGATTTCTTCAAATAGAGCTTCACTGCTCTCACTACATCAAGACAATGTAGTGATTTTTCTTCCGTGGAAAATGGTCTTGGGAAAAAAGAAGGCAGGGCAAGATCTTCATTCAGATGAAAGCCTAAAACCACTTTTGGCAAAAAGCCTGGACGAGGGCGTAACACCACTCTGTTCTCATGAATAACTAAATATGGCTCTTTACAAGAAAGAGCAGCCAATTCTGACACCTTCCTTGCTGAGGATATAGCAACCAAAAATACCAGCTTCCTTGTCAAAAGGACTAAAGGAATATGCTGTAATGGTTCAAAAGGCTGTTTTTGTAACATAGACAAAACCAAAAGTTAATTCCCAAGGACTTCATGATTTAACTGGCGGATTAATCCGCAGTACTCCTTGCATGAAACCCCAGACTAAAGAACACGTAGTAAGTGGTCTTTGAAATAAAATTGATAAGGCTGAGACTTGGCCCTCAATAGTACTCAGTGCCAACTTCATCTATATGCCCAACTGTAGAAAGGCAAGAATTCTGCCTATGACATATCTCCGAGGGTGCCAACCCTTGGATTCACACCAGGAAACATAAGTTTTCCAGACTCTATAATATATAGCTATAGAAGCTTGCTTCCTAGCATTAATCAAAGTAGAGATAACTGACCTGGAAATCCCACGTTTCTTCAAAATGTGGGTCTCAATAGCCAAGCCGTTAAATTTAGCGTTCGTAAAGTAGGATGGAATATCGGCCCCTGAGATAGCAGGTCTGGCCTTAGTGGGAGGAGCCATGGACCCTCCACTGTCAACTTTACGATCTCTGTGTACCATGACCTTCTGGGCCACGCTGGTGCTACCAGTATTACCAACTTTCTTTGCAGCTTGATCCTGCAAAGTCATCGTGGCAGCAACTGAATCAGGGGAAATGCATAGATCAGCGAGAACTGATCCCTCGGGGTCACCAACGCATCTGTTCCGTATGCTAGTAAGTCCCTTGTCCTGGACACAAAGTTGACCAGTTTTGTATTGAATCTGGACGCTAGAAGATCTACATCCGGAGTCCCCCATTTTTGGCAAACAGCTTGAAACACTTCAGGGTGAAGAGACCATTCCCCCGGGAATAACTGCTGGCGACTTAGGCCGCCTGCCAATTCTCTACTTCTGGAATGAAGACTGCCGAAAGGCATGGGACATTCTCTTCTGCCCAAGTTAGAATCTGGTTCACCTCTCTCTGAGCTGAGAGACTTCTGGTGCCCCATTGGTGATTGATATATGCCACAGCCATGGCATTGTTGGATTGGATCCTGACAGGACAATTCCTTAACCTGGAGGTGCAGGTCTTTAGAGCCAGAAACACTGCCTGAATCTCTAGGCTGTTGATTGGCAAGGTTTTTTCGGTCCTTGATCATCGCCCTTGGACAGTCATCTTTTCTAGTACTGCTCCCCAGCCTGACAGGCTGGCATCTGTCGTCACTACTTTCCAGATAATTGGTCTGAAGGATTTGCCCTTTAGCAAGTTTCGGGATAGTAACCACCAACTGAGGCTTTGGGACACTCTTGGAGATAGCCGCATTGGCAAGTCCAAAGCTTGAATAGTGTTGTTCCAAGCAGACAGGATACGGTTCTGAAACAGTCTCGAATGAAATTGGGCATAGAGAACTTCTTCGAATTAAGCTACGATCTTACCCAACAACCTCATGCAAAAGGCGAATTGAAGGATTTTTCTTTGACCTGATCCTTCTCACTAGCTCCTGTATGGAGCTGATCTTTGCGGGAGGCAAGAACACCCTCTTCCGGGCTGTGTCTATGATTAGACTCTGATACTCCAGCCTTTTCAATGGCTTTATGGAGGACTTCTTTAGGTTGAGAATCCAACCCAAACTTTCCAGGTAACTGCTTGTAATAGTTACACCTTGCTTTAAGCAAGCCACTGACCGGTCTACTAATAATATATCGTCTAAGTAAGCCAAGACAGTTATGCCGTGCCCTTAACCTGGCTAGAGGTGGGGCTAGAACCTTTGTGAATACCCAAGGTGCTGTAGCAAGCCCGAAGGGCAAGGCTACAAACTGAAAATGCTTCTGTTCTACTTCAAACTGCAGAAATCTCTGGTGAGGAGGAAATATAAGGACATGCAGATATGCATCTCTGATGTCGATGGATGCCAGAAGTTCTCCCCCCTGCAGGATGGAAACGACTGACTCCATGTGAAAGGAGCGGATCCTCAGGAACTGATTTGGATTCCGTAGATCTAGAATTGGTCTGGTATCTCCATTTGGTTTTGGTACCGTAAATAGGTTTGAGTAAAACCCCAAACCTTGCTCTCTTTTGGGAATCTGTATGATCACCCCTTGAGCCACTAATCGGTCTAATGCTTGCAAAAGGGATTGTCTTTTACCTGGATCCCTGGGAACATCTGATCTGAGAAAATGGGACTGTGGACACTCTCGAAAATTCTAGCTTGTATCCTAGGGATACAGTGGAGAGAGTCCACCTGTCCTGAATTTCCCCTTGCCAGACTTCTGAGTACTTCAGAAGTCTTCCCCCCCACCTTGGTGAGGGGAGATGCCTCTTCATGACGAGGCTTTGGCATTTTGCTTTGCAGACTTGCGGCCCCAGGTCCTCCTTTGTGCCTGGGCTTGACCCTGGGATCTTCCCGTAGAGTCTGACGGCAAAGGCCATCGCCCCAGCCTAGAGGTGGATGCCCCTGGCGCGGGGGAAAAAAAAGTCTGTATAAAATGAAGGACGTTTATATTTTCTTTTGACTGGCAAAAAGAGTACTCTTTCCGCTGGAAATAGTTTGGATAAATATATTCAAACTATCGCCAAATAGTTGTTCTCCCTTAAAAGGGAAACTAGATAAAAGGTTTTTACAAGGTGCTTCTGCTGCTCAACTCTTTAACCAAAGGGTCCTCCGCATGTGTATAAGTGCCAAGCGAGATGCCTGGTGAATAGAATCCTTTATAGCATCTATGGCAAAACATAATGCTTTAGGTAGCTCAGCCAACTCCTGAGCTTGTTGTGCAGGGAGCTCCTTGAGGGCATCTGTGAACTGGTCCTTTAAAGGACTGACAGATGCCCATGTCATGTTACAAACAAAAACGTAAATGTATTTTATTGGGATTTTATGAGATAGACAAGCACAAAGTGGCACATAATTGTGAAGGGAAAGGAAAATTATAAATGGTTTTCAATTTTTTTTTTACAAATATGTGAAAAGTGTGGCGTGCATTTGTATTCACCCCCCTCTACTCTGATACCCCCAACTAAAATCTAGCGGAACCAATTTCCTTCAGAAGTCACCTAATTTGTAAAACATTTGGAAAACCATTTATCATGTTCTTTTGACTTCACATTTATGTGCCATTTGTGTTGGTCCATCACATAAAAATCCCAATAGAATAAATTTACATTTTCTGTTTGCAACATGATGAAAATGTAAAAAAATTCAATGGGTATACATACTTTAGGGCACTGTAGCTGAAATATCTTACAATCAACAGGCAAAGTACAACATAAAACAGGTGACTGGGGGCATCAACTGCAATTGTTCTAAGCATAAGGTCATCAAAGTCAGGCTCATGCTCTCTATTTGTCTTGTCCAGTCAGCAAAAGTCTGGCAAACAGACATGGCAGCAATTGCAGGCTGCAGGGCTTGACCTGCCTTTAAATGGGCATCAAAATGCCTATTAACAGAATCTTTAAAAAAGGAAGAATAGAAACTGTAAAGTGAAATGAGGCCTGAAATGGCAGGAACCACTACTGGAACATACTACTTTTGTTTAAATATCCCATGGGATATATTTCAGCAAAAATCTTGACAGGAGGGAACATCTTTTCAGGATTAGACCAATCCTCATGTAATGCGTATTCATTTTGTGTGTATGGTAAAAGTTTTGATTTTGCCAACCTGATAGCACCCACAGGGGCTTGTTTGGACTGTGGAGAAGCAGGTGCTGCCAGACAAAGACATGGTCTATGTCAACTGTGGGGAACATTTTGTCAAGCCAATGCTTATGGCTCATAAAATGCAGGGGTTTAAAAAAACCTCTTCAACATCTACGCCTCCATCACCCTATCCTATTTCATCCCCATACAGGTTGATTGATCCTCAATCGGCTGCACTCTCGTGTGTGCCCCTTGCTAGTATTAAATAATCATATGCAATATTTTCATATTTATCTGAATAGAATGATTACATTTTTAGACCCGAAAGGAATAAAGCGCTACACAAAACACTATAGATTTCTTTTGCTTACAAAATGCAGGTGTTTAATTCATTTGTAGTAAAGAATGGATAATACCAACATATAACACTATTAAGCTTCTTAATTTACTGATTTGTCAAATCTATAGATCTTGTCCGGACAAAGAAGCAGACTGGGCAGAATATACAGTGTTTCTCCAAAAATAAGCCGGGTCAATTTTGGCAACAAAAGATGCAGTAGGGCTTATTTTCAGGGTAGGTCTTACCAAGTAAATGTGCTGTCTTCTCTGTCCCCCGCCAGGAATCGCCAATGTGAACAGAGTTAAAATGCTTGTAAAATCCTATAATCCACTCTCTTACAGTAGTATATAAATGTACAATGTGTGTGTGTGTCATATATAAGTGCCAAATACCTTCTTTATAGCGCTGCTCTGCCCTTCTGTGACCTGCCAGAGCGCTCTTTCCAGCAATTATATTACAGCAACACACACATTGTACATTATATACTACTGTAATAAAATGGATTATAGGATTTTACAAGCATTTTAAACTATGGCTTATTTTTGGGGTAAGGCTTATATTGCAGCCCTCATGGAAAATAATACTAGGACTAATTTTCGGGGTAGGCCATATTTTCGGGGTAAACATGGCAGCAGTACCACTTACTAAAAACAAAAGTAACACATGTGGTGAATACACACCGTAATTATGCTTACCTGTCATATCTGCTTTCAGGACTTCTGCCTGCCTGTAATAACAAAAAGCAGAGAAGTTGGTTATGGCTAGACTGCTGAACAACATGTAAGCAAATACAGACAGCCTAAAATGTGTTAGCAAATTGTTGGTTTTCCTGTATCAAGGCATCACTAAATGATGGAGATTTTGCCTCACTTCCCGTTTTGTCTAACACGTCTCCTAGCTAGAAAGTGAAGGGGAATCTCTCCAACATGAACAGATTGATAACAGATACAATTCTTTTCCACCAGATTTATGCTTTCTGTGCGCCATTTGGAAAATCTTGCCTCGATTCCTTTTCTGTCTAATGAATGTCAAAAACAAAGGGGAAAATCTTCCCAATGAGAAGTGGAGGATCTCATCCTTTCCCATTGTATCAAAAAATATTAAAATAAAAAGGTACAGGTTTTGACTGGAATCAGAGTTTAGAGAGGTCCTTGAATTATGGCCAGAAATGCCATCTGCAAATTAGATCACATTTCTACTGTTTTTTCAGCTCAACATTTAATAAACACGAAAATGACAATTTCTAAATTAAATAAACAAAAAACACGCGAGCAGAGTTAAGCCGGCCATACATGGCGAGACTCGCCAAATTTCAATCCATGCATGGGCAGAGAGGTTGAACAGAAATCGAACCACCCTGTTGGATTTTCCCCATTTGATCAGCGCTGCAGGCTATAGCCTGCAATGTTGATCAGTGTATTTTGATGGCGGGAAGGTCTCCCTGCTGTCAAAATACAATAGCTCAGTGAGAAGGATATCCCCCTATCAATCTGAATTGTATGGATGGGGAAATGTCCAGAGGAGGATAAAAGTCCAGCACCAGAGCATCTTGAAGTAAAAGCACTTGGCTTTCTTATAAATCCTGGATAAGGGAAAAATGGATGGAGGAATCAGGTCAGTTTTTTTACGCTCAATCCACTGGTTGGTTATACAATAAAAAAAATAATGCATCATTTTGTGCTACTTTAGGCAATTTACATGCCTCCAATGACAAGTTTATCATGATGACAGCCAAGCATACACAAATATATTTGAGCGTTTCTGGAATTTGTTACAGTTAGCTGAAAGATCTTCCAATCTACACAAGCAAGGTCAGAACAACAGATTTAATGATATGGCTACATTCAGCATGTCATCATCCATAATATTGCGCACTAATGATCAGTGGCATTTCGGTAAGCAAAATGCGAAATTATTACATTTATAAAACAGTACGCAGATATGCATAGCAAGCAAATATACAAGCAATTTTATGTGACTAGCAATAGAAGTGACTATAAGGTTATATAAAATGTGGCTCTTTTAAAGTGGTTGTAAAGTCTCAAACTTTTTCACCTTGATGCATAAGGTGAAAAACCACCTGTGCTGCGGCTGCCCCCCCCCCCCCAGAGACCCCCTTTTTCTTATCCGAGCCTATCCATTCCAGTGATGGGGATAAGCCGCCGTTTCGGCCCTCACGGGTGCCCCCATGGAAAGCAGCTCTCTGTTGGGGGACACAATGAAGGGGAGTAGCCAGGAGTGCACCTCAGAAGAGGAGGTTCGGGCTGCTGTGTGCAAAACCCAGAGCAGACAAGTAGAATAGGTGTATTTTTATAAAAACAGCGCGTGCGATCTTGCCAGAAGCTCCAAGAGTAGGGACACGGGTCGATGTCCAAGGGGATACCTGCGATAGTGTCACGGAGCTGAAGAATGGGGAGATGCTAATGTAAACAAGCATCTCCCCACTCTGCCTAGTGACATTGTCACTGATCATAGCTCCCCGTGATGGGGAGCTATGATCAGTGATGCGTCACACGTAGCCATGCCCCATAACAGTTAGAATCACTCCCTAGGACACGTTTAACCCCTTCCTAGCCAGCTAGTGGTTAACCCCTTTACTGCCAGTGTCATATTTACAGTAATCAGTGCAATTTTATAGCACCGATCGCTGTAAAAATGACAATGGTCCCAAAAAATGGGTCAAAAATATCCGATGTGTCCGCCATAATGTCGCAGTCACAATAAAAAGTGCAGATCACCGCCATTACTAGTATAAAAAAAAAAATCATAAAAATACCATAAAACCCCTATTTTGTAGATGCAAACCAAACGCTTATTGCGATTTTTTTTTTTTACCAAAAATATGTAGAACACCACGTATCGGCCTGAACTGAGGAAAAATAGATTTTTTTATATATTTTTTGGGGATATTATAGCAAAAAATGTTTTTTCCAACATTGTCGCTTTTTTTGTCTATAGCGCAAAAAATAAAAACCGCAGGGGTGATCAAATACCACCAGAAGAAAGCTCTAATTGTGGGGGGGGGAAGAGACGTCAATTTTGTTTGGGAGAAAGATTGTGACATGCTGGCTTGAAGATCGGGAAGGGAAAAAAAGATCGCAATTTCGATTCTTACTGATTAATCGTGCAGCTCTACAAAACAGCTTTTCAGTTTTCACCCAAAAAATGGTTCGATTTCATCAGTGCTGACTGTGGCCTTTAAAGGCCAAGGCAACCTGCATGTCAGTACAGAGGTGGGTGGGGGCAAATCTCCTTGAAGGGCAGGTGCAGGATGTGTGCTAATGAGGTCATCTAGTGAACACCGAGGTGCTTTTTAGTCATTGAGGCGCTAAAAATAGCGCCTCTCATGCCTCCCAGTGTGAAAATCCAAGTGCTTTCACACTGGGGTGGTGCACTTGTGGGACAGGAAAAAAAAAAAAAGTCCTGCAATAAGCATCTATAGGGCGGTTTGGGAGCGGTGTATACGCCACTCCCAAAACGCCCTGCCCCTTGAAATGGGCGCTTTTAACCCTTTCTTCAGCTGGTAGTGGGGGTTAAAAGCTCCCCGCTAGTGGACGAAATGCGCTGCTAAAACAACGGTAAAGCACCGTCTAGCTAGCATCGCTTTACCGATAACAGACCTCCTGCCCTAGTGTTAAAGTAGCCTTAACGTGAATGTAAACCCTCTCCTATACCCAGTGAACAGCCACATATGATGCACAGAGATGAATCAAATCTCTCTACATTTTACTTGCATATCTGCTGTCTTTCCCTTTCTATACTCTTTGGAAAGTGCAGATATTGTTAGAAATCTGGTTTCCTCATTCAGTAGTGGGTGTGGAGTCTGAGCTTTCACTGTTTGTGAGCTGATTGGAGGAAAGGCACACACCCCCACTCCACATAGGCAGAGGAAGGAAGGAACATGCAGAGATGTACTGTGAATAGACAAACTCTGCTAATCTGCCTCCCAGCACAAATTTTCAGCTGCTATTTTATATTGTGTGTTGGAGCGTTTGTCAGAAGTGACTCATGATAGAGCTTTGGAGAGAGATAAGTAAACACTACAGATAGCTGTGCCTAGGTCAAATTTTAATCAATGGGTTTAGCAACCAATTTAACCATTTTTATGTCCTAAAGCAAGATACCAGGAAATCATGAACACTTATGGAACAAGCTGGAGGCTGGGGTAAGGCCTTGTCCTAAAGTACATAGAAAGTTATTTTTTTTTTCAGAAGTACATTAAATGGTATATTGGCACATATGGAAGTTTGAATTTAGAAAAAAAAAAGGAAGTGAATTTAGCATTTAAAATGAAAAAAAATTATAATTTAAGGATGAAAATCATTTAGTGCAAAAATGAGTTTCAGACATTTTGAGTCAGTGATAATTCCAACATCTTACTGAGATGTATGCATCGTGGACACAAATTCCAGATATAACTCAAACATCTACAAGCTTATTTAATAAGCAAAAGAGAAAAATAAAGAAAATAAATAGCCGCCAATCAAAAGCCATTTAGTTCAGATTTAGCAACACGATTTTTGGTGGGTTACAATATGTAGTACTAGCTTACAAATAAGCAAAATGTGTATAAAAGCTATAGTAGGTCAGTATACTCTAATAATCTGAAGGTCATTTTCCACCTAATAGAAAAAGGCTGACTCGATATAACCACCTGAGACTTTCAGGAGAATCAAATTCTATTATCTCAATAAATGAGATCATAATAAAGGAAGGCTGTACCACAGCAAGTGCATGCACTCATCGACATGCCATGGTGCCAAGCCAGTGAGGAAATGGGAGACGTTTCTCCCGGCATCAACAAAACTCATCTGTCAGTTTAATTGCTACCTCCTATCTACATGTGCCTTGTGCGAGACAGAGTCGGATTTGCGGTGCGTGCATGACAGACAGAGCTATTTGGTGAGGAAAGGAGGAGGGAGACAGGATACACAGAGCAGACAGTATAAAAAGAAAAAAAAAAAAAAAAAAAAAACTTTAACCCCAGGGACCTGTACCACTAAGAGGACTTGAATTGCTCCCGCTACTGTCTCCGTGTCATGTAAAGAAAGACCAGCGCCATTGCAGATGGGCACATCGCTGGATGGAGAGAGGGTTCAAGGTAAAGGTGTGCTCAAAAGTTTACATAACCTTGAAAACAGTGAGAAGGCAAAACACATTTCTTTTATTTCTTATGCGATCCATGTTCAATTGTATGTTATAACAGAATGGCACAATCCTAAAACAAAACATGGCAACATGTAAACAAATGAAAAGACCCCTGTTCAAAAGTCTGCATACCCTTAAGGTCTTAATACTGTGCAATGCCCCCTTTAGCATCAATGACAGCGTGCAGTCTTTTGTAATAGTTGTCTATGAGGCCCCAAATTCTTGAAGGTGGTATAGCTGCCCAATTATCTTGGCAAAATGCCTCCAAGTCATGGAAAGTCTTTGGTCGTCTTGCATGAAATGCACATTTGAGATCTCTGCAGAGTGGTTTGATGATATTAAGGTCAGGAGACCGTGATGGTCATTCCAGAACCTTTACCTTTTTTCTGCTGTAACCACTGGAGGGTCAACTTGGTATTGTATATATCCTTGTTACGCAGGTCTTTTGACAGTTCTTTTCTGCTCACCATGGCTCAGCGTCTATTCTAGCTTGGTCAGTGCATCCACATGAAAGCTAATAAACTCCTACACTTAGACACTAACTGTACTTTAAAAAGCCACAGATGTGGGAAATAAATCTTTGACTGCCATTTTAACGTTAAGCGTTACCTTGTGTGTCTGTACCAAGGCCAAACATTCCAGGGTATGTAAACTTTTGATCAGGGCTAATTAGGTGTTTTCCGTTATTAAAACACAATCACTATACGTAAAGTTGTTGTAATATTTTCAATATCAATATTTCTGCCAGGGTATGCAAACTTTTGAGCACAAGTATAAATTTGGGGGGGGGAATAGGGGGTTTGAGTGGTCATTATACATACCGGAACATTTTTTATCTTAAAGTTGTATTAAGCCCGACGTCAAAAATGTAATCCATTGCAGCTTATCACTAGATGTGATGGCTCATGGCTGCATTGTTTTTTTTTTGTGTTTTAGGTTTTTCCCCCCTCTGTTTTAACCTGGTGATCTGGCCAGTAACACATCTCCTGTGATAGTGTCCCTAATATGGAATAATTAGCGCAGGGGGTGCATTTGGACAGCAGTATTGCAAGTTTGGGAGGATGTGAATGTTAGCTGGAGTTCAGCCTAAATTTGTTAGTGTATTTAAATCTACTAGCACAGCTAACACTTTATAAGCAGTTACAGTAAACAGCCCCCTCCCCTTTTGGGAAGAAGGTTTTACAAAAATAAAAAGCTGATAATTGTATGGACCCCTGGCAGTGTTAACTGGTTTGTCTCATCCCATGTGCCTTACATCTGCAAAAGAGCTTGTTCTGTTGAAAAACGTCAGACTTAAGCTGGATACACACTATACAACTTTATGTAGATTTTTTCCTTCAGATTTAGCAAAACCATATAATATGAGGTCAAACCTTAAGACCCCTTTCACACCGAGGGCGTTTTGCAGGCGCTATAGCATTAGAAATAGCGCCTGCAATCCGCCCTCAAACTGCTGCACGATTGTCTCCAGTGTAAAAGCCCGAGGGCTTTCACAATGGATCGGTGCGCTGGCAGGATGTCAGGAAAAGTTCTGCCAGCAGCTTCTTTGGAGCAGTGAAGGAGCGGTGTGTTTACCGCTCCTCCACCGCTGTTCCCGATTGAAATCAATGGGGCAGCGTTGCAATACCGCCGGCAAAACGCCGCTATTGTGGCGTATTGTGGGCGGTTTTAACCCTTTCTCGGCTGCTAGCGGGGGTAAAAGTACCCCACTAGCGGCCGAAAAGCCCCGCAAATCCGATGGTAAAACGCCACTAAAAATAGCGGCGTTTTACCGCTGACACTATGGGCAGTGCAGTGTGAAAGCCCTGTTAGCGTTTCAATTTGCATGCAATCAGGCAGATCCTTGCACTACATGGTTTTGGCAAATCTGAAGAAAAAAAAAGTTGCATAGTGTGCTCTGGATCGATCCTGACTTTCAAGTCTGGATTCACCCAGATTCCTGAGCAGCAGCTGGTTCACCATTCTCAGCAAGCCACTTAGAGCTTGAGCCAGCCACTCGGCCCCTCCACAGCCCAGAGCTCCAGTGAGCACTGGCAGGGAAGAGCAGAGGAAGGAAGAGCAAGGAAGAGTCACAGCCTCTCACTGGTTTTTGATCGCTTGGTTCGCGGTCTTACAGGCGGCAGGGGACAGATGCAGCATCGAGCTGATGCTACATCCACCTATGCAAGTATGTGTGTGTGTTACCCCCACCACAAACTTCTTTTTTAAGGTAAAAGATATTCTGCCCTTTACAGCCACTTTAATGACCAAGTAAACCTGAACTATTCACACTAAATCTGATGAAAACGTGAATACAGGGGGCATTTTCAGAGATAGCGCCATGTAAAAAATAAGGAATAGTGGATCAGACATAACTGGTGTCAAAGTTCTAGGCCCATCATAATTTAACCCGGAAAACTCAAAGTTGGTCCAAATTCCCTGGCCAACAAAGATGCCTAGGGACACCGCTATATTTGTCTTTTCTTTACCATGTTGCACAGGTTTGAAATAAGTAAAGTCCATATAAAACATTGACGACGAGCCATTATTTGGAGGGTTTCAGCCTTTGAATCTTTGATTATATAGGATATGCACTACTACTATTCACATCAGTCCCTGCCCACAAGGAGCTTACAATCTAAGGTCCCCAAAGCCATCCATAGATGGAGCGATTCCTCCAATACAGTCAGTGTTGATCGGGGAATCTTTCCCGCAAAGCCATTGTGTACTCCCAGCTGGGGAAGCAGCCCCCCCCCCCCCCCACAGGAGAACACAGCGATTGTGGCTATAATAGCCGCTAGCAATGACCGCATGCAAAATCCGACAGGCTGGTTATACCAAAATTGTATCGATCAACTTGGGTACTTTCAGCCTGCCCATACCTACTTTGAATCTTCGCCGGTCCCTGCCATCTATGACCAGCTTTATTCACACACATTCCGATTTATTTTCGGTGTTCATACCAAAAAAAAAAAAAAGTAGTCGTCCCTTGCTGCCCTGGAAAACATACATGCAATAAACTAAAGCATTTTAAAATTGATAATCCAAAGGCTGCTAGGGGTTCCTCAGACAGTAACAACTGACTTCAATCAGCAAGATCTTTTTAGCCATTTGCAGGTAGAATTATTCCTGTTGACCAATGTAAGGAGCATTGTTCCCACTGACCACCAAGGTATAGAGCATTCTTCACACTGTTTACCAGTGTAAGAAGCCGATTTAGAGAATTGTAACAAAAACAAAAAAATCTGACTCTTGATTTTTATCAAACTTATTTTGCCTCTGCAGTTATTTTTTGAAAAAAAAAAATAAAAAAAAATGTATACATATATAGCGACAATTTTGAAAACAAAAAAAATAATATTTTGTACTTTTTGCTATAATAAATATCCCCATTTTGTTTTGTTTTTTAAAGTAATTTTTTTTTCTCAGTTTAGGCTGATATGTATTGTTCTACATATTTTTGAAAAAAAAAAAAAATAAATAAATTATCGCAATAAGCATATATTGATTGGTTTGCGCAAAAGTTATAGCGTCAACAACATAGGGGATAGATTTAATTAAAACAATTTTTTTTTTTTTTCACTAGAAATGGTGGCAATCTGTGATTTTTAATTGGGACTGCGACATTATGGCAGACACATTTGCCAAATTTTTTGGACCATTGGCATTTATACAGTGATCAGTGGTATAAAAATGCACCAATGACTAATAATGTCACTGGCAGGGAAGGGGTTAACGCTAGGGGGCGATCAAGGGGTTAAAAGTGTTCCCTAGTTTGAGTTCTAATTGAAGGGGGGATGCGACTGTCTAGGGGAAGATGACAGATCACTTTCACTACTTTGTATGAACACATGATCTGTCTCTTCTTCCCTCAGAGAACTGGGATCTGTGTGTATCCAAAAACAGTTTCCGCTTCTCACGGTGTCACGAGCGATCGCGGAAGTCGGCAGTCATCGCGTTCGCCGGGCACTCGCATCGGTTTCGGGGGAGAGCAGCGGGTGCACGCCCCTTTTGTGGCCACAGGGTGAAGCGACGCAATATCGCCCAGCCGTGCCATTCTGCCACAGTAAAACTGCGGCGGCTGGTCGGCAAGTGGTTAAAGATTCCAACTACCAGCAAGAATAAGTGCTTACATTTAAAGAGCACCTGTCATTTCAGATCCATCATGGAAGCCCCTGTTAGCGGGCATCCACTCACCTGCTGCCATCACGTCCCTCACCTTGTTGTGTCACTGCCGCATTACCAGACGGTCCCATTCATTAAAGTGAATGGGACTGTCGGTGAGTCAACAGTGGGTCAGAGAAGGAGCTGCGGGACAGAGATGACCGTTGCTCTTTAAAAATTACGATTTTTAAATCATGATTTCAATTGTGATTTAAATCAAATCCACCCTGCCTCAAATCAGCAAGATCTTTTTAGCCATTTGCAGGAGGTAGAATTATTCCTGCTGGCCACCAACGTATGAAGGAGGATCTTACCAATGTATAGTTTTTCTTACAGAAAAAAACACCAACCAGCCCAACAAGTCTCCAGCCTCATCTGGTGAGGAACATGTTAATCATTTACATTGCACTAAATGCCTACCATAGCTGTGAACGCACACAGTTTCAAAACAGGTTCAAATTGCATTAGGATCAAGTGCAGAGCCCTAGCCAGCAGAGAGTGTAGGGTGCAGAAACATGTCAGAAATGTGATCTGTCACTGCCGATGCAGACAAAGGCACAGAGAGATGAGGACATGACTAGCAGCTCTAGGAAACATCTACCTAAAAAAGGTGTGTCTGGTCACACTAGATGAGCATGTCAGACTAGTGCACAACTCAGCTGCAAAATGCACGGATAATAATGGTTACCCTTTCGAATCTACGCAGTAATACACAAGCACCCAAATGATGTGATGAGATAAATTGTCAGACAGATAATGGAAAGCAAGGCACTATTTCAAAGATATATTTTACTATTAAAAGACAATAGAACTGTTGTAGAAGTCACTCAATTATACAGATAAAGTCAAAATGGATAAAAAGAAAAAAAGAAAAAAAAACTATTAATTGTCTTAGTAGGCCCCTTTCACACGTGCGGACCGAATGGTCCAGAGAACGGATGGATGAAATACGGACATCCATGCATCCCTATGTTCATCCACTGACACCCGATATCACCCGTCTCCGCTATTGTCCGATTCTGCAGACGGAGGAAAATCCTATTTTTCTATCCGTCTGCAGAGCGGATCGCATGAACATGGACGGACGGTCCATGCTCTTCCGATCCCCCATAGAGGAGAGCGGAGATCTGACAGGGCAGTCCCTGCACAGTGTGCCGGGACCGCCCCGTCATTCGCCGGCTCAGCAGGGATCAACGGAGCGATCCCTGCTGAGCAAGCGGATGTTCACGGGGCGGATCATCACAGATCCATCCTCTGTGAAAGGGGCCTGTTTAATCTTCCTTTCATGACCCAAAGATTAAACTCCATTATGATTTCAACATTACAGCTGTGACAAGGTAAGTGTGCATTAGACCACTGCTCTCACACAGAATGAAGAAAGCCTTTAGCTGCAGCTTCTTGCCAGGAATAGAAGTTTTCTGCTGGGGAAGCATTACACAAAAGAAAAAACAGCAAGATAACAAACACTACACTTTGGATCTAACCTGACAGTTTCTGTAGGAGTTACAATTGGGCTTTAATCCAATGAGACAACCACGCCTCTAAAAAAAAAAAGGGGGGGGGGGATTTACTTTATACATTCACTGGCTACTTTATGGAGGTACACCTGTTGAGTTGCTTGGTAACACAAATTGATAAATCAGCCAATCACATGGCAGCAACTCATTGCATTTAGGCATCTAGGCATGGTGAAGATGACTTGCTGAAGTTCAAACTGAGCATAAGAATGGGGAAGGGGATTTAAGTGACTTTGAATGCGGCATGGTTGTTGGTGCCAGATGGGCTGGTTTGAGTACTTCAAAAAAAATGCTAATCTGTTGGGGTTTTCACGCACCTTTCACCCATTTCTAGGGTTTACAGAGAATGGTCCGCAAAAATATAAAAATGAATAAAAATTCCAGCGAGCGGCAGTTGTGTGGACGAAAATGCCTCGTTGACGTCAGAGGAGAATGGGCAGACTGGTTTGGAGATGATAGAAAGGCAACAGTAACTCAAATAACCACTCGTTACAACCAAGGTATGCAGAATACCATATCTGAACACACAACACATCGAACCCTGAAGCAGATGGGCTACAGCAGAAAATCACACCGGGTTCCACACCTGTCAGCTAAGAACAGGAAACTGAAGTTACAATTTACACAAGCTCCCCAAAAATTGGATAATTGTAGATTGGAAAAATGTTGCTTTAACTGAGGAGTCTCGATTTCAGTTGCAACATTCAGGGTAGGGTCAGAATTTGGCGTAAACATGGAAGCATAGATCCATCCTGCCTTGTATCAACGGTTCAGGCTGGCGGTGGTGCAATGGTGTGGGGGACATTTTTTTTGGAACACTTTGGGCCCCTTAATACCAATTAAGCATAATTTAAATGCCACGGCTGACCTGAGTATTGTTGCTGACCATGTCTATCCCTTTATGACTACAGTGTACCCATCTTCTGATGGCTGCTTCCAGGAGAATGATGCACCATGTCACAAAGCTCACATCTTCTCAAACATGACAATGAGGTCACTGTACTCCAATGGCCTCCACAGCCACCAGATCTCAATCCAATAGAGCACCCATGGGATGTAGTTGAACAGGAGATTCGCATCACAGATGTGCCACTGACAAATCTGCAGGAACTGTGTAATGCTATCATGTCAATACAGACCAGAGTCTCGGTCTCCTCCTAACACCTTGTTGAATCTATGCCACAAAGAATTAAGGCAGTTCTGAAGGCAAAAGGGGGTCCAACCCGGTACTAGCAAGGTGTACCTAAAAGTGGCAGGCGAGTGTAAATTCTTGTACCATTGTGACAGACTAGGGTCACAGAGAGCATACTGTATGAAGGCGGATCACACGGAACCCAATGTGTGGGAGTTTATTGGGAGGATTGGGTGTACGGGAGGGGTGGTGATGGGACACAGCCCAGAGAAATAGTCCACAGGGCAGCTATATCTATATGACAGTACAGTACACAAAGTAAGCTATGTGGCACTGTGAGGGGAAAATAAATTTAGGGTAGTAATAAAGTACAGCAAGGGTGAAGATCAGAGGCACAGAGTGGTGACATAGCACAGAAATGGGTTAACAGTCCATGGGATGGCAACAGGACACAGCAAAGTGGAATGAACCTCAAGGTGATCCTCACTGTGACAATAAGGTAGAGCAAGGGGAAATGATCCTCCTGGTATTATGGCACAACAAGGGGAGAAGAGCTGCAAGGCAACAATACAACACAGCAAGGGTTAACAGTCCATGGAGTGGAAATACGGCACAGCAATGGGCTAATAGTCCATGGGATGGCAATATGGCACAGCAACAGGGAATGGACCTCAAGGTGATCTTTAGTGCATCAATAAAGCACAGCACAGGTTAATCGTCCATGGAGGGGAATTATGACACAGCAAAGGGTTAACCATCCCTGTAGAAATATTGCACAGCAAAAAGGGAGATATAGGAGGGTTCTGGGACTTACACTTAAGGTACATGGTGGCCCTGGGTTGCCGACAAGGTGGTCTGGACAAAAGATGGCTTTTCTCCTTTTCTCTTGGGGGGGGGGGGGGGGGGTCCGCAGAGGCAGGTTCCCAGGCAGGTGCTGGGTCTTGAGAGGGAGGGAAGTCGGAGGTGCAGGCAGGAAGGCAGCTGGACAAGGGGAGACAGAGTGCAACTCCTGGAGGCCAAACCTTAGCCTTAGGTCCTCTCAGGCACAGACGGCATACAGGGTCTGGTAGAAGAATTGTGAACGATTTCCCCCAACCCAGGTGTTTATACCTGAGCTGGGGCACGATCTTGTGACCCAAGGTACAACTCAATTCTAAAAAAGTTGGGGTAGGGCCATGTTTACCATGCTGTGACTCTTCTTTTAACACTGTAAACATTTGAGAACTGAGGCCAGTTGCTGTAGTTTTGAGAGAGGAATGTTGTCCCATTCTTACAAAAAAAGAAAAAGAAAAAAAAAGACACTCCTGCGCACGAGTGAACAGTCAGTTATATAAGGACCCAGGCCTTGCTGCCCTCAAGAGTGGGGAACCCTAAAAATCAGGAAATAGAAAAAAAATAAAAAAATAAAAAAAGAGGGCGCACCAGCCTTGTGCATTATCATTTGGATAATATTTATTAAAAAGGGTACAAAAGAAAAACTACTCACAAACGGAACAGTAAAATCTTGCGACATGAATAGTCATCAAAATAAAGAAAGGGGTGTAGGCCGGCAATGCTGTGTAGTTGTTGTGCCACATCCAATATAGAAACTATGACAATAGAAGAACCCCTGGGGGTGGACTTTAAAGGCACGTACAACCATAAAATGTAGTAAGAACAATTAGCTTTCTTTATTGAATATAAAATCATAAAAAGAAAAGTTTATACAAGTCATGACAAATTGTACAGTGCAAAAAAGCAGATCACCTATACAAGATAGACTATAAAGATGATCACCCTACGTGTTTCAGAGCTAATATAGTCTCCTTCAGGGGTGAAGATACAGCATAAGATATAATTCTAGTGAAGGACAAATGACAGGGTATTAGAACAAGAACATGGTGGAGCAAGAATAATCAAATTATTAACTCTGATTAGTACTTACATAGCCAGATACAGTGCCATGTGAGTATAACACACTATTCAATTAAAAACAGCAGACACAGTTGGATGGAATGCGTGGCTTCCCCGTATCCGAGGCTTCCATCAAGGAGGTGAAAGGTAATAACGTAGTAATAGGATATATACCGATTTACAATTTTTTATTGATTGATCTCTTGTTGCTGCCAATAGGCAGAAAAGACCTCCCCTGGGGCATCCCCTGTAGAAAGAACAAGGGGGATGCCTGGTCCAAAGAAAAGGTGGAAATAAGAACTGCATTGGAGTATATAGGGTGGAAGAAACCGCTTCATAAATAGTGTAGTGACATGAATAGTCATCAAAATAGCAGCATCTAGTCACAGATGAAATTCTCCAGAGGTCCAGGAGGAACTCAAAAAAGATCACTGCCACTGTTAAGCTCTGAGGAAGAAGGGAAGTCTCTTCGAAACGCATCAGCTGGCAGTGATCTTTTGCGAGTTCCTCTGGAGAATTTCATCTGTGACTAGATGCTGCTATTTTGATGACTATTCATGTCGCAAGATTTTACTGTTCCGTTTGTGAGTAGTTTTCTTTTGTACCCTTTTTAATAAATATTATCCAAAGGATAATGCACAAGGCTGGTGCGCCCTCTCTTTTTTTCTATTTCCTGTTGTCCCATTCTTGCCCAATCATATGCTGCTCTGCTCTAAAACCTGGATGTATCTTTCAGCATTAATGGTGCCTTTCCAGAAGTACAAGCTGCCCATTCAATACGCAATAATACAACCCCATACCATCAGAGATGCAGGCTTTTGAACTGAGCGCTGATAACAAGCCGGAAGGTTCCTCTCCTCTTTAGTCTGAAGGACGCGGCATCCACGATTGCCAAAAAGAATGTACAATTTCGCTTGTCTGTCCACGGAATGGTTTTCCACTTTGCAACAGATCATTTTACATGAGCTGTGGCCCAGAGAAGACAACGACATTTCTGGATCATGTTCAGATATGGCTTTTTTGCATTTTTGGATGCCATAGTGAACTGCGCTCAGACAGTTATTTTTGGAAGTGTTCCAGAGCCTATGCAGGGACGTCCATCACAGAATCATGCCCGTTTTTATTGCGGTGGCGTCTGAGGACCCAAAAATCACAGGCATCTAATGCTACATTTCAGCCTTGTCCCTTGCATGTAGAGTTCTCTCCAGATTCTTGGACTCAATTGATATTATGTACTGTAAATCAGTGATAATCAACCCTGTCCTCAGGGCCCATTAACAGGCCAGGTTTGAAAGATAACTGAAATACATCACAGGCGATATCATTTGCTGCTCAGTGATTGCAGTATTCTAGTCTGCATCTCCCCAAGGTAATACATAAAACCTGGCCTGTTAGTGAGCCCTGGAGGACAGGGTTGATGATCACTGCTGTAAATGATGACATATTTAAAGTCTTAGCAATTTTGCATTAAGGAACAATATTTTTTAATGGTTTGCGAATTGTTAAACACAGATTTTCACAGATTGGTGAACCTCTGTCTCAGAAGTAAAGATGGGCAACTCTGGGTATGAAAAGAGCATCTTAGAGAGTCACTCAATCATGTTACTGACCTGTTGCCAATGAACCAAATTAGTTGAAAAATGTTCTTTCAGGCTCTGTTTGCAACACTTTTCCGGCTTTTTGTTGCCCTGCCCCAACTTTGAGACATATTCCTGTCGTCCAAATTTTTTTTATTTTTTTTATTTTTATTTTTTATTTTTTTAAATGGTACATTTTCTCAGTTTAAAACAATTGATGTTTTTTATTTTCTATTGTGAATAAAATAAAAAAATATGGGTTTAGGAGATTTGCTAATCATTGCATTTGGTTTTTATGTAGATTTTACACAGCTTCCTATATTGTATGGAATTGGGGTTGAAGGAGTCTGCTTAGCCACTTAAGGACTAGAAGGATTTCCCTACTTAATGACCAGGCCATTTTTTGCAATACGGCACGGTGTCACAATTGCGCGGTTGTGCAACGTTGTACCCAAAACAAAATGTTATTTTTTTTCTCCACAAAAAGAGTGGTGTTCGCTCAAATCCGCGCTTTTTATTTTTAGTGCTATAAACAAAAAGTGACAATTTTGAAAAAAAATAAAAAATCTCTATCTCTACACACACACACACACACACACACACACACACACACTTTTTGCTATAATAAATATCACAAAAAAAAAAAAAGTAAAAAAAAAAAAAATATTTTTTTTTTGGTTCAGATCGCGTCATGCGTGTGTGGTGGAGGAAACCAGGTGAAGAGTACAAAAGACAAGTGTGTCTTGCCTACAGTCAAGCATGGCGGTGGGAGTGTAATGGTCTGGGGTTGCGCGAATGCTGCTGTCACCGGGGAGCTACAGTTCCAACCCTTTTGGAGACTGGGCCGCAGAGCAGTATTCAAACATAATAACAACCCCAAACAACTCCAAGACAACCACTGCCTTGTTAAAAGAAGCTGAATACCAACATGTACTGTGACATACTGAAACAGAGCATGATCCTCTCCCTCCAGAGTCTGGGCTGCAGGGCAATATTTCAACATAACAACCCCAAACACACCTCCAGGATGACCACCACCTTGTTAAAGAAGCTGAGGGTAAAAGGCGATGGACTGGCGAAGCATGTGTCTAGACCAGTGCTCGACAAAACCCGGTCGCCAGGTCGCATTGGCGACTAGAATCAGCGACCTTGCGCCTGGGGCAGCATAGCTGGGGGTATCCCGTCTCCGTGGAAGACAACAGTAAAGTTAGCCCAATTTTTTTTTTTTATATATTGTGAAAGATAATGTTACGCCGAGTAAATCGATACCCAACATGTCACGCTTCAAAATTGCGCCCGCTCATGGAATGGCGACAAACTTTTACCCTTTAAAATCTCCATAGGCGACGTTTAAAAAATTCTATAGGTTGCACGTTTTGAGTTACAGAGGAGGTCTGGTGCTAGAATTATTGCTCTTACTCTACCGATCGCAGCGATACCTCACATGTGTGGTTTGAACACCGCTTTCATATATGCGTTCGCTTCTGCACGCAAGCTTGGCGAGACAGGGCGCATTTAAAACATTTTTTTTTCTTATTTTAACTTTTATTTTTATTTTTTTCACTGTTCTTTTAAAAAAAAAAAATGTGTGTCACTTTTATTCCTATTACAAGGAATGTAAAAATCCCTTGTAATAGAAAAAAGCATGACAGGTCCTCTTTTATATATGAGATCTGGGGTCAGAGAGACCTCACATCTCATATTTACACTAAAATGCAATTTAAAAATGTCCCTCTAAGAGCTATGGGCAATGACTTGGAGACAGGTGGGGGGCTGGGGGCTATCTTCCCCTCGTCTCCATGTCAGGCCAGGGACAGGTCCAGATCGCCGTCACGGACCTGGCTCCTAACTTTTTTTAGCTGGCTCCTAGATTCCAAGCAAATTTGTCAACCCCTGGTCTAGACCTAAAACCTATGGAGCATCCTCAAACAGAAGGTGGAGGAGCGCAAGGTCTCTAACATTCACCAGCTCTGTGATGTCATCATGGAGCGGAAGAGGACTTTAGTGGCAACCTGTGAAGCTCTGATGAACTCCATGCCCAAGAAGGTTAAGGCAGTGCTGGAAAATAATGGTGGCCACTCATTTTTGTTGCCAGCGGTTTAGACATTAATGGCTGTGTGTTGAGTTATTTTGAGGGGACAGTAAATTTACACTGTTATACAAGCTGTACACTCACTACTTTACATTGTAGAAAAGTGTCATTTCTTCAGTGTTGTCACATGAAAAGTTAGAATAAAATATTTACAAAAATTTGAGGGGTGTACTCACTTTCATGAGATACTGCACACACACTATTTATTTTTACACTTTTCTTTTACAACGATTGGTTACTACAGTGGTAATCACTGCATAAGCAGTAATTTTTGCTTTGCAAATGGCATCCATTTGTGTGCCATTCTGATAGCTGAGGCCAATCCCAGCTATCACATGGTACAAATTCACGGCGATTAGACCTCTACCATGTGATCACTGTGACCAATCACAGAGATCACTACAATAGTACACATAGGCTATGACTGAAAGTCATTGTTTACAACTGACATGCAATTGGTCACACGGTACCAGGGAATGTGTTCCACCCACCTTTA
The DNA here is from genome assembly GCF_037356315.1 of Lithobates pipiens. NCBI lineage: Eukaryota > Metazoa > Chordata > Amphibia > Anura > Ranidae > Lithobates > Lithobates pipiens. The sequence continues at coordinate 265,814,626 of NW_027507785.1, read as the reverse complement.
GGTGGAACATTTAATATGTTCCCAACTCCTGCAGCAGAGATCTGTGAATGAATGAACTACAAGTAGCATCAGCCTTTGCGGCTGCTGGCTTGTAGGTCTCATTGAACTACCAGGGCGCTGGTGAGTGCTCTAGGTAGAGTCTGTCACTGTGTAACTGCCTGCTCGTACAAGCAGACAGATACACCGACAGTCTGCAGGAGCTTAAAACTGCACCAGTGATCTGCTGGGTCAAATTCTTTAAAGGCTCCATAAAAGAAAATAAATAAAGTGATAAAGTCTTGCTTTCTTTTGTTTCAAAATAACAAACATGTTTTACTTACCTGCTCTGTGCAGGGGTTTTGCACAGAGCAGCCCAGATCCCCTTCTTCTTGGATCAGTCGTCGGTGCTCCTGGCTCCTTCCTCCTACCGAGGTTCCCCCACAGCAAGAATCTTGATATGGGGGCACCTGAACTGAGGCTCCGTGTGTCCATTCAGCCATGGAGCAGCAGCCCTGTCCTCCCCCCCTCTCTCCTTTCACTGGCTCACTGACCAACAGGCAGTGAGAGCCAATGGCACCCACTGCTGTCTCAGCCAATGAGTCCTGGACAGCAGAGTCTCTCCTGCAACGTCACTGGACTGAGATGCTCTCAGGTAAGTGTTAGGGGGGCTGCTGCACACAGAAGGTTTTCTACGTGAATGCAAAGAAATGCATTAAGATAAAAACATCTTCTGCCTTTAGAAACACTTTAATAAATGCGCATTTTTTTTACCTGCAAAAAAAATGTACATTGATTTTTTTTTTTTTTTTCGAAAGAGTAACTTACCCTTTAAGATCTTGAAAGAGTAAAAATTTTAGTGATTACAAAACATTTTCTCATCTCCTGGCACTCTTAATCAGCCATGTCGTGAGAGGAATTTGTTTTGCTGAAACTATCTGCCAGCACAAAAACCCACGAAATTTCTATATTTGATATTTTCCTGATTGCACCATTTTTTTAAAAGTACATAGACAAAAAAAAAAAAACACACCACACACTAAACTTGTAAAAGTAGAACTAAAAGTTATTTTCTTCTTGAATAGATCAAGACAAATAATGGGAGTAAGGAGTCCTAATAGGAGACCCAAAACTTAGACATTCACTGTCTGGTACCATATCCTTATGAAACTGTACAAAAATAAAGAGAATAGGAGGACTTTAGAAGTAATAGACATACATACATATATAGTGTGTGTGTGTGTGTGTGTGTGTGTGTGTGTGTGTGTGTGTGTGTGTGTGTGTGTGTGTGTGTGTGTGTGTGTGTGTGTGTGTGTGTGTGTGTGTGTGTGTACCGCCTAGCAGATTTTAGGGAAGGCTTTCTGATTGTAGGAGGCGACTTTAACATAAGCCCCGACCCTCAGCTGGACACATCTCATGCGAGACCCTCACATTCCTACAAATTCCTTAAACACTACCGCAAGACTATGCAGTCTCACCTCCTGGCGGACGGTTGGCGGACGCTACACCCTTCTGATAGGGATTACAGTTATTATTCTAAGGTACATGATGTATACACACGCATTGACCACATTTACGTGGACTGCAATATTCTGGAACTCCTTCAGTCTGCGTCTATTGACGTCATATCGATTTCAGACCATGCCCCAGTGACAGTTCCCTTTGCCCTGCAGAGGACCTGGACATGGCGGCTCAATGATAATTTGCTGGATGACGGGGTCGCGGTGAAGGAGGTCGCAGACACACTAACTAACTACTTCAGGGAAAATCCGACAGATGAGTTGGGTGAGGGAGTGATATGGGAAGCACATAAGGCGGTAGTTAGAGGGGCCTTCATTTCTCAGGGGTCCAGGCTGAAAAAGGAACGCCGGGCTGATTTCACACGGGTATATACTGCCCTTCAGAACGCTGAACTAGAACATAAAGCTAGTGGGAGTCCAAGGGCCTTGACGGCTTTGACAGAGCTGCGGGAACTATTTCTGCATTTATTAGACCGCCAAACCCGCAAACAATTTCGCTTTTTGGCCCATAAATATCACGAACACGGGAATAAATGCGGATGGATATTGGCCCGCGCCCTTCGTAAACGCCACGCTCAGACCTATATTCACAAATTGCACACCTCCATGGGGGTTCCAGTCGGCGAATCTTCTAAAATAGCAGCAGGGTTCCGAGAATACTACACAACACTATATAATTTGGACTCTACACTCCCCCCCGCGGTCCGAGCTGATAGACTCAAAGCGACCCGAGACTACTTCGCAGCAGCTGACCTACCGACACTTACAGAAGAACAATCTGCAGCCTTGGAGCTCCCAATTACTGCGGAGGAGCTTGGGGCCATGGTGGATTCCTTGCCTAATGGGAAGAGTCCTGGCCCTGATGGATTCACTAAGGCTTACTAGAAAGCTTTCCTGCCCCAGCTGCAAGCTCACATGTGCGCCTATTTTAATGCAATAGCTGGAGGTGGTGCCATTCCCTCAGAAGCCCTTCTGGCTCACATTACAGTGATACCGAAGGAAGGCAAGGACCTCACCATCCCCCACAGCTACCGCCCTATCTCCCTTCTTAATTTGGACATAAAGATTCTGACAAAAATTTTGGCAAACAGAATGAAGCACCTTATCCCTGATCTTGTGCACCCTGGCCAGACGGGCTTTGTAGCCGGGAGAGAGGTCAGGGATAACTCCCTTCGGGCGGTCCACCTTATCCACTGGGCCCGCTCCCGTCCAGTCCCGCAACCGTATATTGTTTTGTGCAGACGCAGAAAAGGCCTTTGACCGCATAGACTGGTCCTACCTGACAGAGGTGCTTCGCTCAATACAACTAGGCCCACGGATGTTGACTACGATCACGGCCCTATATTCCACACCTTGCGCTCAGGTCAAGGTGAATGGGACTTTATTGGCCCGGTTCCCCATTAGAAACGGCACGAGGCAGGGGTGTCCTCTTTCGCCCCTCTCGTTTGCCCTGGTGCTGGAGCCTTTTCTCCGCACGGTGAGGGCTAGCCCTGATATCAAGGGACTCCAAGTTGGTAATACAGAACACAAACTCTCGGCCTATGCTGATGATGTGCTGTTTCACCTTACGGACCCCCTGCTCTCTCTGCCAAATCTGATGAAGGAACTAAAACTTTTTGGGTCGTTATCAAACTTTAAGATACATTTTTCAGAGTCGGAAATACTCCCCATCCAATTAGCCCCTCACCTGACAGCGACCCTCAAGGCAGCCTTTCCCTTCGTCTGGACTACGTCGTCCCTGCGATACTTGGGTGTGAACTTAAACCGCTTTGATATCCTATACCTGGGTAGCACAGTGGTGTAGTGGTTAGCACTCTCACCTAGCAGTAAGAAGGGTTGCTGGTTCAAATCCCAACCACGACACTACCTGCCTGGAGTTTGCATGTTCTCCCTGTGCCTGCGTGGGTTTCCTCCGGGTGCTCCGGTTTCCTCCCACAATCCAAAGACATGCAGGTAGGTTAATTGGCTTCTGTCCAAAATTGGCCCTAGTATATGAATTGGGACCTAGGATAGTGGGCTCCTTGAGGGTAGGGACAATTGTAGACACTTACTTAGGTTGAACTGGATGGACTGGTGTCTTTATTCAACCTTACTAACTATGATACTAACCTAGCTAATTACCCACCTTTATTGGATGCGATCAAAAGAGACCTCTTGCAATGGACGGGGACGGCGTTTACATGGTTTGGTCGGGTGAGCATTATAAAGATGAACGTTTTAACCCGTATACTCTTCTACTTACAGATGATTCCGATCCCTTTACCCAAGTGCTTCTTCAACCGCTTACGTAGTATAATGTCTCGCTTTATTTGGAACGCTCATAAACCTAGGATAGCTCTACGGGTGATACGTCGTTCGAAGAGGAGGGGTGGACTGGGTGTCCCAGACATTAGACATTATCAAGCTATTAGCCCTCCAGAAGATTCTTGACTGGCGTTTCCACTCTCGAACAAAGCTCTGGGTCCCTCTAGAGAAATGTCTGGCGGGTAGGAACTTATCTTATGCGCCCTGGCTGCCCCGGGAATATAGGGGCTTTGCGGAGATGACCTAATCCTTGACGACCCATGTGTTTTCGGTTTGGGACAGGATCAACCCACTCCTAAAGCTGGCTCCCCCTATGTCCCCGTTGGCCCCACTGGGAGGCTTCTTGTGGTTCCCACCAGGAGAACAGATGGCTTTCTTCGAGACTTGGGTAAATGATGGGAACGCTAGTTGTGGGAAACTCATGAGGGAGGGTGGTCTTATGCCGTACGAAGCCCTGCCCATAGGTAGTCGAGGCTCATGAATGAATTTCTGGAGATACAGTCAACTACACCACTTTTTCCAGGTACATGGTCATACTATTAGGGACCCCCTGACCCTCACCCCATTTGAACGTATCTTTATTGCAGAGGAGCTGACTCCACACCTGGTTTCTGAGTTATACCGGCTGTTGGATTCGGTTGGCCCCCTGGCCACCCCGCCTATATCAGGCGATGGGAGACGACATAGGGACAACGTTTACAGAGACGCAGTTATCATACCTCTATTCCCTCACCCATTCGTCCTCCAGAGACTCCAAAACCCAGGAGACCAACTTTAAACTACTGGCACTTTGGTACCGAGTACCAGCGGATTTGGTCTGCATCTACCCCTCCACGTCGGAGTTCTGTTGGAGGGGGTGTGGGCACCGAGGGACCCTACTGCATATATGGTGGGATTGCCCCCTAATTCGACCCTTCTGGGAAGACATACAGGGCCAAGTGAAAATAGTGACAGGGATAGAGGTCCCCCTCTCACCGCTGCACTTCCTTCTGCAGGTACCCCCGGTCCCGCTAAGTGTATATAAAAATACTGTGTTGGCACATTTGCTGAATGCAGCAAAACGCCTGATTCCGACATACTGGAAAAGGCCTGGAATTCCCACTCGAGAGGAGTGGTGCAGAGGAGTGAATGTGGTGAGAGAGGCGGAGAATTGGGTTGCAACCCGTAAGGGCCTTGAAGACCGATTTCATGATATCTGGAGACCCTGGTCGGCATATGCATCGGACCCTAACCAGGTACCCTCAAGCTTAGACATAGCTCTGCTAGAGTTGGCAGACCCTACCCTTAAAACTCTCAGGCTGGCTGGGGCTCGTGGGGGGACTGGATCTCCCCTGGGAGCTCTTAGCAGGAGAATGCTGCTTACAGAACTTTACGCTCAGGAGTGGTGTGCCCGATGCGGACAAAGCAGACATTTGGAACTTATACTCAGGTAATTTGACCTATTCTACCTGTCATTTCCTTCCTACCTCCCTTCCCTTCTTCCTACCCTCTCCCAGTATACCCCTCCCCTACCCCGCTGCGTACGCAGTTGTTCTTTTATACCCTCTGTTATCTTTCCTTCCTCTCCTCTCCCTCTTTTCTTATATCTTAACCTCTCCTCGGCCCGAATGTCGTGGAAGCCTGATACACCGAAGCTGGTAGATGGTGGGCTGAGATCCCCTCTCTAATCCCGGAGCTTCCGGGCGGGATTCTCTGTAATTAGAAAGTTGAGACGTTCTGGCCGACCCTTTGTGGTGCCGACGGGACTCCCGGGTTATGCAGGCGGTGGAGGGCGGCTAGCTGGAGGCCATTGGGCCCCCCCCCCCCCCTCTACCCCAGCAATGGGATGGTGTCCACACTTTAGATAATTCTTCGTGCCAGAGCAGTCCCAACGCCTACAAAGCTGTTATCGCCCTTGCAACTATTTGGTTATCACCAGTCTACCCACTATAAGTACGCCCACGACATTCTCCCTGATTTAGTAACCTCCCTCCTTATGTATGTCTGTTTGTTCAACCTACATGCTGTCAAACTGAACCTTGGGCGGCTTGTCTGAGGCTGAAGGGTCTTGCACTTAAAAGAGATGTTGAATTTGTCTTGCATTTCATGTTTCTGTTATTTTGTAATAAATACTGATTATACAAAAAAAAAAAAAGTCTGAATAGATTTTTTTTTTTTTTAAAAGAGTTTAGTGTTACTTTAAAATCCTATTCCTTTGGCCTTCTATGTCCCATTGGGGAGATACCCCTTTCACACTGGTGCGCTTTTCAGGCATGTGAAAATTGCCTCTCAAGCCACCCCAGGGTGAAAGCCTGAGTGCTCTCACACTGGGCGGTGCGCTTGCAGGACAGGGGAAAAAAAAAAAAAAATCCTGCAAGCAGCATCTTTGGTGTATGCACCACTCCTCCAGCAACCCTGCCCTTGAAACTAATGGGCAGTGCCGCAAAACAGGCGTCACCATTAACCCTTTCCTTGGCCCACTAGTGGCCTAAAAAGCACCACTAACAGACCCACTGCCCCAGTGTGAAAGGGTCTTACTTTCTGTCTCAAGACACAATAATAATGTAAAAAGGGAATTTTATCAAAAAACGGTAAGGACAATCCTCAGTTGTCACTGCAAGAAGGGTCCGAGATGATTAAAAGTTTTCGAGACGAGTTCTAACTCAAATGGTGCTGTTGCCAATAACAACCAATCAGCATTTGTTTTTAAAACCACACAGCTTAGAAAATGAAACATTTTAAAGTGTAGCTAAACCTAAAACCAAAAATGTAACATATTGCAGATTACTAGTCCTTGGTGTGGTGGCTGCATTCATTTTATTTTTTTCAAACTTCTTTTGCTTTATTTCTACCTTCTAACCCTGCAATAACACTTCCTGTACCTGGGTGGCTACGTCACTCCACCGTATCTATAGAGAGAGCCACGTTTGTCACCTTAGGACGCCAAACACATCCCTACCTCTTTATCGCCATTACATGGGGCACGTGACAATTGGTGGTTTACAAAAGATACTGTAGCTAAGTAAAAGGATATTCTTCAACGCAGTCCAGAAGAAGTGACAAGGAAATCACATTTCTGGCAAAATCAACAGGTATTTTCCTCATTTGCAATAAAGGATAAATTCCCCTTTTGAAACAGGTTACATCAATATTTAGGGTGAAAAATGTAACATGTTTTCAAGCAGCTGCAGCCTCTCCCTGTGACAAAGAACAGAGGATGTTCTCCCCGCACTCACTGTCACTATTTGTGAGAAAAATAAAAAAAATAAAAAATAAAAAAAACCAACACGTGGTCCACACTGCTGTGTAATTCACAGTTTTTTGCAAATGTACAAACTACAACTACCGTCAGCCTGTGCGAGTGGACTACAAAAGGTTGCTGATGAGCAGACCCGTAGTTCATTAAAATATGCAGGTAAGGGCTGAAAGCTGCAGGGCTTGTCTGCAGGAGTCTGGCATTGCACCCCTGTTCCATTGATCATAGGGTGCAATGCTTTCCATGCTCCTTGGGGGAAAAAAAAAAGGATTTTCCTGCAAAGATATATGCATTTATTAATTTTTCCCCAAAAGGTGAACATATCCTTTGTTTGTTCTTGGGTTTGGTGTTTTTTTTTTTTTTTTTTTTTAAAGCTAATCGAGGAAGAACTCTGTCTCAACTGGAGTGCAGTCACTTTGCCTTCAATGAGATCCCCAGCTAGGACCAATCACCAGTAAGGATTGAGCCAGGCATCTTTGGTCACTTCCCAGCGGTCTTTTTGCAAGTTTTTGCACACATTTCAAGTTTGAGTTTTTTGGGGGTTTTTTCCAGCCAACGTAAAGCTAGTTTTTCAGGTCTTCCCATTGAAGTCAAATGGGGCCAACTCTGCCCCCCAAACTAGAGTATTTTCCCTAATGGTCTTTTAGGACAGCTACTTCAGAGATTATTGGTTCTGAATTCAAAACAGGAGACACAACCCTAAAAGAAAAAGCCCCTCTACCTGCACATCCTCATTTTTATTGTGTCTCTATCCAGGAGTAAACATTGTAACATTGTTCTGTTTGGGCCTGGTGATGGTTGTTGACCCCCCCCCCCAGGCTACTCAGGTCCTAGTCTCTAACCTGTGTTCTGCTTTAAGGGTTGCCCCTTCTGCCAAGCAGGACCTTGTCCCCCTCAAAGTGTTGGGGTAATTTTCTGACCGTGTGTACGGGCCTAAAGCCTTTCCACTGCCCTGTACTCAACCATGCTATGCAGCAGCACCAGTCTCAATGCACTTCAACCAGGAATGCTGAGGAGGATGCTAAGGGGATGGTTATACAAGAGCAAGATTTAGCCCTTTCCCAGCTACTATATCTTTCCCATTTTAGATAAGCTTAGCCCATATTGGGCTTTGTTTGCCCCTCCTTTTTAGACTAACTTAGTGAAACTCTAGACAGAATGAGATGACTTGGTTTTCACTTCTTCAGATCTGTTATCTCAGACCCAAGGACACTTCCGGGTACGTGATGACTTAACTGCATGTAGCTCCACCCTACACATTAAAGGCCCCAAAGACGTAATTTCTAACGAAACACTAGGGAGCAGTGATATGACGTGACATCACGCACATGAAAGTGTTGCCGGATATAAGTTTATACTGCGCAGAGCTATTGATATTTTATACTTTTATGAGTGCACTTATCTTATAGTAATAAATGGCTTATTTGGAATTCCCCCTATATATAGTATCTGGTCTCCTTTCTTTTTACTTTAACATTGGTCCATGTGTCAGATGACTATAGATGAATTTGCAATACTGGTGCTTCTTATCCTCTTGGCTGGCATTTTTACCATGGAAGCCTGATCCTGCCCAGTAGTGGTTCCGGTAAAAACGTATACAACTTATCCATAACTTGAGAGCAAAACATTTCTGGTAAGCCTTCCGCTGTGATTATACAGTGGTGTATATTTACGTTGCATGGGAATCCCTACTTTTTCTTCTGGATTTTTTGGTCATAATTTCCCTTTGATTCAACTATGCTGACTTTTTTCACTTGCCTTATTAATGTATACGGAGTGCATTTTAATATAGTTACTGGTTTTGCTTTAATCACACATTGTAAAATTTGAGGTCTATTGATTGGCTAATTAGCACAGAACAGTAGGTGAAAAAAATAAAAATACATGTTTTCAGGCAACCTGAGCCTGTTAATATAAATGTTATTCTGGGTTACAGACACAATCGAATAAGAATGTTCCTTACAGGAGAAGATTCCCAAATTAGTCTCCTTGATGGGGAAGATCAAGACTCTTTTTGTAGGTAACAGTCAGGTTATGCAGACTTTAGGTCCAATGATGGCAGCCATTCCAGGAGTAGTGTGGACCCAGCTTTATTCCAGAAGGCCGCAAAGTTTTCTGGTGGTTTCAGTTAACCAAGCCGTCCAAAGTACAAAGACAGTCTTGCCATAGGAAAAAGAATACTACATCAATAGGAGACTCTCTCATGTGAAAAACAGTGTCCAACATCCTTAGTAGCTGTACATGGGGGGGAAGGGGGGGGGGGGGGGTGCGGTCAGCACAGGATGGGACTGACAAGCACGGGAGGCTGTGAGGAATGGGTCATCACACAAAATATGAGAATTGGACCTCCACTGGAAGAAAATTTTACTAACTTGACCGCTATGAATTTTAATTCAGTACCCCCAAATTAGAGGAACGATCCTTTCCACATACAGAATAGCACAGGTCATCACACTCCAGCTAAGATAAAGGCTCATTTTACAAGATCTTTGGCAACTTAGTGTGCAATAAGTGCAGGAGCCTTTCTGGAAGACATCTTCAGAGCTACGGTATGGTCTACAAACTTTTTGCGAAGCATTACAAAAGTTAATTTGTTATCCAGCAAGACCTGACCTTCAGTTGACAATTTTAAATTTTACAGGCAGTTTCTCTCTCCCTAAGGTAGGATAAAGGTTTCTCGCTCATCTTCGGTAGCCATACTGGAAGATGACTTCGGAAATACTGTTACCAGCAAGTCTGGTTTTTACCCCTAAACAAGCTTCAAGCAAATGAGCATCATCGAAAATAAACGGTTTCAAGTGGCAAAAGATGAAGCTCTTCTGGTCAAACTTCAAATCATGTCTAAAAACCTTCCTTGTACTATACGAAATGAAAAAAGCAATTGGCTTGAGAAACACTTTAAATATTATGTGTGGGCAACACATTTTTAACCCTTTCACTGCCTGGCCCTGGGCTCCATTTTGTACACTACATTTTTGAAATTTTTCCTTTTTTATTTTTCACTTATAGCTTTCAAAGTTTGTAAAAGACCCCCCAAACTAGAGCCACGCAATTAATTGTCAAGAATCGTTATCGCGATCTTGACTAAAGTGTTTCACAATTCTTTCTATGCAAAGAATTCTCTCTGCTCTTCTGAAGCCACAGCCTTCAAAAGAAAGGAAGAGAAAAACTGGGCAGTCTGCCAAGAATCAAAACATTCTTTGTCAGTTGAACTGAACTATAAACATTGTAACAATTTGATGGAATAGACTGTGTGTAAATGAAAAAAAAAGTTTAACCACCTAAAGAGGGGTTCCACCCTAAAGTGGAACTTCCGCTCATCGGAACCCTCCCCCTCTCCGGTGTCACAGTTGGCACCTTTCACGGGGGGGGGGGGTTAGGTATTTGCACCCACTTCTGGGCATAGACTCTCACGGGAGTCTATGCCATTTCCTGTCCCGGTGCGCTGTCTACTGGGACACACAAGGGTCCCAGAGACAGCGCGGACCATTTTCAGTGAGCTGCGTGACTCGCGCATGCGCAGTAGGGAACCGGGAAGTGAAGCCGCACCGCTTCACTTCCCGATTCACTCACCGAGGATGCCGGCAGCAGTAGCCGAGAGATCGATCGACCTGGGCTGCCTACATCGCTGGATCCTGGGACAGGCGACTGTCCATTTATTAAAAAGTCAGCAGCTGTAGTATGTATAGCTGCTGGCTTTTAATATTTTTGTTTCCAGTGGAAGCCCTCTAACTACTTCCCACCCGGCCAATGTACATATACGGCCGGGTGGGAGCTCTCTACTTCTGAGTGGACGTTCCTGAATGTCCATCAGAAGTAGGGAGGGGATCGCACACACGCCCGCGCAGCGGCGGGATCCTTATGCGCCCGTGTCACCCAGACACGGCGCATCTCGGATCGGCAGGAGGGTTCCGATTGGCCCTCCTGATCACATGACGGCCGTGTCCAATCACGGCTGTCATGTGATGTAAACAAACAGCCGGTTGCTAGGCAATCGGCTCCTCCTCTCCTCCCACGGAAGTCATTGCTGAGGAGAGCAGATTGCTGCAGCCGGCTGGTGATCAGTGGGTCATGTAGCAGAATAAATTTTGGCTTAAATTTATGCCAAAATTAGATTTTATTGGATTTCTTTTAAAAAATAGAAAGAAGAAAATGTTTTTTTTTTTCCAAATTTCCGCTCTTTTTTCGCTTATATCACAAAAAATAAAAAACGGAGTCGTTAATAAATAACACCAAAATAAAGCTCTATTTGTGCAAACAAATTATTAACAATTTAATCTGGGTACAGCGTAGCATGACAGTGCAATTGTCATTGAAATTGCAAGAGCGATGAAAGCTGAAAATTGGGCTGGGAAGGAAGGGGGCGAAAGTGCCCCGTATTGTAGTGGTTAAACGCTAAACCTTTTTCTGACATTTGTTGGTTTCAAGTTAAAGTCTTTTTTGCTAGAAAATGATTCTATAAATATTTTTTTAGTAGACACCTTAGAGAATAAAATGGTGGTTTTTGCAATATTTTATGTCACACTGTATTTGCGCAGCAGTCTTTCAAATAAATTTTTTTTTTTTTTTTAAATGAATAAAGTAAACACCACAAAAACTAACCAATAAAGTTAGCCCATTTATTTAATTTTTTTTGTATAATGTGAAAGATTTTACGTTGCAAGAATCGTGATCTTTTTATTCTAAAGCAAAAAAATTGTGATTCGTATTTTGGTCAGAATTGTGCAGCTCTACCCCAAACCATATATTTTCTGAAATATAGAATACGTAGAATAAAAAGAAGGTACTACTGATTGGATAAACTTTTGCACAAATATCTTAGCAAACAATATTTTTGCTAAAAATCCAATAAAATCACGATTAGCAGATAAATACACAGCAAATTTTACAAAATGCCTACTAAATATAAAAGCTTAACCTGTATTAAAGTAAATAACAAATATTTGTAATTTTTACATTGAGCCTTTTTGCAAAATGGTGACAATCAAACGTACACAAAAATGTAAATATCCAAAGTTTCTCAAAAAAAACCTGAAGGTTTTCATTTTTCCCTTACAGCTTTCAGAATTTGTGAAATACCCCCAAAACCATATATTTTCTGAAAGCATATGACCTCTAGAATAAAAAAAAAGGCGCTACTGATTTTTTATTTTTTTTGACCCAGCAGCATTTGCGCAAATGTTTATCAAACCAATATATTTGCAAAAAAAAAAAAAAATACATTAAAAACCATTAGTAGCAGATAAAAAAAAAACTGTTAATTTTACCAAATTCCTGCTAAAGCCCTGCTAAATATAACAGCTTAACATGTATGGAGTTAATAAATAAATATTTGTAAATTTTTTAAATTGTGCCTTTTTGCAAAATGGTAAAAATCAAAGTACCGTATATACTCGAGTATAAGCCGAGTTTTTCAGTCCACTTTTTGGGCTGAAAAAAGCCGCCTCGGCTTATACTCGAGTCACTGAAAATTTGCCCGAGCTGGAGGAGAAAAAGGGGCGGGGCCATGTCCCTGGCTGACGCTCGTGAATGGCCTGTCAGTTTGCCGGTCAGCACAATCCCCTCCTCTTTCAATTCCCTTCGTTATAGTTTTTTTTTTTTCCTCGGTGTGCTCTATGGCTGCAGCGGGGAGGGGACTCTTTCCTCTGTTTCGGGCGCGGAGGAATACAGCCTCTGCACCCGCTCCGCAGACCGCACATCGTTACTGCAGTGGGGGGACTCTTTCTTTTATTTCGGGCGCGGCGGAATACGATACATCTCTGCACGCGCTCCGCACACCGCACAGTATTAGCATAGGATACTGTGTGCTGCGGAGTGATATGCCCAATCCTCTCTCTCTCTCTCTCTCTCTACACACGACTACCATAGAAAGAAGCAGAGAGAGCAGGGGCCGGGCAATCCAGTCTATGGAAGTTAAGGTGAGGTGAATTCACGAGGCATAAATTATGGAATAAAAAAAACCTGCTTTTGTGTCATACTGTAGATTAGAATCCTGTAATTTTTTTGTAATTGTTTTTTTAAAATCTTTAAAAAAAAATTTAAAATCTTAAGCAATTTTGTACGGTACTTAAAGGCTGGGTTCACACTGCAGAGGTTACGAGAACCGGATGCGATTCGCACTGCACTGCAGTGCAAATCACATGCGGTCTCTGTGCGATGCGAGTTCAGCCATACAGATAGTATGGCTGAATTGGCATCGCACGTGGCCCAAACTCGCACAGGACCCTTTTTTTGGTCCGCAGCAGAATCGGATCGCATGGGTGTTCACACCATGCGATCCGATTCCTGTCCGAGTTTGCAGATTGCACTGCGATATGCGAACTGATCTGGGGGTGTCATTAACATTTCATTGACACTCCCAGCAGTTCGCATAGGGCAGTGTGAAGTGCCGCTGGGAGGTATGCGATGCGGGAACCCGCCGCGGATTTGCGGCATTCCCGCATCGCTGCAGTGTGAACCCAGCCTTTTTAAACATAATTTTAATAATTGCACTTTAGGCTGGGTTCACACTGCAGCGGGAACGCCGTGAATCCGCAGTGTTTTCCCGCATCGCATACCTCCCAGCGGCACTTCACACTGCCCTATGCGAACTGCTGGGAGTGTCAGTGAAATGTTAATGACACCTCCAGATCAGTTCGCATATCGCAGTGCGATCTGCAAACTCGGACAGGAATCGGATCGCATGGTGTGAACACCCATGCGATCCAATTCTGCTGCGGACCAAAAAAGGGTCCTGTGTGGGTTTGGGCCGAATGGGATGCGAATTCCGCCATACTATCTGTATGGCTGAACTCGCATCGCACAGAGACCGCATGTGATTTGCACTGCAGTGCGGTGCGAATCACATCCGGTTCTCGTAGCCGCAGCAGTGTGAACCCAGCCTAAATGAATTCTAGCAACAAAACACAAAAGAATACCCATTTTTTTTTTTTTTGTTACGGTAAATATAAAAGATGTTGCACCGAGTAAATAGATACGATACCAAACATACCGTACCATGCTTTAAAACGATGCCCACCTGTGGAATGGCAGCACACTACGGTAAATTTATATTATCCATAGACGGCGCTTTAAAAGCCTTTAGCCTGGGTTCACACTGCAGCGATGCGGGAACGCCGGGGTCTGGGGAGGGGCAATGGGTGGGGCCAGGGTGGAGCTGAAGGGGGCCCCGTCAGGTAGGCTGTACGGGGCCCCATGATTCTATCAGCGGCCCTGTCCGTGGACATCATCATCATCATCATCATCACAGCGGGACATCAGCATCATGAGGTGAGTGAAAAATCACAATGGCTACTGTATATTTAATGGGCAGGCTGTATACCGGTATGTGTCTAATGTGTTATCCAGAGCATTATTACAATGGCTTCTGTATATTTATTGGGCAGGCTGTATACCGGTATGTGTCTAATGTGTTATCCAGAGCATTATTACAATGGCTACTGTATATTTATTGGGCAGGCTGTATACCGGTATGTGTCTAATGTGTTATCCAGAGCATTATTACAATGGCTACTGTATATTTATTGGGCAGGCTGTATACCGGTATGTGTCTAATGTGTTATCCAGAGCATTATTACAATGGCTACTGTATATTTATTGGGCAGGCTGTATACCGGTATGTGTCTAATGTGTTATCCAGAGCATTATTACAATGGCTACTGTATATTTAATGGACACAGGCAGGCTGTACGGTATATTTAATGGACACAGGCAGGCTGTACGGTATATTTAATGGACACAGGCAGGCTGGACGGTATATTTAATGGACACAGGCAGGCTGTACGGTATATTTAATGGACACAGGCAGGCTGGACGGTATATTTAATGGACACAGGCAGGCTGGACGGTATATTTAATGGACACAGGCAGGCTGTACTGTATATTTAATGGGCACAGGCAGGACACTGGTAGAATGTACGGTATATTATGAGCCCTAACACAGGCTGCTCTATGCAAACAGTCATGTCATCACTTTCTGTAATATCAGCCTGCATTAGGCCTCAAAAAGGTACCCGAACAAGTCTTTTTTTTTTTTATCCTGTTAGAAATGGATCCCAATACTTCTACCGGTAATCCTGGACCAAAAGAAAAACGCAGGTCATTCGAAGCTGGTTTCAAACTTAAGGTTGTGTCAAGAGCAGAAGAAAGCAATAACAGTATTGCAAGTAGGGAATTTTGTGTTGATGAAAAACAAGTGAGGGAATGGCGGAAAAAGAAAGCTGACTTGGAAAAGATTCCAAAGGCAAAAAAAGCTCAACGTGGTTTAACAACTTCATATGGGGCTCTAGAGACTGAATTGCATAAATGGGTTATGGAGTGTCGTCAAAATGGTTACTGCGTAACACGCATGGGAATTCGCTTACGTGCCCTTCAGATGGCTAAAGATGACAAATTAAAAGCGCCAGGCATTGAAAAATTTGTTGCGTCAGCAGGATGGTGTACCCGCTTCATGAATAGGTTTGGCCTATGTTTGCGGCAAAGAACAAAGATTTCACAGAAGTTGCCAAAAGACCTTGATGAAAAAGTGATATCATTCCATTCATTCATCATAAAACAAAGAAGGATCCATAACTATGACCTGGGAGATATTGGAAATATGGATGAAACACCTATGACCTTTGATCTTCCAAGCAACAGAACTGTGGCAACTTTGGGAGACAAAACTATTTTTCTCAGAACCACAGGAAATGAAAAAAATCATTTCACAGTTGTTCTGTCATGTTTGGCTAATGGAACAAAGCTGCGGCCTGTCATTATTTTTAAAAGAAAGACCTTGCCTAAAAAGGTCAAATTCCCACCACGAATTACAGTGCGCGCACATGTTAAAGGCTGGATGGATGAAGACGGAACAAAAAAATGGCTGGAAGAAATTTGGAAAGAACGACCAGGAGCAGCCTTAAAGAAAAAAACATCATTGCTAGTTTGGGATATGTTCAGAGCCCACACATCTGATGGCATAAAAGAAATGGCAAAATCTTCTCAAGTTACTTTGGCCGTTATTCCAGGTGGGCTTACATCTGTATTGCAACCGCTAGATGTGTGTTTAAATAAACCTTTTAAAGACCGTGTGAGAAAGATGTGGCATGAATGGATGTCATCTGGTCAAGCCCGACTGACAAAAGGTGGAAATCTGATGAAGCCCGACATAGAATTGATAGCAAAGTGGGTTCGTGATGCATGGGAAGAGATTCCGGAGGACATGGTGCAACGCGCCTTCAAGAAATGTGGCATTAGTAATGCTATGGATGGCAGTGAAGACAGCGCTTTGTATGAGAACGACAGCAGTGATGGTGATGACTGCGAACTCAGTGATGATGACAATGTCTACGCTGATAATCTCACACCAGCTAATGCTGAAGCTCTGTTTGGACATACAGATGATGAGGAATCCAGTTTTGAAGGATTTTAACTCTTGTGTTTTAGCTTGGTTGCTGAATGAGCTAAGGTTTTTGTACTTTTAAAGTTATTGTTGATACCATATTGTTTTATTGACCCTCTTTTACACTTACAGAGATAGTTTACTGTTTTTCTTTGAAATAAATATTCAAAAACATTATTGGTATCTATTTTTATTTTTGAAATTTACCGGTAGCTGCTGCATTTCCCACCCTAGGCTTATACTCGAGTCAATAACTTTTTCCAGTTTTTTGTGGTAAAAGTAGGTGCCTCGGCTTATATTCGGGTCAGCCTATACTCGAGTATATCCAGTACCCAAAATCTCTCTAAATATCTGGGAGGTTTTAATTTTTCACTTACAGCTTTCAGAATTTGTAAAAGACCCCCAAAACCATACATTTTCTGAAAGCACATGGCCAGTAGAATAGAGAGAAGGTGCTACTGATTTCTGAGGCGCATGTTTATCGAATATTTTCACTAAATATACACTAAAATCATTAAGGCCCCTTTCACACTGGGGCATTTTTCAGGCGCTACAGCGCTAAAAATAGCGCCTGAAAAAATCTGGCAGGACGGTGAAAAAAGTCCTGCTAGCCACATCTTTGGGAGCGGTGTATTCACTGCACCTACCCATTGAAATCAATGGGGCAGCACGGCTATATCGCCGCTGCAGAGGCGCTTTGCGGGCGGTTTTAACCATTTTTCGGCCGTTAGCGGGGTTTAAAACCACCCCGCTAGCGGCCGCATACCGCCGATAAAACGACGCTGCTCCCCCCAGTGTGAAAGGGGCCTAATAGTGCACATAAAACACAACATAACTTAATGCCAAATTGCTACTAAAGCATCGATCACGTGGCATACTAAAGTGTATGCCTATGAAGGGCCATGTTTACCCACACAGGGATGCACAGGTGTTCCATGCATGCAATGGCTACACAGGTATCGCTGCTGTTCCCAACCAGACATCTGTGTGGGTACACGACCCTGAATGCAGAGAGTGTGAGCTCAGGGACATGCATGCGGACCTACATGGATGTAAAATTGAGAGCAACGGCTCTGTTCGTGCAGGTGCTACATCCCAAAAGACATCAATTTGATGGCCTGCAAAGATGCATGGAAGACCTGTGCGTCCCCGTAAAGGTACGCTGTGTATGCTCTGTGTGAACAAGGCCTTAGGCCCCTTTCACACAAGCCGATCGATCGGGCCTGCCTGTCTGTTTTTGAGGCGGGCCCAATTGGACCACCTATTGTTCTCTATAGAGTTTTTTTTCCTTCAAGCCACATGATTAGAGTCTGAGGCTCTAATAAGCTTGAAAAGGTCGGACTTGGGGCGCAGAGCATTGCACCCCAAACCCACCCACTTGTGACAATAGCGAATTAATATTCGCTATTGTATTCCAGCCTCTTCTCCTGGCCAATCAGGATGGATCGGGTTGGCAGGGAGGAGAGGCCATAGAGGGGTGGGGTGCGTCACCGGGGAGGGGTGAGTGCATGAGTGATATGGGTTTTTTTTTGGGGGGGGGGGTATGGTCTTTGGTGAGATAGAGGTCTAAACAGACCCCTATATTTTTGGGAGAGAAAGGGACTGAAGATAGTCCCTTTCTCTGTAGCACCTTACATGAATGCATAGAATCTGTATAGGGGGGCAGGGAAGCAGCAGCTTAGGTAGTGGGGCGATCACATTAGGGGATAATAACTCTGATCAGCGGGTTGTAATTTGCTGATCAGTTATAGAATTGTTCAGCAGAGTCTGCTAAACAATCTTGATATACGCTTATGGTCATTGAAGCGACCATAAGCGAGGGGGGGGGGGCGGGGGGAGATGAGGTCCACTTGTGGGAACTTCTGTAGGTCCATACGGTGTACGGACTTGGCAGTGAAAGGGTTAAGGGGATAACAGTATGCTATATAAACATTTATACACATATAGGAACACCACATTAATCCAAGAATCAGCAGACAATGGGAGGAAACTGGTCACAAAAAACATGGGCTGCCTTTGCTGATCCACATCTGAAAATGCTATCTGTTTGGCTGTGAAGCCAGTCCTCTGGTATAAACACTTGGATTTGATGTCCTGTTATAAGCAGCCATTTCTCAGAACTAAAAAGGAGTTGTAAAGGCAGAAGGTTTTTTTATCTTAATGCATTCTATGCATTAAGATAAAAAACCTGTGTGTAGCAACCTCCCCAGCAACACCTAATAACTTACCTGAGCCCTTTCTCTCTCCAGTGATGTCCACAGATGTCTAAGCTGTCTGGGACACTCCTCCTGATTGGCTGAGACACAGCAGCGGTGCTACTGGCCCCTGCGGCTGTCAAAGTCAGTCAGTGGCGAAAGAAGGTGGGGGGGGGGGGGGGGGTGTCAGGGCTCCTTGTCTGAATAGACACAAGGAGCTATGACTCAGCTCCAGTGCCCCCATAGGAAGCTGCCGACTGTGGGGGCACTCTATAGGGAGGGATCAGGAGCAGCAAAAATGGACCCAAGAAGAGGAGGATCCAAGGTGCTCTGAGCAAAGCCACTGCAGCAAAGGCGGGAAATAGAACAGTTTTTTTTTTTTTTCTTGTTTTGTGAGACTTTACAATCGCCTAAGTCTCCATACTGGCCAAAATGCCCTCTGGAGAGCAATCCAAGCATGAATGTGCACGTGCAGAGGAGCTCTAAAGCGGAGTTGACAGTTAGATGCTCCAATGATAACTGCCCAGACACCAGGACAAGTGTCCATACCAACAAATACTAGGAAGTATATCAAGCAATGAATCTGACATTTAACAATTAGGCCTCATTCTCACTTACAATATGAATGGAGCCATTTGCAACTACCTGCAGGAGACTGCCGGAATTCCTGCAAACAGGTGCTGACAGGAAGCCCCATTCAAGGCAACACAGGGCTGGAAATGCCTGCAGCTGTGGGGCTTCGCATGCAACCATGTGGAGATTACCTGCAGATGATCAGCCCTGGATGCAGTCAGTCTCTGCTGTCAGGCTCCCATTACTCTGAATGAGGTTTCCCATCTGCACCTATTTGCAGAGATCCCCACTGAGTCTCCTGTGGACAATCACAAGCTGCCCCATTTGCAAGTGTGAATGGAGCCTTACAGCAGATGAATCTTCCTAGTGCCAGTGTTTTAAATGACAGTGATTGATTCACCACCTGCGAACGTTCAATAAAAGACACAAACACAACTTTATAAAACTTGCCCCTATGGGTTAGAAGAATGAACACACTACAGAATAACATTGAGCAGTATACAAAATTAGCATGTGGCTGGCCAGACTATGTATTAGAGTACTGAACAAAAGATATATACTTTTTTAAAGAACGATACAAAAAAAAAAAAAAAAAAAAACACACAAAACACACTATATATTATGGTGGTTCAGAAGCATATTAGAAAATAGGACCCGATACAGACAGGTGGTAAGTATGCTATATATTACAGCACTGAAAACACTCTAAATCACAAAGTAAGAGCGGTACAGAGCAGGAGGCCATACAGGCGTGAGGTTAATACTTACTATACATCATGAAACTGAAAGCAGTATTAAACCCAAAAACTATTGTAAGTTAGTTCAGATGTGGCAGCTACATTAGGTATTTTTTTATTCCTTCATTTTCAACTACTGATCCAGCTAGCCTGTTATGTTTTTCACATTCCTTTAACCGACCAAGCTGTCCAGCAAAAGTGTCTGTTAGAGGGTTGACACACTGAAAGGGGCGCTTACAGTGATCAACTTTTAGCCATCTATGTAAAACCTTTAGTGTGTCAGGCTAGAGTTCACCACTTTACTTTGTTAGTCAAGTAGTGCATCTTAAGCCCCATACCACCTCTCGGGGGAGGTGGTCACCATCTCGGTGTATTTGAGTTATGAGTTCTTTGTTGTAAGGGGTGGATGTCAATTCCATCCACGGGGTCCAGGTTAGAGTAAATAAACTTCTTTTACATTGTCATTATGGGGTATTGCTTGTAGAATTTTGAGGGAAATAATGAATTTAATCTATTTTGGAATAAGGCTGTAGCATAACAAACTGTGGAAAAAGTGAGGCGCTGTGAAAACTTTCCGGATGCACTGCATATAGTGTGTTCAGTTGTATAATACAGGTATACTAAGCACCAACCTCCATAGCTATGTTGCTTCCTATTTTATAGTGTGCTGCTCAATTAGCATCATTCATCTTGGGGTGTCTCCACTCTGGATGAAGGAACAATTGAGACACATTTTGACAGCAGCTTTGTTAGTCTGGGGAGAGAGGGTAGCTTTAAGCCCCATACACACTATCAGATTTTCTGCTGATTTTTTTCCTTCAGATTTACCAAAACCATGTAGTGCAAGGGTCTGCCTGATTGCACACACATTGAAACTCCTAAGGTTTGACCTCATATTATATGGTTTTGGTAAATTTGAAGACAAAAATCTGCAGAAAATCTGATAGTGTGTATGGGGCTTAAGGCTGCTTTCACACTGCTTTCAAGCATTTTAGCACTAGAAATAGCCTCTAACGCCTGAAAACCGCCTCCCCCATTCATTTCAGTGTGACATCCTGAAAAGTCCTGCAAGCAGCATCTTTGGGGCGGTTTGGGAGTTTTATATACATGAAGGGATCAGACAATTATCGGTGTATCGGAAATGAATGCGCACCACTGCCGAAGTGCCTCTGCAACGCCACTTTTAACCCTTCCTTCGTCGCTAGCAGCGGTTAAAAGCGCATCGCTAGCGGCTGAAAAGCACGGCTAAAACTAGCGCCGCTTTACCGCTAATGCAGTGTGGCTACAGTGTGAAAGTAGCCTTAACAGTGCATGTCAGAGCACAAACCAAGCCATGAAGTCCAAGGGTATAGACAATTTTTTGCAGCATTGAAGGTCCCAATGACCACAGTGGCCTCCATCATCCGTACATGGAGGAAGTTTGGAACCACCAGGACCTAGAGCGGGCCGCCTGGCCAAGCAGGGCTATCAAAGGAGAAGGGCCTTAGTCGGGGAGGTGACCAAGAACCTGGAGGTCACTCAGACAGAGCTCCAGCATTTCTTTGTGGAGAGAGCAGAACCTTCTAGAACAGTGGTTCTGAACTCCTGTGCTCAGGACCCACTAACAGACCAGATTTGCAAGATAACTGAAATATCACAGGTGACATAATTTGCTGCTCAGTGATTGCAGTATTCTAGTCTGCATCTCCCCAAGGTAATACTTAAAATCTGGCCTGTTAGCGAGTCCCGAGGACAGGAGCTGAGAACCACTGTTCTAGAAGAACAACCATTTCTGCAGCACTCCAACAATCAGGCCTGTATGGTAGAGTGGCCAGACAGAAGCCACTCCTCAGTAAAAGGGCAGATGACAACCTGCCAGGAGTTTGCCAAAAAGGCACCTGAAGGCCTCAAACCATGAGAAACAAAATGCTCTGGTCCGATGAAACAAAGATTGAACTCTTTGGCTTGAACGGCAAGCATCATGTCTGAAGGAAGCCAGTCACCGCTCATCACCTGGCCAATACTATTCATACAGTGATGCATGGTGGTGGCAGCATCATGCTGTGGGGATATTGTTCAGTGGCAGGAACTGAGAGACTAGTCAGAATCGAGGGAAAGATGAATGAAAAATGTACAGAGACATCATTGATGAAAACCTGCTTCAGATCGCTCTGGACCTCAAACTGGGGCGAAGATTCATCTTCCAACATAACGAACCAAAGCACACAGGCAAGAAATCAAAGGAGTGGCTACGGGACAATCCTGTAAAATGTTTTTGAGTGGCCCAGACTTTAACCCAATTGAACATCCCTGCAGAGATCTGAAAATGGCTGTGCACCGACGTTCCCCATCCAACCTGATGAATCTTGAGAGGTCATGCAAAGAAGAAAACTGCCCAAAAATAGGTGTGCCAAGCTTGCGGCATCATACACAAAAAGACTCGAGGCTGTAATTGGTGCCAAAAGGTGTTTTAACAAAGTATTGAACAAAGGCTATGAATACTTATATACATGTTATTCCCCCCCCCCCCTCTTTTTTTTTTTTAATAAATTTGCAAAGATTTCAAACAAACTTCTTTCACGTTGTCATTATGGGATATTGTATGTAGAATTTTGAAGGAAATTAATTTAATCAATTTTGAAATAAGGCTGTAACATAACAAAATGTGGAAAAAAAAAGTGAAGAGCTGTGAATACTTTCCGGATGCACTGTAGTTATGGTGGAGCCGCATGCTATGAATTAGGAGGGGAGGTACAATATAATAATGGATGAGAAGCACACTGTAATCGTTGAGGTGATGCACCTGTAATAGTGCATGCTTTCCATATGATAAATTATCACTGAACACACACTGTATATTACTGATGGTTGGGTGGGATACGTGCTTTATACCAGTGATAGGTGAAAGTATACTACAGGGCTCTGTCACACAGGTGCTGAATTTCAGTCCAGCCTTTAGCGTGCATCAGCACACCTATAGTATTAATGAGCTTTTCTAACCCTACCAGATTTTTTATTTATTTTTTATTTTTTTAAAAAGCTAATATAACTATTAGGGCAGTAAAACCATGCAGTTGCGCCACATTTTTACCGCTCCTCGACTGTTTTATCTTTAACTAGAAGGGCAGCAGCCGGGGATGTACACATGGCAGGGCCGTGAGGTTTCATTTTGTAGCAGGAATTAAACCCCTTGTTACATATGGCAGACACTGCCGCCTGCCAAATGCGACTTATTCAAGTTATTGGGGCTGCACTACAATTGCCCCACAGTAGGGGGTTAAAACAGATAGTCTGTCAAATGCTTTCTAAAGAGCAATTTGAACACAGATCACCCTTCAGAGAGCACCACAAGTGTAAGACTCCTTTTACGCTGGGGCTTCGGCCGTTTTAGCGCTAAAGTGCCACTCATTTTAGCAGTGCTTTAAAGCTGTTCAGGCGGCGCTTTTCGGTTGCTAGCGATGTGCTTTTTAACCCAAAAAAAAAAAAAGCCTGGCGTTACACACTTTTGATGGTTGCGGCCACCAAATCACGCTTCTGGAAGCCAAATGAAAATCTTCTGCAAAATACTGAAGTTTTAGCAGACGTTACCAACGAACGGACACACTACTTTCGCACAAATGACCAATTGGACTGTGACCCGGGGATCCTATGTGAAGCCCACAAGATGGTCATTAGGGGAACCATACGACACGTCACTCGAAAATTCACAGACCACAAGATCCCAAAGCCTGCATTCCCCTCTTATGGAAGAACAGCAAGCCACCCTCTAGTGGGACATGGCTGCGCAAAGTGGAAGACATCAAGAAACTAGAGGACTTGATCCTTACGGCCCAAAATAAACAAGAGAAGCACTCCAAGGTGTGGAGGCTATGGAACATGCTTCTTATTGGACGAAGGAGTGGCACTGCTCGGATGATAACTGACCAATCGCCACAAGATACATTCACATTACTGCTGAGTGTAAATTCAACCTCACCGAATCTCCAGTCCACTTTATCCACCAACCTCCAATCCCATTTATCACCACACTCTCCACCCTCCCCTCTCGAGTACTCACACCCCCCCCCCCCCTTCTCGACTAGAACTTCTTACCCTCTCTAGAACTCGGTTCTTCTGTTCTGGAGCTCTCTTACTATTTCCTCCCCTTTATATAAGTGGGGGTGCACTTGATCGGCCTAGGCTGTATTGCGCTATTCACATGGCTAGACATAAAAAGACCCAGATAGGGACTCACACCTTCGTTAAGACATTATCAGATGTATAATTGTGGTTTACTCTATGCGCTGAAATGATGAGCTCCAGAAGTATATGTAAAAGTTAAACCAATGTCACACTTCTTCCCTTTTTGTATGTCACGGCTGTAACTGGTCATTGCCTTTTGTGTGCTCTACAATAATAAAATTTATACTTGGGGGGAGGGGGAGGCCCATGTTGCCACGCTTTCGAAGCGCTGCCCATTAATTTAAATGGGCAGGGAGTTTTGGAAGCGCTTTATACAGAGCTCCCAAACCACCCCAAAGATGCTGCTTGCAGGACTTTTCTTAACGTTCCCGTTTCCCCCAGTGTGAAAAAGACACAGTAAAATGAACGGGAGGTGGTTTCCAGGCGCTATTTAGAGGCCATTTCTAGCGCTAAACCGCCTCAGTGTGAAAGGGGTCTAAATGAGCCCAGACTCTGTAGGCAGCGTTAGTTTTACCTTACTACAACATGAGGCAACACTAAGGCTGGATTCACATCTATGCATTTTTAGTGCTTTTTGCATTTTTCAGATTTGCACTACAGATCATGTTCCATAGGAAACCATGATAAATGGACTGTAGTGCAAATCTGCAAAATGCACTAAAGGCATTGGTGTGAAACCAGCCTTAGAGCCCTTTGACACTGGGGCATTTTTCAGGTGCTTTTGGACTAAAAAAAGAGCGCCTGAAAAAAAATAAAAGCTAGCGGTGCTTTACCGCGACTGTCCATCGAGACTCAGTGTGAAAGGCCTCTAAGGCTGGGGTATGTAAACCTCTATCCACTCCGTATTTTAACAATTCTGAGTGTTATTGATAGGCGGGTCAAGAAGCAGTACAAAATATAACCAAACCACCCATTTGCAACACTGGTTTGAAAGAGCCCTTGATTAAGAGGCAATATACTATAAATTGACATTTAAGCAATATACTAGGATCTAGATGTACATTCACCTGTGTGCCTGGCCTATAATGTGTTATCACTGAACACAATCTATAATGATCCTGTGATTCAGGAAGTGCTCTCAAACACCAGTGACTGTGAGTGCACCGTGTGCTGTGCATTGGGTGATCGTGGTGTAAGGTGGGCTGTTTGCTGATCACTGTTGTACTAGGCTCTTTGTGTATATTCTGTGTGTTGGACATTCAGTGTATGTCGGGCACTCAGTGTATATTCTCTGTATGTCGGGCGCTCAGTGTATATTCTCTGTATTGATATGAACTGTAATAAATAAATCCTTGTGAGCTGCTACAAATGAAATGTGAATCACTCACGCACTACACTCTCATATGCATGCGCTTTGCCAAAATATAAACAGTAATCTGTGCCGTGTGTCACTATTATCACAAATACATTAAACCAGTGTATAAAAAAACAAAACCACCAAATACATATTAAAACCAGTGTTCTACACTGTGCTCATTTTTATATCATATCACATAAAATAAAGTGAAAAAAACATAGGCCATGGAAAACATAGTCCATAAAAAGTTATGTATCTCCTTAAGCGATTACTAAATAGTTCAACTAAATAGTGCTCAAAGCAAATCTGGGAATAGTGCTCCCTCCACCAATGTGCCCCCATCTGGGATATATGACTGTATGTTTAAGTATGGTCAGATAAGGCTTGTGTCCCCTTTAGTGGGCTAGATAACTGGACTGAAGGATTCCACAGATACGTCTTATGCTAGTATCTAATCCCTGGATGTCATGATAGCTGCTCTCAAGCCAATAAATCGCCAAGGTTCAAACACCACTACATCAAGGGTGATGATAGCACCTCTAACCAATATGTAAAAGTGACAATTTAGTGGAGATATTTTAGCCCACTGAGGGGGATGCAAGCCTTAACTGACCATACTTAAAACGTACAGTCATATATCCCAGGTGGGGGCACATCTGGTGGAGGGAGCACAAGTCACAGATTTGCTTTGAGCACCATTTGGTTGCACTATTCAGGAATCACTTAAGGAGATACATAACTTTTGAATAACTTTTAATGGAATATGGTTTTTCACTTTCGTTTATTTGATTTAATGGCATAAATATGAGCAAGATATAGATCACTGCTTTTGGATATGTATTTGGTGGATTTGTTTTATACACACTGGTTTAATGTGTTTGTGATGATAATGAAGCACGGCACAGGTTACTGTTTATATATTCTCTCTATTGGGTGCTCAGTATATATTCTCTGTATATTGGGAGCTCCGGGTATACTCTCTATATATATTTGGTGCTAGGTGTATATTCTGTATATTGGGAGCTCCTTGTATATATTCTGTATATTGGGAACCCAATGTGTTCTGTATATTGGGTGCTCAGTGTATTTCCTCTGTATATCGGGTGCCCAGCGCATTTTGTATATCAGGAGCTCAGTGTATATTCTGTATATTGGATGCCCAGTGTATATTCTGTATATGGGGTGCTCAGTATATTTCCTCTGTATATTGTGTGCCCTGTGTATTCTGTTTATCAGGTGCCCAGTGTACACCCTCTGTATGATGGGTGCCCAGTGTACACCCTCTGTATGATGGGTGCCCAGTGTACACCCTCTGTATGATGGGTGCCCAGTGTACACCCTCTGTATGATGGGTGCCCAGTGTACACCCTCTGTATGATGGGTGCCCAGTGTACACCCTCTGTATGATGGGTGCCCAGTGTACACCCTCTGTATGATGGGTGCCCAGTGTACACCCTCTGTATGATGGGCGCCCAGTGTACACTCTCTGTATGATGGGCGCCCAGTGTACACTCTCTGTATGATGGGCGCCCAGTGTACACTCTCTGTATGATGGGCGCCCAGTGTACACTCTCTGTATGATGGGCGCCCAGTGTACACATTCTGCATATCGGGCGCCCAGTGTACACATTCTGCATATCGGGCGCCCAGTGTACACATTCTGCATATCGGGCGCCCAGTGTACACATTCTGCATATCGGGCGCCCAGTGTACACATTCTGCATATCGGGCGCCCAGTGTACACATTCTGCATATCGGGCACCCAGTGTACACATTCTGCATATCGGGCGCCCAGTGTACACATTCTGCATATCGGGCGCCCAGTGTACACATTCTGCATATCGGGCGCCCAGTGTACACATTCTGCATATCGGGCGCCCAGTGTACACATTCTGCATATCGGGCGCCCAGTGTACACATTCTGCATATCGGGCGCCCAGTGTACACATTCTGCATATCGGGCGCCCAGTGTACACATTCTGCATATCGGGCGCTCAGTATATACATTCTGCATATCGGGCGCTCAGTATATATTCTGTATATTGGGTGGTCGGGGGTACATCCTCTGTATTGGATGCTCGGTGTATATTGTGTGAGGTGATGAGTGTATAGTGTCTGTATACAAGGTGAGGTGATCAGTGCATAGTGTCTGTATATAATGCGAGGTGATCAGTGCAGTGTCTGTATATAATGCGAGGTGATCAGTGCATAGTGTCTGCATATAATGCGAGGTGATCAGTGCATAGTGTCTGTATATAATGCGAGGTGATCAGTGCATAGTGTCTGTATACTGTGTGAGGCGATGAGTGTATAGTCTCTGTATACTGTGTGAGGCGATGAGTGTATAGTCTCTGTATACTGTGCGAGGCGATGAGTGTATAGTCTCTGTATACTGTGCGAGGCGATGAGTGTATAGTGTCTGTATACTGTGCGAGGCGATGAGTGTATAGTGTCTGTATATTGTGCGAGGCGATGAGTGTATAGTGTCTGTATATTGTGCGAGGCGATGAGTGTATAGTGTCTGTATATTGTGCGAGGCGATGAGTGTATAGTGTCTGTATATTGTGCGAGGCGATGAGTGTATAGTGTCTGTATATTGTGTGAGGCGATGAGTGTATAGTGTCTGTATATTGTGTGAGGTGATCTCTGTATATTGTGTGAGGTGATCTCTGTATATTGTGTGAGGTGATCTCTGTATATTGTGTGAGGTGATCTCTGTATATTGTGTGAGGTGATCTCTGTATATTGTGTGAGGTGATCTCTGTATATTGTGTGAGGTGATCTCTGTATATTGTGTGAGGTGATCTCTGTATAGTGTCTGTATATTGTGTGAGGTGATCTCTGTATAGTGTCTGTATATTGTGAGGTGATCTCTGTATAGTGTCTGTATATTGTGTGAGGTGATCTCTGTATAGTGTCTGTATATTGTGTGAGGTGATCTCTGTATATTGTGTGAGGTGAGGGGTGTATAGTGTCTGTATATTGTGTGAGGTGAGGGGTGTATAGTGTCTGTATATTGTGTGAGGTGAGGGGTGTATAGTGTCTGTATATTGTGTGAGGTGAGGGGTGTATAGTGTCTGTATATTGTGTGAGGTGAGGGGTGTATAGTGTCTGTATATTGTGTGAGGTGAGGGGTGTATAGTGTCTGTATATTGTGTGAGGTGATCTCTGTATAGTGTCTGTATATTGTGTGAGGTGATCTCTGTATAGTGTGCGAGGTTATCTCTGTATATTGTGAGGACTGTAGAGCACACATCAGGACCATGATGGTCCCCCGGCCTCCTCCTCCCCCCCGGTACAGCCCCGGCTCTCCTGACTCTACAATGTGACAGCTGACAGAGTGCCCTCACCGGAGATACTGCGCACACAGCAGGCTCATCCTCCTCCGGGGCTCTCTCAGTCCGTCTATATCCGCGCGGCTTCAATTTCTCGGCGCTCGTGACTCGGCCATCTTCTCCGGGCCCCCACCGCCTGTGAGCTTGGGGCCCCGGGCCTGCAACCCCCCCGTCCCCCTGACAACCAACCCCCCGGAGAGTCCCACTGAACGCTTTCCCCTCCGGAAATAGCTCTGCGAACGGTACTTCCGGCCTGTGCGTCCGCTATATCCCTCCGGCTGAAGCTTAGCAAGCGCACTCTGTAGCCACGCCTCCCTACCTGAGCGCGCTTGCGTAGATCGCACGGCCGTGGGAGTGACGTCAGGACAGGGTAGGCGGCAAGGTAGAGAGGAAGAGATGATTCGGTTCCTATAGTTACCAGGCCTCTACTGCTGAGCGGTCACCAAGGCAACGGTGTGCGACGGCGCTGGGCCTGCTTAGTGCGTCAGCGGCTGCCCTGTGCCGACCATGAGGTGGCTCTTATTTATGTGAATGTTGCTTCAAAGCAAGAAGTCGGCGTAATAGTTCTGAGAATATATGGCCATTCTATAACAATGCACTCATTTGTAGCCTATTGCTAAACTTTGAATGGGAACCTTGTGAGGGAAGTGGACTCCTGTAGGCCCCAGTGTACACTGTGGTCCGGTATTGCATGACATCTTGTATGAAGAGCACCTGTAATACACTAGAGTCTCCTACAATACAGCTGTGGGTCTTAAAGCATTTGTTACCTTAAAAAAAAAAGATCCTGTTCCTATAAAGCATGTTATCTTGTTAGCTTGTGTTGTGTAATTTTGTCCATCACCTGAAATACCTTTCTGATCCTGCCTGGCTATACCCCACCCTCTGTACACTGACCACGGTATAGCATGGCTGCTGAGGCCTGACACTGTGGTCAGTTTACGTGCCTCCATCATTCACAGCTCTTTTCTCTGTCCTCCCTCCCCTCCCTGCTTGTCAGCTCCTGACAGTGCCCACCCTCCGCTCCTTCTGATAACATAAGTTTTACTTTTTTTATACAATCCTCTTAGGTTTCTAATGTTAGGTGCTCCTGTGTACATGCTTTAAAGAAAAAACTGCAGTTTATACCTTATTTCAGAGGCTGCTCTGCGCTCCCGCGACCAGTCACTTTTCTCCTCCTCCTCTCCTGACTGACGTCAGCTGGAGATTCTCGGGCCTACCCCCTGCAGCTGTCAGACTGAGAGAGGGGAGAGCCAAACAGTCACATGAGTGCCTAGCGGCGCTCTCAAATCAGGTATAAACTGCATTTTTTCTATAAAGCATGTACACGGGGCACCTAGGATCAGAAACCAGAGAGGATTGTATCAAGTGGACACAGAGTGGCTTAACAGCTACTTTAAAGAGGAAGTAAACCCTGATGGGTTTACTTCTTCTTTGTCTCCCTGCAAAGGTAAAGCATAATGGGCTACTATGCATTGCATAGTAGCCATTTATGTGTCACTTACCTGACATAGGAGCCAGCAATGTCACCGCTGTCCCCTGTAGTACGGAGCGTCCATCTTCTTCCGGGTATCGCTGCTCAGGTCACTCACAGCGCCGGAGTAGTGATGACATCACTGCAGCATATCGCCGTTAGCAGCGGCATGCCGTAGACAGCAGTGCCTGTCTTTTAGTAAATATCTCCTAAACCGTGTAGGTTTAGGAGATATTTCTTGGACCTACAGGTAAGCCTTAATCTAGGCTTACCTGTAGGTCAAAGTGGTTTGTAAGGGTTTACAACCACTTGTCTACTAGGGCAATTTTTTTCATTTTTTTTTGTTAGAAATTACTGTAAACTTCACAAAAATGTATATATTTTCTGAAAGCAGAGGCCCTGGGGAGCAAAAGTACACACAATATTTACACAGTTATTTATCAAAAGCATATTTTCAGGAAAAAATACCCTAAAAGGGATTTTCATGCAAACACAATATTATACCCAATTGTTTAGTAAAATATAAAAGATGGGGTTGCATCAAAAAAATAGATATCAAACATGTCAAGTCTTACAATTGTGCACAAAAATTGCAAAAAAAATACAGTACCCAAAAATACTCCATAGGCAACACTTTAAAATCCATTATAGGTCATCAGTTGAAGTGATAATAAAGCCTTGTTTAAAAAAACAAAAAACAAATGCCATACTTACCTGCTCTGTGTAATGATTTTGCACAGAGCAGCACGGTTCCTTCTCTTCTCAGGTCCCCCGGCGGTGCTCCTGGCTCCTCCCTCCTGCTGGGTGCCCCCAGAGAAAGCAGTTTGCTCTGGGGGCACCCAAGCAGGCATGCTCCTGACCCGCAGTTGTATGTCCATTCACACATGGAGCCTTGGCTCGGCCCCGCCAATAGCTCCCGCTGCTGCCAAAAGCCAAACAAGGGTGTGAGTCCCCAGAGAGACAAGGTTCTGTTGGACATCACTGGATCGAGAGGGGGTTTAGGTAAGTATTTGGGGGGGGCTGCTGCACACAGAAGATTTTTTTTTACCTTCATGCATAGAATGCAAGAAGGTAAAAAACTTTGTGCCTTTACAACCACTTTAAACCCTAGGGGCCAACAGTATACAAATAATCGGCCTCTTGGCAGGTGACACCGAGCAGTCGCATATTTGCATACCAATTAGCCAACACACCGGCTGCTAAAGCAAAGCTTTCCGTTTATGTGATCGCTATGACAGCCAATCACAGTGGTCACATGATGTAAAACCCAACCCAGCATCTGAAACCTCTTAAATAGCCCGGAGGCACTGGCATGAAAGGGTTAAAGTTAACTGTGAATTATGGCATGGAAAATATTGCTCTCACTCCAACGTTTGCAGTGATATCTCACAGGAGCACCACAATTGATGTGTACATACACATGCTCGCCCTATGCTGTGTTTTTTATATGAGGGGTTTGTAGGGTGACTGGTGTAACATTCTTTTGCTTCTGCTGTGTGATGAGACACCTATCTAACAGGTCAGAAGCCTCACTTTTGTCTTTCAGTGCATGCGTTGCAGGTAATACGGAGTCATGTCAGAGCTTGCTAAGTTTCAAAAAGGGCAAATTGTTCATGCCCCCTTAGCTGGTGCCTCTGTGACTGAAATTGCCAATTTATTTTCAGCATGTCATGAGGTACAGTATCAAAGGTTATGACTGCATATATACAAACATCATCTGATAATCATAATCGTAGTCGAAATGGTTAACCAACCTAAAGAAACTAAAGGACATTGTGCAGTATTGTGAACCGGAATAAGAAAACAACTGCTGCAAAAGTGGCTGCAGAGCTCAATCTCAGTGTTCCAAAGCCCATGTCCACAAAAACTGTGCGGAGGCAACTTCATAAGCAAAACATTCACAGGCGAGCTGCAATTGCCAGACCACTAGTGACCGGTATAAAAAAGCGGGAGTCCGCCGTTTTTTTTTTTTTTAAAGCCAGCAGCTACAAATACTGCAGCTGCTGACTTTTAAAATAATGACACTTACCCGCCCAGCGCGCCCGCGATGTCATCACCCGAAGCCGATCTCTCGATCGTCTCTCGGGTGCTGCTGCCGCCATCTTGGGTATGGGAATCAGGAAGTGGAGCCTTGCGGCTTCATATCCCGGTTCCCTACTGCGCATGCGCGAGTCGCGCTGCGCAATAAGGATGGTCCCCCGCTGTCTCTGGGATCCATGTGTTTCCCAGCAGGCAGTGGGGGACCTTCGGAAAGGGGCGTAGATTCTGCAGAAAGTGGCGTAGCTTCTGCAGAATCTACGCCGGAAGTGGATGCAGATACCTGTACTGTACAGGTACCTGCACCCCCCCCCCCTGAAAGGTGCCAATTGTGGCGCCGGAGGGGGGGAGTGTTCCAATGAGCGGGAGCTCCACTTTAGGGTGGACCTCCGCTTTAATGTTCAGAAGAGAGTGGTGCAACACCCATAAATCCTGAACTGTCGATTAATGGAAGACTGTAATATGATCTTTTGAATTGAGCTTCACACTGTTCCCAATCACCAGCCGTGTTTACATTTGGCAAACACTGTCCCAATCTTACAAATAGGGCAGTCTTGTGCCAATGGTAAAGCATAGTGGTGGCATAATCTTCGTTTGGGCAGTCAAATGCTTGTATTCTGCAGGTCCATCATCACCATGAAAGGTAATGTCACTGGCAGCAACAATGTACTAATTTTGACCGACCATGGCGCAGACATTGTTTCCCAAAGACAGCGCCATTTACCAAGACTAAAATGCTTAGATTCCCATAGCTGATGTTGTCAGATCGTGGTTTGACAAGCGTACAGATGAAGTCTTGCACCTTCCCTGGGAACCGCAGTCGCTGGACCTCAATATCATAGTCACTATGGTCAATTTTGGAGACGGAGAATGCGGGCAATCGCTGTACTGATACTGATCCTCGCTGAAAAGCAGGTTTTTTGGTTACACTGTGTACCTTGATGGTAAAACTGCATTGATATAAGCTGTCTGTAAGTTTGTACCAAGCAGATCATCTATATCTGATATGCTGTTCACTGCACGTGTTTGGACTAATTTGATATAGATAGATAGATAGATAGATAGATAGATAGATAGATAGATAGATTAGATAGATAGAGAGAGGCTTCAAGTGGAGAGCTCACAGAGAGGTAATCCAAGCCACATGTAAGATTACTTCCTGCCCGTGTTTATTGGTCGGCATGTACAACAAACAAAAGGATTCCCGCTAGGGTTGCCACCTTTTCTTCAAGTCAAACCCGAACACTTTAGCGGCGCATAGCAATTTTTTTTTCTTTATAGTAAAAACTATACATACATTTTGCAATTAAATAACATTTCTAATCATATGAAGTTAATCACAAAAGTTCCCCTTTACATTAGAGTCCACAGGGTTCCCCTTTTACATCTGAATCTGCAGAGTTCCCTTTTTACATCTGAACTCGCAGAGTTTCCTTACACTGTAAGGGATGTTCTGAGAACCTGGATTTATTGGGGAACACTGTTGCCTCTGGTGTAAATGGGAACTCTGTTGTAAGGGGTGCTTGAGAACCCAGATTTACCTTACTGTACTCACTCAGAGGCAGGAGAGAGAAGGGGGGAGACTTCAGTCACAGCATTCAGCACCCCTCATCAAGATGTATCTGGGGCTGCTGGACTTCAAATTTCTGGCCCCCACTTTCATTTTCTGAGGCACAGCACTGGGAATTGGAGTGTAGGCAGACACAGAGGGGTAGAGGTAGTAGAAAGAAGAGCAGATCAAGCTCTCTCTCCTCTCCAGTCTGAGTGTGTGTGTGTGTGTGTGCGTATGTGGGGGGTGGGGGGGGGGGGCAATTGTTAGGGCTGGCTTTGGGCAGTGTGATAGAAAGTGTGTGAAACAGATTATTGGCTTAGACAACTGCAGCCAGCATACCTGATGGTAAGCCATAATTCAATCTGAATAATGTATCTGGGTTTCAGGTGGTCAGAAACCCAGAAGCATGATTCCAAACCCAAGCTGTCTGGGTGAATCCCAGACAGGTGACAACTCTAATTCCCACGCAGGGGTGAGAGCCACAGTCCAAAAACAAAAGTCCAAAAAATAAGGGTAAAATAAGTATTGAACACGTCACCATTTTTCTAGGTAAATATATTTCTAAAGGTGCTATTGAAATGACATTTTTACTACATGTCTGTGTCAACCCATGCAATCCATACATACAAAGAAACCAAAACAAATACATTCAGAAATTAAGTTATGTGTAATAAAATTAAATGACGAAGGGAAGAGTATTGAACACACTAACTGAAATGTATTTAATACT
The DNA here is from genome assembly GCF_037356315.1 of Lithobates pipiens. NCBI lineage: Eukaryota > Metazoa > Chordata > Amphibia > Anura > Ranidae > Lithobates > Lithobates pipiens. Next base: position 265,780,121 of record NW_027507785.1, on the reverse strand, counting down.
TCGTACAAAATCATTTGCTGATAATGACAGCTTCAAGACGCCTCCTATATGGAGAAACTAGTCGCACGCATTGCTCAGGTGTAATTTTGGCCAATTCTTCCACATAAACACATATCTTGAAGGTTCCGTGGGCTTCTTCTATGAACTCTTATCTTTAGTTCATTCCATAGATTTTCTATTGGTTTCAAGTCAGGTGATTGGATGGGCCATTCTGGCAGCTTAATTTTTTTATTTGAAAACAACTGAGAGTTTCCTTGGCTTTGTGTTTGGGATCATTGTCTTGCTGAAATGTCCACCCTAGTTTCATCTTCATCATCCTGGTAGATGATAGCAGATTTTTATCAAGAATGTCTTAGTACCTTCCTTCAGTGATATGACGTTTTCCAGTACTGTATGCTGAAAAACAGCCCCATATTGGGGTGTTTTTGGATGATGTGCAGTGACCTCCAAACATGATGTGTATTATGGCATCCAAAGAGTTAATTTTTGGTTTTATCTGACCAGAATATATTCTCCCAGTATTTCTCAGGCTTGTCTAAATGTTGTGCATCAACCTTTAAACAAGCTTCAACATGCTTTTTTTTAAACAAGAGTCTTGCGTGGTGCGTACAGGACATGGCAGTTGAGTGCATTACTTATTTTTTCTTTGGAACAATTGTTCCTGCTAATTCCGGGTCTTTATGAAGCTCTCCACAAGTGGTCCTTGGCTCTTGGACAACTTTTCTAAAAATTATTTTCACTCTTCTATCAGAAATCCTGCGAGGGGCACCTGGTCATGGCCGGTTTATGGTGAAATGATGGACCAATTCCACTTCTGGATTATGGCCCTAACAGTAACTCACTGTAACATTCAGAAGTATAGAAATCCTTCTGTGACCAATGCCATCAGTATGCTTTGCAACAATAAGGTTGCAAAGGTCTTGTAAGATCTCTTTGCTTTTACCCAAACAACAGAATGGCTTAAACAGAAGAAAATACGCCTTCTGGAGTGGCCCAGTCAGAGTCCTGACCTCAACCTGATTGAAATGCTGTGGCATGACCTCAAGAAAATGATTCACACCAGACATCCCAAGAATATTGTTTAACTGAAACAGTTCTATAAAGAGGAATGGTCACGAATTACTCCTGGCCGTTGTACACGTCTGATCTGCAACTACGGGAAACGTTTGGTTGAAGTTATTGCTGCCAAAGGAGGTTCAACCAGTTATTAAATACAAGAGTTCTCATACTGTTTCCACCTGCACTGTGAATGTTTACATGGTGTGTTCAATAAAAACATGGTAACATTTAATTCTTTGTGTGTTATTTGTTTAAACAGACTGTGATCGTCTATTGTTGTGACTTAGATGAAGATCAGATCACATTTTATGACCAATTTGTGCAGAAATCCATATCATTCCAAAAGGGTTCACATACTTTTTTGCAACTGTATGTATGGTTGCATGTATTTTTGCAACTGTATGTATGGGTTACTGACATGTGGGGGGAAATTTCTTGTCAATATCACTTTTTGAAATGTATTTACCTAGAAAATGGTGATGTGTTCAATGTGTTCTCTCTCTCTCTCTCTCTCTCTCTCTCTCTCTCTCTCTCGCTCTCTCTCTCTCTCTCTCTCTATATATATATACATATATATATTCCTGATGTGCATGTAATGCACAGACTGTCCATTTACTAGACATGTGCATTCGTTTTCGTCCGAATGCATTTTCGTCCGAATTTCAGCTATTTTTGTTTTCGTTTTGACAAACGATAACGAAAGCACAAAATCCAAAAAACGAAAGATCCGACATAAATAAATGCTTTATTTTCGTTTTCATTGTTACAACAGTTCGATATAGAATAGGAGATTCGACATGACTCTGACAATAACAATCTGTGTCTATAGAACCTGTGGTCGAATGTGCCTAACCTTACCTCTATTAGTCCAAGATTATATAGAGAAAATATTCGACAGAGAAAAAAGATTTGACAGAGAGAAAAGATTCTGCAAGTTACTGTCCTAAAAAGTGTTTGGGGACCCGGGTCCTGCCCCAGGGGACATGTATCAATGCAAAAAAAAGGTTTAAAAACGGCCGTTTTTTCGGGAGCAGTGATTTTAATAATGATTAAAGTGAAACAATAAAAGTGTAATATTCCTTTAAATTTCGTAGTGGGGGGTTGTCTATAGTATGCCTGTGAAGGGGCTCATGTGTCTGGTGCTTAGAACTGTCCCTGCACAAAGTGTCATTTATGCAGGAAAAAAAGTCCTTTAAAATCACTCGCAGCTATTATGAATTGTCGGCTCCCGTAATACAGAGAACACTCATTGAAAGTCATTGATAAAAAAATAAATAAATACATTTTAAAAAAAAGCGTGGGTCCCCCAAATTCAATTACCAGGCCCTTCAGGTCTGGTATGGATATTAAGGGGAACCCTGCCTCAAATTTAAGAAAAAAATTGACGTGGGTTTCCCCCTAAATATCCATAACCAGATCCTTCAGGTCTGGTATGGATATTAAGGGGAACCCCGCGTCAAATTAAAAAAAAATTGACGTGGGAGTCCCCCTAAAAATCCATACCAGACCCTTTATCCGAGCACGCAACCTGGCAGGCCGCAGGAAAAGAGGGGGGGACGAGAGAGCGCCCCCCCTCCCTCCTGAACCGTACCAGGCCACATGCCCTCAACATTGGGAGGATGCTTTGGGGGTCTGTGACCCCTCAAAGCACCTTGTCCCCATGTTGATGAGGACAAGGGCCTCATCCCCACAACCGTGGCCGGTGGTTGTGGAGGTCTGCGGGTGGGGGGCTTATCAGAATCTGGAAGCCCCCTTTAACAAGGGAACCCCCAGATCCCGGCCCCCCCTGTTTGAAATGGTAAGGGGGTACAAAAGTACCCCTACCATTTCACAAAGAAAGTATAAAAAATAGTTAAATAAGACAAACACACTTTTGAAAAATATCTTTATTAAAAATAAAAAAAAGATTCCAGCGGTGGTAATCCATTCTTGCTATCCAGCGACGGACGGTCATCTCTCCAGCGATGGCTCATCTCATCCAGCGCAGCGAATACATCCTTCTTCTGTCTCCGCGGAGGAGACACTGCAAGGATTCTGGCGGCCTGACGTTTCTTATATACGGAGGGCGGGGCCACCCGTCACCTGACCCCGCCCCCCTCTGACGCAAGGGGAAACCCGGGGTTCCCTGTGACGTATGGGTGACCCCGCACCCCTCTGATGTAACACAGGCAGGTTTATTTTTTTATTTTTTATCAATGACTTTCAATGAGTGTTCTCTGGATTACGGAGCCGACAATTCATAATAGCTGCAAGTGATTTTAAACGACTTTTTTTTTAAACGACTTTAGTTTTTAAAGGACTTTTTTTCCTGCATAACTGAAACTTTGTGCAGGGACAGTTCTAAGCAGCAGAAATATGCGCCCCTTCACAGGCATACTATAGACACCCCCCCCCCTTACGAAATTTAAAGGAATATTACACTTTTATTGTTTCACTTTAATCATTATTAAAATCACTGCTCCTGAAAAAACTGCAGTTTTTAAAACTTTTTTTTTGCATTGATACATGTTCCCTGGGGCAGGACCCGGGTCCCCAAACACTTTTTAGGACAGTAACTTGCAAATTAGTATTTAAAATTAGCACTTTAGATTTTGAATGTTGGAGTCCCATAGACTTTAACAGGGGTTCTAAAGTATGCTATATACTAGCTCCGTCGAATCTTCTTTATACATTCGACAGACACCATAAGCCTTAAAGACAGATTCGACCGTAATTCATGTGGATTTTCGGACTAATGCAATTTTTGAACGAAAAATGAAATAAATAAAAACGAATTTCGGGAGTAACTAAATAAATTAAGTTTTCGGACGAAAACGAAATTTCCCGAAACAAAATATTTTACTCTGCACATGTCTACCATTTACACATTAAAAGGGAGATCATCAAGACTGACAGAAATGGCAGGCTATTCCTATGTTAATTCTTAATTGACCAAATGGTGAATTGTTTACTGTCCTGAGTAATGAGGGTTGTAAAAATTACAGCTGGCCTTAAAGCAGATTTCCACCCAAAAGTGGAACTTCCGCTTTAAGGATTCCTGAACCCCTGACATGCTACATTTGGCATGTTATTTTTTTGGGGGTGAGCGTGTACCTAGTTCTGACAGGTGCTGCGGTGCAGAGCGGAAGTTCTCCTCTCCCCCTCCTTCCCTGCAATCTTCTGGGACATGCCACAGGTCCCAGAAGATTTCCCGGCCATTCAGAATGGACAGAGTGACTCGCGCATGCACAGTACGCAACTGGCTTTGAAGCCGGGTGCCCACACTTGCACTGCAAAGAGGAGAAGCAGAGAAGCAAGGCTTAGGGTGGCTGCATTGATGGACCTTGGAACAGGTGAGTGTCTGTTTATTGAAAGTCAGCAGTTACACTTTTTGTAGCTGCTGACTTTTAATTAACACAGAAATGGGTGGAACTGGTCTTTTCATCTTGATTAACAAGATCAAAAGTGTTATGTCAGCCAATCAGAAAAGGCTCCAGGGTCAATAACTGCTTTATCATGGGAAGTTTTTTAGCTGTTAAATTCATTCATGTTTATTATTATTATGAAAGTACAGGTCTAGCATATAACAGACATTATTGTATGCATGGAAGCCACCTAGTGCATTCATTCGATTGGATATACAGTATATGCTGGATGCGTGAAATGCCTCTATGCTTGCCATGATACAAAAGGATTAAGTATTTGAAATGGGTCTCTGAGGGCCTCTCGCCATTGTAATATTTACAAATACTCTGCTCACGTTTGTCATATGTTGTAAGTACTCAGTGGACTCTGTTCTTGCTGGGATCCAATAAATGTCTCTCTCTGGTAAAGAACCACGTTGCTGTGGAGATTTTATTTTACAATAATAATTATTAGTCACCCCTCTCTGTCACAACATAGCATAAATCCCAAGCCTCCCACATTTCAGGGGCGGCACCCAGACACCTGCAAGTGCTGCCCGATATCCCGGCTGCAGGGCTGATCCTAGATGGTCCCCTGGTTCACAGTCAGGGATGATCAGTGCAGCAGGAGGGACAACTGTGAAAACCGATCTCCCTGTATGGCTGACATTCGCTTCTCCTTCTCTACCTCCCACGTAGGGTTGCCACCTGTCCAGGATTCCCCCGGACAGTTTGGGTTTTGAATCATGTGTCCGGTGTTTCAGCCTACCTGAAACCCGGACACATTATTCAGACCAGGCTGTGGCTCCTCAAGTAACCAAGATAGTCATACACAAATCTGTTGCCATCCGGGAGCTGCGGGCAGCTGTTTGGGGGCAGGTTTAACTGAAGGGTGGGTGATAATGTCAGCAAGAGACATTTGGCCACACCCACTGTGTGCCAAGGCGCACTCTGTGCAAAATTACTAGTCTCCTTGCGGCACCAAATGTATCCCAGGTCTTTTAGAATCCTATTGTGTTTACAGCAAAAAAATAATAATTAAAAATTGCCCTGTGCTGCAAAAGTGTTTGGGTTTGGCTTAAAGAAAAGGTGGCAACCCTACTCCCATGGCTAAAAAGCTATACAGGGAGATCAGTGATCGCAGCTGTCCCCCCTGCTACATCGATCATCCCCGACTGTTCCCTGTATCCTTCTCCTCCAGCCCCCCTCCATTTCCTTCTACCCCTCTGTTCTTCTCCCCCCGTTCTTCTATGGCTCCCCTCTGTGTCCTTCACCCCCCCCCCTCTGTTCTTCTCCAGCTCCCTGTCCTCCTCTTCCGCCCTCCCTTGTCCCCCACAGCCGGCTTCCCTCCTCTCCCGCTGGCTGTGGGAATCTGTCAGGATGGAGAGCAGAATCTGTCAGGATGGAGAGCAGAGGAAGGGAACAGTCATTTACCGGCCCCCAGCTTTTCTGAATTGGACACAGTGTGCGAGATCGTCCCTGTGTCCTGTGAAAACTGAGCAGAGTAACCTCTGTGTTAGGAGCCGCTGTCTCTTGTCCATTAATTTTCAATGCTGAGAAAGGGTCTGGGGAATCTCTGTCTTCAGCCTCTTTGTCTAAAAGGGGAGACGTCAGGGTTCTGTTTAGACCCCTGATATCTTACCAAAGCCCCCCCCCAACAGGGTTGATATAAAAAATAATAATATATATATATATATATATATATATATATATATATAAATTAAATTGTAAACAGAAATTATACAAAATGAAATTATAAAATAAATTATAAAATAAAAAACTACTGACACAGTTGGGGCAGCGGACAGCCCTACCAACACTGTCCACTGACCCAACTTCCTCCCCCAAAAAGCATTTAAAAAAATTAGATTGTAAAAAAAAAAAACAATGTGTAAAAATAAAAACTACACCATCCATTGCCCTACTGACACCCTCACCGCCACATACATACTCCATCCTCACACCTTCCCCAGAAGCACCGTGAAAAAAAAATATATAAAAAATAATAATTTAAGGAAAATAATAAAATAAAATTGTAAAAAAGAATTAAAAAAATAAAATTGTAAAAAATAAAAATAAAAATAAATAACTACTGAACACCATCCACTGCCCTACCGACACCATCCTGCACCACATACTACTCACCGCTGTACGCTCCACACTGGAGGTGTGTGTCTCTGTAAAGTCTGTGAAAACCCAAAAGTGAACAGGCAGCATGTTCAGCTGCCCATAGTTAATATGGCTGCAGCCAGACTCAGTGGAGGGAGATTTCCGCAGCATATTTGGCAAGTAAAAAATCACAGTATATATAAAATAATATGCAAAGTGGTTGGATGGAAGCTTCAGAATGGCAAAGATGTTTTTATTACAAATGACGTGAGCAGACTGCAGTTCCTCTTTAAGATTTAAGGAATTAGAGAGGAGATCACAGGAATACAGATATGCATAAAATCTTAAGCAAAATACAAACTCAAACTTTCCATTATATGAAACAGAATCTCATATCGAAAATTTACAACGATAATAATAATACAGGTAAAGTATAGCTTGTAATTAAACCCTTAAAAACCAAAAGAATTAGACTCAATTCTTAAAGAATTAGGAATGGTGCCTCGCCATGATTTAAACATATTTTTAAAATGGTTTTGTGACTTGCAGCATGCGAGGTATGTACAATCTAAATCCATCCAATGTAGAAAGAGTCATGTAGAATACTATAGGAAATTGTCTGTGGATGAGAATTAAACAGATCTGTATTCAGTCTTAGGACAAGAGATATATTGATGCAATTATTGTGTGTTTTGTATGGCATACATTCTGATGTTACTATTGATGGGAAGGTCAAACAAATGCAGTCTCTTTATGAATTGTCACACAGGATAGCTACTGTTATGGAACTTTTGGTCAGTAATAGTCCTGCATTTGGCGTGGAGACTTGGTACATACGGGCATGATTTTAGATGTTTTGAATGAGGGTATCAGGGAAAATATTTTATTGGTTACCCCAAATCCTCAAGAGAAAATCATTTCTGGAGGAAATCAAATATGGAGGCTGTAAAAGTTGAGGTAGCCACATTGTTTAGAACAAATACTGAGCATGAAGATCAGAAGATTAGAAACTAATCCAAACAGCCAAGGGAGATTTACCAGGTCAAAGACTTGTGACCCTAATGTACAAAGCAAAGCTAATAAAAATACAAATAAGCAAAAGTCCAAGACTGGATACTACTTTCTCAGTTAAAATACAAATATGACCATCTGAAAATTGAATATGATAAACTAAAAATAGAACGTGACAAATTATTGGAAGCAAATGCAAATTTTTCCAAACAGTTGCGGAGATTACTAGGTGTCATAAATGTAAATATGGCAGAAGGTGGAGGTCCTTCACATCTGTTTGGAATGCAAATTAAAACTATGGCAGTGGGGGGTGAATTAGCAGGGAACTGTAGAAATGTAAATGGTACATGGTACTTTGTTTTATCTGCTAACACAAAGTTAAGGACTGTGGTAATGCATCTTTGTTAGAGCTTTTATTGTCTTTCAGACATATGAATGTATTGGGTTAGAAGTCCTTGTTTGAAGCATGAGAGTTTTGCAGATACTTTGCCTGAATTTCTTGCCCAGAGGGAGAAGATAACAGGAGGCCCTGAAAAACAAATGTGTTATTTTGTGTTGATGCTATTATACAAGGAATTACAAGGACTTTACAAATAATGGGCTATTTATCAAGCACTGAACTTTGCATTGTATTTTATTTCTTGATTTTTATTTTTAAACCAGAGAGAGGCATTTAAACCCAATAATCATTATAATAGCAGCTGTATATATGTAACATCCAAGGTGAGATGCTACACAATGGCTTTGCATAGCATAACTTAACCACTTCAGCCCCGGACCATTTTGCTGGCTTAAGACCAGAACACTTTTTGCGATTCGGCACTGCATCGTTTTAACTGACAATTGCACGTTCGTGCGATGTGGCTCCCAAACAAAATTGACGTCCTTTTTTTCCCACAAATAGAGCTTTCTTTTGGTGGTATTTGATCACCCCTGCGGTTTTTATTTTTTGCGCTATAAACAAAAATAGAGCGACAATTTTGAAAAAAGCACATTATTTTTTACTTTTTGTTATAATAAATATCCCCCAAAAATATATAAAAAAACATTTTTTTCCCTCAGTTTAAGCTGACACGTATTCTTCTACATATTTTTGGTAAAATAAATAAATAAATCGCAATAAGCGATTATTGATTGGTTTGCGCAAAAGTTATAGCGTTTACAAAATAGGGGACAGTTTTATGACATTTTTATTAATAATTTTTTTTTTTACTAGTAATGGCGGCGATCAGCGATTTTTATTGTGACTGCGACATTATGGCGGACACATTTTTGACACATTTTTGTGACCACTGTCATTTATACAGCAATCACTGCTATACAAATGCTGTGATTCCTGTGTAAATTACACTGGCAGTGAAGGGGTTAACCAGTGGGTGGCAGTGTAGGGGTTAAGTGTTCCTAGGGGCGTGTTACTAACTGTTGGGGGCTGGGCTTTCTTTTAGTGAACACTAATCTCTGCTCCAATCACATGGAGCAGAGATCAGCGTCACTTGTTGCTAAGCAGAACTGGGAGATGCTGTTTACAAGGGCATCTCCTAGTTCAGCCGCCCGGGGGGGGCGATCACGGGTATGCCCGCAGCGATCGAGTCTGCGGGACCCACGACCGGACTCACGGGGGTCCCGACCGGCACAAGAGCGCGCCGCCGGCGGCGTGCTCGCGATGACAAGGCGGCAAATTTAAAGGGACGTACAGGTATGCCCATTTGCCTGCCCGTGCCATTCTGCCGATGTACATCGGCGTGCGTCGGTCGGGAAGTGGTTAAATGGTGTCTCAGTATTTGCGCACTGATACTCAGACTCGGTAGAATAGCAAAAGTTAAGGATATAGTACTTTGGGTGGTTTTCTCTATATCTATTTGAAGGGTAAATGAAATGTATCACTCTGTTTGTAATTTGAATTTTGTTGAATCAGTTGCTTATAATATGCTGAAGGCTATGGCATATATGGATGTAAAGAACATTCTACCTTTCATGGCAAAGATACTGGCAATAATTTCTACTGCTGTTTTGTCTGAACAGATGATCTGATAAACATTAACGCCAAGCTGATACCATCTAAACCATCTTGTGGTCTCGTTTAGTGGAATTATGTACTGAATGATCCGAGTAACTGCTCTGTTGAAGGCAATGTGGGGTCAGCCTACAGCAAATTACAAAAGCAAATTGTTGCTGGAAAAAGTTTCATTTTGGACTTGTGATTTCTAAAATTAAACAATTCATCTTTAAAAGTGAACCCTTGAGCCTGGACATGGAGAAAATCTTAGATTTATGTGGATTGGAGCTCCTAGAACAGTGACACATAGAATTACTTTCTGTGAGATGGTCAGAGGTGACTCTTGTAACAAAGTCTACTTGTCTTTATGAAATACACAAAAACCTTTGTGGACTTGAGGAGAACTTCGAGCTATGGTAAGGCCTAACATCTCTATGGGCCACTGATATTTACTAGGGATGAGCTTGATGTTTGGGTCAAACGTACGTTTGACTTGAACAGCAGGTGTTTGCCTGTTCGCCGAACATTATGGGGTGTTTGCAGCAAATTTGAGCGCCCCATAATGCACTGCAAGATTGCAGTGCATCGCTGTATGATGATTTACCAAAGCATGCACCTGACCTGCATGCTTTGGCCAATCCCAGTGCCCTCTGCTAAGAGACCCATAATTAGCCAAAGGCAGGGCCTATGGCCAATCATGGCTCAGGGGAACTAAGTCCACACTGTATAAAGCTGCCTACACGGTGGCCCTGTGTAGTGTTGTTAGTATGGACGGAGAGATAGCTTGATTTAGAATAAGCAGGCAGGTTATTCAGTTAGTGGCAGTGTATTTGATGGAATAAAGATTTGGGAACCTGGTCCCCAACCAGGTTCACCAGGGGCAAAAGAGCAAGTGGACTATTTCGGTACAATATAACAAGGGTAAAAATAAGAAATATACGGTAAGCAATCGTAAAAAAAAAAAGAAAATGTATTAATGCAGACAACATAGCAATATAAATTAAAGAGACAGTGACTTGGTCATATATAGTACTTCAACTAGTTTTGCGGGTAACCGCTTCCTCGGGAAATACATCTGTAAATAGACAAAGTCAGTTGACATAGAAGTCAGAAATGTATACAATGTTTGTAAAGAATGAGTGGAGGTAGGGAAGGAGAGTATGCTGAGGGTAAAAGGTTGCTTACCCAAGTCCTGGTGCGAACAGGGCACAGGGCGTAACTAGGGGGAAATAAACAAATCAAAGGGCTGGGAGTCTGGGTGGAATGGAATTCAAAAAATTAATCTGTCAAAACCGAAACATATTAGAGGAATGAAAAGGTGCCAGTGAAGTGGTGGGAATAGAATGAGAAGTGGACAGTCAGTCTAGTATATATATATATATATATATATATATATATATATTGTGGCAGCACGCAGGTAAAGTCACCTGGTTGTATCCAGGATGGGAAATATGTGTGCCCTAGATTCAGGCTTTATGCAGACTTTTACAATTAGAGGGGAAGAGTTAATGAGCCCAGCTGAAGTAAGTGGGCTCATTAAGACCTCTACAAAAAACCCCAGCATGCTTAGGGAGATGCTCCATCCTGGAACCAGTTTTGTGTTGTATAGACTGGGGAGTGTGACACCTGTTCTGTGCGGTGAGTTAACGCCTGTGTGGCAAACCTCTACAACAGAGACAGGGACTGGTGCAGCACAAGGCTGCACTCAGTTGTTAGATAGGGAATCTAAGTGTGTAATTAGAGGTCAAGCTGACCAGGATTTATTTTCATGTTTTATTTTTGTTTGGCTGTTATATGTTTCACTGCATGTAGCATAAATAAACCGCATCTTTTGTTTTTTTTTCACCTACAACGCTGTCTGCTGTGCCTGATTTTGTGTTGTGAACCCATCCAGGGGGTCACACACACCCGCTGCCGAGCTAACCCCTCACAGTTGGTGGAGAATTTTGGCAGTTTTTTTATTTTTTTGTTAAGACCAGCATGGAGGAGATACTGAGACAGCTGGCTCTAGCAAATGCAAACCAGCAGCAAGCAAATGCAAATCAGCAGCAAACAAATGCAGGTTTACAAAAGAGCCTTGCAGCTCAACAACAGAGCCTTGCAGCCCAGCAGCAAACAAATGCAACTTTGCAGCAGAGTCTGGAAGCTCAGCAGAAAGCTCACCTGCAGAGTTTGGAAGCTCAGCAACAAGCCCAGCAGCAATCTGAAGCCCGCTTCATAGACCTGTTGCAGAAGCAAGAGCAGAGTTTTCAACGGCAAATAGAGACATTAATACAGCAACGTCCGCAGACCAATGAAGCAAGTGGTTACAATAATACCGCATCCTTTGGTGTGAGCCGTTTACTGACAAAAATTACTGGAGAGGATGATCCGGAGGTGTTTTTGACCACATTTGAAAGGACTGCTGAAAGGGAAAAGTAGCCTAAGGAGCAATGGGCTGGACTGGTGGCCCCTCTGTTAACTGGGGAATCGCAGAAAGCTTATTATGACCTAGAGCCTGACCAAGCAAAAGACTATGTGGTGCTAAAAACAGAAATATTGGCACGGCTGGGTGTCACCCTGGCCGTCCGGGCTCAGCGTGTGCATAATTGGACTTTTCAGGTTGGAAAACCCCCCAGGTCTCAAATGTATGATCTCATTCACCTGATCAGAAAGTGGCTGCAGCCAGAGACTTGGACCACACCAAACATTGTGGAACGTGTGGTTATGGATCGTTTCCTGAGAGCTCTTCCTACTGCCATCCAAAAATGGGTCAGTCGCTGTTTGCGACAGTTGCATGAACTGCCATTCAGGGACCTGAGAAACATTTATGTAAAATGTGTATTAATGGTAGAAATGTTGATGTGTTGCTGGATTCAGGTAGCCTGGTAACATTGATAAAAGCTGAATTAGTTACTACAGAGGTCTTTGGGAAGAACAGGGTGGCTGTTATTTGTGTACATGGGGACACCCGAGAGTATCCTGTAACTTCAGTGTTTTTTGAGACCCCCAAAGGTAACCTCTCTCATCAGGTGGGGTTAGTGTCTCACTTACCACATGATGCTATTGTGGGAAGGGATTTTCCAAAATTCTGGGAACTCTGGGATTGTCCTGAGCCCCCCACTGGTGCCCCTATAAACCAGGAAGATGACCAGAATTCCTCTGGGAGTGGTGAGGACTCTCCTGAATTTCCCTTGTCGGTATTGGCGGGGGAAACTCGAGAAACTGGGGAGGAGCCAACATCCTCAGATGAAAACATGCCGTCTGTGGAGTTTTCGGATCTTGAGGTTCACAGGGAAAATTTTGCCACAGAACAGTTAAAAGACCCCACCCTAATAAAGGCACGGGAAAATGTGGTGAAAATAGATGGCGAGTTAGTGAACCCAGATAAGACTTGTACTTATCCTTACTTCACTATGGAAAGGGACCTGCTGTATCGAGTGGCTCAAAGGGCAGAAGAAACCATTGAGCAACTTGTAGTGCCCAAACCTTACAGGAAGTTGGTGTTAGAATTGGCTCATGGGCACATTCTGGGAGGTCATCTGGGGACAGAGAAAACCAGAGAGAGGATATTGCAGAGATTCTATTGGCCTGGGGTCATGAAGGAAATAGAAAATTATTGTTCCTCCTGCCCTGTGTGTCAGAAGTCGGCACCTATGCCACATTTCCGTAACCCACTGGTACCTCTTCCTATCATTGAGGTCCCCTTTGAAAGGATCGCAATGGATTTGGTAGGTCCGATAATGAAGTCCGCCAGGGGGCATCAGTACATTTTGGTTATATTGGACTATGCCACCCGTTATCCGGAAGCAATTCCTCTCCGAAATACCTCGGCCAAAACCATAGCCAAAGAGCTATCTCTTGTTTTTAGCCGCGTGGGTATTTGTAAGGAACTGCTTACGGACCAAGGTACACCCTTTATGTCCCGGGTTATGAAAGAATTATGCAAGTTGTACAAAGTGAGGCAATTGCGTACATCTGTGTATCACCCCCAAACAGATGGGTTGGTTGAAAGATTCAACAAAACCCTAAAACAAATGTTAAAGAAGGTGGTGGATAGAGATGGAAAGAATTGGGACTGTTTAATACCATATCTGATGTTTGCCATTAGGGAGGTACCCCAATCCTCTACGGGTTTCTCACCCTTCGAGTTGCTCTATGGGAGACACCCAAGAGGGCTGCTGGATATCGCCAAGGAAACTTGGGAAAATGAGAGTTCTCCTCACAGGAGTGTGATTGAGCATGTCGCCCTGATGCAAGATAGAATTGCACAGGTAATGCCAATTGTAAAGGAACATTTAACCCAAGCGCAGTTAGCACAGCAGAGAGTGTACAACCGTGGGGCCAAGACCCGTACTTTTTCCCCGGGGGATAGGGTCTTGGTGCTAGTCCCTACGGTTGAAAGCAAATTTCTGGCCAAATGGCAAGGTCCATATGAAGTAATTGAAAAAATTAGTGAGGTGAACTACAGGGTTAGACAGCCAGGAAGGCGAAAGCCGGAGCAGATCTATCACGTCAATCTGCTGAAAGCCTGGAGGGATAGGGAATCCCTAGTCGCAGAGACTTTGTCACAAGTACAGCCTGATTGCTTAGTTCCTGAGGTTGGAATAGCAGACACCTTATCGAAACCCCAACAACAGGAGGTTAAAGAGTTTGTACTTCGTAACAAAGAGATTTTCTCTGAGCTTCCGGGACAAACATCTGGCGTAGAGCATGACATTATCACCCCGCCAGGAGAAAGGGTAAAACTAAAACCTTATAGAATACCAGAGGCCCGACGGGAGGCAATACGTGGGGAGGTTCAAAGGATGCTGGAATTGGGTGTGATAGAGGAGTCCCAGAGTGACTGGTCCAGTCCTATCGTACTAGTGCCAAAACCTGATGGGAGCTGGCGGTTTTGTAACGATTTTCGACAATTAAATAAAGTTACAAAATTTGACACCTACCCCATGCCGCGTATAAATGAGTTGATTGACCGGCTGGGAACAGCCCGATATATGACAACTCTTGATCTCACCAAAGGGTATTGGCAAATTCCCCTGGCCGAGTCGGCCAAGGAGAAAACTGCGTTTGTAACCCCAGATGGGGCATTCCAATATAAGAGAATGCCGTTTGGGTTACAGAATGCACCGGCAACATTCCAGCGGAAAATGGATAAGATTCTGAGGCCCCATCAGAAATATGCTGCAGCTTACCTGGATGATGTGATTATCCATAGCACAGACTGGGTCTCACATTTGCCAAAAGTACAAGCAGTCCTAGACTCTATCCGGGAAGCTGGGTTTACGGCCAATCCAAAGAAGTGTACCATTGGACAGGAGGAGGCCAAATATCTTGGGTACACTATTGGGAGGGGGGCGATAAAACCCCAAGTCAATAAAGTCGAGGCCATACAGAGTTGGCCACGTCCCAACAGCAAGAAACAGGTACGAGCCTTTCTGGGAATCGCTGGCTATTATCGACGATTCATTCCCCATTTTGCTTCTCAGGCTGTGCCCCTCAACAAACTGACAAAAGGGAAAGAGTCTGTTATGGTTAAATGGTCCCCAGAGGCTGAAGAAGCATTTCAGTCCTTAAAAACAGCCTTATGTAGCCAGCCAGTGTTGTACTCACCAGACTTCTCTAAGGACTTTGTTGTACAAACTGATGCATCAGACGTTGGGTTAGGAGCAGTGTTATCCCAGGTCTGGAACGGGGAAGAGCACCCAGTCATTTACCTCAGCAGGAAGTTGAAGTCCCATGAGGTAAATTACGCCACGATTGAGAAGGAATGTTTAGCAGTGAAGTGGGCTCTAGATTCCCTTCGGTACTATCTGCTAGGTAGGCACTTTGACCTGGTGACTGATCACGCTCCTTTAAAGTGGATGGCTCAGAACGAGGAGACCAATAGAAGGGTAAATAGGTGGTTCCTGGCCCTACAAGAATTTAACTTTACAGTTAAGCATCGCCCTGGTGTTAAAATGGGGAATGTGGATGCTTTGTCTCGGATACATGCGTGTCTGACTGCTTGTATTACAACCCCAAGGTTGAAACAAGAGGGGGGGGGGTATGTGGCAGCACGCAGATAAAGTCACCTGGTTGTATCCAGGATGGGAAATATGTGTGCCCTAGATTCAGGCTTTATGCAGACTTTTACAATTAGAGGGGAAGAGTTAATGAGCCCAGCTGAAGTAAGTGGGCTCATTAAGACCTCTACAAAAAACCCCAGCATGCTTAGGGAGATGCTCCATCCTGGAACCAGTTTTGTGTTGTATAGACTGGGGAGTGTGACACCTGTTCTGTGCAGTGAGTTAACGCCTGTGTGGCAAACCTCTACAACAGAGACAGGGACTGGTGCAGCACAAGGCTGCACTCAGTTGTTAGATAGGGAATCTAAGTGTGTAATTAGAGGTCAAGCTGACCAGGATTTATTTTCATGTTTTATTTTTGTTTGGCTGTTATATGTTTCACTGCATGTAGCATAAATAAACCGCATCTTTTGTTTTTTTTGCACCTACAACGCTGTCTGCTGTGCCTGATTTTGTGTTGTGAACCCATCCAGGGGGTCACACACACCCGCTGCCGAGCTAACCCCTCACAATATATATATATATATATATATATATATATATATATATATATATATATATATATATATATAGATATACTCTGCATTTAGCATAGACTATAAATTCAGTATTTACTCTATATTCAGTCAATGCAGACAGTCTATTAATATATATATATATATATATATATATATATACACATTAGCTCACAAAAGTGAGTACGCCCCTCACATTTTTGTAAATATTTTATTATATCTTTTCATGTGACAACACTGAAGAAATTACACTTGGCTACAATGTAATGTAGTGAGTGCGCAGCTTGTATAACTGTGTAAATTTGCTGTCCCCTCAAAATAATTCAACACACAGCCATTAATAGAACCAGGACAGGGTCAGGGGAGCTTGGCATCTTTCCGCCACGCCAGTGGCTACTAATCAAGGATCAGCAGGACCCGTTCCCCCATTCCTGCGCCCAACAAGATTAAATTTAAAGGGTTACAGTGTTCTGGGCTCGTTCCTGCGCCCAACAAGAGTATCTGTGAGGGGTTACAGTGTTGTGACACCACCACCACCACCCAAGGCCCAATTTTTCTGCCCCTGTTTAACAAGGGCATGTAATTACAATTTTTGATATAACATTTCAATGCAGGGCCCATTCCTGCACCCAACAAGAGTATTTATGAGGGGTTACAGTGTGACACCATCACCGCCCAAGTCCCAAATTTTTCTGCCCCTGTTTAAGAGGGGCATGTAATTGCAATTCTTGACTTATTGATATAATATTTCATAGCAGGGATCGTTCCTGCACCCAACAAGAGTATCTGTGAGGGCTTACAGTGTTCTGGCACCACCAAAGGCCCAATTTTTGTGCCCCTGTTTAACAGGGGCATGTAATTCCAAATCTTGATATAAAATTTCACAGCAGGGCCTGTTCCTGTGCCCAACAAGATTAACTGTGAGGGCTTATAGTGTTCTGGTACCACCACCAAAGGCCCAATTTCTCTGCCCCTGTTTAACAGGGGCATGCAATTCCAAATCTTGATATAATATTTCACAGCAGGGCCTGTTCCTGCACCCAACAAGAGTATTTATGAGGGGTTACAGTGTTGTGACAGCACCGCCACCCAAGGCCCAAATTTGAAAATTAAAATTTCTGATATAATATTTCAACGCAGGGCCCGTTCCTTCATCCAACAAATGTATCTGTGAGGGGTTACAGTGTTGTGGCACCACCACCACCACCAAAGGCCCAATTTTTCTGCCCCTGTTATCAGGGGCATGTAATTCCAAATCTTGATATAAAATTTCACAGCAGGGCCTGTTCCTGCACCCAACAAGATTAACTGTGAGGGCTTATAGTGTTCTGGTACCACCACCACCACCACCAAAGGCCCAATTTCTCTGCCCCTGTTTAACAGGGGCATGTAATTCCAAATCTTGATATAATATTTCACAGCAGGGCCTGTTCCTGAGCCCAACAAGATTAACTTTAAGGGGTTACAGTGTTCTGGTACCATCACCACCACCAAAGGCTCAATTTTTCTGCCCCTGTTTAACAGGGGCATGTAATTACAGTTTTTGATATAATATTTCAACACAGAGCCCGTTCCTGCGCCCAACAAGAGTATCTGTGAGGGGTTAGTGTTGTGGCACCACCACCACCACCCAAGGCCCAATTTTTCTGCCCCTGTTTAACAAGGGTGGGTAATTACAATTTTTGATAAGATATTTCAATGCAGGGCCCGTTCCTGCACCCAACAAGATTAACTGTGAGGGCTTACACTGTTCTGGTACCACCACCACCACCAAAGGCCCAATTTTTCTGCCCCTGTTTAACAGGGGCATGTAATTCAAAATCTTGAGATAAAATTTCACAGCAGGGTCTGTTCCTGTGCCCAAGAAGATTAACTGTGAGGGCTTATAGTGTTCTGGTACCACCACCACCAAAGGCCCAATTTTTCTGCCCCTGTTTAACAGCGGCATGTAATTCCAAATCTTGATATAATATTTCACAGCCGGGCCAGGGCCTGTTCCTGCGCCCAACAAGATTAACTTTAAGGGGTTACAGTGTTCTGGTACCATCACCACCACCAAAGGCCCAATCTTTCTGCTCCTGTTTAACAGGGGCATGTAATTATAATTTTTGATATAATATTTCAATGCAGGGCCCGTACCTGCGCCCAACAAGAGTATCTGTGAGGGGTTTCAGTGTTGTGGCACCACCACCACCACCCAAGGCCCAATTTTTCTGCCCCTGTTTAACAAGGGCGTGTAATTACAATTTTTGATAAGATATTTCAATGCAGGGCCCGTTCCTGCACCCAACAAGAGTATTTATGAGGGGTTACAGTGTTGTGACAGCACCACCACCCAAGGCCCAAATCTGAAAATTAAAATTTTTGATATATTATTTCAACGCAGGGCCCGTTCCTTCATCCAAAAAATGTATCTGTGAGGAGTTACAGTGTTGTGACACCACCACCACCACCAAAGGCCCAATATTTCTGCCCCTGTTTAACAGGGGCATGTAATTGCAATTCTTGATATAATATTTCATAGCAGGGCCCGTTCCTGCGCCCAACAAGAGTATCTGTGAGGGCTTACAATGTTGTGGCACCACCACCACCACCAAAGGCCCAATATTTTTTCCCTTTGTTTAACAGGGGCATGTAATTGCAATTCTTGATATAATATTTCATAGCAGGGCCCGTTCCTGCGCCCAACAAGAGTATCTGTGAGGGCTTACAATATTGTGGCCCCACTAACACCAAAGGCCCAATTTTTCTGCCCCTGTTCCTGGGCCTGTTCCTGCGCCCAACAAGATTAACTGTGAGGGCTTATAGTGTTCTGGTACCACCACCACCACCACCAAAGGCCCAATTTCTCTGCCCCTGTTTAACAGGGGCATGTAATTCCAAATCTTGATATAATATTTCACAGCAGGGCCTGTTCCTGAGCCCAACAAGATTAACTTTAAGGGGTTACAGTGTTCTGGTACCATCACCACCACCAAAGGCTCAATTTTTCTGCCCCTGTTTAACAGGGGCATGTAATTACAGTTTTTGATATAATATTTCAACACAGAGCCCGTTCCTGCGCCCAACAAGAGTATCTGTGAGGGGTTAGTGTTGTGGCACCACCACCACCACCCAAGGCCCAATTTTTCTGCCCCTGTTTAACAAGGGTGGGTAATTACAATTTTTGATAAGATATTTCAATGCAGGGCCCGTTCCTGCACCCAACAAGATTAACTGTGAGGGCTTACACTGTTCTGGTACCACCACCACCACCAAAGGCCCAATTTTTCTGCCCCTGTTTAACAGGGGCATGTAATTCAAAATCTTGAGATAAAATTTCACAGCAGGGTCTGTTCCTGTGCCCAAGAAGATTAACTGTGAGGGCTTATAGTGTTCTGGTACCACCACCACCAAAGGCCCAATTTTTCTGCCCCTGTTTAACAGCGGCATGTAATTCCAAATCTTGATATAATATTTCACAGCCGGGCCAGGGCCTGTTCCTGCGCCCAACAAGATTAACTTTAAGGGGTTACAGTGTTCTGGTACCATCACCACCACCAAAGGCCCAATCTTTCTGCTCCTGTTTAACAGGGGCATGTAATTATAATTTTTGATATAATATTTCAATGCAGGGCCCGTACCTGCGCCCAACAAGAGTATCTGTGAGGGGTTTCAGTGTTGTGGCACCACCACCACCACCCAAGGCCCAATTTTTCTGCCCCTGTTTAACAAGGGCGTGTAATTACAATTTTTGATAAGATATTTCAATGCAGGGCCCGTTCCTGCACCCAACAAGAGTATTTATGAGGGGTTACAGTGTTGTGACAGCACCACCACCCAAGGCCCAAATCTGAAAATTAAAATTTTTGATATATTATTTCAACGCAGGGCCCGTTCCTTCATCCAAAAAATGTATCTGTGAGGAGTTACAGTGTTGTGACACCACCACCACCACCAAAGGCCCAATATTTCTGCCCCTGTTTAACAGGGGCATGTAATTGCAATTCTTGATATAATATTTCATAGCAGGGCCCGTTCCTGCGCCCAACAAGAGTATCTGTGAGGGCTTACAATGTTGTGGCACCACCACCACCACCAAAGGCCCAATATTTTTTCCCTTTGTTTAACAGGGGCATGTAATTGCAATTCTTGATATAATATTTCATAGCAGGGCCCGTTCCTGCGCCCAACAAGAGTATCTGTGAGGGCTTACAATATTGTGGCCCCACTAACACCAAAGGCCCAATTTTTCTGCCCCTGTTCCTGGGCCTGTTCCTGCGCCCAACAAGATTAACTGTGAGGGCTTATAGTGTTCTGGTACCACCACCACCACCACCACCACCACCAAAGGCCCAATTTTTCTGCCCCTGTTTAACAGGGGCATGTAATTCCAAATCTTGATATAATATTTCACAGCAGGGCCTGTTCCTGCGCCCAACAAGATTAACTTTAAGGGGTTACAGTGTTCTGGTACCATCACCACCACCAAAGGCCCAATTTTTCTGCCCCTGTTTAACAGGGGCATGTAATTACAATTTTTGATTAAATATTTCAACACAGGGGCCGTTTCTGCGCCCAACAAGAGTATCTGTGAGGGGTTACAATGTTGTGGCACCCCCACCCAAGGCCAAATTTTTCTGCCCCTGTTTAACAAGGGCATGTAATTGCAATTCTTGATATAATATTTGATGACAGGGCCCGTTCCTGCACCCAACAAGAGTATCTGTGAGGGCTTACAGAGTTGTGGCACCACCACCACCTCAGGCCCAGTTTTTCTGCCCCCTTTTAACAGGGTCATGTAATTACAGTTTTTAATATAATATTTCAACGCAGAGCCCGTTCCTGCGCCCAACAAGAGTATCTGTGAGGGGTTAGTGTTGTGGCACCACCACCACCACCCAAGGCCCAATTTTTCTGCCCCTGTTTAACAAGGGTGGGTAATTACAATTTTTGATAAGATATTTCAATGCAGGGCCCGTTCCTGCACCCAACAAGATTAACTGTGAGGGCTTACACTGTTCTGGTACCACCACCACCACCAAAGGCCCAATTTTTCTGCCCCTGTTTAACAGGGGCATGTAATTCAAAATCTTGAGATAAAATTTCACAACAGGGCCTGTTCCTGTGCCCAAGAAGATTAACTGTGAGGGCTTATAGTGTTCTGGTACCACCACCACCAAAGGCCCAATTTTTCTGCCCCTGTTTAACAGCGGCATGTAATTCCAAATCTTGATATAATATTTCACAGCCGGGCCAGGGCCTGTTCCTGCGCCCAACAAGATTAACTTTAAGGGGTTACAGTGTTCTGGTACCATCACCACCACCAAAGGCCCAATCTTTCTGCTCCTGTTTAACAGGGGCATGTAATTATAATTTTTGATATAATATTTCACAGCAGGGCCCGTTCCTGCGCTCAGCAAGAGTAACTGTAAGGGCTTACAGTGTTCTGGTACCACCAACACCTAAGGCCCAATTTTCTGCAGAGTATATAGGGCAGGCCATATAGAATATATACTGCTGTTTAGAGTATATAGGGCCTGGGGGACCCCCCCATTTTATTTACTGGTAATGGGCTGGGGGAGATTGGGGCCTATGCCATTTTTGTTCAATGATTTTCATCTATATTGCCGGGACCCGACAATACATTACAGCCGCAAGCAGTTTTAAATTAATTTTTCCTTTAGTAATTTTACTGTGGTATTGTTCTAAACATGGGAAAACTGCGCCACTTTACAGGCTGTGTCTGTAAGGTGGTTGCCGCTGATGTGATACATGTGCTCTTGTAGCATACTTGGAATGGTTCAGCACGTCTGGCGTCCTTGACATTATCGTCCTTGACGTTTGACGTCTTTTCCAGTGTGACCTCGGCATGCGCACTGGTGCAACAAGGCGTCCTCACCTCCATTTGGCGCCAAATGTTTCCATTGGGGGTGGAGGGGGATATAAAAGGATGCCAGCCACAACTAGCTGTTATGGTCTAGCATAGGAGGGGGAGAAGATATCCTGGTGGTTTTTCATGGCAGATTATTAAGCTACTTTGGAGACAATGCTTTTACTGGTTCTTTTTCTTGATTGGTGGGAGATTTATTTGTATTGATTTGGTTATTTGTTCTTGGTTTAAAAGGTGGCCTCTAATGAGTTGGAGTTCTAAGGAAAAAACCCTCCTTTTTCTCCCCTCCACTCCCCTCTTGGGTTCTCCATTTATCCGTGAAGGGAATACGAATGTGGATAGTGGGGACTATTTAAAATCTATGGAATTTGTCATCAACATTGCTAGCCTCAGGTAGGCTTTTCTGCCTTATCTTCTGAATTAATGTATTTGTATTATTGATATTAAGTGTTCATTGTTTTGACCATAGATGGACCATTAGTGGGCATTTGTTTATACATATATCTCTCTTTATGGTTACATCAATTGATCCAAATTGATTCATCTCTATGACTCTTTAAAATCTTTTAAATGTACTCATCTAATATACAGGTAATGAATTGACCTAAATCTTGTCCCCAAATCCTTCTTTGATTTGCTATGCTTATACAAGGGATGTGGTGCAAAATGACTCTCAGATGCTCAGCAAAAATCTTTCTCCTTTGAGTAGTAATATTCCAGAAGGTTTACCTTCTTCCCAGGCTACAGAAGCCTTACATTTGATGACCTGCCCTACCGCTGCTCATGTCTCATGCTGTACTCTGACCCTGCGTCACAGTGAAGTATTGATAATGTTGTATAACTCAAATCAAGTCAGTAATGGCAGATCCCATCGCTTTTCCCATATTCAAAGTACAAAGAAGAAGGGATATATAGTAATCAGTATAATATCCGATGAGTACCAACATCCCCTATAAACTAAGGCAAAACTTTTTTTTTAAGTTTTGGATAGAATGGAAAGAGATTAGAGCCCCTGTCAGTTTGTAAAGCATCTGGGTGGATCCTGATCATATATTTGGGATCTTTCCTCAGCCTGGACAGCCTCTATAACTTCAGCCGACAATGGGCTTCAGTCCGCTGTCTGCTGAAGACTGGTCACAGGAGTGCAGAATGAACTGCACACCTGTGATCCACAGGTGAAGTATATCCAAATGAGCTTTGGCTGTACTTTACCTTTAACCCCTTACCGACCAGCCTCCACAGTTGTACTGCAACAGGTTGACTCCCCTGAGCGAGCCGTCGTAGCTGTATGTCCCGGAGCCGTTGCGTGTGCCCGGCGGTGTGCGCGATGCCCGTTGGCCACTCACGATAACTCGTGACAGAGCAAGAAATGGGATCTGTGTGTGTGTAAACAAACAAATCCCTGTTCTCTCAGGGGAGAGGAGACAGATCGTGAGCTCCTACTAAGTAGGAATCGGTCTCCTCCCCTAGTCAGTCCCATCCTCCCACAGCTAAAACACACCTAGGGAACACAGTTAACCCCTTCCCTGCCAATGACATTTGTACAGTAATCAGTGGCTATTTTTAGCTCTGATTGCTGTATAAACGTCACTGGTCCAAAAAAAGTGTCAAGTGTCCAATCTGTCCACTGCAATGTCGCAGTCATGATAAAAATCGCTGATTACTGCCATTACTAGTAAAAAAAAAAAAAATAATAAAAATGCCATACATCTACCCCCTATTTTGTAGACGCTATAACTTTTTTTCGCAAACCAGTCAATATGCGCTTATTGCGATTTTTTTTTTTACCAAAAAAATTTACAAGAATACATATCAATCTAAACCAATGAAGAATTTTTTTGGGGGGAATATTTATTATAGCAAAAAGTACAACATTTTGTGTATTTTTCAAAATTGTTTCTCTCTTATTGTTTATAGCGCAAAAAATAAAAACCGCAGAGGTGATCAAATATCACGAAAAGAAAGCTCTATTATTGGAGAAAAGGGGACATTAATTTTGTTTGGGTACATTGTCGCACGACCGTACAATTGTCAAGTAAAGCGACGCAGTGCCATATCGACAAAAAAATGGCCTGGTCAGGAAGGGTGCAAATCCTTCCGGAGCTGAAGTGGTTAAAGCTGAATTCCAGGTACAAACATTTTCATTCAAATATAATTCTCACTAGCATCCACTTTGTGTGCCCAAAATGCCTTCTAAAAAGTAGTATTGATGTTATCACTGTGTTGTACATAGACAGTACAGAGAGCAGAGCAATGGGAGGGGCCCAATTGGTCAGGAGGGGGTGGCTGCAGGACTAATTTTATTATCACACTATAAAATACACTATATTGTCAAAAGTACTGGGGCACCTGCCTTTACATGCACATGAACTTTAATGGCATCCCAGTCTTAGTCTGTAGGGTTCAATATTCAGTTGGCCCCAGTGGCATCACTAGGGTTGGTGTCACCCGGTGTGGTAAAACATGGTGTCACCCCCATCCACCAACTATAGTCGCCCCTCAGCACAGACCCCCCTCCCTTAGTACAGACCTTCTCCACTAAGTATAGACCCCCCTACATCAGTACAGACCCCCCTCCACCAATTATGGTCCTCTCTCAGTACAGACCCCCCTCCATCAGTACATACCCCCTCCAAGTATAGTCCCCCTCAGTACAGACCCTCCCCCACAAATTATAGTCCCCCTTAGTATAGTCCCCCCAAGTACAGACCTCTTCCCTCAGTATAGACCACCCACTAAGTATAGACCACCCACAAGTACAGACCTCTTCCCTCAGTATAGACCACCCACTAAACCCCCCTCCATCTGTATAGCCCTCCCTCAGTATAGACCTCCCCCTCAGTACAGACCCCCCTCCATCACTATATAGACCCCTCTCAGTACAAACCACCCCCTCCATCAATACAGACCCCCTCCATCAGTACAGACCCCCCTTCAGGACAAACCCCCCTCCCTCAGGACAAACCACCTCCCTCCATCAGTAAAGACCCCCCTCAGGGCAAACCACCACCCCTCAGGGCAAACCACCCCCATCCATCGGCACAGACTCCCCCCCAGGATAAACCACCCCCTCCATCAGTACAGACCCCCACAGAATAAACCACCCCCTCCATCAGTACAGACCCACCTCAGTACAAACCACCCCCCTCCATCATTACAGACCTCCCCTCAGGACAAACCAACCCCCTCCATTAGTACAGACCTCCCCTCAGAATAGATAGTGACAGGCTTAGGCAGCAGCGCAGTAGTGAGAGACTGAGAGAGCAGGAGTAAAGCACAGCCTAGACATGGCCACGGTGTTGGAGGTATGTTACGGCTGAAAAAAAAAAACTGCCGAAGGGAGCCAGGGCTTTCGGCACTCTTGGGATGGTGTCACCCCTGTAGCGGACCGCACCCATCTAGCGATGCCACTGGTTGTCCCACCCTTTGCAGCTATAACAGTTTCAACTCTTCTGGAATGTGTTCTTTTGTATAACACTTGGGAACAGCAGTACAGTGACCGATGTCAGCCCTAAAGATCAGTGCGTAGCCTGCTTTAGCTATAAAATGATTTGTATTTTGTTCAGTATTGCAAACTGTGCATTTTTCTCATATTAATAGCAAGACGAAACATTTTGTATTTATATCTTGTGATACTGTAGACCTTTCTGCTTCACAAGATATGACAAATGACTGATTTATAAAAGTACATAATTTGCCTTGGGGAATGTGTTTCAAAAAAGATGAGAAACGTTATCTTTAATGAAGGCTGTGATGTTGCCAAAATGTTTCTGAATGGAAAACACTATTGTCAGATGAATTCATGGCACATTTCTAAATGCTTATAAAAGTTTTGGTAACAGGCTTGTAAATTTGAATTCTATTTTTAGCTTCATAAACTGCCTGCTGCACACAGATTCTAAGCAGATCAATTGTGAACAGGCTTTTAGAATTGAAATATGTATAAATAGATAAAGATTTTACATGGGCCACATATAGTTTTATGACATATGATTATCCTTATAGTGAAAATAGCGTATATTTTCTGTTTCAATATATTTCTTCGTTTTTAAAACAGTGTTGCTATACCATATTTTTCAGCGTATATCACGCACAGGAGTATAACATGCACCTTAACTTTAAAAGGGAAGTTTCAGGAAAAAAAATGAATTTTAAATAAAGAACTTTGAAGCAAAATAAGGGTCAGTACCCATCAATGTAGCCTTATCAGTGCCCTTCTGCAGCCTCACCAGTGCCCATCAATGCAGCCTGATCAGTGCCCATCATTGCAGCCTGATCGGTGCCCATCTGTCGCCTCTAACATGCCCAAGATTGCAGCCAGTTTAGTGCCCTTCTGCAGCCTTACCTTTGCCGATTATTGCAGCCTTGTCAGTGCTGGATTACACAGATCAGCGATCTCCTGTGTACCCGGCGCTCAGTCACTCACAGTCCCGCCCGGGTCACATGACAGACAAAACAGTACTGGGCCAGGGGGACGGGACTAGGAGATCACTGCTCTGTGTAATCCGGCAGTGCTCGTCCCCTCCTTCCACTCCGAGGCAGCCGGAATGTACGTATAACACGCACACACGATTTCCCCCTGATTTTCAGGGGGAAAAAGTGTGTGTTATATGCCGCTAAATACGGTATATAATGTTTGGGAGTTCTAAGTCATTTTCTAGAAAAAAAATATGGATTTTAACCTGTAAGAAACAGATATCAGAAATAGGCTTAGGCATGAAAGGGTTAAATATATGTATATCTCTTATCCCATTATAGTGGGGTAATCGATCCATACCTACTATTTTATAATGGCTATGTAGGGCTGATGAGCTCTGTCTAATGGAATAATTAACTTGTAAGAATAAAGGGCTAACCAGGAAATATCTTAAGACATGGGCAAAACCCTTTACAGCTTTATATACTTGTCATAGGCCTCTCTTTCATCTCCCTCTTCATTTCCCTCTCTTTCCTTCTTTTTTCTCATTGGGAATTTTTTTTCCTTTTTTTTGTTTATTTATTTTTGTTTTCTCCTTTCTTTTACTTGTTACTCTTACCTCCCTTCTATTCCCTTGAAGGGAGAAGAGTGGGAATTAAAAACTTACATTTATATGGTATGTGTTTAAAGTTAATGCAAGGTATAATTACGAATGGAACATGATGAAATTTTAACTACATCCATTGTAGGGAACAATTTCGCTAATAGGAACATAGGATTTAAGGGATGTTCCAATGGTATTTACAAGGTCTGACAAATACTACTCTTTGTACTGTTTTCTTAACTGTTTTTCTACTTAAAATAGCAATAAAAAATCGAATATATATATATATATATATATATATATATATATATATATATATATATATATATCAAAATGTAATTCTCAAAATTTGGAGGGTAACATCACTATTCTACACTCACACACCAAGAACCACCAAATATCACAGAATACATCAATAAACATAAGCCCTGACTGATGTCATTCCACCACCTATAGGTATATGGCCAAATAAATGCAGTATTTATGTTTAGGAGGGTTCCACCACAATTGCAAATCGTGCCATATGTTGTCCATGGGCAAGGACAATAATCAGCCTTAAGAATTCCCCACCAGCACCAATTGCAGCCTCTTACCAAGCAAAAAGCCCCAAAATTAGAGATGGTTCTATAGCAGGCAGCATGCTGACAGTAATCAGCCATACCCAGCCCCCAAAACAGATGGCATATCACAGAAAAAGTTTGTTCAATGGCTCTCCAGCCTTCCAGAGTACATCTGCATTGATTAACTTATTGCACCCCTGGGACATAGGACTCTTTGACGCCACTGATATGGAGGTTCCATGCATGTGGCTACACAGTGGCTAATGGGTTAGCACTTCTGCTTAGCGGCACTGGGGTAATTGGTTTATATCCCAAACATTCCTGTAGAGAAGTTGTCTGTTCTCCTGACGGATGTCCTTACACAAATGAGATATAAATGTAGCATTTATGTGGAGGAGGGTTCCACCACCATTGCAAATCTTGCCAGACACACTATCTTGCCATAAGTATTGGGACACCTGCCTTTACATGCACATGAACTTTAATGGCATCCCAGTCTTAGACTGTAGGGTTGAAATTTGATTTGGCCCACCCTTTGCAGCTAGAACAGCTTCAACTCTTCTGGTTGAGAGATGCCTGATGAAGGAGCACGCATGCTCTGAACGCGTGCAACGTAAACCACAACGAAACGTCATCGCAGTGCGCCCCTCAACATAACAACGAACGGACGAACGGACCTCCCTGACGCTGTTACACCAAGCCGTGCGACGCTGGGAACCACCGGCGCCACCGGACGAGAGATACAGCCGAACGAGTTACCGCTTCTCCTCGAGAGCCCTGCGATGCCCTCTAGATACATGATGTGCCTGAAACCTTCTGGTAGAGTGTGAGTGCATAACTTCACAAATTAAATGTCTTTGATTCAACAATACTGCACTTAGATTGGCGCTGTTTTTTCTTCTGTTTATATGTCTTTTACAAGGTACCTTCTATCCTTGAACATGCTGCCTACCTGCCTGTGCTAAAGAAATCATCCCCTTTCTATGACTATTTTCCACAACCAGTAACTGTGGACTATAATTTGTGATCCTGCCAGCTATCCATTACTTCTGCTGCATTTACTGACATACAGAGCAAGGATTGCAAAACTCTGTGATAAGCAGACTTGACATCCCTAAATCCGCCACACCAATTTATCAACTTCAGCGTTTTTTTTCCCCCAAACCTTTTTCCCCTCCCCCATAAAAAACCCCCTCTTTTTTCCTTCCTCACTCCCCCCATCCAGGACATATATAATCCAGCAGCGCAACGCACAAAAAAACAATTTTTTCTAACTCTTCTGGGATGGCTGTCCATAAGGTTTGAAAGTGTGTCTATGGAAATGTTTGACCATTCTTCCAGAAGCAAATTTGTGAGGTCAGGCACTGATGTTGGATGAGAAGGCCTGTCTTGCTGTCTCCGCTCTAATTCATCCCAAAGATGTTCTATCAGGTTGAGGTCAGGACTCTATGCAGGCCAGTCAAGTTCCTCCACCCCAAGCTCGCTCATCCATGTCTTTATGGACCTTGTTTATGCACTGGTGTGCAGTCATGTTGGAACAGTAAGGGAACATTCCCAAACTGTTACCACAAAGTTGGCAGCATGAAAGTATCCAAAATGTCTTGGTATGCTGACGTCTTAAGAGTTCCCTTCACTGGAACTAAGGGGCCAAGCCCAAACCCTGAAAAACAACCCCACGCCATAATCCCCCCTCCACCAAATAATTTGGACCAGTGCACAAAGCAAGGTCCATAAAGACATGGATGAGCAAGTTTGGGGTGGAGGAACTTGTTATAGCTGCAAAGGGTGGGCTAACTCAGTATTGAACCCTACAGACTAAGACTGGGATGCCATTACAGTTCATATGCGTGTAAAGGCAGGCGTCCCAATACTTAGGACAATCTAGTGTATATTGCTTGTGATACTGAGCATGACTAGGGACTTAGGGCTGGTTCACACCACAGAGATGCAGACTACATGTGTGAGACTGCCCACTAGCTTAAGTGGCTAGCACTCCCACCTAGCAGCACTGGGGTTGTTGGTTCAAGTCCCCAACATTCCAATGCTTGCATTGAAGTTTAAACGTCCTCCCTGTTTGTGTGTGTTTTTTGCCACAATCCAAAGACATGTTGGCATTTTATTTGGCTCCTGTCTAAATTGTCTCTAATGTAAGAAAGTTAGTTTTAGACTTTAGATTGGAAGCTCCTTGCAGCCATGGACTAATGTTAATGTTTCTTAGCAGTAATCATCTCCAGGGACTTGGACATTTCACATTGTAGGTTTTACACTGCATAGGTACATATGCTTAGAAAACTGTTGCTTTGTTTATGTGCATGCAAATGGACTTAGCTCTTTGGCCTGTAGTCGGAGATTTGATGCTAAGGGCTAACACAGTTGGAAATAGTATGTGTCCTAAAGTGCAATCACTGTAGACATACATGAAGAGACAGATTGAATGACACCGGTGGGCGTATACTTCCATTTGGCGTATGTTGGTGTGCTAACATTCCAACACATATTATATAAGGGACTGCAGTTGGGGGGGGGGGGGGGGGGGGTTGTTTGGCCTTAGAAGAGGCCATGTTATTTGCTGTGATTTTAGGGGAAGAAGGAATTATATTGTGCATAATGACAGACACCCCACTAGGGCTGATTGGATGTTTGTTGGCTGAAATTGTTGTGTATTTTGTCCATCAAAAGTGGGTTTACGTGGCCATACTGTCAATATTGCTCTTGTTTGACCATGCATTCATGGTTTGGGAGCATCTGCTGACCTTCTACTCTTTGAACTCATTGCTTAATCATGTACACAGAAATGCAGCTTCCAGCAGAACATGGTCACCTATGTATGTATGTATGTGTGTAGAATGTGGGGTGGTAGTGGGTGTTGGCACTAAGTTATAGTTTGAATATGTGCCTTTTTTAATATTATTTTGTAGTGTTTTGTAAGAATAATTACTGTTTTGTATTTTTCTATAATCTTGCAGCTAAAAATTTGAAGGGGATTTGTGGATGTTGAGAGTAATCGTACTATGAAATGTGCTGCCTGGTGTACACTGTGAAAATAAAACTGTGTCCACTACAAGGTTTAGAGCCATTTTAGATTGTAAGCTCCTATGAGCAGGACTCTTAGAACCCAGTTGTAAAAGGTTTTGCGATTTTTGTGTTGCAAACTATTGTTTTTTTTTTTTTGTATTCCTATCTTTTGAATTTTGTGTTTGGGGAAGTGGAACATCAACCTCTTCACCACACCTGCAAGAAAATGATAAAGGTGTTTTGATGGAATCTCTGGAGAATTGCAGCTAATAATGAATTCAGCTAATGGATAGGCAGAGTGTTGTACAGTGCCTTGAAAAAGTATTCATACCCCTTGCAATTTTCCACATTTTGTCTTGTTACAATCAAAAATATAAATGTATTTTATGTGATAGACCAACACATAGTGGCACATAATTTTGAAAAGGAAGGAACCTGATAAATGGTTTGCAATATTTTTTTACAAATACATTTCTGAAAAGTGTGATGTGAATTTGTATTCAGCCCCCCTTACCCCTAACTAAAATCCAGTAGAGCCAATTGGCTTCGGAAGTCATCTAATTAGTAAATAAAGTCCACCTATGTGTAATTTAATCTCAGTATATATACAACTGTTCTGTGAAGCCCTCAGAGGTTTGTTAGATAACCTTAGTGAACAAACCGCATCAGGAAAGGCCAATGAGCACAACAGACAGGTTAGGGATAAAGTTGTGGAGCAGTTTAAAGCAGGGTTAGGTTATAAAAAAAATATCTCAAGCTTTGAAAATCTCACGGAGCACTGTTCAATCCATCATCTAAAAATGGAAAGAGTATGGCATAACTGAAAACCTACCAAGACATGGCTGTAGACCTAAACTAACAGGCTGGGCAAGGAGAGCATTATTCAGAGAAGCAGCCAAGAGTCCCATGGTAATTGTGGAGGAGCTGCAGAGATCCACAGCTCAGGTGGGAGAATTTGTCCATAGGACAACTATTAGTCATGCACTCCACAAATCTGGCCTTTATGGAGGAGTGGCAAGAAGAAAGCCATTGTTGAAAGAAAGCCATAAGAAGTCCCGTTTGCAGTTTGCAAGAACCATGTGGGGACACCGCAAACATGTAGAAGAATGTGCTCTGGTCAGATGAGACCAAAATTAAATTTTTTGGTCTAAAAGCAAAACACTACATGTGGTGGAAAACTAACACTGCACATCACCCTGAACATACCATCCCCACCGTGAAACATGGAACAGCATCATGTTGTGGGCATGCTTTATTTTAGCAGGGACAGGGAAGCTGGTCAGAGTGGATGGGAAGATGAATGGAGTCAAATACAGGGCAATCTTAGAAGAAAACCTGTTAGAGTCTACAAATGACTTGAGACATTCCAGCAGGACAACGACCATAAACATACAGCCAGAGCTACAATGGAATGGTTTAGATCAAAGCATATTCATGTGTTAGCCCTTGTACACACGGTTGGACATTCCGACAACAAAATCCAGCGGATTTTTCAGACGGATTTTGTCTGAAACTGGTGTTGCATACACACGGTCAGACAAAGTTGCCGGAAAATCTTATTGTATGGAACGTGATGATGTTCAGTTGTTACGACGGGACTACATTCAGGCTAGTAGCCAATAGCTTTGGTCTCGTAATTTGATCTGAGCATGCGTGGCACTTTGTCCAATCGGAATTCTCTACAAACGATCAGACAAAGTCAGGATCATGTTGTCGGAAAATTTTATATCCAGCTCTCAAACTTTGTTGGTCAGACATTCCGACAGAAAAAGTCAGATGGAGCCCACACACGGTCGGATTATCCAACAACGCGGTCCGATCGGACATTTTCCATCTGAATTTCCGACCGCATGTACAAGGGCTTAGAATGGCCCAATCAAAGTTCAGACCTAAATCCAATTGAGAATCTGTGGTAAGACTTAAAAATGTAATCCCAAGAAAATCCATTTATGTTTTTGGTTGTAATATGACAAAATGACAAAATGTAATCCCCCTGCTGCAATCCCAGGGACACCATTTCTTGTCATAAACTCCCTTAAAGGGGTTGTAAACTCTCAAGGGTTTTCACTGCGTCGCTTTAACTGACAGTTACGCGGTCGTGCGATGTTGTACCCAAATAAAATTGAGATCCTTTTTTTTCCCACAAATAGAGCTTTCTTTTGGTGGCATTTGATCACCTCTGTGGTTTTTATTTTTTTGGGGCCAAAAAGAGGAGGAGTCAGGACCCCAGAAGAAGAGAACTGGAGCCACTCTGTGCAAAACCAACTGCACAGAGGAGGTAAGTATGACATGTTTTTTTTTTTTAAATTAACCTTTACATATCCTTTAAGTTTACCAAAAAATTATCTTGTTATGTGTCGAAATATATACTCACATATATGCGAATAAATATATTCTTCGCCAGTCATGCTTAAAAGTTCCCCACTTAAAAATTTGTCACATAAACAAGCATGGCCTGTGGCTTCAACTTCTGACCTGAAAATGTGTCATTGTGTTCTACCGGAAGTGCTTGTGCTGGTCAGGATATCCATATAGGTGAACATGGCAAGGTCCCTCTTTAGCAAAGAGGGGGAGCTGCTCAATTGCCGATGTTCTGTCAAAATAGCCAATTCATCGAGATCTCCAGTCACGTCCCTTCCGATTACTGTAAACCATCAGTAATTGTCACATTTTTGTAAATATTTTATTATATCTTTTTATGTGACAACACTGAAGAAATGACACTTTGCTACAATGTAAATTAGTGAGTGTACAGCTTGTATATATCAGAAACCATAAATCAGACTGAGACAGAAGTACAGTTAAATCACACTTGTTTATTATTAATAATAATAATAATAATAATAATGATAATAAAAAGATAAACAGAGTAAATGTAGTTAAAACAGCCAGTTCAGGAACCGGAAAGAATAGTCAGACAAGCCAAAACATCAGGGAGCCATAGATGAGGGTAGTAGAACAGCAAGCAGGCTCTGGAGCTAGAAGGAATGTCAGCCAAGAAAGTCTTTAACAGGAACATAGGAGAGCATCTCTAGAGATGTGACCAAGGTAAAGGCAGAGACCATCTGGGCTGGGCGGCTTAAGTAGGCAGGACTGACGAGCAGGATATCATCAATAGGTGAGTCACTGTGGAGAGATGGGAGCTGGCAATTAGCCATTAGCTGAGCGGCTAGCTGACAGTACCCCCTCCTCAATAACCCCTCCCCCTTGGAGGACCACCAGGCTTGAGGGGAAAACATCTATGAAAATCACGGAGGAGGACAGGGGCATGTATGTACGAAGATCAGACCCAAGAGTTCCTGTGTTGCGTTTGCTAAAAATATGATTTTTTTTATTTTAGTCAGACATAGGATACATGGGACAATATTACAATAGTGGTAAATACTGTCAGGTTTTGACTTGAGTAGACAATGGGTACGTAGATACCATTGTTGTATTCAAATTACAGTTTGAATAGGCTATTGTCTCTCTAGCTACAGTAAACTAAGATAGTAAGATAATTACTTGTTTAAGATTCTTTCAGCTCTCAAGCTAAAAGAATGACTGTTAGTTGGTTGTGATTGGAAACAAGTTTGTAACCATTAACTTTTGTCAACAAACTTACCATGAACAAATAAAAAGGGGTGAGTAGAGACTGGCACACACACACACATCCTCATCATATAATCACTGCCACTCCTAACCTCTTCCTATTACTGCACTCATCACCTCCTGCAAATACTAAACCCATATGCTGACCTAAACATTAGGACAGCGAGGTATGTGCCCTCATATATATCCCACTCCTATCTTAATTTCTTCACCCTCCTTTTTCTCCTAATCTCTGGGGACATTTTACTGATTTCTGCTCCTCCATACATACAGACATATGCACACACATACAGACACATGCATACACATACATACAGACATTCATGCACATACAGACACATGCATACACATACATACAGACATACATAAATACAGACACATGCACACGCACACACATACAGACACATGCAAACGCACACACATACAGACACATACATACAAACACATGCACACACATACAGACACATACAGACACAGGCATACACATACATACAGAAATACATACAGACACATGCACGCACACATACAGACACATGCAAAGCACACACATACAGACACATGCACAGACATACATACAGACACATGCACACACATACAGACACATGCATACACATACATACAGACATACATACAGACACATGCAAACGCACTCACATACAGACACATGCACAGATATACATACAGACACATGCAAACACACTCACATACAGATACATGCACACACATATAGACACATGCATACACATACATACAGACACATGCACACACACACATACAGACACATGCACACACACACATACGGACATACATACAGACACATGCACAAACACACATAAAGACACATGCACACACATACAGACACACATGCACAGACACGTGAATAAAGCCCTTTTAAAACTAATCTAGCTTGTAGCACAGTACTGTACCTTTCCAGCTTCCTCATTCAGCCGGATACTGTAGGGGGAAGCAGAGAGCACAGCACACTCCCCTGCACTTTACTTTCACTTTTGAGGCTGACAGAGCTTCTCACAGTGCCGATGTACAGTTCGGCAGGGGATCGGGCTCATCT
The DNA here is from genome assembly GCF_037356315.1 of Lithobates pipiens. Lineage (NCBI taxonomy): Eukaryota > Metazoa > Chordata > Amphibia > Anura > Ranidae > Lithobates > Lithobates pipiens. The sequence goes on along the minus strand of NW_027507785.1, from coordinate 265,744,873 downwards.
GACAGCCCTGATCCCGCGGCACACTGGTTCACACAGGAGCTTCTCATGGGCCCCCTACTGGCCGTGGACCCTCAGTCGGCGTCTGAATGACCGAATGGTCAGTCCAACCCTGGCCATAGTATGTGTATGTATGAATTTGAGTTAGGGACCTGAGATTGTAAGCTCCTTGAGGGCAGGGACCGATGTGAATGTACAATATACAGTATCTCACAAAAGGAGTACACCCCTCACATTTTTGTAAATATTTTATTATATCTTTTCATGTGACAACTCTGAAGAAATTACACTTTGCTACAATGTAAAGTAGTGAGTGTACGCTTGTATAGCAGTATAAATTTGCTGTTCCCTCAAAAAAACTCAACACACAGCCATTCATGTCTAAACCGCTGGCAACAAAAGTGAGTACACCCCCAAGTGAAAATGTCCAAATTGGGCTCAAATTGTCAATATTTTGTGTGGCCACCATTATTTTCCAGCACTGCCTTAACCCTCGTGGGCATGGAGTTCACCAGAGCTTCACAGGTTGTCACTGGAGTCCTCTTCCACTCCTCCATGATGACATCACAGGGCTGGTGGAGGTTAGAGACCTTGCACACCTCCATCTTCCATTTAAAGATGCCACACAGATGCTCTATAGGGTTTAGGTCTGGAGACATGCCTGGCCAGTCCATCACCTTTACCCTCAGCTTCTTTAGCAAGGCAGTGGTAATCCTCTAGGTGTGTTTGGGGTCGTTATCATGTTGGAATACTGCCCTGCAGCCCAGACTCTGAAGGGAGGGGATCATGCTCTGCTTCAGTATGTCACAGTATATGTTGGCATTCATGGTTCATGGTTAAACATAATTTACTATGTTTTAATTCTGAATGGACACAGTGAGTGAGTGTGTTCACTGTGGTCATTTAGAAAAGGAAGGGGGCAGTAAATTACTTATTTACTAGCCCCTTCCCCTTCTCTTCATCCTCAAACATCCCCCGCAGAAGCCGGAGGAGAGGACAAAAACCAGAAGCACTGTGGGACAGGGGGGCAACGGGGGGGGGGGGGGGGTGACCCTGGGCAGTAGGTGGATATGGCTTGGCACATAGTGATTAACCAGCACACCCCCTGTGCATGCCTATGCTTGTCAGGTTTTTAAGAAAGACTAAAGGATTGTGTTGAAGTAAGTCAGAAAGATAGAATGCTTCATAAAGACTGCTATGCCACTCTGAGTTGGAATATTGTAATATGTGACTGTTCTGGAATATATTAACATGACACTGGGCTGGTATATAATATTGTGACATTGATCTGGAATATACTGTACTAGATTGGTGCTAAACTGGTTTATAAATATGTGACACTGAGCTGGCATATAATATCATGGCACTTAGATGGTTTGTAAAAATGTATTTTCATGAACATCGGAAGATAATACCAAAGAGCTAACTAGACAGCCAGTTGCACAAGATGAACTCCAACATAAAAATTAGAACCAATCTGCAGATAGGCTGTGTCCATGGTAATAAATATCAAAGCATCGCTCTCTGGATGGTATTAGATATAAACAGTAAACACCTAGCAACAGCACAACGATTAGAAGAGTTCACGCTCCCCGTACAGCCAGCTTACTGTCATATCCGCTGAAGATGTATTCTGATTGTTCCCATTCAGAAAGCAGTAGACCTCTCTGTGTACCATTTAGCACATCATAAATTATCCCATTCATTTAATAAATCATTTTCCAATTCAGAAAAAGAGGATCCTATGATACCACCTATCAATATTAAAACCAGAGACATCTCCAGGAGAATGTCTTCAAAACCAAGGACTTTCTGTGAAAAAAAGGAACAGTTCTCTCATACATCCCCTGACCACCATTTCCAACCTGATTGTTTATATAAAAGTGGTTCTAAACTCTATTTTTTTTTCCTGAAAGAAAAAAGAGGTTTATACTTACCTGCTCTGTTTAAGGATATTGCACAAAGTGGCCCATTACCTCCTTTAATAGGGTCCCCCGCCAGTGCTGTTCACTCCTCTTTTCCTGTGTGTGTCCCCATAGCAAGTCACTTGCCATTGGGACACACGTGTGGGCACACTCCCAAGCCAGACTGTGTGCATTCATAGACAGGGGCATATCTACAAGGTGTTTGCCTCAGGCGTCATTTTTAAGGGGGACGGTGCTGTCTCCTGACATCCTCCCAGAACCGTGCCCTGCACACCTGCTGTTCTGTGATTGCTGTGTCCTTCGGATACAGCTGATCACAGATTGAGGTAAAGAGTCAATCGCAGCAGCTCTTTACCACATGATTAGCCGTGCCCAGTCGCAGCTGATCACAATGTAAACACACTTGCTGGTTATCGGCATTCCTTTCCTTGCGCTGTCTCAGCTTGAAGAGAGGAGAGAGCCAGTAACCAGCCGGTGTGAAAGGGGATATCTACACTGATAATCAGGGCACTGATCATCAACGTCCTGATAATCAGTGCAGCCCCAACAGTACCCATCAGTGCTCCCTATCAGTGCTGCCAATCAATGCCCATCAGTGCTGCTAATCAGCACTGCCAATCAGTGTCTCCTCATCAATGCTGCCTATTAATGCCCATCAGTGCCGCATATCAGTACAGCTTCATCAGCGCCTCATCAGTGCCCACCAGTGCCCCCTCATCCTCTACCCTGCTGACCCCATCTTCTGCCCCATTGACCACATATGTGGCACTTGGATGAATCATGTCTTAGGGTCTGATAAGGAAGCCGCAACTGTTCATTATAAACACAGCTTCCTCATTGGACCCTGAGACAAGAACAGTATATTGCGGCTGGGGTAAGACAAATTTAGAAGGGGGCGCCCGATTTTAGTCTTGCCTAGGGCAACACAAAACCAAAATACACCATTGTCCATAGACACACACAGCGTGGCTGTGAAACAGAGGAAGAGACCAGTGCTACTGCATACGGGAAGAGCACTGGACTGAAAAAGGGCTTAGGTACAGTAATTATTAGGAAGGGGCTCCTTGCACTTCAAAATTTGATAATATATTTTCAGTGCTGTAAGGTCCCTTTTGTCCTGTGCTCTATTACTTTACTGGGATACATGTCCTGCGGTGCCCTTTATGTATTATTATTCTTTAACTCTTTTTGTCTGCATCATCTTTCATTTTACAAAAGTACATTGACCTATGTTTGCCTTGCATACGTTCAATAAAAAAATAAAATAATAATTACCGTAAAACTTTATAATAACGTATTCTGAATCTAGATTAAAACAGAGAATGCATTAAGGTAAATAAAACAACTTTAGTTTGGGTGGACGCCATGGGGGAGATTTACTAAAACTGGAGCATTAATAATCTGGCGCAGCTGTGCATGGCAGTCAGCTTCTAACTTCAGCTTGTTCAATTAAGATTTGGCAATAAAACCTGGAAGATGATTGGTTACTATTCAGAGCTGAACCAGATTTTGCATGATTCAGTTTTAGTAAATCATACCCCATATGACATACTGGGTTATATATATCATTATATCATATCATCATATGGGTCCAGGTTATAGCAGGATGATGCCTGCGGCTACACTCTACACATAATTACACAGGTTATGTGGCTTTTTAAGGTGGTAACCAAACACACTTAGTGCCTTATCTGCATTAAATCAGCCACAGTACCTGTGTAATTAAAATGTGTTCAGTTTTAAAGGGATGAGGTGGCAACCCTAGGTATGCCTGGGCAGTCACATATCTGTAGTTAGTCCCGGGAACTGAGCTTACACTGTTATCCCTTTCCCCAGCTTAGGCCAGCCGCTGATTTGCTGGAACCAAAACACATGTAGCAAGGTCTCTGGCCTTGTCCAGTCTAATGAGGACCTCCAAGGCCAAACATAGCTGACATCCTTCAATGTGTGGTGGGTTGTAAGGCATAGTGGGTGCAAAGATGGTGAAAGTCATTGGGCGCCAGACACTTCTTGGATGCAAAAGAGGTTTTATTTCTTTTGACAGTCCTTTTTGTATTTTTGGGGGAAAGAGGGTTAGGAACAGGACACCCTTAAGTAGTTAGGAGGACATCCATGCAGGGAAAGGCCCCAGCAAGGCACCACTTCTGCACATGCAGGAATGCTGTCTCCTATGGCAAAAGTCCTTTAACAGTTTCTAACTCAAGCGTAACAGTTCTTTCAGCTCCACTACAACTGCCTCTTGTAGTTCTTTGACACTGAGCTCCCGGTCCCTCACTAGACCCTCTGATTCACTGACTCTGAATGCCTTGATCTCCTCCAAGGTTGGCGGTGGTATCTCCCTCAAGAGTCACCCATGCTTCCCTGCTGGGTCCCTAGCTTGGCACTCCAGATACTTATCAAGCTTCACCCCTGCTAACCGGTGAGGTCTGTGGCTTGAGTTGCAAGGCTGCCCTGCAAGCGTTTCCTCCGCAGGTTGGGTCCCTGACTTGATCACCGCTTGAAGTTTCCCTGATTCTCTACCGTGCCTGTTTGGTGAGAATATGGTTCCGGTACTTTCTTCAGTTGCTCACTGTGGTCCCTGGTAAAGGGGAAAGGAAGAAATTGTATAAAAGATGGATCTCAAACTATTGGTAATTTTAGGCAACAGAGACCAGTTCGTCTTTTTGGGACGGGGTACCTCCACAACTTAGCTATTAGATCAATAAGATTGCAGGGAAACAGACAGGGAAAAGGGAAGTAGTTGAAAGGAGGACCAAACCATGGTATTCATATGCCAAATAATCTTTAAGTATGCAAACATTTACTTGGTGAAAAACCACCCTCTAAGTACCGTAAAATAGTTAAAAACAATATCAAAGAGACAACGCTGTCACTTTAAAATAATAGAGCATTATAGCAATGAAAACAGTAGAAAATAAAGTCTTCCTTGAATGTATCCCGAGTAGCCAGAAAATAAATGATAGGTATAAAGTCCTACACCCAAAAAACTGGCAGCAAAAGAGCTTCATCATTCGTTGATCGTCCTCCCTTGAACTTGATTGTCCCCTTTGAATCATCTATACTGATGCTGATTTGATGCCAGTCTTTTGGGTGTAATACCAATCAATGGCCCAACATAAAATCAGCTGTTATGTCAGGAATTTGACACAATAGGATCCAAATGACGCCAGATAGACTTTCCTGTGGGTTCTGGATTTAATGCGTTTGGGCCACTAGGACATTATACCCCTCATTTATTTTCTGGATACATTCAAGGAGGACATTATTTTCTACTGTTTTCATTGCTATAATGCTCTACTCCACTGGATTCATCTAATTGGGATACCAATATAATGAAATACAATTCCTGTGCTATATATGATATTTATTCAGGATTTATAGGACTTTATTCAGTTGTCGTGTATTCAACAATGTAATATACCAATATAGCCTTAGGCAATTGTTATTCAGCAGTGTATTATTTCCCCCTTTATCGCTAAAGCCCTGGACAATAAACATGTGCACTGAAAAAACATTTGTTTGTTTTCATTTTGTTCTTCATTTTGCTTCAATTCAAAATATGGACATTTCAAAAATCGGAAATTCGGAAATTTGAAAATTTGGAAATTCAAAAATTCAGAATTTGGAATCTGAAAATTCGGATTTTCAAATTTTTGAATTTCCACATTTTCAAATTTTTGAATTTTCAGATTTCTGAATTTCAAAATTTCAAATTCCGAATTTCCAAATCTCAAATTTCAGAAATTCAGAAATTCGAAAATCCGAAAATTCAAAAATCTGAAAAAAAAGAATGAAAATCAGTAAAATTTGAAATAATAACTAACTAATAATAACTAACTATCAAATGATAGGTATTGAAATTTCCTTTCAAATTTGGCTATAGTGAACGTAACAAATTCAAATCAAGATCTGAAGTTACAAATTATCTGAAATAACGAATGCCGCATCTAAACAAATGGAATGGAACAAATTAATAATAAATAATAATAATATAAAGGTTTTATTATTATTACTGTTATTTATTATTATTAGATCTTTATGTTCCTTTTGTTTAGATACAGAATTCATTATTTCAGATCATTTGTAATTTTGGATAAATTCGTACTCGTTATGTTATGCCAAATTTTAAAGGAAATTCCAATACCTATAATTTAATATTTATCATTAGTTAGTTATTATTTCAAATTTCAGGTTTTTGAATTTTCAGATTTTCCTTCTTCTGAATGTTCATATTTTCATTCTTATTTTTTTATTTTTGGATTTGAAAATTTCCAAATTTTTGAATATTCAAATTTCCGAAATTTTCACATTTCCGAATTTCAAATTTCCCAATTTCCAAAAGTCAGAATTTGCAAATTTCAAATTTGCAAATTTCCAAATTTCGAATATCCAAATTTTGAAATTTCAAATTTCCAAGTTTGAATCAACTAGAAGCGATCGGTGAGTCGGACAGAGGATCCGCCGGCCCCGGATGTTGATCATAGAGATTTCCGGCGGACCAGATGGTCTCCAGAGTCTCTATGATCGTCGGAGGCCGGGCACGATGTTATGACGTCAGGCCCGGCCTCTGCATTCAAGAAACCGGCGCCACCTCTGCTGGGAAGCAAGGATCGTTTTTTTTGGGTTTTTTTCAGGCTTCCCAGCCCAGTAGTTGTGGGATCTTATTGACCCCATATATTACTGTAAAGAGGTCCTGTCATGTCATATTCCTATTACAAGGGATGCTTACATTCCTTGTAATAGGAATAAAAGTGATACATTTTTTTTAAAGTGTAAAAATATAAATTATTATGTAAAATTAACAATACAATTTTTTTTTTTTTAAAGCGCCCCTGTCCCTGTGTGCTTGTACGCAGAAGCGAACACATACGTAAGTCCACCCCACATGTGAAAACGGTGTTCAAAGCACACATGTGAGGTGTGGCCATGATTGGTAGAGCGAGAGCAATAATTCTAACCCTAGACCTCCTCTGTAACTCAAAATACGTAACCAGTAAAAAATTTGTAAAGTGTAAAGTTTGGCGCCATTCCATAAGCATGTGCAATTTTGTTTGACATGTTAGGTATCTGATGAGTCTCGATTTCAGCTGCAACATTCAGATGGTAGGGCCAGAATTTCTCGTAAACAACATGAAAGCATGAATCCATTCTGCCATCTATCAATGGTTCAGGCTGGTACTGGGGGTGTAATGGTGTGGTGGATATTTTTTTGGCACACTTCGGGCACCTTAGTACCAGTTGAGCATTGTTTAAATGTCATGGCCTACCTGTGCATTGTTGCTGACCATGTCCATCCTTTTATGACTACAGTGTACCAATCTTCTCATGGCTTCTCATGGCTCCTTCCAGCAGGATAATGCACCATGTCAAAAAGCTCAAATCATCTCAAACTGGTTTCTTGAACATGACAATGAGTTCACTGTACTCCAATGGCCTCCACAGTCACCAGATCTCAATCCAGTAAAGCACCTTTGGGATGTAGCGGAATGAGAGATTCACATCATGGATGTGCAGCCGACAAATCTGCAGCAACTGCGTGATGCTATCAATATGGACCAAAATCTTCGAGAAATGTTTCCAAAACCTTGTTGAAGCTATGCCACGAAGAATTAAGGCACTTCTGAAGACAAAAGGGGGTCCAACCCGGTACTAGCAAGGTGTACCTAATAAAGTGGCTGGTGAGTGTATGAAAAAATTTGATCTAGAATCTACTTTTCATTTGCTTTAATATAATTCAAATCATAATGTCCGGATATGTGTGGGATGTATCCCTATTTAACTTTAATTGTGCTAGGAAATAATGAGCGCTTGCTGATAAATGAGGTCAGTATGAAAAATGTCATAAACTATAACTATTGTTTTTTGAAAACTATCGCAAAATAATTAGTTACTCAATGTGCATTCATAAATGAAAAACAGTCAACCAAAAAATATTTCTAATAGGGTCTAACAGCAAAAATTATTATAACCTGAAAATAACCTTGTAACAATATTGTCTTTAATATGAAATCATGAATCAAACACATGGAATAGAACTACATGTATCTAACCTGATCACATAACCTCAATATAATTTTAGGAGAAAAAAATAATTCTGTAGAAAAAAAAACATAGCTTTAACTCTTGTGGACCAGTTTGCAGCCACTTGCTCTTCTCAGTATTTAATTATGGAGTAGGTCTAAATCAGGAGAAAAAAAACATGTCCAGTTTCCTGAAATTCTAATTTCCAATTTACTTTTAAAATACTGTATATACAAGAAGATTTATGATAAGGACAGGAACACGGCAATGAAATATTGTTCATTTGTAAAATTATTTAAATATTTGTTTATCAGTGTTCCCCTTGTCCGTGTGACAAAGCTAAAACTTTGGATTGCCCCTTATTGTTTGTCTCTGAGACAGTAGTCACAAAGACAAACGGAGGGGCACAGGCAGCAAAAAAAATGGCAATTGGTCTAACACTTCCCATCTATATCCAGAGCCCAAGTGGAAGAAGATGAGAGTTTACTATTCTTGATAAAAAGTCAGAAGACAAAGCCTTCTCTATCCAGAGAGAAGTTGGTTGACTAGAAATTACATGGCTAAGTGTTAGGACAGGGACACTGCAGCCCTGAATCTGAGACACAGCCGTCAAGGGACAACTAACTAAAAAGTGGGACTGTCCCAGAAAATTTGGGTCTGTTGGTAAATATGTAGTGAATGACTGGATGCAGGTAGCAGTGCTTTCATATGAAGCAGTGCATATATAAAGAGGCATTAGCTCTGCGAATGGATAGTGAGTGTATAATATAAAAATGACAGAAAGCATGGGTCAAATTGCCATTACATAAAACAAAGTCTGAATAAACCCACAGAGCAGGATTCAGAGCAGCAAGGCCAACAATACTGTAGCAAACCAAAAACACCTATATTAGACGTTCCTAGTCTCCGCCTGGTCGCTAATATTGCAGCTGACACATTTCAAAGTACAAATTCCACAACTTCTAGCTTTCCATCTTTTTTTTTCCCCTGAAATATCCCTTTTAACTATAAAGTTAGTCAGGTATAAATGAATGTACATTATAACTATTAAAAGTGTTGAAGATCCCAAAGACCTGCACTACTCAAGACTCCAGCGCATTTCTTCAGTCTGCAGTCTTAAGTCTGGCCTCAAGAGCACATCTCTGCATCTACAACAATCATCTAAAAAAGTAGAAATTAATGGACCACACACTAACGTCTTCACTAATGTAAAACCAGCTTTAATATAATAAATCAAGGATTCTTCATGATTAAGCTGTTTGTGGGGTGAAATGTGTTGGAGACGGAGGTGAACAGGCAAGACTATATGTTCATTTCTACTTGACAAGCAGAAGAGCTGAGCGTGGATATCCTCCTAGTTTAGAGCCCCATAGCTACTATTGATTCCACCATCATCCAAGAAGGGCTGCACACTAATGTCTTTCTTTCAAATGTGGCTTTCTCCTCCTCCTCCCTCTCCTCTTGTGTGTTTTGTGGTGTAGGAAGAATGGTGAATTTCAGCCAATGCTGTTAAACATGCTCTAACGCACATAAATATATTGCATTAAATAGCACGTAACGCACTGAAATATACGGCTTTAAACATGCACTAACGCTCTGAAATATACGGTGTTAAACATACACATAACGCACTGAAATACACTGTGTTAAATGGCACAAAACGTACTGAAATACACTCCGTTACATGTGCACAAACACACTGAAATATACTGCTTTAACCACTTGCCGACCGCCTAACGCCGATGTACGTCGGCAGAATGGCACGGGCAGGCATAAGCACGTACATGTACGTGATTTGCCTCCCGCGGGTCGGGGGCCCGATCGGGCCCCCGCCCGGTGCCTGCGGCGGTCGGTTTTCGTTCGGGAGCGATCCCGGACGAGGGGACGGCCATTCATTCATGGCCACCCCCTCGCGATCGCTCCCGACGAATAGAAATCCCCGGTGACATCACTTCCTCTCCTGTAATGTAAACACAGGAGAGGAAGTGATGTATTCTCTCCTCCGTGTCGGTATTTTTCGTTCCGACACGGAGGAGAGCGGATCAGTGAGTTGCACCAACACATCCCACACACAGTAGAACATGCCAGGCACACTCACACCCCCCCTTTACCCCCCGATCACCCCCCCAATTACCCCTGCCCCCCAGTCACAGTGACACCAATGTCATTTTTTTTTTTTTTTTTTTTTTTTTTGCATTGGTGTCATTTGTGACTGTAATAACTGTTAGGGCAGTTAGAGTTAGCCCCCTTTAGTTCTAATGTACCCCCCTAACCCCCCCAATAAAGGTTTAACCCCGTGATCACCCCCCGTCGCCAGTGTCACTAAGGCTGGGTTCACATTGCAGCGGTTTATGAGAACGAATGTGATTCGCACCGCACTGCAGTGCAAATCACATCCGATCTCTGTGCGATTCGAGTTCAGCCATTCGCCGCACCCGCCGCACCCGCCACACCCGCCGCACCCGCCGCAAATTCGCACGGGACCCTTTTTTTGGCCCGCAGCAGAATCGGATCGCATGGGTGTTCACACCATGCGATCCGAGTTTGCAGATCGCACTGCGATATGCGAACTGATCTGGGGGTGTCAGTAACATTTCACTGACACTCCCAGCAGTTCGCATAGGGCAGTGTGAACTGCCGCCGGGAGGCATGCGATGCGGGAACCCGCCGCGGATTCGCGGCGTTTCCGCATCGCTCCAGTGTGAACCCAGCCTAATAAGCGATCATTTTTCTGATCGCCGTATTAGTGTCCCAGGTGACGCTAGTTAGGCAGGTAGGTATTTAGGTTCGCCGCAGCTTTTTATAGCGCCAGGGACCCCCATATACTACCGCATAAAGCCCCCTGATTGCCCCCTAGTTAACCCTTTCACCAGTGATCACCATATAACTGTTACAGGTGACGCTGGTTGGTTAGTTATTTTTTTATAGTTTCAGGGCACCCGCCATTTATTACCTAATAAAGGTTTAACCCCCTGATCACCCGGCGGGTGTCATTTGTGACTAATAACTGTTAGGGCAGTTAGGGTTAGCCCCCTTTAGTTCTAAGGTACCCCCCTAACCCCCCCAATAAAGGTTTAACCCCGTGATCACCCCCCGTCGCCAGTGTCACTAAGGCTGGGTTCAGATTGCAGCGGTTTGAGAACGGATGTGATTCGCACTGCAGTGCAAATCACATCCGATCTCTGTGCGATTCGAGTTCAGCCATTCGCCGCACCCGCCACACCCGCCGCACCCGCCGCAAATTCGCACGGGACCCTTTTTTTGGCCCGCAGCAGAATCGGATCGCATGGGTGTTCACACCATGCGATCCGAGTTTGCAGATCGCACTGCGATATGCGAACTGATCTGGGGGTGTCAGTAACATTTCACTGACACTCCCAGCAGTTCGCATAGGGCAGTGTGAACTGCCGCCGGGAGGCATGCGATGCGGGAACCCGCCGCGCATTCGTGGCGTTCCCGCATCGCTCCAGTGTGAACCCAGCCTAATAAGCGATCGTTTTTCTGATCGCTGTATTAGTGTCACAGGTGACGCTAGTTAGGCAAGTAGGTATTTAGGTTCGCCGCAGCTTTTTATAGCGCCAGGGACCCCCATATACTACCGCATAAAGCCCCCTGATTGCCCCCTAGTTAACCCTTTCACCAGTGATCACCATATAACTGTTACAGGTGACGCTGGTTGGTTAGTTATTTTTTTATAGTTTCAGGGCACCCGCCATTTATTACCTAGTCTCACTAGTGTACCCCTAAATTTAGGGGTGTCTACTTTCCAAAATGGGGTCATTTGGGGGGGGTTTGTGCCATCTTGGCATTTTATGGCCTTCAAAACTGTAACGCCCTTAGAAAGCCTGAAGGCGGTGCTTGGTTTTCGGGGCCCCGTACGCGGCTAGGCTCCCAAAAAGTCCCACATATGTGGTATCCCCGTACTCAGGAGAAGCAGCAGAATTTATTTTGGGGTGTCATTTCACATATGCCCATGGCATGCGTGAGCAATATATCATTTAGTGACAACTTTGTGAAAAAAAAAAAAAAAAAAAAAAAGTTTGTAATTTTCCCGCAACTTGTGGCAAAATATAAAATATTCCATGGACTCAACATGCCTCTCAGCAAATAGCTTGGGGTGTCTACTTTCTAAAATGGGGTCATTTGTGGGGGTTTTGTGCCATCTTGGCATTTTATGGCCTTCAAAACTGTAATAGGTAGTGAGGAGTGAAGTCAAATATTTACGCCCTTAGAAAGCCTGAAGGCGGTGCTTGGTTTTCGGGGCCCCGTACGCGGCTAGGCTCCCAAAAAGTCCCACATATGTGGTATCCCCGTACTCAGGAGAAGCAGCAGAATTTATTTTGGGGTGTCATTTCACATATGCCCATGGCATGTGTGAGCAATATATCATTTAGTGACAACTTTGTGAAAAAAAAAAAAAAAAAAAAAAGTTTGTAATTTTCCCGCAACTTGTGGCAAAATATAAAATATTCCATGAACTCAACATGCCTCTCAGCAAATAGCTTGGGGTGTCTACTTTCTAAAATGGGGTCATTTGTGGGGGTTTTGTGCCATCTTGGCATTTTATGGCCTTCAAAACTGTAATAGGTAGTGAGAAGTGAACTCAAAAATTTACGCCCTTAGAAAGCCTGAAGGCGGTGCTTGGTTTTCGGGGCCCCGTACGCGGCTAGGCTCCCAAAAAGTCCCACATATGTGGTATCCCCGTACTCAGGAGAAGCAGCAGAATTTATTTTGGGGTGTCATTTCACATACGCCCATAGCATGTGTGAGCAATATATCATTTAGTGACAACTTTGTGTAAAAAAAAAAAAAAAATTTTTTTTTTGTCATTATTCAATCGCTTGAGGCAAAAAAATAAAATATTCAATGGGCTCAACATGCCTCTTATCAATTTCCTTAGGGGGTCTACTTTCCAAAATGGGGTCATTTGGGGGGGTTTTGTACTGCCCTGCCATTTTAGCACCTCAAGAAATGAGATAGGCAGTCGTAAACTAAAAGCTGCGTAAATTCCAGAAAACGTACCTTAGTTTGTAGATGTGACAACTTTTGCGCAAACCAATAAATATACAATTATTGACTTTTTTTTTACCAAAGACATGTGGCTGAATACATTTTGGCCTAAATGTATGACTAAAATTGAGTTTATTGGATTTTTCTAATAACAAAAAGTAGAAAATATCATTTTTTTTCAAAATTTGCGGTCTTTTTACGTTTATATCGCAAAAAATAAAAATCGCAGAGGCAATCAAATACCATCAAAAGAAAGCTCTATTTGTGGGAAGAAAAGGACGCAAATTTTGTTTGGGTACAACATTGCATGACCGCGCAATTACCAGTTAAAGCAGCGCAGTGCCAAAGTGTAAAAAGACCTCTGGTCATTTACCAGCAAAATGGTCCGGTCTGAAAGTGGTTAAACGTACACTAACACACAGAAATATAGAAAAAGGAGAAGAGAGAGAACAGAACATACACTAACACACAGAAATATACTGCTTTAAACATGCACTAATGCACTGAAATATACTGTGTTAAATGTGCACTAATCCACTAAAATATACTGTGTTAAATGGCACAAAATGCACTGAAATATACTGCGTTAAACGGCAGTAAGGCACAGAACTAAAACTGACACTAATGTAAAAATGAATGATCACTACACTCACACTGACTGAACTATCACTAGATTCACACTAAAGTGATTGCTTGGACCCTGGGCAAAAAAATTAGTTTACTGCAGCAGATCCGGCAGCAACTGTGATTGGTTGCCAGAGGTTACAGTGTATCATTACCACTCACTGATTAGTTGCTAGAGGTTACATCACTTCATTTCTGCTTGTTGATTGGTTGCTAGAGGTTAGTGCACAACATTTTTGCTCACTAATTGGTTGCTGGGCTGGGGGGGAGGGGGGTAGAGCATGATCAGTGACAATGGATGGTTAGACCAATGATGGATCAGAATTTCCGCAAGAAAGAAGCTAGGCTACAGACCACCAAACAGGCCAAGGCCCCCACTTCCTTCAAGCTTCCTGCCAAATTGGTGGGACCTTTTCCTGTTGTCCCCATCCAAGTAGAGGGAATCTACTCCAAGGCCCTCCTGGATACTGGAGCTCAAGTGACCCTCCTCTACAGAGACCGGAGGGGATGACTTCCAACTTTTGGGGGTCTGTGGCCACTCCATTGGCAGACACAATGTGGCCAATGTAGTTGATCGAAGGTTGATAAAAGTGGCACTTTTCCAGAGAGAGCTTCAACCCCCTCCTCTGGACCTTCCCCATGTGCTCTTCATGCTCCTCCAGAGTCCTGCCGAACGATGATGTTGTCTAAGTACACTAACACCTCAATCAGATTCATGTCACCCACAGTCTTCTCCATCAACCTTTGAAAGGTGGCCGGGGTGCCAGACAGACCTTGAGGCATGCAGTCAAATTCAAAGAACCCCTCCAGGGTAATGAAAGTGGTCTTTTCCCAATCCTCAGGGTGCATGGAGATATGATAGTACCCTCTCTTCAAATCCAGCACACTAAATCATTTAACCCCCGACGGGCGAAGAGGAAGACGATGATCCAGATTCAATTAAGCCTGTCAGGCCAACTAGAGGGCCCAGAAAGCTCAAATACTCTATTCAGAAACAGTGTACCACCCAGTGTGAAGAGGCTTTTAGGAAGCTGAAGTGGGGCCTCACAACTGCTCTATTTCTGGCCTATGCAGATCCAGCTAAGTCATACAAACTACATGTGGATGCCAGCTGAGAGGGGTTAGGTGGGGTGCTGTATCAAGAGCATGATGGGTACCTACGGCCTGTTGCATCAGAGTTTAGCACCAGCCGAGAAGAACTACTTCACACACACTCAATTCAATTCAACTAAAATTTTTGGCCTTGAAGTGGGCAGTGGTGGATAAGTTGGGGGATTATCTATATGGCACATAATTTGTTTCAAAACTGACTTTAATCCCCTCACATACCTACCGGTCTACAGAAGGGGCCCCTTGGATGATCCAGAAGAAAATGGCAGTTATTCATACCAGAAAAACATAGGGAGACAATGTTAACCATCAGCCAATAGTGTGAACCATCATGGCCATCTAGGGTCCAAGTGGACTTTCCAATTGGTGAGGGACCACTTCTACTAGCCCTGCATGTGGGCTAAAGTAGAGGGCTACTGCTGCTCCTGCCTCAGATATATCCAAAGGAAGACTTTGCCTCACCAAGCTGCCCCAATGGGCCATCTTCACTGCCAGGGACCCCTGGAGTTGGTGTGCATTGACTCTCTGTGCTTGGAGCCTGATCTGAGTGGACAAGGAAATATCCTTGTAATAACTGGCCACTTCACTCGGTATGCCTACAAAGGATCAACAGGCATCCACGGTGGCCAAGATTGTAGAGAAGTTCTATGTGCACTATGGCCCGCCCCAACGTATCCACTCCGATCATGGGAGAGACTTTGAGAGCCATCTTATTAAGAGACTTTTAGACCTGCTGGGCATTAGGAAGTCTAGAACCACCCCGTATCATCCTCAAGGGGGTCCTCAACCAGAGAGGTTCAGCTGAACTCTCCTGAATATGCTCAGGACTCTAAGATTCATTCATTGATTCCACAGGAATTTTGCTTAACTCTCTGATCTCTGGGTTCTAACGTTTCTCTAATAGAGGGTTCCACTGTGACTTTAGAAAGCTGAGACCCTGAATTTCCATCTTTTCCTCATGTCCACAGGATACCTCTTCTGGCTGATACACATTCAGTGTTGAGGCCTTTTCCTGGTACACTGGCTGCAACTGGGGGTGCACACTCTCTGGCAAGGTATCACATCTAGAGGCAACAGGAGCTAACAGCTCTAAAATACACAAATATGTATCATTATATCACAAAAAATAAATGTAAATCAAAGTCAGAGTTCAAACCCCTAGGAATAAGGGTATCTAAGCGATGGATCCATTCTACTTCTATTTTTTTTTAAATTAAATTCACGATCTCCCCCTTGTCTATTGCTTTATCAATTACCATATATTTTAACTGTAAGACTGAAAGTCCTTTTCCTAAGTGCCTGGCATTCTGTACTTAGCCCAAAGGCTAGCTATTTGGAACATAACATGTAACCTTTGTCTATTTTGGACTCAGAATTAATTTTAAGTGCAGCAATCCTTGATTGAATTTTATATCATGTATTTGACCACTGTACCAGCTACGTGTCACATGCTTCTTTTAAAGTCCCAAACTTTTTCCTTTTAAGGATCAGCGACACTCACTTGCTGTCATCTGTCGGTCAGTGTCCACACAGTTCCCCCCTGCCTGTATGGTGGAGGGGGGGAGAGAGAGAGGGGGGGAAAAAAAGAGAGAGGGGGGAGAAAGAGAGTGCAGGAGAGGAGGGGAAGAGAGAGGGGAGAGGAGAGAGAGAAAGAGGAAGGGAGAATTAGAGAGAGACCCTCTAGCCCTGTCTGCGGTCTTTCCTGTGCGTCCATTGATTCCTTGTCCCTGTCTGCGGGTAGGTTTGTTTGATACCCGATACTTGGCATGCCAGCAGCAGGCAGGGTCTGTTCTCATTCTGGGTGATCTGCTTCTTCCTCTGCAGTCCTTGGCTGCCAATGCCTGTGCTCCTGCCCGTACTTGTCCTCTGGGCCCCTGGTCAGCCTGTCCTCCAGACGACTACTGTCATTGTTATCGGAGCCGTAAGCCAGGAGGTTGGAGGAGCCCATGCTCTAGGAGGTACGGGAGATGCTGCACCCGCTGCTGCTCACCTCTCCAGTGGTCATGGAGGCGATGGGGGTCTTCTCTCTTCCAGGCTCTCAATTCTAGCCACCCTCGATGCTCGCCTTCCCCTGCTCCCGCTGTCACCGAACCCTCCAAGACAAAGGGCTCAAGGGACAACAATAACGGGGTGTGGGGAAGCTGCCCCTTTTACCTTGCATAAGCTCTTGATCACCCTGCTTCAAACTTCTTCCAGTGATCGGCATTTAAAGAAGAGATGATCTCTGATCTTAAAAAGGTATGTCAGTCCTCCCATTACTCTTTATTTATCCACCCCAAAAAACTGTTAAAGAAATCCTGTCAAAAAATTCTGAAGGCTGCTTAAAAGTATGAGGTATACTAGGGTTGCAACAATACCGATACTAGTATCGGTGCCGATACAGAGCATTTGCATGAGTACTTGTACTTGTGCAAATGCTCTGATGCCTAATCCGATACCTGGGCAGTCAGGGGATCATCAGTGCAGCGGTGGGGGCCGTTACAAGCACCGATCTCCCTGTATAGATTTCAATAAAGCAGCTGACAGCCGCTTCTTCTCCTCTCTCTATCTCGGCTTTCAGCTGCTTTATTGAAATCTATACAGGGAGATCGGTGCTTGTAACAGCCCCCACCGCCACACTGATCATCCCTGACTGTCCCCTGTGTCCTCCTCCGTGCTCATAGTGTCCCCCAGCATGTCCTCCTGCAGATCTGTCAGGATGGAGAGCGGAGGAAGGAGATGGTAAATCTGTAATTTACTGGCTCCTTCTTTTTCCGAATGCACAGAGTCAGTGATCACTGACTGTCCATTCATAACTGAACAGAGTAAACTGAGTAAAAATGTTTACAATGCTTCAGTTTATGAATGAACAGGAGCCTCTGTCTCCTGTCCATTCATCCTTAGTGCAGCTGAGGAAGGGACTGGGAAATCTGTGTCCTTAGTCCCTTGTTCTGTCTTAAAGGGGAAATGTTAGGGGTCTATTGTGACCCCTGATATCTCACCACCCCCCCCCCCCCAACAGGGTTGATTTAAAAAAAAAAAGGAAAAAGTTTAATAAATATTTAAAAGTAAAATTGTAAAAATAATAAAATATATATATATATGCTACCATAGAACAACCCAAAATAAATTCTCCTGATATATATATATATAGATTAGTTATTGTTTGTATCGTAGTACAGCCCAGAAATAAAAGTGCACATTTTGCTTCTTTTTTTTTTTGTCCTACCTAAAACACACTAACACTAATACTGCATTCACACCTCAGTGTTTTGAATCGCTGGCAGATTTTCCACGATTCTGCCTATGATTTAAAAGCGCTGATGTATGTATGACAAATTCCGGGACTCACATTTGAGATGCCATACATCTGAATGGCACCTAAAAAAAATTGGTGCTGTGATTGTCATGCGATAAATCGTGCTGCAATTGCAGCAACCCACATCGTGTGAAGCTTGTCGCCCAAAAAAAAGTTCAGGAGCTACTTTTGGGTGACATGCTTCACGTGATGCAGGTTGCTGTGATTGCAGCACGATTTATTGCACGACAATTATGGTAGACCCGCATTGCGATTTTAGGTGTCATTCAGATAAATAGCATCTCTAATGTGAGTTCTGCGATGTGTCATTCACACATTGGCACTTTGACATTGCGACAATTCTGACAGCAATTCAAAACGCTTTTGAATCCGCAATTAAAAATGTTGAAGTGTGAATGCAGTCTCACTTACACTGATACTAATTTAAAAAAACAAATAAATCATGCCCAAAATATACTGACCTTGACCCTAACCTTGACCCAAACCCTAACTCTGGCACTGACCTAGATCAAACCTTGATCTTGGTATTTTTTTCTTTCTTTTTTTTTAAATTATTATTATTATTTATTTATTATTTTTGCACACACTTTGTTTTCTCTGGAAGGAAAGAGAAAAAGACAGTGCATCTTTCCTCTCCATTCACAGAGAGAGAAACACAGGGGTGGGCTTCACAGTGATAGACCACAGCGAACAGGTGACCTGGAATTGGGAGTTCTGGCTCCCGACCGTAAGTATGAGACCCTGGTCTCTGTGTTGGGAGTGTGCTGTGGGGCACACTCCTAGTACAAAGACAAATATGCATATACGTGTCCTCACAGCAAAACGCCTGGTCCAGTGAGGCTGCATATATGTGTTAATTCAGCGTGAAGGGGTTAAACACTATGAGACAGTGTGGAAATTTTGCTAGATCAGAATGCTTATGTGTTAACATGTGCTTTGCTAATTCAAGGCATAAATAAAGGTTTACTTTCATGCCAGGCCATCAACAACATATACTTCCCTTCCCCTTGTTCTCCCACCTCTTCAGTTGGCACCTGGGAACTTCTAGATACAGCGTCACATGTGACTAACTCTTTTGGACAGCACTGTAATGGGGCAGGGAAAGAGTCCTCACCCCCGTGTTCACAGGAATTCCTTTTCTTTTGCTCCTGGTGGCCCAATAATGGTGAGAATGAAAATGGAAGGTAAGCAGGTGCAGTTTGTAGGCCCAGCGGTAAAATTAATCTGTTGCCCCTCCATGGGCAAACTACTGGATTAATTTAACTCACCTCTAACCCCTTCAAATCTATATTTACTTTGCCATCCCGGAAAATGCCAGAAGAGATCAGTGCTGAAACCACCAGTGGTGCTGCAACAGAAACAAGCAACACAGTGGTACTGAAACAAATTCAATATTGTAATGTAGGGTCACTGTATAATGCAACTTTACAGTAACCTTCTGGGTATCATTGTGTAGTACTGTTTAAGGGGGGGGGGGGGGGTTATGGGAAATGACCCTCCTCAAACAGGATGTTGCACTCAACCTGTAGGCAAATTAGAGAACCAGAACCTTTTCTTAGTGGAGCAGTGGGTTTGATAATAAAGTTGAACAGGACTGGAAATTAAAAAGCAATATAGGTAAAGTAACTGGAAGCAGAAGTACTACTACAACCCGCATACAACAGCAACCGTACACTTATAGATGCACACCAGTATTGAAATAATACAAGCTTCATATAAGAAAATATTAATAACAGTACATACATTCAATACACAAACAGATGTTATCAGTAAAGGGCCCAATAAGTGACCTGGTGGAGTTGTTCATATATACAGTCAGGTCCATAAATATTGGGACATCACCACATATCTAATCTTTTTGGCTCTATACACCACCACAATTTAAAATGAAACAAACAAGATGTGCTTTAACTGCAGACTTTCAGCTTTAATTTGAGGGTATTTCCATCCAAATCAGGTGAATGGTGTAGGAATTAAAACAGTTTGTATATGTGCCTCCCACTTTTTAAGAGACCAAAAGTAATGGGACAATTGGCTGCTCAGCTTTCCATGGCCAGGTGTGTGTTATTCCCTCATTATCCCATTTACAAGGAGCAGATAAAAGGTCAAGAGTTAATTTCAAGTGCGCTATTTGCATTTGGAATCTGTTGCTATCAACTCTCAATATGAGATCCAAAGAGCTGTCACTAGCAGTAAAACAAATCATCATTAGGCTGAAAAACAAAACAAACCCATCTGAGAGGTAGCAAAAACATTAGGTGTGGCCAAATCAACTGTTTGGAACATCCTTAAAAAGAAAGAACGCACCAGTGAGCTCAGTAACACCAAAAGACCCGGAAGACCATGGAAAACAACTGTGGTGGATGACCGAAGACACAACAGTTGGTGAGATCAAGAACACTCTCCAGGAGGTAGGTGTATGTGTGTCAAAGTCAACAATCAAGAGAAGACTTAACCAGTGTTATTCAGAGGGTTCACCACAAGATGTAAACCATTTGTGAGCCTCAAAAACAGGAGGGCCAGATTAGAGTTTGCCAAACAACATCTAAAAAAGCCTTCACAGTTCTGGAAAAACATCCTATCGACAGATGAGACCAAGATCAATTTATACCAGAGTGATGGGAAGGGAAGAGTATGGAGAAGGAAAGGAACTGCTCATGAACCAAAGCATACCACCTCATCAGTGAAGCATGGTGGTGGTAGTGTCATGGCAGGGGCATGTATGGCTGCCAATGGAACTGGTTCTCTTGTATTTATTGATGATGTGACTGCTGACAAAAGCAGCAGGATGAATTCTGAAGTGTTTCGGGCAATATTATCTGCTCATATTCAGAAAAATGCTTCAGAACTCATTGGACGGCGCTTCGCAGTGCAGATGGACAATGACCCAAAGCACACTGCGAAAGCAACCAAAGAGTTTTTTAAGGGAAAGAAGTGGAATGTTATGCAATGGCTAAGTCAATCACCTGGCCTGAATCCGATTGAGCATGCATTTCACTTGCTGAAGGCAAAACTGAAGGGAAAATGCTCCAAGAACAAGTAGGAACTGAAGACAGTTGCAGTAGGGGCCTGGCAGAGCATCACCAGGGATGAAGCCCAGCGTCTGGTGATGTCTATGCGTTCCAGACTTCAGGCTGTAATTGACTGCAAAAGATTTGCAACCAAGTATTAAAAAGTGAAAGTTTGATGGATGATTGTTAATCTGTCCCATTACTTTTGGTTCCTTAAAAAGTGGGAGGCACATATACAAACTGTTTTAATTCCTACACTGTTCACCTGATTTGGATGTAAATACCCTCATATTAAAGCTGAAAGTCTGCAGTTAAAGCACATCTTGTTCGTTTCATTTCAAATCCATTGTGGTGGTGTACAGAGCCAAAAAGATTAGAATTGTGTCGATGTCCCAATATTCGTGGACCTGACTGTATATAGATATTTATAGAGATACCTCCAGATGAATGATGCAGCAAAGTTCCATTGCAGGGGCCCCTGAGGATGATGCAGCATTTGTCTTTGTGTCAGAGGCCTGAAGGTAAGATCTGTGGTGATGAAGAGACCCTCCAGCTTACCCATCCCAAGTCTCCTGTGAGATACGGGAGCCTCCCGCATTTTGGGGGTGGCTCCCGGACACCCGCAAGTGCTGCCCAATATCGCGGCTGCGGGGCTGATCCTGGATTGTCCCCTGGTTTACAGCCGGGGATGATCGGTGCAGCAGGAGGGACAGCTGTGAAAACTGATCTCTAGACATGTGCAGAGTAAAATATTTCGTTTCGGAATTTCGTTTTCGTCTGAAAACTTAATTTATTTAGTTACTCCCGAAATTCGTATTTATTTATTTCGTTTTTCGTTCAAAAATTGCATTCGTCCGAAAATCCACATGAATTACGGTCGAATCTGTCTTTGAAGGTTTATGGTGTCTGTCGAATGTATAAAGAAGATTCGACGGAGCTAGTATATAGCATACTTTAGAACCCTATTAAAGTCTATGGGACTCCAACGTTCAAAATCTAAAGTGCTAATTTTAAAGGCTAATTTGCAAGTTACTGTCCTAAAAAGTGTTTGGGGACCCGGGTCCTGCCCCAGGGGACATGTGTCAATGCAAAAAAAAGTTTTAAAACGGCCGTTTTTTCGGGAGCAGTGATTTTAATAATGATTAAAGTGAAACAATAAAAGTGTAATATTCCTTTAAATTTCGTAGGGGGGGGGTTGTCTATAGTATGCCTGTGAAGGGGCGTATGTTTCCCGTGCTTAGAACTGTCCCTGCACAAAGTGTCATTTATGCAGGAAAAAAAGTCCTTTAAAATCACTCGCAGCTATTATGAATTGTCGGCTCCCGTAATACAGAGAACACTCATTGAAAGTCATTGATAAAAAAATAAATAAATAAATAAAAAAAAAAGCGTGGGGGTCCCCCAAATTCAATTACCAGGCCCTTCAGGTCTGGTATGGATATTAAGGGGAACCCTGCCTCAAATTTAAGAAAAAATTTGACGTGGGGTTCCCCCTAAATATCCATAACCAGACCCTTCAGGTCTGGTATGGATATTAAGGGGAACCCCGCGTCAAATTTAAAAAAAAAATTGACGTGGGGTTCCCCCTAAAAATCCATACCAGACCCTTTATCCGAGCACGCAACCTGGCAGGCCGCAGGAAAAGAAGGGGGGACGAGAAAGCGGCCCCCCCTCCCTCCTGAACCGTACCAGGCCACATGCCCTCAACATTGGGAGGATGCTTTGGGGGTCTGTGACCCCTCAAAGCACCTTGTCCCCATGTTGATGAGGACAAGGGCCTCATCCCCACAACCCTGGCCGGTGGTTGTGGAGGTCTGCGGGCGGGGGGCTTATCAGAATCTGGAAGCCCCCTTTAACAAGGGGACCACCAGATCCCGGCCCCCCCCTGTTTGAAATGGTAAGGGGGTACAAAAGTACCCCTACCATTTCACAAAGAAAGTGTAAAAAATGGTTAAATAAAACAAACACACTTTTGAAAAATTCCTTTATTAAAAATAAAAAAATAAAAAAAAGATTCCAGCGGCGGTAATCCACTCTTGCTATCCAGCGACAGACGGTCATCTCTCCAGCGATGTCTCATCTCATCCAGCGCAGCGATCCATCCTTCTTCTGTCTCCGTGGAGGAGACACTGCAAGGATTCCGGCGGCTGACGTTTCTTATATACGGAGGGCGGGGCCACCCGTCACCTGACCCCGCCCCCCTCTGACGCAAGGGGAAACCCGGGGTTCCCCGTGACGTATGGGTGACCCCGCCCCCCTTCTGATGTAACGGAAACCTGCCTGTGTTACATCAGAGGGACGCGGGGTCACCCATACGTCACAGGGAACCCCCGGGTTTCCCCTTGCGTCAGAGGGGGGCGGGGTCAGGTGACGGGTGGCCCCGCCCTCCGTATATAAGAAACGTCAGCCGCCGGAATGCCTGCAGTGTCTCCTACACAGAGACAGAAGAAGGATAGATTCGCTGCGCTGGATGAGATGAGACATCGCTGGAGAGATGACCGTCCGTCGCTGGATAGCAAGAGTGGATTACCGCCGCTGGAATCTTTTTTTAATTTTATTATTTTTAATAAAGGAATTTTTTAAAAGTGTGTTTGTTTTATTTAACCATTTTTTACACTTTCTTTGTGAAATGGTAGGGGTACAAAAGTACCCCCTTACCATTTCAAACAGGGGGGGGCAGAATCTGGGGGTCCCTTTGTTAAAGGGGGCTTCCAGATTCTGATAAGCCCCCCGCCCGCAGACCTCCACAACCACCGGCCAGGGTTGTGGGGATGAGGCCCTTGTCCTCATCAACATGGGGACAAGGTGCTTTGGGGGGTCACAGACCCCCAAAGCATCCTCCCAATGTTGAGGGCATGTGGCCTGGTACGGTTCAGGAGGGAGGGGGGGCGCTCTCTCGTCCCCCCCTCTTTTCCTGCGGCCTGCCAGGTTGCGTGCTCGGATAAAGGGTCTGGTATGGATTTTTAGGGGGAACCCCACGTCAATTTTTTTTTAAATTTGACGCGGGGTTCCCCTTAATATCCATACCAGACCTGAAGGGTCTGGTTATGGATATTTAGGGGGAACCCCACGTCAATTTTTTTCTTAAATTTGAGGCAGGGTTCCCCTTAATATCCATATCAGACCTGAAGGGCCTGGTAATTGAATTTGGGGGACCCCCACGCTTTTTTTTTTTTATTTTTTATCAATGACTTTCAATGAGTGTTCTCTGTATTACGGGAGCCGACAATTCATAATAGCTGCGAGTGATTTTAAAGGACTTTTTTTCCTGCATAAATGACACTTTGTGCAGGGACAGTTCTAAGCACGGGAAACATGAGCCCCTTCACAGGCATACTATAGACAACCCCCCCCTACGAAATTTAAAGGAATATTACACTTTTATTGTTTCACTTTAATCATTATTAAAATCACTGCTCCCGAAAAAACGGCCGTTTTAAAACTTTTTTTTTGCATTGATACATGTCCCCTGGGGCAGGACCCGGGTCCCCAAACACTTTTTAGGACAGTAACTTGCAGAATCTTTTCTCTCTGTCGAATATTTTCTCTATATAATCTTGGACTAATAGAGGTAAGGTTAGGCACATTCGACCACAGGTTCATGTCGAATCTCCTATTCTATATCGAACTGTTGTAACAATGAAAACGAAAATAAAGCATTTATTTATGTCGGATCTTCCGTTTTTCGGATTTTGTGCTTTCGTTATCGTTTGTCAAAACGAAAACGAAAATAGCTGAAATTCGGACAAAAATGCATTCGGACGAAAACGAATGCACATGTCTACTGATCTCCTTGTATAGCTGACAGCCGCTTCTCCTTCTCTCCCTCCTGCAGCTGTCGGCTAAAAAGCTATACAGGGTGATCGGTGAGCACAGCTGTCCCTCCTGCTGCACCGATCATCCCCGGCTGTTCCTTGTATCCTCCTCCTCCAGCTCCCCTCTGTTTACTTCACCCTCTTCTTCTCCTGCTCCCTGTCCTCCTCCTCCAGCCCCCCCTCTCATCCCCCCTGCAGCCGGCTTCCTTCCTCTCCTCTCCCGCCAGCTGTGGGGATCTGTCAGGATGGCGAGCGGAGGAAGGGACCAGTCATTTACTGGCTCCTTCCTTTTCTGATTTGGACACAGTGAGCGAGATTCCTCCTGTGAAAACTGAGCAGAATAGACAGTGTGTTTATTCTGCTCAGTTTATGAATGAACAGGGGCTGCTGTCTTCTGTCCATTCATCTTCAATGCTGAAAAAGGGACTGGGGAATCTCTGTCCTCAGTCCCTTTTCCTGTCTCAAAGAGGAGATGTCAGGGGTCTGTTTAGACCCCTGATATCTCACCAAAGCCCTCCCCCCCCGCCCCCCAACAGAGTTGATAAAAAAAATGCAAAAAATATAAAAAAATGTAAAATTATAAAGCAATATATAAAATAAAAAACTACTGACACCACCCCCCTTACCTGCCAACACTGTCCACTGCCCAAACCCCCTCCCCCCTAAAAAGGATTGTGAATTAAAAAATAAAAATAAAAAAATTGCAAAAGAAAATATGTAAAAATAAAAACTATTGACATCATCCATTGCCCTACTGACACCATCACCACCACATACTCTCAACCCCTTCCCCAGAAACACTGTGCAAAAAAAACTATTTTAAAAACAATTTAAAGAAAATAATAAACAACAAAATTGTAAAAAATAGAGAAAATAATAAAAACAAAAAAGTACTGTCACACTGCTCTACTGACACTGTCGACTAGCCCCCCCCCTAATGATTGTGAAAAATAAAAAAATAATTCAAAAAATACAATTGTAAAAAAATTTAACAAATAAAGAACTACTGACACCGTCCACTGCCCTACTGACATCATCCTGCACATACTACTTACCGCTGTACACTTCACACTCCTCACATGCACATACTACCCACTGCCATGTACTCCGCACTGTATATTCCCTATTTAACATTACAACATTCTCCAGTGATATTGGTGCTACTCCCCCGATTGAGATACACTATGGAAAGGTTCCCCCAGTGGGGTTTTTCTGCAGCAGGGTTAGTAAATTAAAGAAATAAATTGTTAAAAAAAAAGGGTTCTTTATTGAAAAGTTGTCATCGTAACATGAACACATTGCCATTAAAATATGAGCTCTTGTCGGGGGATATATTGCCCTTCAAAAGTACACAAAAGGGGGCGTGACCGGAAGCCGAGCTGGAAGGATGCTGTGAGTGAGAGCTCTCCTCCAGCCCAGCGCTACAACGGCCTATTTCGGGGGTTTTATAGCACAGCACGATGGGGAGATCGCGAGCCACCAGGTCCTCGTCTGCCCGGGGATCATCCCAGCCACCCCCGGGCTCGTCATCCTCCCTGAAATCATATTTCCAGCCGCCCGTGCTCCCGCCGGGCGAAGGCCGCAAGATGGCGCCGGACGACCCGACCACGATGCCGCGGGACCTCCCACCGCCGCCGCCGCCGCTGATGGGCGAACGCCGAGCGGTGCACCTGCACCCGTCTGCCGTGGACCCCCCTTGGGAGATGGAAGACCTGGGACACCCCCCGTGTGATTCCGGCCGTAGCCAGGCCGCGGGTGTGAGCAGGCCGCGATCTGGCCTAGGCCGCGCAGACGGCGTGGAGCCTGCAAGCCTGGAGGCCCAGCGCAGGCACACAGAGCCTCTTTACCCTCCTGGCCACACGGGATCCTGGGATGGCCGGAGGGCCCAACAGGAGCCTCTGCTCGATGCATCAGCACAAGGGGTGAGTCAACAGCCTCCCCCCCACGCCTCCTCCCCCACCTCTCCAGGGACTCATACTGCCATCCTGCAGCCCCACCTGCCCTTCACACAATGCTCAGAAGCATTCCCCCGTCTGTTGCGAATGGCCTCGGACCCAGAGATGAGAGGGTCCTTTACCCCCGTTTCTTCAGGAGCCACAGGAGATCACCATGGCCTCCCCAGCCGAGCGGTAGCAGCAGCTCTCCCCCTCTCTGATGTGGGGCCCCAAGATGCCTTGAGGCTACTCGCTCCCCCCAAGGCCCAGAGACAGCCCCGCTCCCGGGAATCCAGCGCAGTCAGAGGCCAGGACACTGCCCGTCTTTCTTATGCCCAGGCAGCCCACCCCCGCTCCCCACGGTCCCAAGGGGCCTCTCCGGACCCTATGACTCTCTCTCCCCATGCTACATCCTGGCCGGACCACGGACACCCTTTGTCCCCCTGGCCCCCCTCCACGGCCTCGGGACCCCCGCAGGGAGGCTCCCCCCACCGTCCCCCCCAATGTCCTGCGAGTCCCCGCTTCCCCACGGAGCGACATGGGGATGGACAACCCCCCTGGCACGCATATTTGACCGCTATCCCAACTAAGGACGACTTCAAACAACTGGTAGCAGACGTGAAAGCCACCTGCCGAGCTGAAATCCAGACTCTGCATGCTGGCCTTAAACACCTAGCTGAAAGGGTCGAGATGGCGGAGGAAGAGATTCAGGAGACTAAAATGGCTGTACACCGCACCCAACTGGAGAACTCGGATCACCGCCTCCTCCTGCGGGACATGCAGCGCCATGTAGAGGACCTAGATAATAGAGGTCGCAGGAACAACATTCGTGTTCGGGGACTCCCGGAGACGGATGGACCCGAGGACCTACAGACTTCCCTGCAAACGCTATTTAACGAAATGCTGGGAGAGGACCCGGCCAAACATATTGAGATGGACAGAGCACACCGGGCCCTACGTCCTAAAGGCCCTGCTTCCAAACCAAGAGATGTTGTTTGCAGGATACACTCCTTCCCCCTCAAGGAAGACATTATGGCCAAATCCCGATCAATTCGCAACCTCATGTTTGATAACGCCCCGATCCAGGTGTACCCGGACCTCTCCTGGATAACCCTCCAAAAACGTCGGATGCTGCAGCCTCTCCTCCGCACCTTGCAAGACAGGAACATGCCATACAGATGGGGTTTCCCCTTCTGCCTCACGGCCAGACATCAAGGGAAATCGGCCTCCCTTCGCTACCCGGAGGACCTCGACTCCTTTTGTGACACCCTGGGCATACCGGTCCCTAAACTCCCGGCCTGGGACTTGATAGCCTCCCCGCCACCCCCGCCAGTGCTCTGGCAGAAGGTACCCTCGGCCAAGAGACACAGAGGACCGGACCCGGATCGCAGATCACCTACGCACAAATGACATGGATTCCCCCGCCGGTGGAACTCCCTGCAGTTTATTTTTGACCCGCTTTCCTCCTTTTTTCTTTTTTGTCCTCCCCGGAGTGCTCTCTCTCACTTTTTTCTCCCCACATAGGGTCTGCTCCCCATTCCCTCCCCCGAGGGCCTGAGCTTTACAAGGTTTCTACTTGGAACTGTCTTTTACCTAGGGCTGGACTAGGAAGAGTCCGAGAGCAGTTCGACTCCCAGGTTACTGATCCCCCCCGTGGTTCATTCCACCCTTTGGTTCCTCCAGAGACTATTAACTGTTGGTGTCTACCTGCCCGGACCCCCCCCCCCCTCCCCCCCTTTTTTTTGGTGTTTCCGGGCCAGGAGACCTATTGGAACTGCTTAGGCTCGGTGTCCCTGTAGGGCACCCGGACCTAGCATATGTTACAGCTAATGCTGGTTATGTTCTTTGTCTGTGTTTCTCTCTTTCCTTTCTTTTCTAGGTCTTCTCTCTACCCCGCCCTCTGTGTGGATATCGCTCAGAAGTCGTCTTGGTCGCCGGTCCTTCCCCGACGGTCGCCTCTCTCCCCGGGACATTCGTCGCTTCATCGGTCTCAGCTAAGTATGACTACCCCCGACCACCCCCCTGACTATGGCTAAGATACTGTCGCTCAATGTCCATGGACTAAACTCCAACAAAAAACGCCATCTTGCGCTTCGGGAATTCCGGCAATCTGGGGCGGACATAGTGATGGTCCAGGAAACTCACTTTAACCAGGGCGATTCCTTTAAGTTTGCCTCTAGACATTTCCCCCAGGTCTTTCAGGCCTTCAGTACACGCAAGCGGGCGGGGGTGGCTATACTTATCCGGAAGGGTTCCCCCTTTACGTGCACGTCGACATACCTAGACCCAAAGGGCCACTATGTCATACTCCGAGGTACCTGGCACACGCAGGCCCTCACCCTGTGTGCCCTTTATGCCCCTAACGCACGCCAGCACCGTTTTCTGTCCGGAGTTTTGTCCCGCCTTTTTAAAACACACTCCGAGCTTCTGGTGATAAGGGGGGACTTCAACCTTGCTCAGTCAGTCCCACAGGATCGCCATGTGGGAAATCCACAGGCGCCTCAGCCCAGAGTCCTGAGGGACTCCAAGTTGTTCCGCCAGATCACCAGAAGACGAGCCTTGTTTGACGTTTGGCGAACCCTGCACCCCCAAGCCCGCCAATATACGTTCTACTCGGCCCCCCACCGCACTCACTCACGCATTGACCACTTTTTTGTAAACAATCACACGTTGAGGGCTGTCCGCTCCGCACACATCCTACCTATTTCCTGGTCTGACCACGCCCCGATAACCATGACGCTAGACATTGGGGTCCCGCTTCGCAAGCCTTGCAACTGGCGACTGAATAATTACCTATTGCAGCATCTCCCGTCCAAAGCGGAGCTGGAGTCTTCACTCCAACTGTACTTTGCTGAAAATGACACTCCAGACGTTGCCCCCCCCACCTTGTGGGCTGCCCACAAAGCCGTTATACGGGGTCGCTGCCTTGCCCTCTCCTCGGCACTGAAGAGAGACGCACAGGCCGCCAGGCTGCTGGCTGAAGGTCGATTGAAGACCCTCGAGGCTAAGCTCCAAGGTGCCCCTTCCCTGACACTGATTAAGAAAATCGTACAGACGAGAATGACTCTAAGGGATCTTGCTCTGGGATCAGTGGAGAAGGCGCTTGTCCGTCTGCGACAGCTCTATTATGATAAGGGGAATAAAGCACAGACCCTGCTGGCTAGGAAACTGGCTGATCAAACACAAGCCTCTACGCCTTCCCAAATCAAAACCAATAAAGGGGACCTTCTGTCTCATCCACAGGCCATCGCAGACACATTTGCGGCCTTTTACACTGATCTCTATAACAAGCAGGATATACCCCATAATCCACCCTCCTCCGCATTGACTGCCCGCATTAACAGTTACCTGGAAAACATGACACTGCCCCGACTGAAGGACTCGGACCTTCACGACCTTAACGCCCAAATTACAGATGAGGAACTGCTGGAGACTGTAAAAGCGCTCCCGGCTCACAAATCCCCAGGCCCTGAGGGATTCCCATACGAGTATTATAAGACATTCCTACCTATCCTGAGTCCCTACATGACCAAGTTGTTCAACTCCTTCCTAGCGCGCACCCCGGCCCCGACTGAGATGCTGGCCTCCTTTATCTCTGTCATTCCGAAGCCAGACAAGGACCCGACTCTCTGTGCCAGCTACAGGCCTATTGCTCTATTGAATTCAGATTTGAAAATTTTTACAAAAATTCTGGGGAATCGCCTTAACGCGATTCTTTCGGCTCTGATCCATAAGGATCAGGTGGGCTTCGTACCTTGCAGACAGGCGGGTGATAACACTAGGAAAGTCATTGACCTAATAGATGTAGCTAATAAGACTGCTCTCCCCTCCCTGGCCCTGAGTTTAGACGCAGAAAAGGCATTTGACCGCCTGAGCTGGCCTTTCATGATGGCGACTTTACGCCACATGGGATTTCAGGGTCCTTTCCTGCAAGCAATACGGCACCTCTATACCACCCCCACCTCGCAAGTTAAAACGCCGTATGCTACGTCTCCAACCTTCTCTATTGCCAATGGCACCCGCCAGGGCTGCCCCCTTTCTCCTTTGCTGTTTGCTCTCTGTGTAGAGCCCCTGGCGGAGGCCATTAGAAGCAATCCAGATATCAGGGGCATTTTAGTTCAGGATAGGGAATTTAAAATATCTTTATTCGCTGACGATGTCATCCTCACCCTGACTCAGCCTAGGACATCCCTGCCCATCTTGAGTGCGGAGCTGCAGCGATACGGGGAGATCTCGGGATACAAAATCAATGCCTCCAAATCAGTGGCCCTCCCGATTAATATGCCAGCGACGGAAGAGGCTCACCTACGAGCGGTGTTTCCCTACAGATGGGAGAAATCCTCCCTTAAATACCTGGGGGTTCTCATTACCCCCTCCTTTCACACCCTCTACCAGGCCAACTTCCCCCCCCCTCTATAGGGAGATCAGGGCACTTCTCCATAAATGGAAGGCTCACCAAATATCGCTCTTAGGGCGGCTCGCTTCTATTAAAATGGTGATCCTCCCCAAACTTCTTTACTTATTCCAGACGCTCCCAATCCCGATCCCTTACGCGCACCTCCGTATGCTCCAGAGGGACTTATTGAAGTTCCTATGGAACTATAAAAAACATCGGGTTCCCGCCTCTGTCATGATTGCCTCGCGCTCGGATGGGGGTCTGGCGTTCCCCGACCTGGTTAGGTACTACCAAGCAACGCAATTACGGGCTATAGTTTCATGGTACACGCAGTGGTCATACAACAAATGGTCGGAGATAGAGAAGCTATGGTTAGCCCCGATGCACCCGAATAGCCTCCTCTGGGGCACGGACACACAGGTTGATACGAATCGCCTACTGGGGCCGATGGTCCAGCTTAATCAGCTCTGGAGGAAAATCTCCCGGGAACACAGGCTCCACTCGGAGGCATCCTTGCTAACCTCGTTTCTTTGTAACCCTAAACTCCCGGACGGCCTTACTCACCAGATGTCTTGGCCCTGGGCGTCCCGGGGTCTATTTCATCTGGGACATCTAGTGGACCCCAGATCGAGAAAACTGCTGTCTTTCTCGGACCTACAGACTAAACACGACCTCCCCCAACGGACGTTCTATAGTTATCTACAGATCAGACATTTTGCGCAAACAATAGCTCCGAGACTCCAATTTTCCCCGCCCACCCCCTTTGAACTGATCATACTTGAGGGACGGAACCGTCGGGGCATGATATCAGATATATACCGCATCCTTAACGCGCACCACTTTCCCACAAAGGGCAAGCACAAGTATATGCTGAGATGGGAAAGAGAGCTGGGTGAGGAACTCCCCCTCGAAGCTTGGCAGGGGGTGTGGAGGCAAGCGGCCAAATCCTCCTTGTGCACACTTTACAAGGAAAATTCTTATAAAATTCTCTACCACTGGTACCAGACCCCAGCCGTGCTCCACAAAATCTATCCCTCTGCCTCTGATCGATGCTGGCGCTGTCTACAGGATAGAGGTACCCTACTTCATATATATTGGGCTTGCCCTTTGATAGCCCCATTCTGGACATCAACCCAACAGCTCCTTGGCCGGGTATTTGAGGTGCCTATCCCGTTTACGCCCAAGTTCTATCTCTTTGGCCTGTCCCAACCGCGGATGGCTAAGCCGTCTCGGCAGCTCCTGCGGCATATCCTTACTGCAGCTCGTTGTCTAATAGCCCTTAACTGGAAGAGTCGACTGGCCCCATCTATGGAGGCCCTCTACTCCAGGATTAAGGATGTAGAATTAATGGAGAAGATGACGGCCAGATTGAGGGACAGGCTGGAGGAATTTGACCGAATATGGGAGAGATGGCGACTGCGGGAAGACTAGGGGCGAAATGGGTGAGGTATGACGACCTGGATTTCTGGCACTTTCTCCTCTTTCTTTTCTTTCTTTTCTTTCCCCTTTCTCTGTTTTTCTTTCTCATCTCTCCAGTTTTTATAGCGATTCTCACTTGCTATGCATTTTATGTTTGGTTTAGGCCACTTGGCAGCACGTACTGGGTCGTGGGGGCTATGGGGTGGATGGCTGATTTTTGGTGCCTCCCGCCCCGTGACACTCCATCGCCCGAAACACTGGACTATATTGCACATGTCTGTGCTCCGCTGCTGCCTGTCACATATCTATATTTACTTCTGTATAGCCCTATATGTGATTGTCTTTTATTGCACTACTGTACTGTTTCTATGCCTCTGTTTTCACTGATGGTGAATAAAACGTTATTTGAAAAAAAAAAAAAGTACACAAAAAAAGCAAACATAAAATTAATTATACACAGCATTATGTATCGTATGTCTGTTGTATAGGATTACCAATGCATTTCGACCTGAATAGTCAAGGTCTTCCTCAGGGGTTTGGTTTGATGTTAAAAAATTGTGTTGTTAGCATTTCAATTATCAAAATATTACACAAAGAGGGTTTTTCATGTATATATGAGAAAGTTACATAGGATATAATTACCAATAAAGGGTATAAATGTAGAATCTTGCAAATTAAATATATACGCTGCACTTCCAAATACACAATAGATTACACGCTATGCATAGGTAATAACCAAAGTGCAAAAAACATGTGAAAGTCATAAAGTGATAAACCCATCTCTACCGAATGTAGAAAATGACAATAGTGCAACAAATGTATAAAAAATACATATAGTGGTTTACTACTTCCCCTGAGACCAGGTCCTCTGGACTTCAGTCTTCAACCTACTTCCCCTGAGACCAGGTCCTCCGGACTTCAGCCTTTAACCAACTTCCCCTGAGACCAGGTCCAAGTGGTTAACAATTATACCACTTTCAATAATGTCCATAGGGCAGTGTGTAAATAAACGTTGATCCCACTATTAGGTAAACATAAAGGTGCTCCTGTGTATGTATGTGACATCCAACTGTGTCAATTCAAATGTGCTTTAAAGTCCATGCGATTCTGAAACTGCTGTGTGGGTGATCCAAAGCATGCCGTAGTGTCCTCACTCAGGTGCTCCCCCTAAGTATTAAACGCTCACCTCTGAGTGTGTGACTTTGCAATTAAGCTTAGTCAATACACACCTGTGATCCACCTCTGGGCTCTGCAGTGTTACCGGAATCCAGGACTCGTCAGCGCAATGCCTCGGTATGTTAGTAGAAAAAAGGACTTGATAGTGTAGTAAAGTTTAAACAATTTATTAGTCAAAGCAAAACCCCCATATGGGGTACTCACATAGATCAGGCATGTCAGTGCGCCACTCTTCATCAAGCGCAAAACAGGTAAAAATACCGGACTTGTATCGGGATGGTATGTGCTTCCTCCTCAGCAGATCAACTGCTCAACGTGCCGTACTGTCCCCTCTCGATTTAATCCGATTTGAAAAGTTTAAATGACGGGACTGCAGCATCCCTGACACAATCTCCCCTGCTGTGCTGCTTGCTTCCTAAGTCCGGTACCGATAGACTCCTGAGATGTCCAAACAAAACCCCAAAGATCTATATTATATGCTCCCTTATAGCCAAGTCTATATGCCTATTATATTGGTGAAGGTTTTACTGTTATTGTGGCTAATAGCTATACATTATTGGAATTGTGTCTCTTTTATATTAATAAACTTTGTATCTATGCCGCTGTGAGTTCCATATTGAAGCCCCTTTACAAACCTTCTATTTGGCTTTGGGAACCTCAACCTACTAAGTTGAGTCGGTAAAATACATACCATCTAAACTTTCAGTGTTGATATTTTTCCTATTTCATCATGTAATTTTAAATGAGTAAGATGAATTTTTAAAAAGTGAAAGTAGGAGCCATAGAAGATTAATGAAGTTTTGGGATGCAGGATCTGCAAATGAATATAAAAAAGCAAAAGCATTGCAACCTTGTGTGCTAACTGTCGACATACATAATGATAAAGCACTGGCAATATATCAGTGTTTCCAGCTTTTCTATGTCCCCAGAGCCAGATTTCTCACTAGGTCACATAGGCCTAGGTTGGCATGACTGCCAGAAGTCATACCTAGCCTAGCTTGAAATTTATAATTATGCATATTGCAGCCCGTGGTCTAATGTTTAGGGTGTAGGCTGTGCACATGCGTGTGCTGATGCGAGTGGTCGTGAATAAGCGTGCACGCCTGGCACTGGCTTTGGCACCAATCAACCTATTTAAAGCTCCAATTTTGGAGAGTTGCTGAATGTTGACAAGTCTTCTGACCTGAATTGCATTCTGCTATCCTGATATAAGTGCCACTCCTCCTTTTGATATGCTCTATCCCCAATTCCAAGGGGTATTGGGCAGGGGGTGTATTGGAAGTCCTCTCATCAACTAAGCTTCCACCAGGTATGTGTTGCCCACTACCATTTGAAGCTTACATAAGCTATTTTTAGCCAGACCATCTCCCCTTTCCACCGACAAACTTTCATGTATATATTCAGCTCCCATACACGTTACTGGCCCATAAAGAACCACAATTCATCTCCAGCTACTTCTTTTGGAGAGTAGAGCATGTTTGTGCTTTTTGTAAAGTAATACTTTTAGTAAAGTAATAATTGTGTTTCTGTGAACATATTCATTAATGATTCATTAATTAGAAGCTATTTATTATTTATTTATTTATCTTATTTCATAGTTTGAGAAGTTCTGTTTTTCATAAAACTAATGTTTAATTGACTTCTGTGATTATTCCCTCTTGTTTATGTGGAACAATCCATGTGTCCTGTGTATGCTTACGTTAGTTGGGATAGTAGCAATGTAGTTGGCCAAAAATTGAGAAAGATATAAAATTGGCCTTGTGTGTACCCAAACTAGTTATTACTAACTAGGGCAAAAAATGCCCTACTTTAGCTATATGTAATAATGTGTTGACAACAGTATCCTTTTATTTAAATATGGTGAATATTAATACAATTGTTAAAGCAGAGTTCCAACCACATATAGAATTTTTTTTTAAATCATTCTCTTTCTATTTTCTAATGTTATATTAACTGGTTCCCGACCAGCGCACACTGATATACGTTGGCAGAATGGCACGACTGGGCAAATTGGCGTACCTGTACGTCCCTTTAAATTTGCAGCCATGCCATCTTGTGCAAACCGGCCGGGACCTCTGTGAGTCAGGTTACGGGTCCCGCGGACTTGATCGCCGTGGGGATGACTGCCCTTTCCTTCCGAACGGGAGCTCCTTTTTCCGAACGGTAGTGGTTGTCCCTGTTCCGGTCATTCCCGCCGAATCAGGCTCCTCCCCTCTTCACCACACAGCGGGCGTCATGGGATGCCAACCCGATGTCTCTCGGACATACACTATAAGATGCCGCTCATCGTAAATAGAGGTACTCTGGTTACTGTCTTGGCGCAGCGCTGTCTGATCCCTGGTCATCTCAACTTGAGATTAACCTTCCTAGCGGTAATCCCGAGTCTGGCTCGGGTTGGGATTTTAATTACATAAGCGGTAACCCCGAGCCAGACTCGGGATCGCATCGCTCGATGCAGGGGAGGACACAGGGAGAGTTACTCACCTTGTCCCCTGGATCCAGCGATGTCCTCCGCGCTGTGTGATCGAGCCGTCCTCCGCTCGATTCACAGTGCCGAATGCCGCCGAGCTCCGTTCCCTGCGGCGTTACGATGCACGGGAGCGGAGAACGGCGGCAAATTCAAAAAAGTAAAAAAAAAAACTAAAAACACACAATACTGTAATCTTACAGATTACAGTGCTGTATTAAAAAATACACACCCCCTTTGTCCCTAGTGGTCTGTGCAATGCCCTGCATGCACTTTTATATTATAAATAGTGTTTTTTCTGCCTGGAATTTGGAGATTGTCCATAGCAACCAAAACATGTCCCTTTTTCAGTTTTTTTTGGATTTGATTACATTATTAAATAATTTTTATTATTCTTTATTATATTATAAACTTATCATACCCGGGATGTCCGCTAGACTCTAGAGATTTCAGAGCGTTATTCCTAAGAATTACAGGACTACAAAATAAAAGCCAGATTTCCATGCAAAATAATTGTACCGCTTTCAGCACCTTATTCTAGACTGAATCATACCGCCAGGGAGGTTAAAACAGCGCACATGTTTTTTAAGTGGACAGCAGCCTGTGATAAGTGAATTGCCAAATTACTGCAACATGGAGCTATGAGTCCTCTATGCTTTGGCTACCTGTTAATAGATCTATAGCTAAGAGTTAACCCCTTGTTTCCTGAAGGAAGGCGGCACAGTGTACTATTACTTTTGCTTTATTCCTACTTTTGGATTTTTACTTGACTGTGCAATGAGTACATCCCTCACTGTTGTGCTGGATATTAATGATTTTACCTCTGTGCTTCTCTTTTGATTAAATGTGATATTTTTAATTAATTGATTGTATTTATGTTGAGTTCCACTGAGCACTGATTTTAAATTGTATTTATGTGAACCTCTCTCCGGAAGTTTTTTCAGCTGCACTGGATACTACTCGGAATCACTCGTTTTTAATCTGACTTTGATAGGTTGTCTCCAATAAAGCTGGCCATACACCATGCAATTTTCTTATTCATTTCCTTTGGGTTTGCCTTCAGCTGTGCGGTACAAGGGCCTGTCTGATTGCACACACATTGGGAGTGTTTCGATTTGGTCTCATATTATATGGTTTTTGTAGATCTGAGGGAGATCCATAGAGGAGAATTGTATGGTGTATGGCCAGCATAAGACCAAAAAATCTTAGCGCTGGAGTTTTGTGTTGTTGATCCTGGAAAACTAGCCTAAGAAAGCATATTTGAATAAAATATAAAGGAGTTGAAACCTTTACTTACTACATATTTATGTAGGAAAATGCCTATGGAAATGGGGCAGTTGTCCTCTATTGTGGCAGTGCTGCTGAGGTGTTGAACTTTCCAGAGGCTTAAAAACATGGAAGGTTTTCATGGTAGGTATAGAGTCCCTTCTTTATGTGAAATTTCTTTATGTATTATGTTATCTATTCAAGATGGTTGAAAGTGACTGTTGTGGTGCATTTATCAATGAAAGTGGACTTATCCTTAAACCTGTGGATAAAGCAGGGCATGTATAGGTAGATAACTTGCAGAGACTCATTGATGATTTCACCATGAGAAGAATGTGTGACATGCATGTATGGGACTGCATTGACAGTCACGTTACCTTTTCTCCTTTTAAAAACAACGAAACAATCCCCACTGTCCAGAGAATTTCCTATAAGTTGAGAAATTCCTCTTCTTAATAATGAGCATAATAGCCTAGCCATTCTCAACTAGGGTTCCTTGAACTGTGGACGGTTCTATTACCCCCCCCCCCCCTTTTGATGGTGCCTGCCTAGTTCCAGGACCAATGCCACTTGGCAAAGCCAGTAGCATGACACCAATTATCTTTCTACAGTAGCTGTCTGTCTTTAAACCAGGTACACACTATTTGTTTTTTTTTCCTGCAACCCAACAGTCAGCTCCAGCCGGAGACACTGTACTAGCCATGGCTGCTGGCTTTCCAGCATGCCCGTCTGACAGAGTGCCATACACAGGGGCGGTATTTTTTATATCAGCAAATGTCTCCTGACATTTTGCCCATGTGTATGGGGCTTAAAGAGGAAGTAAACCCTGATGGGTTTACTTCCTCTTTGTCTCCCTGCAAAGGTAAAGCATAATGGGCTACTATGCATCGCATAGTAGCCCATTATGTGTCACTTACCTGACACAGGAGCCAGCGATGTCACCGCTCTCCCCTGTAGCACGGAGCGTCCATGTTCTTCTGGGTGCTGTAAGTGGCCGGAGCAGCGAAGACGTCACTCCCACGCATGTGCACGGGAGCCGCCACTAACGGCATATCACCGTTAGCAGCGGCATGCTCAGTGTGCCTGCGCATGCGCCATAGACAGCTGTGCCTGTCTTTTTGGAAATATCTCCTAAACCGTGTAGGTTTAGGAGATATTTCTTGGACCTGCAGGTAAGCCTTAATCTAGGCTTACCTGTAGGTCAAAGTGGTTTGTAAGGGTTTACAACAACTTTAAGGGTGACATTCTGACCACCGCTTTAATGGTTACATTGTTTCTATTGACCACCAATGTAGGGGAGATTTTTACCATTGAGTCCATCGAGTCCATCGGTCCCCTGAGACCTGGAAATTTTTTTAGGGGTTCCTCTGGGGCACAAAGGTTGAGAAATGTTACTTTAGATCATCAAAAGCAATTGTTTTAATCCCTTAGGAAACCAATACATGGCCCATTCTTTTCTTAATCGTTACAGTCATTCCTAGAATCTTCCAAAGTTGCAGTGATCTGATAAGCACTTTTAGTGTCAGTCATCTTGCACTCAGTAGGGGTGAACACCAGGAGGGAAGGATGAAAAAATAGCTTGTCCATCAATAAAACTGGAGTGAGTCAGTCACCAAATACAGTGATCTATGCTGGACAGTCAATTTATTTTTCTGCCCCACCACTATAACTTGAAACTTTTAGCCATTTAAGATTTACCCTTTTTCTGACAGATGACTTATTTTCAACACTGTGAACAGTGGGGGTTATTTACCAAAGGAAAATCCACTTTGGACTGCAAGTGCACTTGTAAGTAAAGTCGCTGTAGATCTGTGGGGGACATGCAAGGAAAATAAAAAACAGCACATGATTGGATGATAAAATCAGCAGAGCTACCACTCATTTCAGATCTACCCCTTAGATTTAGATTGACTGCACTTCCAGGTGCACTTGCAGTGCAAAGTGGATTTGCCTTTTGTAAATAACCCCCAGTGTGTTACAAATTAGCTCACAATGGGGGTTATTTATTATTATTATTTAAGGTACTTATATAGCACCATCAATTTTCGCAGCGCTTTACATATACGTTGTACATTCACATCGGTCCCTACCCTCAAGGAGCTTACAATCTAAGGTCCCTAACTCACATTCATACACTAGGGCCAATTTAGACTGCATCTAATTAACCTACCAGCATGTCTTTGAAGTGTGGGAGGAAACCAGAGTACCCGGAGGAAAGCCACACAGGCACAGGGAGAACATGCAAACTCCAGGCAGGTAGTGTCGAGGTTGGGAGTCGAACCAGTGACACTACAGCAACTTTTACTGCTAGGCGAGAGTGCCTTTCAGAAATGGGCGGTACAGTGGTGTACACTGTACCGCCCATTTATGAAAGGCAAATCCACTTTGCACTGCAAGTGCACTTGGATGTGCAGTCGCTCTAAATCTAAGGGGTAGATCTGAAATGAGTGGAAGCTCTGCTGATTTTATCATCAAATCATGTGCAAGCTAAAATGCTGTTTTTTGTCCCCCTCGGATCTACAGGGACTTTACTTTCAAGTGCACTTGCAGTGCAAAGTGGATTTTCCTTTAGTAAATAACCCCCAATGAGTGGTTCATTTTATGCCTCCAAAATTAAAAATGGCAAGGTCTATATTTTGCTTCATCATTCTTCTGATGAAAGGGAAATCAGATTAAATGTCAAATTGTGGATTGTATTAAATGTAAATGACATTAAATTTTTTTTAATATTCATGCAATACTTACCAAAAATAGAGCCAACAGAAAGGCAAAACATCAGAAAGACACATATATAGCTTAGAAGATTTAGTAAATCTGATTGACTACTATGGATTACTACACTATGGACATCATCAATACTGTTTATATTGCCTTTTAAATTAGGATGTTAATTGCTTAATATATAGATCACGACAATACCAGTTTTACAATTTCTTTTCGGGTATATTTTGTCATTGACTGCAGATCTTGCTGGCTGACATCTCTTGTAATAATGATGTGGCTCTGTTTGTTTAGATCCAGTGGGTAGGAGAGAGCAGGTGGATGTGTGGTTGTGTAGTAGTTAAAGGGGGAGGCTGTAGAGGGAGAGCACAGGGATGATGGGGGAGGGAGCCAGAGCTATGACGTGCTGCCTCTAGCATTCTCTCCTCTGACTGTTCAGCAGCCAGTCTCATCTCTTTTCTCTGCAGTGGCAAAGGATACCCACCCACTTAGAGAAAATCTTTATCTAAACTCGCAATTTGCCCCCACCCACAGTCTACCCCTATTCCTCATCCACCCTTATTCTGCCTTTTCCTCTGATCCCACCAGCATGGCTGAGACCACCAAAACCCATGTTATTCTGCTAGCCTGCGGCAGCTTCAATCCCATCACAAAAGGACATATCCAGATGTTTGGTGAGTCAACTCACTGACACCTTTACCTGTTTGTTTATCCTAATGTGTATCCTGGAAATCCCTCTTTTGATCCATGATAGGATCTCCCATCCTCATCCTCTCATTCTGTCCTCCTCTAGCTCATCTCACCCTCCCTTCTTCCTGTTAGATTTTCATCTCTTCTGTCCATTAGTCCTGCCGATCCAATTTTTTTCATTGCGTTTGTCTTTTTGGCATTACTCCATAATGGAGAATGCAGTTAAGAGACCCCCCCCCCCCCCCCTGTCTCCACCTGCCATAGAAAAGAGGACTGTACGAGAAAGTAACCTGTGAGATTATAAGAAGGGCTTTGTAAACATATATCGTATTGCTCATTTTGTCTGTCATGGCATTCACATACTTTTTATGTTTGCGTTAAAATATATATATATTTTTTCTAAATCCATCGTGCTGCGTCTGTTTCCAAGGTAGACATGATGTAAAGGAAGCTATTCTGTGCTGTGATAAATTTATGCATAATTACCATTCACAACAAAGAGGTCTCGGCCAAGGGAGGGGGTGACTTTAGGAGGGTGAGAATTGTTAGATTATTCACGGGTTTTGCAATGGACTGATGGCATTCAGTGTGTATCTAATTTTATATAATTTCAGCAACATTGTTTTAAATTATGATAATGATTCTATTATACCAGAACAATGCCTTCATTTTTGCAATGAAATGTTATTTGGGCATAAATCAACTGTTTAGTTTGTTCAACATCCCATAAGCCACTGCTTGATATATGTTGGACTGTAGTTATAGCTACTGCATATCGTAAATGCCTGCTGCTGAATAATATTTAAGAGATGTCCTGGGAAATGTTGTGCCCTCGTTTTCAATCCTGACAAGCTGCACCATACACATGCATCTTTTCCTACAGGGTAAAATCTCATCCTATCATTTTCTTTGGTAACTGTTTGGATGTTCCTTTATTGAAGTGCAACACATGAAATGTAAAAACTGATTTTTAAACATAGCTTGCTCAGCAACAAGGCACAAAGTGCATCTCTGACACAGCATTGGGTTTAGGCTTAGAATTAACTGAAATTTGTCTCTAGAAATGATTTTAAAATGTTGGCCATGGAGATGAGGCTTGGGTTTGCTACTACCACAGGTTTGCATTGGATCCAGTTTCTTCAAAATTCGCAGTTCTGACTAATTAATGTGTAAATTTACTAGACCAAATTCCTTGAAACCTGGCATTTGAACCTAGATCAGCTGACTTAAAATGGGCAATAAGGGGGCGCTGTGTTATGTGCCAGCCCACTCACTATAAACGGGTGGGTTCCCAGCAACCATCTGTTTGTGTGCTGGAGTAATTTAGGGTGAGCTTATAGTCTGTTGGAAGAGTTATGCCCTGTACACATGGCTTACCGCCCTTACCCCAGGACAAGACAAAACCGTACAGGGCTTCCCCCTGTATGGTCTTGTCTTGTCTTGGGGTAAGGGCGTTTAGGTAAGACTCTGTTCTTGTTTTGTATTGTAAAATTAATTTTCATCCAAATTGCTTGTGATTTATGATCATATTTCTCATGGATTTATGAGTAATTGATGTATTTTTAGATGTAG
Organism: Lithobates pipiens; assembly: GCF_037356315.1. NCBI lineage: Eukaryota > Metazoa > Chordata > Amphibia > Anura > Ranidae > Lithobates > Lithobates pipiens. Next base: position 265,702,421 of record NW_027507785.1, on the reverse strand, counting down.
GTAATTCCTGAAGAAGCTGAGAACCGAAACTAGTCAAAATACCTCACCTTCCCCATGAATTTTTGATATGTTGGAATTTGTAATGTTTTTCATTTAAATAAACTGTATTAGAATTTTTTATGTAAAATTAGTTTTTTTCCTATGTAATGCATTTAATTCATGTGCACCGTAATAGTTCCCTCGCTCATATCTTCTTGATACCTCTGCCTGGAGACCAGAGGTCTCAAACATTCAGTTTTCCCTGTACACATGGTCGGATTTTCTGACGGAAATGGTCCGATCGGATTATGTTGTTTGAGAATCCGATCGTGTGTAGGCTCTATCTGACTTTTTCCATCGTAAATCCAGGCGGAAAAAGTTTGAGAGCTGGATCTAAAATTTTCCAACAACAAAATCCGATCGGACTTTTTACGATCGTTTGTAGAGAATTCCGACGGACAAAGTGCCATGCATGCTCAGATTAAATTACAAGACCAAAGCTATTGGCTACTAGCCTCTATGTAGTCCCTTCGTACGCAACGAACGCCATCTCATTCCGAACTATCTGATTTTCCGACAACTTGGTTCGACCGTGTGTATGCAAGACAAGTTTGGCACAAAATCCGTCGGAAAAAATCTGATGGATTTTGTTGCCGGAATGTCCAACCGTGTGTACAAGGCATTAATTGCCATGAAGTGCTATACTGCATAGCTCTCAACTGTCCCTGATTTCAAGGGACTTTCCCTAATTTGGAACAAAGTCCCTCTGTCCCTCTTTCCTCCTTATTTATCCCTCATTTTGGTCTGGTTTATATAGTTATATATAAAATGCACTATTTATCTTTCAAAAAGTGTTTCACAGTGCTAAACCTTTCTTCCAAATTCTAAATAGCTGCATTTGTAAATTTCTAAATATTATAATTATAATTCTCCTTTAAGGGTGTGTGGCAGGGGGTGTGTCCTATGCCTACTTACTTTTGCTAATAGCTGTCCCTTGTTCTCATGTCAAAAAGTTGGGAGGTATGATACTGTACTATATATCACTAACTTACTGTGGATGGCAGTGTGGTGGGCTACATATACCCCCACCCCCCATGTTCATGGTTCAGAGACCCATATTTTTTCTATTCTATGCTTGGTTAAACAAGTTAAAATAATTGGGTAGAAGTTTAGTGTTTCCGCCTTTTTTCAGTTTGGGGTTTGCAACTACACTTGTTGACACAGGCAAAGCTGCTCTTTGTTTGCAAAGTTGTGTGTGCACTAAATTACCACATATTTAAACCTGTTATTGCTATAACTGCTATTAAATGTAGGCAATGTCTTTTATTAAAATAGTCAGGCAGGCCTAAAATGAAAGGCAGAGATTCTACATGAAGAGGAAGTAGGGGGCGAGTAGGTTCTGAAAGACATAGCATTGGTCGGACTGCACCATCTAGAGACAGGGCATGTCAGCCTTTTTGGTCAGCCTTTTCGGTTACACACCTACAGGATGCACTGGAGCTTGCTCTGCAGCCAAAGCTTTCAGCACAGATGGAGATTTTACATACTGTATTTATTGGCGTATAACACTCACTTTTTCACCATGAAAATCGGGTGCAAATATCACGTGCCTGTTATACTCCAATACAAAAATGTTAGTTTTTTCCTGAAACTTCCCTCTTAAAATGAATGTGCGTGTTATACACCTGTGCGTGTTATACGCCGATAAATACAGTAGTTATATAGTTGGTAAGCTTGAATAAAGACATCAGTCCATCCAGTTTAACCTCTGTTGTTGTGTGTGTATATGTTATGTCTGTACCACTTCCCACATCCCTGTATATCGTGTTCAATAAGATGGCTATCAAATATTTTTTTTTTTAATTAGCGACATTACATGTTGAACCCACTGACTGGGGAAAGGAGTTCCACATCCTTACCTCTCTAACAGTAAAAATCCCCTTAAGCAGTTTAAGGTTAAACCACTTCTTGTCCAACTTCATTGAGGAGCCACATGTCTTCCTGAGTGACCTGAGACTGAATAGTTTTCTTCCTGATGCTGGAATCACCATTAATATATGTGTATATTGCTATCATATCCCCTCTTAAGGCCTCATGGACGCTGGTTTCTTGTAAACGCAGTTAATCCTGGCAGGAGAAAATCAGCATTAGAAACTCACATAAGCTGCATTATTTCAAACCTGTGTAAGCGAGTTTAGCAGTGTTTGGAGATTGGGAGCTTATTTATTTAATTGGCCAGAATTTAAATTTATTCTGGCCATTGAAATAAATAAAGGCTGAAGTGCTAAACACATCTAGCGTCTATGAGCGTTTATGTGCATTTATGCATGTTTAACAGCGTTCAATGTTTTTTGTGGTCAAAATTCTCTGTCCTGAATGCTAATATAGGGCATTCAGAATACATCCTCTAAACTCCCCTACTACTAAATGGCTAAAATATCCATGTATGCATGGATACATAGGATAACATAGAGGGGAGTTCAAGGGCAGAAAATAAGTGCGTGCAAGGAGAGGGGCAGGACAGAGCAGTATACACAGTGAGGGGGCAGTCTGTACAGTTTTTAAATGTAATTGCTGGCTATTTTTTTTCTGTACTTAATATAGCGTAGAGAAGGAAGGTGGGGTCATTGGGTGATATCACTGAGTAACCCCGCCCCTTTGTTTAATTTAGTGGCAGGACCGAATGACAGCTCCTTCTTGGCACTATTAACCCCCCGACGGTATTCCCGAGTCTGACTCGGGGTGGAATTTTTATGCCAAAAGTGGTAACCCCGAGCCAGACTCGGGACTGCATCGCTGGATCCAGGAGGACGCTTACTTACCTTCTCCCTTGGATCCAGCGATGTCCCCCCGCTGTACGAGCGAGCCGTGTCTCGCCCGATTCATCACATCACTGATCTCCGTGCCCTGCGAGCATTGTGATGCAATATTTGGGGAAAAAATACACTTCCATGAATTAAAAAAACGAAACAGTAAAGTTAGCTATTTTTTTTTGTATATCGTGAAAGGTCTTTATTCTAAGCAAAAAAATCGTGATTCTCATTTTATCCAGAATTGTGCAGCTCTAATGTAAACAAAAATTTGACTCAAGTAGATGTAAAAACTGATCTAAATTGATCTGCTTTTTATTTGAAAAAATGTGACTGAACTGATGAAACAAACTGAAGGCACGTGTGAAAGGAGCCTAATGCCGCATACACACGATCAGACTTTTCAGCGGACTTGGTCGGACAATTCGATCGCGTGTGGGCTGCAGCGCACTTTTTCTGCCCAAAAGTCCGGTGGACCTAGAAATAAGACTGTCTTCAAATTTGTCCGCCGGACTCGGCTTTTAGCGGACAATACGTTCGTCTGTGTGCTAGTCCAATGGACTAAAACCGATGCTAGGGCAGCTATTGGCTACTGGCTATGAACTTCCTTATTCTACGTCATCATGTTCGAATCCGTCTGACTTTTTGAGTGATCGTGTGTGGCCAAGCCGTTCGTTTGAAAGTCCGGTGGACCTCAGCTGGAAAGTCCGTCAGATTGTCCGCCGGACCAAGTCCATCGAAAAATCCAGTCGTGTGTACGCGGCATAAGTGTCTCTTCTCCAGGGAGAATAAGTTTAATGTTTGTAGACAGTCCTCATAATTGAGATTTTTCAAGTTTTGTGACCCACAATAGATTTAGTGTGCCACTCAGGCTCAATCCACATTCGTTGCGTGGGTGCAGGCAAGGGATGGAGCTCCTCCCAGAGCCTGTGCTCACTGAGGGCAAAGGAGGAAGAAATCCCTTATGCCGCACATCCACGGAGTACTGTAGTGATGGTGGTGAGAGTGGCCACCTCAGCTTGGGCTCCTGAAAGTGCCACACCCCAAAGCATTGCACTCCTCCCTCATGATCCCCATGACTAAGCTTTGAAACATGTTGGGGTGTGGCCTGCCGGGAGCCCAGGCTGAGGTTTCCACTCTCATCACCATCACTACAGGACTCCGTGGATGTGCGGCATAAGGGATTTCTTCCTCCTTTCCCCTCTTGTTGGTTGTGTTTCTCTTCCCTAGGCTGTCTCCAGTTCCAGCAGATCCCTTCTAAGGACTGGAGAGCAGAACTGGATGGCATACTCAAGGTGTGGCTGAACCAGAGTTTTGTAAAGTGGTAGAACTATAGTTTTAACTCAAATAAATGCCCATTTTTAATGCATGCTAATATTCTACTGGCCTTGCTTGCTGCAGCTTGGCATTGCATGCTGAGCCTGAGCTGTGTGAACCTCATTTGCCATGTGTTTGTCCACCCCTCTATTTTATTAAGGTCTACCTGTAAATGTGCTCAGTCTTGTTTATGCCAGTCTGCTAGTACCATTCCAGTCAGTAAGCCTTCCTTAAAGATTTGATATAAAAATCTAGTAATGACATGGCTAAGTTATTTGAGTACTCTTGGGTGCAAGCCATCGGGTCCTAGTGGTTTGTTCACATTACATTTTTCCAGTCTTTTTAGAACACTGGCTTCTGCTAGCCACAAGGGCACACTCCTTGCTATGTTGCAACGATATTGTCTTGTTTACTACTATGCCCCTCCTTTTCCATAATAAAAACTATGGGAAAATGTATTTAATACAGTTGCCTTCTCCTTGTTGCTTGTAACCAACTTCCCTTGAAACTTCATCCTTTATGGGGCCAATATTCTTTGACTTTGCTTTTTTACTATTAATATATTTTTAAATATGTTTGGGATTCTTTTTATTCTCCTCTGCAATGCATCTCTCATGCCGCGTACACACGAACGCAATTCTCATCGGAAAAAGCTCTGATGGTTTTCCCGTCGGAATTCCGCTCAAACTGTCAAACGGTCACACCAAATTCCAACCGCCAAGAACGCGGTGATGTACAACACATACGACGGAACTAGAAAAAGGAGGATCAATAACTAGTAGCCAATAGATTCCATCTCATAGTTGAATCTGAACATGCGTGAGTTTTTGCAGGTCGGAATTGCATACACATGATCGGAATTTCCGATAGAAAGTTTTTCCATCTGGAAAATTGAGAACATGCTATCAAATTTTTGCTGGCGGGAATTCAGCCAGCTAAATTCCGATGGAGCATACACATGGTCGCATTTTCCGATGAAAAGCTCTCATCGGTCTTTTGCTGGCCAGAATTCCGATTGTGTGTACGGGGCATCATTGTCTATTTTTGCCGCCCTGACCCTACTCTTACATTTCTTATTGCAACCCTTGTAGTGGTTGGAATGTTGACAGTGTCCCCTCGGTGTTATAATTTTTTAAGAACAGCTTTTTCCTTTTAATGTGCCTTTTTATACACTTGTGTTTAGACACTCAGGTTTAACTTTAGTTATTTTATATTTGTTGCCCATTGGAATTCACTGGCTAATGTTCTTAAAGCTCTCCCACTTTTCCTTGTATTTTGTTTCTATAATATCTTCCCACTTAATGTCATGAAGTATGGAGTGTAGTTTGGTAAAGTTTGCTGGAAATTTAATGTACTTAATGTACTTACTTAAAGTTTGCTGGAAATAGAATGTACTTATCCTACCCTCGTGTCTGATTTCGCTTTGCTTTACAGTAAATGCAATTGCCCTGTGATCGCTGTTTCTTAAGTTATCCCTTACTCCAACATCCGCTATCAGCTCTGGGGTGTTTGTGATTACTACTAGGTCTAGCAGGGCCTTGTTTCTAGTTGGGACATCCAACTGACACATAAAATTGTCCCTCAAGACATTTAAGAAGTGCTGAGCTTTAGAAAAGTGAGCAGTTCCATCTGCCCAGTCAGTATCAGGATAATTAAAGTCACCTATGATGATTACATTGTCCTGCCTCACCGCCATTTCTAACTGTGAAAGTGCTGAATACGCCTTTTCCCTAACAACGTGGACCAGCTCACATGGATTAAAACAAATCATTATTGGATTACCAATGACTGCAAAACCCCTGCTGCTGATGCTACAGATTAAGCTTTTAATTATTGTCATTCAAACCACCCCCCCCCCCAACATAAAAATGATACCGTCCACCATTACGAACTCTTGTCACCTCTCCTGGCATGCTTATGTGCTCCAGTGACACACAATGTTTCTGAAGCTGGTCCTCGGCTGTCAAATTTATACAGAGTTGCACCCTCTAAATTTGATGCATATTCCGGTGCTCCCACATTTAAAAATATTTTTGTCTATTGTCTCTAAGATAATAAACTGTAAAGTTTATATTAAGATAAAACCTGCCTCATGTCTCCCTCTTATATTGCGGTCTAACCAAGCTGCTTACATACTGTCCAACTACTGAGCAAAATGTATTACTCTATTGTCCTTTAAATGATGTAATCTAATTTTTGTGCAAGATAAAACCTGCATTGTCTCTTTCTATTTACTGCCTGTTTGCATTCTACCCTGGCACCAGTCATATTCTTCTTCAAACGCATACCGGAAATCTATATGAAGGATTGAGGATACGGGATAAGAGGGGGGTTCGGGGAATTGTGGTTTTGAAGTGTTTTTGTGCACTCTATTTTGAAATTGTATTACATTTTTAGGAAAATGCAGTGTGGCACTGCTAAAAAAATTAATAATAAAAAAAGACGAAAAAAGCTCACATGCTACTTTTAAAGTGTTTTGCCACTGGCCAATTTGTGTGAAGTTGAGAGCTTTCCTATATCTTTAAAAAAATAATATACTGTAGCGGGTAATATTCATTTGGCCTTTTCTGTCCTGCAAAAATCCTCACATGAAAAAAATAACAAGCTATAAAGTTTACAAAGGAAATTCTGCTGTGGATAAGTGTTCTGTGTAATAAGACACAGTTTATTTTTTTTTTTTTTTTTTTTTTTTTTTTTTTTTTTTTTTTTTTTTTTTTTTTTGCCACATCAGCGAATCTTTACCTGAGACTATGAATCAACTTAACGTTCATTATTGTCTCTTAGAATTAATCTTCACATCATTGTGGCTGTTTTCTTGTTGCTTACTTGTATAATTAAATGTAAAAACATTTATCCAACTTTTATTTCATATTTCTTAAAACAATTCTTATATCTTACTCCCAATATTTCACTGAAATTATATTAAAGTTATACTACCCCCCCCCCCTCCCCTTTCCCCTTGTCAGTAGTGTCCCTGCTCCTGATATTCTGGTCTTTATGGTCTTAGTTGTGCGGAGAAACTCCAATCCCACTTAAATTGTTTCCAACCTCTCCATTTTTTTAGAAATATTACCCTTTCCTCTTCTTCTCTCAAACACAGGCTTTCCATATTATATATTTCTTCTACCGCATCTACCCACTCCCATGTTGTTGGGCACTCTACCTCTCGCCATTTTTTAGGGATCAGTTTTTTCGCAGCGTTTAATAGATGCGGGATGATTGTGTCTTGGTATTGTTTAACCCCAACCTCCGTGCCGTGAAAGAGTACTACCCAGGGGTCTGATTTCAATGCTGTTTGAGTTATTTCCTTAATCATTTGAAGGATCTTTTCCCAGTATAGTTTAATTTTAGCGCACTCCCACCAAATGTGTGTCATGGTACCTGTTTTCCCACAGCCCCGCCAGCACTCGGCGGTCCCGCCTAGCTGGAATTTAGATACCTTATCCGGGGTGTTATACCATCGGGAGATAAGTTTGTAGTTCATCTCAGCTGTTTTATTGTCCCTTGCCGAGCGGTGTGTCATTTTCAAAATTTTATTTATTGTTTCTTTACCTTTTTGTGATCCCAATTCCCTTTCCCATTTATTTATATATGGCGGCGTATCTTTCCAGCTGGTCCGCATCAATAGCCCATATAGCTTTGATATTATACCCTTTGTACTATCAGCCGTACAAAGTTGTTCCACCCCTGTCAAATCCTTTTCAGACCTAATCGGCTGGGGAAGTTTTTCTATGAAACGGGTCAGCTGGAGATATCGCCACCTATCCCTTCTCATAAATCCCATGTGCACTAACTCTTCATGTGAAAGAAGTTTCCCTTTTTTAATTATATCTTTTATTTGTGACCCCTCTAATCTTATCCAGTTCCCTCCTATCACCCCTCTACCCGGTGGGAAATATTCGTTATCTTTTAAGGTTATCAGTGGCGAATTATAGTGTCCATTTAATCTTTTAAATTCCTTATCCCATATCTTCAGTGCAGTCTGTGTTAACTTATTTGTGTCTATATCTAGTACCCTGTATTTTGGGGGATTCCATATTATCTTATTTAATTGTGCTTTACTGTATGTATATTCTAAATTAACCCATCTTTTTTCCTCTTTTTTTTTCCCTTTTACCCATTCTACAATTCTTGATAAGACCACCGCCTGATAATAATATTGTAAATCAGGGACCGCTAATCCTCCCCTCCCTTTTTCTTGTTTTAATACTCCATAGGAGATCCTAGGTTTTTTGTTATTCCATATAAATTTGCTCATTATTGCTTTTAATTTTTGGAAATAGCTGGATGGGATTTCAACTGGCAACATCTGGAATTTATATACAATTTTTGGAAGAATAAACATTTTATACACGTTTATTCGACCTATCCACGAGATCGATCTATTACTTGCTCTTCTGAGTTCAGTTTTTATTTCATTCAATAAAGGGATATAATTTAGACGGTATATCTTATCCAGAGTGTTTGCCAATTTTACCCCCAGGTATTTCAGCTCTTTTGTCCATTTAAATTTACTTTGTTCTTGGATTAGTTGTACTTCCGTCGCACCTACATTTATATTAAGGATTTCAGATTTTGTTTGGTTAATTTTGAAGTTTGATAATTTCCCGTACTCATCCAGGGCCTTTGTTATCTTGGGCAGAGAATCTACTGGGTTACTTATATAAAACAACACGTCGTCTGCATATGCTGCAAGTTTATGTTCCTCTTGCTCAGCCTTAATTCCGCTTATTTCCGGGTTGTTTCTGATTGTCGCGAGTAGGGGTTCCAACGAAAGCACAAAAAGAAGAGGTGATAGTGGGCATCCCTGTCTGGTCCCATTTTCCATCTCAAAGGAAGAGGAGGGCAACCCGTTGATGTTTACAGTCGCTGTCGGGTGGTCATACATCGTTTTAATCCATCTGGCCATCCTAGGGCCTATGCCCATTTTGTCCATTGTCTGGAACATGAATCCCCAATCGACTCTATCAAAGGCCTTTTGGGCATCTATTGATAATAGTAGCGCCGGGGGTTCCGTCTTCTTCCTTTGAGATAGAATCAATAAAGTTCTCACTCCATTGTCCTTTCCCTCTCTCCCGGGGATAAACCCAGTCTGATCTGGATGTACTAGTATATTCATTACTTTTTTCATTCTATTTGCTAACACCTTAGCAAATAGTTTAGTATCCTCATTAAGGAGTGATATTGGTCTGTAACTTGCGCACTTGGTCTCGTCTTTTCCTTCTTTCCGTATGATCGTTATTGAGGCAGATAGCGCCTCTTTACTCATGGCGTACTCTGTCCCAATCCCGTTCATATATTTACAGAGTTTCGGTACTAGTATATTCTTAAACCTCTTGTAGTGACTAATTGTCAGACCGTCTGGTCCCGGGCTTTTCCCAGGAGCTGATTCCGCTAATACCTCGTTTATTTCTGCTTCCGTTATGGGGTTTTCTAAGTATTCTTTATCAATTTCACTGATCCTGGGGAGTCTCGCCTTATTTAAATATTTAACAGTTTCTTTTAGTTTACCTTCTTTATCTATCAAGTTGTTTTTTACCGCATATAATTTCCCGTAGTATGTTTTGAATGATTCGGCTATTTCTTTTGAAGCGTATACCATGTCCCCGGTTTCTGTTTGAATTTTCTCTATGTAGTTCGTAGCTTTTTTCTTTTGGAGCGTCCTGGCTAGATATTTAGTAGGTTTGTTTTCTTCTTGATACCTCACTTTATTGAGTTGATTAAAAAATTTTTTAGTTTCTTGTTCCATTAACCCACGTAGTTCTTCTCTCCTGGACGTTAATTTTTGATATAGCTTTTTATCTGTAAGCCCCCTTTTATGTTGTTGTTCAATTTTGAGGATTTCCTCTCTGAGTTTATTACCCCTCTCTATACGTTCTTTTTTTTTCTGCGAGCCTCGTGCAATCAAGATCCCCCGAATATACGCCTTATGGGCATCCCACAGGACCTGCCCAGAGATTCCTTCGGTCTCATTCATCAGAAAGTACTTCTCTAATTCCTTACTCACTACTTCCCCCCCCTCCTTATCAAGAATCAACGTGTCATTTAGTCGCCACCTAGAGAAACATTTACTTTGTCCGGGAATCTGCATTTTCATTTTTAAAGGCGCGTGATCTGACTGTGTTGTTATTTCTATACTTGTTTCTAGTACCATCTCTAGGGCTCTGTGTTCCACAAGAGTATAATCAATCCTTGAGTACGACCCGTGTACTGGGGAGAAAAATGTGTAGTCCCTTATTTTGGGGTGTTGTGCCCTCCATACATCAACTAGTTGGTTTTTATTCAAGTTTTGAATTAACCTTTTTAATTGAGTGCTATTCCCTCCCAGTACCCGGGACGTACTGTCAAGTATGGGGTCTAGACAGAGATTCAGATCTCCCATTATAACTACATGGCCACTTTTAAATTCTTGTATTTTGGCCAGTATTCCCCTCAAGAAATTTATAGGGTTTTTATTTGGAGAGTAAATGTTAGCCAGTGTATACCTAATATTTCCTAATTTTCCTTTCAAAAATAGATATCTTCCTTCTGGGTCTGCTACTCTTCCTTCTACAGTGAATCGAATATCCTTACCGAATCCTATTGCTACTCCTCTTGCCCTTTTTGAGATCGTATCCCCATAGTACCATTTCGGGTGGTCTTTAGAGTAAAGCCTACTCCTTGACGTATGTGTTATATGTGTCTCCTGGAGAAAGATCACATCTGCCTCTAGTTGTTTTAATTCTACCAGGATTTTATGCCTCTTTTTTGCTGTGTTGAGCCCCCTAACATTATAAGATAGGAAGTTTAATTCCAGTTTCCTTTTATCCATATTCTCTGTCCTGACCATGTTTTCGTTTTTCTTTTCCTTCCCTCCTTTTTTCCCTCAGGGTTTCACTACTGACATCTTCTTCTCCTTCCTCCCTCCCCTTCCCCCTCTCCCCCATACCCCCCTCTCCCGCCCATCTCCCCATCCCCCTCCCCCCCCCCTGTTTTGGCCATCCTGCGGCCCTCGACTTATCAATTGGCCTCAAATCTCTGGCCATTTCTAAGTCTTAGTGCTCCGAGGTGGGGTTCGCCAGTTGCCTCCTTTCCCTCCCTACTTTGGTATATCTCCTCATAGGGATGGGAATGGGACTGCCCCACCCAACCGGTCCGACCACATACATCCCCCTACCTCTCCACCCCTCCCCCCCCCCCCGTCTCCCCCATGATCCCAGTCTCTTCCACTTCTAATTTATCATTTAAGTTGGGTGGCATTTTAAGGTGATTCCTCTGACTCGTCTGTCCAGCCGGGTAAACTTGGAGTTGGAATCTCCAGTTTTTCACAAAATTCTCTTAACTCTTCAGGGAAACTTAATTTAGCTGTTATTCCATCTTTAAATGCCAACAGGCAAGCCGGGAAGCCCCATCTGTATCTAATGTTTCGTACTCTCGTCTGTTCCAAGAGAGGTTTCAGGAGACGTCTTCTGGCTAGGGTCTCAAATGCTAGGTCCGGGAAGATTTGTATTTCTGTTTCCGCATACTTTAATGGGGGGTTTCCCCTTAATTTCCTCCAGATCTCCTCTTTATCTTCATAGTGTTCAAACCTTACGATAATATCGCGGAATCTTCCCCTTCCTGTTTCTTCCGATCCTATCCTCCCAACCCGATGCACCCTCTCTAACAAAGGGAGTACCCCCTCTGCATTGTCTAGTATGGGGCGCAATATATCTTTCAGAACCTCCCTTAAATCTTCTTTCTTGTTCTCTGGGACATTTCTTATTCTCAGATTTAGTCTTCTATTTCTATTTTCTTGGTCTTCGAGTCGGTAGAGAATTCTTCTCTGGTTCTGAGAAATTGATTTAACTTGCGTCTGTACTTTCTTTAACTTCTGTTCTTGATTCTCAGTTCTTTCTTCTACAGCTTCAACTCTCGCTAGCATATGACCAAGGTCACTTCTTAGGAGACTAATATCTGATCTTATAGAGTTCTCCAGTTTTTGGAGCATCTCCCTCATGAACCCTTTTGTTATTCCCAGGTCTTCCATCCTCTGATCCTCATTTTTACTTAGTTCTAATTCGCTTTCCGTTGTCAGTTCGTCTCTAGACTGATCCGGGGTCTCCCCTGCTGTTTTTTCCACTCCCCTTTTTCCTCCATGGTTTGTGGGTATCTTTTCCTTCCCTCCTCCTCTTGGGCTAGCTCGTTGGGTCATATATTGTTTTATGGTGCTTTCCGTGTTGGGATTTTTTGGGGTTTTAAGGCCCCCCTTAGTATTTTGCTTTGAGGCTCTGCTCATTTTGGTTTTTTTTGCTTCCCGTGGTCGTCGCCCCAGTTTGCTGGTCTTCTCACGTTCTCCTTCTATGGCTGGTGCTTTTTCTTCTGAGAATTCCCTCCAATCAGCCCCTTACAGTATCTACCAGGGTAGGATCCCTTGGTTATGGCTGAGCGGTTTTCCGCCCTAAGTTTGTCAGTCTGCTATAAGTGTTTCTCCCCCTTCTTTATGGTCGATCAAGGGCAGGTACTTTCAGTCCAAGCATTTATTCTTATTATCTCCTCTCTTTCTTCCTCCCTCCCTCCAACACAGGGAAAGGGGGTCCGGGAGAAAGAGGGAGAAGAAAGGGGTAACAAAAAAAAAAAAAAAGAGAAGCCAGAAAGTAGAGAGAAAAAACCAGTGGCACCACAGTTAGCTTTATCTATTGAGCAATGACGTCTTCCGTCCCTATATCTTTAATAGACACCTGTAAGTCGCATGTCATAATTTCGTTATGCGTTAAATATGGGGTTTCTCCCCTTATTGTGCCTCTCCTGATATTTTACCTCTATATTAGCTGGTCATCGAATTCTATAGGGACGTGCGTACTATGTAAGGTTATGTTTACTCTTGAGAATTCTGCTGGGCTCCCAGGAAAGTATGCAGCTGCAAAATGGGATCGCTTTCCATGCGTGTACTGTCCTTCATGCAGTTTCCTACATGCTATGAATATATTACTCCACCGAGTTACATCACTGCTCATGCGTTTAGAAAATATGCGATTTTTGAGTAGCTAAGCAGGAGTGCCGTGGGGTTCTTTTCCAGGGGGTTACCTTATATTAACCATCTATCATTACATTTAAGGATCCGGATTGATTTTCTGAAAGCAGGCAGCTAAGGAGTTATTCGTTCATTCCATCTTGAGTGTCTTATATAATGCTTGTTTCATCCTCACTGGCCGCTTTCAGTCTGGTTAGTAATATTTCAGGCTATTTCTCTGGGCATTTCCCTCACTCCCACCTGGTATCTTATAATTTTTTTTTTTTTTTTTTTTTTTTTTTGCAGAGAATCTCAGCGACGAGTATAGTATTAATCTGAATTCTATATCCCAGGGTAAAAGTATGTCATCATTCATACTATCTCTTTACTTTTACTCCAGTTTTAATGACCATGATAGTTTAAACATATTCTTATTTAAGACAGATGAGTTTTGCAGACATAAGTATCACTTATCTTATCTCTTATACTCGTTTATCTTCCTTAGTTCATCCCTTAGTGCGTCCCAGCTTACAAAGAAAAACTGCTGTTATGTTGCATCAGAGAGGTGAAGGGAAAAGTCTAATATCCTGCTGACCACTTCAGCGCATTTATAGTGTTCATACAAATTTTTCTAACACAATGCAGCCTGGTATCTTTATATCTTATATTTGTTTATGTATAGTTCCAGCAACCAGCGCAAAGCTGGTCTGAATTGTCTATCCCAGAAAGAGAAACACCTCATCATTCATGTTGTCCCATCATTGTTATTACAGTCCTTTCTATTCCCCTGGCAGTTTAGACATACGGTCATTTAAGACAGCTATGACTTGCACCGGGATATAGTACTTAGCTTATCTGTTGCTCTCCGTGATCATGCTCTCCTTTTATCTTCGAAATCCCGAGAGGTTGGGGGGGAGGGCGGCAGAGAGGAGGCGAGGTGGCAGCTGTTATTTATGGCCGGTAGGGTAGACAGGTTCCGGAGCGGCGTCTTGCGGCGGTGTCTTTCATTACTGGAGCCTCTCACCTTCCAGCATTATTCCGCTCTGCATTTCTCTTCCACACGCCGCACGCCTTCTCCTGCTCAGCCTCCTCGTAACCCCTCCCTTCCGTCGGAGCGTTCCTACGTCATCCCCCTCACCCCGAGGTACAGTCTGCTAACCACCATAAGACACAGTTTAGGAAATTGGAAGGCCTCAGCTGTGGCAGAATCTATAGAGAATCATGTGTCAGTCACCGCTGTAATTAGAAGACAGGAAAAAACAGAATAATTATTGACGGCAATGTGTGTCAAGAGATTTTGAGGCAGATGCTGGCTCTGCATTATTAGCTTAGGTGATAGCTATTGTGATACCCTAATCTGTAACATTCACATGAGTTGTGGGGAGAGTTATTCCCTTAGAGGTGTTTCACTTATAATTTGTATTTATTATTGTAATAGGCCAGAAGGAGTCCAAAAAAAAAAATATCAGTCCCCTACTTTTCTGTACTAGGGTAAGTGTGCTTACACTAATCACTTGGGTTACTGTACCCCTTTATCATCGGCTACCAGGGTCCTTGATATCCACCCCAAGTTTTACAAGTGATGCTTTGATAAGTGAGATGGCATGGTGACATTACTAGCTACAGCAACAGGTCTTGTTATCCAGCAAAGTACGGTTGACAGACTAAGCCAATGTTCCATTGATCAACCAGTCAAATAAATAGTTTTTATTATGTATCGTTTTAGGCCTGTGTTCCGTCAGAATCAGTGACCCGTCAGATTAGATAACGGAGATGACGTTCCGTCAGCAGTGCATGCCTTCCACTGCTACCAGGTTTGCTAATCTGACAGAACACCTGCAGTCAGAAGAAGCGGCAGCGGACATCTAATTACACCCAGCTACGTCTTGAATTTAACAGTCATTTTATCAATAAAGAGAGCGTATATAAATAAATATAGTATGATGTTGACATTTGTGATGCTGTTTTCATGTTACATTTTGAAAGAAGCTGGACGCCACCAGTAAGAAGGTGGTGGAGGCCATGTTAGTACACCCTGCAGTGCTCAGCGTTAAACCTTTAGCCTTTCAAAATTAAACATCCAAACAGCATCACAGATGTTAATATACTTTATTTATTTATTTGTTTATATACGCTCACTTTATTGCTAAAATTACTGTGAAATTCAAGATGTAGCTGGGTGTAATAAGATGTCCGCTGCCTTCTTCTGTCTGCAGGTGTTGTGTCGGATTAGCAAACCTGGTAGCTGTGGAACGCATGCACAGCTGACAGAATGTCACTTCCGTTACCTAATCTGATGGGTCGCCGATTCTGACGGAACACCTGTACAGTTTCCTGATGTATCTTCTATCCAATGAAAGTTATTCAAGGTGAGTTCCTTGTAATCAGGGCTTTTTTCTCAGAGAACAGGTGCAGGAACTTGCCCCTTTTGAGTCGCTTCTCGTCTCTGCCCCCTACTCACCACTGAGTACCATCCCTTGGTTCCACCCCCTACCCTACTCCCAGTTGCAGAATACAGTATTATCTCTGTATTAGAGACTACAGAACCAAGTATCATTTTCTGGTGCTAAGTAATATGTATTGAATGTGTTAATGATAGCAAGAAAAGTAGTAAAATAGCTCCCCCACAGCCAGCAGCAATAGACCCCCCCAGCAACAATGGACCCCCACAACAAAATACCACCACAGCAGCAACAACAGATCTCCCAGCAGTCAGCATTATACCCCTTCTATCAAGAGTATATTTCTTCCAGCAACAAGAACTCCCTGGCAACAATAGATCCCCCACCAGCAACAATAGACCACCACACAAAAATAGAGCCCCCTCTAGCAACAATAGATCCCCCAGCAGCCAGCATTAATAGACCACCCAGCATGCGGCAGCACCCCTTGCCATTACATACATTCAGTGGTGGAGGTGCTGAAACTGCACCCCCCCCCCCCCCCCCCACTGAAAAAAAAGCCCTGCTTGTAATGAATTCTAACAAAAAATGTGCTTCAAATGTGTAGTTTCTTTTGGTGCACATAAAGGAAATCTTTATTTTAGTTTTGGATAGAGTTTGGAAGGGTAAGACCCTCTGTGAAGTTTTATTGAGTTGCTGTCCCTGCTGGGGATATTTATACCTTGTTTTGTCCTGGTGACCATTTTAAGTTTTCAAGCTAGAAAGTAGGTAGTATTCCTTAAAGTGTTTGTAAACCTAAATAAAAATATGCTACTACCTCTTTAAATCATATCATTTGTTTTTTTTTTTCATATTGCTTTTTTATTTAGTCCTACCTGTATTGTGTAATACCTGGCTGATCCTGCCTGTGTCCCTCCTCCTGAGACTAAACTGACCACGCTAGCATGGCTGCCAATCCATACTAGCGGGGTCAGTTTATGTTTTGTGTCATCCTGTTGGTAATACAGGCGCTCTGTGCTATAGCACAGTACCTGTAACTTCCATAGTCTGTGGAAAGGCGTGCCCCCCCCCCCTTTAGCTGCTCCCCCCTCCTCTCACGGCTGGGGAAAGGGGGAAGTGACATTGCCACTGGGTCTGATTGTGTTTCATTGCTATGGAAACAGGGGCATTTCCTGCAATTATGTCACACCCCCCTTTCTTGACACATCCACCTGCAGGTCGGTGGTTCGATCAGTAAGCTAGAGTGATCACGTGACCTGCAATTTACAAGCAGGAATATCATTATAGCCACATGTAACAGGAAAATAAACATTGTATTTATGACAGTGGGGGTTATTTACGAAAGGCAAATCCACATTTCACTACAAGTGCATCGCAAGTGCACTTGGAAATGCAGTCGCTGTAAATCTAAGGAGTAGATCTGAAATGAGGGGAAGCTCTGCTGATTTTATCATCCAATCATATGCAAGCTAAAATGCTCTTTTTTATTTTCCTTGCATGTCCCCCCCCCCGGATCTACAGCAACTGCACTTCCACGTGCACTTTCAAGTGCACTTGCAGTACAAAGTGGATTTGCCTTTAGTAAATGACCCCCAGTGTATTATTTCTCTGTGAAATAATGTGTTTATCATCGGAAGACACCCGTCTGTCAGGGACAGTTCCTAGTGTCAGGGAAAAATTCTAGAGGAGTATGGAAATGGCAGGGACACACCATCCTCCCTGGAAGCCTCCCTATTTGGGTACTGATGGGCCAGGCCACATTCCACTCCTCATGGCAGAGGCTGTCAGCGTCCATGGTTCTCCAGACAACTGTCATCTTACTATTACTCTCTGTAAGTGGCCCTGGTTTGGTTGCCTCCCTGCTGGGCCTGTTTGTGTTATGCTGAACCTTGTACAATATACTTTTTTGCTAAATTGTTGCGCCTATCCACAAGAATATCCCACAGATGGGATCCCACAACTTCTTGTTGTGTTCCTCAAACCATTCTTGAATTCATCAGACCAGGCCACCTTTTTCCATAGTTCCTATTAGGGCCTGACCACAGCAGACAGAACATCCCACAAAAGCCGCAGTTATGGAGATACCCAATCGTCTACCCATTAAAATTTGGCTCTTGTTAAAGTTACTCAGATACTTATGATTGCCAATTTTTTCCACTTTCAGCTTCAAGAACAATATGTCCACTTGCTGCCTGATTTATCCCCCCCACTTACACTGTTATTCGCTTTACCTTTAGCGGTCATAATGTTATGTTTGATCGGTGTATGTAGAGTGTTTATATTCATATTATTGGTTATTTTTGTTACAGTTGAAATAGAGTCAAACATAAATATAAAGCTATCTTAACAGTTTTGCTAGGTTGAATAAATAGAGAATAATAGAGGCGAAGAAATTCATGCAATTCCTGGTGCCATATATCTACAGGTCCAGGCACTTGGCAATGGGATTTCCCCTGAAGGGCAAAATCAGATTATCTGAACCCTTAGCTATACAGAGTGCCAGATTATCTGAACCTTTATCTATACAGAGTGCATAGGATGTTAACAACACCTGTGTCCATGTCTGTGATCTAAGCTAGAAGGGACATTGGAGCTGTATTGTGCTCTGCTGACATATAGTGCCCCTGGTGGGGACCAAAGCACATCATTTTTTTTCTAAATTCCAGTTCCGCTATGTACCAATATAGCATTAATGTACTTATTTTGCCAAAATAAAACAGCTTTCCATTTATAAGCACACTTACCTCACTTTTTTTTATGGCTTAGGGGTGTGCTCACTTTACTTGACAGCGGTTTAGACATTAATGGCTGTGTGTTGAGTTATTTTAAGGGGACAGCAAATTTACACTGTTATACAAGCTGCACACTCACCACTATACATTGTAGCAAAGTGTAATTTTTACATTGTTGTCATATGAAAAGATATAATAAAATATTTACAAAAATGTGAGGGGTGTACTCACTTTTGTGAGATACTGTATATTCCAAGTTGGTAAATTATCCAGTCACTTTCAGTGAAATATGCTTGGTCTCTTTGCCTCTGTATAGACAATTACCACATGGCTTGTAGTAATACATATTGATCTGAATGCAGGATGGCCTTGAGCTGTAGTTATTGTTAGCATAATATATATGGCTTCAGGCTCTTTAGATATATTCATTTAGCTTGAATAAGCATTAATTTTATGTACTAACACATATACTGTGTGTGTATGTATGTATATATGTGTATGTATGTATGTGTGTATATATATATATATATATATATATATATATATATATACATATATATATATATATATATATATACACACACACACACACATATACATATATAAATTGATTAGAAAATAGATTAGAAACTCATGCAGATATTTACCAATGTCTGTACCTCACTGGGGAGATATCCCCCCTTTTCTTTTCCCTGTGACCCTAAGACAGGAAATTACAGGCTGACAGTAGAAAAATAAAGCACTGACAAAACTGTAAAACCTGCAGAAGTCCTGACCTTGCTCTACTAGCAAACGTAAGTATTCTGCGTCCTCATTGGACAGATTATTATTCCTTATTTTTCCTGTGACAAATTATCACATTGAGTGGAGTGAGGAGAAATCTCAATGGGTACATTGTATTAAAACATAACATAAGTTCTAAGCCTTTTGTCCAAATCTTTAAAAAAAACTTTTCAGGAGTTGGACTTTAAAGTGACTCATCTAGCAATTTCATCTAGCAGTACTAGTATACAGTGCACAAGGTGTTGTAAGTAATTTATTCCTTCACCTCTCATGCTGGAACTCTCTAGAAATTCCTAGATAACAGCTATGAAAACTGTAATAAAGATTGAGTTTATCTACTTAATTTTTTCATCTCTCCTTTTTTTTTTCTGGCTTATTTACTGGTGATAGAAAAATAATTATTCCAGTTAATCAGAAAAGGACAGAGATGATGTGTTTATCCAGGCAGGTAGACTTTTATTAAAGTAAAGGGGATTTTTACACAGTTTTCACAGCTGCTATCTAGGTATTACTACTGTAGCGCTCTTTCCCCTCGGGGTCTGGCCCTGTATTAGCTTAGGGAAGAAGTACACAACTTAGGAAAAGGTAAAGAACAGCGCAGGCTGGCTATACGTAGCAACAACACTGTCCATATTTAGTTAGGGACACATTAACGTAGGGCAGGGTCCCTAACACTAGATAATTGTAACATAAGAGGGGCAATACCAAACTTACAACAAGCTCTACAGTATGCACAGACAGTGTTGGATAAAGGATACAGTGTTAGATGTTAGAGCAGGCTCTTGGAATACTTCTGCTTTTTCTGCTAATGATGACCAACTGTTTCTTCCTAATACTGCATTAAATTAGAAATAGAACAGTTCCAGTTTCCTCCACTTTCCCTGAACTACCAGGGAGATAGACAATCTCCCTGTTAGTTACAGTTTCCATAAGGAATGGGAATGAGTACTTTGGCCTCATGACCAAGTTGGTATGGTCTCCCCCTCCCTCCTCATACGGTTTTAGGAGGGGCGAAGGGGAAATTTAAAATACATTTGTTCTTTTGTTTTATGATGGTCATTTTATAGAGTATTTTGATGTGGCCCGTCGAGAGACGAGCAGTATTAGGGGCACAAGTTAGAAGATTCCTGTATACTCTTCCTGCAATACCCATTGTGCAATGATATATGATTATGGAATTTTGCTATATTCCTTTAATATTCACATGTTTTGAAAACTTCAATAAAAATATTGGAAAATAAATAGAACAGTAATCAACTGAATAAATGTAATGTGGCCTGCAATCGGGCAACTATAGAAACTTCTGCTACCTTTCTGGATCACCGTTGACTTCTTACTCCCCTATTTATAGCCAAAAAAACAACATTTGCTCTTCTTGAACTGTATCCTCTTGCCTAATTGTCATTTATCTAAGTATGAGTTATTTTTAGAGGCATTAATTAGCATGATATTATCTTTATAGTTTAAGGTTAAAACCGGCCAACATTTTTTTATAGCTCGTTCATTCTGTATAAACTTTGCTTCCATCAAAGTTCTTTGTCAGAGAATAACAAGGAACATATTGTCTGCTGATGTGAGAAAGTTAGAGCCCACTGAAAGCATTTATCACAGGAATTAAAAGCATGAAACCCCCATGGCCAGCGTGCCTGGGAAATTGTATAGAATTGTATGCATGTCTGTGTGAAATATGTCTTTCTTGTCGATGGCTTCTGTCTTTTGTGTACATTAAGAATAAAAGGTTAGAATAATTAAGCTGTCTTTCTTCCAAGGTGAAGCAGTGGGAAAGTAGGAATAATAATAACAGTTGTTGACAACATAGACATTTTTTACCTCTGGTTTTAATGAATTAGCGTGTTTAAAAACCCCTATATAGTAATACGGGCCTTCCCTTACCTTTCTGTTTCTCCATAGGAACTGGTACTACAAGCCCTGTGTAACATCTGTGTCAGATTGTGTCCAAGCTTACACAAGTTTAACTTCTCACACTTCCTCATCAAGTGACAGTATATGAGCCTGTAGACAAGAAGATTTTGACTTAAATTGAGAATACAAAAAAAGTGTGGGCTGACTAACTCAGATCCAGCCTACAAAACAGAAGGACTTTGTAGGCTCAATATGGGAGACCACACCAAATTTTAAAACATTATGTATTTTTTGATAAGCATTAAAATGAAGACTAAGAACATAGGCAAAAAAAAAAAAAAACTAAAACAAATCCACATGTTCCACATTAGAAATACCCTATTGTATTGCCTTGTGGGCAGGGTGTTTTATGCAGTGGACTGGCAGATACACAGTATATCCATTGGCCCTTGGATCAAGTGCATCCTTGCTACTCTTTCCTGTCACTTATTGGCCCTTTTGACCCTTGTTTTTGAAAATCCTTACACCATCATATAACATCTATCTTGCAGCCAAACAGTACTTCTATACTCAACTGTATCTCATTATTTGAATCCTTGCATTCTCATGCCGCGTTTAGCGGTGTTCCACTGTTTGGTGATTGGTTCTGATGTCCCTGTGCCCACCCCCAGGCTATGCTAATGGACACGCTATGATCCACCACATTAATTGTTGCCCTTCCTGCCACATCAGGTCCTGATATAGCCGATGAGTGGCAAAACGTTGACCTGGCAGAACTGATTTTCGGAAGCATACAGATTCTACATTTATGCATTCTACATTTATGCATATTGATAGATAATATTTCATATGGTAAGACTTCTGGTACTATCAATAGGGTATTTCTGTATTTTTCTTTGTTCTTAAAGTTGTTGTAGTCTCTTTTTTTTTTAGTTAATAATAACAAATATTTTATACTTACCTGCTCTGTGCAATGGATTTGCACAGAGCAGCCCAGATGCTCCTCTTCTTGTGTCCCTCTTTGGTGCTCCTGGCCCCTAACTCCTGTCGAGTGCCCCCACAGCAAGCAGTTTGCTATGGGGGCACCTGAGCCGAGCCACAGCTCCCTGTGTCCATACAGACACAGAGCTGCTGCCTGGCCTCGCCCCCTTTTTCTCCTCATTGGCTGGCTGACTGACTTTGACAGCCACAGAAACTAATGGTGCCGTGCTGCTGTCTCAGCCAATGAGAAGGGGAGTCCCAGGCAACCGAAACAATCCTACAACATTGCTGGATGGAGATGGGGCTCAGGTAAGTATTAGGGGTGCTCGGGGGGGGGGGGGGGGTCTGCTGCACACAGAAAGCTTTTTATCTTAATGCATAGAATGTATTAAGGTAAAAAATCTTCTGCCTCTACAATCACTTTAATCTTCATTTTATTGCTTGTCAATAAATACATTATGGTTTATAATTCTGTGTGCTCTCCCATATTGAGCCTGGCGATTGGCTTCTTGGGACTGCACTATAAGACCAAAGGCCTATAACAACAGGCTGATCCCCCCAAATGCAAGGTGATATGCACTGCTTCAGCAAGGTTTAAAACAACCCTTGTGTATAAAAGTCAACTGCGAGAAGCAACTTCTCACAACTGATGAGATTCTGAATCTGAAATAGAAAACACAACAGGGGATGCAGAACTGGTTTGACTCACAGCCCCAGGAGGGTCAGTGATAAACTTTTACAAGTATAGCACCGGAGTGCACTTAGAACCCCTATGGACAGAATAATTCAGTAGATGGGTAAAAACAGCTAGAAAGTTCCTAGTGAACTTGGGGGAGGCCTTACCCCACCCAATGTAACTGAAGTAGATGACATAGATAAAAAACCTATAAAGAGGAGGTCCTGTTTTCCAAATTACAGGCTTCAGTTCCCTTAGTGTTTACCAGGTAAACACTACTTAAACCATCAGGGAAGTATGGGCTGAGATCACCTGTAGCAGCAAGACTGTCCTGTTTGTGTCTTTGAGAAGATATGGTGCGCCTTGTGGCGGTCACCAACTGGGCCCAATGTACAGTAAAGCCTCAAGTACTTACAAACCTCTGCAGCTGGTTTTGAAGATTGTTTCAGGTGACTAGATATGACCTTGCTGATGACATTAAAGCCTGTGCCTCAGCTCTGGAATCAGAAAGTGCTTTTTGGCTAACTAAAGCTGGCCATAGAGGGATTGAAATTTGACTGGTTCAATGAGGAATGGTTGGATTTCGATGTTGGCAATCTGGCAGTACAGAAGTTTGTCTCTTGATTGACTTCTGTATAACCAGCCTGTGGGTGTTTAACACTCGATCTGTGCCACCGGCTATAACTGACAACACTGATGATTGTATTCTGACAGCCCGAACTCTCCCCACTGTCAGGATACCATAGCTCCACATCAAGCATGTTGATGGGGGAATTAAATCATTTTTTTGTGTTCAAACCACTGGTTGAACCAAAAAAACGCATCATCTATGGTCTGCCCAACACAGTAGGCCTGGTGAGGTTCATAATGCAGAGCCCAGTGTCTGAAGATCAAATTCCAGGCTGGCCCCAGTCCAGTGGGGTCCAGATATGGTGTCCAAAGCTGTTGCTGAGGACATGCTGATCCAGAAAGCTGCTGTGTAGAGACTAGCTCAAGCAATGTTTTTGAAATTTTGATTGCAGTCACTGAAGAAAAAAATATATGCGAGTATCTTGATTGAAGGGTGCAAATCTGCTGGGAGTGAAGATGGCCAAAAAGCTAGATGCTTTTTTAAACTAGGTGACTGGGGGGGTCCCAGAGGTAGAGATAGCCAGCAATGAACATATTCCTGTTGGGTAGTATTGGGCATTAGTGGTAGGTTGACTAAAACACATAAACCCGAGGTAAGTATGGTAACAAGTCCTATTTGCAATCTCGGCACACCCAATAAGAAGACAGTATATGATCGGTCTAAACTATGTAGCATGTTCACCAAAGCCAGGAGCCTGGTGGACAAGATGGGTGAACTAGAGATACTGTTGAACGAGGAGGATTTTGATTTTGTGGGAATTTCAGAGACCTGGTTCAACAGCTCTCGTGATTAGCTGGAAACCATTCAAGGATATTCCCTTTATTGCAGGGATAGAGAGGTTAAAAAAGGGGGAGGGATATGCCTATACATCAAGAATAATGTACAAGTGAAGTTGAGAGATGACATTAATAAGGAAGCTAGGGAGGAGCTGGAATACTTATGGGTAGAGTTTCAAAGGGATGAAGCTAAGAGAAAAATAATACTGGGAGTATGCTATAGGCCCCCTAACCTGAGGGAGGAGGGGGAGACGGACCTCCTGTCACAATTTGGATTAGCAGCAAGGATGGAAAGTGTTATCATAATGGGGGATTTTAATTATCCAGATATAGACTGAGCGGAGAGAACCACGCATTCGTCTAAGGCTCACCAGTTCCTAAATGTCTTGCAGGACAATTTCATGGGTCAGATGGTAGACGCACCAACTAGAAACAAGGCATTACTAGATCTACTGATTACCACCAATACAGACCTGATCACGGATGTGGAAATACGAAGCAATTTAGGAAACAGCGATTACAGGTTAATTGGCTTCAGTATAAATCACACAAATAGGAAACACAAGGGAAACACAAAGAGACTGAATTTCAAAAGAGCCAACTTCCCTAAACTAGGAATCTTGCTAGAAGATATTAATTTGGATAAAATCTTATAAACAAAGAACATGGAAGAGAGATGGGTTTGCTTTAAGAGTATATTAACTAAGGGCATTAGCCAGTGCATCCCTGTGGAAAATATATTTAAAAAAGCGAAAGAAAAGTCCTGGATGGCTTAACTCCAATGTAAAAATGCATAAAAATCAAAGGAGAAGGCATTCAAAAAATACAAGGCTGAGGGATCATCACCAGCATTCAGACTTTACAAAGAATGCAACAGGATATGTAGGGTACAATTAGGGTGGCTAAGTTAGAACATGAAAGACACATAGCAGAGGAGAGCAAAAAAAATCTGAACAAATTCTTTAAGTATATAAACAGCAAAAAAGGGAGGACAGACCATATTGGCCCCATAAAGAATGAGGAAGGACATCTGGTTACAAAGAATGGGGAAATGGGGAAGGCATTGAATCGGGGGGCTTCAGTAACCAAAACTGCAGTGTTTGCCCTCATGACACATCACAGGAAGCACCCTCATGGCTAACAGAGGACAGAATTAGAAATAGACTTGGGAAACTTAACAATAATAAATCACCGGGACCAGATTGCTTGCACCCAAGGGTACTTAGGGAACTCAAGTAAAGTCAAGTAATTGCCAGACCACTGTTCCTAATTTTTACTGACAGTGTACTGACTGGAATGGTACCAGCCGATTGGAGAAAAGCCAATGTAGCACCAATATTTAAAAAGGGCCCAAAATATATCCCTGGGAATTACAGACCAGTTAGCCTAACATCAATAATATGTAAACTCTTGGAGGGGATGATAAGGGACTATATACAAGATTTTAGTAACGGTATCATTAGCAGTAATCAGCATGGATTCATGAAGAATCGTTCTTGCCAAACCATTTTACTAACCATTCTAATAACCTTCTATGAGGAGGTGAGTTACCAGCTAGATAAAGGAAGGCCCATAGACGTGGTGTATCTGGATTTTGCAAAAGCATTTGACACAGTTCCCCATAAACGTTTACTGTACAAAATAAGGTCCCTTGGCATGGACCATAAGGTGAGTACATGGATTGAAAACTGGCTACAAGGGCGAGTTCAGAGGGTGGTGATAAATTGGGAGTACTCGGAATGGTCAGGGGTGGGTAGTTGGGTCCCCTGTGCTGGGACCAATCCTATTTAATTTGTTCATAAAAGGCCTGGAGGATGGGGTAAACAGTTGAATCTCTGTATTTGCGGACGATACTAAAGCTAAGCAGGGCAATAACTTCTCCGCAGGATGTGGAAACCTTGCAAAAAGATTTAAACAAATTAATGGCGTGGGCAACTACATGGCAAATGAGGTTCAATGTAGAAAAATGTAAAATAATGCATTTGGGTGGCAAAATAGGAATGCAATCTATACACTGGAGGGAGAACCTCTGGGGGAATCTAAGATGGAAAAGCACCTGGGGGTCCTAGTAGATGATAGGCTCAGCAATGGCATGCAATGCCAAGCTGCTGCTAACAAAGCAAACTGAATATTGGCATGCATTAAAAAGGGGATCAACTCCAGAGATGAAACGATAATTCTCCCACTCTATAAGACTCTGGTCTGGCCACACCTGGAATATGCTGTCCAGTTCTGGGCATCAGTCCTCAGGAAGGATGTACTGGAAATGGAGCGAGTACAAAGAAGGGCAACAAAGCTGATAAAGGGTCTGGAGGATATTAGTTATGAAGAAAGGTTGCAAGCACTGAACTTATTCTCTCTGGAGAAGAGACCTTTGAGAGGGGATATGATTTCTATTTAGAAATACCATACTGGTGAACCCACAATAGGGATAAAACTTTTTTGCAAATGGGAGTTTAACAAGACTCGTGGCCACTCATTAAAATTAGAAGAAAAGAGGTTTAACCTTAAACTACGTAGAGGGTTATTTACTGTAAGAGCGGCAAGGATGGGGAATTCCCTTCCACAGGCGGTGGTCTCAGCTTGATAGTTTCTAGAAACTTAGATAAGCACCTGAACGACCACAACATACAGGGATATACAATGTAATACTGGCATATAATCATACACATAGGTTGGACTTGATGGACTTGTGTTTTTTTTCAACCTAACCTACTATTTAACTATGTGCTGCTCCAACCCACAGCCCCTCCAATAATCATTTGAGTCCAACCTCGATCCAGCGATGTGCACAAGAGCCTCAGCTGTCCTGGGATTCCCTCTCCTTCTTGGCTGAGACAGCAGTGGGAGCCATTTTCAATCACAACCAGTGAGCCAATGAAGATAGAGTGGGTGATGGGGCCAAGGTCTATGTCTCTTATGAACCCATAGAGCAGGACTCTGGAGAAAGCATATACCAGTGCCCCCATACCATTTGCTATTGGGGCCACTGTTCATTGGGGATGAACCAGGAGCGCTGCCGGGAGACCAGAGAAGAGGAGGATCAGGGCTGCTCTGTGCAAAACCATAACACGGAGCAGGTATGACCTGTTTTTTTGTTTTGTTTTTTTAAAGCCTAACCTTTATTACCACTTTAAGGCACAATACACAAATGGAGAGACTTTACTGTCAAGGTTGTGAGGGCACTACGCAAGATATTCTTTAGAAAGTCAGAGGGAAATTCCAAGGGGCCTCAGTGAAGGAGCCAACTGGGGGCCCGTCTAATACAGCGAGCTCTGAACCTAAAGATGTCAAAATGCTCTCACAAGGGCTCAAAGCATCAAAACAGACTTCTATTGTGATTCCTGATTCACAGCCCAGCTCACACTCTGGCATTATGTGCCCGTTTGCCAGAAGGCATAATGTACACCATTCCTGCAGGGCTGTCATGGCACAGCAAGGGGAGCAGAAAGAAAGCTCGAGGAAAGTGCAAGTCTAGACCGCCAAGTCTACATCCAACAAGTTTCCAGAACAGCTAGTGGGTCCCTTGCCGGGAGATCCCATCCAAGTAGAAGGAGTCTACACCAAGGCTCATCTGAATAGGGGACACAAGGGACATTACTGTATCAGGACTTTAATGTCAAATATCTGAAACACTTACCCCAAGTAAGTTGGAAGATATGAGGCACCAGAACACGTTCCCATATAATGGGGCCTCCCAATCTGACTGATGTTTGATCCATCTGCTGTTGCAAAAATTGAGATATTCGATACCTTAGCAGTAGTGTGTCGTTACTCTCCTGGAACAAAACAAAACTGTTAGCTGATAGGGTTATTTTGCTTAGCAGGCTGTGGTCTGACTATAGGCAGTTTCTATTTTAGGAAATAAAACATTTTAGGTACATTTTATTAACATTTTTGTAAAGTTTTCATTGTATATATTTTTTCAATACTTGTATTAACTCTCAAATTTAAATAGAAACTGCAGTCTGCTCACATAATTTGTAATAAAACATCTTTGCCATTCTGAAGCTTCCCTCCAACCACTAGGCATATTATTTTATATACACTATGATTCTGTATTTGCCAAATATTCTTCAGAAATTTCCCTCCAAAGTCTGGCTGCAGCCATTTTAACTGTGGGCAGCTGAAGCTGCTGCCTGTTCACTTCCTGGATTTACACAGACACACACCTCCAGCTCTGCAGCTAGGGTTGACAGCTATCCGGGATTCACCCAGACAGTTCGGGTTTTGAATTATGTGTCCGAGTTTCAGTCCGCCTGATACCCGGACACAATATTCAGACAGGAATGTGGCTCAGAACAGGACCTGATAGGAGGGTGAGAGAGCACTATGCTATATTACTATTCTCTTTGGACACCCTAATGTGTCTCAGGTCTCTTACAATCCTATAGTGCAGTGGTCATCAACCTTGTCCTCAGGGCCCACTAACAGGCCAGGTTTTATGTATTACCTTGGAGATGCAGACTAGAATACTGCAATCACTGAGCAGCAAATTATATGATGTATTTCAGTTATCTTGCAAACCTGGCCTGTTAGTGGCCCCTGAGGACAGGGTTAATGACCACTGCTATAGTGTATGATTACATTTTTTTTTACTGTGTGCCGCTAAAGTGTACAAGTTTGATCTAAAGAAAAAGTGACAACCCTATTTGCAGCTCTCATTGGCCCTCTTATGACTCTTCCCCCCTCCCTTCCTGGCAAAGAGCTGTGCATAATGTCATTAGCCTAGGCTTTTTACCAGACAAGAAACAGGAAGTGTTGTATAAGGTATTTACTGACAGAAAAAAATGTTTTACTATCCAAGGTTAAAACAATAAGAGCAAAAGATTTAATAGAGGTAAAGTTGAAAAAATTACTGAAGGTCTGCTTTAAAAATAAACACTTAAAGCAGGGTGCTTCAAGAACATTTGGTTCTAGAGCAGGGGTAGGCAACCTATTGAGCACAGTGTGCTGAAAAATGTTTTCAAAGCAATTGACTGTGCTGATTTTATAATAAAACAATTTGAACTTCACACTCTTAATCACAAAAAGGATATTTTATAAAGTAAATGCTGTAAACTACTTTTATAGGGAGAAATTTACATACTGAACTCTCACACCTCAGATCAGCCCCAATTCCTGCAACTCCACACTTCAGATCAGCCCCAATTAATGCACCTTCACCCTTCGGATCATTGTTACCCCTGCAAATCTGTTTCACTGCTGTAATGCCCTGAACATCTGCCCCACCACTGTAATCCCCTGCACATCTGCCCCACCACTGTAACCTCCTGCACATCTGCCCCACCACTGTAACCTCCTGCACATCTGCCCCACCACTGTAACCTCCTGCTCATCTGTCCCACCAATGCACTTCCTTTCACATCTGCCCCACCGCTGTACCCCCTGCTCTTCTGTCCTACCGCTGAACCCCCTTCTCATCTGGCCCAACACTGAGCCCCCCCTGCTGATCTGCCCAATCACTGTAACCCCGTGCTCATGTGTTCCACTGATGTACAACCTTTCTCTCTGCACATCTGCCCCACTTCTGTACCCCCCTGCTGATCTGCCTCACCGCTGTAACCTCCTGTTCATCTGTCCCACCAATGTACCTTCTTTCTCCTCAGTCTCAGCCGGGGGTTGCCCAGGTATGTTCCTCCTCTTACTCCCTCATTTGCGTATACATGTATAGCAGAAGATCATCTTACAAAATGTCCTTCACAGCATAGTAGCAAAATTATTCAGCAAAAACTTTGCAGAACAGACTACTTGCTGGCTTCAATTTCCAAATCTGAGATAGTGATATGTAATTTATTTCCCAAACTAAAAATAAAGAAAATAAAGAAAAACTGTTCATTTTAGTCCAATCTTAACCAATAAACAATCACAATATGTACCTAAACATTATATATTCACTCAATAAAGTGTTTCTCTGATGTATTGGTATATTTGATCCTAACAATCCCGGCCATTATACCCTTTCATTGTGCAATGTGATCCACATAACATAAAAATATTCAATGTCACTCCTCTGCAAAGTCTAAATTTAATACTGCAAATTCAGGGATTTCTTCTGTGAAAGGATCAGGTTAAATAGATGAAAAAAAAAATAAGCAATTCAAATGTAGATGCTTACTGAACTGCTAAAATGGTTTCTTGACCACATCTGCATGTCTATGAAAAATGTTTAAAAGACAGACTATTGAAACACAGTTCATAGAAAATATATGTATACTTGTCTTTACACAAAATGTTGACTTATCCATGAGACAGGTGTTACATTTGTTATTTAGCTTCATATGTAGCAGAATGGGAAAAGGGGCACCACTTATTCTATATAAAATGGCAACTGAAGTTACATTGGTGAAGTTTCTCATTTATTCAGGTCATAGTATAGCTAGTGTAGCAGCCATAACCCTTTGTAGGACGGCCTTGACTTATTGGGCTTACCGGTTAACTCCGCTTGGCTTGTTCTTCCATGTTTACGGGTTCCCAGGGTTGATACCCAACAACTTGGACGCTAACACCAATAAAGTCCTTTTGAAAGGTTTTATTTTGCAGGGGTAACATCCAAATAACACAGTCTTGTATAGGAACAGAGGGCAAGGGTGAAGAACTCAGGCACCTTGAACTACATACATAACAAAGTCTCTAATACCACCCAGAGAGTAGCCACTCGCAGCTGGGTACCTCACGGCTGAACAGATCTTTAGACAGAGACCATGGCAATCAGCACATTGATCCGAAACTTGTCAAAACCTCTGAACGTGTACAAGCTATAACTGGAAATGGACAGGAACCTTTTTCTTCAGTACCTAGAACGTTCTCTGTCTCCTTGATAGTACTGGAAAAAGTGTGGATTCTTCAATGTCCTTCCCAACTCAGTAACCAGGCACTTCTCAAGATGCCACTTGTCGGCCCTTCAAGTCGAGAGCATACCCGGACACCTTGAATCCTTCCTCAGTTACTGCGCCTCAGACCAGCTGGTTCCGAGACTCGGGAACAGACGGATCCTTACCCCAGACCAGGCAGGTCTATTGGGGATAACCAACAGAAGCATGTTGCGGGATGTCGAACACCCCATGACCGGGACCCCTCGCGGGGCTACCCAGGTCCTGGAACCAGAACAGACCACACAGGCCTCACAAACTCCTCTCTTGAACACGTGACCTCCACATCTTAAGTACCCTTTCCCAGATTCCTCAGCTGGGCCCGGCACACCCACTGATTGGTTCCGAGAAGGCTCATACCCAAAACGTCCAACCAGGCCTGGTTCTGACTTGTCATGTGCACTTCACTGTACACATGACCAAGCAGAACTTCCAACACAGCCCAGCCAAACTGATGCCAACTTATCTAATTAACCCTCAGTTCTGAGGCAAAAACTAAATTTACACATGAGTGACATTTTGTCCAAAATGTCATCTGCTACACTAGTAATAGTTCATCGCATTCAATTGGACTTGTACTATAATGTTGAAGAGGTTTTGTAGCTTATCCAAGCCACTTTTACAGTTCTAATGAGTGTCAGGGAAATGCCTTAGCATTTAAAGGCACATGGGTAACCCAGTCACCTTAAACCCATCATGATGTAATATGTCATGCCAGATATGATTGTCCAGGATGGGTAGTGTGATGGTCAGATTTCCTTAACCTGTTCCGGGAAATGATGGCGGGACATTTGTTGTTCCAGTTGAACCTGATATTATTATTATTATTATTATTATACAGGATTTATATAGCGCTGACAGTGTACCTACTGCTGGTACGATGTGATCGAGGTGGCCAGTCACAGCAGATCAAAAGACAATTTGCACAATGAATGTCTTTGATTCATGCCATTCATGGTCTACAATTGTGTTGAGCTCTGTGATTTTTCACAGCCCATCTGTACCATGTGATTAGCTGTGTCCAATCACAGATAACCACTATAGTAAACACTGAATGAATCAATTTCCTTAAGTAAACATGGTTGCGTATAACTGTGAAATTCAGTGGAATAAACAATTATGATGCATTAAAAAAAAGCCTGATCACTTCCCCAGAGTAGTACAGTGTTACTATGGTAACACTGTATTGCTCTGGTCACAGTGTGTTAAAAAAAATCATAAGAAAAAAAGAAAAAAAATGTAATAAAAAAAAATATATATTATATAAAATACTCCTGTCACCAGTCAGTGTCCCTGATCACTGCCACAATAGTTATAATGATGATGCTGTACTGCACTGGTGACAGTATCTAAAATAAATAAATAAAATGAAATGTGAGGTCGGGCCACCCCATCTTTACAGAGAGCTAAATTTTTTATCGTGGCTTATACAGCTGACTGTGTATGAGTTCATTGAAGAGTCCAGCCACCTATGATTGGATTAGCTGAACAGCACATGGTGCACAGCAGTGGAGCATTTGAAACTTAGCAGGACTCAAACATACACAGGAGATTGGAGAGACCAGGTACACACGACTGAAATAATCAATTGTCTCTCATACTAGCTCATTATGAAATACTTACCTTTGAATGATGCCCTGCAGCGCCTCCCGCACTCCGCACGAGTGAGCCGTTCTTTCAGTATGCATGCACCGATGATGTCAGTGGCAGCGTATATAGTAAATATCTCATAAACAAGTTTAGGAGATGTAGCAATGACCCCCCGAAGGAGCTGCTGGTTAAATTTGGGCTTACCGTTACCTTCTTGACCTCGTATGCGGCTAGGGGTTTTCCCGAGGTAGATGGCCCAAAGAACTGCAGTGACGGACACTGGATCCACTTTAGGGATTTTTATTTTCAAAAATGGTAGACAAAACACGGTCTATAAAGGAAAGTGGGTAAGAGTAGGAAGTTCAGGTACCAAAAAAAGGGTCCTGTGCGAGTTTGTGGCGGGTGCAATGCGAATTCAGCCATACTATCTGTATAGCTGACCTCGCATCGCACAGAGATCGGATGTGATTTGCACTGCAGTGCGGTGCGAATCACATCCGGTTCTCGTAACCGCTGCAGTGTGAACCCAGCCTCAAGGTTATGCACATTGATATTGTTAGTTTTGTGATCTACCTATTCTCTAGTAAAATCTCTTAAAGGTGTCACTAAATGTGTCTATTGCATTTCTGTCTCTTTGAAGTCAAGCAACCTCTCCAGGGGTAGCGCTGCAGGGGTAATCAAGCAATTTTCTTTCTTTCCACCCATGGTGGAAGGAAAAAAACTCACATACTCTGCATATATTCATCAGCAGAATGGCACAGCTGGGCAAAGTAATGTACCCGTAGGTTACTTTGAATTTCCGGCCGTGTGCGCGCGCCTGCCAGGACTCGCAGACTCGATCATGGAGCCCAAGAACGGGGAGATGCCAATGTAAACAGAATCTCCCCGTTCTGCCTAATGACAGGACACTGATCGTCTGCTCCCTGTCATCACACACAGCCCATCCCCCAGACAGTTAGAAACACCCCATAGGACACACTTAACCCCCCCGCCCCCTAGTGGTTAACCCCTTCACTGCCAGTGACATTTTTACAGTAATCAATGCAATTTTATAGCACTGGTTGCTGTATTAATACCAATGGTCCCAAAAATGTGTCAAAATTGTCCGATGTGTCTGCCATAATGTCGCAGTCATGATAAAAATTGCTGATCACTGCTATTACTAGTAAAAAAAACTATTACTTGTTTTTTGCGATTTTCTTTTACCAAAAATATGTAGAAGAATACATATCGGCCTAAACTGAGGAAAACATTTTTTTTATATATTTTTGGGGGATATTTATTATAGCAAAAAGTAAAAAAAAATGTGTTTTTTTCAAAATTGTCGCTATGCTTTTGTTTATAGTGCAAAAAATAAAAGCCAGGTCGCACAACCATGCAATTTTAAGTTAAAGCGACCCAGCACCGCATCGCAAAAAGTGCTCTGGTCAGGAAGGGGGTAAATCATTCCGGGGCTGAAGTGGTTAAAGATGATTACAGATAATCTTAAACCGGAGCTCCACCCAAAAGAGGAAGTTCCGCTTTAAAGCCAACTCCCCCACTCCTGTTTGTGAAATTGAGCTTTTGGGGAGGAGCCTGCTCCAACTTCTGCTCCGCTTCCGATCACTTAGGCAGTTGGAAGTTATCCTCCACCCCCCCCCCCCCCCGCAGTCTTCTGGGGCATGTCACAGGTTCCAAAAGACTGCTACACCATTCACAATGCACAGTGCCACTCACGCATGTGCAGGGGGCACCCGGCTTAGAAGGTGGGAGCTGTCACAGCTGGGTGTCCATAGTAAAGATGAAAAGGGGAAAAAAAAATAAACCACTGCCACTGCACACACCAAAAACGATGTTGAGGAAAAAAATTGCGGCACTGGTCTGTAATCCTTTCTGTAATCAATCTGGCTGATACCAGTATTAAACTAAATGTAAATAAAGGAATCAAACATTTGATATGTGTGTAGCAGGGAGCTGGCTATCTTACCTGCAGTATCAGAAGACACTCATTGTTGCAGTGAGAATGTTTCCCTCTAGTGCCAGCTAAGACTCTGTGTCATCACATCCTGTCAGCAGAGTGATTACCACCAGGGAGCAAAGCATAAAGGGAATTGTAGTTCCAGGACTTAAGTTTCACATTCAGATTTAACTGTATGTAACTACAAGAGCCAGCATGCTCTGGAGAAGAGGAACTAAAGACTCCATCTTGCTTTGCTGAGGGATTTTCAGACAATATGAGGCAAGGGAAAAGATTAGATCTAGGGGAGAGGGTCTGCCTCCCAGGTCAGTCTGCTGCATGATTTCAGGCATGCACAGCCAGTCGGGACACCCAGCCCAAGAGAGGGGATCCCTGGTGCATATCCAGATGTATCTGCACTGATGGTGTGAAGCGTCCCAGTGTGAGGCAGCCAGTCGGCTCCTTAGTAGAGCCTGCCTTTTCCAAGATGTTAGTTTGGGCCTTGGCAAGGATTGGGTGAGAGAGTTTTCACCCATTTGCAGGAAACAAGGACACTGCACACAGACAGATTTAAATGGACACTGTATACAGACATAATTTATGTTAGTCATCTTTCTGACACTTGTAGTGCCACAGGGCCAAAGGATAAGGCCATCCATTCACAGAGACACTGTATACAGACACCATTGTTCTTTCACCTTGCTGAGGAAGATCCTTCATTCTTTACTTGATAACCTGGGCCAGTTGTGTTGTTTGACCCTGCTTTTCAGGAGTTTAAGTGCACCAATGAGAGTGGCTAGCTGAAGATACAAAGCCTCATCTTTCTTCAAAAAGACTGAAGCTACTAGTGCCATATGAGCCCGCACGCACATACTCAGAGGGGTTAATCTCCACGGTACTGGTTGCCAATACGGTCCCACTTTAGTCTGCTCAAGCAAGTCACAGTTTTTGTAGCTGCTGACTTTTAATTTTTACATAGGAGGCTGGAGCTCCTCTTTAATGACATTCTCATCTGTAAGGTCAGGGCACAATTAACATGTTGTAGGAGATCCTACTTTTAACAGACCTAGTTAGGCTCTATGCAGCAGCTCATCTGGCAAACATCCTATAGTGGTGGACTCATGACACGACACC
This sequence comes from Lithobates pipiens, assembly GCF_037356315.1. NCBI lineage: Eukaryota > Metazoa > Chordata > Amphibia > Anura > Ranidae > Lithobates > Lithobates pipiens. Next base: position 265,666,968 of record NW_027507785.1, on the reverse strand, counting down.
ATTAAACAATGGATACAGTTAGAACAGGATTTGATTCCTGTTCCCTCAAGAGGCCTAGTTATAGTTCCTGGTTAAAGACTCAATTTTCTCTGGAACTCAGAAATGATCTCTTAATCAGGCCTATCACGCGTCAAATTTTTAAATATTTCAAACCTTCACAATCCCCTCGCTTCCTTCCCCATTGCACCCCATTTTGGGAACAGGATTCTTTAAACCGGATTGTTCAGATGCTTCATTTCATAACAGTATCTTCAAGACTTTACATTTTATGAAAGATAACACTTTCAAATCTGTGGACAAATTGGGTTCCATTTAGAGAAGAGAACTTGATTCTAGGAGACTACACTCCCTTTGTTCTATACATAAAATTTGTCTTTGTTTTGGCCCTCACTCTTTTTGAAAAGATTTGCCTTGAAAATGTCTCACTTAGACACATGCTCTCACTATTGCATTCTCTTCTATTGGACTTGAAAGACAACTCCTTCTTTCATACAAAAGAAGAAAAAAATATCTCAGACACTCCTTGGTGCCACTTCATAGATAGTATCCTTTTATTCTCCATCTCAAGCAAGACTCGAGTATTTGGTTACAGACTGCTAGCCAAATGGTGCAAGACCCCAGGCTTACTACCCCATGTGTATTCAAAATATCTTGGGGATTTTACTCTCAAAAAGGCACACTCCTACACATTTTCTGACCTTTCTATTTCAAAATCCCTATCTATTAAAATATATAAAATGTACTTACTAAATGGAGCAAGAGGCCTCTTCAGGTCAGGATATAATACAGTATATGCACAACTCAGTGGTAGATCATTTTAAACCATGGAATGACCACAGTTCTCAGGAGTCATCTAGACACACTGGAGTTGAATTACTAAAACTAGGGCGTGCAAAATATGGAGCAGCTCTGCATGGAAACCAATCAGACTCCAGCTTCTTTTGTCAAAGCCTTATTGAACAAGCTGAACTTAGAAACTGATTGGCTACCCTGCACAGCTGCACCAGATGTTGCACTCTCTAGTTTGCGCAAATCAGTATATAAAACAAACCTCTGCCACCAATCGTCTCCTCTTCTAGCTATATAATTTATATAATTCCTGCTTTGTTGTCTCCATTTTATATTGGAAACCTCATTAATTTTGAAACCAGTGTGCCTCTCAAAATAAATAAATAAATATATATTTTATATATATATATATATATATATATATATATATATATATATATATATATATAAGATATAGATATATATATATCAAAAATCTATAGCTTAATTTGCTTGCTTCTGCTAGATAGGACTGACTGGCTCATGAATTCTAAATTAATTTGTCTGCCCCGACCATCAGTGATTGGTACCCCAATAGCCATACAGTGCTGTCCAAACTGTAGTAACTAAACTTGGGGGATCTAATGACTTTAGGCTCTTTTATCCAAGTTCTTTATTAGAAATATTTGTTAAAAGCTCTTGATGGCAGATAGCAGCAGTCACAGCAGGAAGACATGTCAGATATATTAGAGCCAAGATCTGAACATCAGTATTGCCTTGTCATTAATGAATAATGAGCCTTTCTAGTAGAGACAGTGCAATCTTAATTTCATTATTTATTGATGTTATAAAGGATGTTAAGGTACAGTAATATCACAGGTCAAAGTCTCTCATGGAATAATTGTTGCATATGCCAATATATAGTAACTGTATAAAAGCTATACCTTTGTCAGCGCAGAATGACAACAATCACAGAGCCTTTGGCACAGATTGGACTGTTCCAGCTCAGGAATGTAACCCGTTTGGCATCTCGCCTGCTTAGAATCTTTGAAGAATCCAGTATTAAACATGACCTTCCAAAGCATTTGTTCCATTTATCTGCAATTTAAACATTATATGCCTAGTAGCCTCCTCACTCTTACATTGGAACGTGCTACAACCTTTGAACGTGAAACCATGTGTTCACATCCTTCCCAGCCACAGATGATTACAGACCAATACAAACTTCTTCATGATGCTTCACCAATGACTTTTGGCGTAAGATTTGGAAAAATGCAAGCTCTCGATATACAGTAGATCATACCACATATAAAATTCTTATGTTATGAAAAAAAAAAAAATACTGCATTCTTATACTGGAAAAGGGTTTCTGAACTGTTAGAACAAGTCCTAGGTGTGGCCTCCTGTTTCCAGAAATACCAACAAATCCCAATAAGTTTCAGTCTATGTTCTCTCTGCCCTCTTGTCCCACCTGATATGAGTATCACCATATATTATTATTATATTATATATCATTGCCAATTTAGAATATTCAATTTCACTCTAATAGCCTGTACACACGATCTGAAAATCTGACAAAAAATACAGCTTTTGACGCGATCTTACAATAATTGGATCGTTAGTACAGAGCTTTCGAGAGGCGATCACGACAGATCATCTGATATTATTTGGTCAGGCAAGCATGAAAATTTTCCTTGTACGATACCAGATCGTATGATTTTTGTTTAGTCAGTACAGCTGTCATCCAAAAATACAATACAAATAAACTACAACACAGGACATCACTTTCGATTTTTTTTTTCTGTCGTATGAGAATTTTCGTGACTTTAGTAACCTGTTCAATTTGTACTTGCAACCAATAAGGGAAAAAAGTCGGACGATCTGTCGTCTGATTTTTGGATCATGTGTATGGGGTATTAGGCTTACTTTCCCATTTGCGGAAACAGGTGTAACAGTGCTACCACCTTCTTAATTTAGAGCACCAACCCGGCACTCAGAATGTGAGGCTTCTGATGCCTCTGCAATGCATAATCCACAAGAGAAATAGTCGGTACCCGGGGTAAATTCAAAAAACAGACTTCATTTTTTGAATTACATGAGTTACAGCAGTAAAAACCTGTCATGCCGAAACGCTTTTTTTTTTTTTACAGCTGTAACTCATGTAATTAAATAAAGGAAGACAATTTTTTGAATTTATCCAACTATTCCTCTTGTGGATTATTTTCCCATTTGCTTTTTCCTTCTTCGTTATTTGCAAGTTTTTTTAACTAGAAGAATGCTCTAATAACATTTCTTGTGGCACAGTGATAGGAAGATTTCAGGGTCGACCCCTCGGAATTCCGGTCAGAAAAAGACAGATGAGAGCTTTTCATCAGAAAATGCAACCGTGTGTATGCTCCATCGGAAATTAGCTGTCCGAAATTTCCGCCAGCCAAAAATTTATAGCATGTTCTCAATTTTCCCGACGGAAAAACTTTCTATCGGAAATTCCGATAGTGTGTATGCAATTTTGACACACCTGCTCAGATTCAACTACAAGACTGAAGCTATTGGCTACTGGCTATTGAACTTCCTTTTTCTAGTCCCGTCGTATGTGTTGTACGTCACCGCGTTCTAAACGATCGGAATTTGGTGTGACCGTGTGTAGGCAAGACAGCTTGAGTGGAATTTACGTCTTGAAAACCATCAGAGCTTTTTCCGACAAGAATTCCGATCATGTGTACGCAGCATTAGGCCCTCTTGATGGGTATTTGACTGTCATCATTTGATCACGCAGTACTTATTGCCTCATGTATAGTACATCTGTGCTGTAACTATTTATAACTGTTAATATATGCGTATTGGAATTATGTACTGTACTTTCTATAACTGTGCTTTGTTCAAAATGTAAAAATGTGTAAAAATCTCATAAAAACATCAATCAGAGAGCTTCTCTTGACTGCTGTACATACTGGTTCTTTTTGAATGGCCTCCTTTGGCCTTTTCTTCATCTTCACATGCGCAATACAAAGCTCTCCTCAGTTTGCAGGCCCTGCCTCATATGTATCCTATGTATATTATTGTTGCTTGTATATTGCGCACTATTTATGAAGTCTGCCCACCCATGTCTTGTTTCATTTTATTGTGTATGTACTATTTGTAATTTTTTTTTTTTTGAAGCATGCTGTATCTTTGTATTCTCATTAAATGTTAATAAAACCTTTTTGTAAAAGAAACAATCAATTATTGAACATTTTTTATTCTGGCTTTACATGTAAAAAAAGAAAATGGGCACCTGTTAGTAGACATATTGCATTTTCTAACACATTTAATAATTACCCAGTTGTTTATAGATTGTACATTATTTACCTTGTATTTACTACCATCAAGCTATTAATGTCTTCTTAAGTTTTATCAGAATATTTTGTTCATTAACTGACTTTTGTGTCTGAAAGCCAGCAATATTGTTTGTGTGAGTTGTTTCCCTTTTTCTATGTTCTCTTATTTCTTTCTTTGATTGTATCAGAACTTTCTCTTCAGTGTTGCTTTGTCTAAAGGCAAACATATGGTATAACACTTTTATCTTTTCCGTGAAAACGGAAGGAAGTACAATACCACAGGATAGGCCATAGCAAATAGAAAACTGCTATGCATGCAGTAACAAGCATTTTAAAAGGCTATATGCACTCGAAAAAACATCACCTGAACATTTCTATGGACAACCCATACTGGGGATGATTTATTAGACCCATATTAGTATAATGTTGGTATTTGAGCAAATCAGATGAAAGATATAATTTCCAAGACATTTTACATTTTCCAAGGCATGTTACGACATTTCTTGCACAACTGGCTCTTCCATGGATAGGCGTGGTAGCATGCAAATGGGCATAACCACTTGCTGACCAGGCCTTTTCTGGAACTTTTTTTTTCCAAGTTTAAATTAGTATTTTTTGCTAGAAAATTACTTAGAAACCCCAAACATTATATGTTTTTTCTTTTGGCAGAGAATAAAATGGCGATTGCTGCAATATTTTATGTCATACTGTATTTGTGCAGTGGTCTTTCTAACACAATTTTTTTGGAACAAAATACACACAATAGTGACCCCAATTTTTTTTATATATTGTGAAAGATGATGTTACACCAAATAAATAGATACCTAACATGCCATGCTTTAAAATTGTGCATGCTCGTGGAATGACAACCAACTACGGTACTTAGAAATCTCCATAGGTGACACTTTAAAAAAAAAAAAATCAGGTAACCTGTTTAGAGTTACAAAGGAGGTCTAGTGCTATAAATATTGCTCTCACTCTAATGCCGCGTACACACGGTCGAACTGTATGACGTACTTAGTCCGTTGAAACACATTTCAACGGACAATCCGCTCGTGTGTGGGCTTCAGCGGACTTTTTCAGCGTGCAGTCCGGAGTACTAAGAATTTCGGTTTGCCCAAAAATTTTTCCGTCGTACTTTGGTTTCAGCGGACAATACGGTCGTCAGTATGCTAGTCCGACGGACTAAGAATGGCGCATGCCCAGAAAGGATTTACAAGGCTTTGCTGTGTCTTGGACTTCCTATTTCTAGTCCCGTCGTACGTGCTGTACGTCATCGCGCAAGCTTTCGTTGGACTGTTTGTGTATCCGTGTGTGGTCAAGTCCGTTCAGTGGAAAGTACGCCGGATTGTCCGTCGGATTGTATGACGGACTAAGTACGTCATACAGTTCGATCGTGTGTACGGCGGCATAAGATACCTCAAAAGTGTGATTTTAACATGTTTAGACATGCGGGTGCAACTTACGCATGCGCTCGCTTCTGCGCACGAGCACGGAGGGATGGGGCGCTTTCGTTTTTTTTTCTTATTAATTTGACTTTTTATTTTTACACTGTCCCTTTATTTTTATTTTATTTTTACTCACTTTTAATCCTATTACAAGGAATGTGAACATAGCTAGCTAGCTGCTGCCATAACTCCAGTATTAAACTTCTTCCATCCCCTTCCTCATCAACATGATAATGACATAAAGAAAAATTCTGTTTTCATGACATTATCTTATTGTAGACCCAGTGACATCATCTGGGCCTCTGTGCAAAGCACGCAATAGCCCATAGCCCTGATGTAAGCAATGAAATGGCACTTGGGAGGAGGTGCAACAGGAACGTGCAGTGAGGTCAATGGCTGGTGAGGCACTGGCTAGTATCAGAGCCAGATACAACCAGGTTACAAATGCCGCAAATGTTAGAGTTAGAGAATAGACATGTGCAGAGTAAAATATTTTGTTTCGGAATTTCGTTTTCGTCCGAAAAATTAATTTATTTAGTTACTTTAGTTTCGTTCAAAAATTGCATTCGTCCGAAAATCCACATGAATTACAGTCGAATCTGTCTTTGAAGGCTTATGGTGTCTGTCAAATGTATAAAGAAGATTCGATGGAGCTAGTATATAGCATACTTCGTGTGAACTTTAGAACCCTATTAAAGTCTATGGGACTCCAACGTTCAAAATCTAAAGTACTAATTTTAAAGGCTAATATGCAAGTTACTGTCCTAAAAAGTGTTTGGGGACCCGGGTCCTGCCCCAGGGGACATGTATCAATGCAAAAAAAAGTTTTAAAAACTGAAGTTTTTTCGGGATCAGTGATTTTAAAAATTATTAAAGTGAAACAATAAAAGTTTAATATTCCTTTAAATTTCATAGGGGGGGGGGAGTGTCTATAGTATGCCTGTGAAGGGGCGCATGTTTCTGGTGCTTAGAACTGTCCCTGCACAAAGTGTCACTTATGCAGGAAAGAAAATCCTTTAAAATCAAATTCAATTACCAGGCCCTTCAGGTCTGGTATGGATATTAAAGCCGCGTACACACGGGCGGACTGTATGGCCTACTTAGTCCGTCGAAACACATTTCAGCGGACAGTCCGCTCGTGTGTGGGCTTCAGCGGACTTTTTCAGCGTGCAGTCTGACGTACTAAGTATTTCGGAATTTCCGTAATACTGTCCGTCATACTTTGGTTTCAGCGGACAATCCGCTCGTGAGTAGGCTAGTTCGACGGACTAAGAATGGCGCATGCTCAGAAAGGATTTACACGGCAGAAGGTTGCATTGCTGTGTATTGGACTTCCTATTTCTAGTCCCGTCGTACGTGCTGTACACGTCATCGCGTAAGCTTTCGACGGACTGTTTGTGCATCCGTGTGTGGTCAAGTCCGTTCATTCGAAAGTATGACGGACTGTCCGTCGGATTGTATGACGGACTAAGTAGGCCATACAATCCGCCCGTGTGTACGCGGCTTAAGGAGAACCCTGCGTCAAATTAAAAAAAAATTTGACGTGGGGTTTCCCCTAAATATCCATACCAGACCCTTCAGGTCTGGTATGGATATTAAGGGGAACCCCGCGTCAAATTTTAAAAAAAATGTACGTGGGGGTCCCCCTAAAAATCCATACCAGACCCTTTATCCGAGCACGCAACCTGGCAGGCCGCTCTCTCGTCCCCCCTCCCTTCTGAACCGTACCAGGCCACATGCCCTCAACATTGGGAGGATGCTTTGGGAGTCTGTGACCCCTCAAAGCACCTTGTCCCCATGTTGATGTGGAGAAGGGCCTCATCCCCACAACCGTGGCCAGTGGTTGTGGGGGTCTGCGGGCGGGGGGTTTATCAGAATCTGGAAGCTCCCTTTAACAAGGGGACCCCCAGATCCTGGCCCCCCCTGTTTGAAATGGTAAGGGGGTACAAAAGTACCCCTACCATTTCACAAAGAAAGTGTAAAAAATAGTTAAATAAGACAAACACACTTTTGAAAAATTCCTTTATTAAAAATAAAATATTATTAAATATTATAATATATTTAAAAAAATAAAAAAAAAGATTCCAGCGGTGGTAATCCACTCTTGCTATCCAGCGATGGACAAGCATCTCTCCGGGGTCCAGCGATGGCTCATCTGAATCAGCGCAGCGAATCCATCCATCTTCTGTCTCCACTGAGGAGACACTGCGGGATCCCGCCCCCTCTGATGTAATGGAAACCTGCCTGTGTTACATCAGAGGGGGGCGGGGCCACCCATACGTCACAGGGAAACCCGGGTTTCCCCTTGCGTCAGAGGGGGGCGGGGTCAGGTGACGGGTGGCCCCGCCCTCCGCATATAACAAACTTCAGGCCGCCGGAATCCCCGCAGTGTCTCCTCCGTGGAGACAGAAGATGGATGGATTCGCTGCGCTGGATCAGATCATCCATCGCTGGACCCCAGAGATCCGTCGCTGGATAGCAAGAGTGGATTAGCACCGCTGAAATCTTTTTTTTATTTTTTTCTTATTTCTAATAAAGGAATTTTTCAGAAGTGTGTTTGTCTTATTTAACTATTTTTTAAACTTTCTTTGTGAAATGGTAGGGATTCTTTTGTACCCCCTTACCATTTCAAACAGGGGGGGCCGGGATCTGGGGGTCCCCTTTTTAAAGGGGGCTTCCACATTCTGATAAGCCCCCCGTCCGCAGACCCCCACAACCACCGGCCACGGTTGTGGGGATGAGGCCCTTGTCCTCATCAACATGGGGACAAGGTGCTTTGAGGGGTCATAGACCCCCAAAGCATCCTCCCAATGTTGAGGGCTTGTGGCCTGGTATGGTTCAGGAGGGAGGGGGGCCGCTCTCTCGTCCCCCCCTCTTTTCCTGCAGCCTGCCAGGTTGCGTGCTCGGATCAAGGGTCTGTTATGGATTTTTAGGGTGACCCCCACGTCAATTTTTTTTTAAATTTGACACGGGGTTCCCCTTAATATCCATACCAGACCTGAAGGGCCTGGCAATTGAATTTGGGGGACCCCCACGCTTTTTTATTTTATTTATTTATTTATTTTTTTTTTTATCAATGGCTTTCAATGAGTGTTCTCTGTATTACGGAGCCGACAATTCATAATAGCTGCGAGTGATTTTAAAGGACTTTTTTTCCTGCATAAATGACACTTTGTGCAGGGACAGTTCTAAGCACCAGAAACATGCGCCCCTTCACAGGCATACTATAGACACCCCCCCCCCTAAGAAATTTAAAGGAATATTACACTTTTATTGTTTCACTTTAATCATTATTAAAATCACTGCTCCCGAAAAAACGGGCGTCTTTAAAACTTTTTTTTTGCATTGATCCATGCCCCCTGGGGCAGGACCCAGGTGCCCAAACACTTTTTAGGACAGTAACTTGCAGAATCTTTTCTCTCTGTCAAATCTTTTTTCTCTGTCGAATATTTTCTCTATATAATCTATATAATAGAGGTAAGGTTAGGCACATTCGACCACAGGTTCTATAGACACAGATTGTTATTGTCAGAGTCACGTCGAATCTCCTATTCTATATCGAACTGTTGTAACAACTAAAATGAAAATAAAGCATTTATTTATGTCGGATCTTTCATTTTTCGGATTCTGTGCTTTCGTTATCGTTTGTCAAAATGAAAATAGCTGAAATTCGGACGAAAACAAATGCACATGTCTATTAGAGAAATAATTCTAGCACTAGACCTCCTGTGCAATGCTAAACATATAACATCTGCCTGGTTCTTTTATCCAATTTAAACTGGATCTACCTTTGATCGACACCTGTCTTTTCTCCCTGGTAACCTCCGGGTATAAGAAAGGGGAAATCTGGCCCTGGGCGAAAAAAGTGTCTTGGCTTCTAAGGCCTCCCCGCAACAGAAGAAGTAGATCTGAGTAGGCCGCTTGCACACGGTGATACAAACTGCTCCAGCGGATCTAGTGATGCTGGAGGAAGATCGGTTTACAACCCTCATGCAGGCCAGTACTAGCTCCCAAACCACACTGAAGGCTCTAATTGATCTCCTGCAGACTGATTTCGGACTGATGAGGGGAGATATGGATAAATTCCATGATCGGCTCGGGGAGGTTGAGAGGCGAGTGGGTGAATCTGAAGACTCTGCTAGAGAACAACAGGCTTCAACTCATATACTGCAGGTTAAAATGGAGGCCTTAGAGTCCTGTGCTGAGGATAGTGAGAATCGGAGCCGCCAGGCCTACCGGACGGAGCTGAGAGCAAAGACTCCACTATCTTCACCTTCTACGCATACTTCTCCTTTGGGTGCAGTTCTCCCCTCACTTTGCAATGGAAAGGCCCATAGGATGCTGCCTGTATGGGGCCCGCAGGGCTCCCCACCATGCAACTTCTATTTCTGACTATTGAATTTCCGGGACCTAGCACTCCAAGAGGAGCGGAAGTTGGAGGAGCTGCGCTTTAAAAACACAAAATTTATGCTCTTCCAAGAATACTCCATTGAAATACAGAGGCTTCGCAGAACCATGTCAAGGCCCAGCTCCATACCCGAGGGCTGAAATACAGTATGCTGTTCCCAGCTTGCCTACACATCATGGATGGTGAGTCTGCACGGTTTTCCACCCCTGAGGATGCCTCACAATGGCTAGATAATGTGCCCAGAGCACAGTAACTGTACATTGATTTCTACATTTATTGTTCTCCAGTTGCTTTTTCCTACCCACTGTTTGATGTCTGCTCCCGCCATATTAAGGCGTTTAACTTACATATGGCTCACCTCCCCTGCCCAGTTGTTTATGGCTGACTATACTCCATGAATTGCCCCAGCAGCAGCTGGTGGCTGTAACTTTGCTATATTGCTCCGAGTGATGCTGTGGCCCCCTAACTCTCCTTGCTGCACTGTTCCTGGAAGAACTGGCAAAGATGTATCCTCTACTTGGAGGGCCAAGTGGGACACAGTAGCCATCTTATCTATGGAACTGTTAGCCACACTCTGACAAGAACTGGTGCCTTGCTCCCTCTACTGCTTGCCTGTCTACCTAACTCTCCATGGTCTCTTATGGAAACTTAGAGGAGCTGCTTCGTGCTACGGATTTATATATGCCTTTATTTTCCCCTGTTCAATATGTTGGCTTCCTGAAACCCTCCCTGATGATTGACTGATGGGGAGATCTACAGGTGACCCTTACCAAGTTAGAATGCATTCACAGTAACCAAGAATGTGCCCTTGGTTTGTGCCAGGTGTTTTTTTTATTTTAATACTGCATAAAATCCTCCTCTCTTTACAGGTATTCTTGGCTATTGCCAGTGGTCAGAACTGATCGCATAGTCCAGATATCTAAGTTCACTGCTTGCTAGCTTTTCTATCTGCTCCCATAGGAGAATTTCCTACTGTGTGTGGGATTTGTTTGTTTAAGGTTTTGGGAATAGACACACTGAGTTTTCTATGGATGTGTGGGGTGAGTGATGTATATTTCTGTTTCTCTTTTTTGTTGGTTTGTGTTCAATGCATCGGTCTTCTTTTTTGGATGTGTAGCGGAATCTCTCAAACAATATTTATGCTGGATATGGGGTCCCTCCCTTCGGGTCAAAATGACAGTTTCTGCCCTGATGGTTCTCTCCTTACAATTACTCTTTGGCCCCCATAAGATTTATCTCCTTGAACGTCAGAGGTCTCAATAACAAGACTCCTTGGCTATGGCTTACCTTAAAAAGCACAATCCTACCACAGTCTATGGCACTTCCGGCCGGATGTGATTGAGGTAGCAGCGTGTCTCCACAGCTCCGCACCTCCGGACCATTATCCGTCAGTTTTGGAGCTGCCATCCGCTCCCGAGCACCACCATCGGTTAGGGGAAGGTGAGCTGAATCCGGGGATGCCCTCTTCTGCCGCCCGGAAAGGGGCTAGAGCGCGCAGGGACCAGCGCCATTCACACTCCGCGGGAGTCACGGAGCTTAGCCCCGCCCCCGCCATCTTGTCTTCTCCACCATCCTCACAGCGCGCCGGACATACAGGAGAGGGGATGGCGCAGCCTAGGGAGAAGGAGGGAGCTGAGCCCCTGCCCGATACAGCCTCAGCGGTGGATACTGACGCCATTACCAGGCCAATATTGGAAGCAATCAGCGCCAGTAAGGCTGAACTTGTGGGTAGCATAGATCATCTCTCATCGGAATGCAATTTGATCAGGCACGACCTAGACAAGATAAGGGGCCGCCTAACGACTGTGGAAATGAGAGTATCAGAGGTGGAGGACACTTCGCACAGTTATGGTGCTCAGCTAGCAGAACTCAGGGAGCAGGTCAGAGTGCTGCAACACAAGTCTATTGACGCTGAGGACAGACAGAGGCGTAATAATATTCGTGTGGTGGGGCTACCGGAGGGAGCTGAAGGTGACCATCCTGCGCAATTTGCAGAGCAATTCTTTAAGCAACTGTTGTCTATTGCTGATGTGCCACCTACATATGTGGTGGAACGGGCGCACAGAGTCCCTACGGGTCACCGACCTCCAGGAGCCTTTCCTCGGCCGTTCCTGGTCCGGTTTCTGAATTTCCGCGACCGGGACTTGATCCTGACACGTGCCAGAAAAGTCCCAGAACTGCGCCATGGTAATGAAAGGATCATGCTCTTTCCGGATTTTTCTGCGGCCACGCAACAGAAAAGGTGGTCTTTCACTGAGGTGCGCCGTCGACTGCGGGACAAGGAGATAAAGTACAGTATGCTCTATCCCAGCAAGCTCCGGGTACAACACAAGGGCGCTGTTAAGTTCTTCGAACATCCTGAGGAGGCCAGTGACTGGATGGACAAGGAATTGTGAGTGGATTTCTCTTCGGCTGGTGAGGCAGTTTTTTCCCTCGGTACTGTTATGTCCTGGTGGTGATCTCCTATCCGAGTGCACGGCAGAACGCAATTACGGTGCCCTAAACTACTATAAATCCTTTACCTTGTTTTTACCCCCTTTTCGTTTCCTTTTTTATTCTTGTAACATGCCACAGGCCCCTTGACTTGCTCATTTGTGGTTTATGGGCCAGAATCCAGTTGGGGAAATTTTTTGAGGCCTGGCCCTGGGGGTTCTAAATTCGCGGCTGCACATGTTTTTCTCCTGCTGTTTTGCAGCTGGGCCAGCCTTGATCGACTTACTTATCCTGCCCCGGGGAAACTCAAGGGTATGAGGGCCCGCCTGACATTGGGGTATGAGTATGGGGAGGGAGTAGCTCATGTGCCCTGCATCTGACAGCGAGATTCTTTGTGAGGGTGGCACCTGTTTGCGGGCCGAGGCGGAGGCTCACTGTACCCTAATACATGGCTCCTATCTGTGATGAAGCGTCAACGTGGAGTGGAGGAAGACTGACTTCAGTGCTGCAGGACTACCGATCACTGTGGCGTGGCGGTGCCACAGCCACACAGGTTTTTTTGGTGGTGTTTTTGGGGTTTGGGATGAAGCTGAATACCGGACTAGTTGGGGTGGTTACAGGTATGCAAGCAGGGGTGGGATGTCAAGGAGTCACAGCTCGACTGGGGAAATTTTCTATGAGGTATCATTGTAAGATTTGTGTGTTTCATGTCTGGATTCCGTTTATCCTAATTCTTGGCAGGTGCCTTGGTATATGTATGAACTACATGCTTAATGACGGATGATGTAAAAATTTTCTCCTGGAATGTACGTGGGTTGGGTCATCAGATAAAGAGGGCTGCTGTGTTTAAATTTCTTAGACTGTCCAAGCCACACATCATCCTCCTGCAGGAGACCCATCTTGATGGTAGTAGGGTCTTAGCTTTACGCAAACCATGGATTCAAAGAGCATTGCACTCAACGTACTCCACGTTCGCCAGGGGCGTCTCGATCTTGATTAATAGGAATGTTCCTTATAAAATTCATCAGGTTATCTCTGACCCAGGAGGCAGATTTGTGGCTGTGGTTCTAGATGTCTTTTACAAACGCATGGTGTTGATTAATGTGTATGTTCCACCACCTTTTCAGGTCAAGGTGTTGTACGATCTCTTGGCCAGGCTTGCACCATATGCTCACCTCCCTGTGCTATGGTTGGGGGATTTCAATGCCGTTCTTGATGCGGCCTTGGATACCACCAACCCGCACAGGGGGGTATCGGCTGATTTGCTCGGCTGGTGCTCGGTGGCAGAACTTGTGGAATTATGGAGGTGGAAACATCCACTGGAGAAAGGGTATTCGCATGTGTCGTCGACTCACAAGTCTGCGGCGAGAATTGATTTAGCATTTGGGAACCAGTTAATGCTGCAATATGTAACTGGGGTGACTTATCAAGCAGGGGGATTGACGGACCATAACCCTCTTGAGGTTACCTTGACACTTCCATCGGGGGGGAGGAGGGGGGGCTGGAGACTTTCCCCAGGTTGGGTTCAGAATGACTTGGTCCGGGACCAGGTGACAGGAGAGATGCAAGTATACCGGTCTGTAAACGCTGACACGGCTGACCCTAGGGTGGTGTGGGATGCGTTTAAAGTGGTGACGCGAGGGCACTTTATTTCGGCCATAAAAATGGCCAGGGTGGCTGATGGGAAAGAGGTGGACGACTTACTGCAACATGTCAGTCAGGAAGCCAGGGCGCACGCGGACTCTCCATCGGGTGCAACATATGAGGCCCTGCTAGAGGCGAGGCGCACGCTCTCGCTGCATTTTACGAACCAATCCCGCGCGGACACAATTAAACAAGCCCAGACGGTCTTTGCAGAGGGTGACAAAAATGGGAAACTCTTGGCAATGCTGGTGGCCGATCATGGCTCTCTCACCTGTGTTCCGGTTCTTCGGGAGCAGGGTGGGGGTCTGATTAGGGATCCGGGGGCTATAATGCAGGAGTTTGTCAAATTTTATTCTGCATTGTACTCCCCCATACCTCCATATGACCAGTTAGCATTGAATTCACTACTGGGTGGCTTACCTATTCCTAGACTTTCTGATGTGGACCGGGACCTGCTGGAAGCCAAGATAACACTTGCGGAGGTGCAGACAGCGATTTTCGCATTCCCCCCGGGTAAAGCCCCTGGCCCGGACGGGTTCCCAGCAGACTTCTACAAGGCTAATGTGGACCTGGTGGCCCCCCGTCTTCATGCCCTTCTGGGACACTGTCTCGAGCAGGGCTCCCTCCCGAATTCAATGATGGAAGCATACATGGTCCTCTTATTGAAGCCGGGAAAGGACCCCATGGAATGTGCGTCCTACCGACCAATTGCCTTGCTTAATATGGACTTAAAAATTCTCACTAAGATACTGGCCAGACGTTTAGCTGAGGTGCTTCCCTCGATAGTTAATATTGACCAAACTGGCTTTATGCCGGGTAAGTCAACAGACACGAATTTACGACGACTTTTCACTCATCTACAGATTAAACAGGATGGGGACGCGTCCAGGGTGGTGGTCTCCATAGACTTTGAAAAGGCCTTCGACTCTGTGGATTGGATGTACATGAACACAGTGTTGGAGGTCATGGGGTTCGGTCACAGTTTCGAAGATGGATTGCGATGTTATATACCCAGCCGAGGGCGGCGATTAAACTGGGTTCAGCCACGTCCGATTTCTTTGGGGTGGGCAGGGGGACGAGACAGGGTTGTCCTCTCTCGCCCTTCCTGTTCTGCTTGGCTCTGGAGCCGCTTGCTGTAGCGTTGCGGTCCTCGGGTGACATTGGCCATATTAGAGTGGGAACAATTGACGAGACTCTTGCATTGTACGCGGACGACATGTTATTATTCTTAAATGACCCTGGGGAATCCTTGACAGTGGCCTTGGGGATTATAGATCATTTTGCTCAGTTTTCCGGGCTAAGGGTAAACTGGGGGAAGTCCTCTATTTTGCCCATTGATGCAGCGGCAAAGAATGGTGCGGACCCCGGGATGGCTTTACAGTGGGTTGAGTCCCTCAAATACTTGGGGGTACAGGTTACGGCGAAGGTGGAAGACTATGTGGCCCTTAATCTGCTACCTCTGCTACAGCTCCTTAAGAGGAAAACACAGGCATGGATTAAACTCCCGTTGTCTTTGATGGGAAGGATTCGTTTGCTGAAGATGAAATTTCTCCCAATAGTGTTATATTTTCTTAGGCACGCCCCGGTTTGGGTACCAAGGTCCTATTTCCGTAAACTGGACAGCATAATTTCATCGTTTCTTTGAGCTCCAGGGACGCCCAGAGTGGGGATTAAAGTACTGCAGGAACCCAGGGAAAGGGGTGGCCTAGCTCTACCCGATTGGTATAAATACTATCTCGCCGGACAGCTGGTGTTTGCACGCCGGTGGTTGACGGTTGATGATGGGGATTCGGCTACAGTGTTGGAGGCGGCTCACCTGGGGGCGTATGACAGTTTGCGATTCGCCCTGTTTAGAGGTACCAAATCGGAGCTACCATTGACGCTGTCCATGAAGGCTACTATAAGGGCGTGGGGGGTAGCGGTCAAATTAACATGTCCCAGTTTTAGAGGGGTGTCCCCTTCCACGCCTTTGTGGATGAACCCGACTTTGCCGCACTTCTACAATCTCCTGGATCCCATGGTGTGGGTGGTGAAGGGTATCAAGACCGTAGGGGATATCACTAGATTCGGGGAATTGCAGACCTTTCCTCAATTGCAAACCAGACATGACTTGCCAAATGGTTATTTATTCCGGTTTCTACAAATTAGGCATGCCTTTCAGACACAGTTCCGAGAACTGAGGGTGGAGTCTATGCCTTCGGCCTTGGAGAGATTGTTGTTGGGGGAGGACCTGGTCAAACCCCTTTCGGTGGCCTACAAGGAAATGTTCCAAATCACACCTCAGGCTATAGCAAAGTGTAGAGAGAGATGGGCAACGGAGGTCCCTGATGCCCGGGGGGAGGACTGGGATGCTGTCATGAACCAGATGTGACCAGAACTGTGTGACTGCGACAAGTGAACCGGACACAAATAAGTGAAGGTAAATTTATTAAGCAAAACGCATATAAATGTGAACACACCACCAATACGAACCAAGTGAACAACCAAACAACCAAACAGTAAATAAACCAGTATATGTAACAAAAGGGAGTACCGGAATCGTAGTCAAGCCAGGCCTGGGTCATAAATAGGAGGTCAGCAGATGGGGGGACAAGGAGAAGGGAACAGGTACAGGAGGCAGGATGCAGGGATCAGGGATGCAGGGATCAGGTAACAGGGATCAGGTAACAGGGATCAGGTAACAGGGATCAGGTATCAGGGATCAAACAGGCTGCAGGTCAGGGCTCAAGGACAATACCAAGGCGAAGTGTATATGAACTTGCCGGGTATTTATAATGGCTGCTGTCAGTCATGTGATGCCTGACTGCAGAGGGCAATACCTGCTCCATACTGCCAGGATCCCTCCGCTGGTGGACACCAGTACTGCGGACCAAAGATGACATAATTCCAGCAGGAGACACCTGCTGGTGGATCGCAGTACTGCATGCCAAATGATTGATATTACCAGCGGAGGGAACCTTTCCTGACAGTACCCCCCCTCAAAGGAGCGACCTCCGGACGCTCCAACTAGCAGTTGCTGGGGAAAGTCCACTGCGTCAAGCTGGGCTATGGGCAAAGTCACATTAGGTTGGGTAACAGACACTTCAAGCAGGGCAGCAGACAGAACCACATCGGGCCGGGAAGCTGGCACGTCAGGCTGGAAGGCGGGCAGCGGCACGTCAGGCTGGAAGGCGGGCAGCGGCACGTCAGGCTGGAAGGCGGGCAGCGGCACGTCAGGCTGGAAGGCGGGCAGCGGCACGTCAGGCTGGAAGGCAGGCACATCAGGCTGGACAGCAGGCACATCAGACTGGAAGGCATCGGACTGCAAGGCCGGGACATCAGACTGGAAGGCGTCGGACTGCAAGGCCGGGACATCAGGCTGGAAGGCGTCTGGCTGGAAGGCCGGGACATCAGGCTGGAAGGCGTCTGGCTGGAAGGCCGGGACATCAGGCTGGAAGGCGTCTGGCTGGAAGGCCGGGACATCAGGCTGGAAGGCGTCTGGCTGGAAGGCCGGGACATCAGGCTGGAAGGCGTCTGGCTGGAAGGCCGGGACATCAGGCTGGAAGGCGTCTGGCTGGAAGGCCGGGACATCAGGCTGGAAGGCGTCTGGCTGGAAGGCCGGGACATCAGGCTGGAAGGCGTCTGGCTGGAAGGCCGGGACATCAGGCTGGAAGGCGTCTGGCTGAAAGGCCGGGACATCAGGCTGGAAGGCGTCTGGCTGGAAGGCCGGGACATCAGGCTGGAAGGCGTCTGGCTGGAAGGCCGGGACATCAGGCTGGAAGTATGGGTTGTACAAACTGAAGTTTTAAGCCTCCCTGTCTAACAAAAGACTGAGCAGATACAATGCACTCAGCAATCACCTGTGGGGAACAGGCTGAGTAGTGTTCACGAAAATCAGAAGGATCATCTTCAAAAAGCCATACTAAAGATACAACCTGATTCATATCAAAAGGAGGAGTGAAATCATCACGGCCATCTGGGATACAGGGCAGGGCTAGCTCAGTACAGATCTTTATCAAAGGCTGCACCTCCCCAAACAATATATAACCCTGATCAACCAGGGAGTGAGCCAAACGCATAGCTGCAAACAACTGGTCACTAGACCATCCTTTCAAAGCCTGGCGGCAATAATCACCACTCTCAGATGCCAGCAGAGAAAGATAAATGATCTCATCAGCATTCATGTTTGCAACCAAACTGAAGCGAATGGTTCCCCTGTGCAGCCACTTCTGGTCAGGAATGGCCTTGGTATTCTGTCATGAACCAGATGTGACCAGAACTGTGTGACTGCGACAAGTGAACCGGACACAAATAAGTGAAGGTAAATTTATTAAGCAAAACGCATATAAATGTGAACACACCACCAATACGAACCAAGTGAACAACCAAACAGTAAATAAACCAGTATATGTAACAAAAGGGAGTACCGGAATCGTAGTCAAGCCAGGCCGGGGTCATAAATAGGAGGTCAGCAGATGGGGGGACAAGGAGAGGGGAACAGGTACAGGAGACAGGATGCAGGGATCAGGGATGCAGGGATCAGGGATGCAGGGATCAGGTAACAGGGATCAAACAGGCTGCAGGTCAGGGCTCAAGGACAATACCAAGGCGAAGTGTATATGAACTTGCCGGGTATTTATAATGGCTGCTGTCAGTCATGTGACGCCTGACTGCAGAGGGCAATACCTGCTCCATACTGCCAGGATCCCTCCGCTGGTGGGCACCATTACTGTGGACCAAAGATGACATAATTCCAGCAGGAGACACCTGCTGGTGGATCGCAGTACTGCATGCCAAATGATTGATATTACCAGCGGAGGGAACCTTTCCTGACAGATGCTCTGTGGATCAAGCCGTTCCAACATCTGGTGTCCGCTAGGGACAGATTGATCCAGTTAAAATTTTTTCACAGGAGCTATTATACTCCGGCCCGGTTGGGCAAGATTTTCCCTGGCATCTCCTCGGAATGCTGGAGGTGCTCTCATTCCCCAGTGGATGCCAATCATATTTTTTGGGACTGCGCACTTGTGCAGGATTTTTGGGAAGACATAACTCTGTGCATCTTTGAACTGATTCAAGTACCTATTCCAAAAACTATTAGAGTATGCCTGTTTGGCCTGGTTGACGAGGTGGTGCCTTCACGGGCACTGCGAACAATGCTGAGTATCCTGTTGTTTTACGGTAGAAAATCCATTCTTCTGCATTGGAAAAAAACAAGGGCCCCGACGGTTTCCTTTTGGAAAAACCTGGTAAACATGATGCTGCCATATTACAAACGCACATATGAGGCCAGAGGATGTATGAAAAAATTTGATAAGGTCTGGCACTCCTGGCTTAATTCCAGCACCACTGTAGGATAAATCGGTTGGGAATGTGGTCGGGTTGAGAATAAAGGAGGTACTTGCTGATGTGAACCATTGCTGATACATGACAGTATGGGGAAGAGTCCTGTGGGTACCCTGTTAATACTATTCTATAGTAGGATTCAGACACTGAATGTATAAGGGAAAGAAGATGTGTTTGGTTCAAGGGTTCCGGTCGGGCTGTGACTTTGGGTTGGGGGGGGGGAGGGGGGTGGGGGGTTTCGGTTGGATTAGCTAGTTGTTTATGTTAGTTAGCACTGGCCTATGGCCTGTGGATGCGTCCATATGATGCGTCCAATGTTGTTTGTATGTTCTACATAAAATCAATAAACAGAATTAAAAAAAAAGAAAAAGCACAATCCTCCTGTCTGTATTTTGCAGGAGACTCACCTGGTGTGTAGTAAGATACTAAGTCTTAAAAAGCCATGGGTGGGGTATTATTATCATGCCACCTACTCTGGGTATGCCCGAGGGGTCAGTATATTGGTCCACAAGTCCCTAACATATGAACTGTTAGATGTCAAAATTGCCCCGGAGGGCAGATGTGTGTTGTTACATGTGGTTATTGATACCCTTGAAATGCTGATTGTCGTAGTGTATATACCACCACCTGCTACAGTCTCTCCTGCATTGTTTTAGCTTTGGTCCTAAAGTCATCTCCTGGGTGCAGGCCCTATACAGATTGTGTACTGGGTCGACTATTTCCCCACCCTACCTCCATAGGGGAACCAGACAGGGTTGCCCTCTGTCACCAGCCCTCTTTGTGTTGGTCATCGAGCCAATGGCAATTCTTTTGCGATCCTCGTCAGAAGTCTGTGGTATAATTGTAGGGCCCATACAGGAGATCTCCCTCTACGCCGACGATACTCTGCTGTATCTGAGGAACGAAACTGACCTATTGGGGGCGGACCTGTCGATTACTGATACCTTTTTTCAGTACTCTGGTATCTGTATCAACTGGGGAAAATCTGCGTTATTCTCACTCTACTCTACAGATGCCTCATTGCCAACTAACACCCCACTACAGAGAGTCTCACAGTTTAGATAATTGGTAGTAGTAATCCACAGGGAACTTTTGCAATTTATTCCTGTTAATCTAATCCCGGTGACCTCCCCCGGGGGATGCGCTGTTTGGAAAACATTACCCCTTACCCCAATTGGATGGGTCAACCTTATAAAAATGTCAGTCTGGCCTAAATTTCTTTTTCTTTTTAGGCAGACTCCAGTACATATACTGAACACGTTTTTCATCAGGTTGAATAGTAGAATTACCTCGTTCATCTGGATTGGTAGCAGCCCTAGAATAGGGCTCTATAACTACCTACCTCCCTAGGAGGCCTTGCTTTGCCTTGCTTTATCAAATACTATTTGGCTGCGGTCCTGGTCATGGTCAGGTGGTGGCTTTCGGAGGACCTGGCCAACCCCACTTCCACATTGGATGCGGCATTGCTGGGATCTTACTCCAAGCTGCAAAACTTGATTCACCGAGGACCCTGGTCCAATCCTAACATTACCTCCTTGATGCACAATACTCTTAAGGTATGGGATGTTGTCCGGGCCAAGGTGGGAAAGTCTAATACTTGGTCCCCACATACCCCACTGTGGGGTAATCCATGGCTGCCTCATTTTCAGTCTATCACTGATCCCATGCTTTGGGCTCAATTTGAAATTAAGACTTTAGGAGACATAGTGTCTTCTGAAAGACTACTCAGCTTTGATGATCTCAAACGTGAACGGGGTCTACCCAAACGCATGTTATTCAGATATTTCCAGCTGTACCACGTGTTTCAGGCTCAATTCTCACATCCTATAACGTTGGAGGGTCATGATGTCGAGAGCCTGCTGAGAGTGTCAGAGGAGACTAAACCCTTCTTAAATCCGCTCTTTACTCTATATTGGTGGGGCTTCATACCTCTAAGGTCTCTCAGTTATTCTCGGCATGGCAGGTGGATATTCCTATGCTGGCCAATGATGACTGGGAAGAGGGAATCAAACAGTATATTCCCCTGATGATCTCAGCAAGAGACAGATTTTTTTAACTCAAGTTGTTACATCGTGTATACTACTCTTCAGAGAGGTTGGCTAGAATCTACCCTGATAGATGATCAATATGCCCTAGATGTGACTTGAAGGCGGGTTCCGTCTTACATGTTGTGTGGTCCTGTCCGCCACTGCAGATCTTTTGGAATGGAAAGGTTAAAGGGTTACTAAACCCTCTTTTTTTTTTTTTTTTTAATAACAAACATATTATACTTACCTCTTCTGTGCAGTTGGCTTTGCACAGAGGGTCCCCGAGCCTCCTTTTCTGGGGTCCCTCACCAGCGCTAGTGACTCCTCCTCTACTCAAGTGTCCCGTCACAGAAGCTGCTGCATCTAGTGACACATTCAGCAGGACTTGGCCCTGCCTCCCAGTGCATCATTGGATTTGATTGACAGCAGCAGCAGCAGGAGTCAATGGCTGCGCTGCTATCAATCTATCCAATCAGGACACGAGAGCTGGTGTGCTCATTCCCGACGCAGGAATTTTGGGGCTCAGGTAAGTAAAAGGGGGGCTGCTGCATGACAGGAAGTTTTTCATCTTAATGCATAGAATGCATTAAGGTAAAAACCTCAGGGGACATAAACTCAATAGGTAAACTACGAGTCCCTTGTGATCCATTACCTCTATTACTTGGTATTTGTGATACGTAGAAGCCCCTCAATCTAAAAAATTGTTTGTATTTTATGCAGCCTTTTACGTTAGGAAAGCAATTCTTCTCCAATGGAATAAGCCTCTTCCCCCAACAGTCCATCAATGGAAAACCCTTGTGAACGCAGCCCTGCCCTTATACAAGCTTACATATATGGGACGTAACTAACCGAAAAAACTTGAGAAGCTTTGGGCGGCATGGGTCCATGAGCGGCAGCTGACTCTGGAGTAGGGTTCGGAATCATATACCATGGTTGTTTTGTAACACATGAGCATATTGCACATAAACCCAGCATAAACCCAGCAGGACTTACTTTCCAGCAGTTTCTGATATTTTATGTCCCTTTTGCTGTGACATGTTAGGCATCTATTTACTTGACGTAACATCATCTTTCATAGTATACAAAAAAGTTGGGCTAATTTTAGTGTTTTTTTTATTTTGTAATATTCATGAAACCGTTTTTTCCCCCCAAAAAACGCGTTTGAAAAATTGCTGCGCAAATACTGTGTAACATAAAAAGTTTCAATGACCACCATTTTATTTTATTTATTTTATTTACACACCTAGGGTGTCTGCTAAAAATATATATAAAATGTTTGGGGGTTCTGAGTAGTTTCTAACAAAAAAAAAATGATGATTTTTACATGTAGGAGAGAAGTGTCAGAATTGGCCTGGGTGGCAAGTGGTTAATTACCTTAAGTGATATACAAATAATTATTATATATTGTTTTTAAGGTAATTTACTATATTTTCAAAAACTGTACTCAAGCAGGTGGCTTAATGGACAAATTACTGAAGTTTGAAGTTGTAACTTCAAACCAGTATTTTCACAGTAAATAAATAATAAATTATTCTGTTATAATGTATAGCATAATAATATATGATTTAGCTTGATTAAAACAGTACCTTCAGCAGTAGATGATTCTCATTCTCCCTCTTAACTGTGTGAGAAAAACATAGGATTATGAGTAAATCTTATACCCATAAACCCATGCTTTTTCCTGCTAGTTAAGAGGGCTGGGCTGGAAGGGAGCGTGTGTCTCCCTTCTATGACACTGCAGTGAGAGGACAGTCTCCAGTGCAGCATTTTTATTGGACATCTTGTTCCAATATTGCTTTGCCATCGGTCCAAGGCTCCAAGCTGTCCATTGAGCTCAGTGCTTCTGACCAGTGAGAGGCATTGTGAGCTCAACCTCTCAGTCTGCTGCAAACAGATTTTGCCAGCTTGTATTTAAACTGGCCGCTATGTATATATCTTCTGACAGGCTGCACAAGAAGCCCTGTATCTCCGGATCTATAGGTGGCAGGAGCCAGTGGCGACCAGTGCTGAGGTTAGGACTTCAGCTACCTACCTACCAAATTTGGGGTCTCTGTTACCCCGGGTTGGTATTTTTTTTTTTTTATTATGTTCATGGCAGGTGAGACTCTGCCTCATCTGCCTCCCCTGACTGCACATCCCTGGTATGCAAATATCAAAATACCTTGATGGGTGGATGTCAGTCTAAAGGGAAGTCTCCCTGATCGAAAGAATTGAAGTCCAGTGAATGAAATGGAGGGATCAGGGACAGTAAGGCTGGGAAGGAAACACTAGATAATGCTGGACATCCCCCAGGCAGACTCTTACTTACTGCAGCTTTTAATACATAATGACAAAAGCTTACCATGTGCAATGAAATCAGAGTAAGCTATTTTAGTACAGGAGAGGAGCCTGTACAACTGTGAAAGACTGTAGGTAAAGTTGGAGTTCAGCTTTAACAAGCTCCTGCAAAGAACAATGATGATATGTGAAATGCATTATCTGATAACACATTATTCTAATTTTACATTTAATCAGCGTAAAAGCAGTTAAAGCAAAGAAAGTTGATTTGCGGTGTACTATAGTTAGCACTTTGCTAATTGTCTTATATCAATCTGTCAGTGAAAGCTTCTGAAAAAGTAAAATTTTATGTTTGTGTAAATATTTTTTTTCCCCTGTATTTATCCTTGACAAAGAAAAGGAATAAAGATGTAATATATTGCAGCTTACCAGTACTTGTGTTGGCTCCATTTGTGTTTTCTTTTATCTCAGGCATTTTTCTTTTACTTTACCGATCCTGCCAGTAACACAGTTCCTTTCATAAGGTGACAATAATGCTCCCTGTTCTGAATCAATGGAGGAGCAGTGTTGTCAACCTTGGAAACAGGTGTTAGAACTATAGAACACCTCTATCTCGCCTCATCTTCACAAAATGGGGGGAGAGATTGTAGTTCTCAAAAATGAGCTGCTCATGGCTGAAAACTGATGGGCTAATAAGTGCAGCAGAGGCAGAAGGCACAAGCACGAGATGTCACAAGCTCATTGGATTTCTAGCAGATGCTTTTAATCCGTCCCCTTTTTTTATTTATTTTTTATGATTTGTACAAGCTTTAGTTAAAGTGTACAAAATGTACATTTCATTCACAGCAATGTTGAGTGGCGCACTGCTCTCTGCCTGTGAGATTCAGGCCAGTGTGCTACGATAAAAGGCCTAGCGCTGCATTGCAGTGTGAATGGGTCACAGATGTTTTACCATGCGGTAAATGTCTGTCACTGCATATAGTGTGAATTGGTTCTTAGTCAAAAAGTTCACTCCATTTACTTTATATTTAGGCTGGCCAGTTCAGATCAAAATTTAGTCTGGTTTATCAGGGAATGGACAAATTTCGATCTGCGTTGGATCAAATACTGTTGAAGTTGCATGTTGGAAAACTTTTGTTGATCAGTGGCTGCAGATGCTGATCAGTGTTATCTGACAACAGTGAGTTCCATTGTGAGAATACAATGTCCTGGTGTGTGTGGGGTGGGGACATCCTCCTAGCTTGCGTTTATGGAGGAACCTGCCCACTGGCTGAATGAAAAAACGACTCATCTATGGCTGGCTTTAGCCTTGTATGGTACACTGTAACCACATTAGATTGTAAGCTCATCTGGTGTCAGCCTTTATGTGCATAGTTCTGTACTCTGCAAAGCTTGGCAACACACACATGCACAAACTCTCTTTCTCATATATTGAACTCCCTTACAGCCTTTGCATTGGGATGCACTGGGCAAAGTTTTTCCAATGCAGTTCCAACACATAGACAAGGCAATGGAGTACTTTTTTTCAGTGTAGTGAGCTATGTTGTTAACCACTGTATCCCAACACCATAGTGTGAATAGAACTTAATGAAAGTCATTACTTTTCAATACGTTTATTAAAAAAGAAAAGAAAATAGTGTAATGCGTCAGGGTTGGAACTTTGGCATTCTGTCCTCACTGCACTTATTAGCAGTTGTGTGTTCAGCTCAGCTGCTGGTGTGAATAAGCCCTAAAGATTCATTGAGAACATTCACTGCCATTATATAACCAGGTGCAGATGAAATAAGTGAGGTAATCTTCATACTATTTTTTGTGAACATTCTCAAATCCTTTAGTAAATCAGCCGTATTGTGTCAGTTTTTTGTTGTTTCGGTATTCAGGAGTAATGGCAGAAATTATAATCATCCTTTTTTTATCCATTATTTATAGAAAGTTTTCACATTTACTATAAACAGAAAAACATAGAAATACACAAAATACAAAGAACTAACTAGGGATGGGCCGAACACCCCCCAGTTCAAAACAGGAAAAAAATTTGTGGGAACACCTCTAAATTCTATGGGACACGAACATGAAAAATTGAAAGTGCTAATTTTAGAGGCTTATATGCAAGTTATTGACATATAAAGTGTTTGGGGACCCGGGTACTGCAACATGGGACATGTATCAATGAAAAAAAAAAGTTAAAAAAATTGCCTTTTTTTCAGGAGCAGAAAAAAGGAAAAGATCCCCTATGTGGTGGACTTTTAAGGCACAATATTGTTTCAAAGGATTTTAGTAAAGTATATTAATGGTTTCAAGAGTATTTATTTAGAATATATATATATATATATAAAATGGAATGTTTAAACACGTCTAGAACGTATACACCGTCATATATATAAATGTACAATACATTTTGTAATTTCTCGCATCCAACGCGTTTCAGAGTACTAAGTTGCCTCCTTATTCAGGGGTATATGCAAGAAGAAACCATATTTCTAGAATAGAATAATGAATGAATAAACATATAATAATGACACTAGTATTCAGTGACATACAGCATTATTAGAGTACAGTTTCAAAAAAGAGGAGCACTTACAAATATTATATCAGTGTAGTCAACATTCCAATAGTTGTGTCTTTAAAAACATGCGAGGGTACAGATGCCTTCAAGTTCACACCCTGAAGACCCCCAGTGGCATGAATGTGTGCAGATGTTAACAAATGTCGCACCCAGGAGGAAGCACACCGCTGGCCCAAAAAACCCCCTCCTCCACAAGGGATAACCTAATTAAAGGGCAAGGACAAGCTGAGGATACACTGGGGTCGGGAAAAGAGAAGCCCTGTAAAATGTAGACAGAAAATCTATAAAAGTAAAACATCTATAATGTTCATTATATGTGTAGTCATAATTAAAATATATTTTAGTACCTGTTAAAGATGAAGTTGTTCCTGCACAGAGAGGATAAAATAACATAGGGCCAAGGCTCTGAAAAGTAGTAGTTACATAGCGATAATCAATATGGATGCTTCTCTATAGCCTATGTACTATAAATATCATTGTCATGGGGTAGGAGGCTTAACTATACTATATATGTTAAATTTGAATAAGCCTCAGACACTAAGTGAGTAATACTCCAATTAAAAAAACAGTAAGCCTTGTTTATATATTATGTTATATAGAAAAGAAGTTACCGGTAATGCATATAAAGTGTCATATTCAAGGTTTAAATACAAAAAAAGGAGAAAAGATTGCTCCTATACCCAGGAGTGTAATTGCTAGTGCTGAGCCACACTTTTGAGATGTACATAGTAATCTTCATTGACAGAAGAAGCCTAAGCTGTTAGAGAGGTTGAACGGAGAGTAAAGTTTTTAACTTTGCAACAGATGTTTGTTGTGACCGCTCATCTCCACATCCAGCAATACAATGAAGGGGATGTGAGAACGAGCCACCACAGGTGAGTATATATCACACTCCCTCCCCAATCAGCTGTTATGAGCACAGCTGATCGTGAGGAGATGGGAAGGAGACAGGGCTGCAACACCCGGCCCCTTGATCGGTGCGTGCGCCGCCAAGCCTCAGCGCTCTGACTGAGAGGCTGCAAGTCGGAGGTCAGCCAAGCGCATAGGTATTGAATCAGTGGTACAGATTATTATATCATCCAACAGTATTTAGAAAAAGGGGATGTATATCCAATCTGCTGACTTTACTGTTGTGGATGGCACTTTGGAATTGCAAGCTTGGGTTCATTCTTGATACTTTATATATGTCTACTCATTGATGTATTATTGCAATTTATGATTGTTGGATATCTGTAAGCTATATGCACTGTTTACTTTTTTATTTTTATTGTGTATTTTAATAAAGTTGGCAGTTAATATGCCTTTTAATTAATTATCTGATTGATATATACTCCTTATTCTGCCATATAAAAAGTCTAAAGGGCATCTCCCAAATGCAATTGTTGCATATTTTCTATAATGTATATAATATTAAGTTTGTCTGAGCAGGCCAGTATCCATAAGATTGTTTTAGCCATAAAGATGTTATTACTTTTCCAATCCTCTAGAGGAAAAGCCCTCGAGAAATGGCTTAAAACAGATGGCTTTGTTTAAGCCAGGCGGTTGTGCTGCCTTTAACTTATGGTTCCAGTGTGCTTCGAGCTGGAGGAGGGACGTGTTCCAGTTCCCTCCCCTAGGATTGGGGTGGATACGATTCAAAATGAGGAATCTAATTTTTGGGAATCTACCATTGTGTACAATCCTTGTGTGTCGACCCAGCGGGAGATCTGGATCGCATGCCTGCATGCTTCTGACATGCCTGTAGGCTCTTCTCTAGAACTCCAGCTTGGTCTTGCCGATGTAAAAGCATGTGCAGTCACATAACAGCATGTAAACCACTCCAAATGTTTTACAATTAGCGAAGTGCTTAACCTGAAAAATCTGACCATTCAGTAAAATTGGATTTGTTTTGGTGAGCATGAACCTACAGCAGTGGCATGTAGGTCCCTTTGTATTTACAATGATCTTTTTTATTTTCCCTTTTGAATTCACTACTGACAATTTGGTCCCTCAGAGGTTGCTCTTCTAAAGGTGAACAAGGGTTTCTCCGTCACAAATTCTCCCAAAGAGGGATCCAACGCTAGCATGTGCCAGTATTTCTCTACAATATTTGTCACTTGCTGTTGTGAGTTTATATAGTTGCAAAAAAAGTATGTGAACCCTTTTGGAATGATATGGATTTCTGCACAAATTGGTCATAAAATGTGATCTGATCTTCATCTCACAACAATAGACAATCACAGTCTGCTTAAACTAATAACACACACATAATTAAATGTTACCATGTTTTTATTGAACACACCATGTAAACATTCACAGTGCAGGTGGGAAAAGTATGTGAACCCCTAGACTAATGAGATCTCCAAGAGCTAAGTGGAGTGAGGTGTCAGCCAACTGGAGTCCAATCAATGAGATGAGATTGGAGGTGTTGGTTACAGCTGCCCTGCCCTATAAAAAACACACACCAGTTCTGGGTTTGCTTTTCACAAGAAGCATTGTCTGATTTGAATGATGCCTCGCACAAATGAGCTCTCAGAAGACCTACAATTAAGAATTGTTGACTTGCATAAAGCTGGAAAGGGTTATAAAAGTATCTCTAAAAGCCTTGCTGTTCATCAGTCCACGGTAAGACAAGTTGTCTATAAATGGAGAAAGTTCAGCACTGCTGCTACTCTCCCTAGGAATGGGCATCCTGTAAAGATGACTGCAAGATCACAGCGCAGACTGCTCAATGAGGTGAAGAAGAATCCTAGAGTGTCAGCTAAAGACTTACAAAAGTCTCTGGCATATGCTAATATCCCTGTTAGCGTATCTATGATACATAAAACACTAAACAAGAATGGATTTCATGGGAGGATACCACAGAGGAATCCACTGCTGTCCAAAAAAAACATTGCTGCATGTTTACAGTTTGCACAAGAGCACCTGGATGTTCCACAGCAGTACTGGCAAAATATTCTGTGGACAGATGAAACCAAAGTTGAGTTGTTTGGAAGAAACACACAACACTATGTGTGGAAAAAAAGAGGCACAGCACACCAACATCAAAACCTCATCCCAACTGTGAAGTATGGTGGTGGGTGCATCATGGTTTCGGGCTGCTTTGCTGAGTCAGGGCCTGGACGGATTGCTATCATCGAAGGAAAAATGAATTCACAAGTTTATCAAGACATCTTAAGGCCTTCTGTCCACCAGCGGAATCTCAACAGAAGATGGGTATTGCAACAGGACAACGACCCAAAGCATAGAAGTAAATCAACAACAGAATGGCTTAAACAGAAGAAAATACGCCTTCTGGAGTGGCCCAGTCAGAGTCCTGACCTCAACCCGATTGAGATGCTGTGGCATGACCTCAAGAAAGCGATTCACACCACACGTCCCAAGAATATTGCTGAACTGAAACAGTTCTGTAAAGAGGAATGGTCAAGAATTACTCCTGACTGTTGAGCATGTCTGATCTGCAACTACAGGAAACATTTGGTTGAAGTTATTGCTGCCAAAGGAGGTTCAATCAGTTATTAATTCTAAGGGTTCACCTACTTTTTCCACCTGCATTGTGAATGTTTACATGGTATGTTCAAAAAAACATGGTAACATTTACCGTATATACTCGAGTATAGGCCGACCCGAATATAAGCCGAGGCCCCCAATTTACCCCCAAAAAAACTGGCAAACTTATTGACTCGTGTATAAGCCGAGGGTGAGACATGCCTGTCCATCCCTGTGTGTGTGTCCGTCCATCCCTGTGTGTCCGTCCATCCCTGTGTGTCCGTCCATCCCTGTGTGTCCGTCCATCCCTGTGTGTCCGTCCATCCATCCCTGTGTGTGTGTGTGTCCATCCATCCATCCATCCCTGTGTGTGTGTGTCTCCATCCATCCATCCATCCATCCCTGTGTGTGTGTGTCTCCATCCATCCATCCATCCATCCCTGTGTGTGTGTGTCTCCATCCATCCATCCATCCATCCCTGTGTGTGTGTGTCTCCATCCATCCATCCATCCCTGTGTGTGTCTCCATCCATGTGTGTGTGTGTGTGTGTGTGTGTGTGTGTGTGTGTGTGTGTGTGTGTGTGTGTGTGTGTGTCCAGCCTACCTTTGTCCCGAGCCTCCGTCCCGTGCCTTGCCTCCTTGCCTCCGTCCCGTGCCGTGCCTTGCCTCCTTGCATCCGTCCCGTGTCATGCCTTGCCTTGCCCCCGTCCCGTCCCGTCCCGTGCCGTGCCGTCCCGTGCCCTCTTCGTCGGCGGCCATTGTAAAGTTCAAAAGCTGCGCCGCCGCCTTCGCCTGTGATAGGCGGAACACTGAATTTCCCAGCAGCCTGTGTTCCGCCTATCACAGACGTCGTATCATCCTCGTCCGTAGTACGAGGATGATACGATGTCCGTGATAGGCGGAACACAGGCTGCTGGGAAATTCAGTGTTCCGCCTATCACAGGCGAAGGCGGAGCCGGAGGCGCGGCTTTTGAATAGAATGGCCGCTGTCTGTCTGCTCGACACGCTGATCGAGCGGGCAGACAGCGATGACTCGAGTATAAGCCGAGGGGGGCACTTTCAGCCTCAAAAAAGAGGCTGAAAATCTCGGCTTATACTCGAGTATATACGGTAATTCTTTGTATGTTATTAGTTTAAGCAGACTGTGATTGTCTATTGTTGTGACTTAGATGAAGATCAGATCACATGTTATGACCAGTTTGTGCAGAAATCCATATCATTCCAAAAGGGTTCACATGCTTTTTTTGCAACTGTATATCTGTTAATTATTCTCAGGGGATTAACCTCATCTTTGTTTTTTGTTTTTTGAGTATAAGAGTTTTTCTCTTGATTGCAGGCATGCCTGCTGATAGGGTCTCTTAAGAGAGGCATGCGAGTAACCTCTTAAGAGTAGTCGATTGCGTAACTTGTCCGCCTCCATCTTAAAGATAGCATCATCGACACAGTTTTGCCTTACCCTGAAAAATTGGCTGTATGGTATTGAATCTAAGAGTGGTTTGGGATGAAAACTTGTAGCGTGCAAGATTGCGTTTCCAGATGTGGGTTTCCTATAAAGTTTTTTTTCAGGAGCAGTGATTTTATTAATGCTTAAAGTGAAACAATAAAAATGAAATGTTCCTTTAAATATCGTGCCTGGGGGTCCCCTTAGTCTGCCTTTAAAGTAGCACATCTTTGCCATGCTCCCAGGTCCCTACACCCCCCATGTTAAAGGGTAGGGGTACATTGTACCCCTACCCATTGACCAAAAAAAAGTGTCAAAAAAGTAAAAATTACAGGAGACAGTTTTGGACAATTCCTTTATTTAAAAAAAAAAAAGAAAGTGCCCTGCGATGTCCATCCATCTTCAATCACTGCGCCAACGGTCCCCCAAAAAAAAGAGGAAAACTCTGCCTCTGCCTTGTCTTTTTGAATTGACAGCTCTTATATAGCCAAGGGCTGGGCTACCCGCTGACGTAACCAAGTGACCCTGCCCCCTTTTGATGTCATGGGACGTCTGAGGGGGACAGGGTCACCCATTTACTTTACTGGGTGGCCCCGTCCTTGACTATAACTGCTGTCAAAGCAATGTTGAGGGCATGTGGCCTGATACAGTTCAGGAGGAGATAGGGCCAGTATCTCGCCTCTCCTTTTCCTGCAGCATGCCAGGTTGTCTGCTTGGGTTGGATTTTGGGGGGACTCATTTTTTTTTACATTTTGGCGCAGGATTTCCCTTAAAATCCAAATACACTGCCTGCACACCACTAACTAAGCTGCCTAATCTCTCTTCATTAATTACACTGTATACGGCTGTTGTGTAAGCAGCAGCCTTATATAGTGTGGGGAGTGGACTTAGCCACCCAAAGCATGATTGGTCAAAGGCACCCTGCTTTTGGCCAATTATGGCTCTCTCTGCAGAGCATGCTGTGATCTGCCAAAGTATGCGTAAGGTGCATGCTTTGGCCAATTATAAGACACCAATACATTGTGATCTCACAGTGCATTATGGGGTGCTCCATGGTACTCAAATTTGCCGCAAACGTCCAATAATGTTCTAAATTTGGCGAACGGGTGAACACCCGATGTTTGAGTCGAACTTACGTTTGATTCAAACATCGGGCTCATCCCTAGACCTAACCATTCATGTACAAATTCAGAAAGGGTACCATTAGGATACCACCATAAGCCTAGGTCTAGTATATTCAACATAGGTACAACATAAACCCATCTTGGGCCTAAAGCAAGAGACTAACTAGAGCAAGAGACAAGAGACTAGATAGTTTGCAATGTGGAAAGGTATACGGGATGGATGATAAGAGAAATTCAAGCTTAGAAAAGAAGGAAAGGGAAAGAGAACAAGAGAGAAAAATGGGGGGGGGGGGTGAATAATCATCATTTTAAATATACCTTGATAAAGTTACAATGAAATCACAATGAAAGAGTCCACTTACAAGAGTGCCTACCTGTCAGGGGTATTTGAACACCTCTGTGTGGCTGATTTATTAAGATTTGAGAAAACAATATGCAGAGTTGGCCAAGTTTTAGCTTGTATTCCATAGTCTGCACTGGTACAAAGTAGTTTCTGTTGGCTACACCTCCAGTTCCTTTTCTTCCATTTAAATAATGCAGTCCCTTTACAGCATCAAACCTCATTCCAAATGCAAATGCATTGTTCAATAAATATAGATACATAATGCATCCTTTCTTTACCACCATTTATAGTAGACATCAAAGATGCCTCAGCAGCTAAAGGCTCAAAGCCAGCCATTGTGGTGAACATAGCTATCCCTTCCCATAATCATACCTGAAAACATTACCCCAATCACTGCCCTCCTAGTAAATGAATAGCTTTTCTTATTGTATGAAAAAGGAAACAGCTAGTTGCTGTGGACAACATAATTATTTTCTCCCTATAAATCCAAAACTGGTTTAGAGGCACTCGTAGGTCTTGCAGAGGAGGAAGATTAAAAACAGCAGTTTCTTCAATGTTTCGATGAAGCTCAGTCCATTTTTCTCAAGACATCTTAATTATTATTTTCTCCCTAACTTTTTTCTGTCAAATGGAGTATGCATTTAGATATGGATGGCAAATTCCAACATGGTATTATTAGCTGCATTCCAAGTCACTGAAAACTGTTTAATGGGCACTAATAATATTCAGCTGAGA
The DNA here is from genome assembly GCF_037356315.1 of Lithobates pipiens. NCBI lineage: Eukaryota > Metazoa > Chordata > Amphibia > Anura > Ranidae > Lithobates > Lithobates pipiens. Next base: position 265,633,645 of record NW_027507785.1, on the reverse strand, counting down.
GCTGTCCAGAGTGCTAGTGCTGAAAAAGCCTGCAGGTTCTTCTTGTCTGATGCCAGCCTCATTATGGTATATTGTAGACATTCTAGCCTGCCAGAATCCACAACTCATGCCTTCTAGCAGTCAGTATTTTCTCTCCAGCACATATCCTTCTCAAAGTAAAATGTGGATAGCAGTTAGGATTGTTGCTGGCTGAAAAATCTTGAGTGTCTTGCTTTTATTTAAAACAACTAAGCTGGCTATGAGCGTCAGTTAATAGTTGGACCTAACCCAACCATATCAGGATGTAATTTCGGTCAGCTTCTATAGAAGGAGGCTGGCATCAAATTGTGAAAGAGCAAGGTTTTGTAATCTGTCCAACCATTTTGTCTCCCAAGACCGTTGTCACAATGGCATGCATATCAGGTCTTGCAAGTTATAATTTAACTATAAAGTCAGTTTCACTAGTCAGGCAGGAATGGTTTCACAAATGCACATCTAAAGCCAAAACATATTTCAGAGTTAAACAGAGTAAGTTCAGGAGCTCATGGAGGACATTACAAGGAGGCAAAAAAACACAGTAATGCCGCGTACACACGATCGGACTATGCAGCGGACAATCCGCCCGTCTGTGTGCTAGTCTGCCGGACTTTTGAAATGAACGGACTTGCCCACACACGGAGCAAAGTCCGTTCATTTTGAACGCGGCTCCAGGTAGCCGGGACTAGCGAAGGAAGTCAATGTCGCCGCCTCCTCCGGTGAGATTGACACCTCGCGAGCCCCGTCACCTGGTATGGATTTAAAGGGGAAGCCCTACACTGAAAAAACAGCGTGGGGGTCCCCCCAAAGTCCATAGCAGACCCTTATCTGAGCACGCAGCCCAGCTGGTCAGGAAAGGGGGTGGGGAAGAGCGAGCGCCCTCTTCCCGACAACCCTGGCCGTTGGTTGTCGGGGTCTGCGGGCGGGGGGCTTATCGGAATCCAGGAGCCCCCTTTAATAAGGGGGCCCCCAGATACCGGCCCCCCACCCTATGTGAATGAGTATGGGGTACGATGTACCCTTACCCATTCACCTGGTGAAAAAAGTGTAAATAAAAAAACACAACACAAGTTTTTAAAATTATTTATTAGACAGCTCCGGTGGTCTTCTTCCGTCTTGATGGGGTCTTCTCGCCGGACCCCTCCGCTATCTTCTGCTCTTTTGCTAGCTCTTTTACTAGTGGAGGAGCCCGGCTTTCTTCTTCATCGTCGCTGCCATCCGGGGGGGTCTTCTTCCGAATTGGGGGTCTTGTCCCACTCTTTGGGAGCCTTTCTTCTTATAGCTCTTTTACTAGCGTTGGCCCAGTCTTCTGTCGCCACCGCCGCCTTCTTCTCTTCTTCTTCTTCCTTATGATGTTGGCACAACGCTCTCTCTGGCCGCAATGGCAGGGACGCATTGTGCAGCGCCTTATATAGGGACACGGGGTGGGGTCACCGGGCAATGTCACATGGTGACCCCGCCCCTTATGATGTCACAGTCCCAGCATCCTCCGGACCCCACACCATTTTTTCGGCATAGGGCTTCCCCTTTAAATCCATACCAGGTGACGGGGCTAGCGAGCTGTCAATCTCGCCGATGGAGGCGGCGACATTCAATTCCTTCGCTAGTCCCGGCTACCTGGAGCCACGTTCAAAATGAACAGACTTTACTCCGTGTGTGGGCAAGTCCGTTCATTTCAAAAGTCCGCCGGAAAAGTCTGGTCATGTGGGCAGGTCCGCTCGTTCGGAAAGTCCCGCGGACCTCCGCTGCAAAGTCCGGCAGGTTGTCCGCTGGACTAAGTCCGCCGGATAGTCCGATCGTGTGTACGGGGCATTAGGAGCAATTTAATGAAAAAGAGAGGGCCATTAAGTAGTGAATGTGTTTGGATTATTTTTGGATAATAATGCTGTGTACACACGATCGGAATTGTGGTCGGAAAAAGCTCTGATGGTTTTCCTGACAGAATTTAGACGGGATTTTGCTCAAGCTGTCTTGCATACACACGGTCACACCAAATTCCGACCGTCAAGAACGAGGTGACGTACAACACCTACAATGGTACTAGAAAAAGGAATTTTCAAATTTTCTGACCAAAAGCTCTTATCAGTCTTTTGCTGGCAAAATTTCCGATAGTGTGCACGTGGCATAAGGCTATTGTTTAGTGTCATTTTAAGCTGCAGTATATTCAGGCTAACAAAGACATTAGTCATTCCTATCATAACGAAAGGTTTTATTACTATATTTATACTGTCCTGGCAAAATTTGTATTATTGAGAAATTGTGAATGTGCTGTAATCTTTTTAGTATTTTAATATTTAACACTATAAGCCAGGGGTAGGCAACCTTTTTAGCACAGTGTGCCGAAAAATGTTTTCAAAGAAATTAAGATTTCCGATTTTATAACAAAAAAATGTCAACTTCACACTCAATTACAAAAAGGAAGTGAATGCTGTAAACTACTTGAATAGTGATAAATTTCCATCCTGCACTCTCACGCCTCAGATCAGCCCCAATTCATGCAACTCCACACTTCAGATCAGCCCCATTTCTTGCACCTCCACAGGTCAGATCACTGTCTCCCCTGCAAATTAGTTTCAGCACTGTACTACCCTGCACATCTGCCCCACCACTGTACTACCCTGCACATCTGCCCCACCCTGCACATCTGCCCCACCACTGTACTACCTTGCACATCAACACCCCACCACTATACTACCCTACACATCTGCCCCACCACTGTACTACCTTGCACATCAACACCCCACCACTATACTACCCTACACATCTGCCCCACCACTGTACTACCCTGCACATCTGCCCCACTTCTGTACCACCCTGCACATCTGCCCCACCACTGTACTACCCTGCACATCAACACCTCACCACTGTACCACCCTGCACATCTGCCCCACCACTGTACTACCCTGCACATCCACCCCACCACTATACTACCCTACACATCTGCCCCACCACTGTACGACCCTGCACATCTGCCCCACTTCTTTACCACCCTTCACATCTGCCCCACCACTGTAAACCCCTGCACATCTACCCCACCACTGTACCGCCCTACACATCTGCCCAACATCTGTACCCCCTGCTCATCTGCCCCACCAATGTTCCCCCTTTCTCATCTGTCCCACCACTGTACCTCCCTGCACATCTACTCCACCGCTGCACCCTCATGGTCTTATCTGTCCTAACACTGAACTTATCTGCTCATCTTCCCCACCACTGTAATCCCCTTTCTCATCTGTCCTACCTCTGTTCCCCCTGATCATCTGTCCCACCAATGTACCTCCTTTCTCCTCTGCCCTGCCACTGTACCCCCCTGTACATCTGCCCCACCACTGTACCCCCTGCTCTTCTGTCCCACCACTGTGACCCCCTTCTCATCTGGCCCAACAATGAACCCCCTGCTCATCTGCCCCATAACTGTACCCCTCTGCTTTTCTGTCCCACCGCTGAACCCCCTTCTCATCCCTTCCACCACTGTACCTCCTGCACATCTGCCCAACCACTATACCTCCCTGCATATCTGCTCCACCGACGTACCCCCATCCTCTTCTGTCTCACTACTGAATCACCTTCTCATCTGTCCTAACACTGAACCCATCTGCTCATCTGTCCCACCACTGTAACCCACTTTCTCTTCTGCCCCACCAATGTACCTCCTTCACGTCTGTCTCACCTCTGTACCCCTGCTCTTCTGCCCCATCTCTGTTCCCCCTACTCATCTGTCCCACCAATACACCTCCTTTCACATCTGCCCCACTGCTCTACCCCCCTGATTTTCTGTCCCACCACTGAACCCCCTACTCATCTGGCCCAACACTGAACCCCCCTGCTCATCTGCCCAATCGCTGTACCCTCTTCTCATCTATGATATGCGTGATATGCAGAGTGGTGAAAGGAAGCAGAGATGAGACACATCTACTTGCTCTGACACACTCATCCTGCTGATCCACCTCTCTCATCCAGCCCATGTGCTTGTATGTGATGTATGTAGTGTCAATGTTTCCCATCTTTTACAATGTGTGGGGAATTCTGAAATTGGAATGCATTAGAGTCTCACTGACACTTCCCTGCACTGCTCTGCTGATGGGGAGGGAGTCGAGTGCCGGCAAAAGAGGCTTCAAGTGCCACTTGTGGCACCAGTGGCGGGGGTTGCCTACTCCTGCTACAAGCCTTTTATCGGTATAGAAATTAAGAATTATCCTTGTTGCTTGTAGCAACCTAGCTATTTTACATTTCCTCCTCCCTTATTCTATAAAGTGCTATGTGTGTTCAGACCAATTATGTTTGTTAGTTTATGTTTTGTTGGAATTAGAAAATTTGGCATTTATGATAATTATAGTATATGTTTAATCTCAAATCTAGATGCCTAAATGTATTGAGTTGCTGCCATGTGATTGACTGATTAGCTATTTGTGTTACCAAGTAAGTGAACAGGTGTACCTAATAAATATGTGTGTGTGTGTGTGTAGTGTGTGTGTGTATATATATATATATATATATATATATATATATATATATATATATATATATATATATATAATATTTTAAAAATGAATGTTTATGTGTCATGATTTAATCAAGTTTAAGTTGCTGTTTTCCTTTCTTGTTGGCATTTAATTTAAAAAAGACCAGTTTCCATTCACAAACTTGAATAATAGGATCCACAAGCTGACCACAGCTATGTTCTAGTAATGTTCTAATTTCAGCAGTCACATACTGATATGTCAAGCCCATTTTATTCTTCATTTCTTTATTTCACTGAGCTACATACATTACTTAATAGCTATAGAACCCACACTTTCTCATATTACCTTATATTTAAAATTGACATATTTACATAACCTCTGTCAAGGGCTAACTCTTCAAAAGTGTAAAAAGTGGATACTCACCATATTTGTCTTGGATTGTTTTTTGATAATTGTCTATTTACTGTTCACAGAGAGAGCACGAGATTACCTGCACAAGACTGGAAAGTTTATTGTAATTGGAGGAATTATCTCTCCTGTGCACGACTCGTATGGCAAGCAGGTACAGTCTGATTTTGTTTCCGCATGTTACAAAAATATATGACTATTGCCATCAGAAATGCTTGGGATTTTAAGGCCTCATACACATGGACATTTTAACAGTGGCTTTTTTGAGCTTTTTTTGCTGCTTAAGAACGCCACTCCATGTTATTCAATGGGCTCATACACACAATGGAGTTTTTGAGCTGTAACAGACATGGTCGTTTTTAAGCTCCAAAAAAAACCAAGGACCAGCGTCTTCTGAGACTCCAGCGCTAGCGCTGTTTTGACGCAGATCGCTCAAAAAGCTCAAAAACGTGCATTAGCGATATACCGAAGTTTTTTAGCGTCAGCATTTTTAAGCTGTAAAAATTTTTATGTGGGTAATTTGGGAGGGGAAAAGAGCAGAGGGATGTTTTTTTTAAAAAAAACACGCCTTAGCGTTAACGCTTACAAACGTTAAACGCGCATTGACGCCAAATCAAAACGCTAATAAAATTGCGCTTTAACGCTGCTTTTTTTCCAGGAGTTGTTACTAGCTTTACAGCCCGTTTTTTAAAACGTCCGTGTGTATGAGGCCTAATAGTATCTGTCATTTTCCATAACTTTCATAACTTTGTATAAATTGTAAACCAATAAAATACAGTATATATAAATATATATATATGTTTTCCCCACAGCTAATTTAGCATTTTTTATTTAGTGATTGAAGTGATATTAAACCTTCAGTTTTTAAACACTTTCAGCTGCTAATTTAATCATTTACTGAGTATGCGGCTTCTTTATCATTTAATCCTTGCCTATGTTTCAGTTTAAGCTGGTGTCAAGACTGCTGCTCCAGGATTCCTGTTTTAAGCTGGCTCCTTCCTCTTGCAGCATCCTATGGAACCACCCTTGCATACGTGGTCTAGAGTTGTCTTCCTACACTGTGTGCATCAATAGAAACACACAGCCCCATAGCCTGGGATGCCAAAACACTCCTCTGCTCCTCCTTCCTCTTCCCCCTTTTCTGCACTGTCTACTTTTACCTCTTTCCTGTGAAGACTGGAAGTTTAGGGAAGCAGCATTAAAATAGCAGGAGCCAGCAGCATTAAAATTGGAAACTGCAAGTACTGGACTAGGACATTTAAAGCAGAGTTCCAGCTGTTTCTGTGTTTATTAAAAGTCAGCAGCTACAAAAAAAGTGTAGCTGCTGACTTTTAATAAACACACACTCACCTGTCCCACAGTCCAGGGACGTGGCCGCCTGAAGCCTCGGTTCTCTTTATGCCGCTCCACAGCCGCATGCACACTGCACATGCACGAGTCGTGCTGCATGTCCTGAATAGCCGGGCACCTGTGACGTGTTCTAGAAGATTGCAGGGAGGGAGGGGGACAGGAGGAGTCGCCTAGACAGCCCGAGCAGAAGTGGGAGCTGGGTGCCTGTCAAAACTAGGTACCTGCTCCCTCCCCCCAAAAAATGACATGCCAGGGGGTCAGGAGTACTTAAAGTGGAAGTTCCACTTTTGGGTGGAACTCCGCTTTAACAAATAATTTACTGGGGAATGTTTGTTTTATTTTTCTCAATATTTTTTTAAAAACTGAAGGATTTATACTACTTTATTGCTTTATATAACAAACTGTATGCCTAATAATTACTAAAAAGGAACAACTGTCTTGGTTGTCTAGAGTTTTTTTTAGAACTTTATAAATAGCTATATAAATAACATAGTAAGTGTGACGAATGCGGTGTGAGACCCCTGCCCTTCTCACCAACTTGTGACAAAGGACTGGTCGACTTCACACCATTCCATCACTGATTGCTCAACAATGACACTCTCAGTCTCACTCTGGGGGAAGATTTTCCAGCTTGCAGGACCACAATATAAGTGGTAACAGACTGAGATTGATTATCACTGTGTAAAGTTAACTAAGCAATTAGCCCTTTAAACTGCCACCATCGACTTTCGACTTACTGAAGTCAGAAACTTTCACAAGATTAGCAATACAATTTTTATTTTAAACTAAACATCTGTACACATACTGTCACCACAGGCACGTATATTCAGATATTTATACTCAAGAGACAGGGATTCTTTGAGTTTGGGTTAGGCATTAGAGACAGTTTTCAAAATATGGTTTAATGATGAAAAGGTAAAAAAAAAAAAAGCAAATAAAATATTTACAGAAAAAGAGTGTTACAAAGAAACAAAGAGACATTATTGCAACAGAGAAATAAAAAGCAGTGGAAAATTAAGAATACTTGCAGGTCCTGGGTTTAGCTGACTTCAGTCAATGAGCAAGGTGATATATTGGCTCTCATAACTTGACAGATTGTCAGGTCACCTGAAACTAGGTGACAGATGCACTCCGTAGGAATCGGAAGTGCACCGATAAGATAGTGGACCATAGGACTGACTGCCGCAGATTGTACCCAGGGAGGTTCAGGAAGCAGGTCTACTGGATCATCAACACAGATCCCAGTTGGAGCTAGAGCATAGATTCCCCAGGGTGCAGAGTCTAAGAGACAGCAGGTGTTCACCAGAGTCTCTAGTGGTGAGGATGGACTGCGCTGCAGTCTAGCTCCAGGTCGTGCCCCCTAGGGTCTCACAGCTCACGCTCACGGTAGACTACAGAAGAAGGGAACAGTAGGCTGGAACAACAAGGATCGTAAAGGGATAAGGCAGAGGTCAGGGCAACTAGCAGACAGGAACAACAGAGTACAAGCCAAAGTTTTATGGTCACAGGCAGACAGGGATAGTCGGGGACATGCCAAAAGTTCAGGGTCACGAGCAGACAGGAATAGTCGAGAACATGCCAAGGTTGGTAACAGAGACAAACGTAGCGCACATGGCAAGCAGGAAACAGGAAGCCAAACACACAGTGAATACACAATGGTTGATCAGCACCGCTGGCTTGCAGTGCACAGGTTAATATACGGCTCCTTGATAGGGCCTGGGGTTTAGCCATGCTTAGAGGAGAGGTTATAAAAACCACCAGGTGGAAGTGGCTGGCCTCTAGTCTGAACACATGAGGAGAGGTAAGCAGACAGAGGAAGATTACTGCATAACCATGACACAGATATTCCTTAGTTTGTTGGTACATGAGAGCTCCCAAAATGTGGTTGCGTTCCACTTTTTTTCACATCAAGGGGGGTGCTGACAAAGACCATCTGACCAATCATCTGGTCTAATGGGTGGTTTCTGGGATATCACCACATTTATGACCAAGTCCTAGATACAGTTTTCTAGAGGTATTATTATCTCTGAATACTTACAAGTTACAGTCTGCTAATGTACATATTATTGTCCAGTGTGAAACTTGCTTCAGAATGAATATAAATATGGCTTCAGGTTTCTTCTTTACCTAGGAAGCTAATGGGTTCCATTGGTTCCCCTATGGTCTCACATAGGGATGCTTTGACTTTATTTGTAAAACATTACAAATTAACTGAGGAAAGTAAATATGTACTTATTATGGCTGTGCTGTTATTATGTTATGTGGTATGACATATGATGAAGGTTTAAAGTCTTTGCTAATAACCAGTTAATCAGGAATGTGTATTTGCCATCCCCCCAGCTGGGTTATTTATGACAGGGTATCTGTTACAACTCAAGGTACTCAGGCCTGTTGAGTCTGACATTTTTATTAGAGTTTTCAGGCGGAAATGTGGATATGGCTAATAGGCATCAGAGGGTCTGCCTCTGTCCTGATCTGATAAGGAGTTTCTGGCATGCAGCTAAGAGATTGTGGATTGTATAATCTGAAGGAGAATGGAGGGGGGAGGGCCACTGCAGCTGTGTCTTGTTTTGACAAGATGGCATAAAAGACTTGTGACTTGAACAAAATGGCTGCTACACACACAGCTATTTGTGAGTCCAGTACACATGACCATTACAGTAAGCAGACAACTAGTGCTTAATTAACTTTGTGAATGTCAACTGTGACACTTTTTCTTGTCCACACAGGGAAAAGCAACAAAGTCACGTACACTTCGACCTCCCTGGCAGTATATGCAGTACTTACCTTTTCTTCCCTGACCCTCCATTAATCCACTGGAAGTGTACTGAAATATCTGGCTATTTCAGGTATAGAGGAGAATGTAACAGCACTGGTGCCTGTTAATTGGCTAGATGCTTTTACATTGGGGGCTCAAAAAAAGTTCTCAGCCTTGTATAAAATTGTTTTGGAACTTACACTGGAATGTCTTCCTTTATTTCTGATGGCTGAATGGAGCAGGAAAGAAAGTAAGGAATTGGAAAGGGGATATTAAAGCCAATATTTTGCATTGCCCTGCATAGGCAAAGTACATGGTCACTTTTGTCCTAGAAATTTAAGGTTCATACATTGTGGGCCAACCTATAGCCTCTTGGTTTTCCTGGGGTGTCTACTTTAGTATGTGCCAACTTCTCTACCCCAGGGCAGGTCTAACATTGAATACTAGGAGGGTTTTAGTGATAGCCCCCTTGAACCTTGACCTGGCCCTGTGGCCTGTATTATATACACACTGGTTAACCTCAGGTGCTGTTTTGATTGCTGTATTTGTTGAGTTCTATGAATCTTTGCGTTTTTGTGTTGCCTATTCCCTAGGTATTTGATTGCTGGGAATCATACCTCCACTCATCTCCCTAGTGGAATGTAATATTTTATTGGCATCCTAGCGTTGCTATTATTTTCTTGGCTGTGGTATATAATGACCCATATTTGATTTGATAAACCCATTTGATCATAAGACCAGATGATCTGGTCTTATGATACCTACCACTATTTGCCTTGATGTCTGTTAACGGTTGTCTTTTGTATGCAAACCGTTTCAACTTAATAAAAATATTGTGAAAGAAATTTAAGGTTCAGTAATGAGAGTTGATCACTTGTTCGCCATTGTCAACAGATTAGCTGCTGCAGCAGGGAGAACAGATAGACATGCAGGAGCTTGGAGTGCTGTAAAAGCTGTTGTAGTTTATTACTCAAAAAACAGTGTTTATATACATATAAAGATGGCAAATTGGCTGTATGCTCAGACCTTGTGGTCAGCACGTGACATTGAAGCATTATTACACACCTAAACAGAAAGTGGCCTAATTGTAGAAATTGGCTTAAAACATCGCAAAATTCAAATACATGTGAATTTACCTTGAAATTACTCTAAAAAAATGAAAATGATGAAATTAAATAAAGTCCTGCATCAAAAGTAACTTGAAACTAGAATAGTGAAAGATAATTAGAGGAAAAAACATTAAAAAATGTAAGCTATTTTTAAAGAAAATCTATGGCGGGAGGCAAGTAGATATAATTCTCATCTAGGTGAGAATTTAAAATGCGGGAGCTGGTACCTGTCACAAAACTTTAGTGGAGTGGAGGAAAAGGATCTGCAATACTTTCTATTTTGAGTGAAGGTCCACTTTAAAGAAAACTAGTAATAAAAAAAAAAAAAAAACTTACATAGCCTGCCCACTGATAACCTTCTAAAATGCTAGTTCCTTGGCATGCTGGTCCAGTGGTTTCAGTATGTGTTGGTTCATTGACCTGGAGTCAGAGATATTATTTTACATGATGTATACTTGTTATGGGTCTGTTACTCAAAAAGAATTGAATTAAGAAAAAGCCATGCAATTAGCATTTTCAGAAAGAAGATACTCTTTTTTCTCAGATGGCATGTTTACTTTAAAACCTACATTGTCTGGGTTTGTTGGTGTAGCTTTACTCCTGTAGGAGCCGCAGGAATAGTGTCCAGGTCTTCCCCAAATGCTTGCCCTGCAGCCAAGAACACAGGCTTATTCACACCGTTCTTCAGTAGCCAGTCTAGGGGTGTTGTTTTTGTTTTTATCTTTGGAGAACTTGTATAGGGTTGAGGGAATTGAGTGGGGTACTCCAAAAACCAAAACTATGTACAACTTAAAGACTGAATATTCTCTTTCTGGACAAGCTGTAGTAAAGATATAAATATAAATATAGCGCTCGTAAACACAATGAGTGAATATACTACAATATATAATAAACCAAACAATATCCAAACAAAAAGTGCCTAAAGGTGCTCCAATCCGAAGAAGAAACAGTGCAAAAATGCTTCAGAAGTAATCAGGTGTGCAACACCGCCTCATGTGTCCCACTCACCAGATTGAGACAACGCCCAGCTTTTCAGTCTGGTGGGTCAATTAAGGCTTTGTAATGGTGTCCAGAGATGGATATGGTGTCAAATCCTCAAATCCGAAATTCCTTTATGAAGTTTCTCAGCAGAACAGACAGTTACCCAGAAGTAAAGAAAGAATGGAACTGATAGTGAAGTACCATTAAAAACGGCTTTATTGTACAAGGGAGTGGGTACTTACAAAAAGTACCATCAAACGTGGAGCTGTAAATGTAAAAACACCGCTCCAGGCGTGTGTTCCATGGGACTGGAAGTGACGTCAGCGATACCGCAAATTGCATCAACGTTTCGCCCTCCCACAGGGCGTCATCAGAGGTCCTTGATGACGCCCTGTGGGAAGGCGAAACGTTGACGCAATTTCTGGTATCACTGACGTCACTTCCGGTCCCGTGAAACACACGCCAGGAACGGAGTTTTTACATTTACAGCTCCGTGTTTGAGGCTTGTTTGATCGTACTTTTTGTAAGTACCCACTCCCTTGTACAATAAAACCGTTTTTAATGGTATTCCACTATCAGTTTAATTCTTTCTGTTTTTCAAGTGATCAGCACTTTGTGTATAGCAGTTGCATTTTTATTTATTCATATTCATTTGTTTTGTATACACCACTAGCATGAGTTTATATATTTAGTTTATATTTTTCACAAGCTGTAGTAAAGACTTAAAGCGGGAGTCCACCGGGACTCCGCGTTTTTTTTTTTTTTAAAAGCCAGCAGCTACAAATACTGCAGCTGCTGACTTTTAAATAGTGACACTTACCTGTCCAGCGCGCCCGCGATGTCGGCACCCGAAGCCGATCGCTCGCTCGTGCCGCCGCCATCTTGGGTATGGGAATCAGGAAATGGAGCCTTTCGGCTTCATTTCCCGGTTCCCTACTGCGCATGCGCGAGCCGCGCGGCGCAATCCGGACGGTCCCCGCTGCCTCTGGGAGCTGTGTGTTTCCCAGCAGGCAGCGGGGCACTTGCTGAAGGGGGCGGGCGCTTGCGGAAAGGGGCGTAACGTACGCCCCTTTCCGCAGAGAGCTAGCCTGGAAGTGGGTGCAGTTACCTGGATTATCCAGGTAACTGCACCCCCCTCCCCCCTGAAAGGTGCCGATTGTGGCGCCGGAGGGGGGGGGGGATTCCGATGAGCGGAGGTCCATTTTAGGGTGGACCTCCGCTTTAAGCTTTGGAACTTTGCAAACTCCTTTGTCAGTCCCCCTCAGTCAGCTCTCTTTCTAGCTCCAGGGTCTCAGCATCTCAGGCCCTCAAGTCACTCACCTCATGACAGCAGACCTAGCAGCATTGCCTGGAAGGACAGCACGTCCTCCAGGCTGGTCTAATCCTCTCAAGGAAAAGACCCAGAGCCCAGTGTGCTTACAGAATTTATACAGTCTCCCAACATGCCTTCAAAGCCTGTCTCTCTGGGATTGGCCAGGGCTGTATCAATATTCATGTCACCATCTGCATAGCTCAACAAACATAATCCAGAAACCTCTCAGGCTCTCTGCAAAGGGAGCTAGAAGACTGGCAGAAGCTGAGCAGACCTGACTAGCAGAATGCAGCTGCACTGAGTACAGTGAGCAAACTACCGGTATGCTTTTATCTAACAATCACAGCCACACTGCCTACATGGTGCAAACTAAATTTACCTATCAAACACATACTAATTCTATCTATCTAACCCTAGCACCTACCTAGGAGGTTATCAGGGGAATATAATTTAGTCAGTGAAAAGATCTGGTCACCGTATTTGTATAAAAATAGCCCTGGCTGCAAGCTGCTTTCATTTCATTGCTTTAATACGGAAATGGAAAAATTTTCTCTCAGTAACATAACAATTCTTTATCTTTCATATCCTCATAAAAATTAAATGGAACAGAAATGATTTGCTCCGATTTGCTCCATGTACAATTTGCTTCATGCAGGTTTTACATATGACAATTATACTGATGCAGTTGCCAGCAGTAAAGACTCCATCCCCTGAGCAATGATCTAAGGATTCTTTTGTGTTGTCTATTTCTTGTACTTTTTTAAAATTCCAGACGTTGCTTATCTGGCTTCGTATACCTTCTCCCATTCTTTGAGGCACCAGTCTATCATCTTTATTCCTTTCACCTCTTAGCTGCTTTTAATATCCACTGTGAGAGCACCCAGTTCACCTCCCTTTCTTCTGCCATCGTGCTTTTAGCTCTCTTTAATGTGTATCAGTCTTCCTGCTGGATATCGTCAGTGTGCAACTCCATATTGATTATCTTTCATTTCTCAGGCTGCACAATTTCTGCTCTTCAGCTGTTTCTGCTATCATCTCCTTTTCTATTTGTGTTTAGCATTTCTCCTATTTTAGTGCTTAATATTACAGTATGTACCTATTTTTATAAGACTGGTGGAAAGAAAAATGCCTCTTTCCAATTGCAACCACTCAAATGTTAGGTTTCCTGTATTATTTGTGTGTGGCTTTGTGGGGAATATGGTTATTTTCCATTGCAAAGTGATGTCAAGGAAGGGTATTTGTGTTAAATTGCCCCATTGATAACTAGCTTTTAAGTAAGGTGCACATAGAAGGGTTTTGCATTGAGCAAAAGAAAAAAAAGTTTGGGGTGAAGGATTTTTACTGGCCTGCACAGAGTCCTGACCTCAAAGTGATAGAACACTTTTGGGATGAATTAGAGTGGAGACTGCAAGCCAGGCCTTCATGTCCAACATCAGTTCCTGACCTCATAAATGCGCTTCGGGAAGAATGGTCAAACATTCCCATAAACACACTCCTAAACCTTGTGGACAGTCTTCCCAGAAGAGTTGAAGTTGTTATAGCTGCAAAGGGTGGGCCAACTCAATATTGAACCCTACAGACTGGGATGCCATTAAAGTTTATTTGCGTGTAAAGGCAGGTGTCCCAATACGTTTGACAATATAGTGCATATGTAGAATCCACACTGCCTCATCAAGCCTCTCCTGTATAGTGATATCCCAACTTTAATTTACTCAATGGTATAAATGCTCCAACGCTGAGGCTTTCAAAGTTTAAAGTGACACTAAACTCTGGTTGAAAAAAAATCTACTGAAGTATGTATTCTCAGCTGAAAAAGTAACATTTGTTGCTCTCGTCCTCCACCAAATCTCCAAATTCCTTTCTTTTGCTGCTGTCATCTGACTTCCTGTAAGCCCTTGTACACACGGTCGGATATTCAGACGGAAAATGTCCGATCAGACCATGTTGTCGGATAATCCGACCGTGTGGGGGCTCCATCGGACTGTTTCCGTCTGAATATCTGACCAACAAAGTTTTAGAGCTGGGCTATACATTTTTTCGACAACATGATCTGATTGGACTTTGTCGTTTGTAGAGAATTCCGATAGGACAAAGTGTCACGCATGCTCAGATCAAATTACAACACCAAAGCTATTGGCTACTAACCACTACGTAGTCCCGTCGTACGCAACGAACGTCATCACGTTCCGAACGATCGGATTTTCCGACAACTTTGTCCAACCGCATGTATGCAACACCACTTTCGGACAAAATCCGACGGATTTTGTTGTCGGAATGTCCGACCGTGTGTACAAGGGCTTAGAGGGTGTCTGTTTACACTCCATGGTCCCTCTGTATGCAAAAACATAGCCACCCTTTTCCTTACTCCTGAGATAGTCTAGAGCAGTGATGGCTAACCTTGGCACCCCAGATGTTTTGGAACTACATTTCCCATGATGCTCAACTACACTGCAGGGTGCAAGAGCATCATGGGAAATGTAGTTCCAAAACATCTGGGGTGCCGAGGTTCGCCATCACTGGTCTAGAGACTAATGAACTATGGGATATATAGTGTACATGGAGCGGCGCACATGATCGCAACTGATGTGCATTGGTTGTTTTAATAAATGGAAGTGAGGGGAAAAAGGGAAGGTTCAGAGGACATTACAAGGAGGCAGAAAAACACAGTAAGAACTGATTCCATGAAAAATAGATTACAGAAGAGACAGAAGGATCTGAGGCATCCTACATCCTTCAAAAACCGTGTGCAAGTGTACCTAGAAGAATTGATGCAGTTTTTAAGGCAACGGGTGGTCACATCAAATATCCATTTTAATTGTGATTTCCTTTCTGTACATTTATTTCCATTTTGTTAATTGATAAAATAAAATATTAACACTTCTATTTATGAAAGCATTCTTAATTTACAGCATGTTTTCACACCTGCCTAAAACTTTTGCATAGTACTGTATATGTAGCAGATGGGCTGAAAATGACCGAGAACTTTGACATTTAGTTTGTACAACCTATTGTTCTCTGCTGCCAGCTTCTCTTTTAGGTTAGAAAGGGAAGGGGCTTTTGCAGTGTGATTTAGAAAAAAAGGAGAAGCATCTTTTGAAGATCAGTGGATGCCCACATGATAACTTCCTACATCAGACTTTACCTTTGAGGTCCTTTAAAATCTCTTCTGATCAGGCCACATTCCACTTCAAATGTTCTGCTGTGAAAAGTGTGCACTCACATTTTAATCTCCTCTGATTGGGCCAAGCATGAAATGAGCAATATTAATTTTGAAGAGCAGTGAGTGCCCACACGGTAACTTCATACAACACACCTTTTCCCCCGAGGTCCTTTGAAATCTCTTCTGATTGGGCCTTATTGCACTTCAAATGT
Source organism: Lithobates pipiens (assembly GCF_037356315.1). Taxonomy (NCBI): domain Eukaryota; kingdom Metazoa; phylum Chordata; class Amphibia; order Anura; family Ranidae; genus Lithobates; species Lithobates pipiens. The sequence continues at coordinate 265,617,877 of NW_027507785.1, read as the reverse complement.
TCTGCTGTAAAGAGTGTGTACCAGACTTGTGTGTGTTTTTATTCGGCAGTTGTGATCAAACTCTGTAATGGCGATTTTTACCTACCTCACTTATACGCTTAATGATACATAACATAAGTGATTAAAACCTTTTATCTATATATGAATCAACCAATGTGGTTGCAGCTATAACCCATGAAATCAATAAGGAATGATAATGGTGCTAAAATACAAAGATCTAATTTATTTATACAGAGAAGAAACGTTAGACTAATCGGATATTACCAAATATAACATAGTGATGTTAACAAATACAGTGTTGCCAGTCTACAAAGATAATTAATGCAAAAAGGAGATATGGTTACAATTGACATACGCATGCTATCAAGGTATTAAGACAAATCCTAGGATAGAAAAAGTTAGAGAAAAGAAAAGAGAAATAAGATAATACGGATACATTACATATACAGCCCTTATGTGACCATGCTTCGTTTAGACCGTGAGCCTAATGCCCCATAAACACGATCAGAAATTCTGCCAGCAAAAGTCGGATGTGAGCTTTTGGTCAGAAATTCCGACCATGTGTATGCTCCATCGGACTTTGCAGAATTCCAGCCAGCAAAAGATTGAGAGCAGGTTCTCTATTTTTCAGTCGGAAAAAGTTCTGATCGGAAATTCCGATCATCTGTACCAATTCCGACGCTCAAAATTACCTACGCATGCACGGAAACAATTCAACGCATGCTCGGAAGCATTGAACTTCATTTTCTCGGCTCGTCGTAGTGTTGTACGCAGGGGTCAAGTCCTGGGAAAAAAAGTGTGGGAACTCCCACCCAAGATCCATTCCCCCACCAAAAAAAAAAAAAAAGGTACGCTCATATGCATATATACTTCACAGAAAATACAGTACAACATTTATTGTAAAGTGCCAGTTTACAAAAACAAAATAACGTGTCAAACAAAACAATCAACACAATGATTCACCCTGTTCCAAATTCTGTTACACAGCCCATTAGAAAATATCCCACAAACAGGAATAAGTATTGGCAGAGTATTGAAGAGTATTGGCAGGGTATTGCAGAGTATTGATAGGGTATTGCAGAGTATTGGCAGGGTATGTATTGAAGAGTATTGGCAGGGTATTGCAGAGCATCGGCAGGGTATGTATTGGCAGGGTATTGCAGAGTATTGATAGGGTATTGCAGAGTATTGGCAGGGTATTGCAGAGTATTGATAGGGTATGTATTGTAGAGTATTGATAGGGTATTGCAGAGTATTGGCAGGGTATCGCAGAGTATTGGCAGGGTATTGCAGAGTATTGGCGGGGTATGTATTGCAGAGTATTGGCAGGATATTGAAGAGTATTGGAAGAATATTGAAGAGCATTGATAGGGTATTGCAGGGTGTGTATTGGCAGAGTATTGGCAGGGTATTGCAGAGTATTGGCAGGGTATGTATTGCAGAGTATTGGCAGAGTATTGCAGAGTATTGGCAGGGTATTTATTGGCAGAGTATTGGCAGGGTATTGCAGAGTATTGGCAGAGTATTGCAGAGTATTGGCACAGTATTGCAGAGTATTGATAGGGTATTGCAGAGTATTGGCAGGGTGTTGCAGAGTATTGGCAGGGTATGTATTGCAGAGTATTGGCAGGATATTGAAGAGTATTGGCAGGATATTGAAGAGTATTGATAGGGTATTGCAGGGTGTGTATTGGCAGAGTATTGGCAGGGTATTGCAGAGTATTGGCACAGTATTGCAGAGTATTGATGGGGTATTGCAGAGTATTGGCAGGGTATTGCAGAGTATTGGCAGGGTATTGAAGAGTATTGGCAGGGTATTGAAGAGTATTGGCAGAGTATTGAAGAGTATTGGCAGGGTATTGAAGAGTATTGGCAGAGTATTGGCAGGGTATTGCAGAGTATTGGCACAGTATTGCAGAGTATTGATGGGGTATTGCAGAGTATTGGCAGGGTATTGAAGAGTATTGGCAGAGTATTGGCAGAGTATTGAAGAGTATTGGCAGAGTATTGAAGAGTATTGGCAGAGTATTGGCAGAGTATTGGCAGAGTATTGAAGAGTATTGGCAGGGTATTGCAGAGTATTGGCAGGGTATGCATTGGCAGAGTATTGGCAGAGTATTGCGGAGTATTGACAGGGTATTGCAGAGTATTGGCAGGGTATTTATTGGCAGAGTATTGGCAGGGTATTGCAGAGTATTGATAGGGTATTGCAGGGTGTGTATTGGCAGAGTATTGGCAGGATATTGCAGAGTATTGGCACAGTATTGCAGAGTATTGATGGGGTATTGCAGAGTATTGGCAGGGTATTGCAGAGTATTGGCAGGGTATTGAAGAGTATTGGCAGAGTATTGGCAGAGTATTGAAGAGTATTGACAGGGTATTGCAGAGTATTGGCAGGGTATTTATTGGCAGAGTATTGGCAGGGTATTGCAGAGTATTAGGAATAGGGGAAAACACTGCGCTAAAATCAAATATACATAAAAAAGGCACAGCAGCCAACACTCAAACAAACAAAGTTCAACAAACAGAAATAAAAAATAGTGTAGCGCTTCTAAAGTGAAATATATGTTGAAAGAGTGATCCTATAACAAAGATCATATAGATGTGTAAATTAGCAAAATAAAGTCCAAAGAAATGGGTGTAAGCTTCCGTGGAAGGACCGGCACAATGGTAGTCAGACCGTATCACAATACGAGGCAAATCCCATTAAACGGACATGTCCATGTACAACAGCTTGTCTGGAAACATTGGGAAAGAATAGATGGATACTTCTTACCAGATCAGTTGGACTCACACGGTCATATGACGGTTGAGTCAATAAGGCTTGGGGTCACGATCTGAGACCGAGGAGTGGATCAAAGTAGGTTCATCAGCCTGGTGGGGAGACTCCAAAAGACCATATATCCAATGATGAATCTCACCGATGGAACTTCGGAATGGTTAGGAAATCCAACTCAGATATAGCTCACTGCACTCCGATACTCCGAATACCCCAAAGTGGAGGGGAAGATGTTTAAAGGGTTTAAACCAAAAAAGAAAAAAGAAAGAAAAAGCTCCACATGGTGCGGGTCAGGCGATAAAAAATGGTAATTTATTAAAAGTCAAAAGGGTAACAGATGACTTAGTGATCACAAAGCAATAAGGTAAAAGTAAAAGTAAAAGCAATGTGGGGTGCCAACAGCTAGCCCGACGCGTTTCGACACATATGTCTTCGACAGGGGCATGTTGGGACCCACCACATTGCTAACAAATATATAGGGTGTCTAAAACAGATCCGCCTACAAAGGGGCGGGGACTCCGCCTACAAGGGGGCGGAGGCTGGTGTCTCAGACAACCCTTAAACAAATAAAATAAACAGTCTGATCAAATAAAAATAGACATGTTCAAACATAGTGACCAAATACGGGTATCATCCAAAGTATAACCCTCCTACTAATAAAAGCAGTTACATTAGGTTTAATAACGGTAAACACTTAGTAAACAGTCATAATCATAAATGGATCACATATGTTAATCTAGACCTCCTAAGATCTCCAAGAGGGGCCAGTGAACAGATAAGGTCTATGCAAGACTGCATCTGACACTAGTGTAGGTAAAACCAACCATATACTGTCATTACTGTATAGAATGTATGAAGTCATCACCTGGAAAGACTTGATCCCGTATGTGTTGTGTCACAATAAATCCTAGCATTGCAGAGTATTGGCACAGTATTGCAGAGTATTGATAGGGTATTGCAGAGTATTGGCAGGGTGTTGCAGAGTATTGGCAGGGTATGTATTGCAGAGTATTGGCAGGATATTGAAGAGTATTGGCAGAGTATTAAAGAGTATTGGCAGGGTATTGCAGAGTATTGGCAGGGTATGTATTGACAGAGTATTGCAGAGTATTGGCAGGGTATTGCAGAGTATTGACAGAGTATTGCAGAGTATTGATAGGGTACTGCAGAGTATTGGCAGGGTATTGCAGAGTATTGGCAGGGTATGTATTGCAGAGTATTGGCGGGGTATTGCAGAGTATTGGCGGGGTATTGCAGAGTATTGATAGGGTAGTGCAGAGTATTGATAGGGTAGTGCAGAGTATTGATAGGGTATTGCAGAGTATTGGCAGGGTATTGATACTGATAGGGTATTGCAGAGTATTGATAGGGTATTGCAGAGTATTGGCAGGGTATTGCAGAGTATTGATAGGGTATTGCAGAGTATTGGCAGGGTATTGCAGAGTATTGATAGGGTACTGCAGAGTATTGGCAGGGTATTGCAGAGTATTGATAGGGTATTGCAGAGTATTGGCAGGGTATTGCAGAGTATTGATAGGGTATTGCAGAGTATTGGCAGGGTATTGCAGAGTATTGATAGGGTAGTGCAGAGTATTGATAGGGTATTGCAGAGTATTGGCAGGGTATTGCAGAGTATTGATACTGATAGGGTATTGCAGAGTATTGATAGGGTATTGCAGAGTATTGGCAGGGTATTGCAGAGTATTGGCAGGGTATTGCAGAGTATTGGCGGGGTATTGCAGAGTATTGGCGGGGTATTGCAGAGTATTGATAGGGTAGTGCAGAGTATTGATAGGGTACTGCAGAGTATTGGCAGGGTATGTATTGCAGAGTATTGGCGGGGTATTGCAGAGTATTGGCGGGGTATTGCAGAGTATTGATGAGTATTGGCAGGGTATTGCAGAGTATTGATGAGTATTGGCAGGGTATTGCAGAGTATTGATGAGTATTGACAGGGTATTGCAGAGTATGGATGAGTATTGGCAATTTGGCAGGGTATTGCAGAATGCAACTTACTTACACATGACACTACTAGTGACTGACCTCCTGGTATTCTCTTCTTCCCTTCTGTTCTCAATAAACTTCTGTTCTCTCAGTAAACTCAAAGTGCACTGCAGCGGCTGTTTCCCCAGGAGGCACTGGGTAGAGGGGAGCGGGAGGACAGTCCGGCGCGCAGCGTGTGTCACACTGACGGGCTCGTGCCAGTGCGTGCCCACGCCGAAGTCATGTGACCGGTTGCTAGATGCGGAGCGGCCTCTGCCTAGCAACCAGTCACTCGGCGGCTGAGGAGCGGCGCGGACTACGCGCTGCATAGCCTCAGCCGACCCTGCTCAGACAGCTAATGGGAACGGCGTTCCCGCTGTGGAAATAGTACGGGAACGCCGTTCCCATGCGTTCCCGCAGCACTCGAGCCCTGGTTGTACGTCAACATGTTCTTGATGGTCGAAAGTTCAGAGAACTTTTGTGTGACCGTGTGTATGCAAGGCAAGCTTGAGCGGAATACCATCCAAGTTTTTTCTGACGGAATTTCTGATCGTGTGTATGGGGCATAAGAGAGAGCGCATCCCCTGTCAGCTTTGATTTATATATTCCCTCTCTACCCATCCCTACCAATCACACCAATGGACTAATTTAATTGGTTCAGAGTTAGCATTGAATCCTGATTGGCTGAAATTCAATCCTAGTTGGCCATCATGCTTCTCACAAGCATTAGAGTCTCTTCGGTGCCTCTCTGTCTGAAACATGATTACCTTTGTTACGTCTATCTCTTGATTTAAAACAGTCAGCCCACTTTTATCTTAGCATAAATTAGCATTTCAAGGACTTATGATCAGGTGGAGACACAATGGGGGTTATTTACGAAAGGCAAATCCACTTTTCACTGCAAGTGCACTTGAAAGTGCACTTGGAAGTGCAGTCGCTCTAAATCTAAGGGGTAAATCTGAAATGAGTGGAAGATCTGCTGATTTTATCACCCAATCACGTGCAAGCTAAAATGCCTTTTTTTATGTTTCTTGCATGTCCCCCTTGGATCTATAGTCACTTTACTTCCAAGTGCACTTTCAGTGCAAAGTAGATTTTCCTTTAGTAAATAACTCCCAATGTCTGCTCCTCATCCCAAAGATAATAGTGTAACTTATTTACTATGCAGACAACAGACAAAAGACATTGTCCGTTCATACAGAGAACCGGAAACACATATATACACACGCACACACACATATATATATATATATATATATATATATATATATATATATATATATATATATATATATGTATATATATATATATATATATATATATACATAAAATGGGAGAATGGTAATTTTATTAGAAAGTCCCCACAATGGTTCCCTTTAAGCTCCCTGATATAAATATTAATTTCAATATTTCCACATCAACTGCCATCTGAACTGACTGCAACTCCTGACTCCTATTACCCTTCTTTCAAAATGCTATTGGTCTAAAGCAGGAGTCTCCAAACTGTGGTCCTGGGGAGGAGGCCCTTTGTTTGCTTTTATTTGGCCTCTGGGGCACTATTCTACCCACTGACTCCAATAATTGAACATCATTCCTTCCACTGACATCAACAGCAGGGCACAATTCCTTCCACTGACACGAATGGTGAGGCACAATTCCTTCCACTGACACCAACAGTGGGGCACAATTCCTCCCATTGACACCAATGACGGGGGCACAATTCCTCCCACTGACACCAATTATGGGTCACTATTCCTTTCACTGTCACCAACAAAGGGGTACTATTCCACCCCCTAATTCCAAAGATTGGGCATTGTTTACCCCTATTGAAGCCAGGTCATTTTCTTCTCTGACTCCCCACAGGATGCACCCCCCACCCCAAAGTCTGAATGACAGTTAACTGACCCTTGGGTTAGAAAATTTGGAGACCCCTGGTCTGAAAGTTAAAAAATGTTCATACATAACCTTGTTTTTAAACTATTCCCTACATGCAAAGTATGTGTTGTTTGTGAAAAATTGCTGTCTAATATAACTTACATCTAGGCCAGACCACAAGTAAGAGGCCAGTCATATAGAGATCCTTAAAATGAACATACTATTTCTCATAACTAACATTAAAGTAAAAATAGGGAAACCAAGCTTACACCATGTTAGCAGAGTTTTTTTCCTCTGGTTCCAAGCTTGTTAGCTGTGACATGATGAGGAAAGGACTTGGTCATGAAATAGGGTGTCTTCACTGGGAAGGATTTATTCAATTTGGTTGTATGTGTGGGGGACCATATTGTTCTGAAAAAGTCATGAAGCTTCCCCATGATTATGGTTGTGTGTAGAAGACCACTGGTAGCAGGAGACCCTTCCTGACCAATAAGTAGTGTGCAGAGTGAGAAAATGGGATAAAGGAAAGAGTTCAATTTATTGGAGAGATGACTACATATGTAGTAAGACCTGTTCTGGACAGCCATATAGACACTCTTTCTATGTAAGTGACCCTCCGTAAGATTGTGTGGTATCTGAGGAGTACAATGGCTTCCATATGTGCATAACAATTTATCAGTTTATTGTTTAATTTATCAACATAAATCATAAATGTAGAAACATGGGAACCGCAAAAAAACAATGTGTATGGGAATCCAAAAACAAAATGGCTTTAACAGAAATTATTTTTGTATTACATTTGAGTTACAATAGTGTGGTCAGCGTAGAATGTTTAGTGGATATCTTGTTTCATGTGGATAATTATTATCATTTCTTCTGCACTCCTCCCCATAAGTATCAGAGAACATATAGTATAAAGAAACGCATTGCTCACCCTCCAGCTATGATTTCATATAATAGATGCTGGCCTTGCTTATACATTGACAACCTTATCAGAGATTCAATAAAATGTACCAGTCAGTATTTTTAGTAACAATTTGGTATTTAGAAAAATGTTCAATGCGATAAGAATCTGTAACTGTTTATAGAATTGCTACCGAATGCTAAAACATCTGCTGTAGGGAAAATGAAAGATAACTATACAACGTTAGTCATACACAATAACGGATACCATACTAATACATAGCAACATTTGTTTACTAAAATTGTCACAAATGACAGAAGAAACATCTTACAATTTGAGTAAGGCCGCGTACACACGGGCGGACTGTTCGCCCAACCTTGTCCGCTGAACAGTGTTTGGGCGGACAGTCCGCCCGTGTGTGGGCTTTCAGCGGACAGTTTCAGCGGACAGTTGGACGGACAAAGTCTTTCGGAAATTCCGAAAAACTGTCCGCTGAAACTGTGTTTGAGCGAACAGTCCGCCCGTGTGTAGGCTACTTTCGAAATGAGCAAACTGTTCCCGCTCGGAAAGTCCGCCCATTTCGAGCGCGTGTACAGGTAGGCGGGGCCCGCGAAGGAGACGTCGCGGGCTCCGCCACCTGGAATGGGCTTAAAGGGGAACCCCAACGCCGAAAAAAATCGGCGTGGGGGTTCCCCCAAAGTCCACACCAGACCCTTGTCCGAGCACGCTACCCGGCCGGCCAGGAAAGGGGGGTGAGCGAGCGCGCCCCCCCTCCTGAGCCGTACCAGGCCGCGTGCCCTCAACATGGGGGGTGCCTTGGGGAAGGGGGGGCCACGCGGCCCCCCCACCTCAAAGCACCTTGTCCCCATGTTGATGAGGACAAGGGCCTCTTCCCGACAACCCTGGCCGTTGGTTGTCGGGGTCTGCGGGCGGGGGGCTTATCGGAATCCGGGAGCCCCCTTTAAGAAGGGGGCCCCCGGATACCGGCCCCCCACCCTATGTGAATGAGTATGGGGTACAATGTACCCCTACCCATTCACCTGTGAAATAAAGTACAAAAAAAAACACAGGGAAAAAATATTTTATTGCACAGCTCCGGGGGTCTTCCGTCTTCGGGGGTCTTCTCGCCGGACTCCTCCGCTATCTGTGTGTAGCTCTTTTGCTAGCGGAGGAGTCCGGCTTTCTTCCTCCCCGCCGCCGGCCTCTTCTCCCGACTTCGGGGGTCTTGTCCCCCTCTTCGGTTCTTCTGCCGGGCCACCGCGCCTTCTTGTAGCTCTTTTGCAAGCGGTGGCCCGGTCTTCTGTCGCCGCTGCCTTCCGTTCTTCTGTCGCCGCCTTCGGTTCTTCTGCCGGGCCACCGCGCCTTCTTGTAGCTCTTTTACAGGCGGTGGCCCGGTCTTCTGTCGCCGCTGTCGTCGCCGCCGCCGCCGCCTTCCGTTCTTGTTCTTCTTCTTGTTCTTCTTCTTCTTCTCCTGGAGATGTTGACTCGACGAGCTCTCCGGCCGGAATGCCAGAGCCGCGCTGTGCGGTCACTTATATAGTGACAATGGGGCGGTGTCACATGGTATATGTCACATGGGTTGGTCACATGGGTTGATGTCACATGGGGACTATGACATCGTAAGGGGGCGGGGTCACCATGTGACCAACCCATGTGACATATACCATGTGACACCGCCCCATTGTCACTATATAAGTGGCAGCGGAGCGTGTCCCTGGCATTCCGGCCGGAGAGCTCGTCGAGTCAACATCTCCAGGAGAAGAAGAAGAAGAACAAGAAGAAGAACAAGAACGGAAGGCGGCGGCGGCGACGACAGCGGCGACAGAAGACCAGGCCACCGCCTGTAAAAGAGCTACAAGAAGGCGCGGTGGCCCGGCAGAAGAACCGAAGGCGGCGACAGAAGAACGGAAGGCAGCGGCGACAGAAGACTGGGCCACCGCCTGCAAAAGAGCTACAAGAAGGCGCGGTGGCCCGGCAGAAGAACCGAAGAGGGGGACAAGACCCCCGAAGTCGGGAGAAGAGGCCGGCGGCGGGGAGGAAGAAAGCCGGACTCCTCCGCTAGCAAAAGAGCTACACACAGATAGCGGAGGAGTCCGGCGAGAAGACCCCCGAAGACGGAAGACCCCCGGAGCTGTGCAATAAAATATTTTTTCCCTGTGTTGTGTTTTTTTTTGTACTTTATTTCACAGGTGAATGGGTAGGGGTACATTGTACCCCATACTCATTCACATAGGGTGGGGGGCCGGTATCCGGGGGCCCCCTTCTTAAAGGGGGCTCCCGGATTCCGATAAGCCCCCCGCCCGCAGACCCCGACAACCAACGGCCAGGGTTGTCGGGAAGAGGCCCTTGTCCTCATCAACATGGGGACAAGGTGCTTTGGGGTGGGGGGGCCGCGCGGCCCCCCCTTCCCCAAGGCACCCCCCATGTTGAGGGCACGCGGCCTGGTACGGCTCAGGAGGGGGGGCGCGCTCGCTCGCCCCCCTTTCCTGGCCGGCCGGGTAGCGTGCTCGGACAAGGGTCTGGTGTGGACTTTGGGGGAACCCCCACGCCGATTTTTTTCGGCGTTGGGGTTCCCCTTTAAGCCCATTCCAGGCGGCGGAGCCCGCGACGTCTCCTTCGCGGGCCCCGCCTACCTGTACACGCGCTCGAAATGGGCGGATTTGCCTCCTCCTTACGTGGGCGAGTCCGTTCATTTCAAAAGTTGAGCGAACTGTTTGGCAAACAGTTCGCTGAAACAGTCCGCTCGTGTGTGGGCAAGTCCGCTCATGCAAATTTTGAGCGGACTGTTTGCCGAAACTGTTTGACGAACAAGGTTGGGCAAACAGTCCGCGCGTGTGTACGCGGCCTTACAGTCAAGTGTTTCTGGCAGAAGGCCTCTAGTGTGCTCAGTGCAACCTTTGACCTTAGCGCAACCCTAAGAATACAAGTGTCCTCTATGGTAGAGATGGTCAGAGACTGTGGACATGCTATAGAGATTGTTGGATACCTGGGACTGTAGAGACATTATATGAGACTGCCTCAAAAAATTGTGCTCTATACAGAGCCCTTATAATGACTTTTACCGCATTTAATATTTTTCTCAGCAAGATCATTTTTAAAAATTAGAGGAGAAAACAAAGTGAAACAGAATGGACAGAACATAAGATAGTGGGGAACAAATAAAACAAGCCATTTAACTACTAGAAACCAGTCTAAAAAATATTTTTCCTTCACTGGCCTGAGCAATTACCTAAGCAAGATAAAACAGGATACCCTCTGCAGGAACCCCAAGGACTGCACAAAAAGTGGCAAAGGGCTGTAGGTTGAATACCAAGGTTCTAATGAATCCTGTGCGCCCCATGACTCCAGTAAAGCCCTAAGTATTCAGTGTTATCTAGTAATTCAAATGCTCCCTGACTTAGACATGTGCAAAAGGAAAAAAATTGTTTAGTTTAGTTTCGTTTTAATTCGTTAATTCATTAATTTCGTTTAGTTATATTCGTTAACTTCCTTAAATTCATTTTCGGATTTTGTTTAGTTTTCTACCGAATTTGAAAAATCGGCCACATTCGAAAATATTTCAACCAAATTCGAAAATATTTCTACCGGATTCAAAATGATTTAAACATGATTCGACATTATTTCAACCACATTCGAAAATATTTTGTGACCCGACTTTAGGGCCATGTATCTCAGGGTCACTTGGTGATAGAAACTCCAAATTTGGATATGTTATATATATATGGTAGTGCTAGTGCTATTGTGTTTGCATACCAAATTTGGGGTTTCTAGCTATAAGTGACCCCGAGATATGTGGCCCCAAAATCGGGTCGCAAAATGTCATTCTCTGCTCTAATAACTAATAACATTTTGCGACCCGTTTTTGGGGCCACATATCTCGGGGTCACTTATAGCTAGAAACCCCAAATTTGGTATGCAAACACAATAATACTAGCACTACAACATATCTAAATGAAGTGTCTAGCACCAAGTGACCCCGAGATACATGGCCCTAAAGTCGGGTCACAAAATATTTTTGAATGTGGTTGAAATAATGTCGAATGCAGTTGAAATAATTTTGAATGCAGTTGAAATAATTTCAAATGCGGTTGAAATAATTTCGAATCATGTCGAATTCATTCGAATTCATGCGTTATATTTCTTTCGTATTCGTTGTAATTTGTTATTTTTTTATTCGGATGCATCCGAATGTCCGAAAGATGCAAAATTCGGCCGAATTTCGATTTGTTACGAAGCCTACTCCCTGTGTGCCCTAATCACTCCACGTGCACCCTTGCGTATCTTGTGTCATGTAGTGACCCCAGTGCACCCCTAGAGTGAGTCAGTGTACTTATTCTAGTGCACCACCTCTTTTTATAAACTTTATTACAAACCTCTCTTTTTCCAATGGTTGTATGGTTGCTTAGATAGTGGTAGACCACTTTTCAAAGATGGCACCACGTCCCTTGCAGCACACAACAGCACCCTTGGCACCCAACTTCATCTGGGATATCATCAGGCCTCATGGCATGGCAGCTCACATAATCTCTGACTGTGGTTTCCAATTCACTGTCCGCATTTGGGAATATCTCTGTAAGTCTCTGGATATCTCTTTGCAATTTTTCTCTGCCTCAGACTAATGCCGCGTACACACGATCGAATTGTATGACGTACTTAGTCCGTCATACAATCCGGCGGACAATCCGGCGGACTTTCTACCGAACGGACTTGGCCACACACGGATACACAAACAGTCCGACGAAAGCTTGCGCGATGACGTACAGCACGTACGACAGGACTAGAAATAGGAAGCCCAAGACACAGCAAAGCACCCTTTGGGCTCCTTCTGCTGACTTTGCGTTAGTGGAAGTTTGGTTAGAGACGATTTGCGCTTTTCAGACTTCAGCTTAATTCGTCCGTTATTTAATTTTTTTATTTATTCTTGAATTGGAATATTAATCATAAGATGAGGATGAATAAAGACATTTGTGATAACTCTGTGTGAATATAAGCAGCAAAGCAACTTCACTTTTCTCGCATTATGAAGAAGAAAAGAATGTGCTATATTAAAAGATCACAAAATTAGCAGCATGACGAATATGATAGCTTTAATATGAACACTAGTTTTACAAGACAGAACGCTTCCGCCCTGTAAATCCTTTCTGGGCATGCGCCATTCTTAGTCCATCGGACTAGCATACTGACGACCGTATTGTCCGCTGAAACCAAAGTATGACGGGAAGATTGGTGTGCAAACCGACCTTCTTAGTACTCCGGACTTCACTCTGAAAAAGTCCGCTGAAGCCCACACACGAGCGGATTGTCCGTTGAAATGCGTTTCAACGGACTAAGTACGTCATACAATTCGATCGTGTGTACGCGGCATTATGAACAAACTGAAAGGATCTATCAATCCTTGGAAGAATATCTTCCTGTCCTTTTGGTTGCCCATAATGGTGATTAAGTTGCCCTGCTACTTCAGGCAGAATTTGCTCATAAAACTCATTCTAATGTTAGCATCAAGAAGTCAAGAATTCATATTTTTCTTTGCCATTACCTTCTTCCCTGATGATTTTCATGCTCTTTGCTATGCAGAAAGACTACCCAAATTTAGTTCTAGACTCTAAACCCAATTCCAACACTCTACCCTCAGACAATAGAAAGAGTTTTATCCAACCCGGGCATGGCGTTTGGAATGCCACCAAAACATTCATGTCAATGTTCCCTCTGTGAAAGTTGCCTCATGTTATATCAGACCTTATGTAATCACCACAAAGATCAAATAAGCCTGCTGCAAACTTTGTCTTTACCTTCTTTCTTTCCATATCTCACTGCTGAAACCTCTGAACATGAATAAAGACTCCTGTCCTTGATCTGTAGCTATTCACCCAGCTGATTCAGCTCAAGAATACAAACTTCACCAAACCCTGGAAACCAATCTTTCTTGTGAAAAACAATGATGTTAAATCCTCATATTTTTTAGGCACTTTCAGGAAAGTGGATTAAGTTCCTTACTGAGTATGCATCTTCTTTATCTTTAAATACTTGCCTATGTTCCAGTTTAAGCTATTTCTATGATCACTGTTCAAGGTTACCTGTTTTCTCTTGCAGTGCCTTTCTCTTGCTACTCTTACACACAGCTAATTTAGCATTTCTTTATTTAGTGATTGAAGTGATATTAAACCCTCAGTTTTTAAGCACTTTCAGCTGCTGATTTAATAATTTACTCAGTATGCGGCTTCTTTATCATTTAATCCTTGCCTATGTTTCAGTTTAAGCTGGTGTCAAGACCGCTGCTCCAGGATTCCTGTTTTAAGCTGGATCCTTCCTCTTTCGGCATTCTATGAAGCCACCTTTGCATACAGGATCTAGAGTTGTGTCTCCCTACACTCTATGCATCAATAGAAACACACAGCCCCCTAGCCTAGGATGGAAACGTACTCCCCTGCTCTTCCCTTATCCTGCCTTGGAATGGGGAGGGGCCCCATTCCAAGCCAAAAACACTAGCTGAAGACTGCACTGTCCACTGTTAACTCTTTCCTGTGAAGACTGGAAGTGTAGGAAAGCAGCACTGAAAGAGCAAGAGCCAGCAACATTGAAAGTTGTAAACTGCAAATGTTTGGCTAAGAAGATTGGCAAATAGTTTATTGGGGAATGTTCATTTTACTGTGATCAATATTAAGCTAAATAACACTGAGGGTTTATTACTCCTTTAACCACTTCCATACCGGGCCTATTCTGGCACTCCTCTCCTACATGTAAAAATCATAATTTTTTTGCTAGAAAATTACTCAGAACCCGCAAACTTTGTATATTTTTTTTAGCAGACACCCTAGGGAATAAAATGGCGGTCATTGCAACTTTTTATCTTACACAGTATTTGCGCAACAATTTTTCAAACGCTTTTTTTGGAAACAAAACAGTTTCATGATTTAAAGAATAACACAACAGTAAAATTAGACCAATTTTTTTGTATAATGTGAAAGATGATGTTATGCCGAGTAAATAGATACCCAACAGATCAGGGTTTAAAATTGCAACACTCATGGAATGACGCCAAACTTCGGTACTTAAAAATCTTAATTTTTTTTTACAGAATACATGTTTAGAGTTACAGAGGAAGTCTAGTGCTAGAATTGTTGCTTGCGCTCTAACGCAATGCACACGGCGATAAATCACATGTGTGGTTTGAACAGCATTTACATATGTGGGCGGGACTTATGTGTACGTTTGCTACTGAGCGTGAGCTACCGGAGACAGGAGTGTTTTACATTTTTTTTCAATTATTTTATTTTTTATTTTACTTTATTTTAATATTTTTACACTTTCCTTTAAAAAAAATTTGATCACTTTTATTCCTATTACAAGGAATGTAAACATCCCTTGTAATAAGAATCGTTCGTGACAGGTCCCCTTTATGGAGAGATGTGGGGTCAATAAGACCACCACATCTCTCCTCCAGGCTGGAAAGCATGAGATCAGGAAAAAAAAATCCACAATCTCATGCTTACCAGCCGCGATCGCGGCTTTGTTTACATCCGCGGTCTGGACTTGATGTCATAGAGTCGCGCCCGGGCCTCCGACAGTCCTCTCTATAGACAGAAATCTCTATGGTCATCATCCGGCGGTGGCCGATCCTTTCTCTGGGAGAGCCAGAAGAAGCACCGGATGACGTCGGGGGGTGTCCCCTCCCGTCGCCTGTAAGAACGATCAAGCGGCAGAAGTTGCGGAATGATTGTTCTTATGGTGCACAGAATCACTGGTTAAAAACAAGGACATCTAAATGATGTAGCTGCAGGTATCATTCAGATATTCACACTGAAAGTCAAAGAAGTCATATGACGTCTTTGGGCGGAAAGTGGTTAAGTACCTAATTGACTGGAAGGGCTTGGGCCAGAAGAAAGATCCTAGGTCTCTACATCTGATGTATTGGCTCCCCTCCAGTAAAAAAATCTATTTCAGCTTTCCATTGAAACAAGGACTTCAACAGATACAGAGCAGCTCACTTCTCTGGGGATTTAGCGAAGGGTCTCCACTTCTGCGTGCGACTGCTGACAGTTATGGTTCATACCCAGATTACTGGCACTGTGACAAATCAGGAAACATATCTTCTTATTAGTGCCATGACCAATCAATAGACAGCTCTTTTTATTGGTGCCATGTGAAATTGTGAGTTGATGTAGAGGATTCTATACTGTAAGAGCGTCAAGAATGTGGAATTCCCTTCCATAGGTGGTGTTCTCAGTGGTGGGGGGGGGCATCAATAGTTTCAGAAAACTATTAGATAAGCACCTGAACAACCGCAACATACAGGGATATACAATGTAATACTGACATATAATCACACACATAGGTTGAACTTGATGGACTTTTGTCTTTTTTCAACCTCACCTACTAAGTAACTATGTATGTAACTATGATGTGTGACTCAGCATTTAAGCAGTGCATCACCACGCTTCAGCCAAGCCCCCCTGTTGCAGGTCTTACCTGAGTCCTCGGCCCTCCAGAGAGGCCTCTGAGAACCCCTTGATTCCTTTTGTGCTTAATAAGCTCCCTTACTCCGTTGAACCAATGAGCATTCAGGTGTCATCTAGTGACTCCTGTGCGCCCCCTGTATGCTCCATGACTCCAGTGCACCTCTGAGAATCCAGTATCATTTAATTACTCCAGTGTACCCCAGTCACTCAAGATGTACCACTGAACATCCTGTGTCCTCTAGTGACCCCAGTGCACCCCATGTGCTCTGTGACTCCAAAGCACCTGAGAGCATCCTATGATATCTATTGAATTTAGTGCACACCAGGGCACTAGGCTTCCTGTGTCTCCTAGTGTGCCCTATGTCATCTAGCAACTTCTAGTACACCATTTGTGGTTCTGTGATACCTGCGCCTCCATGCATCCTCCTGATACGCTTATGCATGTGGCCACTCCTTGTCTGAGTGGATATGGACAACACTCTGTGATAGTGCCATTGTTGAACTCATGAAAAAGCCAGCAGCCCAATAGCCTTATATGACCTTATATGCCGGAAGAAGCTAATGAAGCTTACTAAAGCCATTGGATCATGGGAGTGCACCGCTCCAAAGTGATCACCTCTCCTAAGAACAGCTGTCTTCGCAATCAGGCAGGGTGCTGACTCTGTTTGCAACAGAGATAATGGAAAAATAGAACGCTGGATAGCATCACTCCAAAAAAGTTCACCTTTATTAAAAAAGCCATTGGATCATCATGATAGCCAGACCAGTAGCAATTTAAAGAAGAGGGTCCAATGAATATATATGCAATAAACGTTAGGCATGATCGTAACTATACATTTTTGCTTCTGTGAAGCTTCAATGAAAATCGGAAGTTTTCACAAAAATTATGCAGTTTTAGCTATATTCATCAAAAACAATTGTAAAGGTGAAATTTAGGTGGTTTTGGTGATTTTTAAAGGTCTGAAGGTTAGGAACCAGGTGCTAAAAATAGCCCCTAATTAGTAGGGAACATGATGTTAGATATTGAAGAAGAGAGGAAGATTCATGCTAAGTCTAAATCTTTCTAATAAAGCCATGTGATTTCCATGTCAGCTCTGATATGGAATTCACATGACAGGGTTTATAAACAAAGGGTTAAGGTTAGCATTAGATTTATTTTTTAACAAAGCTATTGATCAAGTGCTGTAATGGTGAGTACAACATTTCTAAGAAAACAAAGGCATGTGCTTTTTTTTAAGCATATTTTGCATAAGCAGTCCACTAATTTACAACAAAATGTCTGCAAGGACTAGTTGGAAGTTCGACTTCAGAATCCGTTTTGGCAAAATTACTCAACTCATCCCTAATCAGGACCCATTTTTCATTGTCTGCAAATGTTAATTGTGAAAAATGATTTCCAGCTATTTCTCAAGTTGTTATAAAATCTGACCTTTTAGTACAACACAAAAGTACAGAATGCTATTAGAGATCGGTTAAAAGATCAAATACCATCTTTTAATATATTAGCCAATATAGGATTGCCAGAACTAGAAGATATTAGAAGAAACAAGAAGATAGATAAAAGGTGCAAGCGATGGTTAAAGCAGACCTTGCAGTGCAGTGCAAGAGCCACATATATTGTCTGGGCTCCTTCACCCTATATACAGTACATTGCCTGCTGATATTAGGACCAAAAGCTACCTGTAAAGAACTTAGATTTTATACCTACCTTACACCTATCTTCTACCCACTGTGCCTAGATGAGGATGATGTCACTCTACTTCCGATGAGATCCTGGGGAATATAGAGCAGTGCAAATCCCACGAGGAAATACTGGAGTGGCCTTCCCTGCTTTTAAACAGGAATATTCCTGTAATGATGATGCTGTCACACCCAGCAATGTGGAAGATGGACTACAGTAAATATAAATCTTTTTTTATTTTATAGGTAATTTTTTGACCTAGTATTAGAAAGCTATTTATTCAAGGGAAGAAGCCTGGACAAGGTATGTGGCCCATGCATTACACTGCAAGGTCTGTTTTAACCATGCCTTGTACCTTTTCTCCATCTTCCTATTTCTTCTGTTATGTCCTAGCTTTGGTGTATTGGCTAACAAATTAAGAAATGGTATTTGATATTTTATCTGGTCTCTAATGGTATTGTGTTCTTCTGATTTGTACAAAACTGGGTTAAATATATGGAGACACGCACCTCTTTGGAATTCAATTTCCATTATCTAAGCTGCTATGTATATTAGCCAATGCTGAAAAAACGACTTTGTCTATCTTCAAAGCTTTAGCCTAATGAAAAGAGATGAATTTCTATGATCCTCATTTCTTTCATGCCAACAACTTCTAACAGCCCTAGAATACAAGGATCAGATGAAATTGTTTTCAATAAATTTTACACATCATAATTTCAAACCCTGTCTACTCTTTAGGGCCTGGTTTCAAGTCGGCATCGTCTCAGCATGTGTCAGCTGGCTGTGCAGAACTCAGACTGGATTCGGTAAGCAAATATTCATGTAATGAGGGAATTAGGACATAGATATGTAGAGAGTAAGATGAAGAGAGGTTGTTGTATTTTGTCTTATACATTCACTGTTTCAGATTTAATTTAAGCTTCTGTCGGGTTTCTAGATGATGACAGGTAATCTGTAGGTGTAGCAATTCTGAAGAAAGAAAGTTAGTTTGTAGGTGTAAGCATTCTAGAGTAGGACAGGCTATCTGTAAGTGTAGTACTTTAAATAAATACAATAGGTAGAACTCAGTAGAGGGAAGGTCAAAAGGTACCACCTCCCAAATATATAGAAAATTCTTGGTTATAGTAGATCCTATAGTAATCCTGATTTCCATGGTGCCACCAATGAACCAACCAAGTTAAAATGACAATCTTCTACACGTTTCTCCTGGATTGGTTTCATCTGGAAGTTTATAGTACCAGGGGCAAACTATTTTATACCAATATAGTTATGCCCCTGGTACTATAAACTTCATGTTGAAGGCAAACCAAACAAAAAATGTAGAAGCAAGTACCTAAGGCGATTTAGCTCAAGATCATTGACTTGGAATTGTATTGTTTACCGTGCTTTTCTATGTCTGGAAAATTCTGCTTTTATACTAGATTTTACCGTAGGATTTTAAAAAAAGATTGCCAATTTAACTTATGCAAATGTTTGGTTCATTGGTGGCACCATGAAAATTCTTCTTCTAGGTACAGAAATTATAGAAAGGACCGTATACCTGTAGTGCAAAGATTCAGGCGGTATACATAATATCTGTAGAAGTAGCAATTCAGGATGTAGATAGGTTATTTGTAACTTCAGAAATTCTAAAGCAGGATAGGCTATCTGTAGATATAGGAATTCTGGAAGAGGATTGGTTATATACAGATACAGATAATCTGGAAAAACAGGTTATTTTGGGTTACAAATCTGGAGAAAGACAGGATATCTGTAGAGCAGGAATTCTTGAAGAGGACAGGTTATATTTAAGTGGGCAGGGTCTACTTGCTCTGCACGCGAGGGTACCTTTCACACGGAGCACGCTCATCAATGCCTGGGACCAGGTGGAGACTGCAGTCATGTGAAGAATATAACATTAGGGCAGTTCCCTGAGTTAGAGATGAGCCTGTACACTGTGTGCAGTAATAATACATAGTTCCTTGCATAAGTGCTGTCCCAGGTCACTGCACACAGTATCTGATGTATGTTGCATTAGGAGGGACGTGCTGAGCCTGTACCCACTTCACCAGTGCAGCATACCTCTGTTACCTCACTCTCAGTAACAGTATAGGCTGCTGCAGAGCACTAATGTGGATCTCATGCATGCTCGATATTAACTCCTTCACTTCTTGTACCTATGTGATCAGGACATAAAAGTTAAAGGGGTTGTAAAGGTAAATATTTTTTCACCTTAATGCATTGTATGCATTAAGGTGAAAAAACATCTAACAGTGCCGGCACCCCCAGCCCCCCTGTTTTACTTACCTGACCCCTTGAAAGTCCTGCGCTCGCCCCAGATGTCCTCTTCGCCACTCAGCCTGGCTCCTGATTGGCTAGAGTGGATGGATTGAAAGCAGTGCAGCCATTGGCTTGTGCTGCTGTCAATCACATCCAATGACGCGGCACGCCGGGGGCGGGGCCAAGTGATACAGCGAGCGGCTATAGCAGTCAGCTGTATCACAGGAGCGACCCCGCAAGTGCTTCTTACCATGTGAGGGAGCTCGCATGAACGTGAGAAGTACTTGCGGAGGGAAGCCGAGACAGCTGCCGAGGGACCCCAAAAGACCAGGTTCGGGGCTCTGTGCAAAACGAGCTGCACAGTGGAGGTAAGTATAACATGTTTGTTATTTTAAAAAATGTAAAAAATTTACTTTACAATCCCTTTAAAGTCTATGGGATGCTAACATGAAAAACCAAAAGTGCTAATTTTAAAGGCTTATATGCAAGTTATTTCCAAAAAAAAGTGTATGGGGACCCGGGTCCCACCCTAGGGGACATGTATCAATGCAAAAAAAAGTTTTAAAAACGTCTGTTTTTTTTTGAGCAGCGATTTTAATAATGCTTAAAGTGAAACAATAAAAATGAAATATTCCTTTAACTATCATGCCTGGGGGGTGTCCTTGGTATGCCTGTAAAGTAGCACATTTTTCCCATGTTTAAAACAATACCACAGCAAAATTACATTTCTAAAGGAAAAAAAGTAATTAAAAATGCTCATGGCTGTATTGAATTGTCAACCCCCCGAAGTGAAATTTACTGGAGGGATGCCAAAATTTACAAACGGCACCAATTTTTTACTGGGAAAAATTATGACATTTACTGACAGAGCCACATTTTTTACTGACACTGCAAAAAGTACCTGAAATTACAGTTTTCAGTGCTAAACAGTGCAAATATCAATAATTAAACTATAAACATATAGCTAGTGCTATTACCAATGTGTTTAAGTTAAACAAAAGTCAACAACTATATTTCTCCATTGACAATGAAGGTCAGATTACTATAACCCAGCCAGCACAGAGTTCCCCCTTACATCAGAGACTGCAGGATTCCCCCTTACAGTGAATAGGAACTCTTATGTAAAGGGGAATGCTGCAGATCATGATCTAAGGGGAAACTCCGATGTAATGGGAGGCTCTGGCGACCAAAGACCACCTTATATCAGAGTCCACTGCATTCCCTTTACATCAGAGTTCCCATTTACATCAGGGTCCGCAAACTGAGTTCCCCTTGCACTGTAAGTGGGAATCCTGCAGACTCCAATGTAAAGGGGAACACCAGGGTCTCTGATGTGGGGGGGAGGGGACTCTGGTGACCAGAGACCACCTTCTGTAGAGTGAATACACTAAGGTAAGGGGGGTACTAATATAGGGGGGAACCTATATATCAGTGCCCCCTTTCATCAGCAACCCGCCCCCTCCAGACTGTCCTGGCGGTGCTGTCACTGACCTCCTCTCAGGTGCACTGTGCAGGACTCAATTAGATGGCTCCAGCTTTGTGATTCTGGTTTTATAGCATAGTCTCCTCTACACAGTCTACAAATGTTTGACTCCTCCCGTGACCCCCATCCCGACGACGCTCCCACTCTTGACTCCTCTACCGACTCCCCCTCAGAAACTGCAGACATGATACAGGAGATGGTTAGAGGCTGCAAACATACTACAGGAGATAGTCAGAGGCTGCAGACAGGATACAGTAACATGAGATGGTTGGAGGCTAGACAGGATACAGAAGATGGTCAGAGGCTGCAGACATGCTACAGGAGATGGTCAGAGGCTGCAGACATGCTACAGGAGATAGTTAGAGGCTGCGGACATACTACAGGAGATGGTCAGAGACTGCAGACATGCTACAGGAGATGGTCAGAGACTGCAGACATGCTACAGGAGATGGTCAGAGGCCCGAGACATGCTACAGGAGATGGTCAGAGGCTGCAGACAGGATACAGTAACAGATGGTTAGAGGCTGTGGACATGGTAGTTTCCTCCTCTGTCCCCCTTTCTGTCCTGCTCCATTGATGACATCAATCCCATCCACTACCTCTCTGCAGTGCCGACACCGCTGAGTGGCTGAGAACGAATGCCTTCCTTTTAAAAATGGCGTCAGGCGGCGACCATCTTTTTAACGGGCACCAGTGCCTGTAATGGACTTTAACGGGCAGCCCCGAAAAAGGGTTTCAATCTACAAGCTGCCCAAAAATCTGCGGGCGGTTGGCAACATTGCATGGGTTCCCCCCAGTTCATTACCAAGCCCTTTGGGTCTGGAATTAATATTAAGGGGAACCCGCACCAAATTAAAAAACAAACAAATGCGTGGGGGTCACCCCAAAATCCATACCAGGCCCTTCAGGTCTGGTAGGTATATTAAGGGGAACCCTGCGCCAAATATTTAAAAAAAAATGGCGTTTGGTTCCCCCAAAATCCCTACCAGGCCCTTCGGGTCTGGTATGGATTTTAAGGGAAACCCTGCACCAAACTTTTAAAAAAATGGCATAGGGGTCACCCCCAAAATCCATACTAGACTCTTTTCTGAGCATGCAACCTGGCAGGCCGCAGGAAAAGGGGGGACGAGAGAGCACCCCCCATCGTGAACCGTACCAGGCCACACGCCCTCAATATGGGGAGGTGCTTTGGGGTCCCCCCAAAGCACCTTGTCCCCATGTTTATGGGGACAAGGGCCTCATCCCCACAACCCTTGCCTGCGGGCAGGGGCTTATCAGATTCTGGAAGCCCCCTTTAACAAGGGGACCCCAGATCCCGCCCCCCCTATGTGAATGGGTATCGGGTACATTTTACTTCTACATATTCACCAAAAAAAGTGTCAAAAATAGTAGAAATGACAGTAGACAGTTAGGGACAAATCCTTTATTAAAAAATAAAAACATCCCGCGATGTAAATCCATCATCCATTACGCCGCCTGACGAACCCAAAAAACAAAACAAAAAACACAACAACTCCCCCTCCATGGGAGGCTCCCGCCGACTGAAACATCTTTGCGATGACAGCTGTTATATAGGTGAGGGCCACGTGACATCAGAGGAAGGCGGGGGTCATCCGTTTACATCACCAGGTGGCCCCACCCTCAGGTATATTACAGCTGTCATCGCAAAGAGGCTTCAGTCGGTATGTACCCGATACCCATTCACATGGGGGGCCAGGATCTGGGGGTCCCCTTGTTAAAGGGGGCTTCCAGATTCGATAAGCCCCCCTCCCGCAGACCTCCGCAACCACCGGGCAAGGGGTGTGGGGACAAAACCAGACCCTGGGGCAGGACCTTGGTCCCCATACACTTTTTTATGGCAATAACTTGCATATAAGCCTTTAAAATTAGCACTTTTGATTTTTCCTGTTCATGTCCCATAGACTTAGAGGCCCCTTTCACACTGAGGCGCTTGTAAACTGCCAGTAACACACTGATCACTTTTGAAGAACTTTTCAGGCGCTTTTGAGGCGCTTTACATTCATTGCAATTGAAAGGGGCGTTTTTTCACCACCCTGCCAGCGCACTGCCCTAGTGTGAAAGCATTCATTGGTTTTAATGAAAATAGGTTTTTGTGAGCTTTTCAGATGCTTTTTTAGCGTGAAAGCGCCTGAAAAGCTCCTCAGTGTGAAATGGGTCTAACGGTGTTCGCTTATTCGTAGGAATGTTTTGCCTGTTCCCATGTTCTGGTGCGAACCGTGTTTAGCTCATCTCTAATTACAACCTGCCTACATGCAGGTAGAGACATTCTGGAGGAGGAGAGATTATTTGTAGTGCAGGAATTCTGGAACAGGACAGGACATCTGTAGGTATAGGAATTCTGCAACAGGACAATTATATGTAAGTAGACGAATTCTGGAGTAGGACAGGTCATTTGTAAATACAGTTCTAAAGGGGGACAGGAATTCTTTAGGACAGATTATACAGTGGTGTGAAAAAGTGTTTGCCCCCTTCCTCATTTCCTGTTCCTTTGCATGTTTGTCACACTTAAGTGTTTCGGAACATCAAACCAATTTAAACAATAGTCAAGGACAACACAAGTAAACACAAAATGCAATTTGTAAATGAAGGTGTTTATTATTAAAGGTGAAAAAAAATCCAAAGCATCATGGCCCTGTGTGAAAAAGTGATTGCCCCCTAAACCTAATAACTGGTTGGGCCACCCTTAGCAGCAACAACTGCAACCAAGCATTTGCGATAACGTGCAATGAGGCTTTTACAGCGTCCTGGAGGAATTTTGGCCCACTCATCTCTGCAGAATTGTCCTAATTCAGTTACATTAGAGGGTTTTCGAGCATGAACGGCCTTTTTAAGGTCATACCACAACATCTCAATAGGATTCAGGTCAGGACTTTGGCTAGGCCACTCCAAAGTCTTCATTTTGTTTTTCTTCAGCCATTCGGTGGTGGACTTGCTGGTGTGTTTAGGATCATTGTCCTGCTGCAGAACCCAAGTTCGTTTCAGCTTGAGTACACGAACAGATGGTCGGACATTCTCCTTCAGGATCTCTTGGTAGACAGCAGAATTCATAGTTCCTTTTATCATGGCAAGTCTTCCAGGTCCTGAAGCAGCAAAACAGCCCCAGACCATCACACTACCACCACCATATTTTACTGTTGGTATAATGTTCTTTTTATGAAATGCAGTGTTCCTTCTACGCCAGATATACTTGGACACACACCTTCCAAAGAGTTCCACTTTTGTCTCATCGGTCCACAGAATGTTGTCCCAAAAGTCTTGGGGATCATCAAGATGTGTTGTGGAGAAATTGAGACGAGCTTTGATGTTCTTTTTGCTCAGCAGTGGTTTTCTCCTTGGAACTCTGCCATGCAGGCCATTTTTGCCCAGTCTTTTCCTGATGGTGGAGTCATGAACGCTGACCTTAACTGAGGCAAGTGAGGCTTGCAGTTCCTTGGACGTTGTTGTGGGGTCTTTTGTGACCTCTTGGATGAGTCGTCGCTGCGCTCTTGGGGTAATTTTGGGCGGCCGGCCACTCCTGGGAAGGTTCACCACTGTTCCATGTCTTCGCCATTTGTGGATAATGGCTCTCACTGTGGTTCGCTGGATTCCCAAAGCTTTGGAAATGGCTTTATAACCCTTTCCAGACTGATAGATCTCAATTACTTTCTTTCTCAATTGTTCCTGAATTTCTTTGGGTCTCGGCATGATGTGTAGCTTTTAAGGATCTTCTGGTGGACCTTACTGTGTCAAGCAGCTCCTATTTAAGTGATGCCTTGATTGTGAACAGGTGTGGCAATAATCAGGCCTGGGTGTGGCTAGAGAAATTGAACTCAGGTGTGGACAACCACAGTTATAGTATGTTTTAACAAGGGGGGCAATCACTTTTTCACACAGGGCCATGATGGTTTGGATTTTTTTTCACCTTTAATAATAAACACCTTCATTTACAAATTGCATTTTGTGTTTACTTGTGTTGTCCTTGACTATTGTTTAAATTGGTTTGATGTTCCGAAACACTTAAGTGTGACAAACATGCAAAGGAACAGGAAATGAGGAAGGGGGCAAACACTTTTTCACACCACTGTATGTAATGAAGAAATTCAAGAAGAGGACAAATTATATGTACAATGTAGGTACAGAAATTCTGGAGGAGGACAGGTTATATTTAGGTACAGGGATTGTGAAGGAGGACAGGTTATACAGTATGTAAATACATTAGATCTAGAGGAGGACAGCAGGTTTTACGTAAATACAGGAGATCTGGGGGAGGACAGCAAGTTACATGTAGGTACAGGAATTCTGGAGGAGGACAGGTTATTTGTAGGTAAAGGAGATCTGAAAGAAGACAAAGGGGTTCATTTACTAAAACAGGAGAGTGCCAAATCTGCTGTGCATGGTATCAAAACTGCTTCTAACTTCAACTTGTTCAATTAATCTTTGACAAAAATACTTGGAAGCCGATTGGTTTCTATGCAGAGCTGCACCAGATTTTACACTCTCCAGTTCTAGTAAATCACCCCCCATATTATTCTAGCACAAGTATACTACATGTACTACAGAAATTCTGGAAGACGACAGGTTATATGTAGTACAGGAATTTTTGAAGAGTATAGGTTAGCTGTAGGTGCAAGAATTCTGAAGGGCGACAGGTCGTCCTGTGTAGAAAAAGGCTGACAGGATATCTATATGTGAATGAACTCTGGTGGCTAACAGGTTATTTTGTAATGCAGGGTAGACCCTTGGGAGTGCTACCAAGATACATGGCAAACAACATGCAGTGTGTTGGAGCATCACAGAGACCTCATGAAGGTAAGACACTCTCAGGATTCTTCAATATAGCAAAAGCCAAGTTAAAAAAGACTTCATGTATCAAGAATTAAAGTTAGTTCCTCTTAGCCATCAAGCAGATCCCTCTAAACGGTATTCATTTGATAAATGGCTGTGGATAATATCTGCAGTTCTGAGCATCAGGACCAAAGTGATAATAAGCAAAATATACAAAGTGAAAATGTCTTAGTAGCCAGTCCATCTTCATCTTGTGCTGGGCTGACACGCATTGCTCTATAGCAGAGGTCTCCAAACGTTCTAAACAAAGGGCCGGTTTACTGTCCTTCAGACTTTGGGGGGGGGGGGGGGCAGATTGTGGCCAGTGGGGGATAAATATCCTGGATTCAGTCGGAATAAACAATGCCACAGGCTTTGAGGTCAGTGGGAGTATAGAAATTACATAGTGCCATGGTCAGTAGAAGAAATAGTGCCCCATCATTGATGTCATGTTGGAAGAATAGTGCTCCATCATTGGTGTCATGCCTGAAATTATGCTCCACTCTTGGTGTCAGTGGGAAGAATAGTGCCCCAAGGACCGAAACAAGGAAAGACCTGCATATGGCCCGTGGGCTGCAGTTTGGAGACCACTACTCTATAGTGAATAATTTAAATAATTGTATATATTAAATCAAGCTATCAGGCAGTGTTAATGAGGCTGTGATAAAACATTGACAACATTCATAAAAGTCTTATATACATTAATAGTAGAAATGTTGCTCACAATCTAGGTGTCATCTTCATAGTGCAGGCTAAAAAATATAGGCTCACACTATCTTGATTTATAATCAAGCCTCATTCTGCTCATGGAGGTGTACATGGTGAGTATGCTATAATTCGTTTATGTAAAATAAAATAAAAAGATACAAATAGAATGTCCTATAGCTTTCTAGTGAGTTGTTTCTGTATAATAACATTATTTTGTATTTTGTGAAAGTATAACCTAATATTTTTCAGAGAGTAACTGGCTGTATCTTGTCTAATGTGAACACGCCTTCTGTCACACCTGTGATCGGACAGTCACTGAACCAACCAACACAGCCTGTCTACCAGAACAGTAATCTCACCAACAAGCCCACTGCAGGTAAGTGCATGCTAAGCATTTTCTTGCTGGGCCCAATGTACTAAAGTTTTTAACAGAAGAACAGCCTGAAGCACAAAAATAGAAATAAGAACTGACTGGTTGCATTAAGCAATTATTATTAATTAACCTTTTCTTTTTTTTTAAATAAATTTGGAAGGTCAGGATTGTACTCACTGGCTGTATAGCAATTGTGGAAATCTTAAAACACACCCTTTCTGTAAAACACTATAGGAGAACCAAAAACATGCACACTTGATGTAAAACATTATGGAAGATCCACAAACTTACACACTTGCAGTGAACATGATTCTTTGCCATGCTGCCTCCTGTTCTTGTGGACAAGGTTACACAGTTGACTGATGATACAGAGAACATAGCTGGCTATAACTACAGGATTAGTCTTAGGGACATCCAGAAATATAGATTACTATGTACAGTGAGGCAGTTTACATCAGTTTGCAATAGATGACAAAGGTATAAACAAAAAATATGTTTTTGCCTAAAATCAGACATAAACTGAACTGACATAAATGGAACGGAGATAAATGGGCAACATCAGTTTACATCTGTTTACATCCATTTATGCCTACAAAAATGCAAAAGGATGCAGACGTTTTGCATTTTTTCTGCAAACACAAACTGACTCAGATGTAAGTGGGTGTAAATGGACTTACATCTGTTGAAATGTGGCTGCCCATTGACATACATTGCATTTTAGTCTGGATCAATCTGAAACACTGATAGACAGATCCAGTCTGAACACCCATCTGAAATGGCCTTTCATCAGTTTGTTCTTAGCAAAACATTTGGCTGTATTGATGACGTCCATGTAAAAGGACCCTAAGATGATTTAACTCTATGTTAGAACAGTGCCAGGACAAGGACCTTTAGCAGTCATGGTGAAAAAGCCAAGGTGCACAAAATTTGTGAACTACTGTACTTTAGCAACACTGATTGCAGGTCTGGCCCATTTTGTACCCTCTTCCTCTAAAGCGCTCAGGGTGGCTGTCTATTCTGCCTACCCTTCGGCCTGACCCCGTTTGTGGATGTTATTATTCCCAGTGTTATTAGACGAAAATATCTTCGTTGACGAAATCAACACTATTTTAGTCGACTGAAATATGTCTAAAACAAAAACAATTCAGATGACTAAAATACAACTAAAAATAAAATGGCGTTTTAGTAAAAAAACTATGACTAAAACTAAATCACAATTTGATGTCAAAATTAAAGAGGTTATAAAGTCTTGTGTTTTTTTTTTTCTATAAAAATGACAAACATGTTATACTTACCTCTTCTATGCAGTGGATTTGCACAGAGCAGCCCAGATCCTCTCCTTCTTGGTTCTCTTTTCTGTGCTCCTGGCCCCTCCCTGATGTCGAGTGCCCCCACAGCAAGCAGCTTGCTATGGGGGCACCCGAGCCGAGTCACAGCTCCATGTGTCCATTCAGACATGGAGCCATGGCCCACCCCTGCACCGCCCCCTCTCTCTCCTGATTTGCTCACTGACTTTGATTGACAGCTGGGGGAACCAATGGCACTGCTGCTGTGTCTCAGCCAATCAGAAGGAAGTGTCTCGGACCACTGAGACACTTGTGTTCATCGCTGGACAGAGATGATCCTCAGGTAAGTATTAAGGGGGCTGAGGGGGGCTGCTGCACACAGAAGGCTTTTTATCTTAATGCATAGAATGCATTAAGATACAAAACCTTCTGACTGTACAATCCCTTTAACACTGGTTATATCACAATGGCTAAATCTGTGTCTGTAATGCATGTTCAAACCTTAAGTTTAGGTTGACATTCATGTGGGCTGCTTTTGATGCATTTTTCAGGTATCTTTTGCAGTGCATTTAGCATTTTTAAACCCTCAGTTTTTATGTGTTTTTGCATGCAGTTTTCCTGCATTTTGTATTTTTTCCCCTTAAACATACTGTAAACACACTGTATATTAGCTGGTTCCTAAGGAGCGTACATCCTTCACAACTGATGAGTCATCAGCTCTAGCCCCAAAGCACCTTGTCCCCATGTTGATGGGGAAGAGGGCCCCTTACCTACAACCTTGGGCAGTGGTTGTGGGGGGTCTGTGGGCAGGGGTACTTATTGGAATCTGGAAGCCCCCTTCAACAAGGGACCCCCAGATCCAAGCCTCCCCTATGTGCATGAGTATGGGGTACATTTCACCCCCTACTCATTCACCAGGAAAAGTGTAAAAAATAAAGAAAAACAGTACACAGTTTTTGACAAGTCCTTTATTAAGAACAAAGAATTTCCCTTGTCGTAGCTCCAAAGTGTCTTTTTTTCTCCGGTACCACCACCGATATCTTCTTCCTCCAGTCTTCTTCCTCCGCTGTCTTGTCTCTTTGGTGGTTTCTTCTCCGTCCACTGTGTTCTCCCTCCCATGATTTCTTCTCCGTCTGGTGGTTTCTTCTCCCTCCGCTGTCTTCTCTGTCTGGTGGTTTCTTGTCCCTCCACTGCCTTTTTCCTCCGCCACCTTTGACCCACTAAAAATAAAAAAAATGGTCTTCCTCCGATGCTGGCTCCCTCCCTTGCTTCAGCTACACTGTCTGCCATTTTTTATATAATAAATTATAATATAATAATATAATATAATATATCCACTGTCTGCCATTTATTATAATATATATATATATATATATATATATATATATATATATATATATATATATTTCCTGACCTGCTGGGCTGCATGCATGGATAAGACCCGAAGGGCATAGTATGGACTTGGGAGGGGATCCCATGCCATTTTTTCACTTTTTTTGTGCTGGTAATTTTTTGCTGACAGCTGATGACTCATTGGTTGTTAAGGACAAGGCGGCTTCCCGACCCACGCCTTAGCAACCAGATATATACAGAGTTTTTAAAGGGAAAAAAAAACAGAAAACGTAAAATGCATCAAGAATTCCATCACCAATGCAACACTTGCTTGTTACACGCAAGATTTTCCAAAAATGTACAGGATGCAAAACGCATTGATGTGAACGTGTACCATAGGAAACCATGTTAAATGGACTGTAGTGCATTTCTACAAAGGCCAAAATGCATTAAAAATGCAGAGGTGTGAACGTAGGGTAATACCATAAATAATAAACATGTTATTCGATTTTTATTCCAGGAATATATAATGAGTTTGAAAATGTTAGAGAAATACTTAAATAATGCATTAAAATTGAACTAAATCCATTAGATTTTAGTTGACTAAAATGTAGACATGTGCATTCGTTTTCATCCGAATGTATGAAATGTACGATTGCAGCGTCGTACAGTTTAGCTGATCCATCAAATCTTCTTAGAACATTCGACAGACACCATAAGCCTTCAATGACAGATTCGACCTTAATTATTTTGGATTTTTGGACAAATGCATTTTTTAACAAAATAAATAAAAATGTATTTCAGGAGTAACTAAATACATTTATTTTTTGGACTAAAACGAATTTCTGAAACAAAATATTTCAGTGTGCACATGTCTACTAAAATGTACTGGAGAACGCTGATTATTCCACGCCATGTAAGCATCCGTGACTGAAAACAGCAGGAACAGTGAGCATGTGGAGACATATCAGACGGTCCAATTATAAGCCTGCATTTTGGTACAACTAGTTAATCTCAATAGCATGGATGTGAAGATGCAATTTTGCACTTATTGGTTTTGACCACTGTCCCCCATTAAAGTATTACTAAACCCACAACAGTAAAATCTGTCAATATATGAAGAATAGCATGCTTGTTATACTCACTGTGGAACTTAAGGTTAGTGTGCTTTAAAACAATAGTATATGTTGCATTTTTGCTCCATTCAAATCAGCTGAATGAGGTCCTTCTAATAATAAAATGTGCCTAAAATACATTGTAAACACTCAAGCTCATATGAAGAACAGATGTACCATAACTAATGCCAGCAAAACTCTTACTATATCATTTGTTGATTTATTTTCTTAGTAAGATTTCTGGGGAAAGTTGGTGAAGGACTGAGTCGCATGTGTTGTGTCCGCCCCAATCTGCAGCGTGTTACATTTGTAGGTAAGTATTTCCATTTCACACAATCAAATATGCAACTGATTCTATCATTATCATTTCCAAAGTAAGCAAGGGTGTTAAAATGATTGTTAAGAAGGTGTTTAAAGTGACACTAAGTTTGGATTTAAAAGGTAAAATTATCTATGCAAGTATGTATTCTTAACTTAAAACGTACAGTATTTCACAATGTAAGGGTATTTTGTATAAATGTATTTGTTTTTAAAATACCTCACTTCATATCCATGTTGTAGTATCTAAATGTGGCCTATAGAGTTCACTGTTGTTACAGATACACATTTGTAAATTAAAAGAGAAGTAAAGTTTTTTTTCCCCAGTATCATACTTACCTGGGTGGATGTAGCATTGGTCCGATGCTGCATCTGTGCCCCGACACTGAGAAACGAGTGATCGAACACTGCCGATTGTGCAGTTCTGACAGCTCACTTGTCAGTCACAGCTCTCTGCTCCGCCCCTCCTCACTCATTGGAGCACTGAGCTGTGGAGGGGGTGGAGTGACCGGCTCAGATTCTCAGCGGATCGCTGAGAGGCTGAGCGGGGTGTCAGTCCAGGCACCTGACAGAAAACGACTTTATTGTCGTGATGATGCGGTGCCTGGACTGATAACAGTGACATCAGCAGAGAGTGGACTTCAGTCCGCTCTCTGCTGAAAACAGGTCACATGAATGCAAAACGAATTGCACTCCTGTGATCCATAGGAGAAGTACAGCCAAACAAGCTTAGGCTATAAATCTCCTTTAAAGCGGGGTTCCACTGCCTAAATCTTTTTTTTTTTGGTTACAATGAAGAGCATTAAGTCCTTTAAAGTTATTACTCACTTGCTGTAGTTTTCAAGTCATTCAGATGTCAATTTTCTTTCTAAAAAACAAATTAGATTTTGTCTTGTGGGCGGTTGTCATCTTGCCTGTGGGCATGTGAAGCCCACAGGCATCCTCTTCCGGGATACAGTGTCGCTGGTGTACCAGGATGCACTGCGCGTTGTATCCCGATATTGCGCATTCACAGTAAATATAATTCGGAGCGCCATCAACAGTTCAGGTTGCCATCGCAACAGGTGGCGGCATCGTCAGAAGTCCTGCCCTGTTGGGATGGCAACCGAGCTTGACGTCACTTCAGGTTTCTAAATTGCGTGATAACTCACGCCAGGCCGCCGCACAGACTCCTGGGAACAAGCAAAAAAATCCCAGGAGACAGTGCGCAACAAAAGGAACTGACGGAATAGCCGCAGCAACCCCGCCCTAATATCCGCAATCCCCAGAACCAGGAAATAGGCAAAATGTGCGGGGAAAAAAAGGTAAATTGAAATTTTTTTATAAAAAAGGTCAGTTTTATATTTACAGCAGCCATATAGTCGTCAGGAGCCATTGCCTATAAATTGGGTGGAGCTCCGCTTTAAATGTGCCAGTAGACTGTACTACAAAGAATTGTTTATTCAGGAAGAAATATTGTTGTAGACTTAAATGGGCAGAAAGGTCCCTGAGAACATTAGTAAGAAAATGTCAGCCTTTACTTGCATGATGAACAAATGATGCTCAAAAAAACATTAAGGGTGTATTTGCTCCAGGCCCACTGAGATGGGGGCTCACCAAAATACTTGCAAGTAATGGATAATTTATTGGGAGTCTGTGAAGGTACTCAGATCTCAACACCTTGGAACTCTAGAAAGCAAATATACTGTGGGATTGATTTACTGAAACTAGAGGGTGCAAAATCTGGTGCAGCTGGGCATGATAGCCAATCGGCTTCTAAATTCAGCTTGTTCAAATAAGCTTTGACAATAAATACTGGAAGCTGATTAGTTTCTATGTATAGTTGCACCAGATTTCACAGACTTCAGCCCCGGAAGGATTTACCCCCTTCCTGCCCAGAGCACTTTTTGCGATTTGGCACTGCGTCGATTTAACTGACAATTGCGCGGTCATGCAACGTGGCTCCCAAACAAAATTGGCGTCCTTTTTTTTTCCACAAATGGAGCATTCTTTTGGTGGTATTTGATCACCCCTGCAGTTTTTATTTCTTGCGCTATAAACAAAAAAATAGCGTAAATTTTTTAAAAGACACATTCTTTTTTACTTTTTGCTATAATAAATATCCCCCAAAAATATATAAAAAATGTATATGACAGGGAGCAGATGATCAGTGTCCTGTCATTAGGCAGAACGAGCAGATGCTGTCTACATCGGCATCTCCCTGTTCTTGAGCTCCATGATACGATCACGGGTATCCCCACGGCGATTGAGTTTGCGGGTCCCACGGGCACAGTCTTGGAGCTTGCGGCAGGTGCTCGCACGCACAATGGGAATTTCAAAGTAACGTACGCGTACGTTACTTTGCCCAGCCATGCCATTCTGCCGACGTTTATATGCCAACAGCGGTTGGCAAGTGGTTAAACAGAATATTTTCAGTGTATAACATCAATGTGTCCGTAAAGTTAAACTGCCAATAAAGGAATATGAAGATGACAGTTGACTTTCTACATAATGGATTTGAAACTAGAGTACAGATAAAGAATAATGACTTTTGTCCATCTTTACATACTAGTTTTCAAACACAACAAGGCAACTAGCATTTTCAGAAAGAGGTGGGCAGTGGCAGCCTCCCTTTTCTTTTTTTTTGACAAATGTACTTTGGCTGTCCTTGTGCAAATAACGTTACAGTAGAATGCCTAAATTATATTTTAGGTGTACAATTGACCATATTCAATCAAATTTAAGCTGCTTCCTGCTGAATTGTCTGAAACTCAAGCCATGGGTGGCCTTGTCAGCACCAACCAGTTCAACAAAAGTCAATATTTTAAATTGACCGAGCTGGATTGAAAGCTATATGATGAACAGCTGTCTGAATAGAATGGATGGCAGGGGAGATTCCACCATCCATGTTTTGTTTTTGTTTTGTTTTTTGCGTGGATGGAAGCTTTTGTTAATGTACACTCATTTTCTTAGTTGATTTTCTTTCATACGGCCCACATGAAGAATAAGGGAAATTTACAGGTGGGCACAAAGCCCACATAACCCCCGTCTTCTCTGAAATCTGCAGGGAACATCTGCAGCCCTCCATCTAAAGTTGCAGCCTTGTGCCTCCTCTGTCATCTTCTTTGTACTGAAAAGAAAGACTGACTCCAGACCTGTCCGGCAGCTGCCAGATCTTTAGGGGAGAGAGACTACAGTAGTAGCTGTCACTTTGAATGACTTTTGAATGACAGTGTGCTGGAGGCAAGCTCGTGATTCACAAAAACACACAATCACACAAGCTAGCTACTACTTTACTCTCTCTCCCCTGAACAGCTGTCAGGACTGGACTCAGTTATCTGAGAGAGAATATAATAGTAGCTGGCTTATGTTTTTGTGAATGATGATGCTCCAGTGCACCGTAATTCACAAGAACACACTACTGTGGTCTTTCTTCCCTGAATGGCTGGTGGCTGGATCTGGGCTATTTTTTTCCCTTACCATGAAGTGTTTAAAGTACAAATAAGGTAGCAGATGGGGCATGGGACTGCAAGATTGCATGTAAGGCTAATGGGAAAGGTTGATTTAGTGCTGGGTGTATTCCTCTTGGAAATGCTGATAAATTAGGCTTCAACCTGAAATGGGGCTACAGCAAGCCCAGACATAAAAGAAATGTAATGTTATTCTAAAATCACTCCATGAATCTGAACAGGACCAGGTGCTATGTGCAGCATGTCCCCTTGGGGATTCAAAAAGGTTTTTCAATTTCTTGCAAAACATCTTTAAAAAGGAAGAGAGAAGACAGAACGCAAACTGAACATTTTCTCTTTCTAGTGGCTGATAGCTAAATTTAATACAGTAATGGAAGTAGGAAAGTCACATAAAAATTACATCAAGCTAAAAACACTGCAATATCACCTCAATATATGTATTAACTGAAAGTGCATTTCATTTTCCCTTTGAACTCTAAATCTATTTTGCTTATTCTTGAATTTATTGCTCATTTTTTTTTTTTTTAAATATCTAAAATGATAGACATCCTAAGAAAGTGAAATTTATTTGAAATACAGAAAATACATTTTGTTTTTAAAAAAGCTGATAGAGAGTCCTCTTTTTACTCTGGCCAGCTTGTATCATCTGTTGGTCTTGGTCTCAAAATGTTAGCCTGGGTAGGTGAAAGTGTAGCAGAATTCAATAATATAGGTCTAAACACAAACTATTCCAAATGTCCTTTTATTTTCTTAACTATCCAATGTTCTAACTCATTTAGAAGGTTTTCATGGTTTATGTATTAGGGCTAGTTCACACCACATGCAGTCCATTTTGTGGGTTTTTTTCTGCATAAGAAACGCATGAAAAGTAGGCTATATGGTTTTCAATTGCATAGTTCACACCAGTGCTTGTAGTTCCAGTGTGTTCCAGTTCCAGAAAAAAAAGTAGAACCATCTTATGTTTTTCCTGCACTGGACTGTATTGGGACACTGTAAAACGCATCAAAAACACACTGGAAGACACATGTCCTTATTTAAGGTTAAGAAAAAAGAGGGGGAAAATGCACTGGACTGCAAAAAAACACACTGGAATGCATAAAAAACACTGCAAAAATGTGCATGCAGAAAAGCATCTGGAACACATCCGGACTGTGTTTCTATGGTGTGAACTGGCCCTCAGGCAACCTGACCGGCACTGCTAGCAAAAAAAAAAAAAAAAGCTACTAAAATTTAAATGTCATCATGGTTGTAGGGGTGTCTATTCTCTGGTGAGCTAGTCCTTTGGTTACAGGCTGTGTGTGGTACAGGCTGTGCCAGGTGAGCCTGAGCACATCCTAATTACCCCCCATGTGCATTAGCATTATCACTCTGTGTGTCAGTAGGAAGATGGGAAAGACCTCCTCTTACTGGCTCTGTCATAAGAGAAGTGCGTACACTTCTCTTTTACTGTGCTGGCAAGGAGATCAATGTGCTGGGTCATATATATGTACGCATGGGTTTGAGCTTTGGGGTGCACACCCTAATT
The DNA here is from genome assembly GCF_037356315.1 of Lithobates pipiens. Lineage (NCBI taxonomy): Eukaryota > Metazoa > Chordata > Amphibia > Anura > Ranidae > Lithobates > Lithobates pipiens. The sequence continues at coordinate 265,581,527 of NW_027507785.1, read as the reverse complement.
CAATAGGCTGCGCACACCTACGCTACCAATGTCATCCACCTGAGGGGGTACACCTTCTTTGTGAGCAGTCCTGATTGAAGCTCTCATGAATTTGCCAAAACTTGTATCCATCCAAATTTGACCCAGTCTACAAACACTGCCACATTCAAAATACATAGCTGCACATGTAGGATCCTAGATGCTGTTGCACAATTATAGACGTGGTCACATTGTTTTCCAAACTGTATGATTGATCAACTGGTTGATTGATTGATGTATTGATTTATTGCAGATGAAAATGCTAATTTGGGCACAGTAATGAGGTATGAAGAAATAGGTAAGTGGCATCAAGAGGCAGTGCTGCGGTAACGGTAGTATTCTACTTTGATTTTGTCCTCTTGCTCACATACTTACTGTCCTTCCTACCCAGAGCTACGGATCTTGCTCCTGTGTGGTAGTGACCTGCTTGAGTCATTTTGTATCCCTGGCCTCTGGAATGAGTCCGATGTGAGTATTGTTCCTTTTGTTGTCAGGGTTCCCTTCTATTATCATTCTTCTCCCTGGTGTGACTGGTATCCCAAGTTGTGTCATGTGTCTGCTTTACCCTATTTGTTCCTCATGGCAGTCTGATTTTCTTCCTGTAGATGGAGGTGATCGTGGGTGACTTTGGCATTGTGGTTGTGCCACGTGATGCAACAGACACTGAGCAAATCATGAATCACTCGTCTCTGCTCCGTAAATACAAGGTGTGTTCTTACTTTATCAGGTAACTGAGGTGAGACATTCATTGATAACCAGACTGAGCCTTCAGGCAACGATGAACTGTTACATAGCAGTGATTTCACAAAAATGTATTTATTTTTTCAGAAACTACACTGGAAAACAGGAGCGGCCCATGCAAATTAACAATGAATTTATGGGGTTGCGCTCAGAAAATTCCTAATGATATTTTACAGTATTCCTCACCAACCCCTGTAAATACCTAAAAACAAAAGCCCATCTGACAAAGGATATAATTGCCATAATATTATTCTGGTCTTGCCAATGTTTTAGCTGTAATAAAACTTTAGGTATATAATTTTTTTAACATGAAAATGTTTATTAGAAATTTTTTGCATGTAACAACATACATGAAAAACAATAAAAACTTACAGGTACCATCCAAACACCTTTGCGATACATCCAGCAATATCATTTGCACTATGCAACAAAAGATACAAAAATGGAATGCAGATAAAATGTATACTCCTCCTCTATAAAATCAGCAGTGGGAGCCTCCGTATATTGTCCTGAGTTGTCCTCTGGTACAAAACTGGGAGCCATCTGACAGTAAAGCAGCAGGATAGAAAATTAATTATACACAGGGAGTACTCCTGCGATACCTAGCCTCCGGACTACCAAGTCCAGTGGGCAAAGCCCAGAGGTATTTAACCAGGCCAACCAACATTTTTTCTTATCCGGGCAGGCCCTATGTTGGTAAATAATACGTTCCAACCGTAAAGTATCACCCAACTGTTTAAGCCATTCGTTAATGGTAGGTGATATATTAGACGTCCAATGGCAAAGAATGAGTCTGTGAGCCTGAAATAGCACCTGCAAAATGGCTTATTTTGTGAAATCCTGGAGATCTAGGGAGTCTAAGATACCTAGAAGACATTTGAGGGTTATTTACAAAATGCAAATCCACTTTGCACTGCAAGTGCACTTGGAAGTGCAGTTGCTCTAAATCTAAGGGGTAGATCTGAAACGAGTGGAAGGTCTGCTGATTTTATCATCCAATCATGTGCAAGCTAAAATGCTGTTTTTTATTTTCCTTGCATGTCCCCCTCGGATCTACAGCGACTTTACTTCCAAGTGCACTTTCAGTGCATTTTCAAGTGCACTTGAAGTGCAAAGTAAATTTTCCTTTAGTAAATAACCCCCACTGTTTAGGATCTATCGATAGGGTAACAGTAAACACACTATTCAACGTATTAACCACCCCAGTCCAACATAAATGCAATTTGGGATAATGCCATAAGAGGTGAATTAGATCACTGCTCCCTTTGGCACCTGCTACATGTGGGTTCCAAGAGAATACCCATTATAAAAAGCCTATATAGTGTGTAATGGGCCCGTAACAAAATATACAATTTTGTCAGTCATTGTAGGTGGTTAAGTGAAACCAGTGGAACTGTCTGGAGTTCAGTGTCCCACTCATCCCCAGAGAGGGTTCCAAAATCATTTTCTTATTTCCCTGCTGCACCAGTGGGGAACCCCTCCAGATAAAAAGATATCAGCAGTTATATTATTTTTAAATGTATAACTATGTGTGTTAACCTAGGATTCTCTATTCCTTCAGAATAACATCCTTGTGATTAAAGATGATACCAACCATCCTATGTCCCACGTGAGCTCCACTAAAAGCAGGTAATGGATAGTACTGTACTGTGATCATTTATGTATATGTTTTCCTGTAGCTAGAAATATATATTTTTTTATAAAATGTTTGCAGTACTACTTGAGCAGTTTTTCGGTTACTTAATTCTGCTCTTGACCCAACTTGCCCAAATTTATACATAGTGTTTTTTTCCATTAATTCTTTATTTACTATGGTGGAGAGTAAATCCGGTAAATCTTGAGATTGCATATCTGAATGTTGTGAGGTGCTGTCTTTTTAATAACCTATAGTGCTCTGGAGATCTTTTGTCATGTATATAATGTTATTTTAAAAATGTAAAAAAACACTCAAAAAACATAGTCGATTATTTTTAACACAGCACTGTCAAAGAGAAACCATAGCTGGCTGTAAAAACCAGAGACATGCACATCAGCTTAGTTCATGTGTCTGCAGTTTTATGTTGCATAAGCATGTTTGGTTCAGCTTTACTTCTATACATGATTCAGCTTGGACCCTGGTGTTACCTTAGAGCAGGGATATGCAGTTAGTGGACCTCCGGCTGTTGAGTGTCATGCTTGTGGCTGTCAGAGTCTTGCTTTGCCTCATGGGACTTGTAGTTCTGCAACAACTGGAGGTCTGCTAATTGCATATCCCTGACTTAGAGGATTAATCAATGGAGTATAAGTAGTGTTTTACTCCAAGATCAGTAAGCTGGAGGTGATTGAGGACTTTGAAATAAGTAAGAATTGGGTGGTGTTTTAATCCTTACAGGTACCTTTTAAAAAAGCTCAGGTATCCCTGGAAATCCCATTCTTACACTACACTTACTTTCTTTATTATTATTACTGCAATTATTTTTATTCAATAAAGGCAATTAATTAATTGGTTCAAAAAAGACCTCTATGTGGCTTGAAATGAATCTGCCAGATTTGAAACATGGGCAATGACAACTGATTTTTGAAAGTGTACTTTTAGAAGCTGTCATCTTGATCCCTGCTTTTCTACTTGGTGATTGCCCACCCAGAACCAGCATGAGCATATTAGGTGCCCGAACACTTTACTAGCTGCATGCTTGTTCTAGACCAGTGACTTATCAAAAAGTGAAACAAGGAAAATGTTGACTGCCCTGGAGTCTGCATCCTCAAAAGCAAATAAGCAGTGGCAGTTCCTCTATTTTTCCTTGGGACAACACTTGTTTAATGGTAGATTTAAACGTGTATGTTATATCCTATCAATAGTGTGGACTTTTGGTAAAAGGACAGTGTCAACAATACACTTGCGACATGTTCTGTAAGTTAAGTTTTTTTATTTTTAAAATGTGAATTTTAATGACATGAGCTGATGAGATCTTTGTTTTTCCTCAGACTGGCCTTGCAGCATGGAGATGGACATGTGGTGGATTACCTAACACAACCCGTCATTGACTATGTCCTGAAAAGTCAGCTTTATATCAATACATCTGGTTGACTTTGTGTGTTCCAGCATGGGGCGTAGCTATCTGCTACCTTCATCATCACAATAAAATGTGTTATTACTCACTACTCACCACAATCTCCTCACAGATCATAATATCTCTGTTACCCCACTCATTACAGCCCTACTCACCTCTCTGCCTTACTCATTTTCTTAAAGGGTACTTGTCACCTTGTTATTATGGAGGCAGTCATCTGTTTCTGGGACCAACATTTCAAAGAATGCAGCTTCTCTGTTCACTAGTAGCTTGTGACATTACCATGACAGAAGGTACAAAGTGCTAAGGTGATGTCCCTGGTTCCTAGTGCGTGGATACACTGAATATTGGTTCAGTCTACAGAATGGCATTCATCACTGAATATGAGTGACATATACACTTTAAGACATTCTCACTTCAAAGCCCAAGGTGAGAGAGCACTCGCTGTACTAGTGAAAAGAGTGCTTGCAGCAGTGTTGTTTTCTGGAGTGTTTAGGCATAAAATCCGTTGTATACCAACTCTTCTGGGGGAAGGGGGAGTTTTTGGGATATCAGTTAACCCATTGGGTGCCTTGCACATCATGCTACACTAAATGGGTATTTATTCATTCCTCACCTACTAGTTCGTTTTTTTGATGAGGGTGTTATTTATAAATCATGTATTAATATTTAGCAATTCGCAGTACCTCTTTTTCAACTGGGATAAAGACCTCATACCTGTCTTCTCTCCATCTAAATTTTTGGAGGGTAGTGGTTATCAGGAACTAAGAAACATTTCTACATCACTTACATAAGCATTGTGCACACAGTTAGCATGCCTTGCTGTGCTTCTATCTTCATGGCATTTTAAAAGTCTTTATTAAACTTCTATCCAGGAGGACAAGGCATGTCTTTATCCATAATCCTACAGGGATTACTTAAAAGCAAAGGTGTAGCTTTCAGAATGACTTCTTCCTAATTAAACACATGAACAATATATTTTCTCAATCCATTTTTTTTTAAATATATAGATGATGCTAGATGTTCATTTATACCTGTATACTCATTGAATCAACACGTCAGCATGGGGCTCAGTAATGGGGGCAACATATGGCCCCTTAGTTTTAGGCATTTCTAAATTAAAGAAAATTTCCACTTAAACTATGAATTTATTAGTTAGGATTAATATATTTGGGAGAAAGCAAACACTGACCAAACACAGTTTCAGTTGAATTTCTAAATTGTACCACCAAATATATAATGTAAAGAAGAGATAGTGGGGTTGATTTACTAAATAAACTGTGAACTTTGGAAGTGCAGTTGCACCAATTTTCCCCAGAGCTTAGTGATGCTTATTTCCATAATCTAATCATGCGCAAGCAAAAATGCTGTTTTTTGTTTTTCTTGCACTTGATTTTGAAAGCGAAAGCTTTACCACAGTCACTAAGCTCTGGGGAAAGTGAGTGCATCTGCAATCTATTTGCCTTTAGTAAATCAACCCCAGTGAGTATCTGTATATCTGCATCTGCACCACTGACCTGCAAGAAGTGTAGTAAGGTGAAAATAAAACACCCAGATGAAGCTGCTTAGTTGTACACTTATTAGGCAGCAGCAGGAGATGGGCACATATAATTTCTTTGTTTTCATCGTTGGTAAAAGGGAATAACCAGTGTTCACTTATAAGTATCTAAGCTGATGTAGGTGTCTAATATGTATATTAGCCTAATGCTTTCTGCCAAATTAGTTATTTAATATTGGAGCAGCTATTACATACATATTGATGCATTGTTCAATGAAAATCATAATATGCACAGCTGGATTTATGACCAGGTTAAGTGTAAATTAGCTTTGTAATATCTGCACAGATCCAACGCCTAATTTTATGCCCTTTCTGCACCGATGCTCACTCAGATGACATATTCTGTCAGGTTAGAGCAGTAGGTATCTGGAGGTGAATACTCTTAAAACATAGCTTCAATAATAGCTTGAAAATGATAGATTCAAAACTTTGAATTAAGTCTACCCCATTACCTTTCCTCAAACATAGAATCAGAAGTTTTGGCAAGGCATTTTCTTTAATGAAGTACATTTTCACAGCCTTTTTTCAATTTTGTAAAGCATCTATAATACAATCTTAGTAGTTTTTGCTGTGATTGTAGAGGTGTTAGCTGAAGTTGATGTTGCCATTGTACCAAATTTTCTAAGCTGAAACCCATGCAAACACTGTTATAAAAATTCAGTTGTAGCCTCAAGTACCAATAAACTAGTACTAAAGGTATATTTATAATATTTATTATTATGTTTTATGTATAATGGGTGCAGTTCTTCATTGCACTATATGAGTGCCACAATGTGTTAGATCGAAAAAAAATTAGGTCTTTGTTACATGATTAGATCATGCTTGAGTCTAATATTTTTGTATGTTACAGGGTTTTACAACTTTCTTTCTACGTAAAAGAAAGTTGTGCCTTCTTTTGAAGGAGCTTGGACTTAAACTTGTAGGCTGCCATTTTCATTGTGCAAGTGCTGGTTGGCTCTTGCTTTAATACTTTGAGTCATTGAAACAGAGCAAATGCAGAAAAGGACTTCTGGCTTTACTCTGACATTCTAGATCTGCACAACTGTTCCAGGTCAGTGGCTCCAAAAATACTGTAGCCAGTGGGTGAGCACAGCTCAAGCGTTTAGCATTTTCAGAAGGAGATCAGTAATAGCAGCCTCCATATCTCTCCTGGGAAATTTTTTTTTTTAAATGATTACTCTAGTTGGATAAATGTTTACCTGAACCCTGTAATAGAAGAGACTGCATACTTACCTCTATTTATCTCGGCAAGAGAAATATTCACTCTTATGTAGAGATAGCAGCACTGCCTCTATCTGACACTGCAGGTTGTGCCGGATAGCATATTCCCCTTGGGCGCACATATTGGATAGCAGCGGTGCTGCTAGCTCTGAACAAGTACTGAAAAAAATAGAAACGGGGGGCGCATGCCCATGCACCAATGGCCAATAAGAGAGAGAAAAAAAATCAACATTTGATTAAGAGATATATCATGAAAAGAAAGAAAAAGCAAATGAGTGTACATGTAAATAGTTATAGGATGGAAAGAATATTGATTCTGTAGGAGAGCCCATAATGTTATAAATACAGGATGACCAAATAATTGGATGCCATTTTCCTTTCACCACCATGGACCTTACGTGTTTGTTTGTACTATTATTTTGATTTGGTGCACTATTTGGTACTCCTGATGAAGTGCATTTAGCAAGCAAAACATGTAGAGTTAAGTTATTTTTGCACTTATTTTTTCCCCTTAACTTTGGAGTGTCACATGGGGCACATAGTTTACTAGGATAGTGAACACAGTTTACAATGTAGTTAAGAGAGCTTTTTTTGACTGAGACCAACGAGTGGCTTGGATGCAAGACACCATTCCATGATAATTGGCCAGTCAAGTTGTCTAGTAGGTTATAATGGTGATATGAGAATTACCTTTTTTGACTGAGACCAATGATTGGCTTGGATGCATGACACCCTACCAAGGTAATTGGGCAGTAAAATTGTTTAGTGACCATCTATCTGATCCTCCTATATTCATAGGGACAAGGGAGATATCAGTGATTAATTCATAGTGCCAACATCCTTGGTACAAGACAAACAAACAGTTCACTTTGGATTTGGTCTTTACCGGCACTTAGATAAGAGTATTAAAGTAAAAATACATTTATTGATAGTACATAGTAAAAAAGTAACATGGAGTGTACATTGCAACAGAAACTGATAATACAACTTGTGCAAGATGGTAGTATGCAACGGATATCTCATGTTAGTTGAAAAAAAGTATGTACTATCAACAAATGTATTTTTTACTTTATTACTCTTGCATACTTATCTAAGTGCCAGTAAAGTCCAAATCCAAGGGGAACTGTTTTTTTTGTCCTATATTCATAGGGACAGCCTAAAAAAAGATTAGCAGATTAGTACTATAGGCTTTTCTTCCACCTTTTGCTCTCCTAAAGAATCAATATTCTTTCCATCCTTAAGTATATACACATACTCATTTGATTTTTCTTTCTTTTCATGATATATGTCTTCTTAATCAACAAAGGTTGATTTTTTTCTCTCCTATTGGCCATTGGTGAATGGGTATGCACACTCTCCGTTTCTACTTTTTCAGTACAATTACTTGCCAGTTTTAAAGAGTTTATACATTATAGTAGGCAATTTGTTTAGCAGTAGCTCTGAAGGAGGACAAATATTTCACCCTTTCTTCGATAGAGAGGTACATACTCAGCATCCTGTATTACAGGATACAGCTAAATTAATGATTTTTGAGAAACAGGGTTACTTTAAGGCCAGTTGTGCTACAATGTATGTAGTATACTATGAGTTTACAAAGGGCTAATGCTGAGCATGGATCTTAGATGCCACAAAAAATAATTTAGTATTATGTTTCTTTTTACCTTACAAAATGAATTGGTTCTTCTGGTATTTAAAAACACTAGCCATTGACAATATGTAGTTTTGCATTTTAATCTTGCTGTAGATAAAACAGGTGGAACCTGGAAACAATTGAAGTTAAGGTACATAGATGACTTTTATCTCACACTGTGGCCCTTAGACCACCCACTGGTAGTCACATCATTTGAAGCATTCCAGGATGCGATTAAGTAGCCAAAAATGGGTTAAATCACCCCTAGCATTTAAGTTAATAAAATAAATAAGGGGTTGCCAATGATGCCCTGCTTTTGAAAATGCTTGCTGACTGTGATGCTGACTCCAGCTTGAGTACTTTCTCAAACACTCACCTGGTACAAGTTTGCAACTCAAGCAAGTCAGAGAAAAATCAGGAACTACTATCTGTATTCTTGCCTCAGCTCGTTTACTCCAGATTTTGAAGGTAAACTCAATAACCAGGTAACTAGCATTTACAAAAGGTCACCAATGGCAACTTCTTTGTTTCTCTCAGGACAGGTTTCCTTTAAACCTGTCTGTGCAGTTTAGTGTATCTTCTTTTGACTCCTGGTGTTCATGTTCAGTTGCAAAGCACCACATAAACTATACCCGATTCCATATTATCTGCTTTAAAATTAACTTTTATATGAAGCTTGATAACCATGCTTCCATAAACCCCGTCCATTATACCATGCAACCTTGGCTTTTTGTATAGCATGTGACTTTCTTATAGCAAAGATTTTATTGTATTAAAAATTCACATTCCTCATTCTGTACATAACGGTTGTGCTATGGCAAAAAAGCAATATTCAGACCTGGAAGGAAAATGAGTATAGAGGAATTTGTTGTATAAATCCCCCAGTGACTAAAGCAGTTGTGAAGACAAGTAGTGTTGCACCAGTTTAAGCTGTTCCGCTAAACACTCTGTAGAGATGTAGCTTTTTAAGAAAACAAAAACACATGGCTCATAAAAAAAAGAGTTATCTTGATAGCAAGAATGTCTATTTTTCAAGTCCTATAGATCATATGGTGGGCAGAAGACACAACAATGAAAATCAAACAAATACAAATTGCGTTATCAAAGTTTTTTTTTTTTATGGGCTGATACCTTATACAGACATTGTGCTAGGTCTCCATTTTTCTAGGAGCTAGTCATATCAAACAAGCATGAAAGTGCTTTTTTTCCCCATGCAAATATTAAATTTCCAGTCATATTGAGGCTGAATTATAGTGAACAGTATCCATTACTCCAAGAGTAAGTAACCTGTCATAAACTTGGGCAATTCAAGCTGATAAAGAGATATAGGCAATTAAAACAATATGCAAATCTTAACTTTTACCCATTAAAGCTAATCTTGTCCACACCCCCTGTCATCTGCCTGTTGTATTACAGAAAAAAATTGCGGTGCTTGGAAGAAAATTGCATATTTAGTTGCCTGCATCTGTGAATCTAATAATTGTTTTGACATGGGGTTTCACTAAATGTAACAGCAGTTAAAGAGACACTACAAATTTGCCTATTCAGTGTCTCCTGATAGCCCACCCCCAGTAGAGTATATTCACCCATCTGTGCTCCCTTGCCGAATACCCTTGTTAAAATCTTCACTCCGTTGCTATCCCAGAGCAGGGTACGGGAAGCAATATGACCTTCCCCGTGTGTATAAGTAGCCAATTACCAGCCCCAAACACTGTCACATGGTGTCATCCACCTGGGTAAGCTGTGACACCATATGACACTTGGGTTTACTTGATGGGTTCCTGAAGAAAGCAGGCATGGAGGTATTGAAGATCAATGAGTATACCTTGTTGTGGGACTATCAGGAGGCACTGTTATTTTCCCCTGAATGAGCAGGTTACAGTCTCCATTTAATGCATTTTCAACATATATTCAATTCGAACTGTCCAGTTACCTTAAACCTTTAAATTTTGCATCATATATCTTTAAAGTTCACTAAATAATTAATTGACCTGAAACCCTATTAATAACTTTTGTTAACACCAGTCTATATAATGTAATATTTCTGGCCTACTTACAGAAGACAACCTTAGAACTAGCAGTCTCTAGCGCAGTAATAAAAAAAAGAATCTGTGAAACATCAGACGAAACCACTTAGTGTTAAGAGATGAGATTACATCAAACATGTAACAATGTTAATATAACATAGTGCTGGGTCTTTACTGATTAGGAGGGGTTGAGTAAACCATTCCTAGACTAATGTATTGGGTTTTGTTCATTCTGTTGTTGCTGTTTTACCAATAAAGATTTTGCTTTGCTAGAAAATGGCTGTGTCAGGCATGAATGTCACCAGAAAATAAAGTAGTAATGTTTAATGATATATTTATTAATAAATAAATACAAAAGGTACAAAGACAAAATATGGCACAGTTTTTAAGACAGACACGTTTCATGGTTCTATTTAGCACCCGTCAGCCGGTCACAAGAATGTCAAAAATTAGGTCTTTTTTTTCCGCATACATCATGCAGATCTTACGCACGGCACAAGTAAATGTGAATAATTATCGGCTTTGCGGAGTCTATTCTGTCATTTTTGATTTCAGGGTCTCTCAATAGGAGCTGTATTGTAGCACCCTGGTGGAAGGCTGTTTTTGATATCCCTCAGGTTTTGGATGTCAATCATCGTTTGCTGGATCTCTTTATCCAGACTTAGAATCCTCTGTTTTTGAACTTTAAATGACAATTCCAGCTCTTGTAAAGCCGGCCTGAGGCGCTGAGTGACCTGTTTCCGAGCTGTCTCCATGCTGCTTCCTAGAGCTTGTAACGCCTCTTCATTTCCTTCGATGGGTTGGTCTGCATGGAACACAGTGATCATTCAGTCATACAGTTGAAGCATTTTAACATTTGCTATTTAGGTACACAGTCAATAAAAAAAGATAAAGGATGGTGGCTAGTGCAGTTATATTTTGTATTAGTGTAAGGGGTAAAGCAGAACTAAACCCACCAATTTCAGTTTCTGAGAAGAAAGCTAGAAATGTTCAAAAGCTGGTATTACATGCCTAAATCAAACATACCAATGTTGTCACTGCAGTGTTTTTATTTACATTCTGCCTACCAAGGCATACGCAGTGTATGCTACATTAAAGACACGCCTTTAATGATGTCACAGCTGATGTTATAGCTGATCACATATGCTGCAGCATAGCAACTGCAGATATTAATAAAGGCTAAGATGGCACCATCTTGGGCAAGACAGGAGGTTTAGTTACACTTTAAAGTGGAACTAAATACATTGATTCAACTGTTTTGCAAACAGTTAAGTACTCATGGGACGAATGGCAGCTGCCAGCTGTCAGTTTTTTTCGTTCAGCCAGCTTGGTTGATAGAAAAAAAACTTTAAGTGTGTATCCAGTCTTACGTTCAAGGCATGCCATACATGATAACTGTCATAGTTGCTCTTGCTCTTTGTCAAGTCATTCAAGCGGAACTTTACCCATAACAACTTGATAAAAAATAATGCTCTTTAGCAAGGAACAAACATTCCTCATTAATAATTATGCTACCAAAATCAGTCTGTACTGTAAATTGCCTCCAGCATTGCTCCTGTTTCTTCTTGCTGGAAGCTTCCATTTTGCTGAAGCCCAGAGCCCCTGAACAGCAGTAAATCATGAGGTGGAAATAAACCCATCAATTTAACGGTTTCAAAAAATTACTGAAATGTCCTGGAATGTTGGGATTGCTTACTGTCATATTTGGATGTGTCCTCAACCAAACTGTCAAACCATCAAATGGCTGGTGTCATAACTGATCACATGTGTAGCACCATGGCAGATGCAGATCAAACAGAAGCAGCTTCCTTGACTGTAAAGTATGGGAGGGTTTAATTCTGCTTTAAGGCTGTCAGCAGATCAGCCTCTACAAACTCGGCAGTGCTTAAAAATGGAGAGCAACTGAGCATGTGGAGGGTAGGATGAGACAGTGTATTACTGGATTTTAAACAGAATAGGCACATATTTTTTATGTTTTACATAGCTATACCTGCAAAAAGGGCCAGCCTGAAGTCTTTTAGCAGATCTTCATTTTCTGACTAAAGTTCCACTTTAACGGTTTCGCCAAACAGTAACATTCAAGGCATGCCATGAATGATAACTGTCATATTTGCTTTTGCTCTATGTCAAGCCATTAAATGCATGGTATAAAAACTGATGTACAGCACCATAGCAACTGTGGATGAAACATAGGCTAAGTTTTAAAAAGATTCGAGTGGGGTTAGGGTTAGAACCTCCGTTGGCTTACTTTACTGTCTGTGTCCCTGTTGGAGAGATTCTCTCTGTCTACTGACATGATAGCCATCTCCAGGGCAAAAAATTATGACTTTTGACATCGGTAAGGAAAGGAAGCTTCCAATGGAGACATGCACCTGTTCCATTGACAGCTAAGAGAAGGTTTCTGCTTATTTAACAAAAAAATTCAGGCTGTAAACAGGGCCCCTAACATCTTTCAAAGTTAAGATTAACATAGATGTTAGTGTGCTTAGAAGAATTTCCAGATCTGTATATAAAGTACTATAGGATTGTTCCAACATTTTTGGGAAATATGACTAGAAAATGTTGCCATATTCAACAAATCTTTGCATTTATATCAGAAATAATCTTCCTGTGAAGGTTTTGTATTCCATTGCAAACATATCTGAAATCTCTCTATGCTGTGATATGTGCAACATGTGTGCAGGAAAAATATGTATATAGAAGATAATGGCACTTGAGATAGGACACTTGTGTGTTGTGACCATTAAACACTCCTCCATAAGCCATAGCTGGAGGCATGATCCATCCATGCAACCTCAGCTAAGCTTTCCTCTACGATCTATAAATGATGTCACTGATGGTGGTAATGGATGCAAAGATTCTGCCTATGTTGAACACCTAATAGGTCTGTAATTCAATCAGTGCATTATGCTAGAGGAACCAGACCCTGTGTGAATCGATTTTGCCAGCTGCTTACCTAATAAGCTGAGAACGCGATCAAGGGCGGTCAGTGTGCCTGTGACAGCATTAAGGGTATCACCGGCTTTAGATTCAGCTTCTGTTGCACTATCAACAATCTGAAGGCAGAAAGAAAGCATGTCAAGTACAGAGTAAAGAAGAAGCATTTTAGGACTCTTTACCAATACACGTAAACATTACTGGGCTGATTTGTAAGTCAGGGAATGTAGTCATAATGCAACCAGGTATGGTTCAGAAATTGTCTCTTAGCTGGCCTTGCTACTGTAAACTGATATCTGATTGGTTGCTCTGTTTTGTATACACCGGTTGTACAATGAATGCATTCCAGAAGCTGCAAACAACATACAGTATGTTAAAAAAAGGGAAGAACAAACTCCAAAACTGTCCCTACTTCCTCCTATCTGGAATTCAAACTTCGACAATAGAAGCAATAAAGAATACAACTACACAAAAATCATGTGTGTCACTCAGCAGCCACTTAAAAAAACAAAGTAAAATATTAACATGTATAAAAATTCATCAAAGTGGAGCTCCTGTCAACAAAACGCATTGACTGGCTAACATATGTATATAGACATATATGAACAGTAAATACACAATATTGAATTAGTAACACACAAAAGCGTTTTGTTGACAGGAGCACCGCTTTGATGAAAGATTATGTCTGTTTGAACATACAGTATGTGACACAGTTGGCACACAAAGTCAAGGTTACGCTGGTCAGAGACATAGCAGAAGCTGATTGCTCATAGATTACCGGTACATTAAGGAAACTCTACTTTTGTGGGGGAAAAAATAGCAAATACAAAATATAGCATATACAATTTCTGCACAAACTATGTTGTAATTTAAAATGTAAGTTAATCTCTTTAGAAAAAATGAAAAGGTTAAAGAGGAGGTCTCTATCGGCGCTCGGGTGCTGCCACCGCCATTGCCTGTAGGGGAAACCGGCAGTGAAGCCTTGCAGCTTTACAGCCGGTTCCCTACCGTGCATGTGCGAAGCGTACTGCGCTTTGTGAATGGCCCGTCAGCAGGGAAGGAGGGGAGGGGCCGAACTTCCAGGTGACCTGGCTGCATCTCGCCGCAGCCAGGTCTCCTGGAAGTAGGGACTGGTACCTGTCAAAAACAGGTACATGTTCCCTCCTCCCCGCACCGGGGGCACCGGAGGAGGGAAGCAGATAAGCAGAGCTTCCACTTTTGGGTGGAACTCCGATTTAACTAAAACTGTACATCCCCCCCCCCCCTCCCCAGTCTCCACTGTATTTGCTGAGTTGTCAGTGCCCATACGGCCGGCATAGCAGTCCGGGGAATTTGAAATCTCTGCTCTACTCCTTCTTCCTACAGCGGTTCAGGGAAAGATCAAAATAATTCTGATTGGTCAGTGCCAAGACAGAGCATCACTCTGATTCGGCCCAGAAGTGCCGCAGAAAGAATATCGGGGATTTCAGATCCCCGGACCACTGCACCAGTTTTGTGGGCACTGACAACTCATCACCTACAAAGGTAAGTACAGCAGGGACTGGGAGGAAGGTTGGGGAGGATGGATGATGTTAGTTCACCTTTTCTGAATAGATAAACTAACCCTTTAATATTATTAAAAACAACCTTTCCTTTTAAGTCTACAGCCACTGTAATTTTCCATAAAATGTAATGCAAAATTAATTTTGCTGGTGTATGGAATGCCCTCAGAAATGTAATTTACTGTGTGTGTGATTGGCTCACTGATTTTCCATGAAGTCTACACTAAGATTCACATTCACAGAAAGTCACATTTTAGGCATCCCTTGCAACAGGAATTTCAGTTTTGGTGAGATACGCCTCAAGGGTAAAATGCTTCTTTTTTCTTTTTCTTTTTTATTCAAATTCTTTATTTATCAACAAACATGCATACAGTACAGGAGAGGTAAAGGAAACTTGTTCAAAGGGATCACATTTTTAGCATAGTATCAGTGGAGACATAAAGTAGAAAAAGGCATTAATGAAGACAAATGAAGGTAAATTTCTTATCACCCGATATAAACCATTCTTTATACAGGAGTAGACATTCAAAAGTTTACTAAGGCCTAAAAATCTCTCTCTTTGTGGGTTTATAATTATGAATAAAACAAAAGGGGAAAAGATAATGAAAGAACGAATATGGAAATGTTGCATATAGCAGAGCAATGTGGGTGGGGGGGAGGGGATCTAGGAGTCATCACCAGGTTGATTAAATGGTCTCTCTATTGGTGAGGGCAAAGAAGTGATGTAATGGGCAGTGGTAATGATCTATTGGACCTATCCTCAGTAAGGATGACCTCAGGCGTGTTCGCAACCCGCACATGCAGAGCACGCCAGGAAGTCGCTAATTGCAAGCAGTGAGACATTTTGCTGATCCACGGCTGCAGAGATTGAGCAATGTCTCACTGGCTGTGATTAGTGCTGTGCAGTGCTGACTTCCTGGCGGGCTCTGCATGTGCGGGTTATGAACATGTCTGAGCTCATCCTTAGTCCCCAGGAGCTACGAAAGAAGGGAAAAATGGGGGGAAGAGCGGAGGAAAGGCTCTGCTGAAAGACACTTAAACTGATGCCAGTAAAATCAGTCTTATTAAACACATCTGCACACATTGCAAACAGAAAATTATACAAATTTTTTTTTTTTGTTGGGTAAATATATCACACGTCTGTATTCCATATACTTTGTGGTTTATATATTATGTGTAAAAATCTGACATGTGTACCTATAATATCTCTTATAGCAAACTGACCCTCTAGAGATGACCCTAAGTATATGGGTTGAAACGCGTCAGTCTTTATACCACTGGCATTCTGATATGTAATGTTTTTGTATAATTTTCTGTTTGCAATTTTGTATCTGGAACAGTTTTTATTCTCCTACTAGAGCTCATATTTTAACTATCATGTTATTATCCTTTGTATAATACCAATAAAATATTTTTCTATACATACCACTTGACCCAATCTTTTACCTTGCTGCCAAAAAACTCCCTTCGGGGGAACTTTCCCATTTTGTATTATTGGGGTGAGCAGCACCTTTACCTCTCCCTATATGTGTCCTCCCTTTGTTATTTGTCAACTTCCTTTAACAGACCAATCTGTCCAGTGATGTTTAGAGGGTAGAGACAAACCACTGGCAAGGGTGCTTACAACGGTCAGTTTTATTTAATTATGTAAAACATTTATCCTAAATAAAAAAAATAAAAAATAAAACATCTGTAAAGGCTTAAAAAGTGTTGGCAGGAATTTGACTTTAATTTGTTAGTCAAGTTCATCTGAATCAATTAGCGCATATAACACTACCCTCTCCCCGCAGACAATGCTGCTGTCCAAAGGTGTCTACATTGCTCCTCCTCTATCCAGATTGGAGACACCCCAAGATAGGAAGCATGTTACTGGTCACCAGGTGAAAAGAAAGGAAAAAAAAGCCTAAAAAATAAAACTGGTTAAGTCACATTTAAGGATAAGTAAGCTGCAATCTATTGTATTCTTTTATTTTTGGGTTTGACCCACTATGATACCGCTTTAAGGACTTATATTGCATATAGACACATGTTTCTTACCAACTGTGCAGCTGCACTGTCTTCTGCTGCTTTCTTTGCTTTCTCTTCCAGTTCTCCAGCTGGTTTTCTAGCCATTTTCTGCAGCTCAGCAAACTCATTCTCCAGTGCCAATGCCAGTTGAGCAGAACTGTTTGCATCTTGGCTCATTCGCAGCATGTCCTGAGAAGCACAATACAAGGAGTTAACCAGCTATTAAAGTTGATGTAAACCCACTCTCATCCTTTCTAAACTACTGCAATATTGGTTATCTAGAAGGATATACATGCCTCCTGCATGGATACTTATTTGTCAAATGTCTCCCCTCTGTCTGCTATGAAACCCCGAAAAACTTCAGATTTTGTGGGTGGGTCTGTTTTCCAGGACTCAGTGGGTGGAGTCGTGATGTCAGTAGATTCCCCACCCACCTCTACACTCCCCTTATCAACATGCATTTTCTCCTGTGTATTTCTTACATTGAACTTCTTCTATGATCAGTAACATCCAGTCAAAACCCAGAAAAGTCCCCACATGACTTCAGCATGCCAAATCATGTTGAAGTGTGGAACAGCCAATCCTTGCAGAACTGCTGAAGAAAGGAGTGGGGGTGGGAATTAAAAAATAATGCATGTCTTAGGCTAGTGCACGCGATATGTAAGTCACCTGTCAATCACAGCAAGGGGGAAGAACGGACAAATATTTCACAGTTTGCCCCTTTTATTTCACTGAAAAAAAGATATGTGGATTGCTCAGAGCTGGATTAACTCTTTGTAGCAAGACTGGGCACAGTTGATCTGAAATCCCATACTCTATATTGTGCCAGACAATAAAAATAACATTTTGGGTTTACATCCACATTAAGGTCTAAGCGTTGTGTCCAAAAGACAGATAGGAACACCCACAGACCACAAAGATCTGTTAATGCACTGTAATGGGAAACCTGCAAA
The DNA here is from genome assembly GCF_037356315.1 of Lithobates pipiens. Classification (NCBI taxonomy): domain Eukaryota; kingdom Metazoa; phylum Chordata; class Amphibia; order Anura; family Ranidae; genus Lithobates; species Lithobates pipiens. The sequence continues at coordinate 265,563,844 of NW_027507785.1, read as the reverse complement.
ACTGATACAGGTCAGCGACTCAGAAAGTAATGACACCCTTGTTTTCAGCATGACAGCCAAACTATTTGCATTATGAGAAGGAAAAAGCAGTAATGGCAGATTGGATCAAATGTTGAGTGGCTAGAACCCATGCCAGGTTTTTATTGCTGTGCTTGTCTTTATTAAGGCCATTTACCCTTAATGTTTTTGTCCTGGTGACCACAGTCACTGGGACTGACAGTAAATAGAAAATTTGAAAGGTTGAGATGTCTCCAACACAGGACTAGAGGGAAAATAATCCAATGAGGATTATTGTTTTTTAAAAACTTGTTATAATGTAAAATTTGATATATAACTGGAGACAGTCATTGCTCATTATATACTAAGGCTCATTTTCCTGCTTTGCAGTGATATATGATGACTATGCTATACAGAGTGACTAAATGCACTGAGTCATTGATAGTTCCCTTAGTGGCTAAGCCAAAACATATACAAAACTATGTATGTACAAATGAACATTTTTTTAAAAATTACTTTAAAAGGTAAACATTGCAATAATAACTGAAACATAAACTCATTAAAAAAATACACTATACCTTCCCTCTAACTTGTGGCTTAGTTAGGGAGAGCAAGTGGCTCACAATGGAAGCATCAGCTCCATCACAACTTCTCAGCCTGAACCTCAGAGCAAGCTGTCCAATCTGAACAGAATTTGGCAATGTATGGAAACCATAATTCCACCATGTCAAAATGTATACTTTATTTTTGGTAGATGCTGGCAGGTTCAAACACTTCAATGCTTATATATTTGGGAAACTCCAGTAATGATATCTTTTTACTCAATCTCCTACCTAGACCCTCCAGTTGTGGCCATCACATTATTTCTCAAACTTCCATGACAGACTTTACATTGTGGACTATGCAGCAGAAGAGAGTGTTCCATGGCACTCATAGCAGAGTCGTAATAGCTGGATCTTTAATGTGAAAGTCCTACATCCTATAAAATGCTGGTGGATTATTCAGCCCAGGACCTAAAATCCATCCAAAATACTGGTTCTGTGAGGAATAACCCTCAAAGAGATAATTTTGCTGGCTTGTTGCAGGTTTCATATGCGTTAACTCTATACAGTCTGTAGAAAGCTACTGTATATCATTCTTGGCAATCAGAGCACGTACCTGTTCTATTGCAGTTGTGATACTCTGAGCTTCTTCAGAATTCTCTACGGCCATATCAGCATCCTTCTCTGCACCCATGAGTGCTGTGCTTGCTCTTTCCGTGGTACTTGTGGCTCCCAGTACACGTCTCTGGATCTCAGGGAGGAGCCTCATTGCCTCTTCTGCTGCTCTGCGTCGATCTCCTACCTGGTTTCCAAACCCTACATTTTAGAAGTATAGTTATTAACAAAGGTGGAGCTAGGTTGCTTTAAACCTAAAAAGCAAACCAGGGTGCTTTCACATGTCCACTCCAGTACCCAAAATGCACACAAACTCTAAACACCATGTAGCAAGCATATGTCCTTAGACTCTGTTCACACCTAGGCGTTCCGGATCGTGGATGGAATTGCTGCGATTCTGCCCGCTATTCCTGAATCACCACAAAATGCATGACGTGCTTGCATTCCCGTTACTTTCAATGGCACCCCAATAATGACACGATTTTGCAGTGATTATCACCCAAAAAAACACGGCAAAATCGCACACAAAAAATTATGGGATGGCTGTCGCCCAAAAGAAATGAATAAAGGTGAAATTTCCAACGGGGGGGGCACCAGTTTTGGTGACCCCAAAGGAATCCCTTTATTTTCGTGTTGCTGGCATTTCTTGCTAATCCCTTTAATTTGCAGGGATTTCTTCTCACTTCCTGTTTGGTTATGGGACAGGAAGTGAAGGGAAATCTCTGCAATGAGACTCAGAGAGCGAAAAAAAATAACCCTCCTTTGCTCTATCCAAAATGTAAAAAAATTTTTGCCTATAGTTCTACTTAAAACATCAACATAGCATGTTATACAGTGGTGTGAAAAAGTGTTTGCCCCCTTCCTCATTTCCTGTTCCTTTGCATGTTTGTCACACTTAAGTGTTTCAGAACATCAAACCAATTTAAACAATAGTCAAGGACAACACAAGTAAACACAAAATGCAATTTGTAAATGAAGGTGTTTATTATTAAAGGTGAAAAAAAATCCAAACCATCATGGCCCTGTGTGAAAAAGTGATTGCCCCCCTTGTTAAAACATACTATAACTGTGGTTGTCCACACCTGAGTTCAATTTCTCTAGCCACACCCAGGCCTGATTATTGCCACACCTGTTCACAATCAAGGCATCACTTAAATAGGAGCTGCTTGACACAGTAAGGTCCACCAGAAGATCCTTAAAAGCTACACATCATGCCGAGACCAAAAGAAATTCAGGAACAATTGAGAAAGAAAGTAATTGAGATCTATCAGTCTGGAAAGGGTTATAAAGCCATTTCCAAAGCTTTGGGAATCCAGCGAACCACAGTGAGAGCCATTATCCACAAATGGCGAAGACATGGAACAGTGGTGAACCTTCCCAGGAGTGGCCGGCCGCCCAAAATTACCCCAAGAGCGCAGCGACGACTCATCCAAGAGGTCACAAAAGACCCCACAACAACGTCCAAGGAACTGCAGGCCTCACTTGCCTCAGTTAAGGTCAGCGTTCATGCCTCCACCATCAGGAAAAGACTGGGCAAAAATGGCCTGCATGGCAGAGTTCCAAGGAGAAAACCACTGCTGAGCAAAAAGAACATCAAAGCTCGTCTCACTTTCTCCACAACACATCTTGACGATCCCCAAGACTTTTGGGACAACATTCTGTGGACCGATGAGACAAAAGTGGAACTCTTTGGAAGGTGTGTGTCCAAGTATATCTGGCGTAGAAGGAACACTGCATTTCATAAAAAGAACATTATACCAACAGTAAAATATGGTGGTGGTAGTGTGATGGTCTGGGGCTGTTTTGCTGCTTCAGGACCTGGAAGACTTGCCGTGATAAAAGGAACTATGAATTCTGCTGTCTACCAAGAGATCCTGAAGGAGAATGTCCGACCATCTGTTCGTGTACTCAAGCTGAAACGAACTTGGGTTCTGCAGCAGGACAAAGATCCTAAACACACCAGCAAGTCCACCACCGAATGGCTGAAGAAAAACAAAATGAAGACTTTGGAGTGGCCTAGCCAAAGTCCTGACCTGAATCCTATTGAGATGTTGTGGTATGACCTTAAAAAGGCCATTCATGCTCGAAAACCCTCTAATGTAACTGAATTAGGACAATTCTGCAAAGATGAGTGGGCCAAAATTCCTCCAGGACGCTGTAAAAGCCTCATTGCACGTTATCGCAAACGCTTGGTTGCAGTTGTTGCTGCTAAGGGTGGCCCAACCAGTTATTAGGTTTAGGGGGCAATCACTTTTTCACACAGGGCCATGATGGTTTGGATTTTTTTTCACCTTTAATAATAAACACCTTCATTTACAAATTGCATTTTGTGTTTACTTGTGTTGTCCTTGACTATTGTTTAAATTGGTTTGATGTTCCGAAACACTTAAGTGTGACAAACATGCAAAGGAACAGGAAATGAGGAAGGGGGCAAACACTTTTTCACACCACTGTACATGTTGTTGCTGCACCATATTTTATGGGTGCGCCAAAGCTACAGCTCAGGAAGGTGCCATCCCTTATTATTTTATACGGCACCAATATGCAGCTGTTTACATTATGATGTACAAAATCATACTCAAATAGAGAAAGCTCTAGGAATAGAATCTCTGCCAAAAACACCTTACAGTGTAGAAATTGGCCTACGATAGAACTAGCAAGTACTCTGAATAAGTCTAACAAATATTTTGTAGTATTTTTGCAAAAAAATTTTTAGACAGTTGACAGCATACCCACCCTTCAGGCTACTGAGCATCCCCTCGATCTCATAGTATGTAGCGTTCCCTGACATCATGGCCTGATTGGCTTTATTCTTTGCAGCATTTGCCCGTGACAACAGCTGATCCCCCATCTGCAAGACAATGGATCACACCATGACATTACATACTACTGATCAGTATTTCACACTCATGAATGTTTAAGCCACTACATCTGTCTGAAACAGCTTTTCTCTTATGAGTATTATTATTCTGAAATATAAAGGATTTTCTTTTGCTCTTATTTAGCAGAATAGAGAAAGAAAATATTATTATATTATTATAATAAATACACTATCTATATATATATACATATGTTACATATTGAGTCCTGACCAGGCTTCCTGGGGTGGAGAGCACCGCACTATCCCACACCAGTACAATAGTACCTTGGATTACGAGCATAATTTGTTCCAGAAGCATGCTTGTAATCCAAAGCACTCGTATATCAAAGCAAGTTTCCCCATAGGAATCAATGTAAACTCAGATAATTGGGTCCACAGTCACTGCTGGTGTATGCAGTACCACATTTGGTCAGAGTTGCGAGGTCGCTCAGAGAAACTCGGGAACGGAGTGTTGCTTAGTGTCTCTGTGCATCTCTGAGCATCACCGGCACCCCCAGTTAAAATATAATTAATAATTTAATATATAATATAATATATTAAATAGCAAACCAGTAATCCCCCTAATGTGATTTTCACTACCACCACCACAATTGGCATTCTGACACTCTATAATGCATACCTCTCTAATGGGATGTGAGGGAGGTCTGCTATGTGTCAGATTTGGTTTGCTTCAATAAAATAGCAAAGCAAAATGATTGTGTGCAAAGCATGAAAACCCAAAGCAGCCAATGAGACTTTAGTATAGTGATTTCACATCAAAGACATTGGAATCTTGGTTTCCAGATATTTGTATTATAAAAAAAAAGTCAAATTATATATGAACTAATATGTAATGTAGTCAGATCAGGCTCAGAGAGTAGACAGGCTGCTTTAGGGAAGAGAATCTCTGGATTGGTGTGGTTTATTATTCTCAGTCTTACTCTGGCCACACACATCAAGTTTTTAGATCTGATTGGAATTTTGAATTGTATTTACAAATACTTTCTTACAATAGTTGTGTGTGTATTATAATTGGCTCTAGTTAAACCAAATTCCAATTGGATAGTATGATAAAAAATTGAGAATCAACCTAAAAAAAGCTCAAAATATCAGTAAAAAAATACCCAAATGTACAAATAATTTTTATAGATGCAATCTGAATATCAAAACAATTCAACGTGTGTACCATGTGGCACCTTTTTACAAATGTCTCTAAAGCTGGCCATACATTATACAATTTTCTTGTTCAATTTCCTTTAGATATACCTTCAACTATGTAGTGCAAGGGCCTGCCTGATTGCATACAAATTTTAATTGTTTTGGCTTGACCTCATATTTTATGGTTTTGGTCAATCTAAAGGAAAATTGTACAAGAAAATTGTATAATGTATAACTTGCTAAGGTTATACAGTACATAATATACCAGAGGTCTCCAAACTTTCTAAACAAAGGCCAGTTTACTGTCCTTCAGACTTTAGGAGGACCAGATTGTGGTCAGTGGGAGAGAAAATATCCTGGATTCAGTAGGAATAAACAATGCCACAGGCTTTGAGGTCCGTGGGAGTATAGAAATGATGTCATGGTTAGTAGAAGGAATAGTGCCACATCATTGATATCATGTTGGAGTAATAGTGGCCCAATGCTGACATCATGTTGGAGGAATATTGCTCCATCATTGGTGTTGGTGGCTGGAATTATGGTCCACCCTTGGTGTCAGTGGGAAGAATAGTGCCCCAGGGCCAAAAAAAAGGCTAGCAAAGGGCAGCATTTGGCCCGTGGGTCGCAGTTTGGAAACCATTGCATTATACAATCGTCTTGTGCAATCTATTTTAGATATACCATCAACTCCGTAGTACAAGAGCCAATCTGATTTTATACAAATTGAATGGATTGTTTAAGTGTGTCCTCCTATTACAATGTGTTGGTAAATCTAAAGGAGATTGTACGGAGATTGTATCACATACAGAAACTGACTCACACAGAAACAATATTGATTTATATTCCCATACTGTCAGTGAATCAGATACTGGGTGGTTATAATGTATTATATGTTCCCACCTGTTTGTACTTTTGCCCTTCAAAAAGTTGCTGCTCGGCACTCTGCTCCCAGACGTTGAGTTTGTTCTGTAAATTTTTGCTCTGAGATATTTCTGCTTCTACTGAAGTTCTCAAGGATGAAGATTCTCGCCTAAGACGCTCCATCTCCTCCTGATAATTAAAAAGATGCATCAGTGACGGCCATAACTTTCCTCATGCAGAATTTGTTTTGCTCTCATGTGATGTTGTTGGAACTGAATGCTTTTATTTTTAAGCAAGAATAATGAAGTATAATATTTTCCAACATGCAGTTGACTTCTTCTCAAAAAACCTAATAAGCAGAACCTGCCAACTGTGACTTTTTAGAATGAACAGAAGGAAAATACTTAAAGCAGTAGTAAAGTCTGCTTTATGACTACTACCATCAGGTAAGTCTATGATAAGGCTTACCATAGGTACGATGAATATCTCCTAAACATATACCCTTTAGGAGATATTCACATTAGTAGAGGCTGGTGACACCACCGGCACATGCACACTGTGCTCTGATTGGAAGGCATATTGGAGTATGGCGTCCATTGGGAGCACTGTACCGCAACTGTGACGTCATCGCGGCCCAGCCATTCAAACGGCTGCAGCCTGTGAACCCAGACGGAAAACCAGGTGAAGATGGATGGAGGACTTTGTTTTATGTCTATCACAATATGCTAGTATGTGTTGTAAACTAGTACATTATGACTTAAACTGCCCGGTGGTCATTTTTATTTTTTGTTTGTACTTTACTACTACTTTAAATCATCCATTCATTTACATGTAATCCCTTACAGTCACAAAATCATTTTCAGTTCAGCTAGTCTAATACCCTTAAATCTGTATTTTTTATTGTGTTGCTTTGTGTCAGCTGAAAGTTCTTGCTGCATAGGCTGGATTGGAGGAAGAGTAATTTACAAACCACTCAGTGTCTGCTACTGTTCTCTGCCAATCCCTCCATTGGCTGCCACTCACCCAATGAATTAAATTCAAAATACTAACAATAAGATACAAAGCCATCCACAACTCTGCCCCCAGCTACATCACTAGTCTAGTCTCAAAATATCAACCTAATCGTCCTCTTCGTTCCTCCCAAGACCTCCTGCTCTCTAACTCCCTCATCACCTTATCACCAGGACTTCTCCCGAGCCTCTCCCATCTTCTGGAATACCGTAACCCAATCTGTCAGACTATCTCCAAATCTATCTACTTTTAGGCCATCCCTGAAAACGTTTCTCTTCGGAGAAGCTTACCGTGCCTCCACCTAATAACCGTCTTTATTTTCTTCATCAGCTCATCGACCACAGATATTACCCTTTCATATCACTTGACCCTCCCTCCTAGATTTTAAGCGCTAATGAGCAGGGCCCTCTGATTCTTCCTTTATTGAATTGTATAAATTAAATGTACTGTGCAAACTGTCAGCACTATATAAATCCTGTATAATAATAATAATTTAGGGGACTATTTATATATAAAAAAAATATCTTTATGAATGTCTCAGCATTCACCAAAAGTTATGAATAATACCCGTAATGCTTGTAATAATAGTGAAATGTCAGTTTCTATTTGTTGTCTTTTACAGGGCGATGTTACATTTTCCATGCAAAAGGCAACAAATGGGAACTGACATGTTACACATATTACAAACATTAAAGCGGGAGTCCGCCGGGAGTTCGCCATTTTTTTTTTTTTTTTTTAAAGCCAGCAGCTACAAATACTGCAGCTGCTGACTTTTAAAATAATGACACTTACCCGCCCAGCGCGCCTGCGATGTCGGCACCCGAAGCTGATCTCTCGACCTTCTCTCGGGTGCTGCCACCGCCATCTTGGGTATGGGAATCAGGAAGTGGAGCCTTTCGGCTTCATTTCCCGGTTCCCTACTGCGCATGCACGAGTCGCGCTGCGCAATAAGGATGGTCCCCGCTGTCTCTGGGATCCGTGTGTTTCCCAGCAGGCAGCGGGGGACCTTCGGAAAGGGGCGTAGATTCTGCAGAAAGGGGCGTACCTTCTGCAGAATCTACGCTGGAAGTGGGTGCAGATACTTGTACTGTACAGGTACCTGCACCCCCCTCCCCCCTGAAAGGTGCCAATTGTGGCGCCGGAGGGGGGGAGGGTTCCAATGAGCGGAAGGTCCACTTTAGGGTGGACCTCTGTTTTAATTATGTAATATCTGTGGCTTTTGACGAAATGCTAAGACACTTGAAAAGCAAATCTTTTTTTTATTTTTTATAGACTTCTTAGGGTTATAATAAATGAATGAGAAAAAAAGAGAACTGCGCTAACCTCAAATGCCCAAAGTGAATGGGGTATGTGTATGTGCCAAACCCACGATATGAGTCTTAGTATCTCATTGTCTCTAAGACCACCTCAAAGATATAATGCATACTATTATATGTACAAATAAATAAAATTAAATACAAAAATGAGACACAGATACGTGTCAATAATGTGAATTACCCAAACGCAGTACAGATTGTGTAGATCTCTGTGCATATACCCCTAAAGTAAAAAATTATTTTGTTTTTAGTTTTTTTACATAAAATGAATTATCAAAAAGTATTCTGAGACACTCTATATAATGTCCATATAATTATATACCAAAATATTATGAAATGTCCATATGGTAAATAAACACCGGTGAAGAAAAACTTCAAAGAGCTGAATTAGAAGTGCACAAATTAAAAATCTTCTCCAGAAATGTAATGTGCTTTTCCCATCACCGAATGAATGAATTGGCTCCTTACCAGATCCAAGCGACCCCCCGTTACAGAGGGTCACCACAGGCAAAAACAATCAAAGGATATCCGGATAACGGTTCCCCCTCAGGCGATCCCGAATCTTTCACGCAATAGGGCTATGGCTGTTGCTCCACATACGAAACGCGTAGGGCGGTGCGAACGTGTCGACGTCACCCCAGTCGTGTTCGTTCTTTTTAGACCAAGAAGGACGGGTTGGTCTCTGCGTTGGCGTGTGTCCGGCCGGTGCACGCTTCTGTTTTGAACCTGCTTTTAAAGTCTTTTATGTAAGTGTATACGCTCGTTTTTTGCACATTAAAATCATTGGTTTTACACTATCTGGAGCCTATGTTTTTCCCTATGTGATACCACGTTGAGTTGGGAGTGATATGTGGAGCAACAGCCATAGCCCTATTGCGTGAAAGATTCGGGATCGTCTGAGGGGGAACCGTTATCCGGATATCCTTTGATTGTTTTTGCCTGTGGTGACCCTCTGTAATGGGGGGTCGCTTGGATCTGGTAAGGAGCCAATTCATTCATTCGGTGATGGGAAAAGCACATTACATTTCTGGAGAAGATTTTTAATTTGTGCACTTCTAATTCAGCTCTTTGAAGTTTTTCTTCACCGGTGTTTATTTACCATATGGACATTTCATAATATTTTGGTATATAATTATATGGACATTATATAGAGTGTCTCAGAATACTTTTTGATAATTCATTTTATGTAAAAAAACTAAAAACAAAATAATTTTTTACTTTAGGGGTATATGCACAGAGATCTACACAATCTGTACTGCGTTTGGGTAATTCACATTATTGACACGTATCTGTGTCTCATTTTTGTATTTAATTTTATTTATTTGTACATATAATAGTATGCATTATATCTTTGAGGTGGTCTTAGAGACAATAAGATACTAAGACTCATATCGTGGGTTTGGCACATACACATACCCCATTCACTTTGGGCATTTGAGGTTAGCGCAGTTCTCTTTTTTTCTCTTTCTGTTTTGTGTATTTTTGGTGTACATTTGAATTGCAGCTTCCGACCAATATCATTCTTATTCCGTAGCGCAGTTTCTTTCTTTTTGCTCTCTTTTATAATAAATGAATGTTATACATAGAGAGAATTAGAAAAATACTACATTAGGGCCACTAAATTTAGTTGATGATCATAGAAAATAAGTATTTATTTCCTATATTTTTTTTACCTTTATCAAGTGACCATAATGTGGTATTTTCCTGATTTATTCTGTATAACCTGGCGAAAAAATAGCCAAATAACATTCAATGTTGCCTCCATTCGCACGTGAACGTAAATGCAGTTTCCCAGGTTGGATAGCTATGATTTTTTTTTATAAATATGCCCCTTAAAGTTGCTGCCACAAAAAGTATAAAAAAATTAAATAAAAAAGTTCCAAATGCTATACACAAACAATATATGTAACAAAACTGATGTGAGACTATACAGTATGGCTTTCTATATGTAAAATATAGAAAACTGTACACAGTTAGGGTTCCTTAGTTCTGTTTTCTAGAAGTGAATTCCTGGAAGTTCGATAAAACTGAGTTTGCTCATCTTTCAGATTTCCAGGAATATGAATCCATTCATCAGTGCACAACAAGCAAGTTTCAGGGTCATATGATATTTCCAGCAGCATTCACAAATAGCTGTTATCAGTGTCATAGGAGTACCAGCAGCATCCATCAAGAGACGTGAGTCGTGTCATTACCTGGAACTGTATGGGAAGCCCAAGGGAAGCTTGTGCTAATTCCCGAGCAGTCTGAGAACTCTCCTGGTAGGATCTCTCTGCAGAGGCAGCAGCCTGGATGGCCTCAGTCTCCAATGTGCCAACCTGAGTCCGGACATCATATAGTCTGTAAAGACAAAATACATCAAAAGACAATTTCAAAATAAGCTAATTATTGATTTGGCTAGAGCAGGGCATTTATATGGCCTTAGGTTACATGAAAATATTTAGAGCAATCCCAAAAATTCTTCAGCACACTCTGACACAAATATATTATAAACTATAAATTGAGCTGTTGCCTCAACCACTATCCCTTTAACTGCAGAGGCAGTGTCTGGGGGTGTACAATGCTGCAGCCACGATGCTTTGCTTTACAGCCATTGCAATGAATTATTAGTAGATGTGTCTTTGAGCTGCTGGAAATTTATTTTTTACTATCTAGCCAATTAGAATGCAAAGAGATTAAAATACCTGTCAGTTTTTTGTTTTTTGCTGTCTGTGCCCCTTGTTAGGGTGATTCACCCTCTCTATTTGTGCTGTTTACCATTTTCAGTGAAAGTGCAGGAAAATCCCAAATTTTGGGTTGTCCCCAGGACAGGAATGGAGGAGGGATCTTCCAATGGGGACATTAGTTCTGGTGACAACCAGGGATTCCATTACTTTGGATGGATGTCCTCTCACATCCTGTTTTGGCTATGTGAAAGGAAGTGGAGAGAAATCTCCCCAATGGGACATCGATGGAAAAAAAATGTCCTGACAGGGGTTATAACCCTCATCCAAAATGAAAAAAAAATACATGTATATATTTTTTCATTTCTGCTCTAAACCCATGGTTTTAATTGTACAGGTGTAGACCGTCCAATATCCCTCTATATTACAGTGACTTGGAGGATGAAAAAGAATTTCCAAAATAAGGAACGAATATAGAAACTTCTTTTTCTATTTGTAAAAAGGTAGGCGTGATAATTCTGTAGTTACCCCAAATGTCACGGAACACCACAATTTGTGGTCCACAGGGGTAAGATTTTTGGAATATTTATGTAATATCACTTAAGATTTCCTATCTGCTGAAAGCATAGCTCTACTATGACCATGTGTCTGTCCTTGTTGAACAGTGCAGGATTTAGATGTGTAAAGTGTCATGTATGAGTGCATTTTACATACAGAACCCTATACCTTGATCTCAGTTTCTCTGCAGCATCGAGGTCTGCGTCTCCTGATCGTAGAATCTGCATCGATCTTTGTGTATCCGCCAGGGCGTCTCCTGAGCTCTGTGCTATCATCTGAGCCTCTTGTTCGAGTCTGAGTTCAGCAAAGAGGAAAGGATTCCATTAGATACAAGGGAAGCATGAAGGGACATCAGGGTGGAAATGGTGCTTACAGTCTAATCTTTCTTTCTATGTTATTTTATAGAAATTAATTTAAAAAGGAGACGTGATCACATTGTTGGCAATCAAACACAGTAAAACCTAATTATCACTAACGTCCTCCAAACTCCCACAATTTTCTTCACCATTAATTAGCTGCCATAACAGTTTGTATATTATTTCATTATTGATGGGTTATGGCTTGCTCTCTGCCACTGAGCACATAGATTGGTTCCATCTGTTGTCATGGATACATTGATTGAATATACACAGTGTTCTATGTGTTCATCTCAACAACAAAAAAAGTCATGATTCATTAATATTCCTTAGAGATAAAACTTCCTGCTGCAAAAGGGTAAAGTCAGCCAGCCGCCCCCGATCTCATCATATATAGACAACAGAAAATAATGGTATAGATGCAGCTGCATTAGTGCTGTATATCTGGGTGTGTCAGATTTCCCCTCTTCCTGGATATTCGACAATGCTGGCATACGAGTCTCTACTGTTTTCAGAACACTTATAATCTTAAACCTATGATTAGGCACAGGGATTCTCAACTCCACCCATCAGTCTCTGCAGTCAAAATATGCAGTGTGTATCTTTCAGAATGCAATAATATCTTTGCAACTTTAAAGCTGGACTCCAGGATAAACATATATTGTGTACATACATGAGTAGTTTGTATTCTTCCTTGAATCTTGGTTTGTGAATTTCTGTACAGTAATCCAGTATGAAACTTTGCCATTGTGCAGGAACTTCCTGCAAAAGGACCGGTCACTGCTGCTCTCTCTCCTTGTGCAGGGTGACTGGTCTTGTCTCCACCCCTTCCTGTAGTTTTCTGCAGGAAGCCTGTAATGGGTGGAGCCTGCTGGGCCCCTCCCACAGCTCTGCTTTCTGCACTGGCTATAAACAGGACAGTGATGATGTAACTGCTACTATATAGGGTGATATTGGGGTTTGTAAAGGCATTTGGTGCACACAAAGTAGATTTTTTTTATCTTTTTGTTGCTATTGAGAAATACATTTACATATAAGTTCTCATGCCTGGAGTTTAGCTTTAAAGTATAACTAAATGAAAAAATGTTTTCTTTAGTTTTGGATAGAGTGGAGAGGGATTAGAACCCCTGTCAGTTTGTATTGCTGTCTGTGCTCCTGTTAGGGAGATCCCCCCTCTCTATTTGTCCTTTTTACTGTTTTCATTAAAAGTGAAAGTAAAATAAAATCCCACATTTTGGCTTGTTCCAAGAAAAGTAATATAGAGAAAATCTTCCAATGGGGACACTAGTTCTGGTGGCCTGTGGATCCCCAAGAAATTCCCTTAATTTGCAGGGATTTCCTCTCACTTCCTGTTTGGATTATGGGACAGGAAAAAATAAACCAACAGGGGTTCTAACCCCCCCCCCCCCCCTTCATTCCCTATCCAAAATGAAAAACTATGTTCTGCTTTAAGGGTTCAGGAAGCAGCATTCCTACTATTACTGCACAATGCTACTCTGGCATAGGCTGGTTATTTGACAATGGGGAAACAAGAGAGAGAAGGAAAGCAACGGGTTCTAGCACATTTATGGTAACAAGGGGCGTTACATAGGCAGGCTAATTCTAATCAGGACTCGAAAGAATGCAAACATGTAATGAAAACATTATTAGTGCCGTGTGCACAGTAAGGGCAGTGTGCAATACATATAAAATAGAATACAATTATATACAGAACTTACAAATTTCCATTACACCTGCTATAGTGAGGCAGGGAAATTAAACCAATATTGCTCTACGTGTGTACAAGATGTGGTCCTACCTAGTTGCGATTCTCTGGGCTTCTTGACCAAGTGTAGAATATCTGCTTGAGTTCCAGTTCACATTCTCAGAAGGAAAAGTCTGTTATGCAAAAAACAATATAAGTACTATACATAAAAATATAATTCTGCATCTTAAAAGATATTGAAACATAAAGGATTTATGGGTAGAAGATTTCACAGCGAGGGTAATGGAAAATGACAAACTAAAGCGAAGACAGTACCATACATAAAAAACAAAAACACCAGAACGTATCACACAAGATCAGTCCAGAGTAAATCTAGCTTAAAGTGGTATTAAACCCAAAAACAAACAAAATATATTAAATTGCATGTTATGGATCATTAGGTGTGGCAGTTATATTAATTTTATTTTTTTGGGCTGTTTTCCTTTATTTTCCCCTGGCGATTTAGCCAGTAAGTCTGTTATTTTTGCGGCTTACATTAATAGAACAAGCTTTCCCAACAAAGTAACAGATGGAGGGTTGAGGCAAACCATTCACCACTGGGGTGCTAACAATCATCAGCTTTTATTCATTTATATTAACTGTTATTCCAAAAAGAACAACACTTTTGTTGTAATTGCCTATAAAGCTGTTAGTCAAGTCTATCTATACCCGCTAGTCCGTCGAACACTACCTTCTCCCAAATCTGACAATGCTGATGCCCAAAGGTGTCTGCTTTACTATTTCATCCAGAATGCAGACACCCACCAGTTCACACCAGAATGAGGTGCGGGAAACCTGCGTTCTGTGTGCATTTCCCGCATCCTATTGAAGACACGCTGCAGTTGCGATCTGCAGTGGGTGTCAATATTAAGTTAAAGACTCCCCAAACACAGTGCACTTGTCTGTACCGGATGGCATGGTACAGAAGTACCATGCCATCTGATGGCAGTGAGTTTCCAAAAGTAACGGATGCACTACTTTTGGTGCGGCGCGATTGTAGCCCATTCAAGATTAATAGGCTGGAATTGCAGCACATAGAACTACATGTAAACAGCATAGGAACGTGCTGTGTCCTGGTGTGAACCAGCCCAGAGACAGTGTATTAATGGCTGGATCATCAGCTGAAATAAAGGAAAAAAAGGCTAAAAACAAATGTAGCCAAACAGCTAAGGACTGGTACGCTGCAATATATTGTTGTTTTGGGGTTTAATATTACTTTTAATCCACTTTTAAAGTGAAGAAATCCTTTGGGGAATTTTAGTGGGCTGGACATACAGATTTTTTTTTTATTGAATTGTAATTTATTTATTTTTTTATTTATTTTATTATAATCTTATTTTTGTGTTAAAGCGGAGTTCCAGTGAAAAAAAAAAATTTTTTTTTGGATCCTAGCATTATTGCTAATGAAATTCAAAAAACAGTATACAATTATCATGATCTATTGTTCAATAATATAAATTTCTTAATGTAATTATTTATTCCTCTGTTTGTGGCAATTTCCATCATGAATGTGGGCATGTGAAGCCCAATCGCGATCGCTTCCTGGAATAGCTTTTGAGAGGTGCATGCTGGCTAACCAGCATGTACCTCTCCATCTTGCGCATGTGCGATTCAACAGCGGCCATAGCGTAGACTCCTGGGAAATGATGTGTCATCATTTCCCAGGAGCATAGGCGAGTGAGGAAGTCATGAGGAGCTCCGCGGACCAGGAAGTGGCAGATTACGAGGACTACATAGCAACAGGGCCTTTATGGTAAGTATAAAAAAAATACATTTCCTCCAAATGTTTTTTTGAGGTTAAAAGGAGTCTTTTAATGCAACTTTTATTTTAGGGTGGAACTCCGCTTTCATTTCTCAAAGACAGAGTTTGCTGTAGTCCATCTTTAAAGACCAATAGTCTTCTTAAAGTTTTAACGTATACTTATTAATAAAACAATAGCAAAAAGTGAATATTAAGAGGTGAAAAATAATCATAATGCATATTTAAAACACAATCAATGTAATCACTTTATTTTTTTATAATGTGACTGATGCGACTCACCATTCGGTTCAGTTCTGCCTGCCCCCCCTCAAGCTGCTGCCTTGCCACTGCTATCTTCATCTTGGTCTCCTGTAGGCGGCTCTGGTACTCTCCGGTCTGGGTCTGTACTTGCTGTATCTTGGCCTGCGCATGTACCAAGTCATTCTGGGTATCAGTTTGTAACCCCTGCAGTGCTGACATCTGTCTTTGCAAGGATTGTTCTGTAGCTAATGAACGGGAACATGGTTACTAAATAAGTTTTTCTTTAACACATCAATCAAATCACATAGGGAGAATCATAATTAATGGCTATAGCCAGCGTCATGACTATGACTGATGTGGCGCCATAGCAAAGCCATTAAGCAGCCTTGTCTCAAGGCAATACTCTAGTCAGACAAAATACCAATTAATAGAAATCATAGAGAGGATCACACACTCTTTACTAAATTCTGCTGCTATCTGCATAAATCATTATGTAGTCAGATACAGTGCCTTGAAAAAGTATTCACACCCCTTTAAATGTTCCACATTTTCTCATATTACAACCAAAAACGTAAATGTATTTTACTGGGATTTTATGTGATAGACCAACACAAAGTGACACATAATTGTGAAGTGGAAGGAAAATAATAAACTGTTTTCCAATTTTTTTACAAATAAAGATGTGAAAATTACAGCTGCAAGTGGTTTTGGGGATGTCTCTACATGGGATGTGTCTACCAGCTTTGCACATCTAGAGATTGAAATGGTTTCCCATTCTTCTTTGCAAAATAGCTCAAGCTCTGTCAGATTGGATGGAGAGTGTCTGTGAACAGCAATTTTCAAGTTTTGCCACAGATTCTCAATTGCATTTAGGTCTGGACTTTGACTGTGCCATTCTAACACATAAATATTATTTGATCTAAACCATTCCATTGTAGCTTTGGCTGTATGTTTAGGGTCGTTGTCCTGCTGGAAGGTGAACCTCTACCCCAGTCTCAAGTCTTTTGCAGACTCTACCTGGTTTTCTTCTAAGATTGCCCTGTATCTTCCATCCACCTTCTCATCAACTCTGACCAGCTTCTCTGTAGCTGCTGAAGAAAAGCATCCCCACAATATGATGCTGCCACCACCATGTTTCACGTGGGGAAGGTGTGTTCAGAGTGATGACACACAACCCCCAAGTGGACCTCAAGATGTCGGTTCCACTATGAGGCCTGTGGAAGTCAGACCCCCTATGCCCCATGGTGATGTTGTACAGAGATACCCTGATGAGGGCCTACCACCCTCTCAGTACACAGTACAACATTTTTACCCCCATACTCCTAATAAGCCACAGAGGGGGAGGGGTAATCATCGGGGTAAAAGAGGTGGAAGAGGGTCCAATCGAGGACGTCCTTTCAACCGCGATGATTACCAGCTTAGAGATTATAATGAGACATCATATTACTCTCCGTCACCTAGACGTGCACCCCCGAATTCGCACTATGTGGGGTCTCAAAATCATAATGTAGCTCCAGTTTCTACATACAACAGGTTTTCTCCACTAAGGGATCAGAGAGACAATGAAATTAGAAACAATGCCTATACACCATCTACATACAATCCACCCAATAGTAATTTTAGAAATCAGGATTTTTGCGAGGATCCATATACCAAAAAAAGAGGCCAGGATCCAAGAGAGGGTGCAGAGGGGGGAAACGACTACAGCGGAGGAAAAAGAAGGCGAGTTTGATAGGAAAGGGTGTTTTTAATCTAAGTAAAAAAACCTTTTCCCAAGCAGAGTTATCTGTATTGGATAAGGGATTAAAATATGCACCCCCCAAAAGTCTTAATAAATTTAACACCTTCATAGATGTACACAAATTTATTAGGAAAATTAATGTTCAAAGATATTTGACAACTAATCCGTTTAGAACAGGATATACAGCAGCCACGTTTGGCACTGTACATTCAGGGTTATCTAACCCGTCTTTATTTGCACCCCCTGTACCTACAGCTCCGGCGGTAAAGATTTTTAAGGATCTTGTACTTGGTGACCTAGAGAAACTTCCTATTAAGCATGTGAATAGGTCCACCCTCTCACAGGCCGGTTTTAACTCTTTGTGTGAACAAAAGGAGGTCGTCGTGCGTCCTGCTGACAAAGGGGGTGGGATTGTTATCCTGGACAAGGAACAGTATAAAGCCGAAATGTGCAGGATACTAGAAGAACCGGGGACATATAAATTACTCCCTAACAATCCCACAAATCTTTACAAAAGACAACTTAAGAGCCTTGTCGAGAAAGGATACGACTCGAAAATTCTGAATAAGAAAGAAAAATCATTTTTGATCCCTATTGCTCCAAGAATTCCCACTATATATTATCTACCAAAGATTCATAAAGATGCGATTAACCCTCCCGGCAGGCCTATAGTGAGTGGTATCAATTCTATCACCTCACGTATAGGTCGATATATAGATTTCTACCTGCAACCTTTAGTGAAAAAAACTCCTTCGTATCTTAAGGATACAGGAGCGACAATTAGGAGACTGGCAAATATAACTCCCCAGGATGAATGCATTATTGCCACAGCAGATGTGGCTTCTCTATATACTTGCATTCCACATAGAAGGGGTATAGAAGCTGTCCGCTATTTTTTGGATCAAGAAGATTCTCTAGCGCCTTTCCAACGCGACTATCTCATTGAACTGCTTGAGTTTGCAACCGAGCATAATTATTTTTGGTTTAATGGGAATTACTATTCACAGCAGAGAGGTGTAGCAATGGGGGCCAAATTTGCCCCCAGTCTTGCCAATTTATTTATGGCAAAGTGGGAGGAGGATGTCGTCTATGCCCATCATAACCCCTCGTTGGCTTTATGGGCAAGATATATAGACGACATCCTCCTCCTATGGAATGGCACACCCGAATCGCTAAGAGAATTTTTTGGTACTTTGAACCACAATGATAGGGGTATCTCATTATCGCTAGAAATGAGCACCTCTAAGATTAACTTCTTGGATCTAGAAATTGAAATATTAAATAATAAATTCGTGTTCAAAACACATTTCAAAGAAACTGATCGGAACAGCTTCATTCCCCTAGATAGCTGCCACCACAGAGCGTGGCTTAATTCTGTTCCACGGAGCCAGTTTCTACGTCTCCGGAGGAATTGTACAGATCTAGAGACATTCAAAATACAAGCCAAAAATCTTAGGCAGAAATTTGAAGATAAGGGGTACGATAGAGCTATTTTGGATAGGGAAATATGCAAGGTTGCGGAAACCAATAGAGAGGACCTCATTGTTGAGAAAACACAAAATGCACCTGATGATACTTACAGATGGTCTATGATAACAACGTTTTCATCACAGCATAGACAGATCAAGTCTATTATAAACAAACATTGGAGTATACTAAAAAACGATTCCGTGTTGGGCCCCAAGCTACCCGAACAAGCTAAGATACTTTTCAGGGGGGTTCCTTCCCTACAGAAGAGTATAGCCCCCAATATCTTAGATCCACCCAATCGTCCATCCTTTTTCCACAATATGACGGGTTTCTACCCCTGTAAAAAGTGCAGTGTATGTAGATACAATACCTTAGGGAGACGTAAGGCCACTGAATTTACCTCTACAATCACTAATAAGACACATAGTATCAAGCCTTTTTGCACTTGTGACACCAAGTATGTGGTATATCTAATCACCTGCCCATGTGGCAAGCAATATGTAGGGAGGACGATTAGGACATTTGCAATCAGGGTAGGCGAACATATATCCCTTATCAAGAGTAAAGATTCAAAACACACTGTCCCTAGACACTATAAGCAGTGTCACAATAGTGACCCTACAGGAACAGAGTTTTTGATCATTGATAGGTATACGCCACCCTGGAGGGGGGGTGCCATGACCAGGGGTGTATCCAAGTTAGAGACGTATTGGATATACACTATCAAGTCTTACTCCCCGTTTGGTCTAAACGTGGAGTGGGACATCAATGCATTCATCGATAATGGTTGATGTAGGGTGTTGGGTCCCACTCCCCGTTTGGTTCGGACTTGGTGTGTAATATAGATGCATTTATCGATGATAGATGAGGTCTGTCCATCTCTCTTACCTATATTTTTACTTTATTCCACTTATCCCCTCCTTTTTTGGGTATATATGGTAGAAATATGTGGGGAAAATGTACTTTTTGTGTACTTGTAGATGGTTAAAGGCGACTCGGGTTTGGTCCACCTAATGTGTCGACACATATTACTTCCGGTCTCCTTTTGATTGGGCCACTATATTAATAGAGCGCTACATCTGAGTATATATATATATATATATACCTTAAAACTCATGACTACATTTGATTTTTATAAGTTTTTATATTTTTATACTTTCAATTTTTAAAAATTAGAATAAAAATTCCCTTTTTATGCGTAAGCCATCGTCCATGTAAGAGTGTTACGATGTAATAATCGCCTATTTGAGTGGATCTGGTCACATTTTTCCATTCAATTTTCAGTTAACACCCTTAGGTAGATTTTAACTACTTTTTTTTTTTTGGGTAAAATTTCTGGAAATAATATCCTTTCGAAATTTGCCTTCTCTATTTATTTTTCCTGTGAAATGTGGCTACACAAGCTAATATGCGATTATAGGCACTGCGTTCCTATTTTGATGCAGCGTCCGAATGTTTAATGTTGTCTATATTTTTTACTTCTTTTTTTTTTTTTTTTTTTTTTTTTTTTTTTTTTTTTTTTTTTTTTTTTTACCAATGCTTTTTCTACTAGATATATCCCTCAGCTGAGAGTATATATTCTATATTTTCCTTATCTAATATATAAAAAAGATTCGTTCTTGTACCGATCTGTACATTACCCTAGAGATGGCGTTCTTTTATACGTCTATTTTTTGAGTACGGGGACACGGAAGTGACGTTATGGCGCCGGGATGTGGATAAAGTTGGTGCGTTCCAGGCTGACCACTCCCGTTCGTGAGATACGCGGGGGGTCACGTTTATTTTACTTTTACTTCCGCTAAGGTTAAAAGATCGGCTGAACTTTTCAATGTTTATGCCTGCGTTCTATTTGGACGTTATTGGCATTAGGACGTTCGTTTAAATATACGGAAGTCATTCGTCTAATATATATAAGAGTATGGGATCTAACAGCTATTTGACTAGAACCTTCACATTACTAAAAAGAGGCGTGGAACGCACGCCGGCGGCCATGTTGGATACCGGAAGTGATGGGTGGTGACACTGATGGAGGAAATCTTGTCCTGATTGGGGGTCTAGCTATATAAACTGGAGGGCTGCCTTGAAGTTGTACCCCAGATGATGTCTGCTTAAGACGAAACGCGTCGGGACTTCACTGCAGCCTGAGATTTTACTGAAAAAGCGCTTATGTTCTTTGTACACGTGAGTTTGATAATTTTTAATTAAATTATTTGAAATGAAAAACGGAGTTACACTATTTTGGTCCCTGCTCTCTTCCTTTATATCTATCCCACTACCTATGATGATCTATGTGGATGGAGACATACCGCAGAGAAAATAGCTACACTTGAAAGCCTTCCAGAAAAAGACAACACTCCAAAAATAGCCTATGTATACCTACAAGCACATATGATCCTCCAAATATAATTTTGAGTAGGATCCATTAAATCTGGTAAGCCCCCATTTTATGTGGTGGAGGGTTCACGCGGTGATTGTGTGATTATCCTTTGGAGAAGGTGTAGGACTGTTTTTCACTTCATCGTGTCACACACAGTAACCTTGGAAAATCTGGAGAACTCTTCATCTGTTTTCATGCTGTTTTTCCACTTTTGTGGACACATTTTTTTTTTTTCATATTTATTTACTTGGACATTCTAGCTTTACATATACAGTAATTGAGTGTTTATATATTTCTTTTTTATGTGTTTTGTGCACAGTCTAACACATGTATTGATTACATTGGTCACATTGTAATGTGGTAAAAACAAATAAGCGCTACACGTTTTTCACAAAAATTTTTTTTTTTTGATGTGCAGTGTTAGTTTTCCATCACAAATTGCGTTCTGCTTTTAGGCCAAAAAAGCACCTTCTTCCACATGTTTACTGTGTCCCCCACATGGCTTCTTGCAAACTGCAAACAGGACTTCTTATGGCTTTCTTTCAACAATGGCTTTCTTCTTGCCCCTCTTCCATAAAGGCCAGATTTGGGGAGTGCATGACTAATAGTTGTCCTGTGGACAGATTCTCCCACCTGAGCTGTGGATCTCTGCAGCTCCTCCAGAGTTACCATGGGCGTCTTGGCTTCTTCTCTGATTAATGCTCTCTTTGCCCAGCCTGTCCATTTAGTTGGATGGCCATGTCTTAGTAGGTTTGCAGTTGTGCCATACACTTTCCATTTTGATTATGGATTTAACAGTGCTCCTTGAGATGTTCAAAGCTTGGGATAGGATTTTTTTTTTATAACCTAACCCTGCTTTAAACTTCTCCACAACTTTATCCCTGACCAGGCTGGTGTGTTCCATGGTCTTCATGAGGCTGTTTGCTCTCTAACAAACCTCTGAGGGCTTCACAAAACAGCGGTGTTTATGCTGAGATTAAATTACACACAGGTGGACTCTATTTACTAATTAGGTGACTTCTGAAGGCAATTGATTCCACTAGATTTTAGGAGTATCAGAGTAAAGGGGGCTGAATACAAATGCATGCCGCACTTTTCAGATATTTATTTGTAAAAAAATTTGAAAACCATTTATAATTTTCCTTCCACTTCACAATTATGTGCCACATTGTGTTGGTCTATCAGGGGTCTCAAACTGGTGGCCCTCCAGCTGTTACAGAACTACAATTCCCATGAGGCATTGCAGGGCTGAGGGTTACAAGCATGACTCCCCATAGACAGAGGCGTGATGGAAATTGTAGTTCTGCAACAGCTGGAGGGCCGCCAGTTTGAGACCCCTGGTCTATCACATAACATCCCAATAAAATACATTTACGTTTTTGATTGTAACATGACAAAATGTGGAAAATGTCAAGTAGTATGAATACTTTTTCAAGGCACTGTAGCTCTGGGCCCCCTGAGATTTTGGCAACCATCGCAGTTTCATGGTCTGCTATGGCTATAGTTCCAGACTTGGGTACAACACTGGGGGATACATTTGGGATTGTTTATTAGACATGTGCTCTGCCATAAAATTTGTTTGTTTTCGTTTCATTTGTTTTTTTTTTTTTTTGTTTTTTGTTCTTTTGATTACATTTGTAAATTGGAAAAAAATCTAAGTAGTTATGTTCCATTCCTTTAGATGCAATATTTGTTATTTCAATAATTCGGAAAAATTCAGAAATGAGAAAATTTGAAAATCCGAAAGAAGGCAAATCTGAAAATTTGAAAGAATGGAAATTCTAAAATCCGAAATAATAATTAAATAACTAATAATAACTAACTAATAAATTATAGGTTATGGAATTTCCGCTCAAATTTGGCTGAACATAACGAATACAAATTTATCTGAAGTTACGAATTATCCGAAATAACAAATGCCGCATCTAAACAAATTAAACGTAACAAATTAATAATGATAAATAATAAAAATATTTTATTATCATTATTATTTATTATTGTTAATTTGTTATGTTCCATTCGTTTAGATGTGGCATTCCTTATTTTGGGTAATCTGCAACTTGCTATAAATTTGTATTCGTTACATTCACTAACAGCCAAATTTGATAGGAAATTCCAATACCTATAATTTAATAGTTAGTAATAGTTATTATTATTAGTTAATTAGTTATTACAGTGGTGTGAAAAAGTGTTTGCCCCTTCCTCATTTCCTGTTCCTTTGCATGTTTGTCACACTTAAGTGTTTCGGAACATCAAACCAATTTAAACAATAGTCAAGGACAACACAAGTAAACACAAAATGCAATTTGTAAATGAAGGTGTTTATTATTAAAGGTGAAAAAAAATCCAAACCATCATGGCCCTGTGTGAAAAAGTGATTGCCCCCTAAACCTAATAACTGGTTGGGCCACCCTTAGCAGCAACAACTGCAACCAAGCGTTAGCGATAACGTGCAATGAGGCTTTTACAGCGTCCTGGAGGAATTTTGGCCCACTCATCTTTGCAGAATTGTCCTAATTCAGTTACATTAGAGGGTTTTCGAGCATGAACGGCCTTTTTAAGGTCATACCACAACATCTCAATAGGATTCAGGTCAGGACTTTGGCTAGGCCACTCCAAAGTCTTCATTTTGTTTTTCTTCAGCCATTCGGTGGTGAACTTGCTGGTGTGTTTAGGATCATTGTCCTGCTGCAGAACCCAAGTTCGTTTCAGCTTGAGTACACGAACAGATGGTCGGACATTCTCCTTCAGGATCTCTTGGTAGACAGCAGAATTCATAGTTCCTTTTATCACGGCAAGTCTTCCAGGTCCTGAAGCAGCAAAACAGCCCCAGACCATCACACTACCACCACCATATTTTACGGTTGGTATAATGTTCTTTTTATGAAATACAGTGTTCCTTCTACGCCAGATATACTTGGACATACACCTTCCAAAGAGTTCCACTTTTGTCTCATCGGTCCACAGAATGTTGTCCCAAAAGTCTTGGGGATCATCAAGATGTGTTGTGGAGAAATTGAGACGAGCTTTGATGTTCTTTTTGCTCAGCAGTGGTTTTCTCCTTGGAACTCTGCCATGCAGGCCATTTTTGCCCAGTCTTTTCCTGATGGTTGAGGCATGAATGCTGACCTTAACTGAGGCAAGTGAGGCCTGCAGTTCCTTGGACGTTGTTGTGGGGTCTTTTGTGACCTCTTGGATGAGTCGTCGCTGCGCTCTTGGGGTAATTTTGGGCGGCCGGCCACTCCTGGGAAGGTTCGCCACTGTTCCATGTCTTCGCCATTTGTGGATAATGGCTCTCACTGTGGTTCGCTGGATTCCCAAAGCTTTGGAAATGGCTTTATAACCCTTTCCAGACTGATAGATCTCAATTACTTTCTTTCTCAATTGTTCCTGAATTTCTTTGGGTCTCGGCATGATGTGTAGCTTTTAAGGATCTTCTGGTGGACCTTACTGTGTCAAGCAGCTCCTATTTAAGTGATGCCTTGATTGTGAACAGGTGTGGCAATAATCAGGCCTGGGTGTGGCTAGGGAAATTGAACTCAGTTGTGGACAACCACAGTTATAGTATGTTTTAACAAGGGGGGCAATCACTTTTTCACACAGGGCCATGATGGTTTGGATTTTTTTTCACCTTTAATAATAAACACCTTCATTTACAAATTGCATTTTGTGTTTACTTGTGTTGTCCTTGACTATTGTTTAAATTGGTTTGATGTTCCGAAACACTTAAGTGTGACAAACGTGCAAAGGAACAGGAAATGAGGAAGGGGGCAAACACTTTTTCACACCACTGTATTATGAATTTTCAGGTTTTCGAATTTTCTGATTTTTTTTCTTATTTTCGGATTTTCTGATTTTTTAGATTTTCATCCTTATATTCAGATTATCGAATTTTCTTATTTTAAATTTCGGAATTTTTGGAAAAATGAATTAAACGGGTTTTTGTTAATTCAAATATTTCCGAGTTAACGAAGTTGTCGAATTTAGTTACAAAACGAATTCGGAATGAAACAAATTGCACATGTCTATTGTTTATGGCACATTAGATTAGGCATCATGGAATAGGTATGTCTGCATCAGTATGATGCGTACTTAAAGTAGAACTTCAGGCAAAACTTTCTTTACATTTTGGTAGGGCGGCTCATATATTTTATTTCTTTGCCATCTGTGTCCCATTGAGGAGATTTCTCTTCATTTCCTGTCCCTTAGCCAAAACAGGATGTGAGAGGCAATCGCTGCAAATTAAAGGAATACCGTGGCTCACCAAATTTAGTGTCCCCATTGGAAGATTTCCCCTCTATTACTTTTCTGGGGACAACCCAAAAGTTGGAATTTTCTTTTAGTTTCACTTTCAATGATCAAGGTAAACAGGACAAATAGAGAGGGAGAATCTCCTTACTGGGGGCACAATAAGCAAAAAAATCTGACAGGTGTTCTATTCCATCTCCACTTTATCCAAAACTAAAAAAAAAGTTTTGCCTTTAGTTGTAATTTAAGGAATGTTGCCCATGGACCATGCAAGTAATAGCTACCGGAAAACACACATTTATGGCAAAACTTGACAAATATAAGTACTCAATATGTAGCCAAGCATCCACATTTTGGGATGACAATAGTCTATGTGAAAACCACAGACCCAGGGAAATGCCTAGCTCCCAACAGTCCCTGATTTCGAACAAAGTCCCTCTCGCCTCCTCATTTGCCCCCCTTTTGATCTGATCTGTATAGTTGTATATAAAATGCATTTTTTATCGTTCAAAAAGTATTTCTTAGTAAACCTTTTATCCAATTTCCAGTTTACTAACTCATGAATATATTATATTTCCACAAAATTTCCACAAATTTCCAGTGATGTGGTCAATTAGTTGTATCTCACCATGAGCAGATTCGGCCTCCCTTAACATATTCCGAGTTCTCTCCTCCGCTGCCCTCATCTGTTCCTCCAGGTAACGCTGGTCTTGGGTGTGCATTTGACCATTGCCATTGATGGAACCAGTCAACTGCTGCAGCTGTCTCTTGTATGAAGTCATCTGGATAATCAAATACAAATGTTAATGTTGTTAATTAAAGCACAGCTTCAAATATCTCATTGCTTATGGGATGGGTAAATAACTAGTAATGGCAGATATAATTTCCCTTCCTGGAAAACATGCTGCTCCAGGCTCCCTCCTTGCTTACACAACCAAAGCATTTGGTCACTTAGAGCTGAACTCCAGGTTTGATCTTAATTGCATACTTACATTGGGGGTTGCTCATTTGGCTTTGCTGCCGTTGACAGAACATTCATTTTTTTCAATGAACACAAGGCATTCTCTGATTGGACAAGGTGAAGAACAGGGGCAGGGATGTCACAATCTCCACCTCATTTAATCTGAGCAGGGCTGGTGCAAGGATTTTTGATATCCCACGTCAGTGATTCTCAACCAAGGTTTCGTGGAACCCTAGGGTTCCTCCAGAAGTCGCTAGGGGTTCCTTCAGCATTGGGCAATTTCTGCCTCTCAGATAAGTTCCCACTCACACCATTGATCTTTTTAGCTATCTATAAGGAGGTAATTCCTCCCAATGACCACAGGTGTAAGGACCATTCTTCCCACTGACCATCACACTAATGTATCATGAGTTGTAGATTTAAAATTTTTACCAGGAGTTCCCTGAGACCAAAGAATTATTTCAAGGGTTCCTCTGTGCTGAAAAGGTTGAGAAAGGCTGAACTAGGTGAAATCTCATTTTCCTGGCCCCCTTGGCTCCATCCCCTGTGCCCTGCCTCTTGAATAATCCAGCTTTTTAGCGAATCGTCCATCAAATGCAGCCCACCAGCGCTCATCAAATTCAGCCTCACCAGTGCCCATCAAATGCATCCTCACCAGCGCCCATCAAATGCAGCCTCACCAGTGCCCATCGAAAGCAGCTTCACCAGTGCCCATCAAATGCAGCCTCACCAGTGCCCATCAATGAATGTTTGCTTGCTTTCATTCATTCGGTAGTCAGGACACAGCCCTCTGCCACTGCACCTCTGACACTATGTGTGAACGGAGCAGCGGCTGCCTGCTGATGCTGAGACTTAGTTGCTTGCCGCAGAGAGAAGAGAGTAGGAACATCAGTGGCCGGTGCCCTAGACAGCAGTGCGCCCTAGGCGGCTGTCTAATTTGCCTAGTGGTAGCACCGACCCTGAATCTTGAATTCATTGAAAAAATACAAGGTGTGCTGTAAATGGCGGCGGTGCCAAGCGAGCAGCCCCCTGTGATCAGTGTGTAGTTGGGCAGCCCCTTGGCATTGGATCTGGAAGATCACGGCTATCACTGTAGTAGTGTTGATTACTGCATTGATGGCCAGCTTCCCAGCGGTCCCTCAGGTATTAGATATGCATACTTACATTGAACCAATGTAAGTATGCAATTAGGATCATACCTGAAGCTCAGCCTTAATCTCTGCCAAAGGAGAAAATCCTCCTCATCTCCTCTGATCTCCACCTAGAGCAGAGATCACATGCAATCTCCAGTCAAGGGAACCTGTAGCACTATGTTCCCCTGGCATTTTAAGTATATAAACTCATCCCAGATTGTTAGCATTGCTTCATGGATGCAGGTCCACTTTAACCAATGATCCACTCCACTAGGAACTCACCTGCTCAGTGACTTGGTCATAGCAGCTCGGGCACTCTGGTTGATCACAGTTTTCCCCACTAAATCCTGGTTTGCACAGACATGAGCCATCAGCCTGGCATGAACCTTGCTGGGAACCCACAGGGTGACAGTAACACTCTATGAAAGGAAACACACCAAGAGGGTTAAAACAAACAAAGGTTACACTCTAACTTTCATTTGGCATCCTCTGACCCCTAATCTACACAGGAGTCACTTGATTCCACTATATTTTAGGTTGATACATGCCATATTTGCAGCACATTATATGACTGTCTTAACAGAAGTGAGAAGTATGTCATTACTAATATGCTTCTGAAAATGCTAGTTTCCTGACTGTTATGTTGAACCACTGGCTTCAAACTTTCCAAGCCACTGACCTGAGATAAGTATGGAGTCTTTATCTGATTCTAGCTTGGGGTCAGTGACTCAAAGTATTGAAGCTAGGGGGTTAAAATGACAGCTAGGCAACATGCATGTTTTTGCTAAGGCTGCTTTCACACTGGGGCGGTATTCAGGCGTTACAGCGCTAAAAATAGCGCCTGTGTAACGCCTGAAAAAAACTGGCCCCTTTCCCTCCAGTGTGAAAGCCGGAGGGCTTTCACACTGGAGCGATGCGCTGGCAGGACGGTGAAAAAAGTCCTGCTAGCCGCATCTTTGCAGCGGTGAAGGAGCGGTGTATTCACCGCTCCTATACCGCTCCTACCCATTGAAATCAATGGGACACCGCGGCAATACCGCCGGCAAAGCGCCGCTGCAGCGGCGCTTTGCGGGCGGGTTTAACCCCTTTTCCGCCGCTAGCGGGGGTTAAAACCACCCCGCTAGCGCCCGCACACCGCCGCTAAAACGACGGTAAAGCGCCGCTAAAAATAGCGGCGCTTTACCGCCGACGCTGCTCCCGCCCCAGTGTAAAGCAGCCTAAGAGAAGGTGGTGGAGACTCAGTGGACATCCTTTAAACCTGCCTATCTAAAGGGAAGATATTAGTAATTGGCTGGTAAGAGCCAAAACCCAGCTGGTCAATGCATCAGAAGGCTCAACCTTGGGATGTCTGACAACACCGAGTCTTGTAAACACTCATATAATCATTTTCAAATACACCATACACCAGCCTGACAGAGCAAAATTACTTCTATGTTTTTAGGCATATTAGAGATTAGTAGAGTATAGTAGAGTATAGTAGTATAAGGTCTTTTTGATGTAAATTTCAAAGGATGTGGTACCAGACACTATGGGGTTTATTTACTAAAGGCAAATCCACTTTGCACTACAAGTGCAATTGGAGGTGCAGTCGCTTTAGATCTGAGGGGAATATCTGAAATGAGGGGAAGCTCTGCTTATTTTTTCATCCAATCGTGTACAAGCAAAAATGCTTTTTTTTATTTTCCTTGCAAATCCCCTCGGATCTACACTGCACTTCCAAGTGCACTTGTAGTGCAAAGTGGATTTGCCTTTAGTAAATAAACCCCATAGTGTCTGGTACCACATCCTTTGAAATTTACATGAAAAAAGACCTTAACTAGAAAATGGAGGACTTTAAAGGTACCAAGTATATATAAAAAGTCAATATTTTATTTTGCAAATATTAAAAAACATATATTACACATAAAACAACATGGTACTGCATGTCAACATTACAAGTACATGGATTTATATTGTGTATTGTCATTCATCATCCCCGCCCCACTGGGCAATGGATTGCTGTAACTTTGACGTGTTTCACGGGTCCATGCCTGCTTCATCAGGAAGATACCGACAGTCAAGTTCTGTATTTTACATGTACAAAATTAATAAACATAGTTATAGCCACCATCATCAACTGTAATCCCCTGGAAGGATTTGATCATTTCTTATGAAACTTGTTGACTACAAGTCCTACATAGGGGACCAGTGGGTTGGTAGTGGGTGGGAGACTTCTAAAAGTAATCTGTCACTTTGCCCTAAATAGGCAAAGTAACAGATCATCTTTAAAGGAAACCTGGAAAGACTGAATTATGGAGGCCTAATTGCTTACTTTCCAAAGTGCTAGTCTATTTACCTGAAAATCCCTAGTCTCAACCTTTGATCCTGAATAAGCATGCAGCAAGTGAAATCAGAGCTTCTGATCTGCATACTTCTTCCATGTCAGTATCTCATAAGGTTCTAAAGCCATTGGATCAGCATGAATAGGACAGCAGGTACATACAGGTTCACTTCATTTTAGCAAATCTCCCTCTGTGTACCGTGTCCCTTAGTCAACATTAGACAAAATAATGAAATATTTCATTTATCTTGGATATGATTTATTAAAATTTGAGAAAAGATCATGTCTGCGTTACATTCAGCAATCAGCAGGAGTCTATTTCTGTTTTTTCTTGGTTGATTTTAAAGTAGAGAAGCAAGTATCAATCTTATGTAACACTGTACAACTGGTGGGAATATAGCAGCAATAAAACACAGCTTTTATTACTAGCTTATTAAAACAGGAACATTATAGGCTTGGATGCATAATCCTGACTTATTTTCTGCTCCACCAGCACTTCACGTTCCCTGAAAAAATTGCTGAGTGAGTGTGAAGCCGGTCAGGTTATTGCATGCAAGTTTGTAATGTTCCAGTATTAATAAACTAACGATGAAAACATTGCAACTTTAGATGTGTTACAGACGAGTTATAGTTTATCCTCTCCTGTATCATATCTGCATTAAAAATACTTTTATGACTTTCTAAATCCAAGCTGTAGCTAAATCTGATATTTCAGCTTTGGGTGGACACTGATGCCATTTTCTTGCATACCAAAGCCTGGTAGGTGATACAGCCTGGCAGGAGCTTATATTTCTGTTCCCCCCACATAAGAATTATGAAGGTGTCACTCTTTATTAGCTGCACTCTTATTTAATTGTTGTGCATTACTAGGAGTACAACCATTTATCTTTATTACGGCTATGACATGAAAATGGGGGAGTTATGAGGCAGGTAAATTTCTAAAGCATATTTATAAAAAATAGCATATCATTTAAAAGAAGAACTAAACCCTTCTATCCTTTACAGCCAAGGAAACTGCCATTTTATCTTCTGCAGGTGCCATGGTGCCACACATTTG
Organism: Lithobates pipiens; assembly: GCF_037356315.1. Lineage (NCBI taxonomy): Eukaryota > Metazoa > Chordata > Amphibia > Anura > Ranidae > Lithobates > Lithobates pipiens. The sequence goes on along the minus strand of NW_027507785.1, from coordinate 265,532,854 downwards.
ATGGCTTGAAAGTTCAGTTGACATAAGCACACTAGTACCTGTACCAGTTATCTTTTATGGCATGCCTTGAATTTAAAGTTGGACCTCAGGGCCACTCTGTACAGGCCACCCCCCTTCCAGTGCCATCATTTTTGCGAATTGCAGATGCACCCACAGGCTCTGCCTGGCCTTCAGTTTCTGGCAGAGCCCATGGGCGCAGCTGTTCATGCAAAGGGGATATTTTCTCAAGCATATACAAAGTCAGAGAAGGCCTTGGGCTTCCCTGGTAGCAGTCTTTGCACATGCATGGCAAATCCCACAGGTGTACAGATGCCTAGGGAAATGGACATGTGTGCAAATGTGCCACAGGGCTTTCTCAGGACCCGAGCCCCGTGGCACATCTGCACATGTGCAAGGAGCGGGGACAACATTTCAGCTAGACAAGAAAAGCTGAAGCTCAAATAAAGTACACTGTACACTGAAAAAAAAAAAAACAATATATATATTGTAAATATATATATATATATATATATATATATATATATATATATATAAAATACATTCATGAACTGTAAGAGGGAAAGGTGGGGCAGGTCAAGATGACATTTAGGGTGAAGACACAATTTAACTGTTCTGGGAAACCATGAAAATTGGTGAGTATAGTTTTGCAACCACACAAAACTGAAATGTGACTCTTCGGTGGACCCATCCCTTTAAAACTAACTAACTTTTAGAAAACTAAGAGGAGGGAGCTCTTCATTGCCGAAGAAGTGCTATACCTCTTCTGCAATAACACACATTTACGGTACCTGAACCCTAATTTCTGGCACAACCCAGCTGTGCTGGAATGACTAACTGCCCTGCACATGCATGGGATGATTGCATTTCCCACTGGCCTATCAGGATGCCAACAGCCCAGCACCTGAAAGTAGCCTGGGGAGAAGATGACAGCGGTCAGCGAGGGAGGGAATCCCCTCATCACTAGAAGGTGGAGGTATTTTCAAAGGTTTAGTACCGTTTTAAATCTGGTTGGCTGGTAACAGCAACATATTCCTGGAGTTTTTATACCCATTTTATATTGGTTCTAGCTATTCATATATACAAAAAGAGTTAAAGGGTCAGTCTATTGAAAAAGTGATATTATGTTTATAGCCAACTGGAAGTTATTGCCTGTTCCTAAATAACATTCAATTTCCCCGATTCCTCTACTACACTCTCCATAATATATACATTTAGAAAAAAGAGCAGGAACTCCTCATTGTGGCCACAGGAGGTGTGCAGACCTACAAGCTCTAGCAAGGTTATTTTGGCAAGGGAACCCCCAGGAGCAATAAGATACAGAAAGGTGGTTTAATTCCCCAATATCAGCCATAACCGCCATCTTGGTTTAGGATAAAGTCATCCTTTAATACTAAAAAAGTAAAGAAGCTGGAGTGAGGGCATAATGAAATACCTCTGCACTTGCGTTCTGGGTTTGGATCCAGTGGGTTACCAAAAGACCCTTCCTGGCATCTGTCGCAGTAGAATCCAGCTGTGTTATAAAGACATTTCAAGCACTCTCCGGTCACTCGGTCACAGTTCCCCTCCACTATGGGATCAATATTGTTATTGCAGGCACACGGTCTGCACGGCCTAGGAGGTCCATTTTGTCCTTGGGGGTCTCCGAAATGTCCATCAGCACATATTTCACAGCGAGGACCTAGTGGGATAGGGGACATCTATAAGGACTGTTTATCATTTCATACCATTAAAGAATATTTAAACCTAAGAAGAGAAATTGTATCTGTTGCAGCTTACCAGTCCTTATATGTGGTCACCATGTATATTTTTATTTATCAGGTTTAATACATTTACTGCAAATACAGAAAAACTCCTGATCCTACAAGAACTCTACTGTCACTTCCTATGCTCTGAACCAAAATCTAAAAAGATATTACAAACCTTCCAGCTATCTTCTGTGAAATAAGGGTGAAAAACACAAAACAAAAAAAGAAAACAAATGCAGCCACTACATCTAAAGCCTGCAAAGCTGCAATATATTACATTTGGGTTTTGATACATTTAAGCTGGTCACATATTACAATACGATTGTACACTGACCTTTAGATTTACCAACGACTATGTAGTGTAAGGGACAACCTGAGTGAACTGCAAAGTTGTTGACAAATCTAAAGAATATAATACAATTATTGCTTTGATAAGTCTGCCTTCTTACATTAAACACCATGAGTGAAATATAGGAACTAGTATTACTAGACTCCTCCTGAAAATGCTAGCTGTCTGGCTGTCTGACTTTAGGGCTCGTTTACACCGAATGCATTTTTAAACACAGTACCAGCACACATACAAGAAAAATTAATGCATTTCAATGAGCCCAGTTTAAAAAACAGTAAAGCATGTTGCATTTTTTCACACATAAACATAAATTTACCACAAATGGAACACAGTAAGAAAAAAAATCATAATGCCCAAAAAGTGCAATGCAAAAGCAAAAAACATACTGTAAATGCACCACAAACTCATTAAAATGCATGTTAATGCAGTTCTCCTCCCCCCCTCTCTGCACTTTTCTGGGACACATCACTGGTCCTAGAAAACTGCAGGACCATTAACACAATGCTCAAGACCTTCAGAGCAAGTTTTTTTTACTGGCTTCTTAGCGCTTCCCTTTGTGCAATTCATATCTCACCCACTAGAGTGTGCTATAACACAAACCTACAGTTCACCCAAAGAATAACTTAGTCATAGAATTAGTAGACTCCTTGGAAAAGGCAATCAATAGGGTGAATTAATGCATACATTTGTGTGATTGGAGTATGTGTATGTGTGTGTCTGTATATATATATATATATATATATATATATATATATATATATATATATATATATATATATATATATATAGTATGAGTAGTGTTTGGTTCATGCACGCCTTTTTGCCCTGCACTTAGTGCCAAGTGTTGCTTTCATACCCGCTAGCTCTAATGCCCACACGGCACACACGGTCGGACATTCCGACCACAAAATCCATTGGATTTTTTCCGACGGATTGTGTCCGAAACTTGTGTTGCATACACACGGTCGCACAAAGGTGTAATCCAATGGTTCTGAACGAGGTGACGTCAAACACATTTGTCGTGACTATAAACGGGCCAGTAGCCAATAGCTTTCGTCTCTTAGTTTATTCTGAGCATGCATGGCACTTTGTCCATCGGAATTGTCTACACACGATCGGAATTTATGCGATCAGATTTTGTTGTCGGAAAATTTTAGATCCTGCTCTCAAACTTTGTGCGTTGGAAAATCCGACAGAAAAAGTGCGATAGAGCCCACACACGATGGGATTTTCCGACGACATAATCCGATCGGACTTTTTCCATTCGGAATTTCTGACCCTGTGTACAGGGCATAACAGTAAATTTCGACCAAAGTTCAACTGTCCCACCAAATCATGATTAAAGTGGTATCAAACCCAAAATCGAAAATGTAATATCAGTTTGTCAATCATTAGATGCGTTGGCTGCATTCATTTTCTATTTTGAGGCTTTTTCCCCTCTGTTGTCATCTGGTTATCTGGCCAGTAACACATCTCCTGCAATAGAGCACCCCCACTCTGGATGAAGGAGCAACAGAAACACATTTGGTTAGCAGTACTGGTAAACTGGATTGAGGGAAGTGTTAGATGGACTAGCAGATTTAGATGCACTAACAAACTGAAGTTCCAGATCACACTGCAGTTACTGCAACAGTATTTTATTTTGGGATAAAGGTTTTACATAAATAAAAGGTGATCATTGTAAGCACCCTTGTCAGTAGTAAATGGTTTGTCTCAACACTCTAACTGATGCATTTGCAGGGGAGCTTGTTCTGTTGAAAAACAACAAATCTACTGGCAGGTGAAAACAAAGGGAAGAAATCATAAAAAAGAAAGCTAATGCAGCCATCACATCTAAGAACTGGCAAGCTGAAATATAACAAATATTTGCTTTGGGGTTTATTACCATTTTAACACAAAATAAAAACATTTCATAAGTACTGCATTCCTTCTCACCACTCAGTCCCACAGGACAATAGTCACAGGCAGGCTCTTGCGTTTCTGGAGACAACGAGCAACCAACCCCAGCATTGCATGGACATGGCAGGCACCTCTGGGGGTCACGAGGGTCATTATACTGCCCATGAGGACAGTCAGCACAGTCATTATTCTGATTCTCATCTCCGGAGTAACAGTCACCTAATAAAAATTTTCAAAATGAAACATATGAGTAAAAATGAACATAACTAAAGTAGTCAGTGGACAAGACAGCAATTCGATATTTACCAGTTTCTGGATCACATAGACCTCCTCCTTGGCATTTGCATGCAACGCAAGGGCTGAAGGGACCCAGCGCAGGAGACTCCCTGCGATATCCTGGGGCGCATTGCTCACAGAAATGGCCCTTATATCCAACAGGGCATTCACATTTTTCCACCCAGGGTGCTGGCACTCCAGGACCGGGATGAGCAGAAACAAGGGTGATGCTTTGGAGATACCCAGTGCCTGTGAAATGTAAGAAGCAAAGAAATTACACCACTGAACGGGCACCATTAAGTCAATATGGACCAGATTCTACAATGGTCATGGATCAGCCTTTCTCAATCTCATTACCCTTGAGCAGTGGTTTCCAAACTGCGGCTCATTGGCCAGACGCAACCTTATACTTGCTTTTGTCCAGCCCTTGGGGTGCTTTTATATTCACTGACACCAATGATGGTGCACAATTCCTCCCAGTGACACCAATGATGGGGCACAGTTTCCCCCAATAACACCAGCAATGGGGCCCAATGACACCAATGATGGGGCACAATTCCTCCCAGTGACACCAATGATGGGGCACAGTTTCCCCCAATAACACCAGCAGTGGGGCCCAATGACACCAATGGTGGGGCACAATTTCTCCCAATGACACCAACATTGGAGTCCAATGACACCAACGATGGAGCACAGTTCCTCCCAATGACATCAACAACGGGGCCCAAAGACACCAATGATGGAGGTTTGTTTACGCCCACTGACACTGGAACATTTTGTACTGCTGGTGGCCACAGTCTGCCCCCCTTACAGTCTGAAGGACAGTAAACTGGCCCTTCATTGAAAAATTTTGAAGACCCATGCCCTTGAGGAACCCTTCAAATAATTTTCAGGTCTTTGGGAACCCCTGCAAGAATTTAATTCATAGGGGGTCAGTGGGGAAATGCCCCTTACAGTAGTTGTCATAGTGCCATTCTTACAGACAACTAAAAAGATAGTTCTTATAATGCAACTGGCTCTGCCCAGTGGTGTTGGAGCCAGAATTATGTAGACAGTGAGTATAAGCATCTGTATATGGAGGTTTTCAATGTATAAATCTTTTTTTTATATATTGGTTGAACCAGATGGACTTGTGTCTTTCTTCAACTTCACTAACTAAATGACTATTTAACTATGTAAGGTGGAGACAATCAGCTACAGTTCAATGGACCCCTAGAAACATCTGGAGGAACCCCAGAGTCCAATAGAACTCAGAGAATGACTGACATAGACACTGCAAAGAACATTATGGAAAACTTAACTGCAGTCAGACATTACAGAGGCTATTGTTCTTTGATCTTGGTCTTTGTTAAGGATTTTTTTTTATGTCTGGCACAATAGGGAAAAGCTAGATCTTCTGCAGGAACACAGACAGTAATAAGATTTTGAAAATATATCCTGTCCTTCCTTATTTTACTCTTTCAGTGTTTAGTGTCACCCAGATCCTGGCTTTACTATCTAGTGAGGAATTGGTCCGGAATAAACCTGTTCAACAGAAATTAAGACTTTTAAGGATTTTTATGACAAAAGAGACCATATTGGTCTTTTCCGTCTTAACTACTTCTCCCTGCCTGTCAGCATCAATATACACTGAGCCATACATGTGTAGCTCAGCTTACATTTGCTGCACTGCTCTGTGCCATGATGATGTGACTCCCATGGGATTGATATCAGTGTAACTGAAGAGTTGGAACCTGGAAGGAAGACCAGGAGACGATGGAAGCGATCTACCTACCTTACAGCACTGAAGGGGACTGACCGTTTGCTAATATGCAGTGTAAACTAATATTTATAGCATTAAGCTCTTGGACATAATTTTCTAAAATTTGCAAAGGTTTAAAGAGTAACTCCACTTTTGTTTAGAAAAAAAAAAACATTTTCCGCTGGGTGATCTATGTACATTGCAAGGATTTTAAAGCGGGAGTCCACCAGGACTACGCGTTTAAAAAAAAAAAAAAAAAAGCCAGCAGCTACAAATACTGCAGCTGCTGACTTTTAAAATAGTGACACTTACCTGTCCAGCGCGCCCGCGATGTCGGCACCCGAAGCCGATCTGTAGATCGTATGTCGGGTGCTGCCGCCGCCATCTTGGGTATGGGAATCAGGAAATGGAGCCTTTCGGCTTCATTTCCCGGTTCCCTACTGCGCATGCGCGAATCGCGCTGCGCAATAAGGACGGTCCCCGCTGCCTCTGGGATCTGTGTGTTTCCCAGCAGGCAGCGGGGCACTTGCGGAAAGGGGCGGGCACTTGCGGAAAGGGGCGTAATATACGCCCCTTTCCGCAGAGAGCTATCCCGGAAGTGGGTGCAGAATACCTGTACTGTACAGGTATCTGCACCCCCCTCCCCCCTGAAAGGTGCCAATTGTGGCGCCGGAGGGGGGGAGGGTTCCGATGAGCGGAGGTCCACTTTAGGGTGGACCTCCGCTTTAACAAACTGTTGCAGATTCCTACCTTTTGTTATTCTGAAGAAATCACTGTGTGTTTGCCTGTGTCCATGTGGTCAGTGAATCTAATGGGAGTGGTTTCATAATTATCAATCAGCTGCTTCACCTGCAGGGTTCTAATCGGGAAAGTGACAGGATCTGCATAATTTCCTATTGTGAGGATCTCATCAAAAATGACATGTTTGTTGCAGGGGATGCCTGAAATCTGACTTGTATCTTGACTTCTGGGAAAATCAGTAAGCCAATCACACAAGCAGGAAATGGTGTTTCTGGGGGGCGTCCTGTACACATTCTGTGTACAAAACACCTCCAGGTAGCCATATTGCATTTTATAAAAAAAATTACAGAGCTGCAGATTGAAAAGGAAAGGTTTTTTTTTTTTAATAACATTCAATTACAATATGACTTCATTTTCAACTAAAGTGGAGTTACCCTTTAAATGAAGTGTCATTTTGTGACAATAAAGTTGTAAAAAGTAAACAAAACAATGCGATGCTTTGTAACAGTGCATTGCACTGCCCCTCACTGTACATCAGAATGCTGGCTGGTGTGAATAAGCCCCAACCCATTAATGCTTGTGTTGATAATCAATGTTTTCATTACTTACTGTACTCTCCATAAGTGGAACGAATACGCAGGGCGGTCACATTGCTTAAAAGGCGTCGGAAGTCAAAGTGACTAATACGGGGAGTCCAAGGGCTGACAGACAGCTCATCCAATCTGTTACAGTAACAAATCAATGAGACAATTAAGAATACAACAACCCACGATGTGCTGCAGCTTCAACATATGAAGTATTCATCACCTCTGTCACACACTGCTGTTTATCTTTGCTCATTGCACAGACTGTATTATATACACTATATTGTCAAAAGTATTGTGACACCTGCCTTTACACGCACATAAACTTTAATGGCATCCCAGGCTTAGTCGGTAGGGTTCAATATTGTGTTGGCACACCCTTTGAAGCTATAACAACTTCAACTCATCTGGGAAGGCTGTCCACAAGGTTTAGGCGTGTGTCTATGGGGATGTTTGACCATTCTTCGAAAAACGCATTTGTGAAGTCAGGCACCGATGTTGGATGAGAATGCCTGACTCGCAGTCTTCACTCTAATTCATCCCAAAGGTGTTCTAGCAGGCCAGTTAAGTTCCTCCACACCAAACTCACTCATCCATGTCTTTATGGACCTTGTGTGTGTACACTGGTGTGCAGTCATGTTGGAACAGGAAGGGGACATCTCCAAACTGTTCCCACAAAGTTGGGAGCATGAAATTGTCCAAAATGTCTTGGTATGCTGACTCCTTAAGAGTTACCTTTACTGAAACTAAGGGGCCAAGCCCAACCCCACAACATAATCCCCCCTCCACCAAATGATTTGGACCAGTGAGCAAAGCAAGGTCCATAAAGACATGGAAGAATGAGTTTGGGGTGGATGAACTTGACTGGCCTCCACAGAGTCCTAACCTGATAGAACACCTTTGGGGTGAATTAGAGCAGAGACTGTGAGCCAGGCCTTCTCGTGCAGATCGGTGCCTGACCTCACAAATGCACTTCTGGAAGAATGGTCAGATATTCCTATAGACACATTCCTAAACCTTGTGGACAGCCTTCCAAGAAGAGTTGAAGCTGTTATTGCTGTATACTGTATGGCTAGATTATTTTCATTGAACGGTGAAGAAGAAATTGCAGGAATCCCATCAGTTTATGACCATTAAAGGTGTAAATTGTCAAAGCTGCTTCCAGGGTCACCTGTAGCCTTTACTGGTCTTAAGATGATCTGCTTGGAACTCATTCAGTGTGTCACGCTGTTTAAAGTGCACCTGTCAAAAGAGAATTGTGGTCTACCATTTCTAGCATCCACTCTGGAAAATGAGTTCCATGACTGTCATGTGAAAAAGTTGACTTCAATGCTTTCTGAGTCAGTAGCCTGAAATTGGTTATAGAGACAAGGACTAGGGCCATTTTCTGACACTTATTTACAGCTTACTCCTTCCGGGGCTCTGATTCTGTAAAGCCACATTCCTGGCTTACAATGTAATGTTAAATGGATAACATTCGTAGTCACAGATTAACAATGTAGCAGTAGAAATGTAACTGATTAGAACACTGTGAAGCTCGAGTAGACAGGTTGACATTGAAAGATTTATAGAACAGCACATACGGTACTACAAATGTTACAGCTAGCTGAAGAAATAATATGATCATGGCAATACTATCAGCTCACCTGAATGTGTAGGTTTGGGGTAATCTGCAGGGAAGGGCAGTTTTGGATGAGGTAAGAGGGGCAGTAACTCTCAGGCCTCCTCCTTCTAGTATAATATCTTCAACACCAGCCCTATGACGGCCTCGATCCACACGGAAGCTAATGGTCAGCACCTGACCATAACTATTGGATTGGTCCCCTAAGAACGTTCCTGTAAGAAAATGAGGCTTAGATTGAGGATGACGTCCCAGAACAAGGACAGTTACTCAGCAAGTAAAGCAGAATACTCTTGGGTACAAAGGACCAACAGCTATAAAGGTTCCACCGTGCTCACTAGACCTAATACCCACTGTGTCTATTGTTATTTCAGTGGCTTCACACATTTAAAGGCGACGTTTGCCTTTTCTAAAAAATAGCCTATACAGTCAAGGGTGCCAGTAGTTATTAAAACACTTTGCAGCTTGGTTACATATTTATTCATTTTATTGTCATACTTGTAAGCCATTTGGGCACCCCTGTAAGCCTGACTGAAAAACTCTGAATTAGTACTGTTATTGCTACAGTGGTCTGTATACAAGCATTTGCTGCATGTTGTAACACTCCACAGTGCTATTTATTCTGCTTTGGTACTAGTGATGGCCTCACTTGTGTATGGGTAACATGCTCATTGCCAATTCCATTTGTTGTTCTGAAGCCTGAAGGCCCTAATTACTCTTATATGATTGAAAAATTATAAAGAATAAAAAAAAAAAAACTCTGAATTAACAATCTCCACATCCTGTCATGTTGTTAATACAACGTAAAAACCATTGATTTTGGCTTCTGCAATGCTGGACGTAATTGCCCAATGTTTTTCACGTCCTAGCAACAAGGAAGAACGTGTGGGTTACTAGCTGGGAGTTTTCAGCCAGGCTTCTGAGGGTAGCCCAAATAGCCTACAGATATGACAATAAAATGAATTAACATTTTACAAAACTGCTCAGTCTTTAATAACTAATGGCATGCATAGGGATTTATTTTGGAAAAGGTGAACTTACATACAATTAATAAAGTAATTACAAAAGGAGCAATATATAACTGATATAAAATCACACACAGTGTGTTTAGCCTCACATAGCCAAAAGAATATGCACAAAAAAAGGGTGAACAAGGGTGACCAAGAGCAGGAGTTACCTCTAGAGGTTACACATTAACTAGAGTATAAGTTGTATAAACAAATATACATTTTATTAGTTGTCACAAGGACCTATGAACGATTATACAACCACAAAAATATATTAAAAAAATACATTCATAAATGTGTCCTAATGACAACTACTACAATTTATATATTTTATACTACTTAAATTCTGGTACTTAATGTCTATTCTCTAGAGCAGGGATATGCAATTAGCGGACCTCTAACTGTTGCAAAACTACAAGTCCCATCATGCCTCTGAGTGTCATGCTTGTGCTGTCAGAGTCTTGCTATGCCTCAAGGGACTTGTAGTTCTGCAACAGCTGGAGGTCCGTTAATTGCATATCCCTGCTCTCAAGCAATGGTTCTCAACTCCTGTCCTTGGATCCCACTAACAGGCCAGATGATATCACCTGTGATGTATTTTAGTTATTTTATTTTGTGATGTATTTCAGTTATTTTGCAAACCTGGCCTATTAGTGGGTCCTGAGGACAGCACTTGAGAACTATTGCTCTAGAAGTAAGCCCTGCCCTTGGTGTGTGAACTACCTTGTTCACCCTTTTTTGTGCAAAAATTGAACTTAGCCTTTAAAGACCAAGTGCACCCAAACTGATATTTTACCCGCAATGGCCGGTAACATCATGTTGGCTTCTTGTATTTCCTGGGGACACTCAAAGTGTATCTAATAGCAAGTTTTTTTTTATACAGTGGGAAGGGTTAGAATCCCTGTCAGGGTTTTGTTTGCTATTTGTGTTCTTGCTGGGGGACTTACCCTGTTTGTTCTGGTTGCCATAGTCACTGGAATGGAAAGTAAGGAAAATCTAAAAATATGAGTAGCCCCCAGAACAGGAATAGAGAGGAAATCTTTCAATGGGGACATTTATTCTGGTGACAACAACTGTCTAAGGAAGGCCATACACTATGCATTTTTTTTTTCCTTCAACCACTGATGGATAGAAAATTGCTCGATCCCACCATCAACACAGTCCCTCCCACTGTGCTATTGTGTTCTGAAGGCAGGAAGTTTCTCAGACTGTCGAATAAATGATTACCATTGGTGGATAGAGCTGCCAGCAGTGTCCGAACTGGAAAAACTGACAGGCTAGTTGTACTTGATCGACTTCAGTACAACCAACCTGCCCATAGATGGATCCAAATTTGGCTAGTTCAGCAGGAAAAGGCCAGATTTTGATCCGATTATGGTTGGCTTAAGAGGAGACTTAATGTACTTTGGGTTGATTTCCTCTCACTTCCTGTTGTGCCTACTTGCAGAGACAATAGATGAGAAAAAGAGATTGTACCCCCAATGAAGTCATTATAATAGGAAAATAATGAGAATCTTGGCATCCTCACTGTGGCAAAATCATAGGACCTCACCACTAGCTTATTTTTCTTAAAATAAAATATAAATTGTTAGGGAAATTGGTCTAATTTTAAAATATCACATATTACCTGCAACATTACAAGTGTGAAAATTGGGACCAGGTACTACAAGATACCATGTAGATTCAGCCATGTAGCTGAATTGAACCAACAATGAAAGGGAACACGTTTATCTAAACATACTTTTCATTTCAATAACTCTTCTCTCTCCATCAGGCCACGTAATGCTTTCTGACCTGATATGAGGGGAAGGGTTCTTAAAATGAACTCTTGAAACAAATCAACATGTATAAAAATGTAAGAAAAGCACCAAACATGTGAAAAATCTACCATTAGAGCAAATAAGTTCTCAACTTGTTCTCCTTTTTTACAGAGTAATTTGACCCTACCTGGGGCATTAAAATAAAGGGGCTCCAGCTGCCGTGATGCAAGATACACCTCTTTCTGGTGGCGGGACATCCGTATGGGGACTGATGCTGGAGATCCATCCTTAAGGACTGCTGTCCAACCTTCTACATCTATAGGAAATATAAGATATATAATATTAGACAGAGAAAAGAGTATAATTGCCTGAAGCAGAGAACATGGACAGGGAGAGTATACCTGCAGATCTAAATCTCTCATAAATTTCACAATAATTGTAATTTCATAAATGATACTGTGTTGCTTTGCTTTTCTTTTTGAAGATATGACATGTTTATATATGATATTTTCATTATATGCTGATAATGTATATATAGTCATGCTCACAAGTTTGCATACCCCGGCAGAAATTGTGTAATTTTGGCATTAATATTGAAAATATGACTGATCATACCAAACCATACCTGTCTTTTATTTAAGGATAGTAATCACATGAAGCCATTTATTATCACATAGTTTTTTCGATCCTTTTTAAATCATAATGATAGCAGAAATCACCCAAATGGCCCTGATCAAAAGTTTACATACCCTGGAATGTTTGCCCTTTGTATAGACACAGAAGGTGGCACACACAGGTTAAAATGGCAATTAAAGGTTAATTTCCCACATTTGTGGCTTTTAAAATCACAATTAGTGTCTGTGTATAAATAGTCAATGAGTTTGTTAGCTCTCACATGGATGGCTAGACACTGAGCCGTGAGGAGGTAGAAAAGAACAGTCAAAAGACCTGCGTAACAAGGTAATGAAACTTTACAAAGATGGAAAAGGATATAAAAAGATATTCAAAGCCTTGAATATGCCGGTCAGTACTGTTTAATCACTTATTAAAAAGTGGAAAATTAGGGGCTCTTTTGATACAAAGCCAAGGTCAGGTAGACCAAGAAAGATTGCAGCCACAACTAGCAGAAGAATTTCTCAGGATACAAAGAAAAACCCACAGGTAACTGCAGGAGAAATGCAGGCTGCTCTCCAAAAAAGACGATGTGGTTATTTTTAATCACTTCATGCAAATCACTGTACCTGTATGTTGTTATTTTGATGCTGTATACCGGGGTTATGGCAGCAGCTAGCTGCCATAACCCCGGTATTTTTTGGAACGGCGCGTGTTTCTCTTTAAAATAAAAGTGGTCTTTGTGGCGGATTCACCGCGATATCACTTTTATCAGTGGCGGGAGTGGGCCACCCTCCCTTCTGTAGCTCTCTGGTCATCTCTCCGGTATCAATGCGAAAATTTCACAATTTCTGCCAGGGTATGCAAACTTTTGAGCACAACTGTACTTTTGTAACTAATACACTGTTTGTATTGTCTATTAGCTATAAGATCTAAAAATACTGAAAAGTGGATCTTGAAGAAGCCCTCTATCTGGACGAAACGTGTTGATCCATACACCTCTTGTCATTTATTCAAGCACAGACATTGTATACAGTTGTATTTTATGTCTATGTTTAGAAAATACTTTTAGAAAATGTAAAAAAAAAAAAAAATGTTTAGAAAAATCTTTTATGGAGCTTACACTCCCTTAGTTAAAAAAAAAATATATATACATAAAAGATGTGATTTTATATGTTTTGTTATATTAACTAATCATCTTGGGCACTTTAAACTCCCCATTTCCCATAGTCTCCCCATGGGGAGAGGCATGGGAATGACCCCTTTATACCTACAGAACATTTTACCAGCTGAAAGGCAAAAAATAACCTGTAAACCTAACATAAGCACTAAATGCCCTACAGAAAGACTCAATAATAAAATGTCACAGAAAAACATGTTAAACAATTCCCATAGGTTATTTGAAGTTGGTTTAATATGTTGTAGTTGCCTACAACTTGCTTTCTCACAAATTCAGTCTTGGGAAGAACTAAGGTGTTTATGATATCCATCTGTATAACTGGGGAATAAGTTTACTTCATTTTTAATTAGTTTATCCAAATTATCTGCAGTTCTGATAAGTAGAATTCACTCCACTCCATTGTCGCTAGTAGGATGAAAGTCAACAAATAAAGTGAAAACCCTACCCGCTGAGACAAACATATACCGTACTAAGCAGCTCACACTAAATTAGTGGGGTGAATAGGAAACTTGCTTCCTGACAGAACATGTCTAGAGGAAGTTCACACAGCAATAACATATAGAATACATTGGAAGCTCACAATGGTATAGTCAACCATACCGGAGGCTCACACTGAGTTAATACACTTACAATATAGTAACCTCACAATGGTATAGAGCTGTATATGTGAAGCTCATGCTGATGTGAATGATTTATTAACACTGGATCAGTCCCCTTTCATCTTATAGTAAAAATAAATCAAGACATTTGATTGGTTGCTACAGGTAATATTGCCACTTTTGCTTCAGTTTTTAAAAATCAGAGGCAGTCTGATTTTCTGTAATTATAAAAAGAATCTGATTGTATCAATGCTATAGATCAGACACTTACTAACATTGGACCTCTACAGTCCTTGTGTTTAATGATCTTTTTTTCCGTACTAGAGTGATTACCGTAATTATCGGCTTATAACATGCACAGGCATATAACATACGCCTTCTATTTAAGAGGGAAATTTCAGGAAAAAAATTTACATTTTAAATAAAGAATTTTGAAGCAAAATAAGGGTCAGTGACCATCAATACAGCTTTGTCAGTGCCCATCTGCAGCCCCGCCATTGCCTATCATTGCAGCCTGATCAGTGCCCATTATTGCAGCTTTGACCATCATTGTAGCCTTGCCCATCATTGCAGCCTGATCAGTGCCCATCTGCAGCCTTGCCCATCATTGCAGCATGATCAGTGCCCATCTGCAGCCTTGCCCATCATTGCAGCATTATCAGTGCTCATCTGCAGTCTTGCCCCTCTTTGCAGCATGATCAGTGCCCATCTGCAGTCTTGCCCCTCTTTGCAGCATAATCAGTGCCCATCTGTAGTCTTGCCCCTCTCTGAAGCCTGAGGAAGTGCCCATCTGTGTGAAAGTGGCCTAAATGTTTAATTTACTTTAAAGATAGCTTAAAGCGGATTTCCACCCATTTAAAAGTCAGCAGCTACAAAAAGTGTAGTTGCTGACATTTAATAATCAGACACTCATTTGTCCCATGGTCCAGCGATGCAGGTGCAGGACGCCTCGCTCCTCTCCGTGGTGTCAGCATTCTAACTGTGGGCGCCCGGTTGTGGCCTCACGAGCCGTGCTGTGCACTGTGAATGACCGGGCAATGTTCTGGGACCAGTGACGTGTCCCAGACGACTGCCGGGAGGGAGGGGGGAAATATGACCTTCCTTTTGGCGCTGTGACACCAGGGGAGGAAGTGGGAGCTGGGTGCCTCTAAAAACAGGGTACCTGCTCCCCCATAAAAAAATGACCTGCCAAATGTGGCATGTCAGGGGATCACCAGCACTTAAAGCAGAAGTTCCATTTTTGGGTGGAACTCCACTTTAACTACCTTATTGGTCTAGATCAGTGATGGTGAACCTTGGCACCCCAGATGTTTTGGAACTACATTTCCCATGATGCTCATGCACTCTGCAGTGTAGTTGAGCATCATGGGAAATGTAGTTCCAAAACATCTGGGGTGCCAAGGTTCGCCATCACTGGTCTAGATGAATGTAGTAGAACAGAAAGGATAAGTCTTTCCCTTCCAAGAAGAAAATACAGTTCATTGCTCCTTTCAGTTCTGGTCACATATTTGAAGACACTTGGTCATTTGATCTCTGATAAATGGAAGGATCATAGTTGAGACTGAATGGTCTTCCCCTATACACATGTCCCCTTTTACACGTTGCATTTGTTAACACTGGCATAACCTACCTTCTGACAATGTTCCAGACAGGAAAGCTCACATTTGTCTGGTATCTGCTTATATGAGTTCATTTAAGCACATTAAAAATTCCTGAGTCCTGATGAAGAGGAAGTCTGCTTAGCCCCTGAAACGAGTTGGATTTTTTTTCTCCTATGAAATTATTTTATTAGCAAAAACTTTGGAATCTTGGACATTTGTTTGTTGCTCTCATTGTAATGTATATATGTGAACTTACTCTTTGTTAGAGGTCACATGATCAAGTGCCTATGAAGCAGCACTGGTAATTATTTCAGTCCCTTTTTACTTCTCCTTCACAACTTGATTAATATATAGCTAAAATGTTTATGCGGTAACTTATTCTGAAAGAAAAGATAAACCTAATATGAAGCTCACACAGGTCAGAAGGCTTGCCTTGTAGTCATGTTAGTGTATGTTTTGCGCACACAGTGAGACAGTTGCCGTGCTAAATGTGTGTGACTATCTCTTTCTAGGTATTCTGACATATATAATAGTAACATACCTTTCTCAAAGAGAGACGTAATCTTGTTCATGCTGTAATCAGTGGAGCTGTGGCAATTGGACGAGTGACCATAACAGAAACATTGCAAACATCCTTCTGATCGGCCAGCTTGCAGGTCATAATACCCAGGCTTACATCTGAAGAAGAACATAATGGATTTACACAAATTAAATGGAAAATATATAGATAAGTTAGATTGCCTAGCAAATGAATTCCACAATATGGATGACACTGTGTGGAGTCTCTTTCAGTTCCTTCTGTAGCAGAGGACCACTAATTTGGCTTCAAGGTCACAAATTGCTCTCCTTCCCTAGCCATTGTGTGTAGCATGGACTTTGCAGGTCCTCAATTCCCAGCTGCCTAAACAATTGCTGCATTATACCCTTTGAAATTCATAAATTAAGTTTAATGGATTTATATAGTTATTTCATTTTATGGAAATATTTAAGGATATCCTCAGGTCAACTTTATTAGGTAATTTAGAGGATGAACTAAGCCTGTCTTTTAAGGTTCTCTAATGCCGCGTACACACGATCAAACAATCCGGTGGAAAAGTCCGGCGGACTCAAGTCCAAGTCCCCATGTGTAGCCTCCGGTGGACTTTTTTTACCCAAAAGTCCGGCGGACTTAGAAAGTAGTTTTGCACTCCAATCTTTCTGTCGGACTCGCATTTCGGCAGACAATCTGGCCGTGTGTATGCCAGTCCGCCGTACTTTTGAAATGAACGGACTTTTCCCGCCCGGAGAAAAGTCCGCTCATTTTGAGCGCGTCTCCAGGTAGCCGGGGCCAGCGAAGGAGGTGTCGCTGGCCCCGTCACCTGGTATGGACTTAAAGGGGAACCCCAACTCCAAAAAAAATCGGCGTGGGGGTTCTCCCCAGGTCCACATCAGACCCTTGTCCGAGCAGGCTACCTGGCCGGCCAGGAAAGTGGGGAACGAGCGAGCGCCCCCCCTCCTGAGCCGTACCAGGCCACGTGCCCTCAACATGGGGGGGTGCCTTGGGAAGGGGGGCCCGCGCGGCCCCCCCACCCCAAAGCACCTTGTCCCCATGTTGATGAGGACAAGGGCCTCTTCCCGACAACCCTGGCCATTGGTTGTCGGGGTCTGCGGGCGGGGGGCTTATCGGAATCCGGGAACCCCCTTTAATAAGTACTTAGTACGCCGTATTAGTCCACTGAAAAAGTGCCGTGTGTGGGCAAGTAGCCGCAAGTAGACAGTCCGGTGGGAAGTCCGCCAGACTAAGTCCGCCGGATAGTTGGCTACGTGTGTACGCAGCATAATGCTCACCTTAACTAGCTTAAAGAAATGCTGATTCTGATTGCTATGGTTTATATAAAAGTCCTAGTAAAAATAAAAAGATTGCGATCATAGGCTTATCATAGTGGCAGTATTCCTTGGACATCGTTAGCAGTTCACTGTTGGCTTTTAATTTTTTGCCTGGCTTTCTTTTTCAACACATGTATAGGTCTTTGCTTGCCTACAGTTGTTCATCACCAATTTGTAACCTTGATGAATAAAGCCTGAGACATATTTTCATCACACTTGTAACACCACATACACTGAATACTTATCCTCCAAGAAAAATAATAACTACAGATATACTCTGCCATACATTTTATATATATATATATATATATATATATATATATATATATATATCAATCTTGTTCAATCTCTTTACTTCAAATCTTCATGCATGTTACAAATTATCAAGCGACTGCACAGTTTTGGACAAGCACATGCTCTTCATCAGGCTGCATGTATATATGTAAACGCACACACGCACACACACACACACACACACACACACACACACACACACACACACACACACAAACACAAACACACACACGCTACATTTTCAAAAGTATTGGGATGCATGCCTTTACAAGCACATGGACTTTAGTGGCATTCCAGTCTTAGTCTGGGTTAGTCTAGGGTTCAATATTGTGTTGCCCCCCCTTAACAGCTTCAACTCTTCTGGGAAGGCTGTCCACAAGGTCTAGGAGTGTGTCTATGGGAATGTTTGACCATTCTTCCATAAGCGCATATGTGAAGTCAGTCCCTGATGTTGGAGTAGAATGCCTGGACCGCATTCTCCGCTCTAATTCATCTCAAAGGTGTTCTATCAGGATGAGGTCAGGACAGTCAAGTTCCTCAACCCCAAACTTGCTCATCCATGTCTTTATGGACCTTGCTTTTGCACTGGTGCGCAGTCATGTTGGAACAGGAAGGGGCCATCCCCAAACTGTTTCCACAAAGTTGGCAGCATGTTGGCAGCAAATTGTCCAAAATGTCTTGATATGCTGACGCCTTAAGAGTTCCTTTCACTGGGACTAAGGGGCAAAGCGCCACCCCTGAGAAACAACCCCACACCGTAATACGCCCTCCACCAAATGATTTGGACCAGTGCACAAAGCAAGGTTCAAAGATTACAATCTTATTGCACAATCCAGTACAGAATTGTTCAGATAAATGTGCGTGATTTGCTAAAGGTTTAATGTATTCATAACATTTTATGAGGTTGTATCAAAAAGTAAAGAAAGGCATTTTTTTATTACCTCTAATCAAATAGTAAAGCTGAAGACACATTTTACATATGGTTCTCTTCCTTTATTTAGTGTTTCCACAGTTTGATAGTCATTATCAGTAAAACATTTTATAATAGGATTGTAATGTGTGTGGCCAACTTAACATGCATGATTTGTAATTTATATGAATAATACGGCTTTTGGTTCTTTTGTCGGATATGCTTGACTGTTTTCTGAAATGCAGACCCCATTTATATCATACTGTCCTGTTTTCCTGTGTCATTCTATCCCATCCAATCAATCAATGTACCCCAAAAATCATCAACACATATTGGGTAATCACAGATAAGTACCAGACTATAAAGCTCCACATACCTGTCACAACTCTCTCCAGAGACATTGGGTTTACAAACACATTTTCCATCTTGGTCACAGCTTTGGCTGCTACCTGCTGGGTCACAAAAGCAGCCTTGGCGCCTAAACATAGCGAGAAAACTGAATTAATATTAATGGAGATGTATTAATAACCTGCATTGATGTGAAATTTTTTTTTCCTGTTAATTGAAATATTGATACTCACTGATAGTCAATCAGCATAGGCATGTACATGGAAATAAAAGTGTATTCTTAAAGGGCAAGCAAGCTGAAATAACCTTATTTGTATTTAAATACAAATCTAGACCCCCAGTACCACCCTGTTTCTGAACCTCCAGTTTGTGCTTTTGTAAATTCTAGTGCCCCCCTAGGCTCCCTTGCTACGATGAAGCAAAACAACCCCTTACCATGATTGCTCAGCCTCCTATTTGTAACTGGAGCTTGTTTATGCTTCTACTGTTCATGCAAAGTCAGTGGTGGCTGATGCTATACCATTGGTCGGTCGGATCACCCGCCTTAAGCCCACCCTTTTTTAAAGCCAATTAGAGCCTTTAGGCTCTAATCACGTGCTTCTAAAAAAAAAAAAAACATTGGAATCCATGCTTTCGGCACCCTGCATATAGATTAGGGGCCGGGTGCATGGATTAGGGGGACGGGCTGCCACTGTACAAAGTGTACCAATGTTTGCTTATCTTTTTCTATGCATAACCCTGTACTGTACATTCATCTATGCAACTCTTAAATGTTTAAGGGCTCATGCACATTAGCGCCTGCGTTATATGATGTGCACTGTGAAGGGAGCAGTTGTAATGTACTGCAATGATTTCAGTCATTTATATGTACTGCAGCACATCGTGATGGGGTGTAGTGTGTTGCAACATGCTGTGCTGCATAAAAATGAAGCATGTCCTACTTGTTTACAATGCCCACTGCTGCAGCACAGTGATGTGAACTGAACCCATAGGACTCAAGGAAAATTTCCTTGTTTATGCATTGAGACTGTATTGGTTAAGGTGTATGGCATGAATAGGCGCTATAACTAAACAGAAATTTAAATTTCATAAGCTCTACAGAAAATGAATTTATGTGAAATATTCAAAAAACAGAACATGAGATAATTGAAGTAAACTCAACTTTTTACCGCCCACCATACATATACTGTGGCAGGGCAGCCACTCTGTGTGAGATCACATACCTAGTACATGATACTTCCAGGGCATGCGTGCCACTGGCAACCCGCACCCACAGTGATCACACACAGTAGGAGCCCAGCGGCGGGTACTGCAGACTCAATGTCCGCTGGCACCCACCAATTAGACAATTAGATTAGACAGGACCTAGGGGTCCCCACTGGATTCCACTAATTTGCAGGGATTTCCTCTCACTTCCTGTTTGGTAATGGGACAGGAAGTGAAAGTAAATCTCCGCACTGGGATGAATATGGCTAAAAATAATTAGACAGGGGTTATAACCCCCCCCCCCCCCCCCTTGCTCTATCAAAAATGAAAAAAGTTTTGCCTATAGTTCCACTTTAATGATGGCAAGATCAAATGCTCTAACAAACAATTCTAAATCTAATCTAGAAATTATAGTGGATTCAGTAGCCTGGACATAGAACAATCTGGGTATGTCCAGTATCCCAGAACCTTTGGTTAGGATTTTAGGTGGTAAGTAGTGGGGATGCATTGAAAGAACCTAATCATAATAGGACCAAAATTGCTGATTCTTGGTTTGTAAAAATATAAATATTTGACCTGAGGCATCTATACTGCCTGCTTGACTGACAAAAATATTCCCAAGCTTGATGTTTTACAAATTTACCTGCAACCACTGTAAGAAAGTGAATGAAAACCAGGCTGGCATCGGTCACACTTCTCACCCATCACCCCAGGCTTACAGCTACACCGTCCGTAGTTATCACATTGGGTATTAAGGGAGCCTGTAAGGGTCAAATAATAGACGTTACAATAAAATCATTGATATGTCTCCTCTTTTTCTTCGTAAAGTAGGTAGTCAGCACTGTGGTTAGAACAGAACGATAGCTTTAAGCTGACCATATGCTAATAAGAACATTTTTGTTTTCTGAACATTTGTTCGATTCTCTAATTACTAGTGAAGGTAAATCAAGGTTTATTTTCAATCACGGTGATGAGAAAATTTCGAAGAAGCGGGATGGAAATTATTTTCCAAGCAAATTTCTAATACTAATTTTAGTCTGGGAAATGACATTCATTACAAAATTCAATGTTAAAGGCAAACAAAATTTCAAAGTACTTTTAAATTACATTTTTCAAATCTATGTAAGCATTATTGAGTGTACTGATGAGATTTTTCATACAAACATCCATAAAAAAAATCTACCAGTTTATGGCCGGCTTTAGATTTACTAACAGAGAGGGTATGCTTGATTGAGTGTAAACAAAACAGCTTATTTAGATATGGCTTCAAACTACATTGTTGGTAAATCTAAAAGAGAGTGTATGGACATTACACAGCCAGACTGCAACATACAGTATATGGCTGGGTTAAAAGGGCTCACCACAAGGATTCAAATGTTTTCAGCCCAAGTTAGATCTTAGAAAAAAATATGTTGATAACCACAGGCACTAGTCAGATGTCACTCTTCGTGGATTAAAATGTATGCACAACATATCTTGCAACAAAGACCTATTCATATATCCAAGACCTTGTGCATAAAACAGCAGCCTAATGGCATACATTAGGTATCCTAGTTCTCCAGTGTTCTAGAAGCCATCTGCACATATTTATGCATAGCCAAAGTTTTTTTAATAGTTTTGGATAGAGAAGGAAGGAAGAATTAGAATCTTCTTAAATGTTTTATTGCTTTCTGTGTTCTGCATAGTAGAGTCACCCTTTCTATCTGTCCTGGTGGCCATTGTCATTGAGCCTGAAAGTCATGGGAAATCCAAAATGTTATAGGTGTACTCAGAACAAGGGGTGAAGGGAAGTCCTCCATAGGTTGTTTGTTTTTTTGCCATGACATACACTATAAAATCAGATGTCTATAAACTAATAAAACATACAGAACTTGCTATAAGCATACAGTACAACAGGGCCTGTGCAGATTTATTTTGTAGACATAATCCAGTAAAATTGGACATGATATAAATGATATATAAGACTACTGTTAATGTCACTTTGGCAATAATAAGGAAGACATGAACGTTATTTTAATTATGGTTCAGAAGAAAATGGAACAGGATGGTTTTTGTTAAAAACAATTACTAACATTCCATCCTAAATTAATGATATGTGTATTTATGTGTCTTCAGAATTGTAGAACAAAATTGATGACAATTGAGTTGTCTTTTCCTGCAGTGGTTCATTAATATGAAGGTTGCGAAGTGTGGTACAACCCCTTATAATTGGTTTCATATACTATAGCTAATGTTCTTAAAGAGGCAGATAAGTGAACTTACAGCTAGGGTAAAAAGAACAGGAGAGTAAAGCAAATAGTGGCAGATGGTCTATCTCAGTGATGGCGAACCTTGGCACCCCAGATGTTTTGGAACTACATGTCCCATGATGCTCAACTACACTGCAGCGTGCAAGAGCATCATGGGAAATGTAGTTCCAAAACATCTGGGGTGCCAGGGTTCGCCATCGCTGGTCTATCTTCTCCCCTATGCTAGAAAGTCATCATGGGCTCCTTTCTGAGTCACCATTCCAGGCATAAATAACATCCACAACCAAGCATTTCTAGGGTGATGATAGGCATCCTAGAAGATTGGGATATTTAACAGCCAATGCTATAGTTTTCTATAACATAAGTCAATCACTAGGGGTGTCTGGTCACCTCCGCACCCACAACCTCTCCATCCATAGACAATAACATTCATAGGTATAATGGATACATACCTGTAATATGGCATTGGCAGGGTGCACAGGTTCCTCCAGGCTGTGGATAATACCCTTCTTTGCATTGCTCACAGTTGGGTCCATCTGTTCCTCCATTACAGTCTAAACAGCGGAACCCAGAACCAGTCTGGGCCTGCAAATCTGTATCAAACACACACCGCTGTGATCGCCCATTACAGTTGCAGACTGAAATATGGACTGAAAAAGAAGAAAAACAATGTATGGTTAATGAATATTCAAACATTTTCAGTCTTTTTTTATCCGCAGTCACCCACAGCACTCATAATTTACCTGTCAACAGAACAGAATATTGATTCCCAACCAGTGGTATATTGACCCTAATGCTGCGTACACATCATCGGAATTTCGGCCAGCAAAAGACCGATGAGAGCTTTTCATCGGAAAATGCGACCGTGTGTATGCTCCATCGGAATTTAGCTGGCCGAATTCCCGTCACGAAATTCCGATCGTGTGTATGCAATTCCGATGCGCAAAAACTCACCATGCTCAGATTCAACTACAAGATGGATGCTATTGGCTACTGGGTATTGGACTTCCTTTTACTAGTCCCATCGTATGTCACTACGTTCTTGATGGTCGGAATTTGGTGTGACCGTGTGTATGCAAGACAGCTTGAGCGAAATCCCGTCGGAATTCCGTCGGGAAAACCATCAGAGCTTTTTCAGGCCAAAATTCAGATCGTGTGTATGCGGCATAAGGGTACTTCTGATGTTATCAGGGGGGCTTTTTCTTCTTATGAGTAATGCATAAAAATTGTTTTGAGCATAAGCAAATAATTAAACATATATAATAAGATATATAGAATTGCTTAGAAACACATTTAGGCACAGACAGGGGTTATTTGTAATAAATGTAACTCTGTGTTAGATGACTACCAGGGCATACACAATAAACACTTTTTTAGTTATGGACCCCAAAAATGCATTCAGATCAGAAAGTCAAGAGGAAGTCAACTCACTGATCTCCATATTTGTTCCCTGGCAGTGCTTAAGATGCACTGAATCCCTTGAATCAGAATTACAGACAGAGATGGAGATTTCAGATGGAGAGCTCATCAATGTACCAAATTACAATAGTAGTGATACTCCCATATGAACTGCTGAATAGGATGGGTCAATTTTTCTTTGCCCTAGACTCCTCAGATGTCTCAGCTGCTCTGACCCCCCTGGTTGGGTGGAGTCCTGTATAACTGCACAAACTTGCCAGGCAGTATTTATCACCCGATTTATCACAGCGAAAAAGATCAACTAGAACAGGCACCAAGTCAAAGAATAAAAGAGGTTCTGTATTGTGAATGCGAGCAATAAATGACCAGTTAGATAACACATGGTTTGAACATAGCAGTAACATTAACCACCAACCACTATTAATGTTTTAAGAGCAGCAGACATGTTGAAACTACTAAAAGATGGGACTATGCTGCCAATGTGCATTAATGATGGCTATGACAGGCCTAAGCTGACTGGAGGGTAGTAAAACATGAAATGTTTAAATGTTACAGTAGGTGGAAACTAAAGAGGGGTAATAATAGTAGCAGGAAGGACAATCTCAAGTATGGATCATCGGCCAGCTACCATTGGGGCCCTTTAAACACTGACACACTTGGGAAGAATTTATCAGTAGCCAGAGTAGGCAGAAAACACTGGCTGTTTCAGTACAATCCTCCAACACTGTAGTTAGTAACAGTGGTAGTGTAGCATTTCCTGCAGCACAGACACTTTGAGGCAAATGTAGGGCAATGTCAATAGCTGGGAGACTGGGCGGGCATGGGTCTCTGCTGTGGAGAGGCTTTCCTGCTTTTAGTGGGTCTCATATACAAAAGAAACATGGGCTCACAGTCGTCTCACACTGACTCATGGACTAAGGCCGCGTACACACGGGCGGACTGTTCGCCCAACTTTGTCCGCTGAACAGTGTTTCAGCGGACAGTCCGCTCGTGTGTGGGCTTCAGCGGACAGTTTTAGCCGACAGTCTGACGAACAAAGTTTTTCGGAAATTCCGTAAAACTGTCCGCTGAAACTTGGTTTGAGCGGACAGTCCGCCCGTGTGTAGGCTTGTTCGTCAAACTAAGTTCCGCGCATGCTCAGAAAGGATTTACACGGCGAAGGTTGCATTGCAGTGTATAGGACGTCGTATTTCTAGTCCCGTCGTACGTGCCGTTCACGTCATCGCGCAAGTTTCAGCGGACTGTTCGTTCGTCGTGTGTGGCCAAGTCCGTCCATGCTAATTTTGAGCGGACTGTCCGCTCAAACTGTTCGACGAACAAAGTTGGGCGAACAGTCCCCGCGTGTGTACGTGGCCTTAGCGTTCTGCCCTGGTGATGGAAGGGGGCCCCCTCAGCCCTACTAAGAGGTTGCATTGATCCAGCGATCTGTACAAGGGAGCTTGCACACCCATGATATCTAGGCAACACTGCATGAGAAGCTGTGAACTCAACAGAGTTTATGGCAGTCTCGTACCCCCTAAAGCTGGTTAGGCCCGAGTCCACTTGGTTCAGCCTGCTTGGAAGTGCTGACCTGTGGACCTTTCCCCCAGACTCCCATGGCATCAAGAGAGTGGCTTTTCCCATCCAATTCCACTTAAGCTCCCTCTGGCTCCTCCTCTCTCCCAAAGCATGCTGGGATATGTAGGAAGCTTGGTTGCTATATTACTTGACTGTTGCTTTGGACTACACCTCCCAACATTTACAGCGTCCTACATACAGGTTATGAGTTCTCTTAGCTTTAGTTCTCCCCCTGTTAACTGGAGGAAAAATGGTGCAGCATGCCAGAAAAGAAAGATATAATAAGGCAACACCTCAATCTTCAGATTATTGTAGTCCATAGCCTGGCTACAATATCAACTAAGAAATGCTACTTGGTGCTTAGGGCATGCTAAAATGGCCTTGTATGTCACTTTAGCATGCCTTATCACTATGTTTCCTAAGTGCTAACGTAGCTTTATGAATCAGGGCTAAATTATTTCATTACAGAGTTCCTTTAAGCAAGTTTAATCTTCCTTACAAGCAACCATTTGCAAATCAGACTCTGAGGTAATCGAGCAGAGGTAAGACTCAAGCTGAAACATGATAGCATTCCAGTCCCATTAGATGTGATCCAATAAGAGCAATTCTTCTCACATTATATGTAATAATAGCCAGTCCCACCCTTGTAGACACAAGTGATTAAATTCTCCTTCTGAATTCATATACGTTAGAAGTAGTAATTTTGCGTGTTAGAATAATAGGAGCAGCAGACAAACAACTTTTCTTTTCAGATAGCATAGAGAAGAGTATTCCTGTTGATAGTTGTGTTATGGTCCATGGCTCAGAGCGGTGTCCAAGAGCCGATATATGCGACTCAAACGCAACTGCACTAATAAAGATGAATTTCTAATACAGGCAGATGTGCCTACCAGTAGATTTCTAGAGAAGGGTTACTTCAGGGATTCTTTGAATAACAATTTGGAGGAAGTTATATGTATGGATATAAGGGAACTACTTAGAGAAAAATCCCCGCAGGGGGGTAGTATGCCTGGTCCAGTGGTTCCATTCATCATGACATTCTCAGTGCAACACATGAATATATAGAAAATGATGAGAAAATATTGGCACATTTAAAAAAATGAACAAATATTAAATCCCATACTGCCAGATAGGCCTAAGGTTGTCTTTAGGGGAGTTCCATCCCTTAGACTACTGTGGCCCTTAATATCCTTAGCCCTCCCTCAATAAAAACAAGTTTCTTTCAGAACCTTACTGGGTTTTTTCAGTGTAAGGCCGCGTACACACGGGCGGACTGTTCGTCCAACTTTGTCCGCTGAACAGTGTTTGGGCGGACAGTCCGCTCGTGTGTGGGCTTTCAGCGGACAGTTTCAGCGGACAGTTGGACGGACAAGGTTTTTCGGAAATTCCGTAAAACTGTCCGCTGAAACCTTGTTTCAGCGAACAGTCCGCTCGTGTGTAGGCTTGTTCGTCAAACAAAGTTGCGCGCATGCTCAGAAAGGATTTTCACGCCGAAAGCTATAATGCAGTGTATAGGACGTCGTATTTTTCGTCCCGTCGTACGTGCCGTTCACGTCATCGCGCACGGTTTCAGCAAACTGTTCGTCCGTCGTGTGTGGCCATGTCCGTCCATGCTAAGTTTGAGCGGACTGTTTGCCGAAACTGTTGGACGGACAAAGTTGGGCGAACAGTCCGCGCGTGTGTACGCGGCCTAAGAGATGCGGTGTATGCTCAATTAGTGGATCCTCACATAGAAGAACTCAACGTTTTATTTTTACTAGCACAACCACTGAATTTGAGATAAAACCTTTTATTACATGTTCAGCTGAAGGTGTTGTGTACCTGTGGGCTCCAATATGTGGGCAGGACTAAATGCCCACTCCAAGTCAGACTAAATTAACACATCACCAATCTAAAAAATGGTTTCTTAAAACATTCTGTCTCCAAACATTATCAGCTAGTGCATAATAGGGACCCTTTGGGAACAATTTTTCTAGGAATAGACAAATATCATCCCCACTGGAGGGGTTGTTCTCTACCGAGAGCTATATGAGAATTGGCCAGATACTGATAATACCTTATTTTTTTTATACTTATAGAAATATCATCAATTATACCTATCGGGGTTAATGTTGAGTGTTATCTTTGTTAACTTCCCCCATCATTCTCTCTCTTTTTAAGTAATAAGGTTTAGGATATAGTGTTAAGACACATTTCAAACTTTTTTTATTCTGGTTGGAGTTTCCCCTTATACCTTTATTGGTAAAGCTCATGGCCATCATAATATGTTTATATACAATACAACCAGTCCTCATTAGATCTTGCTATGGAATTTATATGTTTGGAAATAGGGACAGGTATATATACGTTTTCGTTTTTTTAATATTGTGTAGACGTTTTTCCCCTTTTCTGTGTTCTAATATGGACATGATCCAGTGGTGTATGGGTTAACTTTCCAGACTCCAATATGGATGATAGACTTCCGCTGCTTATGACTCAGAACGAGACGTGGTTCTCCCAATACTTTAAATTGCGATGTGTCAGTTTGTCACCCGTGGCCCTGGACGATGTCAGATTGTGACAAAACGTACGTTGTGAGAAGTGACGTGCTGACGTCATCGCGTAGCAGTCCTGAGAGAACAGGTGTTCGTGAGCCGGCCAGCTGTCTTTTACAATGCCTTGTTTTAAGCTTTCTATGTAAGTGAAATTCTTTATTAAAATATCAGTGCTTTACCTGATTTATACTATGGAGATCCTTTTTTATTTCTGGGTATGCGGATCTGATGTATGCTTATGAACATTGGAGAAACAGAGGTACTGGGTTCTGGCTTATATCCTGTTTGCAACATTCAAGCACTCTAATATGGACATGATCCAGTGGTGTATGGGCTAACTTTCCAGACTCCAATATGCAGGCCCGGATTAAGAGCATCATGGGCCTGGTGCATGGGATTTTGGTGGACTTTTTAAAACTTTATCAAGTTATCCATAGCATGTGCAAGTATCAGATACTATTAGAACCCCAATGTCTCCCCTGCAGTAGCCAAGGAATAATAGCTGTGACCCTGAAAGTCACAAAATACACATTACTTCTGAGGCCATTATTCAATCTCAGGAGGAGAAGTGACCGCAGCAGTTGCCCGTGCCCTCATGACTCCACCATCCCTCTCATTCTGGCCAGCACAAATCCCTATGATGCCCTCACCCAGCGCTGCATCAACTGTTGGCAGGGATGTTATGTTTCACTGCCTCCTCTCACCTTGAGCCTCTTCCTAGTAATAAAGCTGTGAGCACCTCTTAGCCCTTGTACACACGGTCAGACATTTCGACAACCAAATCCGTCGGATTTTGTCCGAAACTGTTGCATACTCACAGTCGGACAAAGTTGTCAGAAAATCCGATTGTACTTAACGTGATGA
This sequence comes from Lithobates pipiens, assembly GCF_037356315.1. Classification (NCBI taxonomy): domain Eukaryota; kingdom Metazoa; phylum Chordata; class Amphibia; order Anura; family Ranidae; genus Lithobates; species Lithobates pipiens. The sequence continues at coordinate 265,503,892 of NW_027507785.1, read as the reverse complement.
CGTTATTTCATTAGGATGGGACTGCGTTCAGGCTAGTAGCCAATAGCTTTGGTCTAGGAATTTGATCTGAGCATGCGTGGCACTTTGTCCGATCGGAATTCTCTACACATGATCGGACAAAGTCCCATCGGATCATGTTGTGGGAAAATTTTATAGCCCAGCTGGAAAACTTGGTCCGTCGGATACTCCAATGGAAACAGTCTGATGGAGCCCACACACTGTCGGATTATCCGACAACACGGTCCTACCGGACATTGTCCATCGTAATGTCCGACCGTGTGTACAAGGGCTTAGGATGGACTGAGCTTCTCATGGGGCTCCCTACTGACCCTGGGTGGCAGTGCATGCAAAATGCAGGGCCAGTCAGAGGAGATCCTTCCCCATATGCCCATTGCTTTCCATGCATGGCCTGTTATGCTGCAGCTCCAATAGCCCCTACGTTAATCTGGCCCTGCCAATATGGATGATAGACTTCCGCTGCCTACTGGGTTCTGGTTTATATCCTGTTTGCAACATTCAAGCACTCTCTTGTGAGCTTACATTTTCATACTTCCAGGATAAAGGCCCTGACTGGGTTGATAGCCGCAAGCTTATATTGCTTTTCCTTTGGGTAAGCTTGCATTCTGTGTGTGTTCTACATCATGGATTTAGATGCTTTTTAAGTGTTTTCATTACTTCACTTATTCAGTACTGTTAGCGCAGCTCCATTTTTTTTTTTTTTTTATATTTTTGAGGTGTGTATTCTACCTAGAGCTTGCAGCTTGTTTATCACTATTGAGCAGAGCATTTTTTTTTCTATTTATAGAACTGTAAATGATCTCAGAAGTTTCTCAAACTGATGTCAAATACAAGATTACTTCACCCAAAAGCGAGCTGTATGTGCCCATCAACACAGGCCATTAGAAATGTCTTGGTGCTCATTTATTTGCATGCTAACTACCATACCATGTAAACAACTCTCTCAAAATGAAAACCCTGTATGGGGTGAAGCTGACACCTGTCTGTGATGAGCAACATCCACGTGAATACTGAAATAGGTTAACCATAGCTATTAGAAGTCACTTGGCCATGGTAGCATAGTATGTTAAACAATCTTTTCTTTAAAGCATTTCTACATTTACTTGGATATATGTTTAGTTTAGACTTGTAATGCAATTGAGGAAGGCAAACACACTGTCTTTGCTTTGGTCTTTAGAGAACACTCAGACCTGTTCCATTTTAGGTCTATAAGTACCTTTTAGGCTCATGGAAATTTTGAAAAATGATCCATGGCAACCAATGATACTTCCACTGATCTGGCTGCACTTAAAGTGGAACTTAAACTGGAGCTTTAGGCAAGAAAATTAAGTCCTGTTAGATCACTTCATGTTGTCCCCTTTTGCAGGTATAGCTATGTAAAACATTAAAATGAAGTGTCTATATTGTTTGAAATCCAGTAATCTACTGTCTCACCTTGCTCTGCACAGCTCAGTTTCTCTCCATTTAAGGCATTTTTAGGCACTGCGTAATTTGTGCTGATCTGCTGACAGCCTTAAAGCAGGATTAAATCTAAAGCTGCTTCTGCTTGATCTGCAAATATCATAGTTGTGCACATGTGATTAGTTAAGATACCAGCCATTTGATGGTTTCACAGTTTGGTTGAGGACACAAGCAAATGTGACAGCAGTCCTGGCATTCCATGAATGTAACTGTTTTTTTAAACCGTTAAATCAATGAGTTTAGTTCTGCTTTATGATATACTGCTGCTCAGGGGCTCTGGGCTTCAGAAAAATGGCAGCCTCCAGCAAGAATAAACAGGAACAAGTCTGAGCAAAGTTCAGCTTTAACCCATTAGTTTAACTGTTTCCCAAAACAGTTACATTCAAGCATGAATAAAAGAAAGGTGATGACCGCATGCTAGAATCAGAGGATAAAAATATTTATTTATTCCATGAAATTCAAAACGTGAATTAAGTCACAATACAACGATACAGACAGATGACAGCAAAGGGCTGACACGGTTCACGAATTAACTTCGCTTAGTCATAACCTAACATTTAAAGCATGCCCTGAATAAAAACTCACAGTTGGTTGTGCTCTTAACTGAACTATCAAACCACCAAATAGCCGGTGTCGCCACTGATCATATGTGCAGCACAATGACAACTGCAGATTAAACAAAAGCTAGGATGGAAGCTTCCTTGGCTGTAATGCCTCGTACACTCAATAAGAATATCGGACGAATGATTGTCCTTTTTTTGCAAGCTATTCTCATATCAAAAATGAAGAAGTTACGAAAATTTTCGCATGACAGAATACAACTTCCAAACTGATGTATTGTATTGTAATGTACTTATTAAGCTAAAAACTTTAGTTCTGGTATCTTACGAGAATTTTTTTTGTGCTTGTCCCTTTGGATAACTGCCGTGATCGGCTCTCAAAAGCTGTATACATAGATCAGATTGTCATTGATCGATTTTAACCACTTGCTTACTGGGCACTTAAACCCTCCTTCTGCCCAGACCAATTTTCAGCTTTCAGCGCTGATGCACTTTGAATGACAATTGCGCGGTCGTACAACACTGTACCCAAATGACATTTTTATAATTTTTTTCCCTCAAATAGAGCTTTCTTTTGGTGGTATTTAATTACAGCTGGGAGTTTTATTTTTTGTTAAACAAACAAAAAAAAATGCAAAATAAAAAAATCATGTTTAATAGTTTGTTATAATATTTTGCAAACAGGTCATTTTTCTCCTTCATTGAAATGCGCTGATGAGGCGGCGCTGGTGGGCACTGATAGGCTGCACTGTTGGGCACTGATAGGCACAGTTAAGGTGGCACTAATAGGCACAGATAAGGTGGCACAGATGGGCACAGATAAGGCAGTACTTATGGGCACAGATAAGGCGGCACTGATGGGCAAAGATGGGCACAGATAAGATGGCACAGATGGGTGGCACGGATGAGTGGCACGGATGGGTGGCATGGATGGGCACTGATGGGTACCACTGATAGATGGGACTGATGGGCACTGATAGGTGGCACTGATAGGTGGCACTGATGGGCGGCACTGCTGGGCACTGATGGGCACTGGTAGATGACACTGATGGGCACGGATATGTGGCACTGAGGTGCAGCACTGTTTTTGCGGCAGATTGTTGGCACTGATAGGTGGCACTGTGGGCACTAATGGGTGGCACTAATGTTTCACTTTTTCCCCTACTTAGGTGGCACTGGCAGGTGGGCACTGATGATCTGCCCGTGATCGGGACTGATGTCCCGATCATGGCCGCCGGTGATCGGCTTTTTTTTTCTCCTCGCGCTGTCACCGTGAGGAGGAAAAATAGGCAATTACCGGCTCTGTTTTGTCACATGATCAGCTGTCATTGGCTGACAGCTGATCACCTGGTAAGGGGTCGGGATCGACCCCTTGCTCTGATCCGTGATCAGGCGAGTCTCATAGACTCACAGGGGGCGCGCAGGCTGCTCATGCATGGGACGACGTCCATAGACGTCGTCCCGGCAAAGCAGGTCCGCGCTGTAGCCGTTATTCGGCTATAGCGCGGATCTCTAGAGGTTAAAGTGGTATTTTGTGTCCAATTTTCTCATTGTATGTACTGAGCTTAAAAGATAGGAGGGTTTAGCTCCACTTTAAGACTGATTAACAGCTATTTCTGTGTTGCTACTCTTTGCACATTATAACACAATTTGCAGCACCTCACTGAATAAGGCTGGATTCACACCTACGCAGTTTTAGTGCTTTTGCATTTTGCAGATTTGCACTACAGTCCTTTTAACATTGTTTCTTATGGAACACGTTCTATAGTGCAAATCTGCAAAATGCAAAAAGCACTAAAAATGCATAGGTGTGAATCCAGCCTAAGACTGTCTCACAATCACTCCACCTCAAGCTCTCATTCTTACTTTTACATATAAATGTGAAAATGCTAAGTCTCTATCGGTGCTCCTTCAGCAGTTCTTTCCTTACTCTCCTCATATAACCTGCAGCACACAGCGAGATTAATGTGCCCTAATGTACCTTAGCACGTTTCCTGAACGTGTATTAAATGGAATAATGATCAGGACATTTATAAATTGTTGCCGAATTTTCTTAATTATTAACTGCTGGTTCACACTTATGCAGGTTGCAGTTTGCATATTGTAGGTGGATTTTGCGTTTTTCAATAGATGCTTTTCAACCACTGGAGTCTATGGAACCAAAAACCAGAAAAAAAAAGTCCCTGGCCCTTTCCATAAGATGCACAAATGTGAACTACATCCATAGGAAACCATGTTAAATGCACTAAAGTGTGTTTCTGCAAAACTGGAAAAAAATGCATAGGTGTGATCCAGGCCTAAAACAGGATCTACCAGGCTGAGCAGACCACATGTGTTCATACCAGCCTCAAATTACTTTTGGGCACGCCATGCCTTCTGGCAGGTTCCAGACTTGGCATACCAGGCTTGATCTGCAGCTTCAGTAGGAGTCGTGGATGTGGCCAACACGGGTATTTGCCAATTGCATCAAGAATAGAGAGTTATCACACCTTATTTTCATTCTCATCTACAGATCTTCCGAGATATAATCATCTCATAGGAATACATTTGGCAACTTTTATTATATGGATCATAAATATCTACAACTCATTTAATGAAACTTCAACAACATTCCATACTACATCAATGCAAAAGTTGTCACTGGAAATACACCTCATAACTCACACTTTGCAAGCTAAGCCTGTCTTTAGAAGAACACTGCCATTACTGACCTCCTTATAAAATTGCCAGTTGGCTTTTATGTTGACCTCCTGGATTCAGCTCTTATCTGACACATGTACATAGATGAGGAAAATTAGATCAAAATCAGAATTCCATATCTGTACCCTTATTCTGGGTCAGTGCCACAAAGTATCAAAGTGAGAAAGTCAGCATGACAGACAGGCAACTGGCACTTTCAGATGGAGAAGTCAGTTATTGGCAATTTCTATGTTCCTCTCATGGCAAATGTTTCTATTGTAGTTTAATTTGATATAATACAAATTTTACCTAGCAAACAAAAAATAGACATTAAGCCTAAACCAAAGCACATTGTATAAAAAAAACAAATGGTTCTATTTTTGGCTTAAATGCATTGGAGAAATTGCAAAAAAGATATAATAGGAATAAATGTGATATTTTTGATACGGCAATCGGTGTCACTGGTTCCTTCGAACCAATATAAACATTGTTTGCATTAAACATTGAGAAATACGGTAGGTAATAATAATATTAGCTCACAAGAATTTAGTAAAATTGAGTAGAACCCTGAAATAAAAATCACAAATCTTACCATCTATGGCTGATCCTGAAATGATTGAAAGTGCACATAGCCAGGGAAGCAGCAATGGACACCATGTCCTACCTAACCGTGCCATAATTGGAGGAGATAGTCCTGTGTTGTGGATGGTTTGTTGGGTACCTGGAGCTCCCTCGCTGTGCTTCTTGTCTGTCTGTGCAAAGCTCTCTCAGGTGTGTTATATGAGTTTTCTGTAACCTGACTCATTGCAGACACAAAGATCCTCTGTTGTGACTCACCCTCTGAATAACAGCCCAACCCTTCCCTCTTTCACATACAAATGCAAGATCCTACCACATATATAGACTATGTAGCCTTGCTGCAGAGTTCTTGTTAGGGCAAAGCACTGTATACAGTATATAGATGAAATCAGTACCTGGTTAATTTGGCCTGTCCACACCTGTACCTACATCCATACATACAATAACCTTCATTTTGGACTGGCAACTCATAGTTTTGTTGCCAAATGCTGTCAATATTAGATAAATTAAAGTGTATCTAAATCCAAACCTTTTTTTTTTAATTTTGGATAGAGTATGTAAGTTATCAATCCTGTCATGTTTTTAATGTCATATGTGACTTTGTTGGGAAGATTCACCCTCTAGTTTTTTCGTAGTATTAATATGTCACCTGACTAACATTTATATACAAGGTTTGTATTATTTCCCCAAACAGAACATCAAAATGTGGGAATATTTGAGGGCTGTACTGAAAGTAATACAAAAGCAGGTATTGCTTTTTTTTTAATTAGCTTACATAGATCGTTCAAATTTCACATTGTTAGAGTAAGGTTGGATTCACATATGTGTGAATTGGCCTGACAGGCGAGTCTGACTCTCAATGGAGCCAGTTCACATAGGTCCGGTGCGGCATTGGTCCACATTCCAAAAGGGTCCTGTGCGTCTTTGGGTCTGGTTCACTTACAACTTTAGGCAAAAATTTAGACCTGATTTGTACCTGAAACGGTGAACAGGAACGCACCGGACCACCTGCTGGGAACCACGGCCGCACATATGTGAACCCGTTACTTCCTCTGTAGTATCTCTTGTTTCTTTTTCATTACAAGTAAATAATAGATTACAAGCAAAAGCAACATGCTGATATTGACTAAGGAGGGGTGGCGGCTGCCTGATATCCACAAAAGTCCATAGAATGTTTACGGAGATGACACCATTGACAAGAACAATGTCTTATTATTGTTGACTCTTGTCAATGGTGTCATCACCATGAATGTTGGAAAGCATATACCCCTCCTTCATTAAGAACTCAATGACAGCATGTTGCTTCTGATGAGAATCCATTATTTGCCTGCAATGAAAATGAAGAAGAGTTATGTGTATGATTGTAGGCCACACAATTACCTTACCCAACAAACATAATTATAATAAAAAGAACAAGAAGTTATGGCAAATAATGGCCGTGGCACTTTTATTGGATTTAAAGCTTTAACAAAAATTTACAAGATTCAAACTTTATTATTGCAGAACCATATTCAACATAACATCAATACAATTGCTCAGTTATTAGAAATCGAGCAAAATAATTTCTGATATAATAACTTATATCAGAATATAAACATCCCCCCCCAGATATCCAGGGTGACCCATCCACATAGGAGTGCACGCGACTTGGGCGGGAGGGCAGGAGTTCTTCAGCTGGATGGGTCAAAGAGGAACCATATTTAACATAACATCAATGCAAGCGCTCAGTTATTAGAACTCGAGCAAACTAATACAACTTATATGAGAATATAAACGTCCCCACCAGCCGAGCATGAGACTTCAAGCATAGCCCCCCCCTAAGCCGAGCCCATCTCTATACCACACTGTAGGCCCAAATTAAATAAATCAAGCCCCACATCTGAGATTCTGCCTATAAAAACCCAGGATGTCACCTTCAAGATCGACATGTCTATATGACAACCCCCAATCAAAGGCATATACTTAGCCATCGCTCTATTGATCCTCTTCCTCATTTTCTCCATCACCTTCCGCTGTGAGGAGGAGAACCAAGTGAGACGAGGAACAATTTTGGAAAATACAATCACTGTATCCAGTGAGGTTAACTTAAATCGGTGCTAATCTTGCTTAATCCTAAACAGCAAATCTAATGTCCTGATATTACCTAGGTCATTGCCAACAAAAATAAAGAACTAAAATAGAAGGTGGAGGCCAAACCCGGGACATCATAGAAAGGTGGAAATACAGTTGAAACCACTGAAGGCCTCTTATTCCTCTCCAATATAACGTAAAGCATTCCGGCAACAATGACAGGTTCACCGAATAACTGCGCTGAGCCGCTCTCTTACTCGCCCAGTATATGTATGAATGTCCCAGTATTCATACACACTGACTCAAACCTGGAAAAATTCAAGAAAAAAGTCACATCTTACATATACTTTAAAACAGTCTGACCCCCACCCCCCCAATTCCTTAATGGCGGGCACCGCTAAACGCATTCTGGAGGCCTCTGATGCCTCACCTATTCTAAAGGAGTGAGAATAGAACTGGTAATTACTTAATCCCAGGTGTCCCAAACATTTTTGCAACACAAAATTTAACTGGTACTTAGTGAGTGGCAATGTATTTGTATGTATGAGAAAATTCCCTCCCACTTGAGGTCTACGTAAAACACCAACTGTTTTACCAAAGCCACTGGGCATAGAGAACTATTGCCCTGTGCCTGCAATGATATCCACACCACCTGCCCCAGGCTATCCGTTTTGTACCTTTGGAGAAAAAAATGCACGACAACTGTTCCACCAGAACATGATCATAACGAATGACAGAACTGCATTTTTTAGAGCCATGGAATAATTCTGATATCCTGAATGCTCCAAAAAAAGCAACCACAAATGCCATCGTAAAAAGCAGAGCTTCATAACTTGAGAAATACACTGACTTACTGACCTCGCATAGATGGCGTAAAAGCTGTCCTAAAATAGGCCTTCTGCTATCAGGAGAGAAGCGCAACCTCCTGTACCCCTTAAGTGCCTGCCTCACAGAAAAATATAAAACACAAGCCGGGTACCCATGTAAGCAGAAGAAAAATGATTTACCAGCCAATGTCTTGGACACATAACTATATGAAAACTGCTGCTCTATGAGCGATTGCATGAACGCTAAAATGGCTTGCTCAGAGGGGCTATCAACTTCCACACCTAAAGTCCCCACGAATCCCATACACCTGTGCTATGCGGCTGAATAACAAGCTCATGTTTTTGGAGCCACCAAGCTCCGTATGGCTGCCGTAGTCAGATCTAGATTATATCCCATAAGTGTTCTGGACAAGCAAGACCCTGTTCGCAAGCAACAGAATCTGGGCATCTGAAAACGAGCTAGCACATCAGCTAAATCATTCAAAACACCCAGGGTATATTTGGCCTTTTGCCATATGATAAACTTTAAACATAGAAAAACTACTTGCCTCAAAACTTCAACCACAAACAAAGAGTGGGATGAGAGGCAGTTTATGGCAAAGAGAACACCCTTATTATCCATTTCAACAAGGAAATGACGATTCACAAACAGCTCTTTCCACAACTCAAGGGCCACCAGAACCAGGAATAATTCAAGTAAGACCACATTTTTTGTAGCCTGCTTACTATGCCAAGACTCTGGCCATGCTGCACAGCACCAGTGGGTTCCTCAAATGGCAACAATTCATTTGGAGCCTGCAGCATCTGTAAATAAGGGAAAATTAGATGCAAATATAAAGTCCAACTAGAAGAAGGAATGACCATTATATGAATCAAGAAATCTCGCCCATACAGCAAGATCCTCTTTTAACAACTTAGAAAGCCTTATATGAGCAATAGGTGACTTTAGCCCTGAAATTTAAAGATACAGTCTACAAGAAAAGACACGCCCTACTGGCATAATACGGCAAACAAAGTTCAAGACTCCCAAAAGAGATTGCATTTCCTTCAACATGACCTTATGCCGACAAAGAAAGTTGGCAATCAGAGACTTGAGTTTCAGGATTTTTGCCATGGGCAGCCTAAACTCCATGCCTTGTGTATAAATTAATATGCCTAAAAATCCCAAAGCGGTGGTCAGCAACAATGTTTTCTCCTCCGCCAAAGGCACTCCAAAAGTGCTGGAGATGCAATTGGCCACAAGCTGCTGAGTCACTTGGCCTGATGAATAAGAAATCGTCCAGGTAATTGACTACACTATCCATAACTATCCATGCATATATGCATATCCCTGGAATTCCAGAAATTTCCGGGTGTTCCCATTGGATCCCAATGCAACAGCTCATTATCATTTAATACCACTGCCTATACTTATAATCATTAATCATTAATATTACAAAATAGGGCTGGGGAGGCCACAATCTCAAGAAAGGGGGTCCCAATTAGTCCCCCCCCTTTATCACTCTACCAACATGTGAAATTTGAACAACCTATGTAAGTTATTAAAAACGTTATGCTCAATTCTGCATTACTTTCAGCACAGCCCTCGTATATTACTAATTTTTAAAAGATGTGATCTACATCACACTCTTACATTTCCAAGCCAACTGGATGTAAAAAAAATAACTTTTTTTGTAAATACATTTTTAAATCATGTATAAAAAAATCTTTTTTCAATTAGATCTTTTATTTGCACTTATTTTTCACCTATTTGTGGTATCTTCCTATATTCACACTTTCCTTTGTTGACGTGGCATAATATATTTTCATCATTTTCATAATTTCCTCTCTAAATTTCTATTTTTGATCTTCTTCTCTAATTTTTCATTTTAATTTTTCACTTTCCCTTTGATCTGTTTTCCACATTGGCTTCCGCCACAAAATGTACAACATGCTTTGAAGAAAAAGGTGCTAAAAACTCCCCTGTGCTCCCAACATGTTTTGGCATATTTTATGGCTTATTCAATGGATAATATTGCACATGTATGCTGTGCAAACAATAACAAGATAATGCCCCAACCTTTTTCTATGGAATACTTTGTAAATTTTGGTGGTGGAGGCTGATGTGGAAAACAGATGAAAGGGAAAGTGAAAAATGAAAAATTAGGGAGAAAAGTCAAAAATGGAAATTTAAATTTAGAAAGGAAGAATATTGGGCTGTAGCACTACCCCACCCGGAGCCTCTGCATAAGACCAGTTCTCTGTTCTTTGCCTCAATCTTCCCAAGGGCCTCAGCCCCTCTGACACAGCAGGTTGAGTGTAAAAGCAAGTAAACACAGTGAAGCACGGCAAATAATTCCTATTACCCAATAATAATGCTATATCAAAACCAGTCAGCAAAGGTAATCTTAATGTAATGTATTATAACCAAGCAAATACAAATAAATTGGCAACTGCAGTAACACAGTATAGCATACAAAATAGCTAACAGTAAGGGCTAAGCATAAAATTAGATGTAACGCCCAGGTCAGCATAAACAGTAGCTGTGCCACCTGAAGTGCAACAGCGAGCAGCAATGAAGCTTCATCTAACAAATAGCTGAGACTATACTGCCAGTGTACACTAATGGCGGCTATGCTAGACCTAAACTGACTGGGTAAGCGTTGTTCATAGAAATTCTGGAAACAGGAGAAGGGAACAAAGGAGACATGCTGGATTTTTTTACAGGAGGGGCAGTCCTTTATGTTTTTCACCTGTGGCTATCGGGCCCTTTAAGAAGCATTTAGTAAATCAGCATGCAGTGGGGTAAAGATGCAGTAAAGGTGTGGTATAGGTGCAGTATACATAATGTCCTGCCTCCACTAACTCAGTCCCTACTAACAGTGTGAAAAATTGGCAGTAAGCCCTCTCATTAGTCCTTTTGATGCACCAATGAACTCTCTGTATAAGGGGACCCCATCTGTCTCTCCACAGAATGCCTCTGGTGGTCAGCAGTGGGAAGTAGAGGGTGAGAGGATGCACTGTTCTCCCTGTGGTAGGTGTTTAGATGTGATCACTGAGGTCTGTGCTGCACTTCCCCGGGTGTCTTTGCCCCCTGGTCTCAGCCTCTGGCTCTGGTCACTCGTCCCCATGGATGATCCATGTGCCCAAGAGTTGATGTGCACATCTTGGCTCCCGTGCTGCAAAATAGGAAGAGGTTTCCAGTGTAGTCTGGTAGAAGCTGTTCCACCACTCCCTATGGGAACTGTATTGTACAGGTCCATAAGTCCCATTCTGCGATTGATGATTCAGACTAAAATCCCCATGATCCTCAGCTTTCTGCTTAGAAGTGGTTACTGGCACTCCCCCTGCTGACTGGATGGGATAGTGTAACACAACATCCAGCATAGTAGTAAAAAGTGAAAGTAATACTGACTATAAAGAGGACAATGTCTCCTTCTCCATGTTTCTGTAGTCCAGCACCTGGCTACAGAACTATGATATTATGTAACATCAATAAGGAAAGCATGCACATTGGAAATTACCACACAGCTGGTAATAGACGTCCAGAGGTACCAATAATTTTTAATGGCACCCCTACGTATCACAAACTGTAGCACATTTTCATATGCGTTAAACTGCATGGTGCCATAACACCATGTAATTCATTGTGGCGCAATATAAAACAAGTGTTAGGGACTTTTTTCCCCATGTTTCTGAATGTAGGGAAGCCCATGATGCGCAAGAGTATGGTACGCATCATAAATAGGACAATAAGCTATTGCTACCAGAGGAGACATTGCTGGAAGCGATAATAGAGGAGAAATGGCTGATTCTAATTTGACATGATAATAGTGATATACAGAAGTACAGAGGAAGAAGGAGAAGTAAAGGATCCCATCTATTTATACATCTAATCGAGTCCCTGTGGGACACAAGTGTTTCTTGACCATCCTTCGTTGTAAGGTCACATAAATCCAGGTGAGAGCACAACCCATGGAGGGTTGAAAAAATGTATTATCTTTTTTTGGACCGCACAGATTTATCATTAGAATTTTAAGGATTTTATTAGTTTTGTGGTTTATGGACTCATATTGTGTGTATATATTCAGTGGATATTTATGCTTACATTTTAATTCATTTTTGGGTAAAGAGATTTTTTTTATTGATTTTTCTATTGCTTTGTTTGGTATAATTTAATCATTCAGGATAGTATGGCACATTATGGTTTAACCTATTGTCACCTATTGTCAGACAATAGGTGAGAAAAGTAAAATTGTTGAGTTATCACTAGAACAAAAATAAAGGGGAAATGTTACATTGGTCCAGCTTGAACCAATTTAGGTATGTACAGTGGGGAAAATCATTTTTTGATCACCTGCAAATTTTGTAATTTTGCCCACTTACAAAGAAATTAAGGGTCTATCATTTTTGTCATAGGTGTATTTTAAATGATAGAGACAGAATATCAACCAAAAATCCATTTAAAAAAAACACGATACAAATGTTATAAATTGAGTTGCAGTTCAGTGAGTAAAATATGTTTTTAATCCCCAAGCAAAACTGACATGACTTAGTACTTGGTGGAGAAACCCTTGTTGGCAAGCACAGAGGTAAGACATTTCTTGTAGTTAGTGACCAGGTTTGCACACATCTCAGGAGGGGTTTTGGTCCACTCTTTTTTACAGATCTTCTATAAGAAGCTTGGCAGCTCGAAGTTTCAGTTCACTCCATAACTTTTCTTTAGGATTAAGGTCTGGAGACTGGCTTGGTAAATCAATGACCTTAATGTTCTTCTTCTTGAGCAGCACCTTTGTTGCCTTGGCGGTATGTTTTGGGTCATTGTCATGCTGAAAGACCCATCCATTACCCATCTTCAGTGTTCTTTTTTTCAGATCCTCAGAGAGTTCTTTGCCATGAAGTGTCATGTTGAACATCCAGTAACCAGCATGAGAGAGTGAGAGCGATAACACCGAATTTAACACACCTGCTCCCCATTCACACCTGAGACCTTGTAACACTAATGAGTCACATGATACCAGGGAGGGAAAATGGCTAATTGAGCCCAATTTGGACATTTTCACGTAGAGGTATACTCAGGGGTGGACTGACAACTCATGGGGCCCCCGGGCAATAGGAGATTATGGGGCCCCCAGGCAATCCGAGATTATGGGGCCACACAGTATAAACACACACAGTATACACATACATGTACACACAGTATAAAGAGGTGGGGCAGCTATAATCTTGGGATTTTTAGACCAAAAGAATGTCGGTAAGGGACATTTCAGAGACATGTAAAAAAATGCAGATTTTTACATATTGTCCCTGGTTTTACTGAGGCTGGCAACCCTGATGGGGCCCCCTAGTGGCTCGGGGCCCTCGGGCAGTGCCCGAGTGGCCCAATGGTCAGTCCGCCCCTGGGTATACTCACTTTTGTTGCCAGCGGTTTAATTAATGGCTGTGTGTTGAGTTATTTTGAGGGGACAGCAAATTTACACTGTTATACAAGCTGTACACTCACTACTTTACATTGTAGCAAAGTGTCATTTCTTCAGTGTTGTCACATGAAAAGATATAATAAAATATTTACAAAAATGGGAGGGGTGTACTCACTTTTGTGACATACTGTATATATTTACATTGGTCCAAGGAGGACCGATGTAACTATGCACAATTATCCATACCTCAGGTTCAGCTTTAACCACTTGCCGACCGCCGCACGACGATATACGTCGGCAGAATGGCACGGGCAGGCATATGGGTGTATATATAAGTCCCTGCCTGCCCGCGGGTGGGGGGCCCGAACGGGCCCCCCCCCGGTGCCTGCGGCGGTCGGCATTCCTTCGAGAGCGATCCGGGATGAGGGGGCGGCCATTCATTCATGGCCACCCCCTCGCGATCGCTCTCGACGAATGGAAATCCCCGGTGACATCACTTCCTCTCCTGTAATGTAAACACAGGAGAGGAAGTGATGTATTCTCTCCTCCGTGTCGGTATTTTTCGTTCCGACACGGAGGAGAGCGGATCGGTGAGTTGCACCAACACTCTACACACACAGTAGAACATGCCAGGCACACTCACACCCCCCCTTTACCCCCCGATCACCCCCCCAATTACCCCTGCCCCCCAGTCACAGTGACACCAATGTCATTTTTTTTTTTTTTTTTTTTGCATTGGTGTCATTTGTGACTGTAATAACTGTTAGGGCAGTTAGAGTTAGCCCCCTTTAGTTCTAATGTGCCCCCCTAACCCCCCCCAATAAAGGTTTAACCCCGTGATCACCCCCCGTCGCCAGTGTCACTAAGGCTGGGTTCACATTGCAGCGGTTTATGAGAACGAATGTGATTCGCACCGCACTGCAGTGCAAATCACATCCGATCTCTGTGCGATTCGAGTTCAGCCATTCGCCGCACCCGCCGCACCCGCCACACCCGCCGCACCCGCCGCAAATTCGCACGGGACCCTTTTTTTGGCCCGCAGCAGAATCGGATCGCATGGGTGTTCACACCATGCGATCCGAGTTTGCAGATCGCACTGCGATATGCGAACTGATCTGGGGGTGTCAGTAACATTTCACTGACACTCCCAGCAGTTCGCATAGGGCAGTGTGAACTGCCGCCGGGAGGCATGCGATGCGGGAACCCGCCGCGGATTCGCGGCGTTTCCGCATCGCTCCAGTGTGAACCCAGCCTAATAAGCGATCATTTTTCTGATCGCCGTATTAGTGTCACAGGTGACGCTAGTTAGGCAGGTAGGTATTTAGGTTCGCCGCAGCTTTTTATAGCGCCAGGGACCCCCATATACTACCGCATAAAGCCCCCTGATTGCCCCCTAGTTAACCCTTTCACCTGTGATCACCATATAACTGTTACAGGTGACGCTGGTTGGTTAGTTATTTTTTTATAGTTTCAGGGCACCCGCCATTTATTACCTAATAAAGGTTTAACCCCCTGATCACCCGGCGGGTGTCATTTGTGACTAATAACTGTTAGGGCAGTTAGGGTTAGCCCCCTTTAGTTCTAAGGTACCCCCCTAACCCCCCCCAATAGAGGTTTAACCCCGTGATCACCCCCCGTCGCCAGTGTCACTAAGGCTGGGTTCACATTGCAGCGGTTTGAGAACGGATGTGATTCGCACCGCACTGCAGTGCAAATCACATCCGATCTCTGTGCGATTCGAGTTCAGCCATTCGCCGCACCCGCCACACCCGCCGCACCCGCCGCAAATTCGCACGGGACCCTTTTTTTGGCCCGCAGCAGAATCGGATCGCATGGGTGTTCACACCATGCGATCCGAGTTTGCAGATCGCACTGCGATATGCGAACTGATCTGGGGGTGTCAGTAACATTTCACTGACACTCCCAGCAGTTCGCATAGGGCAGTGTGAACTGCCGCCGGGAGGCATGCGATGCGGGAACCCGCCGCGCATTCGTGGCGTTCCCGCATCGCTCCAGTGTGAACCCAGCCTAATAAGCGATCGTTTTTCTGATCGCTGTATTAGTGTCACAGGTGACGCTAGTTAGGCAGGTAGGTATTTAGGTTCGCCGCAGCTTTTTATAGCGCCAGGGACCCCCATATACTACCGCATAAAGCCCCCTGATTGCCCCCTAGTTAACCCTTTCACCAGTGATCACCATATAACTGTTACAGGTGACGCTGGTTGGTTAGTTATTTTTTTATAGTTTCAGGGCACCCGCCATTTATTACCTAGTCTCACTAGTGTACCCCTAAATTTAGGGGTGTCTACTTTCCAAAATGGGGTAATTTGGGGGGGGTTTGTGCCATCTTGGCATTTTATGGCCTTCAAAACTGTAACGCCCTTAGAAAGCCTGAAGGCGGTGCTTGGTTTTCGGGGCCCCGTACGCGGCTAGGCTCCCAAAAAGTCCCACATATGTGGTATCCCCGTACTCAGGAGAAGCAGCAGAATTTATTTTGGGGTGTCATTTCACATATGCCCATGGCATGCGTGAGCAATATATCATTTAGTGACAACTTTGTGGAAAAAAAAAAAAAGTTTGTAATTTTCCCGCAACTTGTGGCAAAATATAAAATATTCCATGGACTCAACATGCCTCTCAGCAAATAGCTTGGGGTGTCTACTTTCTAAAATGGGGTCATTTGTGGGGGTTTTGTGCCATCTTGGCATTTTATGGCCTTCAAAACTGTAATAGGTAGTGAGAAGTGAACTCAAAAATTTACGCCCTTAGAAAGCCTGAAGGCGGTGCTTGGTTTTCGGGGCCCCGTACGCGGCTAGGCTCCCAAAAAGTCCCACATATGTGGTATCCCCGTACTCAGGAGAAGCAGCAGAATTTATTTTGGGGTGTCATTTCACATATGCCCATGGCATGTGTGAGCAATATATCATTTAGTGACAACTTTGTGAAAAAAAAAAAAAAAAAAAAAAAGTTTGTAATTTTCCCGCAACTTGTGGCAAAATATAAAATATTCCATGAACTCAACATGCCTCTCAGCAAATAGCTTGGGGTGTCTACTTTCTAAAATGGGGTCATTTGTGGGGGTTTTGTGCCATCTTGGCATTTTATGGCCTTCAAAACTGTAATAGGTAGTGAGAAGTGAACTCAAAAATTTACGCCCTTAGAAAGCCTGAAGGCGGTGCTTGGTTTTCGGGGCCCCGTGCGCGGCTAGGCTCCCAAAAAGTCCCACATATGTGGTATCCCCGTACTCAGGAGAAGCAGCAGAATTTATTTTGGGGTGTCATTTCACATACGCCCATAGCATGTGTGAGCAATATATCATTTAGTGACAACTTTGTGTAAAAAAAAAAAAAAAATTTTTTTTTTGTCATTATTCAATCGCTTGAGGCAAAAAAATAAAATATTCAATGGGCTCAACATGCCTCTTATCAATTTCCTTAGGGGGTCTACTTTCCAAAATGGGGTCATTTGGGGGGGTTTTGTACTGCCCTGCCATTTTAGCACCTCAAGAAATGAGATAGGCAGTCGTAAACTAAAAGCTGCGTAAATTCCAGAAAACGTACCTTAGTTTGTAGATGTGACAACTTTTGCGCAAACCAATAAATATACAATTATTGACTTTTTTTTTACCAAAGACATGTGGCTGAATACATTTTGGCCTAAATGTATGACTAAAATTGAGTTTATTGGATTTTTCTAATAACAAAAAGTAGAAAATATCATTTTTTTTCAAAATTTGCGGTCTTTTTACGTTTATATCGCAAAAAATAAAAATTGCAGAGGCAATCAAATACCATCAAAAAGAAAGCTCTATTTGTGGGAAGAAAAGGACGCAAATTTTGTTTGGGTACAACATTGCATGACCGCGCAATTACCAGTTAAAGCAGCGCAGTGCCAAAGTGTAAAAAGACCTCTGGTCATTTACCAGCAAAATGGTCCGGTCTGAAAGTGGTTAAGCATGGCTGTCACTTTGTAGATAATGTTTTGACAGGAAATCAGAATATAACTGTAGATGTTGGAAAGTAAACTGATTGCTCTGATAGTTCCGATGTAATTGTGAGTGATAGAGCTTAGTGGGTTACAGACAGGAAACCTCTGGTGAATCAGACACCTCAGGTAATGATTGGTGTAGAGGTCAGAGAATGACGCCTGGCTGAGCCACAGAACATGTCTGCAGGGCAGGGAGACTGGGCTGTGGTCTGACACTCCTTCTCTGCGCAGACTGACTTGCCTGAGGTAACAAAATAAATAAGTCAACAGCAAATGGGAGGCAATTATAGAATAGAATGTACTTTCCCTGCCTGAATGTGCCTGTCGCGAAGCAACACAGTAAGGTAAACTGAGATTTACCAGCTATTTAAAAGTTAGAATACATTCATTTTCTATTGGAGTCCATAGGTCCTGGTGGCACCGAGAGGACGAGAATATGGTGGAACGGCCAGGGGACAATTGTTAAGGAGGAAATAAAATATAAAAAAATCAAATGCATGCGTTTTTTTTTATATCTGATTTAGGAAAAAACATATTTGGCTTTCATACCAGTTTAAAAAACAAACCTTACAATTGAATTGTTGGAAAATGATGGAGAGTTAAAGTAGACCTTCAGTAATTTTTTCATCTTTCCATCTATTAAATCCTCTGCCCTTGTTGTTTTAACTTTGGATAGTAAAACATTTTTTTCTGACAGTAAATACCTTATACAGCCCACTTCTTGTTTCTTATCTGGTCATTAGCCTAGGCTTTTGACATAATACACTGCTCTCTCTCACACTCACGTGAGAGTTTGCCAGGAAGGAAGGAAGGGGGGGTGAGTCATAACAGGACCAATGAGAGTTGCAGAGCTGGAGGTTGGCCTCTGTGTGTCTGTATAAATCCAGGAAGTGAACAGGCAGCAGCTTCAGCTGCCCACAGTTACAATGGTTGCAGCCAGACTCAGTGGAGGGAGATTTCTGCAGCATATTTGGCAAGTACAGAATCACAGTATATATAAAATAATATGCAAAGTGTTTGGAAGGAAGCTTCAGAATGCCAAAGATGCTTTTATTACAGATTATGTGAGCAGAGTGCAGTTCCTCTTTAAGCACTTGCCGCCCGTCATATAGCAATATAACTTTGGCAAAGTGGTTCTGTTATCTTGACCGGACCTCATATGACGTGATCAGAAAAACAAGCTGCTGCGCCTGCAAGGGGCACGCAGCTCACCGATCGTTGTTGCGCAGTGTCAGTCTTATACACTGCAACTCCGATCTTTGTAAAGAGTCTACATCAGAGATATTAAGTGATCAGCTGTGTCAAATCACAGCTGATTACGATGTAAACAGGAAGAGCCATGTATCGGCTTTTCCTGACGTGCGTCTGCCAGACGCGAGTAGACGAGAGCCAAATGACTGCTCTTCTGACAGGGGGGGGGGGTCTGTGCTGATTGATTATCAGCACAGCTCCCACCCTCAAGGATGCCCACCCAGGACCACCAGGGATGCCCACCACTAATGACCACCAGGTATGCCACTCATGGCCACCAGGAATGCCAATCTGTGTCCGCAAATGGTGCAAATCAATGCCCACAAATTGTGCCAATCAGTGCCCATCACTAATGCCTGCCAGTACCTCATTATCAGTGATGCCCATCAGTGCCACCTATCAGTGCTCATCCATGCCCATCAGTGCTGCGTATCAGTACCACTCATAAGTACCCATCAGTGCAGCCTTTCAGTGCCAATCAGTGTACCCTATCAGTGTCCATCAGTACCACCTATGAGTGCCAATCTGTGCCTCCTATGAGTGCCCACCAGTGCTACATATCAGTACCAACTATCAGTGTCACATATCAGTGTTCATCATCAGTTCCACCTCATTGGTGCCACCTCATCAGTGCCCATCTGTACTGCCGTATCAGTGCCTCTCAGTGCAGCCTCAACAGTGCCCATCAGTGAAGGAGAAAACTTACTTATTTACAAAATTTTATAACAGAAATTAAGAAAAACTTTTTTTTTCACAATTTGTGGTCTTTTTTTATTTATTTAGCAAAAAATAAAAACCCCAGAGGTGACCAAATACCATTTTCGTCAGTGGAAATGTGCTGTACTAAATTTTGATGAAAACATTCGTTGATGAAATTAACACTGGTTTGAATATCTTCTGTGGCCATTATGAGGGGTTGCCACTCTCCTTGCTGTATATTTGGATTCATTTTTATAATGTGGAGGACACAACAGAAGTAGGTAGGAAAACTCAAACCTCCCAGATGTACAGAGACGGAGCTGGGAATTATGGCAGGGAGATCTTGCTGTTGAAGAATCAAAGACATATATGAATACCCCAGGCTATAGCTAGAACTAAAATGTAATTTCTTTTATAATACACAGCCTCTATAAAGAGATTTTTTGCCAATTTGAGGCAAAGTTACAGGTCCTCTTTAATAAACAACACTCCATCCTCTTAAATTCTTTGCTGTGCTCTCTTGCCAATCTGCTCCTTTGTTGAGTTGGGAATCGGTGTTTTAGCTTACAATGGACTAAAGACTAACTCCACCTTTAGGACCATTTTGCATGGTATACCCATATTAAGGAAATAGCATGCAACATGGTGCCAAGTGTAACCTCTACACCGCTAAAACAGTATGTAAGTGTTCTTCCCCCTGCAGCATCTGTCAAATTTGAAATCAGCATGGCTGTGTGTGGCTTTGCCAACACAGCTGTGTCAATCATTCACAGAGATCTGTGAATAAATAAACTACATATCCTGTCTGCCACCAAGGCAGGTGGACTTGTAGGTTTCAATAGAACATAAGTATAGTGATTAACCACATGTGTAGTCCATTGACACATCCTCCAGCTCTTTAAAGGGGTGTTCCAGCGGGAATTATTTTATTTTTTTTAAAGTCAGCAGCTAAAAAAAAAGTAGCTGCTGACTTTTAATAAGGACACTTACCTTTCCAAGGCCCCCGCAATGTCGGCCGCCCGAGGCCGACCCATCCCTCGGCTCTCGGGTCCCGGCGCCACCATCTTCACTAAGGGAAACAGGCAGTGGAGCCTTGCGGCTTCACTGCCCATTTCCTAATGTGCATGTACGAGTCGCGCTACGCTTTGTGAATGGGACACGCTGTTAGGCGTGTTAGGAAAGACACAGTTCCCAGAAGACGGTGTGCCCCATTACCCAGAAGACAACGCAAGGAGGAGAGAAGACCGAAGATTACCGTGGAGTAGGAAGAGGCAGATTAGGAAGACTGCCTAGCAACAGGGGTTTCTGATAAGGTAAAATATTTTTTTTTTAAGAATATTAATGCTGGTTTTTTTTTTAGGGTGGCCCTCCACTTTAAAGCTGGCCATATGTTGGAGGTTTTTAGAACGTATGTACGAAAATTCATACAAAATTTCTCTGTACATTTGATGACTTGATGAATGCCGTTTGAAAGTACTTTTTTTAATTTTTTTTTTTTGCTTTTTAAAATTAGATTTCGAAGTGAATGGACTTTACTGAATGAAAGCCACATAGTCTCTTAGAAATGATGTTGTTTGAGATCATTTTCTGTCCTTCTCCTGATTTTCTTGTCACTGCAGTAAAACAATTAATGGCAATTTGACTCCACTAACAATTAAAAAATTAATCTAATGAACGTTCTTAAAATGAAACCTTTTGAACAAAAGTCTACTGATATACAGCCAGCTTTACCATAAGTCCATACCTCAGTACGGACATAGAGCTGATAGAAGGCATTAGCAATCCACTGATTTGCAGGCTCATTTGCAAAAAAGAATAAATAAATAAATAATAAATGCACATTTATGTGCATTCTTTTTTCTTTTTTTGCAAAAGGCAGAATTAGCCATTAATGTTTTTTTCTTATGTGACAGCCTCCCCATATCTAGAAGCTCAGGTATTTCCATACAGTTATGACAGAGGAACAGATTTTCAGGGGAGTACAGCAAAAGTACACATCGGTGTGTGGTGATGGGGTGTTCTTCAAGAATCTCTTTAACCATGTGAACTCCAGGGCATTTTTCACATGTAGCCAAGTCCCAGGTACTCTTTGGTCTAATGAGAACCTCCAGAGTTAGGGATAGCTGACATCCTTCTATGTAGAGTAGGTTACGAGGCATGGTGGGTGTAAGGTAGATTCATGAGCACCAGACACTTCTTGAATGCAAAGAGATTTATCTTCTCTTAACAACAGAACTGTGGGAGAGAGGGTTTAAGGCCAGGACACCCTTTAGTAGTTGCAATGTTAATTGCCAGACTCTGAGACTTCCCTAGGTAGACACCACATCTGCATGTGTAGACAAGCTGTCTCCTATGGCAACAATCTTGAACAGTTCCCAACAAAGGTTACAATGAACTCTTTCACCTCCTCTACAATTTCCTATTGTAGATCTTTGCTCAACTGAACTCCCAGTCTCTTTCACTAGACTTGCTGATCCACTGCCACCGATCTCCTGAGCTCTTCCAATCTTCCCGCTCAGTATCTTCCTCAAGCGTCACCCCCGCATCCTTGCTGGGTCCCTAGCTTGACACACCAGGCTACTCTACAAGTGTCACCTCCACTGGCCAGGTCCCTGGCTTGACACCTGTTGATGTTTCCCAATTCTTCACTGTCCCCAGTTGGTGAAAATACTGTTCCGGTACTTGCTTCAGCTACTCACAGTGGTCCCTGGTATCAAGGTGAATGGTCCCTTAGTGGCGACAGCTTCCCCTCTACCTCCGACCATGACAGATTCTCCGGCACGGTTTGTGCTCACACTGCAGCAAACTGTACCAGATCAGAAACAGTGGTGGCTGGTGCTCCATTTTTTGGTGGGGGGGGGCGGCAAATAAATCCCCCCGCTGTGTCTGCACTTACCCCATCCAGGTCGCCGCTTCCCCAGCTTCTCCTTGTGGCTGTTTCGGTCTTAAGATCCACCTCCTTTCCTGACTGGCTGGGAGGAGAAGCCGGAAGACAATAGCAAATATTGATTCTCTAATATCACAAGTGGGTGTGTTCGGGGAGCAGACCCCAACCTTTTTGAAGCCAATTAAAGCCTTAGACTGTAATCATGTGCTTAAAAAAAAAAATAATTCATAGAAACCTATGAGTCCAGAGCTCGGCATGGAGATTAGGGAGCTAGAGCCCCTTATGGACAGGCCGCCATCTAATCAGAAGTGAACCACGCACAGGACCACCTCTTCCATGATTTAGAGCAATCACACTACACAATTAAACTGGCCCAAGGGGCTGAACTGCACCCAGGACCGGTTTAGAGTGGTAGTGTGAGTACACCCTTAGTTTATTATGATATTGCTGTATATATCTATGATGCAATAGAATATACAGTACTGTATTTTTCACTGAAAATACGTAGTGTATTACTCATCCTTGTTTGGGTTGCTTACATTATAGGTTTATTTAATTTATAACAATAATAATGATGTAATGATTCTGGCTCGCCAGTTGCTTGCTGATGCCATTCTGAGCATTACAAAGAATGTGGAATTGTATGGACTTCTTCCTTTACAGGTCCTGATTTGCTGCTTGTGTTCATGTAAAACCTCTCTCTGCCCCGTTCTGTCATTGGTCTCATAAAATATCAAGGTGAGTGAGAGAAAATTAAACAGGAAAGTAAGCACTGTATAGATTTAAGCAAATTCTTTAAATATTTGCATATGTAGGGACCCAGCTCTAAGGCATCTAAATAGTAAAAAAAAAAATTTTTTATATTGCAGCTAACCAATCCTTAGATGTGGTGGCTACATTAGTTTTCTGTTTTTAAGGCGTTTTGTGTTCCTTTATTTTCACCTGGTGATCTGTCTAGTGATACAGACCCTGTCTTAAGCCTTGTACACACGGTCGGAGAATCCGTCGGAATGTGTCCTATCGGACCGTGTCGTCTGATAATCTGACTGTGTGTGGTATGCATCTGACTGATTCCGTCCGAATCTCCGTCGGACCCAATTTTCCAACATGTTGGAAATATTTCCTGACCAACTGGGCCGATCGGACATACTCCGATCATGTGTAGAGAATTTTGATTGGACCAAGTGCCACGCATGCTCAGATCAAATTCCTACATCAAAGCTATTGGCTACTAGCCTGAACGTAGTCCTATCGTAACGAAATTACGTCATCACGTTCTGAAAGATCGGATTTTTCGCCAACTTTGTCTGACCGTGTGTATGCAACAGTTTCGGACAAGATCCGACGGACAAAATCCGACGGGCAAAATCCGACGGATTTGGTTGTGGAAATCTCCGACCGCGTGTACAGGGGCTTAGGGTGGCTCTTATATCCATGGGAACTTATGGACAGCAGCATTGTCTGGAGAGGGATGATAGATGGCCTAGTAGATTTAGATGGACATTACATAAGCGACTAACAAATTAAGGCAGTTGAAAAGGGTAATTTATTAAAAATAAAATATTACAGTTACTTGCCTGATCCGTGCAATGGTATTACACAGAGCAGCCCGGAACCTAATTTTCTGGGGTCCCCCACTGATGCTCTCGGCTTTTCCTCTTCTTGGTGTGCCCCCATAGGAAGCAGCTTCCCATGTTAAGAGAAATACACCAAGTTTTCACTGCTCCAAAACACCCCAAAGCGATATCCATATGAGCCAGGAATCGCATGGGTGCCAGCACGGTCCGCAGCCATGGTCATCATGAAGAAATCATGAAAGTGGAGGCACTCCAAACTGAATAAAATCAAAACTTCTTTATTGATGATGTCAAAGTCAAAATACAGGAAGCACACACTATGCCAGGACAGCCAGTAGTAGAAGTGTTTCACATATCAGTGCTTAATCATTACTTGAGTAATGATTAAGCACTAATGTGTGAAACGCGTCAGTGCTTAATCAGGACAGGATGTCCTAGGATAGTGTGTGTTTCCTGTATTTTAACATGGACATTATCAATAAAGAAGTTTTGATTTTATTCAGTTTGGAGTGCAGCCACCTTCACGATTTCTTTGTAGCTTTCCTATGGTACCGCATCTGTGGGGTTGCTCCTTAAAGCGGGATTCCACCCTAAAGTGGAACCTCCGCTGATCGGATCCCTCCCCCCCTCCGGTGTCACAATTGACACCTTTCAGGGGGGAGGGGGGTGGAGATACCTGTCAAAGACAGGTATTTTCACCCACTTCCGGGCATAGACTCCCGTGGGAGTCTACGCCATTTCCTGCCCTGCCGCGCTGTCTGCTGGGACACACACGGATCTCACAGACAGCGCGGAGATTTCTTATTGCGCGGCGCTGCTCTTCCATGCGCAGTAGGGAACCGGGAAGTGAAGCCGATTCGCTTCACTTCCTGATTCCCTCACCTAGAATGGTGGCGACAGCAGCCGAGAGCCGAGCAATCGATCGGCCTCGGCTGCCGACATCGCTGGAACCCAGGACAGGTGAGTGTCCATTTATTAAAAGTCAGCAGCTGTAGTATTTATAGCTGCTGGCTTTTAATATTTTTTTTTTGGTGGAATCCCTCTTTAACAGGGCTGTGTGCATCCATTGACACAGACAGCACGGCTCAGCCCCACCTCCTGCTCCCTCCTCACAGGATTTGATTAACAGCATTCTCGCTGCTGTCTTTGGGCCTATGAGAGAGAGAGAGAGACACTGCAGACAGGCACAGCGCTGGATTGAGAAAGAATTCAGGTAAGTGTAAAGGGAGGTGAGAGAGCAGTACCACTAGTGGGAGATTTTTTCCCTGCCAAGTTTAGTGTACATGTAGCTATTGTGCAGCCAGATTGAGCTTTGTTTATGCAATATCTGTTCATTGGGATTCTCCTTATTGATTGCTTTTTGCTGCTGCAATTGAGTGTTCTCCAGTAGTAATAAATTACAATGTATGAGATTATGAATATGTATTCTGTTTTAGCCAATTTCTAGGAGGCCTGTGATGTGGGTTGAGGAAGAGGATAAATACTTGGAGAGAATACCTATGTAGCACTACCTCTGCATGGGCTGCTGGTAAATGGTGCCCCTATTGCTGCACAGCCAGGCAACACGTATTTCCAACTTGCATCCAGACTCAAGAAATCAGTCCATGGGCTTGTTTTTGCTGTTTTTATTCTGGGAAACAATGTGGATAGGGTATAGGGATTATGGGATGCCCAAATTGATTTGAAGAACAACAGATGAGGACAACTTCTTTCCTATGTACAGAAAAAAGATCCTTGCTAGAAACACCCAGGGGTTTATTTATTTAAGTTGGAGAGTGAAAAGACAGGCTCTCTTCTGCAGAGAAACCAATCAGCTTCTAACTTCAGCTTGTTCAATTAAGTTTTGCCAATAAAACCTGGAAGCTGGTTGGTTTCTATACAGAAATTAGTCTGATTTTGCACTTTCCAGCTTTAGTAAATAAACCCCCCAGTCTCTTGGATCACTGGCAAAATCCCTTATGGACAGAAGCTCTCAGGCCCTTTGAAAAGTAGCACAAAATATTGAAAGCTGAATGCAGGTGTATCTCCTCTCCTCTTGTAAAATTGCTCCCAGCTACACCGCCTGAAGACACTACCAGCCCATATGGCTGCTCCAAAGATCTCTGAGGACTAGGGATGAGCTTCGTGTTCGAGTCGAACGTACGTTCGACTCGAACATTGGCCGTTCGGCCGTTCGGCGAATTCCGAACGTTTGGGCCGTTCGCGTCAAAATTTGAGTGACGCGCGCGCGGACCACAATGCACTGCGGTGGCGCAGTGCATTGCTGCCCCATGATTGGCCAAGCATGCACTGTGACCCCGCATGCTTGGCCAATCGCAGCACTGGCAGCGAGGAGAGCCATGATTGGCCACAGGCATCCTGCCTGTGGCCAATCATAGCTCAGACTGTGTAGTGCACGCCCCACACTATATAAGGCCGCCTTTGAGGCGGCTTCGTGTAGTGCGTTACTTAGCATCTGAAGCAGTGGGTGTTCTGTGTACCTTCAACACAGTACACACCAATCGTTTTTGGCTGATTTCCTATCTTGCTGCTGTGTAGTGGTTGTTGTCTGTGCCCTGACTGCAGTATACACCACTATATTCACCTCACCTATATAGCTAGTGATCTAGCTTTAACCACTTAACAACTGCCCATTGCCGATTAACGGCTTCAGGGGGGTTGTTTAACTCTGAGAGGCTGTTAATTAACGGCCTCCCAGAATTCTGCTCTCGCGTGCCCCGAGGTGTGCGCACTCGAGAGCATCCGTGACCGCCGGGTCGCATCACGGATCACGGTAAACGGCCGCTCATAGCGACCGTTTACCACGTGATTGCTCCGTCAAATGACGGAGTGATCACTTGGAAACAAACATCTGCAGTGCCCACATCGCTGCTCACCGAATTTAACCCCTCAATTCCCTGCCAATACTCTGCAATACCAGTGCATACTCTGCAGTACCCTGCCATTACTCTGCAGTACCCCGCCATTACTCTGCAGTGCAGTACCCTGCTATTACTCTGTAGTACCCCGCCAATACTCTGTAATACCCTGCCATAAATTGCCATACCCAGCCATACTCAGAGATACCCAGCCATACTCGGTGATACCCTGAAATACCCAGCCATAGACGCCCCCCACCCCTCACCGCCCTCCGGTGCTTCTACCAACTCGCCAGTATGATCAAAGCCAGAATCTTTTTTTTATTTTTTATTTCAGGCTTCCCAGCTTAGAGGTGAGATGTGGGGTCATATTGACCCCCCAGATTTCACTGTAAAGAGGACCTGTCACCCCATATTCCTATTACAAGGGATGTTTACATTTCATGTAATAGGAATAAAAGTGATCAAAAATATATTTTTGGGGAAAAAAATGTCAAATTAACATAAATAAAGTAAAATGAACAATAAAAAAATAAAATAAAAATTAAAGCGCCCATGTCCCCATGTGCTCGCATGTGCCACACATGTGAGGTATCGCGAGAATGTTAGAGCGAGAGCAATAATTCTAGTCCTAGACCTCCTCTGCAACTCAAAACATATAACCAGTAAAAAAAAATTAAAGCGTCGCCTATGGGGATTTTTTAAGTAGCGACGTTTGGCGCCATTCCATGGGCAGGTGCAATTTTGAAGAGTGACATGTTTGATATCTATTTACTCAGCATAACTTCATCTTTCACTTTATGCAAACATTGGGCTAACAAGTGGTTAATAATAGAGCTTGCAGTCAGTAGTGTTAGGAGATAGTGCGTGCTGCCTGCGTGCTCTGTACCCAGTACATACCGCTATAATATAGGGCAGGCCCCTACTTTCAAACGTCCAACTTACAAACATCTCCTACTTGCAAACGCAAGGAGACAGCAGCAAGTGAGATGAAAAAAGATGGACGACAAAACAAAATTATACAGGGGTGATAACCCTTCCCTATGTTTTTCAAAAAGCTTAAAGATAGTTTTTTTGACTGGAGCTACACTTTAAAAATGTACCGGTTGAAAATGACAAACAGATTCAACTTAACACAACAAACCTACACAGTCCCTGTCTTGTTTGCACCGCCTGTATACTGCTGTTCTGAGTATATAGGGCCTGGGGGCCACACGCATTTCCTTTTTTTAATATGGGTACGGGGTTCCCCTTAATATGCGTACAAGACCCAAATAGGCTGGTAATGGGCAGGGAGGGCTACCCATGCCATGTTTCTCAATGATTTTCAACCATATTGCAGGAACCAGATATAACATTAAAACCGCAAGCAGTTTTAAATGGTGTTATTTCCGTTTAATGTCATTTTGTGCAGGGACTGTTCTAAACACGGGAAACACGTGGCACTTCACAGGCATACTACAGACACCCCCCAGGCACCATATTTAAAGGAATATTTCACTTTTTTTTTTCACTTTAATCGTCATTAAAATCAGTGCTCCCGCCAAAACGGCAGTTTTAAAAAAAAAAATTTGCAGTGACCCATGTCCCCTGAGGCAGGAGGCAGGTCCCCAAACCCTTTTTAGGACACTATCTTGCATATTAGCCGTTAAAATTAGCACTTTCCAATTCGAACGTTCGAGTCCCATAGACTTCAATGGGGTTCTAACGTTCGTACCGAACGCGGGGGTCGTTCGCAAGTTCTGGTGCGAACCGAACCGGGGGGTGTTCGGCTCATCCCTACTGAGGACAAAGGATAAAGGGTTAAGCACAGTGCTGTCCTTTGAAAGCTTTCTACATGTGCCAGTCTCTCCCCTTGTGAATCCCTGGGTGTGTGCTGATGTACTCACTCCATTCCTCCTTGCTCCCACTGTTCTTAGGCAAGAATCCTGTTGAAACAGTGATGCCGAATGGATCTTGCCAAGCCTGCCTGAACCCAGCCTGGAGGCAAGGCCCCCCTAGACCTAGAGGACCTCTTCTAGGCCACGGACAGCCTGCTCAGGACTCCATCTCCCATCCAACTCCCCTGCTGGCATGGCTCCACCATATTTAAGGGCTGACTCTGTCACCCTGTCAGAGCATTCTGCCTAGTGATTGGCCAAGTTCCTTCAAGTATGCAGGTCACAGAGATAGCCCTATACAGGAAGCATCAGCTTATACAGCTCTGCTCCACAGCTGCTTGCTTTGCCGGCTTCATTAACAACACAGATGGCGGGTCTGCAACCCATGATCTGGGCTTGCCAATCTGCCATCCCACAGAAGGAGGTCGCGGGCCACATGTGGCCCCCGGGCCACTGGTTGGGCACCCCTGCCTTAAGAGTTCCCTTCACTGGAACTAAAGGGCCAATCCTAACCCCTGAAAAACAACCCCACACCATAATCTCCCCTCCACCAAATAATTTAGTGCACAAAGCAGGTCCATAAAGACATGGATGAGCAAGTTTGGGGTGGAGGAACTTGACTGGCCTGCGCACCTCAACCTGACCTCAACCTGATAGGACACCTTTGGGAGGAATTAGAGAGGAGACTGCGAGCCAGGTCTTCTCATCCAACTTCTGTGCCTGAACTCACAAATACTCTTCTGGAAGAATGGTCAGACATTACCATATACACACTCCTAAACCTTGTGGACAGCCTTTCCCAGCAGGGGCGGCCTGTCTATTAAGGGCGCACGGTTGCCACCACCTCTCTTCAGCCACCCCCTGCATTGCATGAATCTATCCATGGCAAAAAAGGTGAACTGGGAGCACAAAGCATTGCACTCGGAGTCCACCCAGGTAGCAAATGAATCAGGAAGCATGGGTCTGTTACCCATTGCCTGATTGGCTGAAAGGACAAGCGCTGCTATTGGACACCTATCAGGAGGAGGGGAGGAGATGCATGGAGGACCCAGCTCGCCGCTGTCTGACCAGCTACAAGATCCCACAGCTCGCCGCCGTCACCCGTTGCATGACCCGCCACCATGATCGGGTAAGTGTCTGTTAGTCAGCGAGTGGGAGCGCGGGGGGGGGGGGCACAGTGGCAACTTTTGATGGGGCACAGTGGCAACATTTGATGAGCACAGTGGCAGCATTTGATGGGGCACAGTGGCAGCAATTGATGGGCACAGTGGCTACATTTGATGGGCACACTTGTTGCATTTTATGGACACAGTGGCTGCAATTGATGGGCATAGTGAGGCTGCAATTGGGTTTTATCAGTGTTTTTCAGAATTTTTCAGTTTGTTTGCCCCCCCCCCCCCCCAAAAAAAAAAAATGTTGAGCACCAGCACCACTGTTTTCCAGAAGAGTTGAAGCTGTTATAGCTACAAAGGGTGGACCAACTCAATATTGAACCCTATGGACTAAGACTGGGATGCCATTAAAGTTCATGTGCGTGTAAAGGCCGGCATTCCAATACTTGTGTGCAAACAAAAACTCAGGCTAGATGGTAAGTGTGCTTTACAGGCGAAAATAGTGTCTGCATAGCACCTGTAAAGAGCCTTTCCTGTCTCTAGTGTGAAAGGCTGAGGGCTTTCACGCTGGAGCAGTGCGCTTGCAAGATGGTAAAAAAAAAAAGTCCTGCAAGCATCATCCTTGCAGCGCGGTAGGAGCTGTGTATACACTGCTCCTAAAGCACCCCTGCCCATTGAAATCAAAGGGGTGCTTTGTGGATTGTTTTAACCCTTTTTCGGCCACTAGCGGGGGTTAAAACCAACCTGCTAGCAGCTTAATAGCACCATTAAAAATAGCGACGCTTTACCGCCAAAGCCAACCCGCCCCAGTGTGAAAGTTGCCTTATAGGTTGGGGTGGTTGCAACTTTTTTGTGCACTTTTTGGACAAAATTTGCTAGAATGTCTAAAATCTATTAAAACAAAACAAAAAAAAAGTGTGCGATTAAAAATCCATTAAAAATCAAAACAGACATTTACATATCAGGGACACAGAAATGTATGACTCTTTATTATTAGCCCATGTTACTGTCTCTGATTTTCAGCGTTCCCATTGTTCACCATTTCCTCTCCATAAAAGGTATTAAAAGAAATGTTCAAACATGAAACAATGAACCCATTTTATAGTCACTAAAAGCACACAACATAAATAGAAGAGAGCTAAAACATCCTGTTCTTGTGCCAGGAGGGCTGTGTCCAAACCTGCCCGGCTCTACTATGAAATCTCTGCACGCTTCCAGATATTCCATATATCATCCTTTGGGCTGTAGACAGGGAAGGTACCCACACCCATAAAAATTGTTTCACATTGTACCGCCTAATGCACTCCACCCCATTTTACAGGAGCCCAGTACATCACAGCTGAACCTTCGGGGCTTGAAAAGTTTCCATTAGTGCAGATTTGTCAGTCTAAAGCTTGCACCCTACGCGAAATACAGATAACGCTGCTGAATACCTCCCAGTCACAAGCATGATCAGACTAAAGCCGGGTACACACTAGTTGTTTTTTCTTTCATTTAATCCCACGGGTTGAATGACAAAAAACTGTCAACTCCAGTCGGAGCCGCTGTACTAACCATGCAAGGTTAGTTCTGCAATCTCCCCCGCTGAGCTGTTGTGTTCTGACAGGGGGACACCCCCCCCCCCCCCTGCAAGAACACTCCGATCAGCGCTTTCTGGCATTGGCTGAGAGCGCTGATCAGGAGTTGTTCAGGTGCTGGTTTTCCAGCATGCTCGTCCGACATACACACAGGTCGAATGTCGGCTGTTCTTTGTTTGAACCGACCGTTGTCTCCCGACATTTGGACCGTGTGTACCCGATGCAAGGCTGGGCATGGATGATGATTTATTTTTTTTGCTCATCCAGCGGACTCCTCTATCCAAGAAAGGTGACCAAACACTACCGGGGGGGGGGGGGGGTGGGGGGGTGGAGGGATAGTTCCCTAGCTCCCCCTATTGTTTGGTCAGTGAATACTAGATACACATCTATATGCACACACACACACATATACATATATATATATATATATATATATGTATTTATTTTTATTTTTTTATCTCTAGTGTTACAGGTGTTGCAGCTCCCATCCGCCTGCTCCATCAGGTGTACAGTCCAGTGCCCATCTAACCTGACCCTGGTTTACACCAGGGGAAAAATGGCTGCTTCAAAATCCTCTATTTCTCGCATATCGGGAGGTCCATGCAAATATCGTGTTGATGACGTGAGCACACTCATCTATGTGTCGTAATCCAAAGCATTATGTGAAACCACAAAACTGTTGAGTGTATCATAACGTCTTTTTTGAAATTTGATAATTCTCTAGTTGCACATCGAAAAATTCCCTGAAGAAGCAGAAATATTCTGTGAAACGCGTTGCAATATATGTACAATATACAGTGAAAAAATAGCTTCATGGCAAACTTCAAATTTGTAACACTGAGCCGATGTGTCAAATATACATGTATACTCTTGGATGTTTTTACTTCACTTTACTTTTACTCTTCACTTTTAAACGATTTGTACAATAAAGAGTATTTTTTTTTTTTTTTTTTTTTTTACTATAACATTGTGTATATGCTCATCTCAGTGACAGCTCCACATCCTCTAACGTCCTGGTGCCTTTTTGACTTTTGAGGGTTTTTTTTTTTTGTTTGTTTTGCTTTACTATATATTACATAGGATGTGAGTAGTTGTCCCTGAACCGATTGGATATAGATTTATAGGTATATACATTGTTTCAGATTGGGCCAATACAACTATATAACCAGGTAAAAATATTCATACCTGGAATTCTGCTTTAATTATTCTGACTGCAGTAAGCAGATATCTGATTGGTTGTTTTGGTTATAAGCTTTTAGTTCATCCGAACATCTGTTGGCTCTTTTGAAAAAGGCTGCCAGTGTAGGACCAGCTGTAAGATTCATAACAAATTTGTGTAATAGGAGAATTACATCAGCATGAATTTAGCAGACACATGTAGAGAGAGGTCTGCGTTAATCATGGGGCTTTTGACACGCTAATGTTGCAATTCACATCAAAGCATTAAATAAGATTGCCAGGAGTCTCGATTGTGCAAAAAGGTCCAGAAACAATTTGCGCTCTTTACAAAAATTCTATAAATTATCAAATGAGAACATTGTATTATGAGGCAGTTTGATTTTTTTTTTTAGATTTAGTCTGATCACACCAGGGGTTAACACGACAGGAACAGCAAGCAGAAAGCCAGAAGTGTTCTCTGAGACTCTTCAACATGTTGAGAAATCTCTGCAAATAAATTCTGAACAATTCTTTAACTGTTCTTGTGCTGATAACTGCAGCTAGCTGATCTCCAGTGTTTAGTACAGTTTAAAGCTGAATTCCAGTAAAATTAAGGCACATTATGGGGGTTATTTACTAAAACTGGAGAGTGCAAAATCTGGTGAAACTCTGCATAGAAACCAATCAGCTTCCAGGTTTTAATTGTCAAAGCTTAATTGAACAAGCTGAAGTCAGAAGCTGATTGGCTACCATGCACAGTTGCACCAGATTCTGAGTGCACCAGTTTTAGTAAATCTCCCCCTATGAGTTAAATCCAACAAGGTGCATGACACCCCCTGGGTTTAGCGCTACTATTTATATCAGACAGCTTTATAGTACTTCTGAAAGACAGCTATCTCTGTAGTTCCAGGAACTCAACGCTGATCCTTCTGAGCTCTGCATCATGAACAGAAGATTCGCTGCAACAGCTATGCCTGCCCCCGCCCATTCACAGAAGCCATGGAATTATGTGAACACATTCACAAAATATCAAGGCTTCTATGAATGGTAGCAGAGGGGAGGGTCGGCCATAGTTGGTCTGTTTGTCTCTCTGGAGTGTTTTTCCAAGAGCAGTAAACCTGTCAAATGTAAATATTAGAGATGAGCTCAGGAGAGGTCATGCAGCTCCATGGACGTAACTCATAGTGTGCCTTCACTTTTTACAAAGTGGCTGAATTCCTATAATTCAGCTTTCCAGAGTTCCTTGGGACCAAGCTGGCACAAACTATTTACTTCACTAACAGATGAAGCAGTTGTGTGCACTGTATAAGCTATATGTAGCCTCAGCTACATGCAGTATACAGCACTGTGTTCTGGCAGTGGGAAGAGAACTTCCCATTCCACTCCTGAAGCAAAAACAAGTCGGGCTAACTGCTGCTCGGCCATTCACAGGAAGCTTTGTATTCTATGAATAGGGATGAGCTTCGTGTTCGAGTCGAACATACGTTCGACTTGAACATTGGCTGTTCGTCCGTTCGGCGAAGTCCGAACATTTTGGTCCGTTCGCGCCAAATTCGTGTGGCGCTCACGGCCCACAATGCACTGCGATGGCGCAGTGCATTGCTGGCTCATGATTGGCCAAGCATGCACTGTGACCCCGCATGCTTGGCCAATTGCAGCGCCAGCAGCGAGGAGAGCCATGATTGGCCACAGGCAGGATGCCTGTGGCCAATCATAGCTCAGGCTGTGTAGTGCACGCCCCACACTATATAAGGCCGCCAGCGCGGCGGCCTTGTGTAGTGTGTTGGCGTCTGAAGCAGTGGGTGTTCTGTGTACCTTCAACACAGTACACACCGATCGTTTTCGGCCGATTTTCGATCTTGCTGTTGTGTAGTGGTTGTTGTCTGCGTGCCCTGACCGCAGTATACACCGCTATATTCACCTCACCTATATAGCTAGTGATCTATCTTTTATAATAGAGCTTGCAGTCAGTAGTGTTAGGAGCTTGTGCGTGCTGTCCGCGTGCTCTGTACCCAGTACATACCGCTATATCCACCTACATAGCTTGTCTCTATTTGAGGCCACTTGCCATCTGCAGGAGTTATTGGAAGTTGTGTGTGCCTCCAGCACAGCACAGTATACATCTGTATATACCCCTTTATCTCTGGTGTTCTATAATAAAGGCATCTGCAGGAGTTAGTGGGTGTTCTGTGTACCTTCAACACAGTACACACCGATCGTTTTCGGACGATTTTCGATCCTGCTGTTGTGTAGTGGTTGTTGTCTGCGTGCCCTGACTGCAGTATACACCGCTATATTCACCTCACCTATATAGCTAGTGATCTATCTTTTATAATAGAGCTTGCAGTCAGTAGTGTTAGGAGCTTGTGCGTGCTGTCTGCATGCTCTGTACCCAGTACATACCGCTATATCCACCTACATAGCTCTTCTCTATTTGAGACCACTTGCCACCTGCAGGAGTTATTGGAAGTTGTGTGTGCCTCCAGCACAGCACAGTATACATCTGAATATACCCCTTTATCTCTGGTGTTCTATAATAAAGGCATCTGCAGGAGTTACTGGGTGTTGTGTGCCTCTAGCACAATATACACTACCCAACTGCTTTTTTACCCAACTCCCTTCAGGCCATTACCATGTCTGGAAGGCCAGCAAGGAGAGGCAGACAGGCGCGAGCCGATAAAAGAGGGCAAGCAGGCTCTGTGTCTAGAGACAACAGTGCTGGTCGTGGACGCGGTGCATTGTCATCAGCACGTGGCCATGGGACATGCTTGTCCTTCTTTTCGGCAGCTGGACATGTTGAGCCGCAACATGCCAACGACTTGGTAGAGTGGATGACCAAGCCCTCTTCATCCTCCTCATCCTCTCTCAGGGTACTAGCAAAGCAGCTGCCAACGCATCGTCTTCCCTCCTCTCAATGTCATCATCAGTGACTCCTTCCCTAGACCCACCACGTCCTCCTGAGGAGTCTCCTGAACTCTTTGAGCACAGTGTTGGGTACATGCTCCAGGAGGATGCCCAGTGTTTTGTGGGCTCTGATGATGACACTCAGCTAGAGGAAGGCAGTAGCGTGAGCGCAGAGAGAGGGGATGCTCAAGAAGGACAACAATCTGGCAGTCATGTTCCACAAGCTGCAGCATACTGCCAGGTTTGCTACAGCGATGAAGAGGGAGGGGGATGATGAGGGCACTGACTCCACGTGGGTGCCTGGAAGGAGAGAAGAGGAGGAGGAGGAGGAGGCGGCACATGTCCAACGAGGCAAGATGCCCTCCTTGGGCCAGCTTAGGGGCAGCACACCGACTGAATCACACCGCAGAGCTCCGCCTGTGCAGGGCGCTGCCTCTGCGCGTTATTCTAAAAGTTCTTTGGCAAGCGTACCTCAAAGCGTACCTCAAAGACCCACACCAAAGAACAAAGCGGACCTCTCCTTGCTCCTCATCAGCTGGCATCTCCAACCCCACTAGACCTTCAGTCCTCTCTGAAACCTGCTCTGAGAGGAATGAAGGTGTAGAATTAGGTGTGTCACAGCCAAGTGCTTCCGGGAACTCCGATTATAGCAGGCAAATGTCCCTGCCCCAGCTGCTGGACCGGCGAAAGAAGTCCACTCCCAGCCATCCACATGCCCAGCGGTTGAATGCTAGCTTGGCTAAATTGCTAGCACTTCAACTGCTGCCTTTTCAGTTGGTAGACTCGGCCCCCTTCCGTGAGTTTGTACACCTTCATTCCTCAGTGGCAGGTCCCCAAACGCCACTTTTTCTCACGGAAGGCGATCCCGGCTCTCTACCGGCATGTGGAAGGCCCTTGCCTCGCTGGACAGGGCGGTCAGCGGTAAGGTGCATATTACCGCTGACTCATGGTCCAGCAGGCATGGACAGGGACGTTACCTGTCTTTCATGGCCCATTGGGTCACTCTTCTGGCAGCTGGGAAGGATGCAGGACAAGGTGCAGTAGTGTTGGATGTTGTTCCGCCACCACGCCTCCAAAATGCTACTATTGGTTGTGACACACCTCTCTCCTCCACCCCCTCCTCTTCTTCTTCCTCCATGGCCTCTTCCAGTGCTCTGTCCTCAGAACCAGCGGTGCTTCGTAGGCATTCCAGGGGCTACGCAAGTACGCAGGCAAAACGATGCCATGCCGTGCTTGCGCTGGTTTGTTTGGGGGACAGGAGCCACACTGGGGCGGATGTTTTGTCAGCTCTGCAGGGGCAGGCCGAGAGGTGATTGTCGCCACGCCAGCTTAAGCCAGGAATGGTGGTTTGTGACAATGGCACCAACCTCCTCTCTGCCCTCCGACAGGGACAATTGACCCATGTGCCCTGTGTAGCTCACGTCCTTAACCTGGTGGTGCAGCGGTTCTTGGGCAGGTACCCCGGCTTACAGGATGTCCTGAAGCAGGCCAGGAAAGTCTGTGTGCATTTCCGCCGATCATTTAATGCCTGTGCTCGGCTGGCTGAGCTCCAAAAGGAGTTGAACCTGCCCAAGAACCGCCTTATATGTGACATGCCCACCAGATGGAACTCAACGTTGGCCATGCTGCAGCGGCTGTACACGCAGCAGAGGGCCATCAATGAGTACCTGTGCGACTACGGCACCAGGACAGGGTCAGGGGAGCTCGGTTTTTTCTCACCACGCCAGTGGGGCATGATCAGGGATGCATGCACTGTCCTGTCACCGTTTGAGGAGGCCACAAGGATGGTGAGCAGTGACAGTGCATGCATCAGTGACACTGTACCTCTTGTCCACCTCTTGGAGCATACGCTGCGTGGAATAATGGACAGGGCACTTGAGGCAGAACAGAGGCAGGAAGAGGAGGACTTCCTTGCCTCTCAAGGCCCCCTTTATCCAGACAGTGTTCCTGCTGTGCCACCCATCACACAGGAAGAGGATGAGGAGGAGGAAGAGGAGGAGGAGGATGATTGTGTCAGCATGGAGGTGGAGGCTGGCACTCAGCATCAGCAGCAGCAGCAGTCTTGTAGGGATGATTTACAGTCCCAAGAAACACGTGGACTTGTACGTGGCTGGGAGGAGGTAGCTGCGGATCATGTTGTCCTTAGTGACCCAGAGGACTCTGGACCGAATGCCTCAGCTAACCTACGCTGCATGGCCTCCCTGATCCTGCAAAGTCTGCGGAAGGATCCTCGTATTCTTCGGATCAAGGAGAGGGACCATTACTGGCTGGCCACTCTCCTTGATCCACGGTACAAGGGTAAGGTTGCCGACCTTATCTTGCCATCGCAGAGGGAGCAGAGGATGAGACATCATCGGGAGGCCTTGCAGAAAGGTCTGTGCAACGCGTTCCCAGAGACTGGGAGGTTACAAACTCCTGGTCCTGGACAACGTGTTGCTGAGGTATCGGCCAGAAGGAGCGGTGGAGAAGGTGGCCGTCTGACTGATGCTTTCAGACAATTTGTTAGTCCGCAGCCCCAAGGTACGATCGGTTCCAGCACCCATCGCCAGCGTCCGATTTACATGGTGCAGGAATACCTAGGGGCAAGGTCAGACTTGGACACCTTTCCCACCGAAAATCCTCTGGCTTACTGGGTCTTGAGGATGGATTACTGGCCAGAGCTTGCACAGTATGCAATTGAGCTACTGGCCTGTCCTGCATCCAGCGTTCTTTCGGAACGCACCTTCAGTGCTGCTGGTGGCTTTGTTACCGATCACAGGGTGCGCCTGTCCACCGAATCAGTTGATCGACTGACCTTCATCAAGATGAATCAGTCTTGGATCACCCACAGCTACCAAGCACCTGAAGCTGATGTAACAGAATAATTTTTTTTTAAATATCACATCCCTTCAAGACTGCCTATGCTGATGCTGAGTGACTGTCCTGTTATGTTGATTGTCTATCCTCTTCCTCCTCCGCTGATATGTTGGAAGAACATTTCTGGTTCTGGGTAATGCCATCAGCCCAATTTTTCTGCCCGTTTAACAGGGGCGTTTAAGTACAATTTTTGATGCAATGCTTTGCAGCAGGGCTAATTCCTGCAATCAAACAAGAGTATATGGGAGAGGTTGCAGTGTGGTGGCACCAGCACCAGTGCCTAAGGCCCAATTTTTCTACCCCTGTTTAAAAGGGGCATTTAATTACAATTTTTGATGCAATGCTTTGCAGCAGGGCTAATTCCTGCAATAAAACTAGAGTATATGGAAGAGGTTGCAGTGTGGTGGCACCAGCAGCAGTGCCTAAGGCCAAATTTTTCTGCCCCTGTTTAACAGGGACATGTAATTACAATTCTTGATATAATATTTCACAGGAGGGCCCCTTCCTGTGCCCACCCAGAGTAACGGTGAGGACTTATAGTGTTGTGGCACCAGCACCACAACCACCAAAGGTCAATTTTTCTACCACTGTTCAACAATGGCATGTAATTACAATTCTTGATATAATCGTTCACAGCAGGGCGCTCCAGCGCCCACCAAGAGTCACTTTGAGGGCTTACAATGTTGTGGCAAAACCAACACCTTGTTCCGCCATTTCTGCAGAGCATATAGGGCAGGCCCCTACTTTCAAACATCCAATTTACAAACATCTCCTACTTGCAAACGGAAGGAGACAACAGCAAGTGCGATGAAAAAAGATGGACGACAAAACAAATTATACAGGGGTGATAACCCTTCCCTATGTTTTCCAAAAAGCTTAAAAATAGTTTTTTTGACTGGAGCTAAACTTAAAAAATGTACCAGTTGAAAATTACAAACAGATTCAACTTAACACAACAAACCTACACAGTCCCTGTCTTGTTTGCACCGCCTGTATACTGCTGTTCTGAGTATATAGGGCCTGGGGGCCACACGCATTTCCTTTTTTTAATATGGGTACAGGGTTTTCCTTAATATGCGTACAAGACCCAAATAGGCTGGTAATGGGCAGGGAGGGCTACCCATGCCATTTTTCTCAATGATTTTCAACCATATTGCAGGAACCAGATATAACATTAAAACCGCAAGCAGTTTTAAATGGTGTTATTTCAGTTTAATGTCATTTTGTGCAGGGACTGTTCTAAACACGGGAAACACGTGGCACTTCACAGGCATACTACAGACACCCCCCAGGCACGATATTTAAAGGAATATTTCACTTTTTTTTTCACTTTAATCGTCATTAAAATCAGTGCTCCCGCCAAAACGGCCATTTTTAAAAACATTTTAGGCATTGACCCATGTCCCCTGGGGCAGGAGCCAGGTCCCCAAACCCTTTTTAGGACAGTATCTTGCATATTAGCCGTTAAAATTAGCACTTTTAATTTCGAACGTTCGAATCCCATAGACTTCAATGGGGTTCTAAAGTTCGTTCGAATTTGGGGTCCGTTCGAAAGTTCTGGTGCGAACCGAACCGGGGGGTGTTCGGCTCATCCCTATCTATGAATGAATTGAAAGCTTCTTCCAATTGCTTGGGTTGGAGATCATGACACCATCCATCCACCTCTCTGCCCTAATCAATCAGGGGAAGATTTGTATTCATTCATTGAATTGAAAGCTCCCTGTAAATGGCTGAGCAGCACTAAGCCTGACTCTTTTTGGTTCTGGCCGTGGGACAGAAGTTCCTGTCTTGCAGCCAGAACACAGTGCTGAGGCTACATCTGATTGGAGGGAAATGACACACCTCCTCCACACAGTACACAGGGAACATGCACAGCTGTGGCTTTCAAACATAGGCTGTGTACAGGAGCTGTCTTTCCCCACTACCAATTATTTCTTGGGATCTGGAAAAGCTGTCATTAGTGACTCATGCAGGTAACAAAGGAGGTAGCAGAGGGAATCACACCTTGGATAGAGGCAGGTACACACTACAATGTCATGTACACACGATCAGAATTTAGGCTAGCAAAAGACAGATGAGAGCTTTTCATCGGAAAATGGGATCGTGTGTATGCTTCATTGGAATTTAGCTGGCTGAATTCCCGCCAGCAAAAATTTGAGAGCATGTTCTCAATTTTTTTGGCGCAAAAACTTTCAGAAATTCCAATCGTGTGTATGAAATTCCAACACGCAAAAACTCACGCATGCTCAGATTCAACTAGGAGATGGAAGCTATTGGCTACTGGGTATTGAACTTCTTTTTTCTAGTCCCGTCGTACGCCACCGCGTTTTTTACTTTAGGGTTTGGAATTTGGTGTGACCGCGTGTATGCAAGACAGCTTGAGCGAAAACCTGTCGGAATTTCGTTGGGAAAACCATCAGAGCTTTTTCCGACCAAAATTCCGATCCTGTGTACGCGGCATAAGAGGATATGCTTTATTCGAATTTCACGTCTGAGATTTACAATCAATAGATGCTGCAGATCAGCATTAAGTTAAAATTAAATACTGAGGGTTGAATATGAATTTAAAGTGATTGTAAAGGTACATTTATTTTTTTCTTAAAATAACAAACATGTCATACTTACCTGCTCTGTGCAGGGGTTTTGCACAGAGCGGCCCCAATCCTCCTCTTCTGAGGTCCCCCGGTAACACTCCTGGCTCCTCTTCCTCGAGTGCCCCCACGGAGAGACAATTTTCAAGGGGGCACGCATGAGAGCACGTTCCCGAATCCTGATGCTGCGTCCATTGACAAAGACAGTAAGACTCGGCCCTGCCCCCAGCTCCCGTGCTCACTGGATTTGACAGCAGCGGGAGCTCCCGCTGCCATCAATCTATCCAAAGAGGACCTGAAACAGCGGCTGGAGCTGCTGGGCTCGTTCTTGTCACTGGAACGATTGGGCTCAGGCAAGAAAAAGGGGGTCGGGGGAGGGGGGGGGGCAGCTGCACCACAAAAGGTTTGAGACTTTACAACTCCTTTAACCACTTCCCACCCGGCCAATGCACATATACGGCCGGGTGGGAGCCGTCTACTTCTGATAGGACGTTCAGGAATGTCAATCAGAAGGAGCGGGACGATGCACCCGTGTCACCCAGACAGGGCGCATCTCAGATCGGCAGGAGGGCTCTGTGATTGGCCCTCCTGATCACATGACGGCCGTGTCCAATCATGGCCTTCATGTGATGTAAACAAACAGCCGGTTGCTAGGCAATCGGCTCCTCCTCTCCTCACACAGAAGTCATCGCTGAGGAGAGGAGAGCAGATCGCTGCAGCCGGCTGATGATCAGTGAGTATGAGCTGTTTTTTACAGCTTTTTACTCACTGATCACCAGTTTAGTGTAAACACAAATCACCACACAGTGTAAACACACCACACAGTATAAACACAATGTCCCCAAAACATACATGTCCCCAAATAATAAATACACATGTCCCTAATAATAAAAACATGTCCCCCACATATGTCCCACTAAAATCACATGTCCCAATGATTATCTGCACACATATGTACGTGATCACCTGCACACATATGTACATGATCATTTGCGTACATATGTCCGTGATCACACAAACCAATTATTATACACTTAACGGAATTTTTTTTACCAAAAACATGTAGCAGAATACATTTTGGCTTAAATTTATGACAAAATTTGATTTTATTGGATTTCTTTTAAAATAGAAAAAAGAAAATATTGTTTTTTTTCCAAATTTCCGCTTTTTCGCGCTTATATCGCAAAAAATAAAAAATGGAGTCGTGAATAAATACCACCAAAATAAAGCTCTATTTGTGCGAACAAAATGATAAAAATTTCATTTGGGTACAGTGTAGCATGACCGCGCAATTGTCACTGAAAGCGATAGAGCGATGAAAGCTGAAAATTGGGCTGGGAAGGAAGGGGGCGAAAGTGCCCTGTATTGAAGTGGTTAAGTGAGCATGTGGGTTCTGAGAGAGCAGTACCTGACCAGTATAGCCTGAATTTTCACAGGCTTGGTTTCACGGCTATCCATTAAAGAAGTCTGCCAGAAACTATCATGATTTAGAAAGAGGTTCAAAAGGCTAATCTATACATTTCTAGTGTCAGTTATAATGCAGAAATTTCATTCCAGACTTGCGTGTTCATGACAATGCTTGGGAAGGGTTAAATATTTTTGGCCAGTTCAGGTTTGCAACAAAGTAATCCCAATCAGGCAATAGATTTCATCACCTGCTTTTACCATTAACCCACCCTTGTCCATGCTTATGTCATGTTAAAGAGTGCCCGTTAGCTAAGAACATCAAAACCTGGCATTTTAATACTACTGTCCAGGTTATGGGCCTGCTACTATAATTTCCTGTACATTGTTTATTGAGCAAAATTACAAGGCTATGTGGCCTTTGCATAAACATTGTGAAAGATGAACTATCAGTATTGCCTACAGAAACAAGTCAGGCCTTTATATTTCTTATCTTGCACTGGAGTAATGAAAATGAGAACCTGGCTTGTAAGACGACACAGGAAGTTCTTGTTAAATTGCTAAAGTCTTTTGTTCTCCAAGTCACCTAAACAATAGTCCATGACCCAAGTAGTATCAGATCTTGCAAAATCCATCCTTATTGATTGAGGCCCCATGCACAGCATAAGATTTACACATAACTGCAATTCAGAAGAGCAGGCCACTAATATGTACCATCCATTGAAATACATCATGTCAGTGACATCTAAAGGCTCAATTATGTATTACAATGCCAGAACCTTTGATACGTGATAAAATTCTGGTGAAAACTGCTAAATATTTGGTAAAAGTTTGCTTGAGCATTAAAACCCCAAAATATCCCCTGCAGTGGGGCTGCAGATGCATTTCAAGGGTTAATGGCCCGTTGGGTCTAGACGACTTGTTAGAGCAAATTTACTTACTGGTCCCCGCAGCATCTTCTCCCCTTTGATCCAGTTCTCTAAAGTTTTGATGTCATCAATTCTGATGGCGGACTGTCACTCAGCGTTGTGTCCAATGCATTGGAGCATATGGGAGAGTTGTCTGCCAGGGAAGGCAGGTAAAGATGAAATTATTTATTTCTCCCAGGACTAAATAAGCAATAAAGCCTTGCAGTGCGGGTGATGTATTTCTTTTTTTCAGTTATCAACACACTCAGTTAATACCACTACCTGGAGTTTTACACTTTTACCGCTCTAACAATAAAGAGCCACTTATACTAGTTAGGATTAAAGCAAAGTTCCCGGTATTCAGCTCCTTTGTAAAAAGTGATGGTAAGTCCAAGGAGGTGCATGACATCTCATGGACTTCTGTCTATTTCTGACAGGTTTATAGTACTTCCAGAAGACAGCTATTGCTG
The DNA here is from genome assembly GCF_037356315.1 of Lithobates pipiens. Taxonomy (NCBI): domain Eukaryota; kingdom Metazoa; phylum Chordata; class Amphibia; order Anura; family Ranidae; genus Lithobates; species Lithobates pipiens. Next base: position 265,460,180 of record NW_027507785.1, on the reverse strand, counting down.
CATTTCTGGAGCCCCTATGCTGATCCTTCAAGTGTCAGCATCTTCAAAAGTAGAGTCATTGCAGATGCTATGTCCACCCCTCCTCTAGCCCAATCACAAAAGCCTTTGTATTATGTGAACTCATTCACAAATTACAAAAAGCTACAAAAAAACACAAATTACAAAAGATTCTCTGAGTGGGCAGAAGAGGGGAGGGCATAGCTGCTGTGTGCCCTCTCCTCTCTCATAGCCCCAAGTATCATTCCTGGCACAGCAATAAACCCATTGCTGTGTCATGGCCAGGCCAGCACTTTGTGAGGGGTGGCAAAAAAGTCACCCACGGCATTAAAAAAAAGCCCCCCGGTCCCATTTCCCCAAGTCCTGGTTCCCACAGCTGCCTCCCACACAAGTACAGCAGGCAGTATACGACTGGCACCCGCATAAGCAGCCGGTGATTGGCCAGACCGGCTGAACGTAATTTGACTGGCAGAGGCAGAGCCCAATGCTCTGCCCACCCTACTCGTGCGGCTTTCTTCCTCACTGAATCTTCTCCCCAACCCCGAGGCGTTAGGAGGAGACAGAGAGAGGAGCACGAGGGGAACACCCAGCCAGCAGCTGGGACAGCAGTTAAAATTGGTTATGTTACCATCACTGATATGGGCACTAATCGGCTGCACTGATTGCCCTTGATGAGGCCACACTGATGGGTACTAATAGGCTGCACTGTTAGGGCTGCCCTGATGGGTACTAAGGCTGCACTGGTTTCCCCTGATGAGCACTAATAGGCTTGCACTGGTTGCCCCTGATAAGGCTTGCATTGATGGCCACTGATAAGGCAGCACTGATATGGGCACTGATGGGGCATGAGTTTAGTCAGGCTGCCACTGGAGTCCTCTTCCACTTGACATTAGTCCTCTTCCTTCCTCCATGACATTAACGGAGCTGGCAGATATTGGAGACCTTGTGCTCCTCCACCTTCTGTGTGAGGATGCCCCACAGATGCTCAATAGGGTTTAGGTCTGGGGACAAGCTTGGCCGGTCAACCACCTTTAAATTGCCAACTTCTTTAACAAGGCAGTGGTCACCTTGGAGGTGTGTTTGGGGTGGTTATGTTGGAATACTGCCCTGCGGCCCAGTCTCCAAAAGGAGGGGGGGGATCATGCTCTGCTTCGGTACGTCACAGTACATGTTGACATTCATGGTTCCCCTCAATGAACTGTAGCTCCCCAGTGGTGACAGCACTCATGCAGCCCCAGACCATGACACTCCCACTACCATGCTTGACTGTAGGCAAGACACTCTTGTCTTTGTACTGCTTACCTGGTTGCCACCACACACGCTTGACCCCCATCTAAACCAGGTGAGTTTATCTTGGTCTCATCCGACCACTGGACATGGTTCTACTAATCCACGTCCTTGGTCTGCTTGTCTTCAGCAAACTGTTTACGGGCTTTCTTGTGCATCATCTGTAGAAGAGGCTTCCTTCTGGGACGACAGCCATGCATACCAATTTGATGCAGTGTGGTGTATGGTCTGAGCACTGACAGGCAGAACCCCCCCACCCCTTCAACCTCTGCAGAAATGCTGGCAGCACTCAAAAGTCTATTTCCCAAAGACAACCTTTGGCTATAATGCTGAGCACGTGCACTCAACTTCTTTGGTCGACCATGACGAGGCCTGTTTTGAGTGTAACCTGTCCTGTTAAACTATTGTATGGTCTTGGCCACTGTGCTGCAGCTCAGTTTCAGGGTCTTGGTAATCTTCTTATGGCCTAGGAGCAACAATTCTTTTTTTTCAGATCCTCAGAGTTCTTTGCCATGAGGTGCTATGTCGAAATTACAGTGACCGGTATGAAAGAGTGAGAGCGATAACACCAAATTTGTGTTGTCACATGAAAATATAAAAGATAAAGATATAATAAAATATTTACATAAGTCTGAGGGGTGTACTCACTTTTGTGAGATACTGCATCTCTTGAATGTATTCTGTTTATAATGCATGACAGAATTCTGACAGTTTCTAGCTTCAGATTTGTATTGCATGATATTGACTCAGGTCTGTGATCTACAAGCGCCCCCAGATCTTTTATCCATCACAGATTCTCTCTGAGGGGCCCATTCCTAATGAGTATTTTGCATGCATATTTTAAAATGCAAGTGTACAACTTTACTTTTTTTTTTTTTTTTTTTTTTTTTAATAGTTAACCTCTTCTACCACCTATCTTCTGAAAGAACTGGGACAAAACTGTGTGAGGTGGGCAACATGTTTGATGCTGTTCTTTTTGGGATACACTCAAATGGAGCTCAACTGTACTTCTGAAAAAGCATGGTTCTCTTTTAAATGTTGCCAAGGGTACACACCTTTAAAAGAGTAGTATGTTTTTTTTTTTTAAATCATACTTGCCTAGGTGGATGCAGCATCTGTCCCCTGCCATCACTAAGGGAGAGAACTGAGCGATCAAGCGCCACTGAATGCTCAGTTCTCCCCGCAGCTCTGAGCACTACCAGTTACTGGCTCTCTCCTCTGCACCCCCACCCGACTCACTATAGCGCTAGGCTGTAGAGAGGACTGGTGCAGCTGGCTCATTGGGAGGTGGAGCCTGGTGCCAAGCCAGGCTTCTGGGTGAAACCCGACCATATGTCATGATCTTTCCCCAGCCAGCACCAGCTCTTTGACTTCAGCCCACTGTCGGATGAAAACAGGTCACAGGAGTGCAGAACGAACTGCACCTCTTGTGATCCACAGACGTACAGCCAAACGAGCTGTGACTGTACTTCTTTAATTAAAAGGATGCATTTTAATTGCCAACCTCAACTGAAAATATTAGAGCCTGGCTGAACCAAAGTACTGAAGCCAGAGATAACCAATCAATCAGCCATGGCAGTTTCTGCCGTGCAGAAAAGGGAATTTTATGGTGCAGATGGTAAAGTACTTTTAGAAAACATTCCAGAGACAAATATTAAAAACCAAAAGTTGGTCTACAAAAGAATCTAGGAATCTTTTTTTTTGTAACCCATCTATGTAAGAACACAGAAGGGTCCTCTTATCACAATGCACCTCTATCATTTCCAGGTTTCACCTTTGCTGCCACCTGCTAGTAAAACCACTTTCTGTGGCACCACCACAGTGATTCTTTAAGAGCCCTTTAAATTTTTATGGTCAAAAGGGTGTTTACTTGTGTGGCCATGCTTGACACCCCTCTGAAGAGAGATCTATTGTGGATCACTTCAGATGCATTCAACTGGTGGTTCAGAGATGATGTGTTGCCTCCTCACCACCTGTGTTAACCTTTGAAAGGCCACAGTACCATGCCTCAACCGTGCGCAGTACACACGATTGAGGCGTGGCCCCATCCACTTGAATGGGTCATGTTTGGCAGCGACTGTGGCAATGTGTGCTAATATGGCTGATGGCTATGCCAACTTGTGTGCTAGGTAGTTGGGGCCAGTAAAAACACTGATTAAATGCTGTTTTTACCAACTGTTCGCCCACTGTGTAAACAAGGCCATAATTCAGTCATATAAACACCACAAAACTTTAGCAGGATAGGTGGTGCCACTTTAAATTACCAAGGGGGTTTTTGAGAAGGAAACACTCCATGGTTATGCAAGAAACTTCGGAGGGAATCAGCTACTAGATCAGCCTCTCTCAACCTTTTCAACACAGAGGAACCCTTAAAATAACTTTCCAGTCTCAGGGAACCCCTGCTACAAATTACTATATCTACAACTCAAAATACATTAGTGTGATGGGATGCTCCTTACACTTGTGGTGATTGGGAAGGATTGCCCCATTAGATAGCTAAAAAGATCAATTATTTCAGTGGAAACAGAGGCAGAAATTGCTCAATTCTCAAAGAACCCCTAGCAACCTCTGGGTGAACCCTTGGGTTCTATGGAACCCTGCACTAGATGATTTTGATTCGTTTTTCAACCGAACACACAGGTTGGATGACTGATTTGCACATCAGGATCCCTGTGAACCTCCAAAGTTTCCTCTGGCTTCTCCCTGTCCAGGTATAGATCACCATCTTTCAGGTTACACCAGGTCCCCATTCCTTAAAATCTACTTAAAAAAAACAATGTACTCAACATTTTAAAGAACAAAATACAAGATCATTAGTCTAAGGGGTTACAAATATTCACTTTATTATAAATAAGAAATACTGATTTATACATAAAAAATGTGTAGTGTTTTGTTGAACCCCTTTCTTCCCTGGACAAAAAAAATGACCACAAATGACCCCCCTTCCCTTCCCTCTTCTGAACAAGTTGTCCATAAAAGTCCAATATTAGAACACAGTTAACCAAGAGAGCAGAGGGGCACACTACTTCAAGGCCACATGGTTTTCTATGGCAGTTTCCTGGTGGAAAGGGTCTTCAATTGTGGATCAAATAAGCAGAGGTTTCAAAGGTGTCATGAGACCGAGAAGAAACACTGACACAAGTTAGGGGGCAATGAGGCTTTTCAGTGATGGGGTGAATTTAGCTTTTTTTTTTAATGTAAACCCACACAAGTGTCTTTGCTCCTAAATGGGTATGTTACATAGTGTTTCTGGGGAGAGGGTCAGCGAGAGGAAATAAAGAACTGGAGGGCTTGTGACAGCTTATAAACACAACTGTTAGCTATAAATGAACTACCCCTTTCCTCCCTCTGACCTCACTTCCCCATCCTGGCCAGAAATATATTTACAGAGATAAGAAACAAAATAGACATTCAACTTAGTGTTATAATCTGGATACAAAAAATAAAACACTCACAGGAATCAAGCAAATTCAAAATTATTTATAGCACCAGTGTCATTTAAAAAGGGATTTTACTCTCCACATTCTCCCCAAATCGGAGATGATATGCAGAGTGTCCTTCAGAAGAGAGATTGCTGTATAGAAAGACTGGGTGTAACAGAGCTGTGCTTTCTCAGAGCTGCAAGGCTAATGTCACACCAGGGGTCTCACCGCTTGCCATGTCCAGCTTACATTCCATGCAAGTAAAACGTGACTTGTACTGATTTTGAACATATAGAGAGAATAAGTGGCGGGTACTGTATCTATCGCTAGACTACAAGGATATAGAATATGCCTGTGTGACATAAGGCTAAAGGGGAAATGAATTACAAATCAGATAAATTTTGTCAGCAGTGTTTCTCCTTAACAAAAAAAGGCCCAAAATTTGGTCGGATATCACTGTGGGAAGGACAGCTTGGCAGAACTATGACGTTGTGCTACATTAGTAAAGATGTCCTTTTTGGCGGACATGGACAAATACCGAGGTCAGGTAGGCAATGATCTGTGTGTATAAACTTTGACTTGTCTTCTGACATCTATTATAAATGAAAAGGGGCCAACCAACAAAAATGTGAACTTGTCACGGCTGCTGCCCCGTTTTAGTGTAACACACTATATATGTCCAAGAAATAATAAAAAGTGCCAGCCCTTTAAATTACAAGTGATTGAAACACAAATACGTATACACAAATGCAAAAAGAAGTTTAGATCAAATGGAGAGTCCCTATTTACAATTAAAAAAATCCATAAACAATAACAAATTGTTATAGCTAGATCTATAACCTATTGGTATATAGAGATATAATATTGTGTATGTGTGTGTGTATATATATATATTTTAAAAAAACACAATATTATATCTCTATATAACAATAGATTATAGATCGATCTATAACAATTTATATTATTGTTCATAGATTTGTTTGAATTGTGAAAAGGGACTCTTCCATTTGATCCAAGTTTCTGTTTGCATTTGTGCATCTGTATGAAATACTTGTAATTTTAAGGGCTAGTGTGCACCTTTATTTTTTTCTTGCACATAAAAAAACAAAAACACACCTATGCCTGGCTCCTGAATTGCACATTGAATTGTCAAACCTGCCATTTTGAATTTTAAGTATATCCGCAAAAGTTAAAATTACAGTAAAATTCTTAAATGGTATACATTTCTTTAAAACACATTCAAAAAAATATATGAAGAATTAAAATAAAAGGGTTTCTGCACCCTGTTGCTTTCAGGCATGTTGACTCTTGAAAAATTTGAAATGCTTCTTAAGATTGTCCTGATGGTGCAATTATCAAAATTCTCTTCCTTAGTTATTTAGCCGGAGTGCTTCTAAGCACACCTACTAATAATGAAGGAATAGAAGGGGTAGTGCCATTATAAACACCACTGAGACAGCTGTGAAAGATTGATTACCCGCTTCAAGAGACAACAGTGCATAAAGCAAGTGCAAGACCCACTGTAATTTCTTCTTAAGATTATTCTATTTGGGGTCTTCGAAAAGCATTCTGCAGAAACTTTTTTTTTTTTTTTTGTAAATTTAACAATGGAGTAACAAACATTATGAATTTGACCATGCTGGCAGTCTACGCCACACAGAAAGTATTCTAAATGTACCAAATTTGGTGTGATCTTAAAATGTTTTTTACTAGCTGACTATAAAACAGAACTAGTCATTGAATTACAATGGGCAAAACCTGCAATGGGTGAGTATTTCACCTGAAAAGTTATAATACAGAATGAAAGATCAGTTCCTTTCTTTGTTGTGAATAGTGGCTATTTTAATAATTATAATAAAATAAGAATCTACTATACTACAGAGTGCAGAAATCTCAAATATATAGCTATGGACTGGATATAAACACCTCCTCTGATACTGCTGACATATAAACTATTGTAAAAGGAATATATACATTATGGCAACTAAATAAAAATATTCCAGTGGATCTTAAATTGGCAGGGACAGGAGTCACCTCTGGCTGCTGGTTACCTATAGACTTCATTTGGCTTTATGACGGGTAACTTGTTTAAATCTTGCTACAATTATATCTGGTGACCTCTTGCTACCGTGCCATGAACACTTTGCTCATTGATAAATCCTGAGAGCCCTTTAGGGTACAGTTCTGAGATGCCAAGGCATTTATATGACCTGTCTTAATGGCTTGTCCCAGCTTCCATGCAGCTTCATTTACAGCAATGCTTTCAATTAATGCATTAAACTAGCTTCACTGCAAACAAGGGTATTTTATTCTAGTCTCCGATTTTGGGGCCCTTCTATACAGCAATGAACAGAAGCCTGTACTCTTATCATTGTCAGGGATAATACTGACTGTGTGGCTAAGCTTTAGGGCAGGAGGCCAGGCAGTAGGTTAGTTGAAGGGAATGGAAGGCAAGAGGAGTGTATTACAAGGAACACGTGGCATCCCGCTAATTTTCTGGAGCAATTAGGCCCTAATTTTCCAGAAGGAGAAAAGCATAGCTTTATTAACCACTTCTGTGCCACAAGGCACTTGAATGTATTGCATTGAAGAAATAGCTACTGCTGAAGCGGTTAACCCTTCCTAGAAATTGTCCCTTGGCTAACACTGCAAACCACCTTGTGTGGTGGCCCAGTGGTTGTGTAGAGGCCTGGAAATGGCTTGCTCTCTCATGGTTATATATTTCTCTGGAGGAAGGAGAGCAGCAAGCTCAGACAGATGCCTCTGGTATATTCGGTACAGTACACAGTTCAGGTGAAGTAATATATTTCCAATTATGGCCCCCCATACAGTTCAATATTTTGGAGGGCGCAGTGTGAATGGCGTGTAGGACAGACAAGTCTGGGATTGGTGAGTAATAAGGCACTTCACAGCCAAAACATGGAGGTTGGTGAGGAAGGAAGTTTGGCTAAGCTCCTCCCTTTCTTCCCAGAGGCATTAGGGCTTCTCGATGATGGGAGTGTTGTAGCAGCCAGGAGGCAGTGTGTTTTTAATGTCCTCAAGGTTATTGATGTCTTTAATGATCTGGTCAATATCTTGCTGATAGGAAAGTAGTGCTGCGTCCTGCGACCGTGCCGACTCCTCCAGCTGTGCCACCTTCTTGTCTAGATCGCTGTCACGGAGCTGGGACTTGGCATCCTCCAATGTCCTTTCCAGCTCATTAAGCTTTGATACATCCACAGAATCCAGCTTACCTATTATTCAAATAAAGAAAAATTATACTTTTTAATCACTGAAAATGGAATGCTACCTATTTTTTTTTTTTTTCGCAAAGTTTGGGTAGATGTTGCTGCTATCCTAGCACTTAAATGGCTTAAGAGCCTTTGTTGTTAGCTGCATCCAGTTCCCTAGAAATCCCTCAACTATGGGCACAGATGACAATGTAGTACAAATAAGCCTGCCCATCCTTCTAAAGCTGTACATCTTAACTCATGCATACAAAGCTCATAAAGATGTATATCTCAACTCATACATACAAAGCACCCATGAGACTCTCAGACAATTAGTTACCAAGCTGGTTGAGCAGATCATTGATCGTTGTGAGGACACTGTTGACTGATTGTTTTGCTTTCCTGGCATTTTGTTCAGCTTCTTCTGCTGCGTCAGTGGCCTGGAGGAAGGTAAAAGCCATTATACACAGGTGGGCATGCAATGAAATTCCCCCAATTTTCCATCTATCTTCAGAAAGCTTACCATGTTAGCCATCATCATATCATTGTCTGCTTCAGACTGCTTCTTTTTCAGCTGGTTCTCAGCATCTTGCAGTTGACGCAACATGTCCTGCAGCTCTCCGTCCAAACCCGTCACATCCTGGTATGTTTTGTCGGCATCTGCTTTGGCTGCAGCAGAATCCTATATGTGGATAACAGAGATGGTAAAAAAAAAAAACACAAAAGTGAATAAAAAAAATAAATAAAAAAAAAGGACAATGTTTGACGTATGTTACACTTAAAACATTCATACGAGAAACCATAAAGGCTACCATGGGCGATTTTCTAAAAATGTCAGTTTCCAGCCTAGTATAGTGTCCTCTGTTCTCAGTATAAATTGAGTCACTTATCTCTTCCAGGTATTCGGGAAAGTCAGAACTTCTTATGTGCATACTTGTTCTGGGTGACACAAAGCACTGAAGCAATAGAATCAGTATGACAGCAATGAAACTTGCATTTTGTTTTTCAGGAAAAGTTCGCTTTAAAGGGGTTGTAAACCCTCAAGGTTTTTCACCTTAGTGCACTCTATGCATTAAGGTGAAAAACCTTCTGTGTGCTGCCGCTCCCCAAAGCCCCCCTTTTATTTACCTGACCCCAATCTTTCCAGAGATGAGAATGAGCCCAGAAGCTCCAGCCGCTGTCTCGGATCCTCATTGGATAGATAGCAGCAGCCATTGGCTCCTGCTGCTGTCAATCAAATCCAGCGACACAGAGTCAGGGGGACAGGGCCTAGTCCTGCTGTCTGTGTCAATGGATGCAGCAGCAGGACTCGGGAGAGTGCCTGCACAAGTGTCCCCTTGGAATGCGGGTCTCCAAGGGGGAACTAGATGCAGGGAGGAGCCAGGTATCTGCATGTCTCTGTCTCTACACAAAATAGGTTTGTTTCTGAATTTAGGACCGTTACATTTCAAAATGTTCATTAGGACATTTTCCTTACTGCACTTTCTACTTCAGCAAAGTGTCAACTGTATGTGGACAGGGATATTAAAGTAGAAAAAATATATATAATTTTTTTTGGATTTAGCAAGAGAGGGTTATAGCACGTCAGATTTTTTTGTGCCATCTGTGTCTCATTGTGGAGATTTCCCTTCACTTCCTGTCCCAATGCCAAACACGATGTGAGAGGAAATCCATGCAAATTAAGGAAATTCCTTGGCCTCACAGGTCAGCAGGACTAATGTCCCCATTGAAAGACTTCCTCTCTATTATTTTTCTGGGGACAACCCAAAATTTGGGAATCTCAACGGGGTTACAGACAACAATAAGTGAAAACGTTCCTATCCCTTTGCACTCTATCCAAAACGAAAAAAGATTTGCCTTTAGTTATACGGATATGGTCTGTACATGCGATCCGAAAATCGGACGGAAAATACTGCTTTCGAATCGATCATATGATAATCAGATCGTTAGTATAGAGCTTTTGTGAGCCGATTATGACAGTTTAAATGATATTATCCAATTGGACAAACACAAAATATTTTTTCATAGGATACCAGATTGTATGATTTTCTTTTAATCAGTACCATTATCGTCCGAAAATACAATAGAAATACACTACAACAGGTGACATCACTTTTGTTTTTTTATTCTGTTGTACGAGAATTTTCGCACCTTCAGTAACCTCCATCCATTTTCGATATGCAACTAGCATGCAAAAAAAAACAAAAAACGATCCGTCGTTCGATTTTCAGATTGTGTGTTCGGCTATTAGTCAGCAATGTCTGTTTACAACAATGAAACAGACTCATCAGTGTCAGAAAGGAGAACTGTCTGTGTTCCCAATAAAAGCCATATTAAGAATCTAAAATGTCAAACCTACACCAAAAGACCAGCAAGTAGTTATCGGACAGGCTGGTAGTAGCACCACAGACAGTTCTTTTTCAGATACTGCTAAAGGCCCAGTCTACATGTTACCCTTCACCCCACAACTCATCTAATACACAGCTCCGTGGCCAAAAAGTGCACGAGATCTGTAATTTATATCCAACATGCACATATCACAGCCAGAACCCTCTGCATGGAAATAGCTAGTGATATTTTTATCACTTTTTTTAATTCTGTTCAAAGTCTGTGTATAGGGAGATTTTCATGGATGTCCCAAAGCGGCCTTGGGGGCATTAGCTCTCCTAAAGGTCTCCTACCTTCTGAATAGTAGGACAGGAGTGTGGGTATCACAACAGTAGCAGATAAAAATGACAAATATTTTGGCAGGTAAAACGGTAATATTTGGATCCACGTCAGATTATTATGAGATGACATCTTAAAACAAACCTACGCTTTGCCCATTCAGGGAAATGTGCTAAGTTTGTACCGAGAACTTCTAGGTATGGCGGAGTCCATAGTCCTGTGTAATCTTTAGGTTTACTTTAAAGAGCCACTCCAAGCAGAGAGCCGGGGCATTGCGTGTATAAGGCAGCAGTGCGATTCAGGGGGAGGGCAGAAAGCCGGAGTATGGTGTGTATAAGACAGCAGTGTGATCCAGGAGGAGGAGGGCAGAGAGCCCGAGGATTGCATGTATAAGGCAGCAGTGTGATTCATGGGGAGGGCAGAGAGCCGGAGCATTGTGTGTATAAGACAGCAGTGTGATTCAGAGGGAGGGGGGGCAGAGAGCCGAAGCATGGTGTGTGTATAAGGCAAAAGTGTGATCCAGGGGGAGGGGGGCAGAGAGCCGAAGCATTGTGTGTATAAGGCAACAGTGTGATCCAGGGGGAGGGGGACAGAGAGCCCGAGCATTGGGTGTATAGGGCAGCAGTGTGATCTAGGAGAAGGGCGCAGAGAGCCTGAGCATTGGGTATTATAGGGCAGCAGTGTGACTCGGGAGGAGGGGGGCAAAGAGCCTGGGCATTGTGTGTACAAGGCAGCAGCGTGATCCAGGTTGAGGGGGCAGAGAGCCGAAGCATTGTGTATATAAGACATGTAAAAATCATATTAGTGATCCAAGGGATTCAAAATTGTGAGTTTAGTGGTCCGTGAGGTATGAAAGGTTGGCCACCACTGACCTAGCCCACTACAACCAGACTGGGAAGCCCTGTCCTACTGTACCGTAGGAGGGAATCACAATTTCCTATTAAATTACACTGTTCTTGGCGACCTCTCACTCCCTGTAAACTACATAGGGCAATGATCTGAGCCTAGAACACTTTGCATAAGATTATAATTTATGCATTTATAAAAGCATAACGCCAAGTAAACACATTTTTCAGCCTCCGAGCTTGCAGACTGCGTCTGTATGAGTGTGCTTAGATTTCCCTTTTGGTGCAGAGCAACCTCCTCCAGCTTGCACTCTTATTAATGTGCAGATAGCAAAACTGCCTTGTTTTCCTGAAAACTCAGCCCACAAGCTTACAATTAGATGTGCTGTTTTTCTGCTTTGATTGGACAGAACAGAAAATAGATCCTAAGCTGATAATAACTAGATGGGAAAGCTTGCCATTTCTGAGAAATACTCAGCAGACCAGATGTGTGCAGCGTCAGGAGAATGAAGCACTTTCATCTCAGACATTAGACAAGCAGAAAACACAGGAGGAGGCAATATGGGACACAGACACCCTAGTATATCTACCCTCTATTTATCAGGTGCTTCTTTACTATGTGATTATATAGCACTGCCTATGAAGGGAGTTTTTCAGCTGCAGAAAACTACTTTACGTTCTTGTAAATGTAACTTTACATACAAATAATGAAGAAAACCATAGACAATACACCTGCTAAAAGGTAGCCACAGGCATGAGATAATCATGGGCCAATTTACAAAGATCAGCCATAACACTGACCCACTGTCAGGTAAAGTGAATAACACTGATTATCTCGTTACAATGGTACCTGAAAGTGGGCAGGATATGTTAGGCAGCAGGCAAGTGAACATGTAGTCCCTGAAGTGGATTTGTTGAAAGTAGAAAAATGGGCAGGTGTAGAGATTTGAGTGACTTGACAGATAAATCACTTTTCTTTCACAAGATGTGGATGGCAGGGGGTGTGTGCCTCTCTTACCTGAAGAAGAGATGGCACCAGGATGCAGAATGGGAAATCTGATTCATGGAGGCCCCACCTCATAGGCCTTTGACTGGTGCCAGATACCACAGTGTGCCTACTCAATATTAGGTGGGTGGTCATAATGTTACGGCTGATCTGTATATATCTTCAGGTATTAGCATACACCACTCACTGACTGAACTGTACACTATGCCTGCAGTCTCTGACCATCTTTTGTATCATGTCTGCAGTCTCTGACCATATGTAGATTAGCAATCATCTAACCAATCATTCAGGGGCTGGACATTTTGACCACTCTCTAATGTGTACTGCAAGGACATTGACCACATTAGAGCAGCACCTATCTTTAAACAGTATCCTATTTCAATTAAGTATGATTGCACAGTACTGTTGTCTAATCAGCACCACCTGTGTAAATTGTATTCTGGAACTGCCACAATCCTCAGACCGGAGGCTAGGAGGTCTTGTGATATTTCAGACACAAAAAAAGTTTGCAACAGGCCAGGAGAGACTGCCGACGTCACATGGCCAGCATTCCAGGAAAGTCTTTTCAGTCCAGTATTCTGAGTTTGTGCTTTTGGTTTTCCACAGGATCCTGCTGAAGATTACCCGCAGAAACCTAAGTGCTCTGCAATAAGCTGTTTTTAAAGATTGTAGGTGATGAAGTTTTACTTAGCCGAGGCCTACTGAAATAAGTGCTAAAGCAGAAAACTGCATGTATTGTGCATTTTTGTGCGTTTGTAGTACCTCTGGGAATTTAGTTTCATCAGCATCGCCATCATCCATAGATATGGACAGCTATGGCCAGGAAAATCCATGGTTGCTCTGCATTTTCCTTTTGGGAGGATCTTATAATCGTAGTGAAATGCAACCAACACTTTGCTTACCTTTTGGACAGCATTTGCGATCTTCTCAGCCTCCTCTGCTTTGCTCTTTGCTCCTCTGGCATCAGCATTGGCGTTGCCTAGTGCGCTTTCAGCTTGGCGAGTCTTATTGTTGGCTTCAGCGATGATCTGGTTGATGGCAGGGATCCTCCGCAGAGCTGCTTCAGCTGCTGTTTTATTGTCATTCACTCGCTTGTCAAAGTCTGAGTTAGAGAGGAAGAACAGTTACATCATAAGAAATAAAAGAATGAAAAGCAAGAATGACATTACCTTCTTTGACTCATTCCAAAAGGGAATCTAAACAGAATTAGATATATATATAAAATCTTCCTAACCTCTCAAGTTGTTCAGTATGTCGTTGGCCTCTTGCAGTGTGGTACGACCTTTCTTTGCTGCCTCCTCAGCTTGGGCTTTTGCGGCATCCGCTCGAGCAAGTAACTGATCAGCAGTCTAAAGAGGCAAGGAAAAGACGTGAATACAGACCAGCCTGGGCACAGCGGGTCAAAATAAATAGAAAGCTCAGTGCAGATAAAAACATCTACTTAACATGGGTGAAAGCAGTTCTATTTATGAAAAAGCAAGGAAAATAAATAATTTCAAACAAGAAAAACACAAATACCTTAAAATGGAGCCAAGAGCACTAATGTAAAAATAACTGCTGGCAGTAGACTTTTAAAACGTCTGAAAAAGAAAGCTAGTAGCCAATTGGTTGCCATGCGCAGCTGCTCCAAATTCTGGCTGATCCAACCTTCAAAAATTCCCCTCACTGTATGGCTCTTCTCTGTAATAAAAGCTCTTCTTCTAAAGGTTTACCTTTCTTGGAGAAATTGCTGCTCTCGTCTCTCTCCAATACTACTCAAACAAAAGCCTAGGCCAGGGAGTACTAAATTAAAATTCACGGAGGTCCGGTTAGTAAAATTTTCTTCTAGCATAGGTCCGAACTGCAATCTTTCACATTACAGCACCCTCCCCTCTTAAGCGTTCCCATCTCTGAAACCACTTGTCATCTGCATCTCTACATGAAATCACACATGTTCTGGACCCGCAGCGGAACACGGCACACTTTAGCATGTGTCCTCAGTCGCCCTCCACCTCGTTTCACTATAGTTCTCACACCCCCTTGACATAAACCCCCTCTAACAGTACTGTTCTAACCCCCCCCCCCCCCCAATTACTATCCTCAGTCCCCCCATCCATATAACTGTTCTTAGACCCCCACCATATTACAATTGTCAGCCACCCCCAATCCCTCTCCCGTCCCCCATTTCTGCCATCAGCCCCCTTTCCATTACTGTCTTCAGCCTCCCCCTACATTACTGTCCTCACTTCCCCCGGTAAAGTACTCAACGCCCCGCCCCCCATTATACATTACACTGCCCCCCCCCCCCATTATACATTACACTACCCCCCCCCCCCCCTTAGCTCTGCCACATTATCACCCTTCACACTAATGTCCTTAGCCCATCTTATACAGATGGAAGGGCGGGAGGCACAGCAAGTCTGAATGGAGGGTGAGCGCTGAGAACTAGTGATTGGTTGCTAGGACCACCCGACATCCTAGCAACCAATCACCTCCTTGTTTACCTCAAGCAGCTCCCTCAATCCCCCCAGAACTGTCCTGTCTCCCACTGTCGGCTCTGCAAGGATGACAGTGGTAATGGTTGGAAGAACAGGTTCCTAAATGGTGCAACCAATGCTGTCCAGATGGGACAGCGATTGGGTCCGGATCTAGACCGTGGTTCACCATTTACTGATGCCTGGCCTAGGAATTTGGTCATGTAATCTCTTTTAAAGTGAAGCTTCATGGATCAGACTAGATCAGGGATATGCAATTAGCGGACCTCCAGCTGTTGCAAAACTACAAGTTCCATCATGCCTCTGAGTGTCATGCTTGTGGCTGTCAGAGTCTTGCTATGCCTCATGGGACTTGTAGTTCTGCAACAGCTGGAGGTCTGCTAATTGCATATCCCTGGACTGATGATCCTTCCCTTTAGAGCAGCATTGGAAAAGGCTTGTATCAGCATTTACTGTATATATTGAAGTCATTCTAATACAGATATAGGTACAGATGTCCCACACAATAAAAACTAACAAAACTCCCAAGTAGTTCAGGAATTGCCACAGTGGTTGGCAGTGAGAAGAGATAGGCCAGTAATCTGGGGCTTCATCAGAGTGTTACAATAGATATTGGGATGCAGTTTACTTATGTATTAATATTGTTTGGTTAGCACTGTGATCTGTACAGTTTTAAGGGAACTTGGGATACCTGTATGATTTCAGTCTTTTTGTATTTCTGCAATCTTAAAAAAAAAAACTAACAAAACTTAACCTTACTAATTAACAAGACATGATGATGCTTTCATCAATACTCAGTATGAAAGCATACACCTGATTCACACAGTCTTATCAGTAGGGGTTTCTTCCTGCTACAAACTGAGTTACTCTAGTGTATTTCTTATTACAATACAACTTCATTTACTGTATATATACTTGAGTATAACCCAAGTTTTTCAGCTGAACCCCCCCCCCCCATCGGCTTATACTTCAGTGAGGGTCTTGAGTGAGGGTGCAGCCTCACTGTGCCCATCTGCAGCCGTACCTTTGATTACTAAAACAGCAGGTGTCTCCCGCTGTGTTATGCAGTCTGTTCGGCGGCCGTCCATTGTAACAAAGCCTCGTCACCTCCTCGTCCATGATAGAGGAACACGGATACAATGCTGGGAAACTGTATCAGTGTTCCGTCTATCATGGACAAGGAGGAGGCGAGGTTTTGTTACAATGGACGGCCGCTGAACAGACTACATAATACAGCAAGAGACACCCGCTGTTTTAGTAATCAAAAGGTACGGCTGCAAACGGGCACAGTTTACCCAGTAGCTGCTGCATTTTCCCTTAATACGTTTTCACCGTTTTTTGTGGTAAAACTAAGTGCCTCCGCTTATATTCGGGTCGGCCTATACTGGAGTATATACGGTACTTTTGGGAGTAGTCCTTTAAACACTCTAAATTAATTCAAATGTTCCCACTAACATGTACGAGGAGAAAAATGACATTCTTGGCTCACACTCTGACATACCATAACATGCAATGCTGTATAGATGGAAAAGCCTCAGGGCAAACCATGTCAAATTTCAAAGCAGGTGGTGATATTACAGAGGGGATTTTCGCTCTATTTACTAGACAACAGACTTAGTACAACAGGTTGGATGGAATATATCTAGGTGGTCTCGCGTGACAATAATGAGCTTCTGAACATCTGTATACATTTAAAAGTAAAAAAAAAAACAACAACAAAAAAACTATAAAATAAAATAATTAAGACCTCATGCACCTCATGCTTTGGGCATTTTTTTCTTTTTTTTTTTATCACTTATTCCTGTTACAAGGAATGTAAACACCCCTTGTAATAGGAATAGAGCATGACAGGTCCTCTTGATGGGGAGATGTGGGGTCTATAAGACCCCCTCTCTCTCCTCTAGGCAGGAAAGGCTGAGATCAAAATAAATAAATGATCTCGGCTTCTCCAGCCGAGTCCCCAGCAATGTTTACTTCCGTCGGCCTGGACGTGATGGCATAACATCGTGCCCAGGCCTCCGAGAGTCAGGGACCATCTGCCCCTCGGAATTCTCTATGGCTAACTTCCAGGGGGGCAGGGGATTCCTTCTCTGGCTTGCCGATTTCATGGGCGAGCCGGTAGAAGAACCGGAGGGTGGCGGGGGGATTATTTGTCCACTCCCACCACCTGTAAGAACGATTAAGCAGCTGAAAAGCTGCTATGATTGTTCTTATGGTGCAGGGAATCATTTGCAGAAAAAAATGATATCTGAATGATGCCTGTAGCTGCACCCATCATTCAGATATCCCCCTGAAAGCCCAGGGTGTCATATGATGTACCGCGGAATGGAAGTGTTTAAGCAGATCTAAACACTAGCCAGGTGACATTGAGGTTGCTAAAGCATTTTAATTCAAACTACCATTAGCTTTTTTCCATAAAATACTTATTTTCCTCCTTTTTCAGTGTCTCAGTGCTGAAGATCTCCTCTAGTCATTTCCGGTCTACAAGTTCTCAATCTAGTTGTGGCTGCACATAATTGCAAGACCGGTTTCTGGATAATGGCAATGGTGGACAATGTGTGTTATAAAAGCTACTCGTAAGTCTGCATTAGGACTTTTGTGACAGAAGGACAACACAGGAGCACAACTGGGAGACCGATGTCCATGGTGACACCAGAATGCTAGTGTGGTGGTCCACTTTAGGAATGAAAAAAACAAACATGCTGTACTTTTCTCAGATAGTCACTACCAAATGATGTATAAACCTGTGTGTCAGGGGGCTTTAAGAATTAGCAGAGCATATATGTCACATGACATGAAACCCCAGAAAGAAACAGGACATGGACCCACCTGCTGTTCACTTTTGCCTTTGTCAAGCAAACGTTTGACTTCCGCCTCCCGACCCCTCATGTCATCTCGCAGATCTTCATAATCTTTCAATTTCCTGTCAATCAGCATATCCAGCTCTTCAGCCTCCTTCTGAATTTTTCCAGCCTCATTCTGAAAAGTAGCAAAACAATTAGCAGAAAATATATGTCCTTATTCAACATACAGCTTTTAAGCCCTCATACTACACTGCTAAGCAATTACTGAATTGTGAGACTAGAACTGGTATTTGGGAGTGGAATGTCAAACAGATTTCCTATTTTCAGCTTTCATGTGATAGACCACTTGAAGACCAATTATGAATGGTGGGGGACATAACGTTTTATTGTCAATTACACGTTTTCCATGAATGGTATTCGCCACCTTTTTTGCATGATACTGCTCAATTTACAGTGATTGGATGTCCATCAGCTACAATTCTTCCAACAGTCTACGGACTGTTCTTTTAATATTTCAATAGACTACAACAACAAAAACAACATTTCCATTTAACTGACACATTTTCTAACCATTTAGGACATCATATTTTTATTAAGGTGATGTTCCACAGATAAAAAAAAAAAGAAAAAAAATAATAATTAAAATCCCCCCCCCCCAAAAAAAAAAAAAAAAAAAAAAAAAAAAAAAAAAAAAAAACTCGCTTCAAAGTGCCTGTTGCTAGAGGGTCCCTCGTAGTCTGCCTCCATCAGTGCCTGGGCTGGTAAAATCACTTCCCCTCGGCACAGGAAGGGCTCAGCTCTGCCCCCTACCTTCTGTCAGACATCTGGGAACTGTGTGGCCAATCAGGGTGCGCTGCGCCGCTCACGCATGCGCAGTGGGTGCCCGGCTGTGTGCCCACAGTTGCAATGCAGGCACAGCCGAGTGGAGGGGGGGGGGGGGGGGGGGGACGAGCAGGGCTTCGATCCCCCCACATCGCTGGACCCTGGAAAAGGTAAGTGTCCGATTATTAAAAGCCAGCAGTTGCAGTATTTTTTTTGGAACCTCCTCTAAGCCAGGTTGTTGGATTAAACAACTTTGTTTGCAAGTGTTTATTCTTGATCCCTCTAAGGATAGTTTCAAGCAATTGCAGGTGGTTGCAGGAATCGCAGCAGTTGCTGCACCTGCAGTCAAAGTGCAGAGCTCTTTAAAAATGCACAAAGCTGCCATTTATCCTTAATGGCACCCTCAAGCATCTAAAAATGCAGTGCATTTGTGGGTGTGAGAACTGTAAGGAAATCACATGGTGCTTTTGCTGCTGTATTTTTTAAATGCTGCAAGGACAGCAGCCTATTCAAAGAAATGGGCTGCCGTGCCTGTGCAAACGTGGGCTGCAAGCCCGCAAAAGTGTGAATCTAAACTAGGGCCTCATTCAAAAGCGTACTCGTATACCTGTCAAATTGGGGGGCAGTGGCTATGTCCGTGCAACCGCTGCCTCACAACTGACTTGAGAATGGGACTGTTTGTACAGAACAACTGTGCATCCCATGGGGTAAAGCAACGGCAATCGCACAGGTGTACGCTTAAGTATGTCCATTTTAACTAGGCCTAATTATGCAGGCTCTATATACTATAAAACTACTACTGTGTGGAAACTTTAAACCTGTGATATGCAGAATGTGAACACTGCACACAGGCCTGCAGACTACAGTGTGTATGGCGTCTACATGAACCTATTGCTTCATTTCTTCATGAAAAGCTCAAAGGTCCATTTTCAGATTTTCCACTGACAAGTATGTGAGATGTGAAACCTGTACATCTGATCTCATTTAGTCAGTGCAATTTCCAAAGACATAATGACTGCATACACTTTCTTCTATATATTTTTCTGCACAGATCAAAGGACAATAAGATAGATTATGAAAAACCTTTGCTAGATCTGGATAACATCTTCCCATCACATTGCCTGTAGAAGATTTAATGGCTGCGATTCTCCATACTACAATTCAAAAGCTAATCATTAATTCATTAACTTCCTCTAAGTAATCAGTATTCATTCATCTTTGGAAAGGCAACATTACAAACCTATTTGTGTGCATTCCCACAGCACCTGCCCAGGATTAAATAATCATTAACCTACTACTATAAATCGTTCACTATTAACCCCCATTTATCATCAAAATATGGGCAAGCACAGATGTAGATATTTAGTATGAAAAACTGCAAAACTTTCCCAACACACAATTTATGTAAAAGACTGCAATGCTGAGCAATAAATAGGTTACTACATTATTTTCACAAGCAATGTCACAGAATCCAGAATCCCAAGAGCTTACAATAACCCTATACAGTATAACTTATTGTTTTTTGAACCACTCCTCTAAGAATAAGGCCCTGTTCACACTGGTGCGACATGCGCTGTGACTTCGAGAGCACACATTGCATGACAAGTTGCGCCCCGTTAAGTGCAATGGAACCATTCTAATAGGAGCAACTTGAGTCGCTCCAACATGGAAAAAAGTTCCTGTACTACTATTGGTGCAACTTCGGCATGACTTACATTGACCTAAGTCGCGTTGGGATGTCGGCTTCAAAGTCGTGGCTGTGTGAACCAGGCCTGAGGCTGCAGATCAGAAGTTCTTTTTTTTTTTTTTACACTTAAGTGCTTCGCCTGGGTCAGCAAGTCAAAAAATACCGAACACAGCAAAAGGAGGACAGGAAACAGTTTAGGAGGTCAGCAATAGTATTATGTATCTCCCCCAAGACAGGTCTTCATAAAAGGATTGTCCACCGACAATTACATAAAAATAATGCTGAAAACTGGTAACCCCTGCTCACAGAAATCTCTCCACACGTTGGAAGTTAGAGCTGCTGATGCAGACAGAAATACCTATCTGTGCAATGTCCCTTTTCCAGATTCTGTTATGTAACCAAAGTTGGAAAAATGGCCTTGCTGAAAATAAACTACCCATACTCTAAATGTTTTTTTGTTTTTTTTTTGCAATTTTATGCCTAAACTGAAATTGTGGCCCTTAACTATATGGTGCTGGCATTATACGCTATACAAGCTGTAAAAACAGGTCCATAGATTATATATAAATGAGGGTTAACTTGCGTATGGCCAGTACACAGGTCTATTGTCTCAGGGTGGCATTTACCTGCAATGCTGTGGTATCAATTGGAGGAATGCTAGTAAGGTTGGCATAGATCTGCAGTGCCCGATTCCCTGCTTCTTCAGCCTCTGCATGCACTTTGGTGGCCTGCTTCTCCAATTCCTTGGCCAGATCCTTAGCCTGATTGTACCTGATGAGTACAGGAAAGAAAGGTTTACATATGTAGAAGGGGATTTTTGCTAATAAAGAAATGCAGCAGGGGTAGTACAGTACTCCAATTTAATGTAACAGGTTATAGATGGCACAACTCACTTCTTATTCAGTTCTTCAATATCAGCTGCAGTCTGGTTCTCTGCAGCCAGAGTCTTTAGTAACAGACGGTAAGCTTCATTTGCTGTGTCGTTGGCTTCCTTGGCAGCCTTTTCAATGTCCCGTGCTTCCTGTGTGTGCCTGGGAAGAGCAAATTGAAGAGTTAACCAGGAGAAACCGTCTGAAGAATGTGTATGAGAAATTGCTGAGCCATGTCGCCTCTAGCTTGTCTTTAACCTACTTGCGGCTGGCCCTTCACATAAAGCTAGGCCAGTCTAGGCAAAAATTATTAGGCCTTAGGTAAGGTAAAGGAGCTTGTGTGCAAGCTTAGTGATCCACATCCTAAACAAAATAATGGCATCATTTTTTGTGCTTTAGTGTCACACTTAAGATATCGATTACCTTTCAGCAAGTTTCCTTGCTTCCTCTGCCAGCAATGTCATATTATTAGGATCGCCCGTCGTCTCTGGCGGTGTGATGGACTAAAAATAAAAAAGTTATATTTTCATCAATATAGTAGCCTTATATTCCAAACTGATCACATTTTGCAACAATCCTGTTTTTTTTATAAGCACTCTTAAGATACTTTCACACTGACCAATCGGGTCCGTCTGTCAGTCAGGCGGACCCGATTAAACCATCCTTTGCTCTCTATGGAGCAGCAGATGTCAACATACATGTGTTCCTTGACACCCACCAACATCTTATCCGGTTTGATAAAAACAGGGGATCCGTTTCTCACCCATCCGGTGGATTGGAACAGACGACAGCTGGTCGGTTTCCATCCGACAGCTCAGAGGGGAGCGTGCTATGACCGATCTGTATCAGCGAAGCAGACAGGGACCTGTCATCCGCCTGCTCAGCGGGGATCAGCACAGAGATTCCCTGCTGAGCGGGCGGACAACTACAGTGTAAAATGGCCTTAAGCCTCTGTATGTAAACTTGTAAGAGGCAAAAAAAATCAAAATGGACCATGAACAAGATTAGTGAAAAAAAAAAAACAAACAAACATATGATTTGCCTCTGCAGTCTACATAAAACCAATTAAGTCTTATAACACTAAAAAAATTAATTACCATGGACATACAAACAAACAAGACCAACATGTAACAATACAAAGAACACTTCTAAACACTGTCCAGACGCATTGTATTAGCTGCACATCAGTCAAGAGTTTTACATCATAAGGGTATAGTTTTTAGAAAATGGGGCCAGATATGATCCCCTAACTATACTAATTATGGCTGATGTAAGGCTAATCAATTAATTTTTTGTGTTATTAGAATTGGTTTTAAGTAGACTGCATCTACCTACACTACTACTTTTTGATACTTAATTTTTTTTGGTATATGGAATACATGTAATACATTTTTGATATATTTTCATTTGATCTAATTATTGTTGCTGAAAGTAACCCCTTACCCGGTACTCTTCACTATAGAGTACAATCCTTCTCTCTTCCCCCTCTCTCTATATGCTATATGGTTACAGCAACACCACCTTAAGGCCTCTTTCACATGAACGATCTGTTCAGGTCCGCCTGTCAGTTTTTCAGGCAGACCTGAATGGATGCTCCATAGAGGTCTATGGAGCGTTGAATGTCAGCGGTGACATGTCCGCTGACACCCGACCCACTCCGAAAAAATGCGAGGGAGGAAAAACCTATTTTTCCATCCGTCAGCTAGGATGACGACGAACTCTATGATCAGTCGTCAACTGATCTCCCACAGGGGAGAGCGGCGCTCTGGCAGGTCTGTCCCTGCGCAGTGTGCAGAGACGGACCTGTCTTCTTCCTGCTCAGCGGAGATTGCTCCGACGATCCCCGCTGAGCAAGCGGATATCCCCGGGGCGGATAAGCACTGATCCTCTCTGTGTGAAAGAGGTCTAACAGGTGATAGGTCTGAATTGGTAATTTACAGTATTAGACCAGTAATAGTGGAAGCTTGCCACAATTTCTTCCCTCTCCTTTCCAATTCCCCTATTGCCCTATTTTATTGCTTATATTTACCTCTGCACTTTGTTGGGCAAAAAAAATGTTTTTCTTTTTTTTTTGATTCAGGTAATGAACAAGAAAACACCAATTAATGTATAACTAAAGCCAAAAGCATTATATTTCACTTTGGAAAGCGTGGCAAAGGGCTAAACCTGCTGTCAGATTTTTACAGCTGCTGTGTGTTTCTATTGTGGAAATTCCCAGTACTTTCTAGGTCACAAAAGGCAAAAACAACTTCTATATCCAATATAGAAATGGTGACGATTACGAATTTTACATTTTATACGTTTAGGTGTGTTACCTCTCACACTAAAAGAGGTATTAAACCCAAAAGCAAACATTTACTATATTGCAGCTTACCAAATCTGAGATGGTGTCTGCATTAGTTTTTTTTTTTAGGCTCTCTTATTTTCACCTGGTCTAGCTGGTAAGTCTGCCCCTGCGCCGCCCCGCCCCCCCCCCTCCCCCAAGAACAAGCTCTCTTGCAGATGTATCAAGTTACAGGGATGGGACAAACCATTTAACACTGACAAGGGTGCTTATAATAATCAGATTTTATGTAAAACTTTTATAATAAAACGGTTTGCTGGAACTGATTATAAAGTGTGAGCTGTAGTTTGGCATTAATTTAAGTGCATTTAAGTCTGCTAGTACATCTAACACTTCCCTCCCCCCCCCCAGACTGACAATGCTGCTGTCCAAATGTGCTCCCTGTGCTAATTCATCCAGAATGGGGGCACTCTAATACAGGAGGTGTTATTGGCCAGATCATCACGTGAAAACAGAAGGAGGGGAGAGCCTAAAAAAAGGAAACTAATGCAGCCACCACATCTAATGATTGGTAAGCTGCAATAAACTTCAATTTGGTTTGGGGTTTAATACCTTCAAGATCGATGGAACAAAAAACATGGCAACAGAAGAAAAAGAAAGGTAGGACAGATACATTCCACCACACAGCTTTTATCCTATGTTACCGTCTGCGTTATAAGAACGAAATATGAAGATGACAAATACTCTAGATCATGTTAGAAGATGCAGCCGGGCTGTGGATTGAGCTTCACACAGATCCCCTGTGGTTCTTACCACATTAGCAATGGCCACTTTGGCTTTCTCCAGCTGAACTCTTGCAGAGTCGATGATGAGCTCTGTGCTCTCCACGCGATCTCGGGCTTCCTGCGCCTGTTTGTCAGTGTCCCGGATCATATCTCTGATGTTTTGCAGACGTCCCAGCTGAGAACTAAGTGTGGCATTTATCTCTGCCAGGCGGTCCAGCATTCCCTGATCCACATCTAAGAAGAAACAGCCTGATGTTAGTGAGAATTCTTGGACACAGCACCGGTTAACTTCACAGAAAAAAAAAATATGACAAATGTGATAGGACTTTACTTTTGCTGCCTTGGGCATCAATAAGGAGGTCACTGACTGCCTTTTCAGCCTCTCTAAGTCGCTCCTCAAAGCCCTGATCGGTGACGCTTTCATCTCCAGTTCCCAGGTTCTTCAGGAGCTCCTCCAGTTCTTGCAGTTTCTCTCTCTGTTCTATAACCTAAGGAACGACAAAAAGGAAGATAAACTTAGGATTCCAGGCATCTAAACCTGGCTAAAGACTGTTCGAACCTTGGCCAGTTCAGTAGGGACTGGCTGAGATTCGAACCATGTATGGACAGGCTGACTGTACCGAAGTGGATCAAATTGGGTACACCCAGCCTGTTGGATTTTACATGCGATTATAGCTAGCAGCTATTATAGCTGCTAGCAGTAATCACTGAATACAAAGGCTCTGCGGGAGGGATCTCCCATCAATAATGTCTATTAATGAGGGAATCTAGCAACTTTCCTTTCCTGCAACTACACAAAATCGCTCAGTCTATGGCTAGCTTAAAAGCTAAGCTCACCTTTATTCACCTTTTTTTCCCCCTCTAAATTCCAGCTCTCCTATTTACCAATATGGTATTAATGTACTACTTTTGCAAAAATAAAACAGCTTTCCATTCATTCTACGCACGCTTACCTCAGTCACTTCATGGATGTTTAACCACTTTGATACCAGACACTTTCCCCCCTTCCTGCCCACGAAAATTTTCAGCTTTAAGCACTGTCGCACTTTGAATGACAATTGCGCAGTCATGCTACACTGCACCCAAACTAAATTTTAATAATTTTCTTCCCACAAATAGAGCTTTCTTGTGGTGTAATTGATCACCTCTGTGGTTTTTATTTTGGGCACTAACAGGCAGCACTGATGAGGAGCTACTGACAGGCATTACTTATGGGCACTGATTGCCAATTTCTTGCGCAATTGGCAGACGTTTGTGGGGCACAGGTTGACAGTTGATGGGCGCATCTGATGTGGGCTGCACCGACAATCAACATGCTGATCAGCACAGAACTCCCCCTCCCTGACAGGGAGAGACGCCGATCGGCTCTCCATGTCTGAGTGAACCGAGGAAATCAGTTTACCAGCACTTCCTGGTTCACGCAATGATCAGCTGCAATTGGTCACAGCTGATCATGTGGTAAGAAGCCTTTGTCAGAGGCTCCATACCAAGATCGGAGTTGTGGTGTGTCAGACTGACACGCAGCACCTCCGATCACCGCTTGCCCCCTGCCGGCTTGGTGTTCTTATCACATCATATGATGTCCGATCAGGATAACTAAACCACTTTGCCACCATCATATTGCTATATGGCAGGCAGCAAGTGGTTAAAAACCCTGCTCAATTACTTCTGCCTTACTTCCTGAACAGACATGTCATAACACAGGAAGGAGTTGACCAGCTGAGGGTAGATGATGCAGGGTGGGTGCTAATGAGATCATCTGGTCAACTCCTTCCTGTGTCGTGACGTAAAGTCTGTAAGGAAGTAAGGCAGAAGTAATGAAGAAGTGTTTTTAAACATCCATGAAGAGATTGAGGTAAGCGTGTGTAGAATAAATGGAAAGCTGTTTTATTTCTATGCTGTATTGGTACATAGGGGAGGTGGAATTTAGAGAGAGAAAAAAAAAAGTGAATTTAACCTTTAACTTTGATTTCAAGCACCACTCCAGGCAAACTGCTAAATACACTGTTCAAATACATATATGTAAAATTTGTTCTACCCGTCCAAATATTTTATATCTGTTCACCCATTTCTGAAATTTACAGCCCTCCTATACAGCAAGGTCCGGTTGGTGACCAAACGTTTCTCTGCTGCAGATAAGCAGTACAGATCAGGACCCTCCTTTCCCTCCCGACTGTCAATGGGCAGCAGCAGAATGAGACCATCCTTCAGGCTCGGCAACCCTTTAGACTTCAGATACTGCTTCATTTAGCAGGAGGAATTTCATGCACCGAGTATGATGCAAATTTCTGGGTTTGATATAGTTAAATATCCAAATCACATATTAGCAAACAGTCAACAGATGGGTTCACTTACCAACATGTAATAAGGACATTTTAAAAATAAAGAGAACCTATTAGAAATACAGGGGCTATTATTGCTAACCTGCTTCTTAACATGCCAACTGCCTAGCTATTGCGCTGAACAACTGGTGACAATACTTAAAAAACTTGGGATACGCATATCACGCAAGTCATCAATCCTACCGATTACAGAACACCATGCCGAAATGTCCTTAGGCATATTGTGTAAAAAGGTAAAAGATGCAGCGCTCTAAACAGAAGCAATCCAATCCTAGTGTGCAGTCTGCAGCATAGGCGCCAAGGCCTAGTGGGTCTTCTCACACTAAATAAAATATATATGAGAGAAGAGCCGGTAACTCCAAAGTCCTTGTTGCAAAAATGTATTGGCTACATATGAGAAATAAAAAGCAAACAGGTGACGCATTTCGGTGTGAGCCTTAGTCCTAGGCTACGACTAAGGCTCACACCGAAATGCGTTGCCCGTTTGCTTTTTAATGCTCATATGTAGTCAATAAAATTTTTGCAACAAGGACTTTGGGGATGCCGGCTCGTCTCTCTTATATGTTGAATTTAGTAAAGGGCTAAGAAGGAATGGTCCTCGGTGCTGCAGTTGAATACGCCTAGTTGGTACAAATAGTTGAATCACCTTGTCTTTAACTAAGCGGTAGCAGGCAGGACACTCTTGACAGCCAGGGCCCGAGCGATTGTAGAAGTAATTCTCCTCGCATTGGTCACATCGGAATCCTACGAAACCATCCTTGCACTCGCAACGTCCATCCTCTTTACACTGTAGTGAGAGGGAGCCCTCTGGGTCACAGTCACATGCTGTGCAATACAAGTAAATGAGAGACCCTTTACTACATTAAAACTAATAAGCCTTCAATGTAATAAGATGCATGCTACAAAGACAAGTCTCATAAGTATTTTGATTGGGTTACAACACACTCACGTTTACACCCTTCTGGTCCAAAGCCAAAGTGGTTGGGTTCGCATTGCTGACAGCGTTTTCCACTGATGCCAGGCTGGCACTCACACTGCCCTGTGCGAATGTCACACTGGCCATTTGTAGATCCCAGGGGATGGCACTCACACCTAACAATAAAAAACATAACTGACTGAAGACAAAGGACTCTACAGTAATGACTGGCAGTAAATGCCCATGTGATCTAGGCTCAGCAACAGCAGTATTTTTAATAACATTAACTTCAAATAAGAATAAAATGATTTGGTAAGGCCAGCATGTACAATGCTGATTTCCAAAAATAAGTCCATATTTAAGTGCCTGCTGGTTCTTAAAAGTGATTGTGTCCCCCCCCCCCCCCCCCCCCGCAACCTTTTGGGACATGTCACAGGTCCCAGATGATGTGGGATCATTCACAAAGCACAGCACGACATCACTTGCGCACATGCAGCCGGCTGTGAATCCATAAGAAATCACAGCTGGCAGCCCACAGTAAACATACCGGCGTCGGATACCCAGAGACCGTAGAAAAAACAGCTTGGGTGAGGGCAACGTTGGACCCTTGGACAGGTGAGTCTCCTTTTATTAAAAGTCAGCAGCTGTAGTAATTGTATTTTTCTATTTTTTTTTATTTTTTATTTGCACACTTCGATTTTCTTTTTTCAGCCTGAAGAACCCCTTAAAACCCATCTCGTTTCTGCTCTGTGTTTAGGCAAGACATTACTGATAAAATTCCTAATGCCATTACAAATCGTTTGGGAGCACAGCAATATATTAACCAGTGCCCACACCACCTAGGTCAACAACATTCACTGGTAAGGTAACAGAGGCTTAAAAGGAGTTGTAAAGGCAGAAGGTTTTTTTTTAAAAATCTAAATGCATTCTATGCCTCAAGATAAAAAAATAAAAAAAACTTGTGTGTAGCAGCCTCCCCAGCACATCCCCCCCCCCCCCCCCCATTACCTACCTGAGCTCCATCTCTATCCAGCAATGTCCACAATCCCCTCAGCCATCCAGTACACTCCTGATTGGTTGAGACAGAGAAGCTGCGCTATTGGCTTTCGGGGCTGTCAAAGTCAGTCAGCCAATCAGGAGGGAGAGAGGGGGCGGGGCCAGGTCTGGGCTTTGTGCCTGAATGGATACACAGAGCTCTGACTCAGCTTGGGTGACAACCTTTAACAAGCTGCTGGCTGAGGGGCACTCAAAGGAGGGAGGGACTAGGAGCAGAAAAGAGGGACCCAAGAAGAGGAGGATCGGGGCTGCTCTGTGCAAAACCAACTGCACAGAGGTGGTAAGTATAACATGTTTGTTGTAAAAAAAGAAAAAAAAAAGCCTTTACAAATCACTTTAAACTACAGTCCTGTATTTTGGCCATGCCCCACTGACGTGTTTCCCACGATCAGGCTTAGTCAGGAGTCATGGAGGTGACCCTTACAACTCAACCCAATCAGGGTGAAATGTGTCAGTGGGGTGTGCCCAAGATGCAGGGAATGTAGCTGAAGCCTCTGTTAGCTTACCAGTGGATGTGGTTAAACTATGTGGTGTGCACCCCCTAATTTCGCTATTGGAATTGTACCATGGAGTAAGACGTGCTCCTAGAGGGGATGGAACCCATTGCGGGAGGGGCTACTTTTTACATATGATGCAAAGAAAGACATTTTAAAACATACTAAAACATCCTCTTCTATAGCTAAGAGAATCGATAGAATGAAAAAAAAATACTATAAATAAATGAATCCTGTCAGTTGACTGCCGAATTGTCTGCATGATCCTAAAGGTTTTGTTACCCTTACACTTCATATTCCCGATACGTGCCTGCTGTACCATGTACTTGTATCAGAAAGTATCCTGTTCTGTTTGTATTGCATCCTTTGTGTGAAATCTCTGGTGTTCCTGCCAGTCCCTTCGCTTTTCTATTCAAAACTGATCACACTAAGCAGGAAAGCACATCATGGTCAATTTAGCTATGCTGTGAACTCCTCCAATAATCACACTTTGTCCTGACCCGCCCCCGCCGTGTACTGCTGCTCCTCCTCCTCCTCCTCCCAGCTCTTATGCAGCTGAGAACAGAGAGAATGTGATCACTTATGGGGGGGGTGGCATTTATTATGTATTTTTATAGCTATACAAAAATGTCTTGCCTTTCATTTCCTTTTTTAAACTGAATGCGTTGTTTTACAAGTTGATCATTTACAAATCACTAAGTATTCAGTGTGATTGTTTGCTTAATGAAATAAAAGGACCTACTTACATGCCAATTACTGAAAAACAAAAAACATGTATGTGCCAAACTAATCAGTGTTTATTGGCTATCCCCCCGATTATCCTTTTCACTAGTTAACCATTTAGGATTTAAAAAAAAAAAATGTTTAGATTTTTTTATATACTGCAAATTTGTATTATTCTGATAGTATTGCAAAATCGATTGCATGCAATTTACTGCATGTGCAGCTTTTACATGTCACTCCTCCACCAACTTGAAAACACAGCAGGGATGCCAAATCTATTAAAAATAGGTTTGCCCAATCGAGTCGGGTAGGGTGGCCTGATCTCAATTGTATGCAAAAAGCTATAGATTTCACAAGAGAGGACATTGATTAATACAAAAATGAAAAATCATTGCAGAGCTCTTACTTCTCACAGCCACGGCCGCTTTGGAGGTTGTAGTATCCGGGCTCACAGGCTGAACAGTCTCTTTCCGTTACATACGGGAGGCACTCACATTGACCGGTCACCTGGTTACATGTATTCTGGCTCTTTACTGTGCCAAAGGAATTACAGCTGCAGGCTGCAAAGAAAGGATTATGGATTCACAATATGTACAGAAACAAATTCTATTTTACAATACACAGAAATAAAGACATTAAAATAAATATATCAACATTTTAAATGCTCAGTTTTAATTTCCAACAAATGACTCTGCCTCTTTTACAATGCTTCAAATGATGTCCTTCCTTTTCAATTCACTGGGTGCCAGTAACACAGACAGTTTCATTACTAATAGTTACGTATATCACAGTAATGAACCACATCTACAACACCCTATTGGATTTCCCACCACGATGATTATTTTGTCAAATGTGGGTGCAATGCACAGGCTCCTGCAGACTCTTCCTCCAGTCTTAGATCCGTTTTTGGGGCTAGAGGAAGAAGTCAATGGACTACAAGTTGGGTGACATCACCCCACTTGTGCACCACGGAGATCTACCAGCCCCTTTGCTGTGGTGGAAGAGGGTACATATAGCCTTCCATGTCACTGGATCGGTGAATAATGCAGATGTGAACTCACACAGCCATGCTGAATTCAAAAGAATATAGAATGGTGCAGGGAGAAGATCTCTACGATTCAGGTAAGTAGGGGGATGGGGGAGGGAGGGTAGGGGTGGTTTGAGGGTAATGGGTTAAGGAATGTAACCACGTTTCCTTTTATACTCTAAATATGTGTTTAACATGAAACATTCCATAAAAGGTGAAGTTAAAGTGGTTTTAAAGCCTTAAAAGGAGAATTGCTTGGCTGTACTTCTATGGATCACATGAGCGCAGTTAATTTTGCACTCCTGTGACCCATTTTCAGCTCTGCTGACGTCACGGATATCAGTCCAGGTACCACATCATCCCGACAATGGAAGTCTGGATCCCGCCAGGTGCCTGGACTGACACCCATCTCAGCCTGAGACGGCCCGCTCTCCACCCCTCCACAACCCAGCGCTCCAGTGAGCACAGAGGGAGAAGAGCAGAGAGCTGTGACCAACAGTCTGCAGCTCTCTGCTCACAAAGCTCTGAAAACCGAGCGAGCAAACACCGCAGTGCATCGGTCCCCTGGCACTTCTGCACCGATGCTGCATCCACCTAAAGAAGAAGAAACCCATGCTTCTCTTAAGGTTTTTCACCATAATGCATGCCATCTATGAATTAAGGCAAAAACCTTTTTTTGTGATACAGCAGCACCTCCTGCCACAGTCTCCTCCCTTATTGGACAGATTTATAGCAGCGGGAGTCATTAGCACCCATGGCTGTCAATCAAAAGCTGTGACTTGGGAGAAGAGGGCAGGGCAGAGTCCCACTGTCTGTGTCCATGGATGCAGAAGTGGGACTCGGGAGCGGGCATGTAAGCGACTTTCCATGGGGGCACCCACCCAAGAGGAGGGGCCTGGAGTGCTGGCGGGGGACCAAAGAAGAGGATTGGGTCATCTCTGTGCAAAACCACTGCAAAGAGCAGGTAAATATAGGCATGTTTATTAAAAAAAAAAATTATAACACTTTAACCTTTAGGAACAGATACATTGCACAAGTTCTGAAATTCAACTTGCCAACATCATGCACCTTTAACTTTTCACAAACTTTTTTCTGGCTTGTTTAGAGCAGCTTTACTAGTTCTATGCCTGCCTATGACCCATAGGAGATGGTCCGATTTCACGACTCTGCTGTACAGCAAACATTTTGGTCCTAAATTGCATTCTTCATATATTCCAGTGAATTTTCCATGAAAATAGGAGGAGGAATTCAAGGCACAAGAACCAGGAAGTTAAATTTACAGCATTCCTGCCTACAAATAACTGCAGATAGGAGGAGGTATGACACAACCTTGGCAGTGAAAATAACAACAAACTATATCAATGCAAAAAAAAGTCGTGCCTCACTCTACTGAAACGTAAAAAGTAAAACAAAGCAAAAAACAAAAAAGTTAGGTAGGAGGTTTCACCTTTGCATTTCTGGTCTGGGGTTGGTCCTAATGGGTTTCCGTAGAACCCGTCTCTGCAGCGATCACAGTAGAATCCGGCTGTGTTGTATATACATTTCAGACATTCCCCAGTCAACCGATCGCAGTTCCCCACAGCGTTTGGATCGATGTTACTGCTACATTCACAGGCACGGCAAGGCCGGGGTGCTCCATTCTCGCCCAGCGGGTCCCCAAAATACCCATCGTCACAAAGCTCACACCTTTTTCCTGTTGGTAAATTAAAATGTAGTCAAATATAAATGATGAACTTTTCTTATAACTGGTCTTACTAATAAATTACATGTATTGCGAAGGTGCTGTAATTGTCCAGCAACCCGAGTGTGCATATTATTAATGCATCAAAGAATTTACAGAGAAACCAATTTCCTGTATAACAGAGCACATTATATATTATTTGACAGCATATGTTTAGACAAGACAGAATACCAGAACTGTAAACCACAGGTAACTTATAGCAACATATGGTTCCCATTTAACTGGCTATAGGCCACAGCTGCAAATTCATAAACAATCATTAATATTGAACACTCTGCAAGCATGAGGTTTACAAGTGCTTAAAGTAGTATTAGGCAAAACTTTTTTTTTTTTCTTCGTTTTTGACAGAATAAGGAAGGGCTATAACCAGTTAGATTTTTGAGGAGATTCACCTTCACTTCCTGTCCCAAAGCCAAACAGGAAGTAAGAGGAAATCCCTGGTTGTAACCAGGGGCCACCAGAATTAGTGTACCCATAGAAAGATTTCCCCTCTATTACTTTTCTGGGGATTTACACATTCAAGGATAATGGTACACAAGACAACTAGAGGGTAAAACACACAGGCAGCAATAAAAATCTATCTATTGCTATTCTGTCCAAAAAAAAAAAAAAAGTTTTGCATTTAATTCTACTTTAAAAGAAATCTTTACTAATAGAAATCTAGAGGCAGTCATTGGTGGACCACTTTCTGAAAATGCTGGTTGTCAATTGCAAGTTCTGACACCACCTGACCAACATAACAGCCAGGAACCTAACATTTTTGAAGGCCCTCAATGATGGCAGCCTTAGCACAGATTTCTTAACCTCCCTAGCGGTATTCCTGAGTCTGGCTCTGGGTGGAATTTCAGAACCAAAAGCGGTAACCCAGAGCCAGACTCGGGATCGCATCCCAGGATCCATTAAGAGCCTACTTACCTTGTACCCCGGATCCTGTGATGTCTCCCAGCAGTGTGAGCGGCTCTTCGTCCGCTCAATTCATCATGGAGCCGGGCTCCGTTCCCTGTGATGCACGGGGACAGAGAACGGCGCCTAATTCAAAAAGTGAAACACACACACACTATACATACAGTATAATGTAATCTTACAATTACATTACTGTATGAAATTATTTCACATCCCTTTTGTCCTTCATGGTCTATACCAGTGATGGCGAACCTTGGCACCCCAGATGTTTTGGAACTACATTTCCCATGATGCTCCACTACAATGCAAGGTACCAGAGCATCATGGGAAATGTAGTTCCAAAACATCTGGAGTGCCAAGGTTTGCCATCACTGGTCTATACAGTGCCCTGCATGCAGTTTTATATTATAAATAATGTTCTGTCTGGAAACTGGAGATTGTCCATAGCAACTAAAACTGTCCCTTTACATCAAAAGTGGTTTTTAGACCAGCTAGAAAACAGCAATAATAAATTGGAATCACTCGCAGAATTGAGCGATAGTGATTTGTGGGGAGATCCATCAAACACTGAGTAATGACAGCGGCAATTCTGCAACTGAGCAAATGTCAGTATTTTTTGATTACATTATTGAATAATTTTTATCATTATTATATTTGGTATAATTATTTATAGTTATTTATTATATTATAATTTATGATTTAGTTTTTCAAACTTTATCATACCCGGGACATCTACTAGACTCTGGTATAGACAGATTTAAGTGACCTATTCCTAAGAATTACAGGTCTACAATATAAAAACACATAAAATTTCCATGCAAAATAATTGTACTGCTTTCAGCATCAAAAATCGAATATAATCATACCGCCAGGGAGGTTAAAGCAGACCTTGCAGTACAATGCAAGTCGCCCTTCCCCGGTGTATTTTACATGTCCTTTCTTGAAAATACTAATATTAGTAATCAATCACCAGGCAATTTTTAGGGGGGGGGGGGGGGGGGGTGCTTGCATTTCAAAGAATCATATTTAGCTGAATTTGAGCATGTAGTTTGACATCTGACACTAGAGGACCCCTTAACAACATCCTATTGGATGAATTGCGTCGAGGAGAAGACACTAGTGCTGAGGCCAGTCCACTGTCTGGTCGGCAATGTCACCTATTGACCTATGTTTTTATGATTTTAATTTGGCTTTTACTAATAAAATCCAATAAAATGCTACCCTATGGAGACTTAATTTGGCTCCCGGTGAGCGTTATTTACAACAGCTACATCTGGATGGTGCAAGTTGCTTAACAGCCTTCCGCACAACAGATGGCGGATATACACCGAGTGCGTGTTTGCTGCTGTAATGGCAGCCAGATTTTCCTGCAAGTGTCCATTTCACAGGGGTGTAGTGGATGATTCTGGAGCTCTATACTGGATCACCACCAATTTTTTGTGCACATCTTTGCACTGAACTATTGTGTTGTCACCAATAAGTTTATATTGCTGATCCCATCATGGGACTGTGCATTTAAGTCTATATTTTCTTTTTATTGATTTCTATTCTAGATTGAATTTAAATAGCAAATAAAATATATATTCTATATATATATATATATATATATATATATATATATATATATATATATATATATATATATATATATATATATATATATATATATATATATATATATATATATATACACACACACACATATACACAGTATTAATATATGTGTATATATAAATAACAATTAATTTAATTAATTACATAACACTTTTTTGAACTTCAATGCGCTATCCATTTAAAACACAGTATTCACATTTCATCGCTGTTCATATACTTTTGGTGCTACACACTTTTTCTTAAAGTTAAAGTGGTTGTAAAGGCTCAAGTTGTTTTACCTTCATGCATTCTATGCATGAAGGTAAAAAAAAAAAAAAACCTTGTGTATGCAGCAGCACCCTCAGTCCCCCTAAATCATACCCGAGCCCCATCTTGATCCAGCGATGTGCACGACAGCCTCTGCTCTCCCGGGTCTCTCCCTCCTCATTGGAGGGAGCCTTTGGCTCCTGCTACAGTCAATCACAGCCAGTGAGCCGAGGAGAAGAGACTGGGCGTGGGGCTGAGCCACGCTTCGTGTGTGAATGGACACATGGAGCAGCAGCCCAGGAGCGAGCCTGCTCGGACGTCCCCATAGCAAGCTGCTTGCTATGCGGGCATTAGGCAGGAGGGAGGGGCCTGAAGCACTGACTGGGGACCTGAGTAGAGGAGAATCGGGGCTGCTCTGTGCAAAACCACTGCACAGAGCAGGTAACAGGTTTGTCATTTACAAAACATAAAAACCAAACCTTTAATGTCACTTAACTACTAATTTACTATAACAACTTTTTCTTTTTGTGGTAGGCTAGTGGGGTACATTAGGTGCTGCACAAATACAGTGGGGAATGCAATGAAATGTAAACATATAAATTAATAAATAAATGAATGAATATCCTGCTCACCTGTTGTTCCCAATGGACAGTTGGTACAGACTACCTCCTTGGTGCGGGGTACAACCGCACAACTGGATCCTCCAGGACAGGGACATGGCTGGCAGTCATTGCTGGATCCATCAGTACTGTCACCATAGAAACCTT
This sequence comes from Lithobates pipiens, assembly GCF_037356315.1. NCBI lineage: Eukaryota > Metazoa > Chordata > Amphibia > Anura > Ranidae > Lithobates > Lithobates pipiens. Next base: position 265,424,193 of record NW_027507785.1, on the reverse strand, counting down.
CAATGCACTTCTCGCAGTGTGTTCCTGCTGTATTATGCTGGCAGTTACACACACCTATTTTGTGGGATAAAAAGAACATGCCAAAATTAGCCACATACTAGTTTGTATAATGAGCATTCAAACCCGCTTTAAAAATCATCCAGTTTTCATGGGAGGTGGCACTGGACCTTGAAGCAGAAGGAGATTAAAATCCTACATCAGGAGCAAATAAGAATCTGAAAGACCGCTATTGAGCTCCAGATGCCCATAAAAATGTAGAGTTCCTGGGTACAATCTGGGATTAAAAACAATTTAGAGCACCAAAAGCATGAAGCAGTTTACAGAAAATCAGTTTCATTGGGAAGTTAAATGTAAGACACCAAATGTTCTTTTACTTGAAAAAGCCAACTGTTGGTTGGTCCCACATTGTATCAGTTTTTGAAGGTAGTTGCCACATCTCTTTGCAGCAGTTCTTAGCTGCATTGTCTATGCTTTAAACTCTTGAAATATGCTGAAATGTTCTTTATGATAAAAAACAGATTTGTCTCCTGTCCTCTGCACTTTGACGCATTGGCGGAGATTCACTAAAACTGGAACACTTAGGGCTCATTTACACTTGCTTTGGCTTCAACACACATTAAAGCGCCTACCGCTTCAACATGCTTTTGGGCTAGTTTACACTTGCTTCAAAACAAGGCTTCGGACAGGCTTTGGTAAAGCGCTCTGAACGCCAGTCAAAGCTCCCATCACTAAATAAAATGGTTAGCTTACAGTCCTGTTTACACCTCGAGTTTGCTTCAAAAATTATACTCCATGTAGCTTTAGTGGTGCTCTAAAAGCATCTTCAAAGCCCCCCATAGAGGTCTATAGCAAATAGACTTGCTTGAAGCACCCAAAGCTTTTGAGAGGCTTTAATTTAGCTTTAGCTTCGCTTTGTTTTCAAGAAATTGCAGGTATGAGAAATCCACACACACACACGGTGCACCTGCCAAGCTTTAAAAAAGCATCATTGAAGCCCCACCGAAGCATCACTAAAGCTTAATCGAAGCATCAAAAACACAACATAAAAGCATGTTGAAGTGGTAGGCACTTTATTGTGTTGAAGCCGAAGCAAGTGTAAATGAGCCCTTAATGATGTGTTTTTGTTGCTTTGGTGGTGCTTCGACAAAGCTTTAATGATGCTTCGATGAAGCGTCGGTGATGCTTCCATGATGCTCTTTTGAAGCCTGACAGATGCCCTGTGTGTGGATATCTCATACCTGCAATTTCTCCAAAACAAAGCAAAGCTAAAGGTCAATTAAAGCTTCTCAAAATCTTTAGGTGTTTCAAGCGAGCTTTGTCAGAGTTATGGAGGCTTTGAAGTGGCACTAAAGCAACACGAGGTATAATTTTTGAAGCAAAGCAAACTCAAGATGTAAACAGGACTGTAAAAGCTAACCATTTTATTTAGTGACAGGAGCTTTAACAAAGCATGTCCGAAACCTTGTTTTGAAGCAAGTGTAGACTAGCCCTTAGAATCTGATGAAGCTGTGCATTGTAGTCAATCCAGCTTCTAACTTCAGCTTGTTCAATTAAGCTTTGACAATAAAACCTGGAAGCCGATTGGTTTCTATGCAGAGCTGCACAAGATCTTGCACCCTCCAGTTTTAGTAAATCAACCCCATGTGTTCAGTTGCAGCCAATTCACTTGTGCTTACAGAACACATTCCCATGTATGTTCCCATAGATGTGTGGGAATACACATTTAGAGGGCAATTAAATACCCGTTTGTTTAGTAAATCCCCCCATTGATTCATCCTTTTGGCACTATATGTTCTCAAAAATATATTCAAGCTGTGTTTTAGGGTGACACAGAATGAGGAGGAGGAGGAGGTATAGACAACATCGTACAAGCAGAATACAAGGAACCAGTCAACTTTTGTCCCATGAGTACAGCTCTCTGTTCTACAGAAGCTGATCTTACGACCGGCTTCTGTTGAACAGGCATGCTGGAGAGCCAGCATCTATCTGATCAGTGTGTTCTGGCATAGAAGGATGGAAGAGGGGGGGGGGGGTCAGTTCCTCTGTCAGAATACAATAGCACAGCAGATAAGATAGCCGCACTAACATCCCTTGTATTAGTATGTTGATTTATCAGTTTTAGTTTTTTCATTCAGCCCGCTAGGTTGAGCCCAAAAAAATAAATAATAATAGTAGTGTGTACCTAGCTTAAAGCAGAGTTCCGCCCAATTTTGAGAGGTGGTCTTAAACGAAAGACCACCCCTCGTTTTTAGATGTTTAAAAAAAAATATTTACTTTCTAACTTACCTTTTTTGGAAGTACTAAGAGTACTCCCGATCCAGCCGGGCCACAGCCAAGGACGTCACATCCTCTTTTGTAGCGAGCCCCCCGTCTTCTGTGACATATGTGTGTCCCAGTAGATAAGCTGGCCATTCACAAAGTGCCGTGTGACTCGCGCATGCGCAGTCGCAAACCGGAAGTGAAGCCACAAGGCTCCACTGCCAGCTTCTTTTAGTTGGAATGGCGGCGCCACCACCCGATCCGATGAATGGATCGGCCTCGGGGGGTTGACATCCCGGGCTCCTTGAACAGGCAAGTGTCCTTATTAAAAGTCAGCAGCTACAGTGTTTGCAGCTGCTAACTTTAAAAATAAAAATTTGGCTGGAACACCGCTTTAGGTAAACAAAGGCAACATAGAGACATCAGAAGGTGGATGTGATGATGCAACCCAACTGTCTTGGCAGAACTCAATCTATAGATGCTACAGAGCGTTTCATATATCTGTAAGGTCACATCACCTGTAATGATCCCCTAAAGGGTAACCGGGGGAAACAACAAGCACCGAATGACACAGTGAAAGCTTGTTACAAAGAACACAAAGATTGTCCAACTTACTGCAACATTTTGTGTATGTAGGTCCCATCCTGTTATGCATTGCATCAGTTGACATACATGATAACATCCCAAATCCTAGCATCTCCTCAGCAGCACTAACTTTTAAAATGAGTTGCTGTTGTCAGTCTCACCTGTCTCAGGGTCACAAGTGTCACTGTGGCCATTGCACGTACAAAGCACACAGGGACTGTAAGGACCAAGGTTGGGGTTCTCTCGCCGGTAGCCAGGAGCACAGCTTTCACAGAACTGTCCGATATATCCAACAGGACAACTGCAAACCTCCACCCAAGGTGCCGGATCGCCAGAACCGCGCCGTGCAGTTACCAAGGTAACCTCCTCCAGAAAACCAGCACCTGCACAGAACAAAAAAAAAAAGGGGTCAATAACCTTGTAGCTGAGGATCAAACCCCCCCAAAAAAATGATCTGAAGATGAAGTAGAGGAAAGTTTCAAATTAAGTTGTGGAGTTACTTTTGCAGGCTTAGCAACCAGGCTCTGTCCAGCTGCTGTCATTGAATAACTTGCAGCACGCTTGGCAAGCAATATAAGCTTCACAATAGCCAAGAGCTGCAGGTTGCCTGATCCTTAAGTAGTGCATTTGAAATCCACTTTACACGGCTGTCCGTTCTCCCGCAGAAGAACAATACATGATAACTACATGAAGGAGGACTGATGCCTGGTCTTTAATGCCAGCAGCTTTTACCACAAGGATTTCACTTTTCAAAACACACAGCAATGATGTCCATTCCAATGATGTGAAAAATCGAGCTAAATATGTAGCTATGAATAATTCACATTTCACTAGCAAATAAAGACATGGTACTTAAGTGGACAGCATCGTGCAACAAGCTCTCATCAAAGTCAATAAAGCAGGCTAATGGATTCCCTGCTAGTTCCTGGCAGTTGCTGCAGGAAAAAGCAGAAAAAACATTTCCATCTACTTTCTCTTCTATAAGGATACAGATTATTTAACAACTAAGAAAGAAATGGCCACTTCAACAATAAGATACTGGAACCATTAAAGATCACAGATTGCAGCTGCTTTGTATTCTTACTTCTTTCACTGTATGTTCCTCGGATTTTGATGGCAGTCAGATTCTGCAGCATTTTCTGAAACTCAAATGGTGATACGGACGGCCTCCATGGATAATCTGTAGCCTCATGTAACCTGAAAAGTACATATCAGATTATTAAAATCTCTTGCACTAACCCAACAAGAGGGCTTCCCCATTGTCTTACAATATGCAATGCTTTAAAAAAGGAAATAGTTTGCTTGGGCCAAGCTGGCCCGAACGAACAATTTACTTTAACAGGTGAGAGAGCATGCTAGCTTTATCTGGCAGCATACATAACAAAGAGTTACATTTTCATGATTTTGTAAAATTACACAAATTTGTTAAGTACAAAAAAAATGGAAGGTTCATGAAGGCATCATTTAAAGTGTAGGTCCAGACTAACACTAAAATCCTGTCATCTACAACCTAACACTAACCTAACTAGCCCTGTAAAGGAGAAATCAGTATGCTTCCCTTTTTTTGAAGTAGATCCGATCTCCAGCGATAGAAGCACTGCAGCGGACACAGCCGACAACAGCTGTGAAATTAATGGGGTGTGACGACACCCATATACTTACTATGGGGCTTCTGTTGTCAGATGTGTCCTCTGCACCCACCCACACAGCGAAGTCACAGATAACAGCTCAGCATGGGATCAGATCGGTTTCAAAAAAGGTATGTATACGGATTTCTTTTTTGCAGGGTTAGGTTAGTGTTAGATCGTGGATATCTGTAGATGGAGGGATTTTACTGTTAGGGTGGACTCCTACTTTAAGATTTGCAAATTAATAAGTTTCTGGTTAAACTTGTTCATTCAGTACAAAATAATAAGCACTGCAAACAGTATTTTTTGGCTTTTCCCCTCTCTTGGGTCTGTGATGTATCATGAAGTCTGCTGGCAATGATCTCTGTAAAGTCTGCCCAGACACATGCCGTGCCAACAGCAGCCTCCTGGCTACATTTCCTACTGGAACACATGGTAATAGCTATATTATTACAGACTTTCCATACCCTACAAAATAAATTGGTCAGAAAAATGAAAAAAAAAAAGAAAAAAAAAAAAAACACTTTAAATGATGCCTTCATGAACCTTCCATTTTTTTTGTACTTAACAAATTTGTGTAATTTTACAAAATCATGAAAATGTAACTCTTTGTTATGTAAAAAAATTAAAAATAAGCTGTAAAATGTTTAACATTTCCAGACCCTGTAAATCGAATTTACTTGATCAAATCAAAAGGTTCAGTGCTAGGAGACTCCGTTAGTTAAATGTAGCTGGGATCAGGTGAAAGATGGATGATTGTAGCGATATGCCCGTGTTGTACAGTTATTTATGGAAATGAAAGTTCACAAGAGTTGAGGAGAGTTGAGGGGTTTCAGCACTTTTGAGTAATTTATGGTGGATTAACCCTTCCTCTGCAATGGATCTGCCTGTCTCCACATCTGCTTAGGATGTACTTGATAAATTCCTTGCATTATTTCGCTCCAATGAAAGTAACAGAAAAGTAAATCCCCATACATCGTAGAATCCAGGAGACAACTACACAGCACATGTCTCTCCGTTTTCTGTCTGGGATCTGCAATTAAAGCCCATCTTTCAAATCCAGTTCTCTAGGAAGGAATGCGTTAATACATCTCTGCTTGTAAACACTGTCACTGAAATCTAAACACTTACAGTCCATAAAGCATTTGTATGGGAGGCATATCTCTCGCCATACATCAGAGGACAATGGACTGGAGAACATACAGCCTGCTTACCTGAAAACATATTGCAGGGAGTTTTCACTGGGATAGGAATTGCCCTGGGCGATGAGGGGTACAGAAACCCTGAGACCGGCACCCTCCAGTACAAGATCCTCCGCAGAAAGCCGAGTGTCTCTCCGCTCCACGCGGAAACTGAATGTTAAATTCTGCCCATAACTTAGGCCTTGCTTGCCAAGGAACTTTGCTAAAAGAAAGTGGAAAAATCAGTTCAATATATCTTCATTACACTGTCCAGGAACACGTGAAGAGTAACTCACAACTTTCCAGGCAACTAGCAAAATTATAAGGTAGTGAACACTTTTATACCTTTATTAAAGTTGAGTTGATTTTAGCACCAGTTTATGAGACATCTTGTATACTGATAACTGTATACAATTAACGCATATAATATCATCATTGAATAAATCTATTTCATAACATTGTTCTATTTTTCTCCATATCTATATGCAGACCAAACTGTCCTGCATAAGTGACAATGACAGGGGTTGTAGTGAACTAGAACACTGCATTGAGGTACCTACATCAGTTATGTTTTATTCAAATGCTTTATATCTTGTTTAGAATTACTGCTTTAAAGTCGATGTAAACCCATTTTTTTTTAAATTTAGGCTTGTAAGTTGTACAGTATAGGATTTCATATAATCTGTGCCAAGCCTTACCAAAGAGTTAATCCACCTCTGAGCAGTCCATCTTTTTTTCAGCAAGATAAAAATGGACAGAGAAATACCAGTCAGTTCCCCCCCCCCCCCCCCTGCTGGGAGCAACAGGTGATTTACATATCTCATGCACAAGCCTTAGAGAGGCATTCTGTGTACTTCAGATCCCCTTCTTTCTTCTTCAGCTCCCTCAGGATTGGCTGCTCCACACCTCAGCATGATTGGGCATGCTGAAGTCATGTGGTGACTTTTCTGGGTTTTGACTGGATGTTCGTGATCATAGCGGAAGTTCAGTGTAAGAAATACACAGGAGAAAATGTATGTTGACAAGGGAAGTGTAGAGGTGGGTGAGGAGTCTGACATCACAATTCCACCCACCGCGCCCTGGACAACAGACCCACCCACAGAATCTGCAGTTTTTGCCTTTTATGTTAAACTTTACATATTAACTAAATTATACGCCACACTTTTTTTAAGGTTATAATCCGATTGATTGAAACAATAATTGGCCAACTAATCGATTATGAAAATCATTAGTTGCAGCCCTACTCCCAACCTATCGGAAGTGGTTGGGTCTGTTAACCTCAATGTGAAAAGTCCTTGTCGGTACATTCTGTTAAAATCAGATAAATTTGAGTACGCATGGCAACCATGGTTGCCCTGGGATAAGTCCTGAGGATTGTACTTTTGATACTGTTCATTGAGCTCCTCTAAAGCCTCGTACACACGGTGCGATTGTTGGCCAACCAAGTTTCTGATTTTGCCAAAAGGACGTGTGCGTCCGTTTTGCCGCATTTTTTTTTGTTTAATAGCCAAAAACGAAAAAGCGCCTGTAAATGAAATGCAGCTAAATGCAAGTTAGCAAGTTTAGAAGCATTTGGCGCTTGAAGTGCCTCTAAACTCAGCGTCTGAACTCTTTTTTGTCCCCCCCCCGCCCCCCAACTGCCTAAAAACGACATTAAACAAACCCGTGTACATTGTACACATATAAGATACACATAAGATAACATTGGATGAGTTCAGAGGCAGCGGAAAAAAAAGCATCCAACTGTCTCTGAATGTCCGTTTACTAGCGGCAGTGTGCATGAGGCTTTAGAGAGTGACCCAACATAGTTGCTCTGTTGAGTGTTTTCTGCATTAAATTTCTATGTCATTTCGTCAGATTTTGTTCATGTAACCGTCTTTATACTACAACATTGTATTCAAATAAAAATCCAATAAAAATTTAAAAAAAGAACCCTCCACCCCACCCCCCAAAAAAATAAAAACTGGCATTCCCAGCCCCTTTGAAGGCACTGCTTTTCTATTAGTGTGAGCTGTACATAGTTAACCCACACTGTCCACGTAGAAAGTTGAAAGGCAATAGCGGAATTTAGTATCTATTTAACATACTATATTTTTCTGCCACTATTTGGATATTTTATTAACTGCTTAAGAACCACCCCACGCCAATATACGTCGACAAAATGGCACGGCTGGGCACAATCACATACCTGTACGTGGCTGTACGCGGCGCGCTAATGACCCGGTCCTGAGCTCCGTGACCATGGGACCAGCGGACCTGATCGGTGTCCCGTGATCGGGTTACAGAGCTGAAGAACGAGGAGAGGTCTGTATAAACAAACCTCTCCCAGTGTTTCCTACTGTGGCTGTGACCACCTACACAGTTTTGGGGTCAGCAACACTTAACAGAGCCAACTGCATGACACCAATGACCTATTTTAGTTATCTTTACGGGTGGCATTCTTCCCACTGACCACCAATGTAAGTGGAATTTTTTTCCATTGATCAACAATGAATTGGTTTGAGCCAAGACTTCCCAGAGACCTGAAAAGTATGTTAAGGGCTTCTCTGGGGTAAAAAGGCCATAAAGGCTGGTGTAGAAGATGCCAAACTTGGTAGTACTCTATAAAACATTTAGTGCCTGCTGAACTTCTTCTTTCCACTAGGTGTCAGGGCAAATAATAGACGCAACAGACACACTAGCTTTCTAAAATAATAAACCACATCCTGATAACTACGCCACATTTCCCACTCCTATAGTAATTTCACTGCTAGCTACAAATAATATTTCCCCAGAGTTCAGGAGATGTTCACGATAACAGAATTCATAATGTATTCATTTCCTGAAAAGAATGTTCTTTCTTATTCAAAGAGCTGGAAGCGTACTTGTAAAGGGAGCATTCTTAAAAGGAGCAGAACAAGACTCTGTGGTATCGTAGGTTAACTTTTAATAGTCCTATAGAGCGCTGTAAAATGAGCGCTGTAAATACTGAATTTCAGCCGTCAGGCCGGTCACATGACTCGCGGCTGCTTTCCAGCTACGATAGATGTCTTCTGCAGGGAGGAGCCGTGATCTCCCTTTGACATCAGAGGGAGATCACGTGGCCGCTCGTCTCCTCCGCAGAAGCCATCCATTGGAGCTGGAAAGCATCCGCGAGTCATGTGACCGACCTGAAGACAGCTGAAATTCAGTATTTACAGCTCTTGTTTTTAAATACAACTTACAATGTGCTATGCCAGCCTCTAATAGAGGGGCTGGCATAGACTTAAGATTTTAATATTACAATTATAGCAAGGGGGGGGGGCAGGGCCAGGCCAGGGACAGAGAGGGCGCTGAGAGGGAGGAAGGAGGGGGGAGAGGGGAGAGCAGAGAACAGGCAGCCTATAACGGAGGGAGGCACTTTGACCATGATGATCATGGCGGAGCAGCCTTGGTTTTTTGGGGGGCAGATTACATAGCACAAGCTCTGTGCTGTGTAATATGCTTTAAGGGACCAGAATCTACATTTTGGGGGGGGGGGGGGTTAACAAAAGCTTTGAAAAGGTGAATTTTTTGTTTTTCTTAAAAAAAAAAAAATCATACTTACCTAGGTGGATGCAGCATCTGTCCCCCAGTGCCTCTGCACTGAGAACCAATCGATCGAGCATTGCCGTTCTCTCAGCTCCCCGCCCGCACGCCCACTGGAGCGCTGAGCTCTGAAGGGGCTGGGAATGGCTGTCTCAGGCTCCTAGCGGCTTGCCGAGAGGCTGAGACGGGCATCAGTCCAGGCATCTGGTGAATACAGGCTTTGTCGTGATGACGCTGTGCCTGAACAGATTCCTGTGACGTCAGCAGAGAGCGGACTTCACACTGATCTTTGCTGAAAATGGGTCACAGGAGGGCAAAATGAATTGCACTCCTGCGACCCATAGGAGAAGCACAGCCATACAAGCTTAGGCTGGACTTCTCCTTTAAGGCTGGCTTCACACTTAACACGGATGCAGCTCACAGCATGGGTCTGGTGCATCCCTGTTCTGTTTCAGGGACGAATCAGGCCCAAATTTTTGTTTGAATTTGGACCCGAAACGGAGCCAAAGACGCACAGGACTCCTTTGCAAACCGTCCACAGCTCCTCCGGAGATGTGTGAACTGGCTCCATTGAGAGCCAGTCACACTCTCTTGTCATGCAAATTGAATGTGGAGAAACTTGCATCCAGTGTCAACCCAGCTTAAAGGGTAACTGCATCTAACGTTTAATGCTCTGCCCCCAGCCCCTTGTTCCAGTCTTAAGGCGGCCACAGATGGTTCAAATCTCGGCCAGCTGCAAGCAGTAATCACTATGTTCTCCCATTGGGGATGGCTCCCTCCTCTGGGAGACAATGATGGCTCCACGGGACGGGAAAAAAAAAAAAAAGTTACAAAAATCGAGCGGTTTTCTTTCCTACAACCCCTGGTTCTGCAGGAAAGAAAATTACTCAGTCTATGGCCAGCTTTATGCTCACTTGACCATGATCCAGCAAAATATAGCTGATGAGGTCACACAGGTAATTTGTGTGATTATCTGTGTGACCTCATCAGAATTAAACTGACATGCGATTGTGTCCGTGCTGGCTCTGCGTGTGCATCCACTTCGATGGGCTGCCTGAATGCAGATCTGAGGTGGATGGCCTGCTAGTGGCTCTGTGTGGAGAATGGGCTTAATCCCTCATCTGAATGAGCCCTTAGATGTAAACCAAAAGATAAAACTCCTAGCGCAGTCATTTTAAGGGCACTCTCAGGGAGACCATATTCCAAGCAGAAGGCTAGCAATTTGAATCCAAGTTCAATCCAGACTGGCCTGTACCACATTTAGGTTATATCCATTTATAATATAAAGTGCTGATCTGCATTATATCTGCAGGTTTCAAACTACCAATAATAATAGGAAAAAAGTCTTAGGCTGGCAATGCAATTTCCTTTCCTTCTTTTCTTCCTTCACAGGTTGAAGACAAAATTGCTCAATTCCCCCATCAACACAGTCAAGTATTGATGGGGGGAATCCCTTCCGTGTAGCTATTGTTTACCAACAGCAAGAGGTTTCCCAGCCACCAATATACAATGATCAATGCTTGCTGCCAAGGATGAGCTCAGGTGTGTTTGCAGCCACACGTGCAGAGCCTGCTAGGAAGTGAGGACTGCGCTAACCATAGGCAGTGGGACGTTTCCTAATCTGCGCAGCCGCAGATCAGGAAAATGTCTCACTGCCTGTGGTTAGCGCAGCGCCAACTTCCTGGCGGGCTCTGCGCGTGTGGCTGCAAACACGCCTGAGCTCATCCTTACTTGCTGCTATAGCTGCCCGCAGTAATCACATGAAAAAGATCAGACAGGCTGGATGTACTGAACTCAATCGATATATCAACATCATTACAATCAGCCTGCCCATAAATGGATCGAAATTCAGCCCGTTCCTGCTGAACTGGATGTTTACAATCTACCCAACATACTAATCAAAAATAACTTACATTGAATATATAAACGGGTGATTGATCTTTACTTACAAGGAGCAATGAAGTAGATGGGGAAGTAGCTCTCCGAGGTGACAGACAGCGAACTGGATTCAGAAACCCAGGTGAGAGGAAACTCAGCACCGTCCCTTTGTTGTGCCACCCAGCCGTCTGTGTCTGAAACACACAGCAGAACATAAACACATCAGTGTACGAGATAGTGCCTTGTAAAAATCTGAGCGGAACCTGAGCAATCAAAATGTGTGCAAAACCAAATTTATTCATAGCCATTCTCACCACTTAAAACAATGGATGTGCAATGATCCCTTACCAACCAGAGACTTTACAATATGGATTCTGTAATTCATTAGTATCACTGCATGGCAGGATCAATACAAGTGGCCCTTAAAGTGGAACTTCATTCTCCTACTCAATTAACATTTTTAATTCTTATGCTGATAGCATTAGTAAATAGATATGATCTAATTTCCTATTTGTTTTGAACTTTTTTTTTTACATTTCTTCAGTTACTTCTTTGTTTCTTGCCTAGGCAAATGCTGTCACACATCCCAGGAGTTTTCAGGAGGGGAGGAGAGGACGACGGGTTTTCTCAGCTAAGCACAACCTCCTGCATGCATGTTTGAGCTTAGGGCAGATTAATTTTGGGGAGTAAATGGTACATGAATTGCCCTTACTCAAGATGGCTATGGCCAGAAATGCTAGGGGGGCGTTTTTTCCCGGATTGGGTGTTGCTTTAAATATTAAAACATGAATTAAAGTGTTACTAAACCCAGAACCATGCATTCACTATATCTGGTCTCCCACAGTACATGGAATTCCAATCATTTTCGTAAATATAAAACGCTAAATACATTTCCTCAACAGCAGTATATAGCAGTCGTGTGACTTCTATCTGTGTCTGGTTAAAGCATGCAGAGGGAATTTTCATTTTACCCATGAATGTCCTATAAGGATGCAAGAACCCTGACCCTCTGTCTGGGCAGTGCCGATTGACCCTGTACGTATCACATGCACTCTCCCAAGAAACAAAACTCTCTAGCGTTACACACCAAACTGAGCATTGTCTTATCCAGAGATGTTTTTTGGAAACTGCAACAAGGTGTTGATCTGTGCATACAAGATCAAACAGCTTTTTTTACACAATGCAGAGGATTAATCCCTTAGGTTCCATAGTGATTATAACAAGCATGCTTTACTGCATACACAGAATTTACTGTTGTGGGTTTAGTAACAATTTAAATAGTGTTTTTGGTTTGTGGTGCACAGACGATCCGTTTTAAGGACTAAAAGCAAAAAAAAGGGGTCACCAGGATTATTACCGAAAAAAAAAAAAAAAAGAAAAAAAAACACACATACTAATGCACTGGATCAAAGAGTATTTTCCTAGACTTGTAGGGTGACATTTAGCAAGAATGGAAAAGAAGCACTTCGAAAATAATGGAATGGACTTTGATGGTTCAAAGTATTCGCAGGTCACACAGACCAAGAACAGCTATAGGTTTGCGTGTGTGTGGCAGTCTCATTCCTGAGAGCAGCAGTTACCACTTCTATTCATCTGGCTTTATGAGCATTTTATTGTGTCTGCTTTGTGACTTTACAGGAAGTCAGAGTCGCAGCAGACGGGTGTCAGCTCCACAGAATCAGGGGAAAAAAAAAAAAAAACACGAGATTTTGTGTTCAGTTTGTGATTCAATAATTTGATACACTCAAACAGTAGCAAAGTGTTATCTTGTTTAGAACAGCATCCCACATCCAGACATAACAATAAGAGTGCACAAGTTTCAGGCCAAGATAGTATCTATCAGATGTAGTACATCTAAGGAGCAATTTGAGTGGGCAAAGTCTGGGAAAAGCTGCAGTGTAAGAGTACAAAGCAGAGTGTGTAAGTACAAAATCCTCTAAAGCTAGAAGCCCAGAGGATGTGGTTACTGTGAAACAGTAGCTAGTGGAATCAGGTGGTCTTTATTAACTGCTCTGCTTTTTTTAGAAGGTGACAGAATTTGCAGCTGTAGAAGATAATTACCAATCTCAAATGTTGAAGTGATAGTGGTGACTGTAAAGCCGTCTGCGCTGCTGCAGACAGAAGAGTGGCCATAGCAGAAACATGGGGTACAGCCTCGAGGATTTGCTGGATCCATGTGGAAGAATCCTGGCTTACACCTAAGATAAAATAAAATAGATATCAGCACAATGCACTTCCTTACTATGCAGCCCAACTTTGGGCACAAGTTAAAAAAAAAAAAAAAAAAAAAAAAAAAAAAAAAACACTCTTGCAACTAGGGCTTACCGTATATACTCGAGTATAAGCCGAGATTTTCAGCCTCTTTTTTGAGGCTGAAAGTGCCCCCCTCGGCTTATACTCGAGTCATCGCCGTCTGACTGCTCGATCAGCGTATCGAGCAGACAGACGGCGGACATACTACAATTCGAAAGCCACGCCTCCGCCTCCGCCTGTGATAGGCGGAACACTGAATTTCCCAGCAGCCTGTGTTCCGCCTATCACGGACATCGTCTCATCCTCGTCCTTAGTACGAGGATGAGACGATGTCCGTGATAGGCGGAACACAGGCTGCTGGGAAATTCAGTGTTCCGCCTATCACAGGCGAAGGCGGAGGCGCGGCTTTTGAATTTTAGAATGGCCGCCGAGGCGCCGACGAAGAGCGGCGATCCTGGCAAGGCACGGGACGGAGGCAAGGCACGACACGGGACGGAGGCAAGGAGGCAAGGCACGGCACGGGACGGAGGCAAGGAGGCAAGGCACTGCACGGGACGGAGGCAAGGAGGCAAGGCACGGGACGGAGGCTCGGGACACAGGCTCGGGACACAGGTAGGCTGGACACACACACACACACACACACACACACATGGACACACACACACACACAGGGATGGATGGATGGAGACACACACACACAGGGATGGATGGATGGATGGAGACACACACACACAGGGATGGATGGATGGATGGAGACACACACACACAGGGATGGATGGATGGATGGAGACACACACACACAGGGATGGATGGGTGGATGGAGACACACACACACAGGGATGGATGGATGGATGGACACACACACACACAGGGATGGATGGATGGATGGACACACACACACACAGGGATGGATGGATGGATGGACACACACACACACAGGGATGGATGGATGGATGGATGGACACACACACACACAGGGATGGACGGACACACAGGGACGGACACACACACAGGGATGGACAGGCATGTCTCACCCTCGGCTTATACACGAGTCAATAAGTTTGCCAGTTTTTTTGGGGGTAAATTGGGGGCCTCGGCTTATATTCGGGTCGGCCTATACTCGAGTATATACGGTAAATGCTCATTAAATGTAGAGGGTAGAGCTGTACGATTCTGGCCAAAATGAGAATCGCAATTTTTTTGCTTAGAATAAAAAGATCACAATTCTCTCAATGTAAAATCTTTGACACTATGCAAAAAAAAAAAAAAAAAAAAAAAAGGGGGGGCTAACTTTACTTGTTAGTTTTTTTTAATTCATTAAAGTAATTTTTTCCAAAAAAATTGCATTTGAAAGACCGCTGCGCAAATACAGTGCGACAAGCTATTGCAACAACCACCATTTTATTCTTTAGGGTGTCTATTAAAAAAAAAATATATATATATATATATATATATATATAATGTTGTTTCGGGGCTCAGTTTTTTTCCTTCCTTTCTCTTGAAGGCTGTGGCTTTAGAAGAGCAGAGAGAATTCTTTGCATAGAAAGAATTGTGATACACTTTAGTCAAGATCGTGATAACGATTCTTGACAATTAATTGTGCAGCTCTAGTAAAGGGTGAAATAAAAGGTGTAATACTTACCTTATTCCTCACTCATCTTTGCGGCTGATCCCCTGCAGCATCCACGCTCAAGTGCTTCAGCCCGCTGGCTGAACAAAAAAAAAAAGCCAGCTTAAAGCAGGGCCAGCTAAAAATTAAAAGTCAGCAGGATCACATACTGTAGCTGCTGACTTTTAATATTAGGAGACTTATGTGTTCTGGAATCCAGCAATGTCGGCACCCCAGCCGATAATTTCATCAGCTCTCGGGTGCCGCCGCCATTCATGGATAAGGGAAACTGGCAGCAAAGCCTTTTGGCTTCACAGCCGGTTCCCTATTGCGTATGTGCGAAGCACAAGGTGCTTTCTGAATGGCCCAGCGGCGGAGGGAGGAGGAGGGGGGCTGAACTTCCGAGTGATCTCGCTACGGCGAGATTTCTCGGAAGTGGGGATGGGTAACTGTCAAGAACAGGTAACTGCTGCCCCTTGAAAGTTGCCACATGCCACAGATAAGCGCTACCACTTTTGGGTGGAACTTCATTTACAACATCCGTCTATTTTTATTATCTATTGAATATAGTGCACAGAGCAGTCCCTTAACTCCTTTTTAAGGAGTCCCCTGCCCGCTCTCTTTGCACCTTCTTCCTGTGGGTGTCCCAAGGGGGCACACATGTGGGTGCGTGCCTGATCAGGGCTATGTGTACTCAGACACACACAAACACACCGTGGCTTGGACACACCCTCTGCTCCCTCCTCACAGGATTTGACTGACAGCAGCAAAAGCCTATGGCTCCCACTGCTATTTGCGTCTTCTGTGAGACCAGCAAGAGAAGGGAGAAGAGCTACCTCCAGTGTTGGGTCGCTGATAGGACTCAGATAAACTTTTAGGGATGAGGGGAATAGAAGGAACAGTTAGTGGGGGGTTATGTACCCTCATGCATTCCCTATATTAAAGAGATATTAAAAGCATTTTTTTTCTTTGAAAAAATAACAAACATGTCATACTTACCTGCTCTGTGTAACAGTTTTGCACAGAGCATTCCTGTTCCTTCTCTTCTTGGGGCTCCTGCTGGTTCTCCTGGCCCCTCCCTCCTGCCCAGTGGCCCCCGAAGCAGGCTCGTTCCCGAGCTGCTACGCTGCGTGGCCATTTACACACAGAGCTGCAGCTCAAGTTTACCCCCTATCGCTCCTTATTGGCTCACTGGCTGTGATTGACCAATGAGGAGGGAGAGACCCCAGACAGGGTTCAGATATTAGCGAGAGGCTGCTGAACAGATTTCTTACATTCATGCAAAGAATGCTTGAAGATAAAAGCCCTCGAGTCTTTAGAACCACTTTAAAAAAGGTAAAAACTTTAGAGCTACTTTTAAGCCTAGTACACACAATCAGAATATCATACAAAAAATGCTGCTTTTGAAGCGATCGTACGATAATCTGATCGTTCGTACACAGCTTTCATCCGAAATTTTCCAAAGGGACAAACACGAAAAATGTTCTCGTAGGATACCAGATCACACAACTTTCA
This sequence comes from Lithobates pipiens, assembly GCF_037356315.1. Classification (NCBI taxonomy): domain Eukaryota; kingdom Metazoa; phylum Chordata; class Amphibia; order Anura; family Ranidae; genus Lithobates; species Lithobates pipiens. The sequence goes on along the minus strand of NW_027507785.1, from coordinate 265,407,739 downwards.
TTTAATCAGTACAGTTTTTGTCTGAAAATACAATACAAACACATTACAAAACTTCAGAATTTTTATTCTGTTGTGCGAGAATTTTACTACTTTAGTAACCTATTCGTTTTCGATAGAGCGCCTAGCATGCAAAAAAAACCCCCCAAAAAACGGACAATCATTCATCCGACAATCTCATTGTGTGTACAAGGCATAAGAGTTTTTTTCCCCAAATCAGACTGCAGTGTATCTTTGGGATACCAGTACATTTTATACATACTCCAAACTATAGACAACCAGATACACAACACAAAAACATACCACTAGTTTGGCCGCACAGTTACCTTTCACAGTTGAAGCCCTCTACATTATCTTTACAGCCGCAGCGTCCAGTCTCAACATTGCATTCATCTGTACTTCCAGCGGGGTTACAAGCACATGGCCTGTTGAACAAAAAGAAAGAGAAACCTTAGGATTCAGGAGAACAGCTTCATGAATTGATCTATATTTCAAAGCAGCAGCCAAATGGGCAAAATGTTTTCTACTTTATTTCATATGAGCTCAATACCTGCATCCAGCCTCAGTGAGTGAATGAAAACCAGGTTGGCATCGATCACACTTCTCACCCATCACCCCAGGCTTACAGCTACACCGTCCATAGTTATCACACTGGGTACTGAGAGAGCCTGCACAGAGTAAAGAGGGTTAAGAAAAAACGTTAAATGACACGACAGCAGCAGAAAATGTATTCACCTATTTATAAAACTGCCCACATACAGCAGACATAGGTCAGATGCTTCCAAGTGGGCTAAGCAGTAAAATCCTTTTCTCAGAAAGAAGCACAGAGATATATATAGTTGTATCCTACGAGTCTGTATGTCAGAGCCCGGCAGACAACACTGGCTCTTTTTCTCGAGAAACAATAGCCTATCGGTTAAAACAGCCAACGTGGTTGTCAGCCTACAAACATCTGCAGACGTCCCAATTTTGGCAAGATCAGGCAACAAATGCCGATTATTATTAGACACTGTAAAAAATCATCCAGCAACTCCAAGCACAGTTCAACGGACATGGAAGTTTATCTTGATTAAAAAAAAATGTAAATAGAACTCGAGGAAAGAAAAAATAGAAAAGCCGTTAGATCGCAATATAATGGAGAAACCATGAGTGCCGGAAAAGCAACGATGCATTTTTCAACCTTGAATGTAAGACAAAGGAAAGACCAACAAATCTGCTTACGAATTATAGACAGGACCCAAGTGATTGTAGTCTTTTTTTTTTTGTTAAAATAACATTCTGTTAACATAAACATTATATACTTACCTGGACTGAGTAATGGTTTTGCACAGAGAATCCATGATTCTTCTTGGGTCCCCCACTGGTGCTCCTGGCTCTTCCCCCCACTGAGTGCCCCCATACCAAGCCACTTGCTATGGGGGCACTCGTGCGTGCTCACTCTCAAGCTTCGCTTTGTTTATCCAGAAGATGCAGAGAATGGAGATTGGCATTGCCCCCCCCCCCCTCCCGCCTGTTACTAGTTATGGTTAACAGCAAGAAGAGTCATGGCGCCCGTAGTTGTATCTAAGCCAATGAGGAGGTAGAGAGCCTCTGCTCTCATGCACATCACTGGATCGAGATTGGGCTCAGGTACATATTTAGAGAGGACTGCATCAAGTGGGATTTTTTTACCTTAATGCATAGAATTCAAAAATGGATATAGTGATTAGCCAGCTACTTATCTACTGTATACCCAGCTGCCTCAGGGGGGAGAGGACTGGACAATTTCAGGGAGGGCAGGGAGATAACTGAAGGATATTGGTCTGGTTGAGGTGCAAAATGATGTGATCATGAAGAATAGTAGTATATAGTCCTTGTAGATAATTAAATTAATAATATAGTCAATATGACAGTCCATCTAGGGGTAAGGATAAGGGTAGCAATATTTATGGAATGTCAATGACCTAGAGCAAGCCTCCTGGGTACATGCAGAAAGAGAGAGAAGAAGAGGCGCCTCCAAGTGTAGACTTTAAAAAACATTTATTGAGAAACAAGTTATTAGGCAACTCACATTATTATTTTCATGTCAATCTACTAGCTTGACAAAGGAGCATGCCTAACAGACCATTCTCGATGTCCATACTCAGAAACATGCAGGATGACGTCATCAAGCCCAGCGCTGCACCCCACGAATGCTCCAGCCCTCTCTCCCCATCTCCGTCAAACATACCAGCCAGGAGTGGCGGACAGAGCGGCAAGCAAAGGCGGTGCTACAGACTTCACTACATGCCTGTTTTTACCATAAAAATGTGAGTTGCCTAACAACTTGTTCCTCAATAAATGGTCCTCTCGCTCTTTCTGCAGATAACTAAAAGGAGCCTGTCTGTCCATTTACACAGGGGATCCTGGGTGCATCATCTTTTGACTGGATGAAAAATGGGACATGGTGCCAATGTTATCAATATAAAAAAAAAAATAATAATAATAAAAACGGCTGGTATTTTTCAGGAAAGGTGGCAACCATTTGTCTATAGTGTCAGTTGGCCAAACAGACTTTCAAAAAATATGGAACTGATGACTGACCACTGTCCAAAATAACTGCAAATACCTGCAGGGGAGACATCAATTTTTTGGAAGAAAGTCAGATATATATTGTCCTATGCAAAAAATAAAATAGAAAAGTAAATTTTCTTGAATCTGTAGTCGTTTAGAAGTAAAATGTATTCATTAAGAGATTAAGTTATCTATGGTGCTATTTGCAGTGGCAACAAAAAAAAATAAAAGGAATTTGCTGATAACTTGGAATGATCTTGCTGCAATGGCCAAATGCAGCAGATAATCACAGTGTGCGGTCTCCTTTGTTTACAGGGCAGCAGAATGCTTATTTACGTGGCTGTGTAAAGCCTGACAGCATCCACTCAGCCCAAGTGTTTACAGAATCCTGTTATTTGTTACAGGCCCAGAGGGAGACTTTATAGTTGGGGATGTGAAAATAAACTTGAGTATTGAGGCGGAAAGCAGGGCTCACCTATACAAACAAAGGACGTGGGAGAACATGATGAAGTGGTAAAGTTCACTGATGTGTATTGTAACGTAAAGAATATAGTGCCAAGTTGCTTGCCAAGAAAGCCAAACATGGCCTGATGTTAGCAAACGATGCACCCAATAAAACTGATCTTCCAAAGGCTAAAAAAGGTGTCCCGAGCATGATCGTGGCCAGCACTTTTCATCAAGGAGGTCAATTCACTTTCATTACAGAGAGCCACGTGTTCTAGGCATGGTTCTGTGTGTAAGTAGCTTTTACCCACATCCCAAATCACTGATGAGAATTCTGTATCAAAATTGACTCTGGTGATACGTCTGCTCCATTGTTACCCCAATTTTTAACCTAGTACCAAAATACCCCTCTCCAGGGGTACCAAAGGGTCCTGTATCAACCTATGGAAAAGCAAACCAGTATGTTCATTGGTCAGGCCAAAGGTAACATTTTGAAGCACCAGAATTAAAGGATGCAAAAAGGACTAAAATCTGAAATAATTATAATTCTGCTTACTCTGTCTGCAATGTATTATATAAAAGAAGATCAAATGGAGACTAGTCATGCCTGTCTTGGGCAAACAATTTTCCAACAGGCTCATTTGACATATGTCAATTGTGCAAGTGACTTTTGTGGAGCTGGATGGTGCCGACAGGGGCATCCATGGCTTGAATTTAAGACACAGAGTGAGTGGACCGGCAGGAAGGATGGGGTGAAGGGGAGAGAGGAGAGCAGAGGGGACAGCAGCGTATGATGCAGGGGCATATTCTGACCATGGTGGTCAGGGCTCAGCAGGCCCCACTTTTGTGGTCAGCGCAAAGAGGGCATACAGGAAGTGGCAGGTCCAGGCAGGCTTTTTTTTTTTTACAGTTTAGAGGGGGGCAGATTACACAGCACAAGCACTGTGCTGTGTAATCTGCTTTAAGGGACCAGGATCTGTATTTTTTTAACAAAAACATTTTTAAGTTAGCGATCTTGTGTTGGGCCGCAAGCTGGACACCCCTGCTCTAAAGCATTGGCATTAGCTACAGAAGAAGGACATAAAAAATAAAAATAATGCCATATTTTAAATACAGGGTGCGTCAATGACAGCTGGCTAGATAAAAAAAAAAAAAAAAAGGAATTAAGCAATGGTATCCTCCATATTATGTGCAGTACAGGTTTGCTTTAAGCAATACCATCTTATAAATGAAATACCAAATTCATCAACATTTAGAAGCATTGATCGGAAAAGCAAAAATTATTACAAGCAAGATTGTATATTAGAGCTGGTCTATTATAATAAAAGGCAGATGCAACCATTTAACGTTTAAAAACAACAGCGAAGATTATCTTTTGCATCAGTAAATTAAGTACAAACACAGAAATACATTTGGTAATCAAATCCGCATAACATTCATTTTTATTATGATCAATGATGTACATGTTAAAAGGTGTTCTCACGTACCAACAGGGTTGCAGTTACAGGCCAGGCAAGGCTCGTCATCGTTCTGACGATAGTAGTTCTCTCTGCAACGCTCGCAGTTTGGACCATCTGTATTGTCTGAGCAGCTACTACAATGGCCACCATGACCGGTAGATCGGTACAATTCTGGGTCAAAGTAACATTCCTGGGAGCGACCATTACAATTGCAGGCTAAACAAAAGAAACGAGAAACAGAACAGATGTTTATAATACATAAATGATTGCACATAGTTGATCAAGGAGTACAGTAAAAATCAAAGACATCATACCACTAGGTGTTATAGAACAAAGTACATATTACATATAAAATACACAACTGATTTTTGTTAGGGTAGATAACAAAGTATCTGGAACCGCAAGGCATAGCAATCAATCAACTTCTAAATTCAGCTTGTTCAGTTAAAGCAGAACAAAACCCGTCAATTTGACAGTTTCCCAAAACAGTAAATATTCAAGGTATACCATGAACGAGATTTGTCACAGCTGCCTCTACTCTCAACCAAACTGTCAAGCCATCAAATGGCTGATAACATAATAACTGATCACACATGTAGTATATTGACAACTGCAGATCAGGGGCTAAGATGGAAGCTTCCTTGACTGCAAACAAAAAGAGGGTTTAGTTCCCCTTTAAGTTTTTAAAATGAAAATGAATCAGCTGCAATGCACATCTGCTCCAGATTTCGATACTTTTTTTTCCAGACAATTTTCGGCATTGTAACGTTTCCCCAATGTGTTTAAAGTATCCCTCAAGCCATTTTTATGCTTCATTTTGAACAGAGTAGGAAATGGTTAAAAACCTGGAACATACTCAAACACTCTTCTTACTAACCCCATCTTCCTGAGCCTTGGCATGCTCCCCCACACTGGCATCCCGCAATTCAAACTGTAAGAAAAGTTTTCCCAGGACACTAATCTATCTAGCCTAAGATCCAACTGGAATAACCGCTACTGAACTGGCAATCTGGTGTACAAGTTGGGCCAACTGCTGAACTACAGTTAAATAAGAACCAGCTTTAAGCTTTAAGTATTTCTGAAAGCAGGCAGAAGTCAGCATCAGTGAGAGTAAACATGGCCTCAGTGTTGGTGGCCAGCAGGAGGAGGAATAGTACTTCATAATTGGTATCAGTGGAAGAAATGGTGCCCCAATAGTTGGTGTCAGTGGAAGGAATAGTGCCTCATATCATTGGCAGAAATAGTGCTCCAAGGGCCGCAGTTTGGAGACTCCTGGTATAGACAAATAACCACCCACCCCATGTCACAAGCGTCATCTCACAAAATTGCAGACTAGGTCTGCTACATTGTGGTGGTGTGGGTCAGATAAAGAAAGATGCAAATTAATTAGTGAATTTATTAGTCCCTAAAATCAAAAATAGGGTGATGGAAAAGAGATCTAGTCAAGACAAATTATATCTCATTTCTACAACCCTTATTTCCCCCCCTTCTAAATCCCAGAGTGAAGAATAATAATACCTCGTCAGACTAGCCATTACTATATAGCGTTCTCTACTTTAAGAATGTTGCACTTTGCTGTCGATTTTTAAAAGCGAAGTTTACCTCTCTGAACATGTAACACCCATATTTAAAGGTGTAACATGTTAAGCATGCACCCCCCCCCCCCCCCTCTGGGACAGCAGGCAGAGGATCCTCTACCCACACCCGGTGTCACAATTTGAAATCAGAGCAGCCATGCGGCGCTTCGCCCACACGGCTGCAATATTCAGCCACAGTTTCTTGTGCATGCATAAACTACAAATACTGTCAGCTGGATGAATAAGCCTGTGTTTGGCTGAGCATTAAAGAAACTTGAGAAAAAAAAATATTGCTTCCAATAATTCAGACACACAGATGCAAAGTGGCATTGACAAGTTTAAGAAACAGCTGACTCACGAAGACACTCGTTGGCACTCTCAGAGGTTGCCCTCCTCCAGGGTCGGTCGTTAAAGAAGGGTAAACATTTTTCACAATCAACACCGAATGTGTTGTGTTTGCAGTTACAAACCAGCTTGCTAAATTCATTGTGCACACATTCGCTGGCGTGTCCGTTACACTTGCACCTGAAAATGAGGGAACATGGAAGGTCCAAGTTAATTTTACACAAAGGAGTTCAAGAGGAATGCCACCCTACAAAATGTTGGATTATTCAACAATGTTTTTACAAAGAACAAAACTGTTCCTGTCACCGAGTATCCTGAGAAACCATACACACTTTGCTGGAACTGGCTGCTGGAACAAATGCAGGAAGGCTGCTCACATGCAAGGGGTGATTTGAGGGGAAGAAGTTTTATAATAAAACACTATGGATATTTAGCTGCTGGATATATATATATTTTTTTAATTCCTCATTAACCTCTTAACGGTCAACCACACTAACCTTGTGTGAAGGACTACAATCAAGCCATGGATTTTATTTTAGGTTCTACAGTATCAGCCTATCAGCAGGCTGTCCAAAACGCCCTGGTCCTCAAATAGTTGGCTAGAACCTGTCATCAAAATGCAATCTAAGGCTCCTGATACATGGGGCCATCCAGCTGCAGGGTGCCCAGAAGGGACAAGTGCAGCGTTCAGTCCCGCTACAGGCAGCCTGTCAAGTCCGGCTGTGGCCAGATATTGTATTGAGTGATACAGGCATATGGGCCCTGTGCATTCAGGGTCAAAGACATGGAACACATAAGACTTTGACAGACTGCTTGCAGCATAACTGGATGCTGCACCTGTCCCTCCTGGGGACACTAAAATGTAGGGAGGGCTGCCGTGCAGCTGGATGGCCCCATGTGCAAGGGGCTTAAAGATGTGACAGCCAAATTGTAGGAAAAACTCAGGCTAAGAACAATGATAAAGTGTTCAGGCTGGTCTCTCTATTTGTGCTTTGACAGTAGTATTTAGACAACATTTATTATTGTTGTTTATTATAAGTATTTTATGTGGCGCCAACAATTTATGCAGAGCGTCACATATAATATTGTACATTCACATCAGTCCCTGCCCTCAAGGAGCTTACAATCTAAGGTGCCTAAGTCACAATCATACATAAACTCTTTTAGCTAATTGATATAAAATGACAGTGAACACCAACTAAGGCTGGGTTCACACTGGTGTGAACACAGACATTGCATGTGTTTGGCACCTTATTGCTGTGCAGATAACATGTGCGGTTTGCACAATGCAAATTCAGTCATAGAAACAGTATGGCTGGAATTGCATTTGCACCAATGGTGCAGGACCCTTTTTTTGGTCCACACTGAAATCAGATCACATGGGATCTGATTCCTGCACCATTTGACAGTTTGCACTGTGGACTGCAAACTGATCTGTGGGATTGACACCCGCAGCCGCTCGCAGAGGGCAGTGTGAACTGCCTGTAGGTGATATGCGATGTGGGAACCCGCACTGAAATCGCGCTGGTCCCCGCATTGCATGTGTGTGAAACTGGACTAAGAGTTAATGGGGGAGCTTTCCTACAAACCTGGAGAGTGCAAAATCTGGTGCAGCTGTGCATGGCAGCCAATCAGCTTCTAACTTAATTTTGTTCAATTAAGGCTTTGACAAAAAACCTGGAAGCGGATTGGTTTCTATGAAGAGCTGCACCAAATTTTGTACTCTCCAGTTTTATAACTCAACCCCATATGTTCAGCTTCAGCCAATTCACTTCTGTTTACAGAACACATTCCCATGACTGTTCCCATAGATGTGTGGGAATACACATGAAGAGGACAATTACAGACCAGAACATATGGATGTCCAGATTTAGGCCCACCTCAGCACAAAAAGGAGGTGCAACAGGTGAAATCTAGCTTTCTAAAATAGTCACAAGGGTTTTAATCAAAAAGTTATGCTGAAATCAAATTTTAGCCATTCATGGCTTTACTCGCTAAAGCAGTGAAAAAAAAAAAAAAGCAACATTGGTCTGTAATATGCTATGGCCCTCCAGCAGATAGTTTACTGAAAGAGGATTCCTGAATGGCTGAAATACATAAAACTACTGCGCCTGCAGTAGGTAAGGAATGTTGATTTTGGATTGCATGACATGGGTTACTGATTGCATTTGCAATGCATACCCTTAAAATGACCCCATTGTCAATCAGTGGACCAGTGATGGCAAGCAAGGGCTGCATGTCTTAACATGTGTGCTGTAATACCTTGTACAGTGAAATCAGCAGCCAAAAAGCCCAGGATGATCTGATATATAAATATAATTTACAGGAACTAGTAAACTTTGACCCGACTCCTAAACCTTACTACTATACCACATATATGATGTTCTGCCTCATTGTCCAATATGAAGATAAAAAAAAGGGGTGGAAATGATGTTCTGCCTCATTGTCAAATAGGAAGATCACAAAGGGGGTGCAACCTATCACAATTTCGGAACCCAAAATCAATCAGATCAACCCTGGCTGTAGGGTGGGCTTAAGCTTCCTACAACGTACATCAACATATCCAGCAATAGTATATAACAAATGGCCACTGCCCTCACCTATAACTGGCTTTTGCAGCAAGGAGCACATGGAAGGGTGACACATTGAAAACAAAACCAAAGAAATTCCCGGCTCAACTTAACGACCAGTCTGCAACCAAACTATCCTAACAGCGTGCATTAAAAAACAGGGGCTTATTTTGAACACATTTTCAAATACATGCATAAGCTAGAGAGCGCCCCCCCCCCCCAGTCAAGGCACCCCAGTATCTGTACTCCCAACTCTAAATTTTGTGAGCCTCCACAGTGGAAGCACATGCATTATAATGGATAGGCAGAGGGCAGACGAGCCTGGAGGGAGCCCACCCCATGTGCTCCTTGCTGCAAAGGCCAGTTATAGGTGAGGGCAGTGGCCATTTGTTTGTACTGTTGAAATATTGGTGAAGGGACACACTGGACACCTTTGCCGCAGGGTGTCTTTAAAAGGAGGGATGGGCTCCCTCCAGGCTTGTCTGCCTTCTGCCTATCCATTATAATGCATGTGCTTCCACTGTGGAGGCTCACAAAATTTAGAGTTAGGACTGCAGATACTGGGGTGCCTTGATGTGGCTTTGTATTTGCAAATGTGTGCAGACTAAACCCGTGTTTTTATTGCATATACTTAGACAGGACAATTTGGTTGGTTAGCAGGCTGGTAGTTAATTTGAGCCAGGAATTTCTTTGGTTTGGTTTAGGAATAGTATTATAAGCCCAGTATTGTCACCTTACTTGTTATTAAACCCCTATAGTCCATATCTGCTAATGGTGCGGAATCCCTCTTGTAAATGAATGTGTAGATTTGATCTTCTGCTGTCCACTACAAGCAAACTATTATTGGTTTACATAGCAGTAAAGCAGGTCAAAGATGGGTAATTTATTTTTTATTTTTTTATTTGGTCAGGGCGAGGCACATGGAGGAATCCCCCCTACCAAGCCATTGTATTCTCAAAACAGAACTCGCTGCTGTCAGAAAACACTGATCAGTGGCAGCAGCCGTCCAACAAAAGTTCATATGCCTTTGACAGAAACGATCGACTTTTGTTGAAGAGGGACAGCCACACAAGGATCAGAATTTGCCCAGGTCTCTGCTGAACCAGCCAAATTTTAATGCATCTATAGCCAGCCTGGTGTAGAGCAGACAATCAAAATTATACACTATTAATATATATATTTTTTACAAAACACTATACATGCACAAGGTGACTTTGGAGTAAATGACAAGCTCCAGATAAGTCTGGAGAAAAGAAGAATAATTTTACTTCTGATGACAATATATTGTGTACGACAGTCTAGTGGGCCAGGTCATGCTGCCTGTAAATGGCAATGGAATGAATGCAGGCGTTCCAGATGAAGGAAGTGAGGTCAGCTTCCACAAGAGAAGTTCACGCTGCTGCTAGACAACTTGCCCTGCTAAAGTATTGCGACCACCCACATCAATCCACACAGAGCAACCCGACCCTGGTCCAAAATAACAGACTGAAAGAGAAGACTACGAGAACAAGCATTGGCATCCACAGAATGCGCTTTGTTGCTTACCTGCCTCCTACAGCAAAGTCAGAGATGGCATAGTAATAGGATTTCAGCACCTTGGGATCACTGAACACCTCATCTCCAAACGTATTGAGCCTGTTCAGAGTTACACGGATGTCTGTGGCCGTTACCCAATCCTGCACACAAAAAAGGTTAAACATCAGTGAGATCGCATCAGTTATGTTTATGCTGGCGGACATGCAAAAACCAATGCAGTAGATAAAGTAAAGGTTTTTTAAGGTGGCACATTGCTGTAGATTTAAATTATTTAGGTTTATTCAATCAGTTATAACCTAAAAAGAAAAAAAAAAAAAAAAACACACACACACACACACACACACACACACAATCCTGTTCCTTTAAACCACGTTATACAGCATAGTGGGTGTGCGGAATAATTTGTCCCTCTCTATGCTGTAAAATACCTGGTTGATCCTGCCTCCCCCCCATGTGTGCTGCCCACAATAATCATGGCTGCTAATCCATGATACTGTGGTCAGGTTACATGCCTCCATCCACCCAGTCTCTCCCTCCCTGCCTGTCAGCCATTGAGCTAGGGTCCATTTGCTCCCCTCCTGCTGCTAATCTGAGTAATGTAACTGTGCCAATTACTAGAATCCCTCCTTTTATATGAAGCTATGTCTGTTTTATAAAAATTATGCAGCTCAATACCCAATAGCAGAGCGCTGCTGTGCGGTCATGTGACATCCCGCTGCTCTCCTCCTCTCTTCCCACCTGACATCAGAGGGGAATCTCAGCCCCTCCTGTTGTAGTTCTCAGATCAGGGAAGGAGAGCGACTGGACATGTGACTGCACAGCGGTGCTCTGAAAATGGTATTGGGTTGTGTAATTTTTATGAAACAAAAACACTGTGCAACATACCTCATATAGCAGGGAGGATGCTAGTAATTGGGCACAGTGACTTTACCCCTTTAAGTAAGGCAAGTACAAAGATTACTGAAAATCAGTACCCAAACAACCAGATTTCCATTTACTAATTGGTTGCTATGGGTTACTGTATATTGTTCTTGTAAAAAAAAAAACTGGGACTGAAGCAAATCAATAAACTTGACATGTACATTGTAGAGCAGGCATGTCCATAAGCCAGCCTCTAACTTGGGAGTCTTGACAATTGGGGAAATCTGATATACAACAACTTCTGTGACTGGCAACCACCACCTACATTTAGGCATTGGTTAGTAAGGTCGCCATCATAATAATGGATCCATAGCGAGGAAGAACAAGTGAGCTGAGCTGGTGATTACAGGAGCCAGTTGCTAGTTGCATTGAACCCCCCCACCCCCCACCCCCCGAGATCAGGGCTCCAGTAGGAACGACAGAGGATCAAGCCAAACAGGATGAACTGAAGGGGCCCGCTTTAATTTGTAAGCAGCATTCTAAGGAAAGTCTGGATTCAAAGTGTCACTTAACCCACATCATAGAAACTATGAATAAATGGTGTATTACACGCTGTTCATACTCGCTCACGAGTAGGTTTGATTTCTGTATTCTGCAAGAAAAAAAAAAAAAAAAAAAAAACACAGGTTGAGCTGCTGCTCTATTTCCACCTTTTGTCCATGTCCCCAATGCAGCTAGGTATTTTGCGGAGAAGTGCTGGCAGCTCTGCACATGCTCAGTTTTTAGCGAGTTTCTATGCTGAGCATTTACTCCATATCACATCTGAGCAGCCCATGTGACTATAGAGTCACACATGTGAGAGTGTATACACAGTGGTAAATGTCAGTCCACTCCCTCAGTCTTCCTCCATGCCCACTAACCAGCTAAACACATTACATGTGGATTGATGGAGGCTTCACTTCCCTCTTATTTTAAGACACAGGCTGAAGGGATATGACACAGTGTTATTGCAAAAAATAATAAAGAATTGCCTTCAAATATATATTTGTATGACAACTTGAAACAGTTTATACCAATTTATTTTTACTTTGTATTCAAAACGCTTTTTATTTTTTTAGTTTTGTTTTTTGAACATGTGATGAGCAGCAGAAGACTAGACGCTCCTCCTGCTTATGCTTTCCTGCAGACAGGCTGGGAAAGAGCTGGGTCATGTGACAACTATAAATCAATATTTTATTCAAACTGTACATGTTTAGTATCACTTTAAAGTAGAACTATAGGGCAAAACTTATTATTTTGGATAGAGGAAGGGAGGGTTTTTAACCCGTCAGATTTTTTATTTTTTTTTGCCATCTGTGTCCCATTGCAAAAAATGTAAGTAAAAAGAAATCCCTGCAATTTAAAGGGAATTACTTGGGGACCCCGGGGACAGCAGAACTAGTGTCCTCATTGGGAAACTTCTCCTCCATTACTTTTTCTGGGGACAAGGTTTTCAATAGAGAGGGTGAATCTCCTTAACGGGGGCACAGACAGTAATAAAACCCGACAGGGATTTTAATCCCTCTCCGCTCTATTCAAATCTTAAAAAAAAAATAAAAAAAATAAAAAAAATAAAAAGGTTTTGCCTTTAGTTATACGTTAAGTGTTTTTCATCCACCCTCTGATCTCCCCTGCATCAGCAAGCTATTTCTTGAAAAACTTGCATATGTCCTCTAACAGTTTCTCATCATGGTACAGCAAGAGTAAGCAATCCAAAACAAGCCAGGAAAGGAGAACTTCATACAACTGTCCAACAGAGAACACACTTAATATGGACTAAAACCAGTTTCAAGACTTCTTGTAAAAAAATTAAAAAAAAAAAAAAATTAAAAAAAAAGTCTAGGAAATCCAAAGCAGGTTGAGAAAACCACATGTTGCGAAACAAACATTTTTAAAATTTTCACAGCATAGAACATTTAAAAAACGCCAAGATTAAAACATTTCATTCTTAGGACACTTTTTTTGTTTTACATGCAAACAGTATTTGCCCCTTTAATGAATTGGCACTCTGACAATTAAATTTTTTTTAAAAGAAATACAACCAGGTCACATACCTGCAATACAGGGCTGTTGTCAAAGTTGTAAGCACTCGGACGGCCTTCTAGGGTAGAGAAAGCCACATTGCCTCCAGTCAGTGGTGAAATGTCGCTGAATTCGTCAGTGCATTGTGCCTGCTGTTCATCCTCCCCAGTACGGATGAAGCCTCGGTTGGGTTTTTGGTAGGTGTTCTCGCAGGAGCCGCTGTAATACTGGTAAGGAATCCAAGGGCCGTCTTCTCGCGTCCTCTTGTATAAAGTAAAGCTCTCCGGTCGGCTTGTGTGGAACTTCAGACGCACATAGGTGATATCAAAGGACTTCCCTAAACAAAGAACAAGAATACGATATTGAGTGCCTTCAAGAAGGATTAGAAATGCAAAAAAAGTACTTTAACAAAATTCATACAATTTGACAGGAAATCGCAATCTTTCAAATAACAGTTCATCACAGGACACCTGGCCACAAATCTTAAAGTTACCCTCTTTAACAGACCCCAATAGTTAACTCTTACCCGAGTCTTTTGACTTATAGATGAACTTCAGGACAAATAAAATAACCCTTGAAGAAGAGGTGCTCCTCTAACACTGCAAAGGTTAAAGGCTTGTGGGATTCAGGGGAAACATAAAAAAAAAAACAACCATACTTGCCTGCATGACCTGTCCCTCAAAACCACTTCTCTATGCCATTCTGCTGGTCACAGGCACCTCAACATCATCTTGTACAGTACAATGCAGGACCAGCAGTCCTGAATTGTAAGTAAGGATGCAGAGGGCCTGTCCAGAACCTATAGCATCATTGAGAGAAGAGCACCAAGCACCCTCTATTCCCCATGAGAAAGATCTACTTGTTATAGGAAAGTACTGTTTCGCAATAACCTACTAGATGGCTTAGTAGAAGCTTACATTACAAATAATGGAAAAAGTCTTAAAATGTGACCAAATTTTGTTCTTGACAACCAATTTTTTCCAGCAGTTACAAGGAACCCCCATGGGTATGAATAGAACCCAGCTATACCAACATCACTGCCAACAGTGATCACTACTGAGCAGGCAGAGGACAGGTCAGTGTCTGCTGCGCTGATGCAGAGCAAACAGACACAGCCCACTTTCCTCTATAGGTGGTCGGATGTAAACGGACCAGCTATCCGTTTGCCTCCAACTGTCATCTGATCCAATCTGCCATACGGGTAACTAATCCCCATCCGTCCGTTTTTAGCAGGTATGAACCACTGCTCCCTAGAGGGCAATGGATGGTCTAATTGGGTCCGCCAGAAAAACTGAAAGGTAGACCCGATTGGTCCTCCCGTGTGAAAGGGGCCTGCGTTTCCACTAAAGTCACCCTTGAGTAAAAGTACATAATCTGTGTATTTTATTGACACGCTAGTCACACATTACCAAGGCAAAGCTACAAAGAACTTGTATCACAAACCAATCAATTGCAATTGCCTGCATAATGACAGTTTCCATCATAGCCCCACAATGTACTCTAGTCAGTTCATCCGGACATGGAGAATTATACCCGCTAATGCGGCTTCTTGAAGCCACGTTAATGGTATGCTTAAGGTTTTTGCAAAATGGGGCTACCCCCATAATGAGTTAAAGATCTCTCAAGAGGGTTTATTCTCTGATCAGCCATCCTTTTTGAGAATCAACATACAACCCTCCAAAGGAATTCTTGTGGCTCAACAAATACAACGGATTATTAGGAAACACTGGAATGTACTGCTGAGGGACTCAAAACTTGAGGAAGTGTTTGGGAAGTCCACCATTTTGGCACTCCAAAATGTTGACATAGGATTTGACATAAACTTATTAACGCTGAATTCCTAAGAGAATCTACTTTAAAATACTGGTACTAATTGGCTGACAGGTCATCAGACTTCACAGTGCATGTTCTCTTGTAGTCATTGTGCTCAGTGCTGTTTTGTCATTAGGGGTCACTTCTTATACCACGTACACACGCCTGGACTTTCCGGCAGACAAGGTCCGATGGAATCAGTCCGGACAATCTGATTGTGTGGGCTAAGCCGATCTTTTTTTCGTTTAAAAAAAAATAAATAAAAAAATAAAAAAAACTCATACAGACCTAGAAATAGAACAGGTTTCAAATCTGTCTGATGGACTCAATTCCTATCAGGAAAACCATTTGTCTGTAAGCTGGTCCGATGGACCAAATACGATGCAAAGAAAGCTATTGGCTACTGAACTTCCTTTTTAATCCCATCTTACATTGTATGTGTTGTCAGCCCGCAACAGGACATTTTTAGCAGATACAGGTATTTCTTTTGAATTTACAGATTCTTTTAAAAAAGGAAAAACATGGGCAAATATGCATGCAATAAAGAGATGTACTGCATCTCTCTCATATAGAGATACAGATTATATATACATATTATAATTTTGCCATGACATAGGCTTTAACGTTACAAGAACTAACTACAAAATGCTCTTGCGCTGGTACCTGGTACCAACTAGGGTAGCTGAAATGTATCCTTCTACCTCACCCAATTGTTTCCGATGATGCGGACAGCTGGGGACGATGCTCCATATTTGGTGGCAGTGTCCCCTCGTAACTAGGTTCTGGATTAGGATTCTCAACTCAATAAATTCAGTAACAGGGATAAACATCAGCAGATCTCCAGAAGTTGCCCTTTTCCACAAACTATCTGACTAAACACCCAAAAAATAAATAAATATAAATCTGTAAAGTTGATCACTTATATATTGCTGGCAGCGAGAATTACGATTGCTAGGCATTGGAAACAGTCGGTGATCCCTCTTGACAAGGTTAAAAGTAAACTCAACTGGATCATGATTAATGAAAAAAACTCACCTATATACTTCGCAATAACACCAAGAAATGTAATATGGTATGGGACCCGTGGATTGATTATATATCGACTCCGTGGGGATCGCCAGGTTGACACTCTCCTCCTTTATCTCCTCTTTCCCCCCCCCCACCTTTTTTTTCCCCCTCGCTTCCCTTTTCTTTCATGTACAATACAGGTGATCACCTATGGGGCCTCACACAGCAGTGAGCCTGGGGATAATCTCAGGGTTCGCTACCAGACTTCCCTGTGATTGCGGGTCTCTGCCATTCACCATAG
This sequence comes from Lithobates pipiens, assembly GCF_037356315.1. NCBI lineage: Eukaryota > Metazoa > Chordata > Amphibia > Anura > Ranidae > Lithobates > Lithobates pipiens. The sequence goes on along the minus strand of NW_027507785.1, from coordinate 265,391,235 downwards.
GTGGTGGAGTTCCGGATCATGGGGGGGGGGGGGGGGGGGTTATTTTTATTATTGAGTCCCATTGGTACTTGGATACATATTGCATATGTTGCATTCTACTGTAAGGGTAGGGGACAGATATGTATAATGACTATATTTTCTGTACTGCTATGTTGACAATCTGAGAAATCGACTTCGTCCTGTCGATACGTCTGTTCATTTTGAAACTTGATTCTTTTTCAATAAAAATATTGAAATATAAAGTTACAAGAAGCAAGTTTATCCTAATTTAATACTTCCTAAAAACTGGACTTGTAAGTTTTGGTGGAGAAACTGTATATTGTTCTGTTTCATTAAAATTCGTTTTCATTAGAATTTATATTAAATAATGGAATTCATACAACTATTATGTGAAAAAAAAAAAAAACACGTCTACTTCAGCTTTGGGTAACTAGGGTTTGGTCCTCTTCCTGGAACTCCGGTGGCAATACTTTTTACAATCCGGTTGAGAAGTATCAGTAGTAGCTAGGTCCAATGGGAAAGTAGGATCGCAGAATCCCAGCAACAGAGGGCATCTCCCGCTGAAGCCGCTGACAGATACTATATAAGAGCACAGAGGGTGATCCAGCCCATTGGCACCCACCCATAACCAAAATATCACTTTTAGGGCAGACAGTGTCTTTACAAGCCTGCTTTAAAACCATGCTATAAAATACATTTGGCAGTTTATGAATCTAAAATCTTTCAAAGCCGGTTGTGTGATGTACTCCAAGCCAGATGATATTTGGGTAATGAATAACACTCGATGGAGCGGAAGAGGGTTGTTAGAACGAGACAGAAACACCTTCCTGCACATGAAAACAGGAGTTCTAGAAAATGAGGCAAACAGGAAAAATGCATATGAAAGACATGAAATAAAAGGCAGGAGGGGGAACAAATGAAAGATGAGAGATTCAGACAGGGTGTCATTGAGAAAGGCATCTCCCACCCCCCACGCAATTATTTCTAAGAACATCTGGAGCAACTGTCCAGCACGAAGGTTCCCAGGGTGATGTGCACAGCTGCTAACCAGCTGTTTCATTGCTGGAAGAGGGAATACACAAACACAGAGCTTGTGCCAACCCTCGCTGCAAGATTTGCTCTGTCCTTTTAGGCAGGATCATTCTGCAAGGCAATCTGATAAGAGTGACAGAATGGATTAAAAGGCATTCTGCTCAGTCACAGGGTTAATTATACACAAGGGAGGATGTGTGCGTGTATACTCGTGGAGGACCGCGATTTTTAGGAATGAAGTACAGTGGCTTAAGCTGACCACAGGATGAGCCTGTTTTTTGCGTTCAACCTACAAAAAAAAAAAAAAAAAAAAAAAAAAAAAAAAAACCTGACCCGATTCTCCCATCCTTAAAGGGATACTAAAGTCTGTCCCCCCACCCCCCCATTAAAAATAACAAACATGTTATACTTACCTGTTCTGTGCAGTGGTTTTGCACTAAGAAGACCAGATCCTCCTTCAGCTCTCTTGGCCGCTCCCTCCTGTTTAGTGACCCCACAGCAAGCAGCTTGCTATGGGGGCACCCGAGCCGAGCTGCAGCTCCCTATGTTCATTCAAACATGGATCCATGGCCCCGCCCCACCCCCTCTCTCTCCACATTGGGTCACTAACTGATTGACAGCAGCGGGAGCCAATGGAGTCACGCTGCTGTCTGAGCCAATGAGGAGGGGAATCACAGACAGCCGAGTCTATAATGCAATATTGCTGGAAAGAGAAAGGGGCTCAGGTAAGTATTAGGGGGGCTGAGGAGGACTGCTGCATGAATGCACACAGAAGGGTTTTTTTTTTCATCTTAATGCATAGAATGCATTAAGATTAAAAAAAAAAAAAAGAAAAAAAAACCTTCTGTCTTTACAACCACTTTAAGGCTAGTACACACGGGCCGAATGTCGGACAACACTGGCCAGTTCAATCAAAACCAGCCAACATTTGGCCTGTGTGTATGGCAGTGGGTCAGACAGAAGACCAGCAGCTGACCGGCTCCCAATTAGTGCTTTCAGCCAATGACTGGGGGGGGGGCTGTTATCCTGTCAGAACACAACAGCTCAACGGGGGAGATCGCTGTACCAACATCGGATTGTTAGTAAAGCAGCTCCGACTAGAACCCGCTGAGTTGAAAAAAAAAAAATAATAATAGTGTGCACCAGGCTTTACATTTAAAGTGGATGGGGGGAATCCTCCCGTCTGTCATTGTAGTCTGACAGCAAGGAGGCTTCCCCACCATCAGAATATACAGTTCAGCATTGCAACTATGGTCACAACAAAATTCAAGATAAACTTCCCCAGATGGGGAATTGGATTATTGGTATCCAGTGTTGCAAGAGACCATTTTACAACATTGCGTTAATCAAGCTGATTATCAATCAAGCTTGTCCCTAAAGCCTAGCCATACAATGAGATTATCGGATGAATGATCGTCCGTTTTTTTTTTTTCTTTTTTGTATGCTAATCTTCATATCAAAAATGAATAGGTTACCTAAAGTATGAAAATTCTCATACGACAGAATAAAAACTCGGAAGCGATAGTTACATAGTAGGTGTAGTCGAAAAAAGACACAAGTCCAACCTATGTGTGTGATTATGTGTGAGTATTCCCTTGTATATCCTTGTATGTTGCGGTCGTTCAGGTGCTTATCTAATAGTTTCTTGAAACTATTGATGCCCCCCCGTTGAGACCACCGCCTGTGGAAGGGAATTCCACATCCTTGCCGCTCTTACAGTAAAGAACCCTCAATGTAGTTTAAGGTTAAACCCTTTTGAAAAGCATTTGTGTTGTATTCTCAGACCAAAACTGTACGGATTAAAAAACAAAAATCGTATGATCCGCTATCCTATGAGAAAAAGGTTTGCTTTTGTCCCTTCACATAATTTTGGACGAAAGTGGTGTACTAATGATTAGATTATCGTACGATCTATTCAAAGCGGTATTTTTTGTACGATTTTCTGATTGTGTGTACTAGGCTTTAATGTCTTAAGGGGTTTTAAAGTTTGTGCAACACTGTACAGACTGTCAGTGGCAGAAATTCATGTTATAGAATAACTACTGTTGCATTTCATTCTAGCCCAGCCACATTTGAGATTACCCTGATGGAGAAGTGTCCAAACCCCCCAAATGTATTGGCCCATTTTACTCTCATTTATCTTTCAAAGAACAGAGGAATGCAAATAGTAGCAAATTGTATTAAATTCTTTGACCCCTTTCACACTGAGGTGCTTTCATACAAAATAAACCCCCAAACAAACAACAAGTGAACTGCTTCCCATTAATATCAATGGATGCTTTCACATTAGGGCGGTGCACTTAAAAAAAAGCGCCTCAAAACGCCCGTCCATTGAAATGATTGGGAAGCACTTCAAACCTGAAAAGCACCGCATAATGGTTCTTTTGAGTCACGCAATGGTAAAAAAGCGCACTGCTGACGCTGCAAAAATGCCTGACGTTTTATGACATTTTATGGGCAGTTTGAGCGCCTCAGTGTGAGAGTAGTCTTAACTATTTTGGTAAAAAAAAAAAAAAAAAGCGATACCGTGGAAAGTTCTGCATGACTTTAAACATCAACTAATACCAAACATGGAACTCCTATATTTGTCTCCTTAGTTAATGGACTCCAATGCTCTGGACACATCCATTTTCTCCCCACAGGTATCCAGTCACATCCCCCCATGTCTTTATCAAACACAGATGGTTACAGGAAACGCATTCTCTGGGTCAGGATATGCATAATTTCTAAACAAAATTCCATGCACTCCACAGAGCCGAGGGGGAGAGATGGAGGGGGACAGGTGCAGACATCCAGGGAGAGACGATGGAGGCGGTGTGGGAAAATGTACATCATGAGGAGATCACTATACAGTACACCCATCTTTATAGACATGCCATTAAATAGTAAAGAATGCCATGACGGAGTCTTTATGGGGCTCTTCTCTCAGTGCCGGCTCACACTACAGCAAATTGGAATTAAACTTGTAAGTCCTCAAGTCGCCCCAAGTCTCTGACATAAGAAATGCCATAGAAGTGAATGAGAGCAGTCTTAATGCACACTACTGAAGTCGCTCCGACTTCAGAAAAGGTTCCTGTACTACTTCAAGGCGACTTGTACCCATAGATTTCAATGGAAGTCGCCTCCAAGTCAGATCTCTATCTATATTGAAGTGACTTTACAGGGAAGAAAAGAAAAGACTCCCACAGAGCTGATTATTCTGCGATTGGCCACAGCCAGAGTCACCTGTTCTGGAGGTCATTTTAAGTTGCGTTGCAAGTTACCTCCAAATCACCTGGCAAAGTCGCGCTGTAAGTCGGGTTGACCCTGTGTGATCCGACACTCAGTGTTATATGTATGGAGATCTCATTCAACAGATAGAATATTCAATTTCAAGTTCACAGTACATCTCACTACAAAACATTCACCACGTTTTCCTCTTTATTGCCTTTATAAGCTTTATATGTCAACATGAAGGTGTATTTTTTAAATGGCTGAGACCGTAGATTGGTGATCAGTATGCCAGCTGAATTGCATCTAAGATATCTGTTCTACAATATATTACCATCACATTAGAAAGATGGATTCTAGAAATTTCTTTTGTGTTATAAAGGAAACCTGTTAAGAAATGTAAATGAAATTTGTAAGTTCTGTATATAATTGTATTCTATTTTGTATGTATTGAACACTGCCCTCATTGTGCACACAGCACTAATAATGTTTTCATTACGTTTGCATTCTTTCAAGTCCTGATTAGAATTAGTCTGCCTATGTTATGCCCCTTGTTATCATAAACGTACAATTGTAATATTAATGTGATACCTACATAATCGTGTATAAAAACCTTCAATTGCATCGTTATAAAACAAAACAATTATTTGAAAAGATGCGGAGTGTATCTTTTGTGTCTGTTCCCTACGGCAGTAGTTAATAATTTGGAACCACTAATCAATGAGGATAGGAGTTGCCCATCTATAAAATTCCATGTCAGAAAGGAAAGCTGCCATTAGTAACCTGCTACTAAAAATGCTAGTTGCCCGTTTCTGGCTTAAAGCGGAGTTCAACCAAAAAGTGGAACATCTGCTTATCTGCCTCCTCCTCCCCATCCGGTGCCACATCTGGCACATTTCGGGAGGGAGAACAGGTACCCGTTTTTTGGCAGGTACCCTTTCCCAACTTCCGGGAGACAGCGCCCCCCCTCGATGGTTCAGCCCCCTCCTCCACCATCAGAAAGCACATCTCGCTTCATGCATGCACAGTAGTTCCTGTACAACAAATGCCGGCGGCAGCACTGACTTAAATCCCCCCACCCAAGCGGAACACTGCTTTAAATATTTTCAATGTTGATAGCTAGAAACAGTCATAGCTACTTAAAGCGGAGGTCCACCCTAAAGTGGACCTTCCGCTCATTGGAACCCTCCCCCCCTCCGGCGCCACAATTGCCACCTTTCAGGGGGGAGGGGGGTGCAGGTACCTGTACAGTACAGGTATCTGCACCCACTTCCAACGTAGATTCTGCAGAAGCTACGCCCCTTTCCGCAGAATCTACGCCCCTCTACGAAGGTCCCCCGCTGCCTGCTGGGAAACACATGGATCCCAGAGACAGCGGGATCCATCCTGTGGGTTTAGATATGTTCTACTGTCTGGAATTAGAAGTGTGAATCTGGTTAACCATGTTGGGTGAATTTTCATTGGACTACATTTTATGGCTGCAAGATGTCCCTGCCATCTGTGGTTCATCTGGTAACTCCAGAAAATTGCTTGCTTTGCTTTTAGTCAACCTTGGCGCTGCCACTACCACGTCCAACTATAGAGGGATTGACCCTCTAGGTTTTCTGTATCCTTTTTTTGTTTACTGTCACCTAACCTGGGAACTGTAAGCCTCCACATCTCCTGAAGTGGTTGATGGCAGTGAAACATGTAGCATTATTGTGATACTGGCATTGATCCACGCGTATTCGACAACTTGACGATTGAATATTGTCTACCAGTTATTTCATGTAAAACATTGTTATATGAGAACAGTATCCTAGGATGGGAGCTTTTATTAGGCTTATTGTGCATAGGTTTTTAATGACATATGTAATAAACCTAAGTTTGTTTTATCAATTTTGTTGTTTTGTAAAGTCTTTAGGAGTATCAAGAAAGTCCACTTCCTTGCATATGATCAGGATGTGGTACCCCTGATTATATATGTATTTTTTGGACGCTACTTTCATTTATTTTATATATTTCTATTAACACCTCTGCCTCAGCTATTTTATATAGGAAGCCACAAAAATCCAAAACTAAATGTGAGAGCTGGTTTTAAGCCAGGATTTACACTCTAGATGGGTTTGAAATTTCAAAACCACATTTCAGTCCAACTTCGGGAGCGATTTCAGAGACATCTGGGGGCGATTTTCAGTAGACATCCATGCAGGAACTCTCACAAAGTCACCAAAAGTAGTACAAGAACTACATTTCAAAATCAGTGTGGCATCGTAAAGTCAGCGTCGCACTGATTTGAACAGTGCCGTCTCTGGAAATAGGCCGCAATTTGACATGTCGAAACAGTTTTATGTGAACGGGGGCTAAGGCAAGCCTGACATTATTAAAAAAAATAATAATAATGAAGAAAGCGAACCTACCAACTGAACTGCGATAGGTGCCAACTAGGGCTTAAAAAGGAGACAATTCCATAAACAGAAAAGGATTAAAAAAAAAAAAAAGTTAACCGCACAGCTGAAGCCAGCTTACAATATGGGCAATTTAACATACTGTATATCACTACAATTTTCCAGTACAAGAATCTAATGCAACCATGACTAAACTGCAGATGGTTACATCTGCTGCACCCTCATAGCCAGGCATGTCTGCATTATTACCCAGAACTCTCTCTTGCATTTATGTTACTAGCAAGTCGTACCATGACAAAAAAAAAAAGAAGAGCAAGCCGTGCAGATCTGTAATCCCACAATCTTGTGATAATAAACCCTTACTTATAACCTAGTCCATCACTAAACATGTGAAATTTTAAATCCAAAAATTATAATCTACAATGTGTCTTAAATAAATGTATACAAAAACAACTTATTCTGCGAAACAAAGTGCGAATGCCAATGAAAAATGCAAAAAAAAAAAAAAATGTGCGCCAGCACTAAGCAAAAAGTGCTTAGTGCAAAAAATGTTCAATAATAATGGATTTAATATATGTCCCATATATGCTTCGTGATGGACTAGGCCAGGGATATGCAATTAGCAGACCTCCAGCTGTTGCAGAACTACAAGTCCCATAATGCATAGCAAGACACTGACAGCCACAAGCATGACACCCAGAGGCAGAGGCATGATAGGACTTGTAGTTTTGCAACAGCTGGAGGTCGGCTAAATGCATATCCCTGGACTAGGTTATAAAAGTTGTACCATGAAGCACGCAAACCTGACTACAGCCATAAATTATTATACAGGATTTGTATAGCGCCAACAGTCTGCACAGCGCTTTACAACATGAGGGTAGACAGTACAGTTACAATTCAATACAGGGGGAATCAGAGGGGCCTGCTCGTTGGAGCTTACAATCTAAAAAGGAAGGAATGCAGCAGGATCCTTCAACTGGCTGAAAAATCTATTACATATGGAGATCGGAATTAGTAAAAAATAGCATTAAGTTAAATAATGATGGTGAACAATGTGATAAAAGGCCTGCAGTGTACAGCAAGCATACCAGGAAAGAGATAGTGGCAGCAGTCATATTATGCTGGTTGTCTCGGCTGGACGCTCTGCGTAGACATAGCCGACACCTCATTAGGAGACACTTGTCTCAGAATTTGCTATTTGTGGACTCTGACAGCAGCCGGCTCCTCACATCTACGTCACGGGCTTCGTACTCCTATTCCATCTATTTTTTGAAGCTTGCATTGGATCACTTGTAAAGTGACAGGCTGAGGCCACCAGCAATAGAAGAGAATATTTTGCAGCCACTGGCTGCAGCAACAAGGAAACCAGCAAATGTCAATTTATTCCGAGCCCTGAAGAATCAAATGTTAATATACAGGTCTATACAAGCATCCTCTGCTTAATCTAGACATATACAGATGTCTGTGTTTAGAAGCCGGGCAAATGTGGTCAGTAAGGCTTCCTTCCGTACAAACCGCAATTAAAAATATTTTTAAAATAAAGTGCTTAGTAGGATATGTATATGTTTGTGTAATCCTAGACTACACTATTATTTTATAGGACTATGTCCCATGCATAACCACATGACAAACATAGCAAAGGTTCTATGTATACGGAAACGGCTTTTCTGCTGCTGATGCAACATATAATAATTCAATGTGGCTGCACCTGCATGAATTTATTGTCCTAATGTAACAATTCAGAGATAAGAAATGTATTTTATCTGGTTACTGATCTATTCTATTCCATCTTCAAACGCTCTTCTATTAGCTACATTTTTCCTTTACTTCAAGTCAAAAGCCTTTATAGGTTTAACAGAGTTCATATCATTAAAGGGCCAGTTCACCCAAAAGTGATATTTTAGTTCTAGGTAAAAAAACTAATGAGCAGTTATCTCCTGGATTCTCATACGTTCCAGATTCTCCAACCCTGACTGCTCTCCTCCATAATTCCAGACACTTGTTGCTGTCCACCTGGGAGTTTTGGGTGCTTTCAACCTCCTTTGCACACTCCAGCTCCTTTTGTTGTATTTTCTATTCTACAACAAATCCAGCAGGGAGAGGGGGTTCATGTTATAATGGTCACAGCAGGCATGCAGACCCAACAACTGAAGCCTAGATACCCCACAAATCCATTCCTCCCAATACCAACGATAGGGCACTACATTCCTCCCAACGACACCAACAATAGAGCACTACATTTCTCGCAACTACAACAGGACACTACATTCCTCCCGACGCCGATCCGGCACTACATTCCTCCACACGACACCAATAGGGCACTATATTCCTCCCAATGATGCCAATAGGGCAATACATGCCTCGCACCGACATCAGTGGGGCACCAATTCCTTGCAACACCACCGATGGGGCACTATGTTCCTCGCAACACCACCAAGGATAGTGTACTACATTCCCGCAACTACACCCATGAGAAGGCACTACATTCCTACCAACGATAGAGCACTAGATTCCTCCCAACAGGACACTACATTCTTCTCAATGACACCAACAATAGAGAACTACATTCCTCGCAACTACACCAACAGTAGGGAACTATATACCTCCCGACACCGATCGGGTACTACATTCCTCCACACGACACCGATTGGGTACTACATTCCTCCACACGACACCAATAGGGCACTATATTCCTCCCGATAGGGCACTACATTTCTCGCAACGATACCAATGATAGGGCACTACATTCCTTGCAACACCACATTCCTCGCAACACCACCAAGGATAGGGTACTACATTCCCGCAACTACACCCATGAGAAGGCACTACATTCCTACCAACGATAGAGCACTAGATTCCTCCCAACAGGACACTACATTCTGACCAACAATAGAGCACTACATTCCTCCCAACACCAATGGGGCACTACATTCCTCGCAACACCACCGATGGGGCACTACATTCCTCACAACACCACCAATGGGGCACTACATTCCTCGCAACACCACTGATGGGGCACTACATTCCTCGCAACACCACCGATGGGGCACTACATTCCTCGCAACACCACCGATGGGGCACTACATTCCTCGCAACACCACCGATGGGGCACTAAATTCCTCGCAACACCACCGATGGGGCACTACATTCCTCGCAACACCACCGATGATAGGGTACTACATTCCCGCAACTACACCCATGAGAAGGCACTACATTCCTACCAACGACATCAATGATAGGCCACTACATTCCTGCCAATGATAGGACACCACATACCTCCCAACAGGGCACTACATTCTTCCCAATGACACCATTTATAAGGCACAATATTCCTTTTTTTTTTAAAGATATTTTTATTAGGTTTAAAGACAAACCAACATGCAAAAGAAAGACTGGTTATTCATGGTTATGCATAAACATGTGATACACTCATTTAGTCAATAAACAAATATCAATTTCACATGTCTATTGTGGTTTTTAAGTGCACAAGTACAAGAATTGACCGAAACAATCCATTTTTTTAAATGGATAAGGCAGCAATGGAGACTACATTCCTAGCAAAGATAGGGCACTACATTCCTCTGACATCAATGAGAAGAAAAAAAACAAAACAAAAAAAAATTATCACCAGACCGAAACTATTAAAATATGCCTTTATAGGAATCTGATGGCCATTGCAACTTCTATTTACTACCCTAGTCAAAGCGATGTCACATATGAAAGCATCGTCAGTCCTCCTTGCCCATTACAATTCTCAACAGCTGTTGCCCCAGACACTGATGATATCCCAGCCACTGTACTGCAAATCAGAGAAGTGACCTGTGCTAGGTGATGACTTTAGCACTGCTCAGTAGGCAGGCATCGGGCAGGCAGAGATTCCTGGGGGAAAACAAAGTGAACATACCCACCAATCATGGTGGGCCCAAAATATTAAAGTTAATTGCATAAAGCGAAGTTCCAGTCATTTGTTTGTTAAAAGTCAGCAGCTACAAAAACTGTAGCTGCTGACTTAATAAACACGGATCTCCTGTCCCACGATACAGCGATGCACTCACCGCATCCGCTTTCTCCCTCGGTGGCACCGCAATCTCTACTATGGGCATCCGGCTGTGAAGGCTTGCAGCTTCGCAGCCAGGTGCCCACTGAGCATGAGCAAGAGGCGCTGCGCACGGTGACTGGTCCCAAATTCTTCTAGGGCCTGTCATGTATCTCAGAAGACTTTGGGAAGGAGAACTTCCGCTTTCCGATCGCCTAGGCCAGGGATCTCCAAACTTTCTATATAAAAGGGTCAGTTTACTGAACTTAAGACTTCAGGGGGCCTGACTGTGGCCATTGGGAGTAGAAAAAGTCCAAGCATCAATTGGAGTAAACAATGCCCCATCTTTGGTGTCAGTGAGCCGAATTATGCCCCATCGTTTGTGTCATCCTGTTTTTAGCCCTGATGAAGGGGGAGTGCTGAGCCCCTGAAACATGTTGGCTGTTACGAAATAAAAATCTTAAAAAAAAAAGAAGTCTATACAAGCTGGTGTGGTGCTCCCATCATTTCAAAACTTCAAACTCCTCTGGGGGTCCAGCAATACCCCACAGTTGCTGGTGAGCAGCCTCTAGGACCACAAAACCTCCATCCCATTAAAATGCATCAGCATAAGGTTCAGCGCTTCTACAAATTACAAAGATTGAGTGTCTATCAAAAAAAGATAGAAGAGTGCTTACAATTAGAACACCTAACTTCCATTCCTTTCAGCCGTGATTTGCAGCAGCACAGAAAATAAAGATCAGCAACTAGGAATTAAATGAGAGGTGCAGCTTGGTGCCAAAGATAAAAGCAAAATGAAATCAGTCAAGCAGTCCAATTTTCATTAAAGCAATTAATATCTTTATGCCAAAAAAATAAGGTCCCAACATGCAAAAACATGACTACTACAATGGTACTAAATCCACCAAAACTCCCCAGTAAGGATAAGCTCAGGCGAGTAAGGATAAGCTCAGGCGTGTTCACATGGTCCACATGCAGAGCCCGCCAGGAAGTCGGCGCAGCGCTGTGCTGATCACAGGCAGTGAGACATTGCCCCGATGAGCGGCTGCAGCGATCGGGCAATGTCTCACTGCCTGTGATTAGCACAGCGCTGCGCCGACTTCCTGGCGGGCTCTGCACATGGACCATGCGAACACGCCTGAGCTCATCCCTACTCCCCAGACCACTTCCAACCCCTTGGCTTTATATTGGAGTGGTCCTCATGAGTGAGAGAACATCTCTTTCTGAATCGAGATGTTCACCAATGTTACACAACAGTAAGCATCCCTTGCAATCATGATTTTCCTACTTTCCATTGCATTTATTTTTACATTGTGTTTTATTTTAAGTGATCTAATCAAACAGTCCTTTCCTCTCTAGTACAAATGTTTGAAAATGGGACAGGGACCCAAAGAGAGATGCACAATTGCAATACATAATGCCTTGCTGCATTGTTAACAAGTACTGGCAACCTTTAAACTCCGCTCTGCTGAATTATGCATGCATTGCAGTACTACAAACTGGACAAATCTGCACAAGGAGGATCCAGGCATACAAATTTTGATGAAAAAGTTTTGCCTGTGACAAGTCTGGATCATCAAGAGAAAACTTAAAGGAAATCAATTTCCCGAGATACATCTTACAGACAGCAGGTGTCATTTGACAACTTGCGATCAAGAAGTACTGTTGATCAAATTTGTATTAAATCTACCCTTGTGCCAACTTTTACTATTTTTGCAAATTTCAGGGACCACCCATAGACTGTGCACTGGTTACTTTATAAATTCTTTATTTTCATAATATAGTGATACAGTCTTTCATTTCTAGACACATACACACCTACATCTTATATTTAAACCAAGCCGTTCATCATTTCATCGTGCTAGATTTCTCCTATTACATTACCTATTTCCTTATATTCACTATTATTATTTTTTCCCCCTTAACCTGGCATAGCCCTGGTTATTTGTCTTTGAAGAAAAAGAAGCAAATAGCAAAACAACAAAAAATAGGAAAACGAAAAAGAAAAAAAAAGAAAAAAAAAAAATGTTCTCCTTTCATTTCCTCCCCCTCTCTCATCCCCCCCCTCCCCCACCCCTCCCAAAAATAATAAAAAAAAAACTAAAAACAAACAGGAATCAGCATCTAATGGTTTTGTTCCCTATATAAAATATAGGGTTTCCATACTTCATGATACCTATCTTCTTGCTCTTTCAGTATCAATAGTCAGATTTTCCATTTGTTGGATCTCCGATACCCTGCTCATCCATTGTGATTTGGTTGGAGCCAGCGTCGTTTTCCATAAAACTGGGATGCATGCTTTTGCTGCTGTAAGCAAATGCCTTAAAAGAGATTTTTAATATTTTTCTATAGATAACGGATCATCCAATAAGAAAGCTGCCGGATTTTCCCCAAGAGACACATCTGTTATTTCCTTCACTGTTTCCGATACCATCTTCCAGAAATCTTTTACCCCGGTAGATTCCCAAAATATATGTAATAGGGTACCCTCGGCTCTCTGGCAGCGCCAGCACAAATTTGATACTTGTGGGTATATCCGGTGCAATACTTCTGGGATCCTATACCATCTAGACAAAATTTTGTAGCCCCCTTCTTGGTATCTAGTTGCTATCGACGCCTTATGCGTGAACATGAAGATCTTATTTTTCTGTAAGTCTGAGAAAGTGACTCCCAGGTCCCTCTCCCATGCTCGTATAAAAGCCAGATCTTGTGAAGCTTCTTGTTCCATCCGCAATACGTACATTGATGAGAGGGAATGTTTCAGTGGTTCACCTTTTAAGCATATCTGTTCGAACCCAGATAGTGTCCTGATCACCGGTATTCTCTGCCTACTTAATCGCAGAAACGCATTTAACTGTACTCGCCTAAATGGGTCCAAGTGCTCCCTAAATTCTTGTTCGATCTCTTCCTTATACATTACATGATTATCAATTGAGAAATGTATAATCCTACTGATTCCCTTTCGTCTTAAATCCCTAAAAACCTGATCTGTCAAACCTGGCTGAAAACCAGGAGTGCCCAGAACTGGTATCATAGGGCTTGGATGTTCTGATATCCTGGTTTTCTTAAATAACTTTTGAACTACCTGTAGTGTGGCACCCACTGTCGGATGTCTCCGTACTTCCTGTGGTATTTCTACATCTGAGAGCCACACTATTCCTTCCAATGGTATCGGGATTATTGCTTGTTCCATATCGATCCAAGGTTTTTCTTTTTGGATTCTACACCAGTCTATTACCTGTGCTAGATGTGATGCCTCATAGTAGCCTACTGGATCTGGGAATCCTACCCCTCCTCTCTCTTTAGGTAATATCAGAATATCCCTACGTATTCTCGCTTTTTTACCTGCCCATATAAATTTTATGAATCTAGATCTCAAATCTCTCAGATATCTTACCGGGAGCTTTATCGGTAGAGTTTGGAACAAATATATCAGCCTCGGCATTACGTTCATTTTGATTATATTGATTCTCCCAAACCATGTAAAAACCGTTTTGTCCCAACGTTCAAGGTCTAGCTTAATCTGTCGTATTAATGGGATAAAATGTAGTTCCAGCAGTCTGTTCAACTTATTTGATATTTTAGTCCCTAAATAACATATGTGGGAATCCGTCCATCTGAACGCGAAATGCGCCGCTAGCTGAGATTTCATTTCATTATTAATTTCTACCCCCATCGCTTCCGATTTGCTATAATTTACTTTGAAGTTAGATATCTCTCCATATATGCGAAGCTCCAATAACAAAGACGGTAAAGAAATCCCTGGGGAGGTTATAAAAAACATCAGATCGTCCGCATATGCGGCCAATTTATGTTCATCATTTTTTCTTATTGAAATGCCCTGAATATCTGGGTTAGCCCGGATTGTTCTCAAAAAGGGTTCTAATGTAAGAATGAATATGATAGGGGAGAGTGGACATCCCTGACGCGTTCCATTCCTTATACAGAATGGTTCAGACATTGTCTCATTTATTTTCACCCTAGCTTTTGGGCAGGAATATAAACTATCAATCCAATTCTGCATCCCCTTTTTCAGTCCTATATGCTGTAGCGTTGCTCTCAGGAATGTCCAGTCGACCCTATCAAATGCCTTTTCCGCATCTGCCGATATAAGTACTAACGGTTTTTGATAGTGTTGTGCTATATATAGAGCATCAATAACTCTCTGCGTATTTTCTCTTCCCTCCCTACCAGGGGTAAAACCTACTTGATCTGGATGTATTAAAGCTGGAATAAATGGCAAGAGTCTATTCGCTAGTATTTTTGTTAAAATCTTGAGGTCTGCATTTAATAAGGAAATTGGGCGGTAACTGGCACATTGAGTTGGGTCTTTCCCTTCTTTTGCGATCACTGTTATATGAGCCATTAGTGTTTCTGGTCGCATCCTTTGCCCCTCTCGTATTGAGTTATAAGCCTCTATAAATTTTGGTGCCAATTTTTCAAAAAAGGTCTTATAATAAAGTAATGTATACCCATCCGGGCCAGGGGCCTTTCCGGGTTTCATTTCTTTAATGGCTTCTGACTGCACTGGTTACTTTAGTCATAGGTGGGGGCAGTGGCCAATTTTGTGTTCCCAATGTCTAATCATGGCAGCAAGGAGCGTGCATGCTAGAAAACCGGCAGCCGACCAGCTCCCAGCCAATGGCTGTCCCCATCAGAACACAATAGAACAGCAGGGGAGATCGCTGTACCAACATCGGATTGTTAGTACATAGTCTGACTGGAACTGTCCGTTTTTTTTTTTTCATTCAACACGATGGGTTGAACGCAAATAAGAAATTAGTGGTGGCTTAAGAGGGAAATCACCCTCACTTTGAGAGATGTATTCTTACTTCCCAAGACAAAGTGGAAAGAAATTTGCCTTTTACACAAATAAAACCCAAAACCGTAGGTTAGAGGTTAGCTTTATGTTACTGGCTGCTGTCCTTTATTATAATACATTAACACTTGCTGTCATGCCAGGCGGAGAGAGAAATTGCAAATATTAACATACACTTAGAGAAAGTTTTAGTTCCTAAGTACACAAAAAAAGGAGAATGTGTCCTGTTCAGCTTTCAACACCCACCAGGACACAAGCTGTGCAGAGATGCAACAGACCTTATTTGTACAAGTTTCCATCTACTGATTGCTCACTGAAATGTTGGAACAGAGTTTTGGTTGGTACATTATACTAGATTTGATACTCGTGACGTCCCTGGTTCACTCGGCTGTAGCAACATACTTGTGCAATTATACAGACATTACATATTTAAAAAGGGAAAGAAGTCATTTATTCCCTAGTTATTCCTTATGTGTACATTTGTGCTGGGTTAGAGACCCAACAATAGGGTCACAGTAAAGCCGGCCAGTTCAGCAGGAACCGGCTGAGATTCAAACCATGTATTAGAAATGAATTTTGCCATGGTTCCTTGCCCACATCCCTAAAACAGACAACGAACAAAAAAGGTTTCCTCAAAAGTTGGGATTTTAAATGGACAAGAAACAGTAAACGATAAAATATATAGATATATTTTACCAAGTTGATTTATGAAAAATCAGATAAAATAGATCAATAAAAAGATAACACACATGAAAGCATTGGAAAAAAAAAACAAAAAAAACAAAACAAAGGATAACCTATTGATCAACTGCCTATGGATGTAGGACAGAAGAAATGCGTGTTTCAACAAAAATTGTGGAGGTCTTCTTCAGGGTCAGAAGGTTATTACAGTAACAGTTCCAGATTTTTTTCAAAATTGGTCCTATGTGCTGATGATTCAAGGACTGGAAGTCATAGCTCAAGAGCAAAAGCTAAAAAAAGGAGGGTCAAATGGGACCCCAATCTCAGACCGAAAGACCCCAAAAAGGGCCAGGGCAAATGAAGGACCAGTGACTCTAGTGATCTTAATTACACAGAGTATATGGGGTCACTGAGTGTAGGTGTGGTATAATGTACCGGTATAGGCGCAAGCAGGTATAAATTTAGATTGCAGGTGTTTTTGCAAAATGGTAAGTGCTACAAGCATCAGGATTAGGGAGAGGACTGGAGATAGAGCATTGGTTACAAGGACTATGCCAATCCAGGAAGAGACATCTTACAGACTGTAGATTTTCCATCATATCTTGAAATTCAGCAGTGCAGTATGCTAATAGCATCTCCCACGTGAAGCGTTAACCACGTACGGGCAGGCTGAATGTAACAAAGTTGATCGATCAATCAACTTGGGTATAACCGGGCTGTCAGATTTTACATGTGTTTATTGCTAGCAGCTATTATAGCTGCTAGTAGTAATCACTGTTCGACCAGCGCGGATGGCCTACATGTCTAACCTGTGAATAAGGCACATGCAGAATTTCTTTAAAGCAGGGGTCTCAAACTGGTGATCATCCAGCTGTTGCAAAACTACAAGTCCCATGAGGCTTTGCAGGGCTGACAGTTAATAGCATGACTCCCCCAGGCAGAGGCATGATGCGACATGCAGTTCCGCAACAGCTGGAGGACCACCAGTTAGAGATCCCTGTCAAAGGCACAGGAGCACTTTACAAGCTAGATTCCCATCTAGCTAACTAGAGGCTTAGAATTCCATTGGTGGATTGAGTATTTGCTGTATACTGGGCGATATACCCTAAGAAAGGGCCTTCTTTGCAAAAAGAGGTCATATATTTCTGGTGAGTGCAGAGTGTTACTATCTTGGCGAAGAGGAAGAACACCATTTGTTGTTTTGTTTGATTTGGAACTAGTACTTTATTGGGACGTTTTATGTATTTAACACTTTATTTGGTTATATATAATTTTTGATTGAGCACGGTTTAGTCTCTTTCAATTTAAAGCAAAATTCATGGCTTTCTCTCAAGCTTGAAGACACGCAGCTCTATTTATTTGTATAATTACTGTATTTATCGGCGTATAACACGCACCCCAAGTTCAGGAGGTAATTTTAAGGAAAAAAACTTTTAGGAGGGAAATTTAAGAAAAAAAAGAGTTTCAATTTAAATGCCCATCAATGCAGCCTCATCAGTGTCCATCTGCAGCCTTGTCCATCATTGCACCCTTGTCAGTGTCAATTGCAGCCTTGATATGCAGCTTTGTCCATTTGCAGCCTTGTCCATTTAATTCTCAGCTTTGCCTTTTAAAAATGGCGCCGCCGAGATACAGAGCTGGATGTCCTGTGTATATCGGCAGCGCTTGGTAGTTCTCTGTGGCTTTCTGCCGCCTTCGGCCCTTCTCGGTGGCTTTCGGCCCTTCTTGGCGGCTTTCGGCCCTTCTCGAAGGGCCGAAGGCGGCTGAAAGCCGCCCAAGGCTCACAATCAGCGGGGGATCGGTGTATAACACGCATCCGCGATTTTCCCCTGATTTTATACGACGATAATTACGGTAATTGTTTGTAAATTTTTTGCTCAGGGGATATTTTTGCTGGTTTTTATGCTGGTGGTTTAATTGAGTATTTTCTAAATTGGCCGAGTATGTATATGTATGCATGTGAGGTAAGGGACTTAGATTGTAAGCTCCTTTGAGACAGGGACTGGTGATAAAGTACAATATGGAAGGATGCATAAATTGTTAGGCCTTATATAAATATCAATAATAAATGATAATGTGCATTGAAAACAGAAAATATTCTCTGCATGTTTTAGCTGGTTGCCCATGAGCAATACAAACATGTGATATGAACAAGATCATCTGTATATTGCTGCTTGGAAGAAAACCAATATGTTCATAGGAGGACAGCTGTTTCCTTATCCCCAGGAGACGGGACAATGTAATTCTCTGTATTGTTCACCGTTTCCACGTTACCATAAAAAGAATGAAATTCTCTGAGCTCACGCTGTAGGTGACATAAGCTCTACACTCTACATATACTCCCCAAGCTCTACACTCTACATATACTCCCCTCCTTGCACTGCTGTTTTTTCCTGTCTTATAATATATGTCGCCCCAGGAGGACACACTATATACTGGACACTTCCAGGTATTTGCATTTGGAAGATCTCAAAAGAAAAAATAAATGTTGTGCCAAAAGTTTCAGCAAACAGCCTTAATCTCTAAAAACAAAGAAAACTAATAAAGGAGGGAAATTAAGGTACGCCAAGTGCTTTTTATATTCGCAAAAAAAAAAAAAAATACTGCACCTTATCTTCTAAGCATACAGGACTAACCATTCGGCCACTAGCAGGGAGGTTTTAACCTGGGGGGTCAAATCTCCCCACAAAATGCCTCTGCGGTGGAGCTTTGCCAGCGCTGCGCCATTGTTTTCCCATGGGCAGGAGCAGTGGAGGAGCGTTGTATTCACCGCTCCCCCACCGCTGCAAAGAAGCCGCTTACAGGACTTTGTGACCCCCTACCAGCGCAGCGCCCCAGTGTGAATGCACTCGGTTTGATTCCTCCAGCCACAAAAAAAGGGTGGATGGGAGAATTCCTTCTGCAGGAAAATTGTATCCCGACAGAGGCACCCAATCTTCCCTTCTATATAAATTGATTAACGCTTGACCTTTGTTGAGTGGGGGGAGGCCACAGATTTATCAAAAATTGTCCAGTCCCTGCAGGACTGGCAGAATTCCAATCAGTGTATGGCCAGCTTTAGTGTAGTATAGGACAAAGACATCTACTGAGAACATTTTAGATAAAATACAGGAAAAATAAAGCAGCACTGTTTTCCGGACCTTTATTGGCTAATCTAGTTATCCAGTGTTTCATGGACAGTCTGTAAAATCAAATGGCTGTCAACCCCGACAAAAAAAAGCTTTGATGCTTAACAAACCACCACTGTGGGTGGCCCACAGAGCTGCAATATTAAACCAGCAAGAAAAGAAAAAGAAGGAAAGAAAGAAAAAGGAAAGAAAGAAAAAGAAAGAAAGGAAAGAAGGAGGAAAGAAGAAGGAAAGAAGGAGGAAAGAAGAAGGAAAGAAGGAGGAAAGAAGAAGTAAAGAAAGAAAAGAAAAGAAAGAAAAGAAAGAAAAGAAAGAAAGAAACACAAGATATACTACTAAAGAACTCCAAACATTTAATTAAGGTAGACAGTTAGAATCTCGGCCGTTTCAGCAGGAACCAGCCGAGATTAGAACCATGTACAGTAAGGCTGAATGTACCAATATGATTGATTGATCAACTTGGGTACAACCAGCATGCCAAGTTTTACCTGTGATTATTGCTAGCCACTGCTATAGCTGCTAGCAATATTTACAGTCTTCTCATGGCAGGGACGGTTTCCCCATTGGGAGAAGACAATGGCCCAGCAGGAGGAATTGTGTGCCGATGGGGAAATCAAGCAAATTTCTTTCCTGCAAACAGGTGGTTACAGGAAGGAAACTTGCTCTGTGTATGGCCAGCCTTAGTGGACAGTTTGCGTAAATTTGAACTTAAACCAGTACTGGAGGTTGGAAAGGATTGCCTATCAGTCTGAAATGAGTCACATGCACAGAGAAGCAATCAAATCATTCTCTGCAGCTATTACCATTTGCACCACCCCCTCCTTTTAGAATGTAAGCGCTACGAGCAGGGCCCTCCTATACCTTTTTTATTGAGCTGTACTGCAATTGTGGTGCCCCCCCCACTATACATTGTAAAGCGCTGCATAAACTGTTGGCGCTATATAAATGGTGTATACGAATAATAAATCAGGTGTGGTTATAACATACACAAATAGGTAGATTTAATTATTATACTATTTCATATTGAACTTTTTTGGCAGTCCCCTATAAATCTAGTCCAGTCTATGTATGTGTGTGTGTGTACACACGTGTGTTTGGGTGTACATACACGTGTGCACATAGGTCTCTGTACAGATGTGAGTGTACATATGTTTGTATTTATGTATGTATGTGTACATGTGTGTGTACGTGTGTACATGTGTGTGTGTACATATACATGTGTGTGTGTGTGTACACATGTGAGTGTGTGTGTATGTATGTTACTTCTAATCCTTACCGCCTATTCAAGAGGCAATATGTTGCCTTCTCACCACCTGTTTTAGGCCCATAAATGCAGTTTTTTTTTTATTAAACTTGAGCTGCATCAAAAGCACCCCATGTTTGCCAATGTGTGGGGTATCATTAAGAATTAATGGCACTCCAAAAGAGCAGAGCCTTTGTCTACATGTCAGGAATGAGCACAATTTTGCGCGTGTTCCGTGACATACAGTAACATGAACCAAGCCTTGGACAGGGGTGCCTCAAGACTGAAAATACTTTTGAAGGGCGCCTCAACTGGAAAAAAAAGTTGAGAAACCCTGCTCTAGTCTATATCAAAAGAATGGCTTTTATTTGAACCATGAATTTTGGTATTAGCAGAAACATATTTGAAGGAAACGGGAGGATTACTGCATATTTAGATCAGCAATTACACAATATTATCTGATCAGGCACCATTTCCAGAACTTTGCACTGGTCTTAGCCCTTGTGCACATGGTCGGGCACTCCGACAACCAAATCCCACTTAACGTGATGAAGTTATTTCGTTAGGACGGGACTATGTTCAGGCTAGTAGCCAATAGCTTTGCTCTAGGAATTTGATCTGAGCATGCGTGGCACTTTGTCCGATCGGAATTCTCTACACATGATCGGACAAAGTCTGATCGGATCATGTTGTCGGAAAATGTTATAGCCCAGCTGGAAAACTTGGTCCGTCGGATACTCCGACGTAAAAAGTCCGATGGAGCCCACACAATTTCGGATTATCCAACACGGTCCTATTGGGCATTGTCCATCGGAATATCCGCCCGTGTGTACAAGGGCTTACACATTCTCCACTATTCAAGTGTAACTCCAACAAAACAGATCGTGATGGGCAATCTCCCCAAAGGACAGCAATAAAAAAAAGATCTTCACTTGACTATTTAAACACTCCTCAGGGCCCACTAACAGGCCACGTTTTATGTATTACCTTGGGGAGAGGCAGACTAAAATATTGCAATCACTGAGCAGCAAATGATATCACCTGTGATGTATTTCAGTTATCTTGCAAACCTGGCCTTTTAGTGGGTTGATGACCACTGTTGTAGGTTACAGAAGTGCAGTTCGTTCGGCACTCCTGTGACCAGTTTTCAAACAGTGGGTTAAATTCTGCTTTTGGCTGACGTCACTGCCGATCCAGGCATGGGAAAGATCCTGACTTTACAGTCAGGATCCACCCAGAAGCCTGAATCGGCACCTGGCTCAGCCTCTCAGCCATACACTGAGAGCCTGAGCCAGCCTCAACCCCTCCACAGGCCAGCAATCCAGTGAGCACTGGGGGGGGGGGGGGGGGGGGGGGGGGCGGGGGTGGGCGCGGCAACCTAAGAGATTCCAACCCTTTCATGTTTTATTCACTCATTCCACTTAAAGATTTACTTGCATCAACCACTTACACTGCACTTCAGCCGCATAGACTTATACAGAAACTTGTGTACAGAATCAGATTCCATCCCACATCTGTCATTCTTATCCCACAATGGCCCAAAGCTGAACAACAAGATTGAATTCAAAAGTTGCTCTCATCTAAAATAGCCATTTGAGACTAAAGAAACAGATCCAATGGGCCTACGATTAAAATCATTGTGTTCTGTAGTCATTATTGGACTGCATAAGATAAGCAGACTGCGCAATGCATATTCATTGTCTGGGATCATAAAGAGCCGATGGTGCTACACAGATGTTTCATCCCCGTTTGTCATCACCAGCAGAGGAAGTTGTAGCTCATGTATGAAGGTCATGAAGTTCCCGGAGAGCTGCTTAATGAGCTGGGGTGCTATGGAAGGAATTTTTAAAACATAATTTTTGTACAAAAAAAAAAAAAAAAAAAAGTGGACATGATTAATAGGTCTGTAAACTCTAAGAAAACAGGCCCAAGCACAGCCAGATGAGAACCATTAAAGTTAAAAAAAAAAAGTCTAAACAATAAAAAAAAAAAAAAAAAAAAAAAAAAAAGCATTCTTTTTTTCTCCATTTTTGTGATTTTTTTTTCCATTGCTCTCTGTCTCGTGTGAAACCAGGAAGCGGTGCTGCAGCGGTTCGGGGAGCCAGGTAAGTGTTTAGGTTTGGGGGTGGGAAGGATACGTAAAGGGGAGTTTTTTTTATACCTTGATACAGTGAACGCATTAGGGGAAATAAACCATTTTGACTTCTGTAATGCCACACAGCTCCCTTCCTCTTCACTCCGAGAATTAAAGGAGAACTGAGCGATCATATGACTGCTGCTCACTTAATTCTTGGTCTTCACAGAGCAGCGACCCTTCGACTTGTCACTGCCCTCTGCTCCGCCCCCCCCCCCCCCGTCCCCACTACCACCACACGCTCACTGGAGTGTAGGGCTTTAGAGTGGGCGTGAGGGGTTGGCCAGTGGCATCTGGTTGGATCCCAACCCTAAAGTCAGGATCCTTCCAGGGCCTGGACAGGCTCTGTGACATCAGCTGGCAGTGGGTTTTGCAGCTGTTGGCTGAATCTGGGTCAAAAGAGTGCATAAAAAAGTGCACTCCTGTGGCCTACAAGAGAAGTATGGCCAGAAAAGCTTTGGCCATACTGCTTTTATGATCTTGCTTTTAAAGGTGTCAGGGAATAGACAAATTAGTAGCTCTCCAATTGCAACATACTGAGGTAGCAGTGTTAAATGGTTCTATTTAGGGGGTTTCAAAAAACTGCTTCAAACACAATATCATGCTTTTCAATTGAGAGTTCTTCTCATTGTCAAACCCCAATCTGGATCAACAGCAGGCAAGACGGCCAAAACATAAAACAGATCTATAATTGAGGGGCCCATAATGAATGTGTGTTTACTGTAAAAAAGGCCAGTAAAACTTTTCATTGCTAGTTACTGGAACTTAACTTTTCCAACAATTCCCACAACAAAAGCTTCACAGAAAGATGAATCATTTAAGAATAGTCTCCCCAAGGGGCACCTTAAGCGCCGGTGGATTCTCAATTTTTTATTTTTGCCACTTTTTTTTTTGGAATCAACAGATATGCAATAAAACACATGCTGCATGCAAATGTGTCTCATGCCGCACAACATATCGCAATTCACATGAACGTATTATTGCACTTTGATATTCAAAGTGCATTGCAATGCATGTAAAAAAAAAAAAAAAAAGTGCAACAATGCATGATCATGCTAGTTGCTTTTTAAATTCAATGAAAAATGCATTGGAAATGGGGGGGGGGGGGGGGGGGGGCACATACAGCTACACAGTTAACTGCAATCACAAAGAAAGAGGATAATAGTGCCAAGTCAATTTACTTTTTAAAGGGACAGTTCGCCTTTACCACAAAATTGCCTATGCAGAGAAGGGGCATCTGTAGATGAAAAACCGTGCAGCTCCGACTAAAGTTGAATAAAGTACCTAGGCCATTTACCTTATGAAGCCTGACTGAAACACTTCCAGGATGTTGCTAAGTGAGGCCTAGTCATCACCGCTCACCTCCTCCATCACAGGAGTGAGCTCTCAAATGCTGAGTTCAGAGCCACTGTACCTGGTGAGGGAAGAGTATGTGAGGGGGTCTGAATTAGAGAAATAGCGCAGTCCTGTGATGGAGGGGACAAGTTATGAATAGGCCTCACTTAGCAACGTCCTAAGACTACTGGGAGTATTCCAGTCAGGCTTCATAAGGTATGTAAACAGCCTAAACCTATAGCAAAGGTATTATTTATCTTTAGTCAGAACTGCACATTTCGTTTTTATCTACAAACATCCCTTATCTGCATAGGCAGGATTTTTGCAAAGGTGAATTATCCTAAGATTGTAGGCCTTTTTATTCTTATTTTTTTTTTACGGTAACCGTATACTATAAACCTTTAAAAAGATAAGTTCACCCTTTAAAA
The DNA here is from genome assembly GCF_037356315.1 of Lithobates pipiens. Lineage (NCBI taxonomy): Eukaryota > Metazoa > Chordata > Amphibia > Anura > Ranidae > Lithobates > Lithobates pipiens. Next base: position 265,366,802 of record NW_027507785.1, on the reverse strand, counting down.
TAAAATAATAAATGCAGATCATTTTGGGGGTAGGAGTCTGGAAAGCATTGCACCTGCAACGAGCAGATCGTGGGTGAAAAGCAGGGCTCTTGCAGGCTGTCAAGCCACACCCCCATGGAAAAGACAGGGATTATCGCTAGCAGCTATAGCAGCCACTTGCGATAATGGGAAGTGAATGCGGAAGGCTGGTTGTACCAAAGTTGATCGATAAACTTGCTACCTTCAGCCTGCCCATTAAAGGTTCAAAGCAGGAAGCGGCAGAGATTCAAACCGTGCATAGCCAGCCGAAGGCCAGCTTCAGAGCGCCAAATATGAAATACCAGACAGGGGCTCTAATCCTTGCCACTCCATCCAAACCTTTTGCCAATAGGCTTTGGACTGACAACGTTTAACTATTGTTTAGAACTTGTGCATGAAGTAATTGTTTTATTACAGCAAACAGAAGACAGGACAGCACATGCCGGAGGTAGTCGTCTGAGACCGCACTAATTATGCACACTGTTGACAAATCAAACAATGTGCTAATTAAAGCCCGGGCTTCCTTAACGAATAGGTAGTAAATAGTGATCTATCACTGCGAACTGCTAACCCTGAGAAAGCCAAATTGAAAATGAAAGGGGAGATCTGTGGACACAGCTGTTTTTGTAGGCAGACTGATGAAGAGAAATCCATGACCCCTCACTTCAATGGCTCCAGCTTTTTTCATGATGTGAATACAAATGGAAAAAAAAAAAAAAAAAAAAAAAAAAAGAAGAGGTCTGTACATTCATGCTAATAGCTTTCCAGTTCAGGGGTGTGATACCCCTTACCGTGTCCCCAAACAAAAGCATGCTGACTCCTGTGTTGAAGAATAATAGGTCACGTATACTTGGGCTCCCAACAAAACACAGGAGGGCTTTGATACGTCACATTCCCATTTAGGAAAATGTATTATATTGTCGCTCACATCAAGATCAAAGTGTAGAAAAAGCTTCCTCAAAGAGGCCAAACCTGAACATACATGAAAGAACGTTCATTCAGGAATATACGATCATCCATGTGATTCCCTATTCACATTCCTGTTCGATTTATTGCATGTCAGCCTACACCGGTTTACTGTTATTCACCTCCGTATCATTAACTGCAAAACTAAAAATCTTGTAACCTGTTCAATTTGATAAAGCCTGTGTACAGGTGCATCTCTAAAAATTTGAATATCGTGAAAAAGTTAATTTATTTCAGTAATTCAATTCAAAAAGTGAAACTCATTACAGTGCATCCGGAAAGTATTCACAGCACTTCACTTTTTCCACATTTTGTTACGTTAACGCCTCTGTCAATGTCCTTGAGTGACCGAGCCTGAATCCCGACTTGAACATCTCTGGAGAGCTCTGAAAATGGCTGTGCACCAATGCTCCTCATCTTCCTCTTGACAATACCCCACAGATTCTCTATGGGGTTTAGGTCAGGCGAGTTTGCTGGCCAATCAAGCACAGTGATAAGTTAAACCAGGTATTGGTACTGACGGTGTTGGCAGGTGCCAAGTCCTGCTGGAAAATGAAATCAGCATATCCATAAAGCTGGTCAGCCGAGGGGAGCATGAAGTGCGCTACAATTTCCTGGGGGGCTGCACTGACTTCGGACTTGATAAAACACAGTGAATCAACACCAGCAGATGACATGGTTCCCCAAATCATCACGGACTGTTGAAACGTCACACTGGACCTCATGCAATTTGGATTCTGTGCCTCTGCACTCTTCCTCCAGACTCTGGAACCTTGATTTCCAAATGAAATGCAAATTTTACTTTCATCTGAAAGAGGACATTGGACCACTGAGTAACAGTCCAGACCTTTCTCCTGGTAGGACGCTTCTGATGTCTCCTTTTCAGCGGTGGCTTGACACAAGGAATGCAACAGTTGTAGTGTGTGGAAACTCTTGGAGCACTGACACCAGCCGTAGTTCACTCCTTGTGAATCTCCCCCAAATTCTTGAATGGCCTTTGCTCCACAATCCTCTCAAAGCTGCAGTTATCCTTGTTGCTTGTGCAGCTTTTTCTACAACACTTTACTTCCACTCAACTTTCCAATAATATGCTTGGATACAGCACTCTGAACAGTCAGCTTCTTTAGCAATGACCTCCTGCGACTTACCCTCCTAGTGGAGGGTGTCAAGGACGGTCTTCTGACAACTGGGTGGTCTTCAGGGTGTCAAGTCAGCAGTCTTCCCCATGATTGCATAACCCATGGAACCAGACAGAGACCATTTAGAGGCTCAGAAAACCTTTACAGGTGTTTTGAGTTAATTAGCTGATTAGAGTGCGACACCATGAGTCTACAATATTGAACGTTCACATTATTCTAAGTTTCTGAACTTTGGATTTTTACTAGCTGTAACCAATAATCACAAAAAAAAAAAAAAAAAAAAGTTTGAAATAGCACTCTGTGTGCAATACATCTATATAAAGTATAGGAGTTTCACTTTATGAATTAACTACATTAAATTACATTTTTACTGATATTACATTTTTTGAGATGCACCTGTACAGTCAAAGTGTACAAAAAGTTTGGATCCTTCTAACTTTTTTGGACAAACCAAGCAACCATTTTGGCACTTGACCAAGGACACCTCACTGTCAACCTGCCATCATTCCGGTGTTGTGCCTCCGCCACTCTACTGTGCTGTCCTTTATGGGAGGCAGCAAAGGAGCAACACCACGCAACTGTTGTCTATCAAAGCGGTATCAGCTGTATTTTTTTGCACCAGCTCACTGAGGCTTGGTAACTGCTATATAAAAGTAAAAAATCAAACTGTAAAATTTAAAGTGGTTGTAAAGGCTACCAGGCATAGAATGCATGAAGGTAAAATAAAAAAATAAATAAAAAAAAACCTTCAGTGTGCTGCTCCCCCCACCGCCCTAATAGTCACCTGAGCCCCCTCTCGATCCAGTGATGTGCACAAGAGCCTCATCTCTCGCAGGACTCCCCCCTCATTGGCTGAGACATTGGCTCCCGCTGCTGTCATCCACAGCCAGTGAGTCAATGAGGAGAGAATGGGGGAGGGGCCAAGCCACATCTCTATGTCTTATGGATGCATATGCCAGGGCTCAGGAGCAAGAGGCTTGATATTGGGGGCACTGGACATGGTGGAGGAGCTAGGATCGCCAGCCTCAAGAGGAGATGGATGGGGGCTGCTCTGTGCAATAGCATGCATCCCTTTAATACCATTAACAAGTACTATAAAAAAAAACAAAAAAAAAAAGTGGACCTGCAGTTGGGCTTTAATGCTTTGAGTCAATGACCAAGACAGTTATATGGATCATGAAAGTCACTTATGTGTATACTTGTTTTGGGTTAACAAACCAAAAATGCCAGCCAAAATGCTACTAGTGGGTATTACTTTGGCTTGCATATAGAAGCACTCAACAGGAGGGAGGGGCCAGAAGCACTGAAAAGGGACTGGAGAAGAGGGATCTGGACTGCTCTGAATGAATGAATGAATGAGTGACTTGTATAGCGCTACCTATGCGAACTGAATCGCCTCAGAGCGCTTTCTTGCCACCGGTGTACACCTGCAGCTTTTTTATGTGGTTCTTTAACCTGTAGGGTCCCGACACACTTACAACATTGACATACACATTATGGACAATTTTTTATTTATATTTTTGGACAGGGTCTAATTAACCTACCAGAATGTCTTTGGAGTGTGGGAGGAGACTTTAGTATCACTTTAATCATGGCTGAGCTCTGAGTAAGGACTTATGGCCAAAACGCATTGCATTTTTGACTGTTGTTCACCTTCAATAAAACAATGTTTTAGCTGACTTCCATGGCACCAGCCTTTCTCCTTTTTTGCATGGATTGCACATGGAGGTTTGCAGAGACTTACCAGGCTGTGTGCCGAGTTATTGAGGTTGGCCAGGCATTACACAGGAGGCAGTAGCTCGAATGCACCTGTCCCACTACGTATACAATATGCTCAGTGCCAAGTCTTTCCTGCTGTGCTGTAGCCCCTCCACCTTGACTTATTTGTCATACTGAACATACTCTAATGTCTTTGAAGAACCTTGCTCCAGACGGGCCCCACCTATAGATACCACAAGGTGTGAATGCAAAGCAAACAGGAGGTCTTCTGTTCATTCACACTAAAACTGCAGAGAGCACGAATGATGAAGCCTAAACTTTTTCATAACAGCTAGACAAGCGACAATGCTGACACTCCACATCCTTATTTCAAGTTCATCTATAAGCATCAAACAATGGCAACCCAAAACACCTTTAGGAGCATACTGAAAACCTTTCCTAACCATACCCAAATATTTATTAAGCCTAGCAGCACTAGGGTCGTCCATTTGAATCCCAACCACGGCGCTACCTGCACGGAGCTTGCATGTTCTCCCCGTGTCGGCATGGGTTTCCTCCCACACTTTTATTGGTCAGAAACCCTCACATAGACAAGAGCACCACATTTGCTAATTTGCTATACATGAATGGTAATCATATACGATTATATACAGCTGAATTCTATGACACACTGTTGATTTCACAGTAAGAGTCCATAACCACAAGGGAATCTATAAAGCGCCCAGTAAAATGGATACCGTTATACAAGTGCCTGTAATAAAAAAAAATATCAATCTAAGGACTTGTATAGAACTGCAGGACTTTCCATGCATCCTGAAAATGCTCCACTGCTCTCATACAGTTCATCTCCGTACAATGCGCCAAAACAATGGCATTAGACATTAAACCTACTAAAATATTTCAAAGGTTTTATTTCTGAAACACTGAAGGTAAAGAGCACTTCAGTCAATGGCAAGGTATAAAAGACAACTTTTTTTTTTTTTTAACCAATCGTAAGCGTGGTATAATCAACAAGTTCTTCAGGAGTGCCTTTGTTTGGCAGGAAGCCGCAAAGCAATCCCATTAAGACTCAATCCATCCGACCGCAGACTAAGCTAACATCTTGTGTGCAGCTGCAGGTCCCGAGAGGTGGGGAACAATTACACATTACGCAACACACACACACACACAGCCCAATCATGTCACTGTCAGTGGATATAGCGTGCCCCACATTTATCTCACATTCCTTCAACAAATTAGCTCTATGTTGGGAGAAGAAAGCCAAGTTAACAGAACGAAACCAAGTCATCAAAATACACAAGGTCTACAATATGGACAAAGAACGGTCTGTATTGCCACGGTCCATTTTCCTGTGTCATGGCATACACCGACAGTTCTTTCATATGAGGTCCATTGGTATTAGTAGAATAGAAGCATTCATAGGTGAAATACACAACTTTGACAAACCATGCTTTACAGACCAAAGAAGACGTAGTGAGAGATCTGTTGAGTCTTTCTTAAATCTCTCACACCACGATCTTCCTTTTGTCAATAAATGGAGGATTTTTTTGTGGTAAAAATTGAAGAACTAGAGATATTTCCCAACATGGTGCAAAAAAAGTCTTCATGTGTCAAAGAAGAATGGAAGAAAAAAACATAAATACCAGCTAATGTACTACATAGGACATCGGCAATCTGGAACACTTTTTTTTTTTTCCTATAATCATAAAAAGTGTTGATAGTAAGCAAAATCAACTGAATTCCATCAGTCATTTTTGTCACAATGTTTGGCAAAAGTCAACATCTAGTAGGCCACCCTATGCAAGACAGGCCCTTAGTTCTCCTAGAAATTTTTCGAAATACATGTTCATCAGTGATGCAATAACTTGGCCTGGCTTCATGCTTATTACCAGGTCATGAAATTAGAGGGAAGAAACAAAAACTATAGACCTGGAATGATACCATCAGCAAGGTTGTCATGACAACTATGAACCTGAGCAGGCTGGTCCTTGTACTTGAATCAGTTCAGACAGACACTAGAAGCACAAGAGCATTCAGAACTCATGTTATTTGCACAGGTTTCCGTCAGAGCCCCCTTTCCTCAGAAAGCCCTACTCAAATGCTGCAGTCAATGTTTGGGTAGACACGACATGTAAACCTGGCCCAGTAATCACAAACCCTTTATACTTGGCCATCTATCATCCCTTGCTGGAAAATAAAACACCATACTGCTGGCTATAAAATATAGCACCTAGCAACCAGTTTATTCCTCTGAAACATGACGCAAAGTGGTTCAAACTATATCTAATCCTTAAGCAGGCCATCCATTATGCAATTTTCTTTTTTTCCCCCCCAAGCATAGGGTGAACTGAAAGTAAATGACTTGATTCCTCCATCAATGCAGTCAGCATTGATGGGGGAATCTCTCTCACTGAGCTATTCTGACAGCCAACATGAAAAAAACCTAACAGGCAGATTGCACTGCAGCCGATCGAGTGATTGACTGTAGTACAAGCAGCCTGCCCATAGATGGAACAAAAATTTGGCAGGTTTCTGTTATAACCATCTGATTGAAGTGTGATTTTAATGATACGTGGGACATAGTTGACAAGATAAGTACCAGGTTACCTATGTTATAAAAAAAAAAAAAAAAAAAAAAAAAATAGAAATAAGAGGGAATAATTGTAAAGCGATTCTCGGAGTGTGAGGATCTAATCCAGTGATTCTCAACTAGGGTTCAGTGGAACCCTAAGGTTCCTCCAGAGGTTGCTAGGGGTTCCTTCAGTATTGGGCAATTTCTGCCTCTCAGATAAGTTCCCACCGACACCATTGATCATTTTAGCTATCTGTAAGGGGGGAATTCTTCCCAATGACCACAAGTGTAAGGACCACTCTTCCCACTGACCATCACACTAATGTGTCATGAGTTGTAGAGTCCTAATTTTTAGCAGGGGTTCCCCCGAGACCGGAGAACTATTTCAAGGGTTCCTCTGTGTTGAAAAGGTTGAGAAAGGCTGATCTAATCAAACAAAGTAAGGTCAGACTGTATGTTTGCCAAGGTTCCCGAACTTCTGGTTCTTGTCTGTCCAAGAGCACGCTAGTAACTTCTCCCTGCCCATCCAGTATAATTTGTGTTTTACTAGTTGGCATCTGTGGCGCCGTGCCAAGAGCCATCTATTATTATCTTGGCTGCATATGCGTCTGCTTCCCATGGTCGATGGTTTTTTTTTTTTCAGTCTTATTTGGGTAACCAAAACTATCATAATATAACCTGTCCCAGAAGGGCCATACTTTTAGGGCAAGGCTGGAACGTCTCTTGCTTTGGAAATTCCATGTTCTCGTCTCTCCAGGAGACTTGAGTAGCTTTGTAGCTCTTGTAATGTCCGATATACGGCAGGGACAAGCCTGCAGAGGGCATTACACTGCACATTCATGAGATAAAAAAAAAAAAAAAAAAGTACATTGCACATGCACAGCAAATATTACTTTTGGAAGTACAAAAAAGGACCGTACACTGTATTATCTGATGAGTATGTGGCCCCAGCACCATTTTTGGCCTGCCTTTAGAACAGAACCCCAGTAACATCTTTTTGAAGTCCAGTTTCAGCATTTTATCTTCACTTTTTTTTTTTTTTGCAAGCACGTCATAAATAAAATGCTTTACCCCTATTTAAATATATCCTTAACCTATTCCGATTACTAGGCATAAGATTTACTATGTAGTAGTAGTAACATTCAACTGGACTGTTTTTGTGTTGAAGAAGTGACTATGCCCAGTGGGAGTAAACAATGGCCGATCTTTGGTATTTAGGATTTAGGAGAGAAAGGATTGGAAGGAATAGTGTGCCACTGTTGGGGTCAGTGGAAGGAATTATGCCCCATTCATATGTCAGTGGCCGGAATAATGCCTCAAGGGCTGGATGAAGGCAAGTAAAGGGCCGCATCCAGCCCTGGGTCCACAGTTTGGAGACCACTGATCTAATCCAATCACCCTGTGTCATGAAATATATAAGGCAATTATTGATTGCCCAAGAATATGACTGGAGGCCATCCACGGAGAACATGACATTATGGCACAGTGGTGGTTGGATTATTTGAAAAAAAAAAAAATAATAATAAATCTCCAGCATATGCTTATTTGGGGATAAAAATGTGGGCAATTTTTCCAACAGGGATGAATAAAACATTTTCAATGTTACAAAATAAATCTACATACATGTGACTACTACTATGGGTTTTGTGCATTAGGGACATTTCTCAACCTTTATTCAGTCAAGGCACCCTTTAAAAATTATGGACAATCTTAAGGCACCCTCCATAATTATGGGCAGCCTTGAGGCACCCCATTCCAGAATGTAAAAAAACGATTCTAATAGTTTTATATAACGTAGCAACATCCCCAGATGTAGGAAACCCCACATTAGAGGCAATTTATTCTTCCAAAGAAAATACACTTTTGCAAATTGGTTTTGAATAGTATTCCAATGTTTCTCTTCTCCCTCACTCAGCTAATGTGCCACCAACACTGATGGAAAGGGGCAGGGAAAGGTCAAACAAGGATGCTATGCAGGCCGACTGACAACCTCCTGATCAACTGATGAAGTCATTTGTCGTTAAGACACTGGCAGCAAGAAAGTTCTAATGGTACACAAAGGAAACCTGTGGCTTTGTCTAACTAAAAGACAGGCTTCATCCACATGCCAGCTTGTATACAGGTTTTGGGCAATTTTTAGGCATTTTGCCAAGGCACCCCTGAAGAAATCTCAAGGCAGCCTGGTTGAAAAAGACTGGTCTAACTATGGCTACCTGTCATTGTCTTCTCACAAGGCATGCTCAGAAGTTGAAGACTGTGTGGGACATCATCCAGATAATGGACTAGTAATTGTTAAGACTTCAAGTGACCTCTGACCTCCTAATTTCCTCAGTAATGGCAGCTCCCATATTTATATCCCAACACATTCCATCTTGAAGTCAACACCAACAGTCTAAATCTTGCTTTCATTCTCACAGTACAGCAGGGGGTATGCAAGCAAAAAGTAGACAATTTGCTGTGGGCAACAAGATTTTAGTTTTTAATACGCTTCGTCAAATTCTGTATGGTAAAGTCCAGGGTTCCGGTTTCCGGAGAGGACTTCTGGCGATTTTGAAAGATCATGAGCGGAGTCTTTCTATTAGGCCACTGCAGCTGCGTGATGAAGAAATGTGCGACGGTAGTTAGCTTCAAATAAACCCATTAAGATAGTCATATGGTTCACCTGATCTGCCCTTTTCAATCAGATCCAATCTCTGAATGTTCTTGATCTTTTACTTTACACAGACTTCAAAAAAGTACTTCTCAGTTGTGTCCCCGTCTTAACCTCCATTACCTAAGTGAAGAATTTATTTTACCGCCTTACTTCACTTTAGTACTTCTTGACCTCATTCCATCAAAGGCTCGTTAAATAAATTTTATCCATGACTATTCTGAAGTTATCAAAAGAATATATGTAAATAGAATGTCTTCATAAATTAAAACAGAAGTGCTGTTTTGAAATAGCATAAAAATGATTAACCTTTCATAAGTATTACTACAAGGTGGTGTATGTAACAGACGTTTGCCCAACAAATTATTTGGAGGTTTGTTTGGTTTATTATGAGATTCCCATATCTCTGCCAAACCAATCCACCAGTAGCCAATATGTAGAAGAAATGCTTTAAATTAAAAAAAAAAAAAAAAAAAAAAAAAAAGTCCGATACTTCATTTTTGTTTTCAATTCCTAGGTCACGACTCCTTTTTAACTCCGAATGGTGCGGGTAGGGGACAGGGCTAAGCATGTCCACCATCCTGGTGACTTTGCTTCAGCCCTCCCTTGCCATACCCGCCTCAATAGGATGAAGCAGACCAAGACTGCTTTCACACTGAGGCGCTTTACAGGCGCTACAGTGCTAAAGAAAGCGCCTGCATATAGTCTCTCCTGTCTCCCCAGTGTGAAATCCAGAGTGCTTTCACACTGGAGCAGTGCGCTTGCAGGATGGTAAATAAAAATAAAAAAAAAGCCCTGCAAGCAGCTTCTGATTTAAATCAAAGGGGCAGCACCAGCAAAGTGTCGCTGCAGCAGTGTTTTGCAGCCAGTTGTAACCCTTTTTCGCCTGCTAGCGGGGATAAAAGCGCCCCGCTAGCAGCCGAATAGCGCAGGTAAAACTACAGTAAAGCGCCACTAAAAATAGCGGTGTTTTTACCACCGATGCTCGCCCACACGCCCCAGTCAAAGTAGCCTTAAGCCTAGTACACACAATCAGCAAATTAGACAAATAAAATATCGCTTTAGAAGCGATTGTACGATAATCTGATCAGATTGAGAGTGGATCATGGCAGTTCATGCAAATTTATCCAAAAGGGACAAACAAAAATTTCTCATACAATACCAGAACGAACTACTTGTTTTTTGTTTAATCAGAACAGTATTCATCCGAAAATAATCAGAAGACCAGAACCACGCATTCTCAAAAACAAAAGAAAATATTACAATACAACACATTGCATCACTTCCGAAGTTGTATTCAACTACTATACATAGGAGAATTTTCGGAACTGTAGTAACTGCTTCATTTTCATTATGAGACTTTGATACAAGACTAGTAATGCACAAAAAAAAAAAAAAAAAAAAAAAAAAAAAAAGAAGAAGAAGGAAGAACGATCAGTCTGCCATTCTCTTCATGTGTACAGGGCAAAGCTGTCCCTGAAGGAATCCTTTCTACCTGTGTGAATGGCTGTTCCAGACTAAAACTAATAAACTAAAAGTGCTGGAATTAACAGCTGGCTTGTGTGTGCTGGGGCTCCTAGACACTGGCTTCTGCCCACATTGATGCTCCACTCCGTGTTTCATCGCTTTGGTGACTATGAAGAGGAGCTTGCTTGCAATCGTGACGAAACGCACAGGAACGGAGACAGTGTGGGCAGAAGCAGGTGTCTAGGAGTCCCAGTACAGCTGGTAATTCCTGTGTACACAGCACTTTTAATTTACTAGGGGCCAGACCAGATTTTTGTCTTGATGCCTGCATTTATTCACTTCAGGCATTTTGGAGTGGAGATGTGAACCATCTTCATAAAGAATAAATAGTTTTTTCTTCTCCTCCAGCATTTTGGATCTTCAGGCTTCAGCTACAAAACACTAAAAGGTGTGAATGGGGCTTTAGCGTCTATAACAGCCATCCACACAGGCAGAGGCTTTCTTGAGACATTACCTGGCGATCTTGCCAGTCAGTAGCACGTTGTTGTTCTCTTTGGCAACACTCTGTGGGTTCTGTGCAGCATAGCCACTACCATAAGCATGCACCCTTCTAGTAAGCAAGCTGGCCACACACAGACTGAAATTTGGCCTGCCCCTGCTGAACTCGCAAAATTTCAATCAGTGTAGATCAGCTTACTTTTAGAGATGGGTTCAGGCATGTTCAGGATTCTAGTCCCAACCCAATCCTGCCAGGGAGCTGAAACTGCACACCGCTAATCACAGGCATTGAGACATTTTCCAGGTTGTGCAGCTGCGGACCGGGAAATGCCTAGCTGTCTGTGATTAGCAGTGTAGGATTCCTGGAGAGATCGACCGATGGGTTGGGATTAGGATCCTGAACACGACTGAGCTCATCTCTACTTACTACTAGTAGGGGAGCATGCTTATGGTGGTGGTTATGCTGCATAGATCCCACAGGGTGTTGCCTTCAAAATGACAGATAAACCATGCTCCTTTAGAGCCCTTTCACATCGAGGGTGCTTTGCAGGCGCTATAGCGTTAGAAATAGCGCCTGCAATCCGCACTCAAATTGCTGCACCATTCATTCCAGTGTGAAAGCCCTGAGGGCTTTCAAACCGGAGCGGTATGCTGGCATGACGTCAGGAAAAGTCCTGCCAGCAGCTTATTTGGATCGGTTAAGGAGCGGTGTGTTAACCGCTCCTCCACCGCTACTCCCCATTGAAATCAATGGGGCAGCGTATTGCGGGCAGTTTTAACCTAGTCTCAGCCGCTAGTGGGGGTAAAAGCGCCCTGCTAGCGGCCAAAATGCACAGCTAATCCGACGGTAAAACGCCGCCAAAAATAGTGGCGTTTTACCGCCGACTCTATAGGCTTGGCGGTGTGAAAGGGGTCTTAAAGTTAATAGGGCTACTAGAGAAAAAAATAAAAACGCAACATTCGGGAGAAGCAAGAGTCAGCAGCCGCGCTTTCATCGTATATCTGAAAACATCACTTAGAAATGGATAAAAAACTCACAGCTGTTCCAAATCATAAGAGCCCATGTCAACCAGTGACTCCTCCATAACTTGTACCATGCAAAAGCTTCGTTCAGATTCAACATTCAGTGCATGCAGTGAACACAATTAAGATGTTATACGAGAAGAATCTCTAAAAGCAATATGTAAAGTTCCTTTTATTGTCTTATGGCCTAACATTTAGGCATTAAACACAGGGCCCCCTTACACGCCTCTCCAATGGCTGCCAAGCACTCTCCAAAACTTTGGCAGAAAATAATTTATTGCGCAAAACATACCCAATTCACATAAGTGATCAGTGAAACACGAGTCCCATATCAGCCTGTATGGATTTAAAATAATCTTAGCATTATCTAGAATGGAGTTCGCAGTCTCATTCTGTGCATTTGCTGGTATTGGGCTTGTAAATATGCACCGCTTAAAGTGGTATTATTAAATCCCAAGATAAAAACGTATTATATTGCAGCTTACCAATTCTTAGATGTGGGGCTGCATTCGTTTTCTTATTTTCTTGTTTTTTTCCCAGGTGATCTGGCCAATAAGTGTTATTTTTCAACTTCCTATAAAGTGGCAAGCTATTCACTGACGGATATTCAGCCAGCCCAGCAGGGACAATGCTGCCATCTAAAGTTGGCTATGCTGCTGGAGAAAGGGTGGATGAATGAAAGGTCCGCCTCCTCCATTCATAGAGCGCTTTTCATTGTTGGAAGCTACAGCAGTTTTAAAGTGGATACAAACCCAATGTCATTCTTTCTAAACTACTGCCATAGGGGTTATCTATAAGGATATACAAGCGTCCTACATGTATTTTTACCTGTCAAATGTCTCCCCCTGTCTGTTATGAGACCCGAAAAACTGAAGATTCTGTGGCTGGGTCTATTGTCTGGAGCTCGATGGGTGGAGTTGTGAAGTCAGTAGACTTCCCACCCACCTGTAAACTCCCCTTGTCAATATGCATTTACTCCTGTGTATTTCTTACACTGAACTTCTACTATGATCTCTAACATCCAGTGAAAAGACGGGAAAGTAACCACATGACTTCAGCATGCCCAATTATGCTGAGGTGTGGAACATCCAATCCTGGCACAGCAGCAGAAGAAAGGAGTGGGGAGGGAATTTAAAAAAATAATGCACGAGATATGTAAATCTCCTGTCACTCACAGCAAGGGGGAGGATTTGACGTTTTTCTCTGTTTGTCAAGATTTATCTTACTGAACAATAAGAGGATTGCTCAGAGCTGGATTAGCTCTTTGTGGCAAGACTGGGCTCAAATGATAGGAAATCTTATACTCTACATTAGGACATAAAAAATAAATACATTTCGGGTTTACATCCACTTTAATAAATAAAAGAGGGGGGCGGAAAGGGCAGGCGAAGTGATGGGTGCCTATGACTGGTCCAGCAGTTTGTCACAAAACTAAATCCCACAGCAATGGAAGACTAACACTGCAGGGGTATGGGGCGCAGAGGATGGAAGATTTCAACTAAGAACTGTCACCAACACAAACACCACTTCTTACCAACCTTCGTTCTGAATTACTGCACCATTCTCTCCATTAAAACAGCAGTGCACACGTATGCCATAACCAGACAGATTACAACTGTATTTACCAGCATGCAAGAGAATGATGTGATTCAGTTTGATGTGATAATTAGAGGGCAGCCTCTTGGTTGATCCGAGACCATTAATCAGCAGCATGTGGCAAACTCTTAATTGTCCAACTAAAACAAACTGTTAGCTTTTCCTAGTATGTCTGTTAGTTCTACCAATTTACATTAAAGTGTTACTAAACCCAGGACCCTGCATTCATTATATCTGGTCTCCCACAGTACACAGAACATGGAGATGCAATTATTTTAGTAACTATAAACTGCTAAATACCTTTTCTCATCAGCAGTATATAGTCTTGTGCCTTCTATTAGTGCCCGGTTAAAGCTTGTTGGAGGAGTTTTCATTCTACTCTGACTGTCCTATGAGCCTGCATGACTCCTGACCCTCTGGACAGTGCCAATTGACCCTGAGCTGATCACATTTCCCAAGAAAAAAAAATTCTAGCAATGCACACTAAACTGAGCATGTGCAGAGCGACTCCAAAAGCTCTGTCTTATCAGGAGATGGTCTGGGGACAGGGTAAGAGCAGAGAAGACAGGATCAAAAAGCCTTTTTACACAATGCAGATGATTAACCCCTTAGGTTTGACAGCAAGTATACCAAGGATGCTTTAATGCATATACAGACTGATTTTACTGCTGTGGGTTTAGTAACACTTTAAAGGAAATCTATACCCTGACCCTTTGAGGATTGAGCCACCTACACACCTTCAGCTTATTCAATATAAGTCTATTTAGGTGTTGGAAGGTTAATGTATCCCATTATAGCACCCACCCCTTTGAGGTTTTATTTTGTTGTGTATTTTTACTACTTTCTGGAATTTTTAAATTAATAAACTAATTTGTATACCTTATGGTCCTTGTCTGGTGTCATGCCATTAAAGCGGTTGTATACCCGCTGACACTTCCCTTTGTTATTCCCCTACAGGGCAAATGGCATAATGAGCTAGTATGCACCGCATACTAGCTCATTATGAAATACTTACCTTAGAACAAGGCGCCGGCATCTCACCCGATCCATGCCGAGGGAGCTGACATGTTCCCTCTGCCTGTTTCTATCCTGGTTCCGGCGCTGTGAGTGGCTGGACCCACGATGTCGTCACTCCCACGCATGCGCACGGGAGACTTCTTTCTGGCAAGGTCCGGCGTCTGCCAGGCTTTCAGCCGAGAATCCCCTGTGTGCATGCGCCGCAGCAGTCAGCGGCTCATTGCGAGGGGAATATATCCTAAACCACACAGGTTTAGGAGATTTTTTTTTTACCTACAGATAATCCTTATTATAGGCTTACCTGTAGGTAAAAGTTACACATTTGACTATACAACCACTTTAAAGTCCAGCATTGGCAGAGTATATCCCTGCTAATTTCCTTCTTTCCCATGCAATTGTCAATTTGAATGTGGCATTGGTAGAGGTCTTCTTTTGCAAAAGGAAATCTATAGTCACAGCATACACCTTTGTTTTAAACCATCAGCATTGTAATAATATAGACATTAGTTATTTTTGACACTCCAAAATGAGCTTAAAGCAGAGGTCCACCCTAAAGTGGACCTTCCGCTCACTGGAATCCTCCCCCCCTCGGGCGCCACAATTGGCACCTTTCAGGGGGGAGGGGGGGTGCAGGTACCTGTACAGTACAGGTATCTGCACCCCCTTCCGGGATAGCTCTCTGCGGAAAGGGGCGTAGATTACGCCCCTTTCCGAAAGTCCCCCGCTGCCTGCTGGGAAACACACAGATCCCAGAGGCAGCGGGTCCATCCTTATTGCGCAGCGCGACTCGCGCATGCGCAGTAGGGAAACGGGAAATTAAGCCGGAAGGCTCCACTTCCTGATTCCCATACCCAAGATGGCAGCGGCAGCACCCGAGAGACGATTGAGAGATCGGCTTCGGGTGCCGACATCGCGGGCGCGCTGGACAGGTAAGTGTCACTATTTTAAAAGTCAGCAGCTGCAGTATTTGTAGCTGCTGGCTTTAAAAAAATTAAAAAAAAAAAAAAAACGCGGACTCCCGGCAGACTCCCGCTTTAAAAATAAATATCTCCTTCCATGTTGCCAGTGCTGCCTATCTACTGGCTGTCTTTCCACACCTTCTTGGATTCCCTGCATGCTTTTTGGCTTCTTCTCTGCTGTTTATCTTAAATTTCTGAGGACTACATATCCCATGGTACGTTGCTCCCTAGTAGTGATTCCTGTACTGACTCCGCCTCTTGAATCTCTCTCTCAGCACCTCTGAACGCAGGCTGTGCCTACTCATAAGGTATAGTGAACGCATGCCAAAGAATTCAGGGAAGTAAAATTTTACAATTTTTCAAGACTGTTGAGATTAATAGGAGTAGGCTAGAATAGCTGAAATACAATGTGGGAATGAATATATGGATTTTACATTTTGACCATAGATGCACTTTAAATTGTTTCTGCTAAACTAAAACAAACAGATTGCCATCTTCAGCCTCCTAAAAGGATAGAATAAACCCAACCACGATTTTAGATTATTGCTGTGTATACACAATTTATTACCATCACCCCCCACAAAAAAAATGAGTTTACTCAGTAAAACCTATTAAGCTCTGTGCAATCTGCAGGCGGGGATCAGATCTGCTCAGTGTTTCCTGCCTGCTTGGGATTCCACTTTCTTCCTCCCTCTTAACGTGCAAATACACACCTAGTGCCAGTCTCCGTGAGAAAATCACACTCACAAGAAAAGATGAAAGAGGTTGTAAGGTCAGTTACCTTCCAGGCTACACCCTGCTATTACTCCTCTCACCCAACGACAGAAGATTTACAGAAAGACAATACAGAAAGGGTCTGTGTATATCCTGACATATCACATAAGCGGCCAGGAATGTAGTGGGTACTAATTATGTACAATTACACGGTACTAACAGCTACTTATGGACCTGCATTCCATTGTGCTGGGCCTAAGAGAGGATGCAGATTTATATTATACAGTTCAGTAAATAGACACTAAAATGCCCCGACAGCTGCGAATACATGGACCGCAAGTCTGGAAACTCTCAAATCATGGCAGCAATTTAGTTTTGTTCACTTATATAAATATAAAAAAAATGCATGACAGGTGAAGCCAAGTCAATCAATGAGCCTTATATTCTAATACTGGCCATGCTGCATCATCTGCCTGCAATAATCTCCCAATAGGAATACATAAAGAATTGATGCAAGCCAAACATGACAATCAATTTTTCAATCGAATTTGGTCAAAGAAGCCAAATAAATGCAGTTACTGCTCAGGTATTCTAACAGCCGTGGCTGCCAGCTATCAGAAAGCAAGAGCAATAGCTGTTCAGAATGGATGGAAGTGGAGAGTGGATTTCTCTTGATCAGCCTGTGAGCTGAGCTAGAGACATCTATACATGTATGGCTAGGCTTAAAGTGACATTAAAGCTTTGTTTTGTTTTTAAATAACAAACATATACTTACTTCCACTGCGCAGCTCATTTTTCAGAGTGGCCCCTAACACCCTCTTCTGGGTTCCCTTGTCGGCTCTCATGGCTCCTCTCTGCATTAGATAACTCCATGGGAGAAGGGGGGGGGGGGGGGGGTTACCTTGCGGGCACACTCGAGTCATTCTTTCGGCGTCCATAGAAGCCAAATGTATGACCCATTGTTGCAGGAAAGAAAATGTGCACCTTGTATGGCCTGCCATAGTTACGAACAGATTTCTCCATCTAAACAAGTGAATTGAATGAAGGAATCCCGCCCCTCACCCCCCCACTGGATAACTGTATTCGGACAGCCTCACCAGCAGCTGTCAGAATACACCGATCAGTGTCTGCCGCTGCTGAGTGAGAACTCTTTTCCAACCTGTACCTTTGATGCTTGTTGATCAAATGCTCGACGCTTCTGTTGCCCACTGCATCTACCATGTAGCAATGGCCAAGCCGCTAAATCAATCTGGGACCAAGCACTTATTTCAGGTACTTATGTAGCACCGTCAAATTACGAAGCTCTTTACATATATATTGTACATTCACATCAGTCCCTGCCCTCAAGGAGCTTACGATATAAAAAGGTCCCCAACTCACATTCATGCTTATAAAAGGGCTAATTTAGAGACTTTGAGTTATGCAGGTATCTACATTACCATCAATTCTGTGTGCGTGTGTGCGTGCGCTTTAAGGGCTTCACGAGGACTGGCGTAAAGAACATAAGTACATTGTGTCACCATAGGACAGCGATACTCCATATTCCCGTTGCACACATTTCTACATAAAGCTCTAAAAGTTTTGGGTGTTGCAGTAACTGGACTGGATCAGAAAGCCACAATGAGGATATTTGCCAGCACACCATGGATCATGAAGAAGCGCCCAAAAGATTTTTTATTGAAGCACAATCACATCACAATTTGTGACGTTAACATGTTTCAATAAAAAAATTGTTTGGACGCTACTTGACGATCCTCCTTGTGCTGGCAAATATCCTCACCTTATGGCAGTGGTCTCCATACTGCGGCCCTTTGCTTGCTTTTATTCAGCCCTTGGGGCAATATTTCATCCTCTGACACCAACAACAGGGCAGAATTCCCCCCACTGACACCAACGAAGGGGCACAATGCCTCCCAATGACACCAACAATGGTGCAAAGTTCCTCCCAGTGACACCAGTGAGTCTGAGGGACAGTAAAATGGCCCTTTGTTTATAAAGTTTCAAGACCCCTGCCTTAAGGCATCTGCAGTCTTGCATTCATGTTTTATGTAATGATGGGTTTGCTTTAAAATATAAAGCAAAAATCACAAAAAAACTCATAATAATCAAGCAGAATGATATTAGTCTGAATGTAAAACTATGGAAGACTAAAACCTGCTCTAGGGAAGGAGGGTACCTCCACGCCGTGCACAAAGTTAGCAAACAAAGTAAAAGAAGCCTGTAAATCTAGGATAACGCATTATATAAAAAGGTGGGTTTCCGCAGCTCACGTTAAACTAGGCAGATATATCAGAAATTGCTGATCAAGCAATGGGGCCCAGTGCTGGGTTATTCAGGCCCTTGGTCACAGGTCAGAGCACTTGTCTCTTAGTAAACCAATAGTTTCATTGTGTTTCACGGCTGTGCTAACAGGGCATTCACTTGGTTTGTAAATCTGTGGCTGTTCAACTCTTTAGTATGATGGATTATTTATGCCTTTATGGTAAATGGAGTTTTCAATGATGAGAAGAACAAAGGGTTCCTTGGTACTGTATATGTCAAATCCTGAAAAATATTTAGAGCTCAAATACCAGCTTCCAACGTCAAGAGTCACATAATTACATGAAACCACCACCCTAAAACATCTCCCAGGTCAGGGCAATATTCTGGAACTGCTAAAAAACCAAATCACAAGAAACAGAAACAATTTTAACAGTGCATGGCCTGCTTAACTATGGTTCTAAAAGTTCTCCAATTGTGGCTCTCTCTACAAGCTGTACAATTAGGTGTCTTGAGAATTTGCAGAGATAAAACATCTCCAGATCAGCCACTCTCAAATGAAAGTCTTGAATATAAGTCACTATGCAGTGCAGTCTAATTTAACTGGCTATAGTCTAAAGTGGCCTTAGTATGAATATGTACACTATGTGTGGTGGGGACCATGAGCCAAAATAATCTGGTAGCATCAGCCAGTTCAATAAAGCCAGCAGACATTCAGCTTGTGTGCACGGTAGCCAGGCATGGCTTCTTTCGAAGGGACATGACCGAAAAAGTGCTGCCGATCGGCATGCGATCAGCACTCTCAGCCAATCGCTGACCGGTGTGTTCAGGTTTGGGGGGGGGGGGGGTGTGCCTGTCAGAACACAATAGCTCAGCGGAGAAGATTGCTAAATGGGGAAAAAAAACAAACACACACACTTCTAGTGTGTACTAGGCTTGAGATTGTAAGCTCCTTGTGTGAATGTACAAATATGTAAAAAGAAAAATGAAAAAAATTTTGGTTCTGTATTATGTGACACAGTGAAGCTGCAGCTAAACGTTCACTTTTATAAGTATTACACGGGAGTATACACAATTCACATTTTTTTTTGCACCTTAGCGCAGTTTTTTTTTTCCTTTTTTTATCAAATATGTAAAAAGCTCTGTGTAATTTTTTGGTACTACATAAATGCCTGTAAAATAAATCATTTTAAATTGCTTTCAATTCTACTTACTGGCAACCATGGAATGTATGAATGTCCGACTTAAAACAGTGCAGCCATCGGCACACTCCCATCCCTCATTACATTTACGAACCATATAATGGGTGTTAATGAGAGGGCTGAGCATGGCCAGTGAGCTAACCCCAAATCATTCTCCTCCACCAATGCCTTTATCACCAGTCTGCAGCCAAAAATACAGTAAAATGTAATGGATTATAATGTTTAAAGAATTAAAGCGTTGACTTTTCTTATTTTTTTTTCAGAAAAACAAAACTGCATTATGGCATTCTTTTATTTTAATTTACTGAATGTTCCCATAGCTATTACACCTACTTTTTTTTTGCCAGATGTGGCAAGAACAGAACAGAAAATTTCCACTGGACAGCATTATTAAGGCTCCATTCACATCCAAGCAAAATCAACTTTCAGGCATTTTTTAGTTTTTTAGAAATGTATTATAAAAGTTTTACAGCTTCCGCCAAGAGATAGAGGGGAAACGCAAAATGTGCGTTGAATGCTCAAGTCACGCATTTAAGGCGATTCTACTAAAGTCTAAAAACACTTGTAAATCAGCCAAAAAGAAGATCATGTACTTTTTTGAACGAAAGCTGTTTTGCTTCAGGCAACAGAATGCTCCTATGTGAACGGAGGCCATTGAAATGAATAGGATTTGGCTCATTGAGCGTTTTAGAGCTACAAGCAGAAAATCAGGTGTGAATGGGCCTAAGGAAAATGACAAGTTTATTTTATTATAGGGGTGTGGGTGTAATATAGATCTATATCTAGATATATATATTTTTATTTTCATTTTCCTTTATATATTGTACATTCACATTAGTCACAGCCCCTAAGAAGCTTACTATCTAAAGTCCTTAGATTACATATATACACCCACATATATCCCACAAACTAGGTCAAATTTAGACAGGAGCCAAAACTTACCAGCATGTGTTTAATTTATATAGTAAAGCACTTGCCGTGCAAACTGTTGGCACTATATAAATCCTGTATAATATTAATAAATGCAAAGATCAGAAATGTTTGCACAACCCCAACCCATTTTGCTGCAGTTGGTGATTGTCCATCTACAGATTCCACCCACAATATATCATGGGCATAAATGCTCAGAAAACCAGGCACTTGCGTTTATTCTTCATTAACAGCCATCACCCATGTGCCCTCACATCGGACTGATCTCCAACTTGTGTAGAAACTTTGGAACACGGTGTTAAAATGGTCAATTCACATGCCTCCCCTTTAGCAGCCCTCTCCCCATGATGGTGACTGTAACTGTTTAGCGATATCCTGTATTTCCCTACCATGATTACTAATCAGGAAAGCCATTTAAACTCAGGAAAGAATGATTCGACTCTGCTCCCAGTGCAAAACAATCCTATGCAGGGAGTGTAATTAAGGCGTGTTCTGAAAATACAGGCTAACGTTTTATCCATTTTACAGGACATAAATAACCAAATATAAAAGATTAAGCAGACACAAACAACGTACATCCTGTTTAAACAGCACAGATCGCTTTTACGTATAAATAAATACAAATACATTTTATAAACAAAAAAAGCATTTTAAAATAAATACATCAAAACAGATTAAAAACAAAACCATATTGATAACCAAATTAGAAAGCTTTGTTTTGGGAACTACATTAAAAAAATAAATAGTCAACAGGCTGGCTGCGGGGAGAAGGAGGATCATCGAACTTTGGGCTCAGATCGCTGCAGCAAAGTGAGCCAGAAGTAGGAGCGGGTACCTGTCAAAACCAGGTACCCGATCTGCCTCCTCCCCAAAAGGCAGGGGGAGGGGGCAGACAAGCAGAGCGTCCTCTTTTTTGGTGAAGCTCCATTTCAAGGTTCTGTGCGCATTTCTGGTACATCAACAGGTATTTCTGTACTTGTATAGACATGGTGAACTGAGCAGGTATTGCAGAAATGTAATTTATATATTTTTTTTTTTGCTTTGACATAGAAGAATGTATAAAAAAATAAATAATAATAATAATAATAATAATAATAATAATAATAATAAATCAGGTCCCAGATGACACCAGGCCTCATGTGAAACACTATTACATGTTGCATGACATCACCTGAAGGGGTTAACAACTGCCATTGTTTTCCAAACTCCGGGATCCCCTCTTTCTACTTTCCTCCCTTTATCGTTCATGAAAAGCCGAACAATAGAAAAAGAGGGGAAGGGCCTTAAATACACTTAGCTAGAGGCAACATTTTTTCAAATGGAAGAAGAGGTGACGGCAGCATGCCCGAGGTCACAGTATCAGCAGAACGAGTGTATAGGAGAGAGATGCCGGAAGTAAATAGCGCAGGCAGAACCAGTACAGTCAGGACTCCTCTGTGCCCTCGCCAACGATTCCCCTTAACATTCGTTTAATAAAAGCTCTTATTAAAATTCAGCCAATCACCTCCGTCAGTGCAAGCGCACAAAAAAGTCACATGCCCACAAATGTTAAAGGTTAAGTACTTTCTGGTCTATGTGAACGTAGATTGGTCAGGGTTCAGTGAGCAGGAATAGCTATAGTCTGCCTGTGTATATCAATCTGGTCACTCAGGCAAAATGAGCTGAATTAGAATTTAAAAAGCACAATTTTCTACAGAATAAATGGGGGGTCAATCTCCAGATGTAAACAAGGTAATGTTAAAAGTGTTTGTTTTTTCTCTCCTCCTTTTATTATGTTAAAATTTCAAGTTCACGCATACATTGCAAAGTAAAAGACAAGAAAAAAATAAATAAATCAGAAAGGATAGTATTCAATGGAGCATTTCAGAACAACAGTAGCAAAGATGAATGGATTGGTACATGCTCTTGTACAGAGTGCCTGAGCCATGACGGCCTGAGAGGGGGATTAGTCCATCCAAAGTGGAGGGTCTTTAAAGCGGATCTTCACCGCATCAGAGCACAAAACACTATTTTATTTATTTCAGGTACTTTTATAATGCGGTCAACTTACGCAATGCTTCGTATATACAGCGAATAAAAAAAAAATATATATTGAACACGTCATAATTTTTCTAGGTAAATAGATTTCCAAAAAGGTGCTATTAACAAGAATTTTTCACCACGTGTGGGTTTTAACCCATAAGATCCATACATACAAAGAAACCAAAACAAATATGTTCAGAAATGACAAAAGAAAAAAAAAAAAAAGTACTGAATACGCTAGCTGAAATGTAATACTTCGTACAAAATCCTTTGTTGGTAATGGTAGCTTCAAGACGCCTCCTGTATGGAGAAGCTAGTCGCATGCATTGCTCAGGTGCGATTTTGGCCAATTCTTCTACACAGTCTTCAAATCTTGAAGGTTCCGCGGGCCTCTTCTATGAACTCTGATCTTTGGTTCTTTCCATAGATTCTCTATTGGATTCAAGTCAGGTGATTAGCTGGGCCATTCTAGCTGCTTTATTTTTTTTTCTTTGAAAGCAATTGAGAGTTTCCTTGGCTTTGTGTTTGGGATAATTGTCTTGCTGGAAATGTCCGCCCTCGTTTCATCTTCATCATGCTGGTAGATGGCAGCAGGTTTTTATCAAGAATGTCTTGGTATGTTTTCCCATTCATCCTTCCTTCAGAGATATGAAGTTTGCCAGTACCGTATGCTGAAAAATAGCCCCACACCATGATATTCCCACCTCCAAACGTCAGTGTTGGTATTGGGGTGTTTTTGGGGTGATGTGCACCTCCAAACATGGTGTGTATTATGGCATCCAAAGAGTTCAATTTTGGTCTAATCTGAATGATGTGCATCAAACTTTAAATGATCTTCAACATGCTTTTTCTTCAGCAATGATGAGAGTGCATACAGGCCATGGTGGTTAAGTGCATTACTTCTTGTTTTCTTTTAAACAATTGTACCTGCTAATTCCAGGTCTTTCTGAAGCTCTCCACAAGTGGTCCTTGGCTCTTGGACAACCCTCATCCATGCTAATAATTCTTTTCACTCCTCCGTCAGAAATCTTGCGAGGAGCACCTGGTGGTGGCCAGTTTATGGTGAAATTATGTTCTTTCCACTTCTGGATTATGGCCTCCAACAATGCTCACTGGATCAGAAGGTTAGAAATCCTTCTGTAACCAATGCCATCAGTATGTTTTGCAACAATAAGTTTGCAAAAGTCTTGAGAGGTCTTTGCTTTTACCCATCATGAGATGTTTCTTGTGTGGCACCTTGGTAAAGTTCAGGTTAGGCAAGTTTCAGTTGAGACTGAACCAGCTGATAAAATTTTGCACCGAAAAGGAGCAGGCTTGTTTTCTAATCACTGATAGATTTCAGCTGGTGTCTTGGCTTTCCGTGCCTTTTTGCACCTCCCTTACTTCATGTGCTTAATACTTTTACCCTGTGTCATTATGTTTTATTACACAGAACTTAATTTCTAAAAGTATTTGTTATGGTTTCTTTGTATGTATGGATTGCATACATACACATGTGCTGAAAATTTCAGGCCAATAGCATCTTTAGAAATATATTTACCTAGAAAAATGGTGAAGTGTTCACTACTTATTTTGGTGGTATAGTGTACTTTTACATCAGTACCGGTCTTTGAGAAGCGTACAATCTAAAGGTTCCTATCTCACAATCATACATACAGCTATAATGTCAATTTAGACAGGAGTCAACCTACCAGTATTTCTTTGGCGTGCGAGAGGAAACCGGAGTACCCGGGGGAAACTCCTGCAGGCACAGGGAGAACATGCAAAATCCCAGGCAGGTAGTGTCATGGTTTGGATTCGAAACTGACTCTAATGCTGCAAGGCGGAAGTGCTAACCGCTTAGCCACTGGGCCATTTGATTCATTTTTTTACTTATCTATCCATGTTCCCATGCTTTAATTTTTTTGGGAACTCGCTTTGAAAAACACCACCCTAGCATTTCTGGCTGTGGCCAGCTTGAGTAAGGGCAAATGATTCATGTAGCATTTACTTCCTGGAATCCATCCGCCCTTCGCTCAAGCATGCATCCAGGAGAGTGTGCTTAGCTGAGAAAACCCCTCCTCTCCTGAAGACTCCTGGTATGTATGACATTTGCCTAGGCAAGAAACCAGGAAGCAACTGAAGAAATGAAGAAATGTAAAAAAAAAAAAAAAAAAAAAAAAAAAGTTAGAAGTTTAAAAAAAAAGCAAGTATACACTTTTCTATTTACTAATGTTAGCAGCATGAGGATTAAAAATAATCAATGCTGACTGGGAGAGTGAAGTTCCATCTCAAAACCCTAAAAGCAGCTAAAACCGGCCATAAACTAGCCTGTGAGATGAATGAAAAAAATTGAAGACGTCTACAACCACGCTATACAGCACAGATAGACCAATCTACCTACCTGCTGGGCTACTGAAAGTGGTTCTAAAGGCCGAAGGTTTTTTGGCCATGTATCATCATGTATTCTACAGAGCATGGACACAGTTGTTTGTGAGCCACTCAACAGGATGGGGAGCCCAGAGCACTGGCAGGGGATCCGAAAAGATCCATTGCACAGAGCAGCCAAGTATGACATCTTGTTTTATTTAAAAAAGAAAATGTCCTTTAGTATCACTTGAATTTTGACAGCTGCATCTGAACAGATGCAGCTAGTATTTGGGCAATAATTTGCCATCTGGCTCCTTTAATTTTTTTACTCGAAGGACATTAACCAGCAAATTGCTTGGTGAACCAGATAAAATTGCTTGCTTATAGACTGAAGCAATGAGAATAGAAGATGTGAGATAAAACTCCATGGTTATACAGTTAAAGCCAGCCATACATGGGTTAAACTCCAGCCAATTCAGTAGGAATCAGCCAAAATTCAAGCCATTGGGTGGCCGGCCAGCACATCCGCTCTCAAAAGTCGATTTTTCAATTGGCGGTATGATTATGTCATATTTATGATGCTGAAAGCGGTACATTTTGCATGGAAATTTGTCCTTTTATATTGTAGGCCTGTAATTCTTAGGAATAACTCACTTAAATCTGTCCAAACAAGAGTCTAGTAGACATCTCGGGGTATGATAAAGTATGAAACACAAAATCATAAAATATAACTACAAATAATAATAAAAATGATTCCATAATGTAAATCGAAAACACTGAAATATGCTGAGTTGCAGAATTGTGGCTGTCATTAATTTCAGTGTTCGATAGCGATTTGTGGGGAAATCCGTCATCACTCAATTCTGCGAGTGATTCTAAATTTATTATCGCTGTTTTCTAGCTGGTCTAAAACCACTTTTGATGTAAAGGGGCAGTTTTGGTTGCTATGGACAATCTCCAGTTTCCAGGCAGAAAGAACAGTATTTATAATATAAAACTGCATGCAGAGCACTGGACAAAACCACTAGGGACAAGAGGGATGTGAAATAAATTGATACAGTAATGTAATCTGTAAGATTACAGTGTACTGTATATGTATTGTGTTTTTTAGGGATGCACCGAAATTTCGGCCGCCGAAACATATCGGCCGAAAATGCCCTTTTCGGCAATTTGCCGAAAGGAAAAAACGGCCAAAAATTGAGCCGAAAATGGGGCGGGGCCTGGGGCGGAACTCCGCCCCCGCCCCTGGTGTTGCCCATGATGGGGGTGAATAGTGCAGGACTGATTCAGCCAGCGATGCCCCTCTGCAGTGAAGAGAGCCGTCTGGTTGAATAGAGCGCCGGGAACATCACAGCTTTAATTTCAATAGCTGTGTGTTCCCCGTCGCGCGCCGTCACACACAGCCCCTCCCCCTTGTCCAGGCACTTCGATAGACAGATCACCCGTCCAATCTGGACAGGTGATCTGTCTATCAAAGTTCCCCCGGACAAGGGGGAGGGGCTGTGTGTGACGGCACGCGACGGGGAACACACAGCTATTGAAATTAAAGCTGTGATGTTTCCGGCGCTCTATTCAACCAGACGGCTCTCTTCACTGCAGAGGGGCATCGCTGGCTGAATCACTGTGGGGGCATCGCTGGCTGAATCACTGTGGGGGCATCGCTGGCTGAATCACTGTGGGGGCATCGCTGGCTGAATCACTGTGGGGGCATCGCTGGCTGCACTTATCTCTTGTACCATGTCGCCAGTCTCTGACCACCTCCTGTACCATGTCGCCAGTCTCTGACCACCTCCTGTACCATGTCGCCAGTCTCTGACCACCTCCTGTACCATGTCGCCAGTCTCTGACCACCTCCTGTACCATGTCGCCAGTCTCTGACCACCTCCTGTACCATGTCGCCAGTCTCTGACCACCTCCTGTACCATGTCGCCAGTCTCTGACCACCTCCTGTACCATGTCCCCAGTCTCTGACCACCTCCTGTATAAAAATATTTTTAAAAACAGTCATTTTCGGTATCGGTGCTGTTTCGGTATCGGTTTCGGTTTTCGGCCTAGTGCATTTTTCATTTTCGGTATCGGTTTCGGCACCAAAAAACCCATTCGGTGCATCCCTAGTGTTTTTTACTTTAATTTGGCACCGTTCTCCATCCCTGTGCGTCGCAATGCTTGCAGGCAACCGAGCGTGGCTCTGATGAATCCAGTGGAGGACGCCTCGCAGACAGGGCAGGGAGGACATTGCAGGATCCTGGGGACAAGGTAAGTGAGCTGTACCTAGATCCTGCAATGTGATCCCAAGTGTGGCTCAGGGGTTACCGCTTTAGGTGCTGAAAATCCACCCCGAGCCATACTCGGGAATACTGTCGAGGAGGTTAAGAAAGCCAGGAGGAAAATGGTCAGCCAAACAGTGATGGCATCCTACACTGTCCAGGTATTCTGACAGCCACGGGTGTCCCTATGTGTATGGCTAGCCAAAGGCGCAGCCTGGAAACCTATGAAGGTTACGGATCAGTCTAGAACTTTATGTCTGCCCTTGGTCAACAGCTATACACAAACGTCCATAAGAATAAGACTGCAAGGGCATCCTGTACAAGGTTGGAATCTCGGCCTGTTGAGAGGAAACCGGCCGGGATTCTAACCATTAAATGAGCAGGCTGAATGTACCAGGTTGCTCGATCGAACAACTTGGGTGCAACCAGCCTGCTGGATTCGTTTGATTAAATCGCAAGCAGCTTCTATAGCCACTAGCAATAATCACCGTCTTCTCCCGGCAGGGGGTGGCTTCCCCCACCCCTGAAGAAGACAATTGCTCAGTGGGAGGGATTCCCCTGTCAACACTGTCTATGTTGATGGGAGAATTGTGCCAATTTCTTTCCTGCAACCTGTGATTACAGGAAAGAAACCTGCACCACCTTTGGGCTGCTTAGAATCAAGAGACTGCAAGTGCATGAAGTATCCATGAGTGTGTGAAAATATGAACCCAATCCAACCAACTTTTAAACAAATTGCTGCTCAGTGGTCCCACATTTACAACGTTCTATGCCTAGATTTTACACAGAGAGCTCATGGGAATTTCTCTCTGTAGGTATTCCAGGCATTTGTAACTGAGAAAAAGAATCCGGAGCAGATCAAGAACATGCTGAAGATTTCACCTTCAACTGGGCCAGGAAAAGCCCTAATGCCTCTCCAGGAATTGGTGACTGGTGGTGGCCTGCTTGGCTTTCTTTTATCATGGTTTCCAACTTAAATATGTAAACAAAAATGAGGGTGCTGGAAGAGAATTATTTCTTAGCACTGTAATAAACCAGATATCTTCATTTATATTTTAATCTACACCAGAGAAGTGCATAAAAATGTTTGTTATTTTTACAAAGTCTTCACTAGTATCCACAAATCAACCCCGAGCTTTTCCATTCCAATTAAATCCGATGACCCCATATTTCAGAAATAGCATCTGACAAGCTGCCTGTTTAAAATGACCGCAGTGCCTTCCAAAAAGCAGTTCCCAGAATGATGAACCACCGATCAAGTCATAAAGATGGCGTGTGATAAACAGATGCTTTCACTGTAGTTTATACAAGAATATTCAGAAGGCCTCCCAATGGCCATAAATCATCGAAATCCTATAGATGGAGACATATTTATCCAGGTGTATTACAGGCTGAATAGCAGTTCCACGTTTCCCCTCCCCTTTACCCTCCAGGCTTATTTTCTTAGCCGGCAAAGGGTGGTAAGCAGTGAATTGGCAAGCGATGACAGGACCTGCTATCTGTGGGTGATGTCATTACAGGTGAACACATAGGGAGATCCCACACAAAGCTCATATTCCCCGTCCTCTGAAGTCAAATCAATGGCCTCCATCAAAGAACAAAAGTCCCGGTGAGTGCAACACAAATCACACAGACTGCGGCAGGAGACCAAAACAGAATAAAAGTGGTCCTTGTAATGTTCCCCTGTGTAGATTCCGAGCGATACGCTGGATGCTACAATGAACAACCCCTCCTTCTCCAGTCACCACATTGTCAGAATTATACACTGGAGATCACACGGCATATTTATGTTGATGTCCTTGGCGTTTATCGATATTCAACTTTATCACATTTTATCTGTATACACAATATGAGGAGTATACACCTCATCACTCAGAAACCTTACACACGGAGGCTCTTGAAAACTGCCCATAGAACAGTGGGCACTTTTGAGGCATTAGCGGTGCGTTTTTTTGTTTTTTATTTAGTGTTTATTTAACCACTTCAATACTGGGCACTTTCGCCCCCTTCCTTCCCAGACCAAATTTTCAACTTTCAGGAGTCTTGCACTTTCAATAAGATTTGCGCAGTCATGCAATGCTGTACCCAAATTAAAATTTTTATCATTTTGTTCACACAAATGGAGCTTTTTGGTGGTATTTATTCACGACTCCGTTTTTTATTTTTTTGCGATATAAGCGAAAAAAAGAGCGTAAATTTGGAAAAAAATTATTCTCTTTATTCTATTTTAAAAGAAATCCAATAAAATCTAATTTTGTCATAAAATGTAGCCAAAATGTATTCTGCTACATGTTTTTGGTAAAAAAAAAAAAAAAAAAAAAAAAATCCCGTTAAGTGTATAATAATTAGTTCGTATGATCACGGACGTGTGCAAATAATCATTGGGACATGTGATTTTACTGTTAGATATGTGGGGGACATGCGTTTTGGGGAACATTACTATGTGGGGGACATGTGACAAATTGGTTTACAATGTTAACAGTTGTGATTGGACACAGCTGATCACATGGTAAAGGGCCGCTTTGATTGGCCCTTTACCTTAATCTGTGATCAGCTGTGTCCAAAGGACACAGTGATTACAGAGCCCACATGATGCGTGCCCTGGACTAGCCAACTGCGCAGTCAGCAACCAGTTGCCCTGTGCCTGGAATTGCATGTCCGGGGCATGAGGCATACAGAAATTGATCGTCTGGGAATGGGCTGACAAAAGCCCAGGCGCCAGGATGCAATTTCTAGTCGCCATAGTGACCTGGCACCTGGAATGCGTCAAGCCCTGCATTAGGGTGCTAGCAGCGGCTCTTGTGGGTTTAATACTGTGGGTCAGGCAGTGCAAGAGTTTTTTTTAAATCTCCTTTGTACGTTGATGAATACCATGCCATTTTAACAAACACTGCAGTAAACCAACATACTCTCCTACCCCCATGAAAAACTGCCAAGTGGCGTCTTCTAAAGCAAAAAGGTAGTTGTAAATGGGAGAGCTGGTTTATGTCTATTCTGTCCGTAAGCTGGCAATTTTCAGTAAAATTTCAACCATTTATCCACTAAAAATCCCACAAAGGTAAATACCAAAAAACTAGGCAGTCTACTACACACATGGTCAAATGACCACCAGAAGATGGTTGAGAAGTCAAAACTGGGCAACAAATGTACAGCTTCAATGCAGCTCGTCAAATGATAAAATTGAAAATGCAAATAGCTAAAGCAAAGCCTTCTAAAGAGATCGTGGTGCCAGATTCAATCAGGGCAGTTCTGATCCTATCTACTTGTGGTCAGGTGTCACTAAACCCACATCATAAAAAACACTCAATAAATGATGTATTACATGCTGGTCATACTCACTGTCACTATAAGATTTGTTTTCGGCAAAAATCCTGCTGCCCTCTATCTTCACCTTCTTTCATGTCCCCAATTCAGCTAAGGATTGTGCAACTGTGGTGGCAACTCTGCACATGCTCAGTTTTCAGTGAGTTTCTATGCTGAGCATTTCTTCCCAATCACATCTGAGCAGCACACGTGACTATAAAGCCACACATGTGGGCGTATACACAGTGGTAAATGACAGCCCACAACGGAGGTGTGATAGTACACGTAAAATTAATGGTGGCTTCACCTCCCTCTTATTCTAAGACACAGGCTGGAGGGCGTGACACCGCCTGTGATTATCAGAAATCCGGCTACACCATGTTATTTCCACAAAATATTACAATTTTATTTCAAATTTATATTTGTATGACAATTTAAAACAGTTTATAATTATTTTTACTCTGTATTCCAAAAGCTGTTTTATTTTTATTTATTTTTTAACATGTGACCAGCAGCAGAGGACTAGAAGCTCCTCCTGCTTATATTTCCCTGCAGCCAGGCTGGGTGAGAGCTGGGTCACGTGACAGCTGTATAAGAAAAAGATACTTTAAAATAATTACAGTGCCATCATCCATGTACAGAAAGAGTAGGCACGATGTATATTAAACAGTGTGTTTAGTATTACTTTAGAGATGCAGAAAATAAATGTGATTTACTGTTTGAGATAACAGCTCCAAGTTGCCTCCATTTACTGTACATAATGATTTTTTTTTTTTTTTTACCGACTTCCCTAGAGCATGTGAGGTTAGCTGCAGATATCATTCTTAGGACTCTTTCACACGGAGTGGTGTACGCTCCGATCTGCAAGGGATTAGTGAGCAGATCCCCCGCTGAATTGGAGCCAAATGGGACAGATTTTCACATCCGTGCCCGTCCAGTTTGTGTCTGGAGGACCCATGACAGCTCTATGGGCAGCTGGATGTAAACGGACTCTGCTGTGCATTTACATCTCTAATCTGTCATGTTTAGGTCCATAAAACAGAAAAGAACAGTCCTTTCCCCATTTTTTTTTTCCCGGGACCTTTCCAGACTCAGAGGTAGGTGGGTGTAAACAGACATGTCCATAGGGCTGCATAAAACTTCAAGTCCATCTGAAAAACTAACAGACCTATTTGGAAAGCTTTCGTGAAAGGGCCCTTAGTGAAAATTACTTGCATGAGAAATGCAGGTAAAAAAAAAAAAAAAAAACACTAAGACATATGGCATAAAAACGTTCCCGTCTTGCTTTTGACATGGGGAAGCAAAGCCCTGCCTCTACCAAAATGGCCACCCCCACAAAGACACTGTGCAGAACAAGGCATGGCAAATCAGAAATGGAGAAAGATCAGATGGAGAGAGGTCCTTCGTGGTGTGACTGCCATTTGACAGAACAAATTTTAGGCAAAATGTGAAAAACTTTCCGTGTCCATTAACAAAAAATAAATAAAAAATTATGTTCTAGATTAAGTCATTTTACATTTCTTGTGGGAAACCGGCTGCGATAATCAAGCTGCAAATGAATACAACGGCCGTTTTCCCCGGAGGAAGATGGAAAATGCTGAGAAAACACAAATCCGACAATCTAAATGGGAAAATCAGTCACCAAAAATTGTGTTTATAAAACTTCAAGCCACTTAAATGAAATAAACAATACAATGTTATAACAAACTCATTACCAAGCGAGATGTCAGCCCTTTGCGACTTTGGTAATGATACTCAGAGAAGCAGCCAATTCCAAGTGGGGTAAACTCTATCCACAAGCTTCTATTCTGGAACCAATATACAGTATGTTGCTTTTCCCACATATTCCATTAAAGTGGATGTAAACCTCAGACATGAAATATGAACAAAGAATATCCTTTTATAGTGTGTACTTGTCTCAATCTAGAGCACCAAGTGTCATTTCTGTCTGCTGCCCAATTCCTCTGCTATGTGCAGGAATCACTTAGTTTTCCTGACACCAAGAGAAAGATGGTGACAGGGGGAAGATTTCCAGTTTGACAGCCTCAGCCCTCTGTTACCATGTGCAAGGTTGGAGGGTGGGGTGGGATGTCCATCCCCTCCAATTAGGTCTCAAATCTCTCCTCATTGAGCTCTGAAGAGTGTAACTTTGGCTCATCGCTTCCTTTTTTCTAACAGCTTAGACTTTAAATAGATGTAGAGAACTGATGACTGCAAATAAACAAGTGCTCCTTATGTAGGAGGTTCTCTTTAATCTTTTAAATCTCTGTGTATCATCTGAGGCCAGTCACTATAGCCACTAGCAGTAATCATTGCGTTCTGCCAGCTTGGAAGCCTGCCCGTGCCACCCCACCAGCAGAACACAATCACTACAGGAGGCCTTAACCATCAAACGCTGACTGTATTGATGGGGAAATTGAGTATTTTCCTTTCTGAAAGAAAATCATTTATAGGCTGCCTTATCCTGGCCATACACTATACAATTTTATTTTTCAAATGTCCTTTAGATTTACCTTTGACTATGCAGTGCAAGGACCTGCCTGACTGCATAAAAATTGTTGAGTTTAGGTTTGACCTCATATTATATGGTTTTAGTAAATCTAAAAAGGAAAATTGTATAATGTATGGGCAGTTAGAGTTTCAGACTGTGTGTTTGAAAGCTGTAGGGGGTCATGTGGAGGGTGGGGGATTAGGACGGAGGAAGGAAGGAAGGAAGATGGTAAGGTGAGTGTGTTTACTTCCCATTCTTTATTTAGCGCAGTATGTAATCTTCAGCTCTTCGTCCATTCTTCACCCCTCTTCCTTCTAGAGCCGCAAACTCTGGCTCTGTTACTGGCTGGCGTCGCATGACGTCGCTCCTGCGCATGCGTGTGGGAGCCGCCTTTAAACGGCATGACCCGAGCTAGAAACTGCACTTTCTAACACCGGAGCAGAAGAATTCGCCTTACGGCGATTTGCAAATATCTCCTAGACTGTGCAGGTCTGGGAGATATTTCAAGCACCTACCGGTAAGCCTTAATCTGGGCTTACCTGTAGGTTAAAGTGGTTGTAAAGGGTTTACAACCACTTTAAGAACAACCTGGTAAACATGAGAAAAGTAGTCTAAAGCTTAACCTACTTGCAACAAATTGTAAGCCTAGAAATCAATATAGCCATTAGATTGCAAGTTCTTCTGAGCAGGGCCCTCTTAATCCTCTGGTATTTTATTGTATTGTCTCCCTTTTACATTGTAAAGCACTGCGTAAACTATTGGGCACTATATAAATCCTGTATACTAAAAGATTTCATAATTTTGTGATTCAAAAAAAAGGGGGGAATTCCGAATAAGAACAATGGCAGGTGTAGTTTAAAACTGATTTTTTTATAAATATATAAATTAAATGAATTTGGAAAAATAAAGCACAATGGTTAAAAAATAACCCAGAATAGAAACGTAATGGCTGGAGTCTGATTAGTTGTCACTGTGAACACTTTCTAAAAAAAAATAAAAAAAATAAAATGAATATTTTTGGCCATACATCCCGGGACTCGTATCTATATAGGCGAAAGGTTTTATTGCTCGGATAAATAGAAAACAGCCATGTTTGTATGATGTTCATTCACGTATCTGCCCCTCTTTACTCGTCACGTAGTATGTACTGTAGGGTGTGCAGGTGTATGTATTGCAGGGTGTGGGGGAAGGCAAACAGTGATTACTTTCAATCACAACACTACATGGACATTTCCAACTAAGCACATTTAAAAAAATTAGAATAAATAACGTTAAAAATTAAAAACACTCATCTAACAAGGCCCAAAGTTACTCCAGGCCGCAGCAATGTAGCTATATGCCCATCAACCTGGCAATAAATAGTGCTGCGGTAACTCTACGGGATTATACATAATGGATCACACACGTCTTTGTACGATCCTCCCGGGGATACAGCGCTGCCAATACTAAAACCAAAACCCTGCCGTCATTACTGTGGTTCTATTAGCTGACCACTGCTGGTTTAGGAGCATTACTCAAATTTAAATATTCGGTCCCACGGAATTTCTATTGCACCAACTACTTCAAGTCTTCCACCTCATTCACATGGCATATGCGCATTTTGTGCACAAAAAGCAGGTACTTGTTGGCAGAGCCAGCAGCAGATTAGAAGCATTCAGATGTGTACAATCCTGTCATTCAGATTACTGCCCTACACATTTAGACCCCTTTCACACTGCCACGCACCCATAGCGTCGGCGGTAAAAATAGCGGCGTTTTACCGTCGGCTGCTAGCGGGGCGCTTTTACCCCTCGCTAGCACCCGAGCAAGGGTTAAAACTGCCCACAATAGCCGCGTTTTGCCGGCGGTATTGCAGCGCTGCCCCATTGATTTCAATGGGGAGCAGCGGTGGAGGAGCGGTAAACACACCGCTCCTTCAGCGCTCCAAAGAAGCTGCTGGCAGAACTTTTCCCCGACGTCCTCCCAGTGTGAAAGCCAA
Source organism: Lithobates pipiens (assembly GCF_037356315.1). NCBI lineage: Eukaryota > Metazoa > Chordata > Amphibia > Anura > Ranidae > Lithobates > Lithobates pipiens. The sequence goes on along the minus strand of NW_027507785.1, from coordinate 265,331,663 downwards.
GGGCCTTCACACTGGAATGAATGGAGCAGCAGTTTTAGGGCGGATTGCACTGCGGTCCGTCGTCATCCGATCTCCCATAGGGGAGAGCGGCGCTGTGACAGGCCCGTCCCTGCGCAGTGTGCAGAGACGGAGCTGTCATCTCCCTGCTCAGCGGGGATCGGCGGAGTGATCCCCGCTGAGCAAACGGATATCCACGGGGCGGATCAGAACTGATCCGCCCCGTGTGAAAGGACCCTTAATGTGTAGCCATTCATTGGAATGAAGGACGAATTGTACACATATAAAAACATCAGTACTTTAGATATACATTTTACACAGGATCTGCTGCTAGCTCTGCCAGGAAAAAACTGTATTCCCTGCAGAAAGTATGCAGAGGATCGTGTGAATGAGACCTTATATGTGTGCAAGTTTAGGCACGTATGCACATAAATCTGTAGATCTGAGCAGGCCTGGATGCAGAGGTGAACTACTTTTTGTACAGGCCGCTGTGTGTATGGGCTCACCGATTACTATAGTGCTAAGTTTAGATGCATACATACATTATTAAAAAAAAAAAAAAAAAGAAAAAAAAAAAAAACCACACACACACACCTCTTGTACGCAGCATTTTTTTCTGCCCATGTGTATGAGCTCTAAATGGTACATTAGGCTTACCTCCTGCAGTCCCCTCCCCCCCAACAAGAAACATTGCTGAATAACAAAGAATATGTAAGCCCAACATTTCATATTTCTGATATGTGTCTGCTGTACCATGTATTTGTATGAGAAAGTATCCTGTTCACTTTGTATTGCTTCCTTTATGTGAAATCCCTGGTGTTCCTGCCAGTCCCTCTGCTTTCCTATTGGAAACTGACCACACTATGCATGAGAGCTCAACGTTGTCAGTTCTCTAGCTATGCTGGGAACTCCTCTATCAGCATGCTCTCCTCCAATGGCACACCCATCTCCGCCCCCCCCCCCCCCCGAGTTACTTATGCAGCCGAGTATATTATTACGCATACAGCCATTCACAAGGAACACCAGTGGGCTGCAGATTTGCGCAGAGCACGTGAGAAGCCGTTCTCTACTAACCCACATATTCCAGCTGGGCAAAGATCAATGATCTCAAGTTGTTGCATTTCACGACTGGCCGCACTTCTGCTTTCTAAGCAGGCCTACAACATACAGTCATATACATATACAGACACTTACATTCCACTGCAAGCTAATGTTTAACACCCAATGATGCGCCGCTTCTACAACTGTATAAAATAAAGCCATAAAATGTACTGTTCTGAGATCATTCCAAAGAAAACTGTACTGAGAGATGTGAGCTGCCACTGCTGAAATCCTGACAAGGTTGTAGTTGTCTGACTGTCTTTGGTTTAAATAATGATCTGAAATAATCACCCGGAATCTCCAGGTCCCTTCTGCTGGGTATAGATGGCAACCAATGCTGATCAGATGCTAGCAACATAGGGAAAATATGAAAACATGGAAAGAATATGGCATTCTCACATTACAAAATTAAAGTGGTTGTAAACCCTTAGGCCCCTTTCAAAAAAATAAAAGAAATTGAAATAAAATGTATATCAATTGGTTTGCGCAAAAGTTAGTGTTTGAAAAATAGGGGAAAGATTTAAGGACTTTTATTTTTTTGTTTTATGGTTTTACTAGTAATTGCAGCGATCTGCGATTTTTAGCAGGACTGTGACTCTGCAGCAAACAAATATGACCCTAAGTGACACTTTGTGGTGACCAGTGCTATAAAAATGCACTGAGCACTGTATATAAATGGCACTGGCAGGGAAGGGATTAACACTAGTGGGTGATCAAGAGGTTAAGTGTTCCCTAGGGGAGGTGTTTCTAACTGTATGGGGGAAGGACTGACGGGACAGGGAGGGACAGGGTGAGGGAGAGAGGTTCCCGATCACTAGGAACAGAAGATCTGTCCTCCCCTGTCAGAACGGGGGATCTGCCTTGTTTACACAAGACAGATCCCTGTTCTGCCTCTTTCTGCGATTGTGGGTGGCCGGCAGATGTAGAGTCCATGTCCACCCGCGGCACGCATGACCCCCGCAAAAGCTAGTGCAAGCACCACCGTACCGGTATGGTGATTTATGCAGCCAAGCCACCTTGCAGCAGTATAACTCCGACTGCTGGTTGGCAAGTAGTTAAATCACGATTTAAATCGCTAGTAAAAAGGCTTGATTTAAATCATAATTTTTAAAGAGCAACTGTCATCTGTCCCGCAGCGGCGCCTCCTCTGACCCGCTTTTGACTCACCGACAGTCCCATTCCCTTTAATGGGACGGCTGGTGATGTGGCAGTGACACAATAAGGTGAGGGACATGGTGGCAGCAGGCGAGTGGATGCCCGCTAACAGGCGCTGCCATGATGAAGCCAAAATGACAGATGCTCTTCAAATGTAAAGACTTATTCTTGCTGATAGTTAGAATCCTTACTAACAAAAAGAAGCTTTCCTATTTAGAATAAATAAGCTGTCAGGTTAGCAAAACAGCGATATCAGAACCAATCCAATCATACAGTTTGTAGTGTACATAGATTTGCAAAATAACGGGATAAAGGAATATTCCTGAACTTTGTTTTATCTCATGGTTACTGTGAAACTGTGTGAATGCATCAATGCAGTGCATGTTATCTCAGCTTGCATTCATGGAATGAGTTTACCAAAAATGGAAATATTGCAGAATATACAGCCCCGTGCTACATAACCAAGCTCCATTTCATTCTGAATAAACTATTTTAACTATTGGAATTAGTAATGCATCTTAAATAGAAAACTATCTTTACATAGATTTTTACACCAAAAGATTTTATAAAAAAAAAAAAAAAAAAAAAAAGTGGATAAAAAAATAAATAAAATAATAAAAAAAAAAAAAACACCCTGCTGCACGCTAAAAATGTTTTACCTTCATGCATGGATTGCAGGAAGGCAAAAACCCTTCACCCTTTATAACCACTTTAAAATGTAATTCCTATTTTCTAATTGATATTTCATTATATTGCACATTACGGTTTTCTTTTGATATAGTGCCACACTGTTGGATTTTATGGTTTATATTTGGTAGAAAGTTGCCAGCTTTTTATACATTTTTATTTTTTTTACTCCTACGCAGATGGCAAAAAAAAAAACTGGAAGGGTTTTATAACCCTCTTTTACATTATCCAAGCTTTGCCATTTGTTCCAATGCAACTTAAATGCATATTCCATGAACATACAATGTCGTTTCCCTTCAAAGATGGGAGCCATTTATTATCTCCGTATCTTTTTATACCGTCTTGCGTGACGGCACCTAAAATAAACAAACATAAATGCCACCATGTCACAGTGCCCATACAAAAGAAAGCTTCTACACGAGGCAATGCATGGAGTGATCTGTCACAACTTATCTAAAGTTCTGAAGCATCTTCAGCATTCTACAAAAATGTGGGCTAAAAAAGGGCCTGACCTACAAACAATGACACATTTAATGGGTGCGAGCTAGTCAGAAAGACACAGGGAACTCATTTACACCATCGACAGATGAGACAAAAGATGTTTTGTGGCCAAAAAAATCTTTGAAGAGAACATCAGAACGGACTGATGGGCTTAAATATCTCCCCCGCCCACAGCTGATTTTACTGGTTAACCACAGTATTTCCTCCCCCACTGCCAGATCCCTAATCTGTTGAAGTCATCTGCAGTAAAGAACACACATGTTCAGGCAAAGGACGGGCTTCCGACACTGATGCCATGCCATCTAGTTATACCTGCTTGAAGTACAAAGAAAGCACTGAGCCATGCAAGGTTTCCGGTAGTTTTCCGTTACTTCGGATTATGTGAGGAACAAGGTCAAGTGTTGTCAGGTATAGGTGAAAAAACATAACACGTATCCACAGGTGAGATCTCCATTGTTCTCTGCTTGGTATTGAAGGATGAGCTTTCCAAAAGAATTAAAAACCAAATTCCAGCTATATAGAAAACACAAACCCCTTAATCTAGTCATGTATTAAAGGAGAAGCAAATCCCCAACAATGGACTTCTATTATATGGTCCTTTTAGGTCTGTATAAATAGTATACCATTGAAAGCATTTTGACCCACTCCAAAAACTTGGAACGGCGCTCAAAGCACTGAAAAACTTCCCCTGCAGTCCAAAGCACAGATCGGGTGCCAACGGCCAAACTCATACAGGTTAGCAGAATCAGATTGGAAGACAGACGTTAGAAACACCAAACATTGGCCACTATGAGGTGAAGATTCGGCTTCAGCCTGAACTACTCCTGGCTATGCTCCTCTGACATGTTTCGTCCCACCTACTGGGATTAATCAGAGGCTATAATTACTGCTGGCCATACATGAATCAAATCTTGGCTGGTTCAGCAGGGACTGGACAAGATTTGAATTATGGGCAGGCTGGTTGTAATCAACTTCTGTACAACCAGCCTGTCTTTTTCATGCAATCACTGCCTGGGGGCTATAGCCACCAGCAGTGACCATTTCATTCTGCTGGCAGGGAAGGCTCCCTGGCAGAAGAACAAAATAGCGCTGTCGGAGGGATTCCCCCCCATCAACACCGACCGGCTTGCTGGGGGGAAAAAAAAAAAATCAAGCAATTTTTTTTTCCACCATAGGTGGAAGGAAAGAAAATTGCATAATCTTTGGGCTGCTTAAGCCGACGATTAAGTCCCATAGGTGGGGAGAAACATGTCAGAGGAGAATTGCCAGGACGACTTCAGGCTGAAGTTGTATCTTCACCTCTCTATATAGTGGCTGGGTTTCAGCATGCAACGTTTCTACCTTCTGTCTTCCAATATGTTTCCGCTAGATTGAACATATTTTTGTTATATATTTCGCTGTGGACTACAGAACCACATCCCTCTATTTTATGGAGGAAAAGCATTTTGTTGTACTGATACAGTTGGGTGAGTTGTCACCCTAGGACATGAGATGTGTTATCACCAAATGAATGATACTTAAAAGGGAGCTTATGGGGAAAAAAAAATAAAAAATGCAGCTACCACTAGCAAAGAACTGGAAAGCTGATAGAGATGGATAGAGAGATGGATATGGATAGAGAGAGATGGATATGGATAGAGAGAGATGGATATGGATAGAGAGAGATGGATATGGATAGAGAGAGATGGATATGGATATCCATCCAATAGGTTTTTTTTTTTTTTTTTTTTTTTTAGGAGCCAGCTAGACAAAAAACGTAGAAAATATATTCAGGTGCCAACTATAGATTGTAAGAATTGGCTATCTGGTTTCTTGGATTTGTCTAGCCCTGGTCAGGGCATTGCCAAGAAGACTCCTTGCACACCCTTTATTATAGCGGAGGAAGGAAAAAAATAAAAAATAAAAAAGGAGACTGGGCCTCATTAAAGGTTTTAGATCGGTCTTAAGATTGGCTAAAACGTTTTTAGAGTTGGGCTAACCAGTCTCTACTTTTTCAATGTTAAACACAAACATGCAAGTCTAATTAATTACAGCACAATGGAAATCAATTTGATCAGCTTAGCGAGGCTGCAGGGCACAGATTCAAAGCTCATGAAGCGCTCTCCAGGAAATCTTACTCAGCACGATTTCCCTCTGGCCATGCAATCAGTGGGCAGGGATTTAGCATCAAAGGACTTTTCAATGAGTGACCCCCATCAGCAAGAGATAAGCTGACTAGAGAAGGACAATGACTTCACTTCCTGACTAGAAGTGGAGGCAGAGAAGGTGCCATTAGGGTGAAGAGACGGTCCTTACGCTCAAACACCTGGAAATCAATTAGGGAGAGGAACGAAAAAACTCCAACAAAAGAAATAAAGGAGCTCTGTAACATTAACAAGACTACTCTGGACTTTAAACTTTGCTCAACTTCAAAGAGGAATTCTAGTCAAAGAATGGCAGCAGGTACAAATGTGGGTAGGCGACACGCATTCCAGGTGGGGCGTCCAGATGCAAGGACAAAATGATTACAAGGCCTGACCACCAGCCATAGTGATTGAGAAAGATTAGAAGCATCAAAAGGTTTATGGAAGGATTCATGCACTGCCTTCAGGAAAAACAGAAGCTAATCACATGTCCTTCTTTCACATATCCCTAAAATATTAGCATTATTCCTAATTTCAGGACATGGGGCATAGCCGTGTACATCGTTATTTTATGTCCCATTGACCAGAATCGTATTGTGTAAACAATGGTGTATAGAGCAACATTACTAGAGCTGTTTATTCCAAATTGTATACAGCTGCTTTAGGCTATTTTGCCATCATCGGTGCAGTGTATGGAAACCATGGATTCTATGAAGAATAGCTTGGGTCCCAAAAAGAGAATATAACCATATTGTTTTATGCGCAAGGATTCCAGTAAGGGATAAACAGTGAACTAATGAACCAAAGAACAAAGCTCAGGTAGTGGCACTCTAAATATATGAAGGTGTAAAGATTTAGACCCTCATCATTCAAAATGTTGCCCTGTGTTTGGGGTATAAGCATACCTTAACCACTCGACCTCCAAAACAGTCATGAACGGGGTACATTCACAACAGCTGTGAACACTACTGTGTGCTGTGATTGGCCCACAGCTATCACCTGGTACAGAGTGCCGTGATTGGCCCAGGTACCATGTGATAGCTGTGAGCCAATCACAGCATCACTATAGAAAATATATAAAAAGGACCCTATAAACTGGTATTTAAGGACTTTAACAGTACCATGTAAGTATCAAAAATGTTATTGTAAGAAGTTTAAAAACATTGGAACATAGATTCAAGACAAAACATAACACATGATTCCACATATGAATAGTTTTTGTGCTACATAGTAAGAGATTGAATCATCAGCCCTGTGGGAATCAGGTGATTAATGGCTTGTTGCGACTTCAATGCAGTTGCGTTTCACAGGTCGTTGCCCGTTTCTTCAGGAAAGCAAATTACAGTCAAGCTCTCAATGTATATGGACATTAGCGTAAACCGTATCAAACATATTATTCTACAACCAGCTGTTACCAACTCCCCTAATAAGTGGAGTAGTCCAAACCGTGGGTCATCCACATTTAAGCCCCATACACACTATCAGATTTTCTGCTGATTTTTTCCTTTACGTTTCTTAAAACCATATAATAGGAGGTCAAACCTTAGGAGTTTCAATTTGTATGCAATCAGGCCGGCCCTTGCACTACATGGTTTTGGTAAATCTGCAGAATCTGATAGTGTGTATGGGGCTTTAGAATCTCCAACTTGTGTGTGGGATAGATTTGGTACATCAAATCAAGGCAAAAAAAGTCAAAAGCATGCCAAGTGGTCCTGGAGTGGTGGGTTGGCTGGTAAAGAAAGGAGGAATCAGCCGCTCAGTGTTCCCCCTTCCTACATGTCAGCAAGATTGTGCAGCCCCTATCAAAGACTCTATTAGAGAGGATTTCTCCCATAACCTGTCACTCTGCCAAATGTTTTACCAGTCAGGAAGTGGAGAAATAAAAACAGGGACATATACAACAGTAAAAAAACTGGACTGGGGACCTGATCTGGACCAACTCTACCCCAAACCTAAAAAATCCACTAAGAGCTTCAGCAGAGATTAAATATATTCTAACTGAACAGGGGGACAGTGGGAGCTAGCTCAATAGCTCAGAAATAAGGGAATAATTGGCACAGATCAGTTATTATGCCATCCTGTATGGAAATATTATATTTCTTATAACAGAGCATGTTCTGAAAAACAATACTAATAATCTATGATAGATTGTGCATGGCCCTGATGGATGGCTAAATGTTTACTGAGCAGTAAGAATGAGCCAACTTTGGACTGCCAATGGGGTTGATTTACTAAAACTGGAGAGTGCAAAGTCTGGTGCAGTTGTGCATGGTAGCCAATCAGTTTCCAGGTTTTATGGTAAAAGCTTAACTGAACAAACTAAAGTCAGAAGTCAACCCCAACATGTCCCATTAGGCTACAGTCCTCATTCTTCTGAATGCCAAGCATTTCTGTTATGTAGAGTCTTGTGTGTGTATGTAGCCTTTGGATAGCAGGCTAGTAGAATAAAGAAAAAAAAAAAAAAAGAGAAGAGGATGATCAGTTTGTATTAGCCAGGCAACACATAAAAAAAAAAAAAAAAAAAAAAAAAAAGGTATACCGAAGGATTGACTGGCATCCCCATTGACATCCCCTCTAAAAATTCTAGTTGCTTGACTGTCAGGCTGACCATTTTATTTCAAATCTATGGAGTCACCAAGCCAGAACAATTGCAGTGTTTGGGATTTCTAAGAAACTCCTGATTGGTAAATTCTGGTATATTCTGGGTTGGTGATTTAAAGCTGAACTTCAGCTTTTTCTACACTTTACATTGTTCCTTTGGGCCAAGCTGGTTCAAATAAGCCATGTCCCTCACTAACGTGAGAGGCCGCTGGATGTGCTGTATAAACTGTATGTAGCTGAGGATAAATACAACATACTGCACTGTGTATTGGGTTGTACCCAAGACCTGTCTCATACCTGGAACACACCAGGGTCTATCTGATCGGCACTCAGCCATTCATAGAAAGCAATGTATTCTAGCAATGAATACAAAGCTTCCTCTGATTGGCCGAGTTAGAGGTTGTGACATAATCAGCCCACCTCTCCGACTCAGCCAATCAGAGCAAGCTTCTTGGCGATTGCCAATTGGCCCCCCAGCGGATGGTTCCTGCATAGTTCCAGGGCCACTTGGCAGAGCCAGGAGCATGGCACCAATTATCTTTCTGGCTGGAAATCTGACCACCTCTCTAGGAGGACTTTCTTCCCACTGACCGCCAATGCAAGGGACCTTTTCCCAAGTGCAGCATGGGTTGCAGAAGACCTGAAAAATATTTTAAAGGGTTCCTCTGGGGTGAAAGGGAAAGAGAAAAGCTGTTCCAAACCATTAAAATATACTACATTTTCAAAAAACAAGCCATGTAGTCAAGATAAAAAATAAAAAATACGGCATAGATTTTACAGAACTTTATGGTTATGTCCGTTTTATGTGGCCCTTACCTGCCCTATGGCATTCATAGGACTTTTAGGAGGAGAACACTTGAGCAGAATATTTAAACAGCTCCACAGGAGTAGAACAAAAAACAAAAACCCTTCCTGAAAACCCCAGAACATTTCAAGTCTTCCAGCAGAATCAACTCCTGAATGTCAGCATTAGAAAAGAAAGACTTGTAAATAAAAATGCTTGGAGGCCTATGGAAACTTGGCAGCAGAGCAATCCATTCACTAAATGCCTTTTTCTACTTCTTCAGATTTGGTGTTACAAAGTATTCTGATCAGGGCTGCCAATTTCAGTGACAGCGATCTGACCCTATTCATTATAAAAAAAAAAAAGACTTTTGTTAATTATAGAACTTTCAGTGTCTCGATAAATACTCAGACCCCAAACAAAATCACAAAAAAAGTAAAAAACACATGAAACTACAGTACAAGAAAAAAATAAATGAATAAAACTAGATTGAGGAAGAATGCCACCCAACCTGGTGCATTTAGGTGGAGGACTACTAGGTTAAGGTCATGCAAATATTGCTTCTTCTGTTCCGCCGTTGCTTTAAACTGCCTGCATAGTACAGCTCTGCCAAGAGCCTGTTTCAGCTTGAAAGAACCATAACATGTTAACGGAAGGCAGGTGACTGGAGAGAGAAGTTCTTCTGTAGACGGGACACACTGGAAGCTGGAATATTAGTGCTGATGGAGTTACCATTCATGGGTGAAATGACCTTTAAGCTAATCAGTCCAATGTGAACTCACCCCCCAGCTACTTAGGTGTAACTATAGCTTTGAAGGAACTAAAAAGGTTGAAAGTTTAGTTTTCAGCATTTGCAGGTATTAGGCTAGACAGACATGCACCAAGATTCCTCTTGTTCGGGGCTGAACAACAAAATTATAGGTTCCTCCATCTACATTAAGCAGCATGGATGAAGGGACCTACCCTGCACCTTTGGATAGAAGAACACTGACTGCATCCGCCTGGGACCAGTCATTGTTCAAGTGACAATTTTCCACTAGAATCTTCCAACTAAAGTTTGTTCAGCTGGGTGGCCTAAAAGGCCCATCCACAGCACGAATTTGGCCGATTCAGCAGGAATTAGCCAGATTTGCCCCTAAAACCTAGTACACACAGGACAAATTGAGCGTGTGCCGGTTCAATAAAAAAAATGTCTGACCTTGGCCCGTGTGTATGGCAGCCGGGCTCAGAGAAATGACAGAATTTTTGGTTTGTGGTGCTCAGGTGCCGTGTGGTTCCACAAGGCATTGTAAAAGTATCCAACTCCATCATATGAAGGTCCAACTGTGTCTACTTTCCATATGCATATCCTTTAACAAACTTACATTTAGAATGCATTAAGATAAAAAAAAAAAAAACTTTTGGACTTTACAAATCCTTTAAATCATAATAATACCTGTGTAGTAAAATGCAGTGGGGTCTCCAAACTTTTTAAACAAAGGGTCAGTTTACTGTCCTTCAGACTTAAAGGTGTAATTCCACCCCAACACTAAAATTGCTGCATCTACAGATAGGTTAGATTGTGGATGCATGTGTATGCAGGTATTTAGTGTTAGGGTGGACTATAAGGGGGGCTGGATTGTGGGCACTGGGAGAAGAAAAGGTCCCGAGGCGAGTGGAAATAATCAATATCACCGCATAGTGTGTGCACATACCCTTAATAAAGTGGTTCTAAGGGCTCAAGGTTTTTTTGTTTTTTGTTTTTTTTACCTTCGTGCATTTTAGGTAGGAAGGTAAAAAAAAAAAAAAAAAAAAAAAAAAACAATCACACACCTTCTCTGTGCAGCAGACCCCCTGGCAAGCCCAATGCCTGAACCCAGTCTTCCTCCAGCAATCTGCACGAGTCTTGACTCTGAGAAATCCCCCCTGCTGAGCCAGCAGTGGGAGTCATTGGCACCCACTGCTGTCAATCACAGCCAGTGAGCCAATGAGGGGGGGGGGGCACAGGACTGAGCTGTGGCTCCATGTGTGAATAGACACACAGAGCAGCAGCTCAGGAGTGAGCCTGCTTGGGTCCCCCCCCCCCCACAGCAAGCTTCTTGCTCTGGTGGCATGAGCCAGGAGTGACAGCGGAGCAGAGAGCAGGCGAGTAGAACAAGTTTTTTTTTTTTTTTATTGCCTTTATTATTACTTTAAAGAGGTAGGAGGACCAGGTGTCCTGTGTTACTATATAATACTGCATTGTGCTGCAAAGAGGGCCAAGTCTACTTCACATGAAGGCAAACGTGCAGGTAAACACCACAAGACGCCACTTGAGAGGAAAAAAAAAAAAAAAAGAAAAGTGTGTGCCACTGGCGTCAGGCTGGTCACAGGCAGTACAACCCCCCCCCCCCCCTCGTACTCCCAAACACTTTACTTCAGCCTTTCTGCAAATAGATGCAGCGTGCCATAAAATGTCTAACTCTGGCAGTGCCTTAAAATAATCCCAGGACTCAATGCATAGGCTTCCAAAGCAGCCTCCGGAATGGGGGGAGGCTGCATTGAGCAGGCACAAAGGGTGGGGGCTGTCGGAGATTAAAGAAGAAAAAAAAAAAAAAAAAAAAGTAAGAAGGCAGAGAGGAAGACCAAAAAAAAAAAAAAAACTTAATTAAAGAAAGACAAAAGAGTAAAGAATGAAGGGGATCTTTAACAGCTGAGTGCGAAGAGGATGCCCCTTTAATACATTAAATGTGAGCTGTAACCTGTTCTAGCCCAGACATGCCTGGATGTAAAAGCAGTTCTTTGTCAGAGTGCCTGATAGAGACCCCCTCAGGGGGCAGACGAATTCCAAGTCAGGAGCTCCAAGGGACGCCTATACCTCCAAGACTTTTAGCACTTCCAAGCTTAGATGCTAAATGCAAGAAGGAAGCAGATACACCGCTCTGAATTCCCCCAGCCCCGCCGTACACAGGAGGTGGTTTGGTTAACTTAATACAACAAGAAGTGTTGGACCCGAGCCCTAGCTAGCTTACTTCCTTCCCTACTAAAAACGGGCCAAAGTAAATATTGAGGCTGCAGTCCAGCTGGACACAAGAAATGAACATTACAAACAATGTGGTTTTCATGAGCTGTCCATAGGACATGCTCTGTACGGCATTCTACCTGCGGTGCTCTTAAAAAGGGGATCACTGGGGAGTCAAAGCTTGTAAACTGCACACAGTGGGGGGGTCCCCGAACCCTGTGACCACATAAGCAAAAAGCTCATTTGCATCTTTCTGCAGACCAAAGCACATTGCAGAGTTCATCAGCCCTTCCAAGTCTCTGCTGGGGAACTCCACATTCGCGGTAGAAACACAGGCCCATTTTATTAGCTGGTAGTCATCCATTGCAACCGATCTGAAATCACTTTTTTAACAAGTCTAATGCTGAGTACACACACACACAATCAGACTTTCCCACAACAAAACCGTGGATTTTTGTTCTAAGGTTGTTGGCTCCAATTTGTCTTGCATACACACGGTCACACAAATGTTGCCCAACAATTATGAACGTGGTAATGTGGTGACGTACGACGAGCAGAGAAAAAGGAAGTTCAATAGCCAGCGCAGCTCCTTCTGCTTGATTCCGAGCATGCGTGAACTTTTATACAACAAACTTGTGCACACACACACACACAATCGGAAATTCCGACAACAAAGTTATGTTGGTGGAAAATTTGAGAACCTGCTAGCCAACATTTATTGGCGGAAAGTCCGACAACAGATGTCCAATGGAGAATACACATGACTTTCAGGACTTTCAGCCAACAAGCTCACATCCAACATTTCCCGTTGGAAAATCCAACCGTGTGTGCGCGGCATAAGGCTTCATGTACACTACAGATCCTAAACTCAACTCCATAAAAGCCTATGTGTCCATGTGCACACGGGATTTTACCAAAGTTAAGGTGCTTCTGCAGTTAAGGGACCTTCAACCTCCCTCTCCTGAATGCAGAAGAATCATAGACTATGTTTATAGGAAGCCTAAAGCTGGCCATACACCAGTGGAATTTTGTTCGGAAAAAACTTTCATTTTCACGTTTAACTTTCTAACGGTTAGCTGGGTCAACGGAGACTGCTTGCTTTAAACTAGAGTTGCAGCAATACCGGCATTGCAGCCCATACTAAGCAATTGCATGAGGACTTGTACTCATGCAAATGCTCCAATACTAAAACCAATACCTATGTGATTTGGATAGAGACAAATACACACTATAAAGGGCTATGCTTTGCTCATATTTCATGTCTGAGGTTTACAACCACTTTAATGATGGGTAGATCGAATGCTTTAAAGAAGATTTTTTTCACAATTCGAAGAGAAAGATGGAATGAAATTCTACTGGTGTATGGCAAGCTTGAAGCAAAATTCACCTTTCATAACGTGTTACACCCATATTCAGTGTGTGACATCTAACATGTTACTGTAGCACTGACCCCCGCATTCACAGGAGCACGGCTCAGGAGCAAGCCTGTTTAAGTGCCCCCATAACAAGAGGCTTGCTATTGAGGGAGGAGCCAGGAGCACCAGCAGGGGACCCGTTAAAAAAAAAAGGGGGGGGGGGGAGGAGAATTGGGGCTGCTTTGTGCAAAACCATTACACAGAGAAAGTATGACATGTTAAAATAAAACAAAAAAATAAATAAATAAAAACCCTCACTTCTCTGCTTTACATTAAAGCAGCCCACAATTGCTTCAAATGTCAATTAAGAATTGAAGGAAAACAGTGCATGTTGTACATAGCAGCCCAACTTCAAATATGACCGAAATAAAATATAACAGCATTTACCGTATACATCAGCTCTGCAGTACAAAAATAATGGGCCTCATTTATCAATTTGTTTGCCTGAAGGATTGTCTCGGTTCAAATACACCAGATGTCATTCCATGTGGTTAACTGTATTTTGAACTGCAGGGAAACTGTACAGCATTTAACAATCCTTTCATGTGAATGGGGTCTGTGCTCACCAGAGCAAAGTGATGGAATGGCGTCTGAAAATACCTTGCATGCAGCAGTTTGAGGTCCATCAACCTACCAACTACCCATCCAAGTCAACCGAATAAAAGATGAGCAAGAGGTCGATTTACTAAAACTGGAGAGTTCAAAATCTGGTGTAGCTCAGCAATGAAGCCAATCAGCTTCCAGCTTTTTTTGTTGGCAAAGCTTAATTGAACAAGCTGAAGTTAGAACCCGATTGGCTGCCATGCACAGCTGCACCAGCTTGGCAAAAGGGTTTGGAGGAAGGTTAATATATGTGTGAAGATGGGATTTAAAGTGATTGTAAAGCCTCATTTTTTTTTCCCCCTATAAAAATAACAAACATGTTATACTTACTTGCTCTGTCGCAGTAGATTTGCACAGATCCTCCTCTTCGGTGCTCCTGGCCCCTCCCTCCTGTTCAGTGACCCCACATCAAGTAGCTTGCTATGGGGGCACCCGAGCCGAGTCACAGCTCTGTGTCCATTCAGACACGGCGCAACGACCCGACCCCTCTCTGCTGATTGGCTAGCTCACTGACAGCAGCAGGAGCCAACTGCACCACTGCTGTGTCTCAGCCAAACAGGAAGGAGAATCTTGGACAGCCGAGGGACTTGTGGACATTGTTGCCTAGATAGGGAGCTCAGGTAAGTATTGGAGGGTGCTGGGGAGGCTGCTGCACACAGAAGGCTTTTTTTTTTCATCTTAATGCATACAATGCATCAAGATAAAAAAAACTTCTGCCTTTACAACCCCTTTAAGCCTGGTTCACACCTATGCGTTTTTTCAGCGCGTTTTCAGAAATTCACTACACAGTCCATTTAACATGGTTTTCTATGAGTCATGTGTTTTTCGGAAAGGGTCAGGGACTTTTTCCCAGCAGCAGGTCGCATTTTTAGTGCCATAGATTTCAATGGAAAGGCAGAAGAAACACACCAAAAACTGGCGATGTACCGAAGTTTCAGCTGCCAAAAATCATCAGTCCAAAATAGGGTTTTCAGCATTCTGTCAAAAGACAATGTCGATAATGGCTGCCGGAAACGCCCACAATTTTACCTTGCTTTTGGTGTGTTTTTCATTAGGTATGCTACTCAAAAAAATGCATCAAAAGCACAACACTGGTGCATTTTTTATGCGTTCTTGCTGCCTTCTCAATGCATTTCAATGGGGAGGAGCATTTTTTTTTTTACTAACCAAATATGCACCAAGCAGAATTTTTAACAGCTTCAAAAAAGGTGCCGAAAATGGCCAACAAATTCATATTCATTTAAAAATTCATAAGGACTTTATCAATTTTGGTTTCGGCCAAGTGCATCCTGAATATTCGGTTTCAAAATTAAATTTTCTTTTCGATGCACCACTACCAAAGACGCTTGCATTTATGCGTCTCTGCTGGTTTCCTCCCGTGTGAAAAAAAACAAAAAAAAAAAAACAACACACAAACCATCAGAAATGGTTATAAAACATGTCAAAACACATGTGAAAAAAGCGTAAAATGCACTTGAAAAATGAATCCTCCACAACTTGCATAGGTGTGAACCAGGCCTTAATTGTATTTTACTTTGAATGAGCCCTCAGAGAATCTGGTTTTCCTACAGCAACCAAACGCACTCTTTCACCCTCACACATTGCAACGGGATAAAGGAAGGATGGGCCCTGAATGTGCCACCTACCTCAGGCACCCCTTCGGCTCCATGCACACTGAAGCTCAAAAAAGCTTTTTCTGGGTGCCAGATTGCTGGCAGAAAAACTTACTTTTAACAGCGTTTTGTACTAGCGTTTATTAGCGTTAATTAGCGTTAGCGTTTATGGGCGTTTTCAATAAAAATACAGAGGACACTCCAAAAATCCCACAGTGCATTCCAAACTCCCACAATGCATTGAAAAAAAAAAGTAGAATGCCGAACACTAACACGTGTTTATGAGCGTTTGACGTTTTTTGGCGGTGAAAACGGCACTTTGAACGCGAATTTCTGGCGTTCAGAAAAGCCCATAAACTCCACTGCTCATTAAAAGCTAAAAAACTTCCATGTGTGCATGGACACAGACTAACAGAGTGGAGTTTATGGGCTTTTAAAAAAAAAAAAATGCCCAAACTCCAACAAACTGCAGTTTTTGAGCTCCAGTGTGCATGGAGCCTTAGGATGTCTATATATATATCTTACCGTATATACAATAATCTCCAACTACCAATCACACCTCTTATTTCAGGTGACCATTTTTGTTTGGAAGGTGAACATGCCAACCAAATGCCTTTTGTTTCCTGAAAGCAATAACCAAGCTTTGGCAGTCAAGCGTTACTATATCAAGCCCAAAAAACAAACCTGTACGGCCGTCTACGGCCAAGTTACAGCTTCTCCCCACCACAGTATACGCCAACTTGCTCTAATCACTGTGGCATCATCTTCCACCTTGTGTGGTCACAGGCATATTTGTCTCCTGGCAGAAAGTTGGATTTCCCTTTTAATCTCTAGATGCCTCCAGTCCTTACAAACCTGAAGGCTGCCAAGCCAGGAGAACCGCAATACTATAGCTAACCGCATCTCTCCCTTTCGGAAATGCATGAGCTGATTTCTATACTTAAAAGGCCTGCTCTCTGGGATAGAAAATCCTCAAAGGAACCAAGTTAAAAAACGACGTAACGCTGTAACGATTTTTAATGTTTTTACATACAAACACGGCCAGACTGACTGCTTTGAAGACGGAGCTTCTTCATTCATGACTGCCTCTTTTATGGCCTCCTGCATGGTAATGTAACTCTTATGTTCCTGTTTAACCCAATGTGATAAAATATCAATTCTCTGGCAATCAGAGCTGCAAAAACAGGAGAAACTATTCTTATACAGGAGAAAAAAAAAAAAAAAAAAAAAAAAAAAAAAAGGTACAAGCGTAATCTCATCAGGTGCGATTTACTAAATACCTGTGATCAAACTGTAGAATGGTGATATCTCCAACAGCTGTGATGGCCTTAAAGAGGAAGTAAACCCTGATGAGTTTACTTCCTCTTTTTTTCCCTGCAAAGGTAAAGCATAATGGACTATAGACCATAGTAGCCCATTATGTGTCACTTACCTGACACAGGAGCCAGCGAAGTCACCGCTGTCCCCTGTAGTCCGCCGCATCCATCTTGCTTGTGGCGTCTCGCAGCTCCGCCGAATGACAGCGGCGAAGCCGCGATGACGTCACTCCCGCGCATGCGCACGGGAGTCGACAAATGCGGCAGCTCCATTCTTGGAACTGCCGCGTTTAGTGCGCCTGTGCGCCGCTGTCTACGGCGCATGCACCGTAGACAGCGGTGCCCGTTTTCGGGCAAATATCTCCTAAACCATATAGGTTTAGGAGATATTACTTGGACCTACAGGTAAGCCTTAATCTAGGCTTACCTGTAGGTCAAAGTGGTTTGTAAGGGTTTACTTCCTCTTTAAAGTGTCAATAAACCCAAAATGTAACATATTGCAGTTTACCGATCATCAGACGTGGTGGCTGCATTTGTTTATTTCAATTAGGCTCCCCCCCTCTATTTTCACCTGTGATCCACTATCTGATTTACATTCACTAACTGAAGCCAAACTCCAGGTAACACTTAAAGTGGTTGTAAACCCTTACAAACCACTTTGACCTACAGGTAAGCCTAGATTAATGTTTAGGAAATATTTACAAAAAGACAGTCACTGCTGTCTACGGCGCATACGTCGCAGAGTGTGCCGCTGCCAATGGTGATATACCGTTAGTGGCGGTGCACATGCGCGGGAGTGACGTAATCGCTGCAGCCAGAGATATCGCTGCTCCGATGACGAGAGTGATGTCATCGGAGCAGCGATACCCAGAAGAAGATGGATGCTCCGAGCTACAGGGGACAACAGCGATCTCACTGGCTCCTGTGTCAGGCAAGTGACACATAATGGGCTACTATGCAATGCATAGTAGTCCATTATGCTTTACCTTTACAGGGAGACAAAGAGGAAGTAAACCCATCAGGGTTTACTTCCTCTTTAAGCAGTTACAGCATCAATTGTGTTCCCTCTGTGTTAAAGGAGAAGTACAGACAAACTGACAGTCACCAGCTCTCTACTCACAGAGCACCAAGAACTGAACGATCAATGGTCTTTGATCGCTCAGTTCTAAGTCCTTAGAAGCTGCAGTGTACCGATGCTGCATCCACCAAGAAAAAACCCACAACACACAAACCCTTACTTATTTTAACCTCTTCACGCCGAGTGCACGTAAATATGCAGCCTCTTGGCAGACACATATATTCATGTGCAACATCACTGATGGAGCTGTGCCAAGAGCATGAGCCCTGCACGCTACTGTCAGTTACCAGCAGCCAACTGAAAGCTCCCGTTCGCTGCTTGCAATCATGTGACCACCAATCACAGCATTCACATGACCAAAAGCCCCGCCTCCCAGCATTCTAAAGCACTTAAAGAGCTGGCAAGCACAGGATCTAAGGGTTTAAAGAAACAAAAATAGAGAAATATGCAAGTATGGCAGCGATGTACTGAATATGTTCCTTCTAATTTTGCTCATACACATTCAAACTTCAAGACCCATGCAGGATTTTACTGTACAATTCTAACAGCTCAATGCACATCATGACACTGCAAATTATTTCTGGAACAGTTCTCTTTTAAAACGTACCAAACAGAATGCCTCAGAAGACTATGGAGATTTAAAATAAACATTTCCAGCGACTGTGGTCATGGAAAGAAGAGATCGCGCCAACAGGACACATACAGTCATAAAAAAAAATTATATTAATAGAGTGGGAAGGGCGAGAACCTTTGTAAGGTTTTTATTGTCTGGATTTGTTGAAAAAGAAGTACCCCACTATCTGTCCCATTGACAAAAGTACTAGAAAAGAGTAGAAATGATCCCAATGGCGACTCAGACCGCAATAAAAGCCTGCGAGATGTACTTAAAAGTGAAACAGCGCTGCATCTGAGCACCACAAACCAAAAACGTGAATAGTTTTTAATATTCAAAGCAAAGTCACCCATCCATTCATGTCTCCATGCTTTATTATGCTTAGAAATCATTTTGATAAACACCCCCTAGCATTTCTGGCAGTGGCCATCTTGAGTAAGGGCAGATGATTCATGTATCATTTACTTCCTGAATTCCATTTGCCCTTAGCTCTGGGATAGGCCGAGCTTGAAACACTCCCTTCCTGAAATGTATGGCATTGCCTAGGCATAGAAACCAGGAATTAACTAAAGAAATGTAAAAGAAATATACGATATGGCTTCCTATCTATTTACTAATGCTGGCAACATAAGAATTAAACATAGTCACTGTTGATTGAGAGAGACAAGTTCCGGTTTAAGGCGGCTATATTTGGATTGAATTATAGCCAATTCATGCTGAAGTGGCCAAAATTCAGGCCATGGGTGGTCCTGTTGGCACTACCTGTCAAAAGAAGTCAGGATTAAAAAAAAAAAAAAAAAAAAAAAAAAAACATTTGTCAGTTGAACAGTGACAGCATTTAATCAAAATGCATGTGCTGTTCACTCCACTGGAACAGACTATTAGAATACAATAGCCAGCAGGAAAGATTTGGCCATATGTTCTGTTTAGTATGGATGGAGAAATCTTATTTTAGATTTTGTTCAGTTTGCAGGGTGGCCAAAAACATTTACGCGTGTGTCCGGCTTTACTCTTACTCGTTCTGGCCCAGGGGTCTCCAAATTTTCTAAACAAAGGGCCAGTTTACTGTCCTTTAAACTTTACTGTCAAGGAACTGTGACCGTGGCCAATAGGCATCAGTAGAATTAAACAATGCCCGATCGTTGGTATTAGGGGGTGTAGTAGTACCCCATCATTGGCATCAATGGGAGGAACAGTCCATTGCTTGTGTCAGTGGGAGGGATAGTGCCCCATTATTGATGTTGATGCCCCATCATTGGTGTCAGTGCGAGGAATAGTGCCCCATCCTTGGTAATAATGGGAGGAAGTGTGCTCAATTACTTGTGTAAGTGGAAGGAATAGTGCCACATTGCTGCCATAAATTGAAGGAATAGTGCTCCATCATTGGTGTCAGTCGGAGGAATAGTGCTCCATCATTGGTGTCAGTCGGAGGAATAGTGCTCCATCATTGGTGTCAGTCGGAGGAATAGTGTCACATTGCTGCCATCAATGGGAGGAAGTGCCCACTCAGTGTCAATGGCAGGAACAGTGCCCCATTATTAGTGTCAGTGGGAGGAATAGTGCCCCATCATCAGGGTCAGTGCCCTATGATTGATGTCCGTTGGAGGAACAGTGACCTATTTGTTATCAATGAGAGGAATATTACCCCATCACTGGTGTCAGTGGGAGGGATAGTGCCACATCGTTGCTATCAATGGGAAGAATAGTGCCCATTTATTGGGGTCAGTGATAGTAATAGTATACCATTCTTGGTATTAACGGGAGGAAGTGTGTCATAGTTGGCATCAGTGAAAGGACTAGTGCATTGTCAGTGGCAGGGACCATGCCCAACTGTTGCTGATGGGGGGGAATGCCCCAAGGGCCAGATAGAAGCAATAAGCAAAGTGCCCCTGGCCACAGTTTGGAGACCACTGTTGTAGTCCATCCAATAAAAAAAAAAAAAGTCTGAAGTTCCACTTTACTCAGTTTGTTACTTTCACAGAAAAGTAAATGGGGCAGTGTATACCAGTTCTGCCACCATTACATCTACTACAAGCCCAAGGCATATGACCCGTTACATCCGCATAATAATTTGTCCCTTGCCAAGGGAGAACATAATGTTTTTCCAACAGCAGCACATGTGAAATAGTGAAGTGCTCACAGTACATTGCTGAAATGCATCCACAGGCGATCCCTCAGTACTGGAATCATGAAGCCTCTTTTACATCTGTCAAATGACCCAAAGCAGTTGCTATGTACAGCTATTTTGGACAGGAGACTCTGAACTTTATAAAACAGATTTGTCTCTTTTTTTTTTAAGGAACATTTTATACTCATTTCAGATCACACGAAGACTGTGGGAAGAGACTAGGAACGGAAAACGTGTCTCCAACTTTATTTTGAAGTGTGGGTGGAAATTTGATAGCAGGAAGAGCGCCTGCTGTAAGATTATCTATGGCCAGGAATGAAGAGCGATAATAGAAAAATCTGCACCCCTGGGGAGGAACTGAAGTGACGGAAGGTCCCAAACGCCTGAATTGCTGACCAGGGCATCACTTCCTGAGAACAACTAAACCAATTAAGCTGGCCAACAGTCGGCTTTATGGATTAGCCTCAATGTTTACCCAAAGGCCCAGGCTCCTCTTAAGGTATTCTTGAGTCAAACACTTCCTGCAGTACTTCTGACAATCCTCAGGACTGGAATGCAAGTGTTAGTGCTCACCTCTAGATAAAAAAAAAAAAAAAAAAAAAAAAAACACAACTCAGGTCCTGTGACGTGACCATCAGGATTTTTGGAATTCCTTTACAATGATTGCCTGTGAGCAGAGGTGGGTCTGCATGGAAGAATCTACTGTAGATAAAAGCGCAAAGCTCTCAGAATTCTGCTTTTTGCAGGACTAAACAAAAACCATGAGCCTTTTGTACAACCAGCTCAAGGAATAAAATCGGCTTCATTTAGAGGAAAGTTTACCTACCCAGGTTTAAGCTGCATCTATTTTGAGGACACCCCAATACTCACAGCAGATCTGCTAGAACACTACTAAACATAAAAATGCAGATAAACTTCCATTATATCTGCATGTACACAGTATATTTACGGGCTGCAGCTGTAAACAAGATAGACTGCAACACCCCAAACTATTACCGGTTCATAACACTTATTGTCAACCCAACATTTACCCATCTCCGCTTCAAAGTCTAAAGTGGACCTTCACTTTCTTTTCCTTATGTAAAGAATCCTGCACCTTCCCCATCTGATTTAATGAAAGGGTCAGTTCACCTTTGCAGAAAAAAAAAAAAATAATTAACCAACTCACAACACCCTCCATACCCCTCCAGTGCACGATGAATGTACTGCTCATGATCCCCATCTTCTGATGCCGATATAAAGCTCCGTACACACAATCAGAATATTGTATGAATTATTGCCTGGTGATAAAAGGTGTTACTAAAGTTATGAAAATTCTCATATGACAGAATACTTCGGAAGTGATGTAATGTATTGTAATGTGCCATCCCTCCACTGTTTTCCGATTGCCCAGAGAATTTAAATTCAAAATACTAACATACAAAGCCATTCACAACCCTGCCCCAAGCTACATCACCAATCTTGTCTCCAAATATCACCCAAACCGTCCTCTTTGCTCCTCCCAAGACCTCCTGTTCTCTAGCTCACTTGTCTATTCCTTCCATGCTCATCTCCCGAGCCTCTCATCTTTTAGAACGCTCTACCTCAATCTGTCTGGCCATCTCCTCCTCTGGCTGTCTTTAAGCGATCCCCGAAATCTCATCTCTTGAGGGAAACCTATTACACCTCCAACTAACTGAACATTTATATTTTCATCAGCTCATTCCCCAATCAGGGCCGTAGATAAGGGTTGCCACCAGTTCTCCTGTATGAGGTCCAGGTCATCAGAGGGGCCCAGGCAGCTGGGTAAATTGGATGTGGGCAGAGAATGTGATTGGCACAGTGGGGAGGGGCAATTACTGGAACCGCTCCCCTGTATGGTTCGCTCTGCAGCAGCTGAAGGTTGGCTTCCTCTCCTCTCCCTCTCGCTGGCTTTCAGTTGGTGCAAATAGAGTCATACAGGGGATCGGTTCCAGTAATTGCACCCAATGTTTCCCTTTGCTGCTTAGGCCCCCCCAGTGCTTCCGGCTTGCCTCCTCACCTTCCTACAAGCACACAATAGGATCCTTCACGCTGGAGAGTGGGGGAAAGGTCCGGTATAAATATTATATATCAGGTTGGCTGCATTGAGCCCTGTGGTTTCTAACAGCAGACCTGCCAACAGTTGTAATCCTTTGCAGCACTTGCCCCACCCTATTAGATTGTATTGTAACTGTACTGTCTCCCTTTATATTGTAAAGTGCTGCAGAAACTGTTGGCACTACATAAATCTTGTATAATAATAACGTATTATTTTGTTTACAAGCATGCGTGGTCTTGGTCACTTAATTACTTTATCCCCCCCGAACAAATACTGTACTGATTAAGCTAAAATAGTTTGTTTAGGTATCGTATGAGAAATTTTCACGCTTGGATATTTTCACATGAACAGTCATGATCGGCTGTGTACCAACGATCAGATTATTGTACAACTGTTTTGAAATCAATGTTTTACCATCCGATTTTCTCATTGTGTGCACTATGCATGACAGTCCTGTGCTTTAAAACTATTAACGGTGCTGGGGGCTGTATAACTGCATATTACAACGTGACCACGATGACCAATGAGAATTGTTTCTTTGTTCCAAGACACTGTACCGGAAGGGGCCTCAAAAACATTCACAACATATCAACATGCATAGAAGTGTTTTTCTTTATTACTGTACTAGTAACGTGCATTTAGTTACAGCATGTCAGAACACATTGCATAAAAATTTTACTTTTTTTGGCTCATACCCGCCCATCTTACTCTCGCATTGGTACTGAACTGCGCCAACGTTGCTGGTGTGAACAAGCCCTTATATTCAGTGCTGCGTGCAGCAGTGGATTGTACATTTATTCTTTTAAAAAAAGAGAAGTACAGTCAAAGCTTGTTTGGCTGTACTTCTCTTGTGGAACAAATTAGTGCAGTACATGCTGCACTGCTGTGACCTGTTTTCAGCAGACAGCGGGCTGAAGCCTGCTGTTGGCTGAGATCTCAGAGTCGGTCTAGGCTCAGGAAAGATTGCGACCATATGGTTGGGATCTGCCCACATGCCTGGACCGGAACCTGGCTCAGCCTCTTAGCAAGTTGCTTAGAACCCAAGCCGGCTGCTCCCGCCCCCTCCACAGCCCTCCAGTGTGCAAGGGGGGCAGATCAGACATCGGTGACTGACAGTCACCAGCTTTCTGCTCAAGGAGCTCTGAGAACCGAGCGATCAATGGTGTTTGATCGCTCCGTTCTCAGCCCTAGAGTCAGCGTGGGACCAACGCTACATCCACCTAGGTAAAGAAATTCCTCATACTTCTCTCAATATTTTTTTATATGAAAGGTCACATTATTTTAAGTGTCTCATGCTTCTGTGCATTCCAGCTGCTGCAGGTAACCACAATATATGACTCAAAGCTGATCATTATGAAGAAACTCATACAATCGCAAAAGGTTAAAGGACTGGTGTTGACATTTTTCTAGTCCAGATTATACTTGTAATCCGACGGCTGATTGGCTGTCAAAAGTAACCCATCCCCCACCACCTTTTCATTCTTTAGTTATTTATAAGCTGGCCTTGCTGATTCTCCATCCCCCTTCTCTACAGATGCTCTTTAATTCTTTTGTTTAAAATAGTTACTTGTTTCTAATTCCTGAACCTCCAGAAGAAGGAAAAAAAAAAAACATTTGCACACAAATTAATTCTCCATCAAAACTAAGCGTTACACAATCGAGATACAAGTATCCTGCTCCTTGGCATTCAGACTGCAATGTCTTTGTACCACCACAAACATACGGTACCCCACAGGGTGAACCTTGCTTCTATTGTGGAAGAACTGTATGCTGTGAACAAAGGCTAGCTTATGTGTGCCCTGAATTGCCAAGCATTATAAAAAGATGCTTGCTCCCTATATATAAAAGTGTCGGGATGCTCAGGCGCCAGCAGGGTCTATGTTAAGACTATCACAGCACCAGGTCGTGGGAGCAGTGCACTGGAGCCCACAGGCTACAGGGAAAAAAACAAACCGAAGCAGAAAAAAAAAAAAAACTTGGAAAAATACAGATGTTATGATGTTTAATTCTCTCGAGAGCCCCATTCGCTGCCCCCTCCACGCACTCGGAAATTGGAAAATTCATCTGCAAAAAGCGGACCGGGACACACGTGACAACTGTATCTTAGAACTTTCTGGCCAACTGTGTCCAACAGCATACTCTTTGTTTGTTCGCTCTGTTGCCCTGGTCCCTGGAATGGGCCTGCATTTTAAATTGACAGGGAAAAAAAAAACCTTTTGCTGGAGCTGGAAAGCTACAAGAAAAAAAAAAAGAAAAAAAAGGCAATTTAGGCAACGGTATAGAAAATTCCTAACCCAACCACCAATGAGGAGAGAACATGGAAAGAATGGAAAGAATATCCAAGTGTATTCCCAAAGCTTCGGCCCCAACTGACAAAAAAGGGAAAAAATCCATTTCCTCAAGTCTCTGCCTCTCAAGCAACGTCCCAGAACCAACAACAGGAAACAAGGATGGATTCTCAAGACTGATCCACAACAGATACACACAAAGCTCCACTAAACACTCTCTCTCTCTCTCTCGGCCATTCTGCTGGACGGACGTGTCTTCTGGCTGCACAGAGCGAGCAGGTGGCTCTTGTTAGCAGCAAACCTTAAATTAAATTAGCCAATAAGTATGTGTACACTTTTTGATTAAAACCACTAGAACAACTCAAACTAAAATAAACATAAACCTTTATGTTCTTCGCCATCTTTGCGTAACAAATATGCATGAAATAGCAGTTTAGGCTGTTCTCACACAATGCAAGGCAACAAAGCATGGAACTTATTTATCTTGGTGTCTGGAGTGCTCTTGCCTATTTCACCCACGGTCTCCATTTCATACCCTGCGGTGCACTATTAAAACCTATTTCAAAAAGTCAACAATCATGTCGGTTTTCATTTTAGTCAATGCACCAAGATAGCCAGAATGTTAATGATTGGCATCTGCCGGGGGCTTTGGTTTTAGCAGTCAACTGGCTTGCATGCTGCTCTACCTTGTTCATTCAGAAAGTGGTCCGCTTAAAACCCTCCCCAATTACCTTTTATTCTTTACCTTCACAGCACCAGGGTCATGCTAGGGGTAGATGCCACCTAAGGCAGCCATTTTTTTGCCACATCCACCATCTCCAGTATTTGGGTGGTAGGATGCTGCAGATCCAGGTTACAGTGGCTGCCATATTGCAAACGGATGGGCCGCACACAAACTGGGCTCCACATTATTATACAGGATTTATATAGCACCAACAGTTTGCCCAGCACTTTACAAGGGAGAGAATACATCAACAATACGATCCAATACAAGAGGGTTAGAAGGACCCAGCTCCTGCCAGCTTACAATCTAATAGGGAGGGGCTGGTGAAAAAAAGGTAGTAACAGAGGGAAGTAGCAGATTTGATTGTTAGCTGAAGGCAGGATAGGCTTCCCTGAAGAGAGGAGTTTTCAGGGATAGCCTAAAAATGGACAGAGTAGGAGATAACTGGACAGATTGGGGTAGCGCGTTCCAGAGGATGGGAGAGGCCCTGGAGAAGTCCTGGAGACTAGCATAGGAGGAAAACACAAGGGAGCAAGAGAGCAGGAGGTCTTGAAAGGAGCAGAAAGGATGGTTTGGGTGAAATTTGGTGATGTAGCTTGGGGCAGAGTTGTAAATGGCTTTGTAGGTTATTGTTAGTGTGTTGAATTTTTTTTATTTGGCAATGGGATGCCAGTGGAGCGATTCGCAGAGAGGGGTGGTAGAAACTGAAAGGTTGGTAAGGTGGACGAGTATGGCAGCGGCATTCATGATAGACTGAAGAGGGGATAGTTTGCAGAGAGGTAGGCCAATGAGGAGGGTGTTACAATAGTCAAGGTGAGAGATAACGAGGTAGTGAATAAGTTGCTGCATGGTTTCAAAGATTAAGAAGGGGCGTATTTTGGAGATGTTCCGGGAGGTGAAGTCTGCAAGATTTGGACAGTGATTGGATTTGGGGCTGAAAGGGCAACTCAGAGTCCAGGATTACACCTAGCAACCTGGCATGAGCGGGAGAGACTGATGGTTGTATTATTAATCTTGACATCTCAACAGGCAACATGGTGCAGGAAGCATGCATGGAACAGGCACAGGTTTTCTGTACCGCATTCTGGGGTGAATGAGCACCAAAAGGAGTATAGAGTGGTCAGCGATTGGGCCTAAATGGACAACCTGAAAAATTCTCTTTAAAGTGGGGTTCCACACTAAAGTGGAACTTCCGCTGATCGGAACCCTCCCCACCTCCGGTGTCACAATTGGCACCTTTCAGGGGGGAGGGGGGTGGAGATACCTGTCAAAGACAGGTATTTACACCCACTTCCAGGCATAGACTCCTGTGGGAGTCTATGCCTCTTCCTGTCCTGCCGCACTGTCTGCTGGGACACACACGGGTCTCAGAGACAGCGCGGACAATTCCTATTGCGCTGCGCGACTCACACATGCGCAGTAGGGAACCGGGAAGTGAAGCCGATTCGCTTCACTTCCTGATTCCCTCACCTAGAATGGTGGCGGCATGGAATGGATCGCTCGGCCTTGGCTGCCGGCATCGCTGGAACCCGGGACAGGTGAGTGTCCATTTATTAAAAGTCAGCAGCTGTAGTATTTATAGCTGCTGGCTTTTAATATTTTTTTCCCCAGTACAGTCTAAGTTTAGTTTATCATTTTAAAGCTCTCCGTTTTACAAACAGGCTATATCCTGAGTTTTTAATAGACAGCTCAATAGCTTCTCCCTAAGTGCCGGTTCACAGAGGGGGGACTTGTCAGGCGACTTAGCCCAACAAGTCGCCGCTCTGCACTATGGAACCATTCTAATAGGATCGTCTCAAGTCGCATAAAAAAGGTTCCTGTACTACTTTGGGATGACTTCTGGCTGACTTGCATGGAATTATATACACAAGTCATTTTGCAAGCTGCTGAAGTCGTGTGCAGATTGCCTTGCAAAGTCACACTGCAAGTTGGGGTGCCCCTGTGTGAACCAGAACCAACTGTAAAGCCTTATGGATACCAAGCTCAAAAACCACTGCCGTTACAGGCGTTTGGCATTTTGAAGCCTATAAAAGCACCTCTATGTTATATGTGCATGGACACACAGGCTAAGAGTTTACAGACATATTAGAAGAGAACATCAAAAAGCACATTCAGGAGAGGAGCTGAAGAGCAGGAAAAAAAAAAAAAAAAAGACGCTGAACACCCTAAATTCATGTAAAGTCGTCTAAATGATAGATGCATTTCAGCCAATGGCAACAACAAATAAATATTTTGGCCAAAGGAATCCATTACTGCTCAAACCCTTGACCCTTCTAAACGTGTTTACAGGTTGTAGGCACGTTTGTTGAAGCATCTCCTGCCGGGAATTCTGGCATTCGGAGGAGAAAAACAACTGTGTGCATGAGGCGTATGGTTCCCATATGAACAGAGCACAGAAGGAGAAAGAGGAGTTCATCTATAGCTTTGTAACTTGGTAAACACTAGCTGTTTGTTTTTGGAGCTCCAGACTCCCTCCTAAAAAAAAAAAAAAAAAAAAAAAAAAGTC
Organism: Lithobates pipiens; assembly: GCF_037356315.1. Classification (NCBI taxonomy): domain Eukaryota; kingdom Metazoa; phylum Chordata; class Amphibia; order Anura; family Ranidae; genus Lithobates; species Lithobates pipiens. The sequence goes on along the minus strand of NW_027507785.1, from coordinate 265,303,391 downwards.
AGCAGCTACAAATGCTGTAGCTGCTGACTTTTAATATAAGGACAGTTACCCGTCCAGGGATCCAGTGATGTCCTCACCAGAGCCGATTCTTCAATTAGCTTCGGGTATAGGCATCGCAAGTGAAACAGGAAGTAAAGTCTTGTGGCTTTACAGCGGTTTCCTACTGTGCATGCGAGAGCCATGCTGTGACTTGTGAATGGTTCTGTAGTCTTCTGGGAGCTGTGATGTGTCCCAGAAGACTCTGGGAAGAAGGAGGGTGGCCGAACTGCTTCCCCCCAAAAATTGGCACATTTAAACAGTGGAGGGTGTAAACAAGAGTAACTCCCCCTTTTGGGTAGAGCTCCGCTTTAAGGTTAGCCTAGTAGTTATGAAAAAAGAAGCTTGGAGCTGCAACTTCTGGCATAAAATTCTAAAAAAAATATCAAAATAAACACACCCACAAAAGTTCATAGCTACACGAGTGAATTTTTTAATGTTATTTTAATGCCAAATGCACCCTTTGAAAAAGCCATTCTAAATATAAGAAATTATCCTTGTGGTCATCAAAATTCAGCAAAACTGTTCATTTCCATCAAACTCAACGTTTCCATTTTATGGGATGAGTCACGGGATAGCCTCCTAAATCTCCAAAGAACAAGAGTGAAGAATAACCACCTAAATCAGTGGTCTCCAAACTGCGGCCCTTTGCTAGTCTTTATCCGGCCCTCGCTGTTCACATTCCTCTCACTGACACCAATCAGGAGGCACCATTCCACCCAGTGACACCAATATTGGGGAACCCATGGGGGGTATGGCTTATGTGATGCCTGCCCTTAACTGTGCTATGTATGGCTATGCATAATATGTAAACCACATTCCCCTTGCGTTCAGGCAAAATGTAAAAGTAAGCTATATTGATGGTAGAAGTCAGGAAGCAGAGAGTAGGAGCGAGAAGGAAAATGCAATCTGTAAACTTTGAGTATGTTAGCGACATTCAATTTGTTAATCTCATATTTTGGGAACCATAGGCGAGTGGCGAAACAGGTCATAAAATAAGTGCTGGTTTGGAAAAAGGGGTCCCAAGTCAGCTATGTAACTTAGCATAACAACTTCTTGCTTGTCAGATCATATAATTAAGCGATTAAAAAATATATCTTGTATGATCTCTAGGAAGAAGACAATCTTTTGGCACAAGAAACTTTATAAAAAGTCAGCAATATTTCCACTTCTATTTTTGAATCTGAAGGAAATTACCTCATTTCAGACATACGCACATCAAGGGAGGTCAGACCCATCTGTTTACACATATCCTAGAAAGGACATTGTCCCTTTAAAAAGGTCACTAATAGCTTCCTCATTACCATGAACCGACTGGCCAGGATGCTCAAATGTAAATCAAATCAATGTGTTTTTTCCCCCCAGACTACAAAGATTAATCGTGTCATCTGGATTATTACCAATGAGAACAACCTTCTCTTTACTGAAGAGGAGATTGAACATTGCCACTCTAAACTCATGCCAACTTCACCCAATTGCAAAGCAGCAAGCGAAGGCAGTTACACAATACATACATTTGGCACCAACATGCTACCCATTATTACATAGAGCAGGGATATGCAATTAGCGGACCTCCAGTTGTTGCAAAACTACAAGTCCCATCATGCCTCTGGGTGACATGCTTGTGGCTGTCAGTCTTGCTATGCCTCATGGGACTTGTAGTTCTGCAACAGTTGGAGGTCCGCTAATTGCATATGCCTGATATAGAGCCAACAGTTTATGCAGCGCTTTACAATACAAAGGGAGACAGTACAATTACAATATAGAAGGATTAGGAGGGCACTGCTCATGTAGCTTACAATCTAAAAAAAAAAAAAAAAAAGTCAATAGAAAAATCCTGATAAATCTTGCAATATTGGCTTTTGATAAAAATGGTTTCATAAAGGGACCATTAACTATAGCACACCTGCAAACCTTTACCATTAGCAGTTCACCAATTTTTTTCTAAATTTCTCGTGTACACAGGTGACTAAGTACACTTAGCAGTTAGTCCCATCCTTCTAGGTGATGCTATCCCAAGATAGTGCCCCCCCTCACCAATATATGAACACACAAGTAGCAAGGAGACCAATATTTAATGAGCAGTGAGAGACGGCACTCGACCCAGGCACCGAGTGCTTCCCCGAGACAAGGGCCATCACTAGGTATGCATAGAGATAGGGTGTGGTGGCTAGACAGCTCGCACTCTAGTTCCACCTAAGCAGCGATAGCCTGAGCTGGATCCACCACCTGGCCATTCAGCTTCATTGGCTGCTTTTTTTGCAACTTTATAAAAATGACACAAAATTACATTTTATTCATCTTTATGCGCCACAGCATTTTGCACGCTGCACAAAAAATGCAGCACGTCTTTTTTTTTGTTCAGCGCACACAACCTCAGTGGTAGGAACTGAACTCCTAGGACTCAAGGTGAACCACCTGGTCTATGTGTTGGACTACACTGGGCAAGGCTGTCCGATCCAACCCAATGCAATGGAATAAAACGGGTCCTTCGCATATTTTTCAACATTCCCTGTACAACATTCAAAACGTCTATGGAACTTCATGCTTATGGGATTGCAACATCCTTCTAAATCCATTCATAACCAGACGGACTTCATAATGCTGCCTTGTTTTCTGTAACACAATTCTCTTTATTTTCCCCAAATTCCAGAAGGTGTGGGCGGAGGATTGTGCAATTTCATCATCATTATAGCTATACAACGCTGGGAAAACTGGATTCTGTGTCTTAAATCCTCATGTCATACAACCGAGCAGCTCAGAATGTGTGCAAAGTGGCATTCATATGGTAAACAAGCCAAAAACAAGCATGTGTCACTCAACCAAACTATTTGGGATGATGTATTGGCGGCACACATCAAGACTTGGCCAACAAAAAGGATTAATGGTCCAGCCTATGCAATAAACAAGTCCCTATGTGAGAAAAAAATTTCCCAAGCGTATTTTACCAATTTTAGGCAACAAGACACACCCGGATATTTAACGTTCCCCTCCCCCTAAAAACTAGAAGTCAACTGCATTGGCCCCTGTGAACCTTCAAGTGGCCTCCATCTTGTGGAAAGCTGCCAAAGCCAACCCGTCACACTCAATTAAATTGTTCATCTCTGAAAATCTGTATCCAGCTGCTCACCTCCATTCCTGAAGATCCAGGAAGAATCAGGGTAACCTAGCAGGAAGTAATCCAGAGGAGCCCCAAAACCTTTGCCACTCATTTATGAAGAGAACCCCGAAAGGTTGGGCACCAGACGCAAACATTTAGCTTTAATGGATACCTTCATTCTGGGGTTTGTCCTTCAACTTTCCCACAATTTCTGCCAAAGTATTTTCTTTTACCCTGCCTGCAAATATAGGTCGTTTTACTAAAACTGGAGTGCAAAATCTGGTGTAGCTCTGCATAGAAACCAATCAGCTTCCAGCTTTTATTGTCAAAACTTAAACCAAGACTCCAGTTTTTTTTTCTCCAACAAAACACCATTCCCCTCCAGGTGCTCTATGTACACTACAAGGATTAGAAACACTTTGTTGCAGATTCCTACCTTTTGTTATGCTGAAGAAATCCCTGTTTGTTCCTCTGTGCCGAGTGGGTCTAATGGGAGTGGTTTCATAATTATCAGTCAGCTGTACCCCTGCAGAGCACTGAGGAAAGCTGCTGGGCCTGCATCCCTTAAGACCCCTTGCACATTGAGGCAGTTTTCACAATTTTAGCACTAGAAATCATGCCTGTAAAGCACCCGAAAACCCCCTCCCATTCATTTCAGTGTGTCTTTTCACACTAGAGGGGTGCGCTTGCAGGAAGTTAGGAAAAAGTCTTGCAAGCAGTATCTGGGGTGGTTTGGAAGTGGTGTATTTAGTGCCCCCAAAATGCCCTGCCCCGCTGAAATGAATGGGCAACGCTTCCAAAGTGCCTGAAAAGCTATTCGGAAGTGTTTGGGGTTAGCCTTCTTTGGGATTTAAAAGCGCCACTAAAACGAGCAGTGCTTTACTGCCAACGGCTGGTGCTTTCAGTGTGAAAGCAGCCCTAGACGTATTCCTGTTGGAAGCATCTCACCAAAAATGAATTTTTGTTGCAGGGGATGCCTGAAATCTGACTTGTATCTTAAGCAGACTTCTGGGAAAATTAGTAAGCCAATCACACAAGCAGGAAATTAGGTTTCTGGGGAGTGATCAGTATCCATTCTGTGTACAGAACACCTCCAGGTTGCCATATTGCATTACATTTTCATAAAATTACAGAGCTGTAGATTGAAAAGGAAAGGCAATTGTTAAGAAGATTCAATTACAGTGACGTGTTTCATTGTATACGCTATACTAGTTTGTCTTTATGTGCCCCCCCCCCCCCCCACACACACACACACACACACACACACACACACACACTAAAAATTGGAGTTATCCTTTAAAGTATAACTAAAGGCACATTTTTTTTTTTTAGCTTTGGATATAGTGCAGAGGGATTTGAACGCTTGTCAGTTTTTATTGCAGTCTGTGCCCCTATTAGGGAGTCTGTGCCCCTATTAGGGAGAAGCAGCTCCTATAGACTTCAGCTCATTTGTTTCTGCCTGTAAACTCCCCTCCATGTTAGCCAATGCAATGTCCATGCACACTAGGGCTTTTTCAGGCATATGCTCTTACAAGCAGAAACCCACCCCACCAAAAGAAAATTCCAAATTTTGGGTTGTCAATAGAGGGGAAATCTTCAAATGGGGACCCCAAGGAAGTCCTCTAATTTGCAGGGATTTCCTTTCACTTTGTCTGGCTATAGGACAGGAAGTAAAGGGGAATCTCCCCCAATAGAACACAAAAATAATAATTTGACAGGGGTTATATCCCTCCCCTGCTCTAGAGTTCTACTTAAACAAGCTGAAGTTAGAATTCGATTGACTACCATGTAGAGCTGCACGCTCCAGTTTTATTAAATCAACCCCCATAGTGTCCTTCCTTCTCCTCATCTCTAAGGCCCCTTTCACACCAGCGGACCAATTAGGTCCGTCTATCAGTTTTTCAGGCGGACCACCCATTGTTGTGTATGGGGCAGTGGATGTCAGCAGACATGTGTTTGTTGTCACTCGTCAGCATCTGATTCGGTCCACCAATAACAGATGAATGGGCATAATTGTAAGCTCTAACGAGTAGGGCCCTCTGATCCTTCCTGTATTGAAATTGTATTGCAAGTGTACCGTTTGCCCTCATGTTGTAAAGTGCTGTGCAAACTGTTGGCACTATATAAATCCTGTATAATAATAATTCCGCCTGGAGGATTGGATGGAAGTGGACAGGTGGTCCCTTTCCGTCCAACTGTTCCATAGGAGAACAGTGGGCTGCATGGTGAAGTGGACATGGACCTGGACCTGTCATCTGCCTGCTTATGGGCGATCAGTAGAGCGACCCCTCACTGAGCAGGGCAATTCGCTTTGATGGATTCCGCTCCGCCTGAAAGGGGGCCTTACACTTTAAAATCGGTCCTTCACCCTCCATACCCACCTTCCATTATTTACAGCGGAGTTCTGCTGAAAAAAAATAAAATAAAAATCAGCAGCTACAAATACTGCAGCTACTGACTTTTAATAAATGCGTGTCCAAGGGTCCAACAAAGCAGGCACACAAATCCTCGCTCCTCTCCCCCTCCTCTTTGCGGCACCAGCATTGTAACTGTGGGCACCTCATGCACGCATTGACTGGCTGGGCAATCATCTGGGACCTGTGACATGTCCCAGATGATTGTCGAGAGGGAGGGGGAGAGGTTATCTCCCTTCCGATGCCACAGTGCGCCAGGAGGAAGCGGGAGCTGGGTCCCTCTGAAAAGAGGGTAAAAAAATAAATAAAAAATAATGACATGCCAAATGTGGCATGTCAGGGGGTCACCTCTCAAAGTGGAAGTTCCATTTTTGGGTGGAACTCCACTTTAACTTTCTACCTACGTCTACATTTCAAACCTTTTTGGGGAGGAACTCCTGGGATCATCACATCATACATCCCAGGATGCCCTGGGGTACTCTACAGCGCACGTTCTGTGGCATAGCATGTCATTAGGATGTCTCTTCCTGCCTCTTTCAGACAGTCCCCCGATGTGTCATTAGGGGGCTAGCTGCAAGAACCCAGAAGAGCCCATCCTTTCCTGACGACATCAGATGAGAAGAAGGTAGTGCAGCAGCAGAGTAGTGGATCACTATAAAATACTGCTGGATTTGTTGGCTGTGTTCACACCCATGCAATCCAATTCAGCCAATCACACTTCATTTTGCACACGGTTTCCAGGGTGTTAGCTTAACAATTACACACGCAGCGGAAGAGCGATTGTGATGCGGGAAACTCACAGAAAATCGCTGCAAATCGATCGCTGCATCAGTGTAAACCTAAGCTCAAAGTCTACAGGAAAAAAAACACAACAGGAGGCACTGCCAATGGACAATGTCAAACTAAGAGCAACACAAGCATTTTTAAAATATAATTTTAGCCTTTTAGAAGATCACATGGTACAGATGTTCTATGGAACGTAAAAATCTGATCTCCTAACGAGTGATAGACGTCACTACAGAACGGGCCAAGTCTGAGACATGTTAAATCCTTTCAGAAGGAAATCTGTTTTTAATCCCTAGAATCTGTTATTAACTAAATGTCCTTTTTGTAGTTCAGCTTCTAGAAAAATATATTTCCACCATATGAGGAGTAAGTAATCCCCCCAGCAGTTCTTCCCACAGCGGATGGGCTGCTTGGAGAGCGGGCATGACACATGAACGTGGACATTACCTGAAGCATTTAGTGCAGAATTTGAACCTAATTAATGCCAATTTTTAAAGAAAAAAAAAAAGTCTGGTTTTTGAATGGTTTGCTCATACCGTATTTTGCTGAAAATTTTAAATAAAGGAAAAAATAAGTTAATTATTATTATTATGTTTAAAGTAACATCACCACTGAGTCTCTGTGCTTCTCTATGAAATGCAGACAGATCATGGCTAGTGGGAGAGGCATGTAGGGTGCTGTACCTTGGAGGAAGCTTCACAGCATCAGCCTTTGTCTTCAGGCATTCATAATCAGCTGAGGTCAATCTGCGTGAGTGCCTGCACCATATGAATGACCAGCAGAGCTGACATGTAACCATAAAAAGTGTATGATAGAAATGGCGGGCCCTCTGGCTACACATTTCTGCCCAGAGCTGCAGCACCGGCCAACAGGGTCCATTTACAATGTATATATGCAAGTTACAAAAACATCACATTCACTCGTAATCTGTAGTATATATGCAGTGTACAATGTTTAGGCTTAATGTACACGGACGTTTTAAAACTTGCCCTGAACGATTAAACAACTACACATATTAACCAATGTTTAAAAATGTCAGTTTTGCCACGTTAACATGCCGTGTTTGCATTTAGAAGCATTTTTTGCAATGCAAATAGTCAAAAATGGCTAAACGCGAGTTACCGCATTTACACGCCGTTACAAGTGTTTCAAATGCCTCTGAACATCCGTCCTGAGCGCATTTTTTTTGCTTTCCAAAAAAAAAAAAAAAGCCTATAAAAAGACCCTGTGTACTACATGTACGCATAAAATAACAGAGTTAGCTGAAAACTCCCAACTGCGCCTAAACATCCGTTTACCAGCAGCAGTGTACATGAAGCCTAATTGGCTGAGACACAACAGCGGGCGCCATTGGTTTCCACTGCTGTCAGTGAGCCGAGAGAGAGAGAAGCGGCTCCATGTCTGAATGGACAGCTCGGCTTGGGTGCCCCCATAGTAAGCTGTTTGCTGCGGGGGCACTCAACGGGGAGGGGCCAGGAGTGCCAGCCAGGGACCCGAGAAGAGGAGGATCTGGGCTGCTCTGTGCAAAACCAACTGCACAGAGGAGGTAAGTATGACATTTTTTTTTTTTTCAATAACAGACTTTAGTATCACTTTAAGCGGAGTGGACATGGACCAGCCAGACTCCAAAGGAGCCTGCCCCGTGTGAGGGGCCATAGTTTTACTATGGGGCATCCGATGTTGGCCGTCCATCTACTGCACTGAAGCAAGCACTGGGAGCCAATCAGGTGGCTGGACCGCATCGACTTCTGGAAGTATAGCCAAACTTTAAACTTCCCAGATCAAGTTCTATTGCATTAAAGCCTACACATGTTCAGACACGTTCACAAGATCTAACCTGCCCTTGCACGCACAGAATTCTATTTTCCACATTCACACTTATGCGATTTGTCATAGACAAGTCATACCCCATGTTTTCCAATAATATCCATGCAACTTAAAGTCATAGTAAATTCAAAGTGGTTCATGCACTACTTTGGACTTTCATGCAACTTGAGTGCCATAGACTTCAATGTTAACCCTCAAAAGCTGCATGAAAGTTGTCCCTGAATATTTTACGTGAAACATTGGGTCCGAGTTTGTAGAGGGACAAGTCACATCCAAGTTAAATCCACCCAAAGTTGCGCAATTTTGGAGTCGTACAAGTGTGAATGGAGCCTTAAAGGGATTGTAAAGGCAGAAGGTATTTTTTATCTTAATGCATTCTAGGCATTAAAGCGATTGTATACCGCACTGAAAACTTTTTAAAACAAAAAAACCTGCAAGGCAAAGGCATAATGAGCTAGTATGCAGTGCATACTAGCTCATTATGAAATAATCACCTTAGAACGAGGTGTCGGCATCTGATCCAAATCCACGCAGAGGGAGCCAACATTTCTTCCGGGTTCTTCCAAGACTCTGCACGCATGCGCAGGAGGGACGTAATCGTGGCTCCGGCCACCCACAGCACCAGAGCCACAATTACGTCACTCCCGCGCATGCGCGCGGAGTCTTCTTCCTGGCAAGGTCCGGCAGCGTCTGCAGGGCTTTCATAGAGCATGCGCCGCTGATGTCAGCGGCTGCATGCAAAGTGAATACCTATTAAATTGTACAGGTTTAGCAGATATTCATTTTAACTACAGGTAAGCCTTATTATAGGCTTACCTGTAGGTAAAAATAACAAAAAAGCGTATACAACGGCCTTATACACTATATATGTATATACACTATAAATGCATGTATGTCAGTGTCCCTGTGAATGAAACTTGGCAAACACTTCCAGGGAAATAAATCAATCATATTCAGTCCCTTGTACGCGGTGTCAATCCTTCGTCAGAAGGTCACTTAAAGTTTACTCATCCCGTGAAAGTCTAACAGGAAAGGTAGAGTGCGCAATACACGGACGGAGACAAAATACGTGCTTATTTTAGGGCAAAGCGTCTAAACAAGCGCGGTCTAAATCAGACTAAACACGGCTGGGACTTTATACCAATATAATGACATGGACTAATTCCCAGCTAAAGGTTAGACTTTTTTTTTTTTTTTTTTTTTTTAACTACAAATGTAATGGATAATATTAGAAGGAATTTCAGTAATCTAAATAAGTACAGTATATGTCAATTTTATTTACGGAGAGGGGAAAAACACAACCTAAAAATCCCAGCGCCCAAAAATAGCAGATCCAGAATTAGAGCAGACTGGCCGGCTATAAATATCTCGGGAGGAGTGCGGGGAATGAAGCTGAATAGTCGCACACCTCCCTCATACCTCCCTTTATTCACCTTCCATGGCAGGTCGGGTTAGTACAGGACACGTGGTATGTCTTGCATAGCCCGAGGCGCCGTTTTCTGCACCCGCCATTCAACGCAGAGAAAATAAAAAGGCCCTTCATAGTGTAATATGCAAAAGGTACAATTAAATCTAATTAGAGAGTGATGTCCCTGCAGGGACGCCTGATGGGAGGACTAATCAAAGCTGCATTGAGCTGAGGCACTGCCCAGGTCACACAGGGACTAGACGAGCGATTTCAAAGATTACAAATCAAGGCAAAACTTTTCTTTTAGGACTCATGGAGTGCCGCGAACCTGAAAAAAGATCTACGATCCGCCAACTTCTCACAGTTGTATGACAGGCAGTGAATAGGCCTACACACGACCCATTTTACACCCCCAAATGCTGCACAACTGTACCACAACTGTGTGCGTTGCACTGCGAGCACGTGCAGCCACTTTCACTTAAACAGGTCATGCTCGGTGGCTGGTGGTGCCCGCCAAATTTGACAGGAGGTTCAATTCTAGCCACAGCATGCGTACCCCCAAGCCACCGAGTTTGAACCTTAAGGAGGCATCCGTTGGGGTTGATGGTAAAAATGGGACTCAACCATGTGTTTTTATCCCCCCCCCCAACTGCCAGGGTAAACAAGTCATTAGATTTGGGTCTAGGGTTGTCATCTCAACCCTTTAAAACCAAACATATTATTCACAAAGGTTCTGATTAGGGTGGTATTTAAACTCCTTTAACGCATTTTCTGTATTAAATTAGCCCCAGAACCTGTATAAATAATGAATGTGTTAAGTTTTAAAGGTATGAGGCGGCAGCCCTATCCGGGCCCTGTTCACATGGGGGATGCAATCAGGTCCCCCTTCCAGTTTTTCCAGCAGACCTGATCAGATGATCAATGCATTCTTTTGGATAAACAGACTTGTGTTCATTTACACCCATCTACATCCAAATCCGATCCTGTCCGCAAAATAAAAAAGGGGAGGGGGGGGCGTGGTCCTTCTTATGGCAGGTAGTCGGGCATAAATGTAAACAAAAAAAAAACCCACATAGGGTTGTCAGCGTGCTGATAACATCCACCAAAACTGAGCATGATTTTACCGCACTTATGGTGTGTTTTTCATAGGTCAAGTAAACACATGTGCACTTTTGATGTGTTATTGTGGCGCTTTCAAAGCATTTCAATGGGAAGTTGCTTTTTTTTTTTTAAATCGAAGCTCCACCCAAGCACCCGGAAGCTCTGCTCGTCTACCTTCTCCCCCCGATGCCACAGTCAGCACCTTGTGGTGGGGAGCGGGTACCTGCTTTTGACAGGTAAACACTCCCACTTCCTGCTGAAGTTCGGTCCTCACCACAGCCGGCCCTTTGAGAAAGCGCAGCGTGATTCACGTATGGGCAGCGGGAAACCGGCTGTTAAGCGGCAAGGCTGTGTGCAGTCCGTATGCGTTTCGCACAGAGCATTCAAACTGCACTGCCCTTGCGATCTGCAGCAGATGTCAGTGCAATCTTAACACCACCTGAAAAGTAGGTTGCAAATGCAGCATGTTTGTCTGCATCGGATCACATGGTACAAAAACAACCATGCGATCCGGCTGCAGTGTGGTTCCAAAATGTATGCGACTTTGGTGCAATTTGAGCCCATTCAAAATAAAATAGGCAAAAATCACAACACACTGAATCACATGTGATTTGAACAGGAATGCGGTGCGATTCACATGTGGTTCATCGTATGAACCGAGGCCCAAGGTGAGAGGACCTGGCAAAAAACACCGGATGGCACTCACAAGGAAGACACACAGAATGCAGCAGCAGTTGCGAGTAGCGGACAGTGGGCCCGTGTCCTGCGTCAGCTACTTGAAGTACCAAAAGCAAAGAGGCAGGAAGGTCCTGGAGGAAGACTGCACAATGCCGTTTTGTGTCCCAGCCACACAACAGCCATTCTGTGTCCCCGGGCCCTGGGCTATGAAAGAACAGCTCATAAACTTCCCCGAGTGCAATTAACAGGCTTACAGAGCAAAGGATTCTCACTGGGAAGTAAAGCCGGCAGAATGTGACACCTGAGGCACAATAAACAAGGTTCCAATGACATTACACGGAACAGCATTTTACAAGAGAAGGTCAAACAACTGATTCATAAAATACACAAGGGAGCAGCGCCAGGGCCGATGCTGGGGGGGGGGAATAGTATCAAGTGGGGTGTCCAACATTACTATTTCAAAATAAAAAATAAGCCCGGGGAGGGGGGGGGGGTGGGGTCAGTAACTCACAACCTAAAATTAAAAAATGTCATTATAATGCCACTTTCAGAGGCAACTGGCTTTTTTTTTTTTAAACACCTCTAAATGCCACTTTCAAGGGTGACTGGCATTTTCTTTTTTGCACCTCTGAAAGCAGCTGCGTGTCAGCCGACATGCCCCTGCAGGCTTTCAAGCATGCATTTGCAAATAGTGTTCAGGAGCATGAAAAATAATGCCCAGAGAAGCGCATTTACACTTTTTGCACATAAAGCTGCATTCACATCTGATCGCATGCGAAATCACTGCGATTCCACCCATGATTTCATACTACTGTATAACGTGGAACACGTTAGTGATGCCATTACTTCATAACGGCACCCCAATTGCACTGCGACTGCAGCGCGATAAGCGTTGTGAGTGCAACACAATTGAGGTGCCATTAAGAAGTTACTGCATCACAAAAACATCCTGTGTTTCAAAAATCGCAGCGATTCCATCTAACTCAGCCTCAGGGCCGGTCACACCACTGCATTTAGCACCCGATCACACTAGAATGCAGTGTGGGAAGCCTGCGATCCATATGCGTTTCGCAGAAAGCATTCAAATTGCACTGCCCTTGCGATCTGCAGCAGGTGTCAGTGCAATCTTAACGGCACCCAAAAAGCAGGTTGCAAATGCGTACGTTTGTCTGCACCGGATTACACAGTACAAAACTACCATGCGATCCGGTTGCAGTGTGGTTCCAAAATTGATGCATGTGCAACTTTGGTGCAATTAGCGCCTATTCAAAATAAATAGGCAAAAATCACAACGCACTAAATCGCATGTGAATTTAACAGGAATGCAGTGCGATTCACGCGTAGTTCATAGTGTGAACCGAGGCCCAATGTGCACTACAATACTGAAACACAGTTTGCATGAAAACTACCATTGTAGCATGTATGTAGCTCTTCACATCATCCTGGTACAGCATTCAGCCCCATCCAGCCATAGAGTTTGACAGGCTGTCTGCGGTGGGGCAGGACGCTGCGCCTGTCCCTCCCGGATGCACGGCTCCTAGATTGCCCCATGTGTCCAACGCTATTCTCCCCGTTCTGTTACACTGACTTCCTATGGAATTGCCAACTTCAATTCCTGATGTCATTTTTCGCTCTGTGATCCATGTTTCAGGAGCACTTTGTGATGGCAGCAAAAACGCTAGCGACAGTCGCTCCTAATGCATCTATGGAATGTTCAAGGGAAAGCGATTTGTAGCAGAACACAACCCAATGCTGTAGTAGCGGAAGATATCGGAAATCCTCCTCAGACAATGAGACACACGGGTGACTTTGCGGCTGGCGATCCTGCCGCTGACAACTTGGCTCAGAGTCTGCCTGTCTGTCCCGATGGAATTGCTCCATGTGTAGGTGACACAGCGAGATGTCGCTCCCAACACCAGAGACCGATATTCAGTGACATCTTCCATAGGGACACACAAGCAGCCCCTTTTTCGTAATCCTGACGCTGCCAATCTGTCTCTAGCAGCAGAACGCCCCCCCCCCCCCCCCCCGTGTGTCATCCTCCCAATAAGCTGACCGTACAATCTCCCTTAGATCTACCATCAGTTATGTAACACAAAGATCTGCACAATTACATACAAATTGGATTGTTTGTTTAGGTGTGTCCTCATATTACAACGTTTTAGTAGCTCTAAGGACTCGTTCACATTCCCCACATTCTGTGAGCAGTTCTGCATGGGCGCTACAAGTACCTTCCAGTGCATACGGGGCATTGGTGTGGGTCTGGTGATGGTTCTTGTGCCTATGGAGGAGACAGGGTGTTGTATAGGAGTGATCAGGCATGGAGGAGATAGGGTGGGGTACACAAGGTATGTAACTTACCAAGGTGCAGTGTGAGGTTGATGGAGTGTGGGTACCGGATCCCAATATGGAGATGGGGTCCCTATCCCTATGAGGGTGTATGTGGGGAGATGGGGCAGTGTATAGGGGTGGACAGATAGGTGGGGTAACTCAGAGGTGCAGGGTGAGGTGGAGTACAGGATCCTGATCTAGTGATGGGGTGCCTGTCCCTATGGGGGTGATCAGGTATGGGATATGGAGGAGGTGGTGTATGGGGTATATAGTGTCACTCACAGGGGTTCAGGGTGAGGTTGATGGAGTGTGGGTACTGGATCCCGGTCTGGTGATTTGGGGGGGGGTATGGAAGTTGTAGGTGGTGCGATTTCCTGTGGTGCAGGGTGAGGTTTATAGAGTGAGAGTACTGGATCCCGGTCTGGTGATGGGGTCCCTGTCCCTATGAGGGTGTACAGGGGGAGATGGGGTGGCAAGCAGGGTCACTTACCGAGGGGCGGGTGAGGTTGATGGAGTGCGGGTACTGGAACCCGGTCTGGAGATGGGGTGGTGTGTAGGGGTGATGAGGTATGGGGGAGAGGGTGGGGGCATGGAAGGTGTAGGGTAGGGTGTGGGGGGTCACTTACCGAGGTGCAAGGTGAGGGTGATGGAGTGCAGGTACTGGATCCTGGTGTATGGAAGGTGTAGGGGGCGGGTAGGTGGGAATCACTTACCTAGGTGCAGGTTGAGGTTGATGGAGTGCGGGTACTGGATCCCGGTGTAGGAGGGGGTAGGTGAGGTAGGAGCACTTACCTAAGTGCAGGGTGAGGTTGATGGAGTGCGGGTACTGGACCCCAGTGTATGGAAGGTGCAGAGGGGTAGGTGAGGTTGGGGGTTAGGTGAGGTAGGTAAGGGCACTTACCTAGGTGCAGGGTGAGGTTGATGGAGTGCAGCAACTGGACCCCGGTGTATGGGAGGTGAGCTAATGTGGTAGGGGCACTTGCCTGAAATCACTTACCTAGGTGCAGGGTGAGGTTGATGGAGTGCAGGTACTGGACCCCGGTGTATGGGAGGTGAGTGAGGTAGGTAGGGGCACTTAGCTAGGTGCAGGGTGAGGTTGATGGAGTGCGGGTACTGGACCCCGGTGTAGGTGAGGTAGGGGCACTTACCTAAGTGCAGGGTGAGGTTGATGGAGTGCGGGCACTGGATATAGGAGGTAGGTGAGTGAGATAGGGGCACTTAACTAGGTGCAGGGTGAGGTTGATGGAGTGCGGGCACTGGACCCCAGTGTATAGGATGTAGGCGAGTGAGGTAGGGGCACTTACCTAAGTGCAGGGGGAGGTTGATGGAGTGCGGGCACTGGACCCCGGTGTATAGGAGGCAAGTAAAAGGCACTTGCCTATGTGCAGGGGGAGGTTGATGGAGTGCGGGCACTGGATCCCGGTGTATAGGAGGTAGGTAGGGGCACTTACCGAGGTGCAGGGTGAGGTTGATGGAGTGCGGGTACTGGATCCCGGCCAGCATGGTCTGGCTCTGCCACCACGTCATATCGGCCTGGTTGTTGTAGTCGGTGAGGAAGTCGGCGCCGTGTTGGAGGTGGGGCTGTCGGCTGTCACACAGGTGGCAGGACTTGGTGACCCCGGTGACTCCGGTCTGCACACAGTACTCCTCCGGGGGGGATCCGCACGTATTGGTGGACACCACGGTCGCATTGAACGCCGCATTGACGAACTCGGGCATACATCGCTGCGGCCGGCCGTTCTCCGAGCACTCGTCCATGGCCGCCCGGACACCCTCCACAAGGAGGAGGAGGGACAGGGCGATCAGTGCGGGAGGCCGCATCCTCCGCTCCATGGGCTCTCCGGGGGGGATCGCTGGGTGATGTGTGGGCTGCTGTCCTCCGGGGAGCCGGCTCTCATAGGGCTGCAGAGGAGAGTGCGGACGGAGAGTTGGTGGCGGTCCGGGAGAGAGATGAGTATCGAAGGGCTCCGCCTGGGCTCTGTACACTGGGAGGGATGGAGGAGACTTCGGGGGTCCCGGGACACTGAGCTCCGCTCTATGGGGCAGGAGAGAGGGGCCGGCCGAGGACACGGGGTGGGGAATGGATGAGCGCAGTGCAGTGTGGGAGGACGGGGAGCCCCGGAACCGACACACTTCGGAACTTTCCGGCAAACTTCGCTGGGACAGGAGAGACGCCTGCACACGGGTGTCACCTCCCCAAATGTCCCCTCTATGGGGGGAGGGGGAGGGGCCGTCCTCTGTGTCTGATCTCTACAACTCCACACAGTCACCAATAAAAAATGTGCGAGCAATTCATTTACCTCACACACCAATGGGAGCGTGACAGTTATAAAATATTGATTAAAGCCCATAGCAACAGGCAGTCTTCAAATGTTACAATGTAATTGGGTCAAGAGGTCACATGGTCATAACTGCCAGGGCACGGGCTCATAGAACTTAATTAAAGTTAAAAAAAATCTGCGCAACACTTTTCAGTCGGCGCTCAGCAGGAGAAGAAGCTTCCCGCCCGTCTTGTCCTATAGTTATAACCTGAGCTGTAATGGCTGAGTTATCATATATGGATCTAAGACATGTGTAAATTATATAATCATTTTTGGTTTGGTGTGAAAATATTTGGTGATACGACAAGAATGTGTTGTGTCTTATGAAACTCGATTAAATCATTTCTTGCCAATAATAAAGGGCCGCGGCCAATTTCAATCCATTAAAAGTATGTCTAGTGTTTGTTATTGTCATTAGTTATATTATTGAAGGGTATTATTTGGATTAATTAAGTACTATCTATGATCCCAATCTTCCACACAGAGCACAATCACCCTCCACATAGGGAACAACCACCCTCCACACAGAGCACAACCACCCTCCACACAGAGCACAACCACCCTCCACATAGGGTACAACCACCCTCCACATAGAGTACAACCACCCTCCACATAGAGCACAACCACCCTCCACACAGAGTACAACCACCCTCCACACAGAGCACAACCACCCTCCACATAGAGCACAACCACCCTCCACACAGAGCACAACCACCCTCCACATAGGGTACAACCACCCTCCACACAGAGCACAACCACCCTCCACACAGAGCACAACCACCCTCCACACAGAGCACAACCACCCTCCACATAGAGTACAACCACCCTCCACACAGAGCACAACCACCCTCCACACAGAGAACAATCACCCTCCACACAGAGCACAACCACCCTCCACATAGAGCACAACCACCCTCCACATAGAGCACAATCACCCTCCACATAGAATACAACCACCCTCCACACAGAGCACAACCACCCTCCACACAGAGCACAACCACCCTCCACATAGGGTACAACCACCCTCCACATAGAGTACAACCACCCTCCACACAGAGCGCAACCACCCTCCAAATATAGTACAACAACCCTCCACACAGAGCACAACCACCCTCCACATAGAGTACAACCACCCTCCACACAGAGCACAACCACCCTCCACATAGGGTACAACCACCCTCCACATAGGGCACAACCACCCTCCACACAAAGCACAACCACCCTCCACATAGGGCACAACCACCCTCCACACAAAGCACAACCACCCTCCCCACAGAGCACAACCATCCTCCACATAGAGTACAACCACCCTCCCCACAGAGCGCAACCACCCTCCACACAGAGTGTAACCACCCTCCACACAGAGCACAACCAACCTCCACATAGAGCACAACCACCCTCCACCTAGAGCACAATCACCCTCCACCTAGAGCACAATCACCCTCCACACAAAGCGCAACCACCCTCCACATAGCGCACACCCTCCACACAGAGCGCAACCACCCTCCACATAGCGCACACCCTCCACACAGAGCGCAACCACCCTCCACACAGAGGAGAAAAGATTTTTATAGGAGCTGAAATACTGAAACAAAATTATAGCGCCACATCCCTTTAAATATATAGAATAAATTCGGAAAGTTTCAATGGGACTTTTTAAGCGCAAAAACAAATGAAAATATGGAAAAATATAAATTTTTATAGATTTTAAAACATATAAATACATAGATTAAATATTTCAAAGAATACATCACAAAGTCCATAAAGATATTTGCAATGCTGATTAGTCTCTACATGTTTCGCCATACAAAATGGGGCTTCTTCAGGAGAACTGTTTATATCTGCCGTTATGCATATAATCTAGGGCTGTTACTGATTAAAATTTTCGTGTTCGATTAATTGATAATTTTTTTAATCGATTAATCGACTAATTTCGATTAATTATAACGCACATACAGCTCCAACTACTATTAGCTGATCTCCTTGCATTGCAACTCTGCATTAGTTAGTGGTAAATGTGGTATACACTATATACAATCACCCGACACTAGTTTGTTTCCACAATCCATGACTTAAAGTCACAGTTCACACAAATACGTTTTAAATTCAAACTTTAGCACTGACGTAAGTAATTTTTTTTCCACAGTATCATGACAATCCCTCCACCTCCAGTCTAACTAATCACTCTCACCTTATGGCATGGACCCCTGTGCAAACAGGTGGTCATGTAAGCAGGTATCAAAAGGGTTAACAAGGACCATAAACTTCTCTCACATCCCCTTAGATCTCAGCAAGGACGCCAGGTCATGGGTAGAAAGAAAAAGTGCTCACCGCTTAAAGCGGTTTTGTACAGAAAATTGCAAGTTCATCTTATTCAAATGGCTTTGGAACATAGATGCAGTTATGACCATTGAAATAAAATAATATGCAGTATTTACCTTTTTATTTTTAATGTTTATGCCAACTTCCGGGCTCTCCTCCCGTGGGAGTAGGCGTGTTTATCGGCTTCGCAATGGTCCCTGGGAACTTTTTTAGCTATTTCCCAGGAATCCGTGGGGGACACAGTCATGCCGAAATTCAACTCAATGAGCATGTGCGAGATGGAGCGGTGGATGCTGGGAGCTCAGCATCATCGCATCCAGGAAGTAAATGCCTGTGGGCTTCAAACGCCCACAGTGAAAATGGAAACCGCCAGACTGCTTTTTTAAAAGTTTTCCTTAGCAATGAAATCGTCATGCCGGGGGTTAAAAAGACACCGATCGTGGCTGCAAAGACACCGTAGGAATCGGCGAATCGCCCACCAGTGACACAGGTAAAAAAAAAAAAAAAACGGCAGTGGAATCCCGCTTTAAGTATAAGATTTAATTTTGTGTTCAAACACAAACTACTCACATAAAGATGATAAAAACACAGCATGTAAAGCCGACAATCGTGTTAGTTCCTTAGGGCAGCAGCAGGTGAGGTCATGCGTAGCTCCTCCCCCGTACGCGGTACATTCAATCAGAACTTCAACGTTACTGGACTCCTCCCCCTTCCCTTCATTAGCAGATGGAGGCACTTGGGGAAGGGGGAGGAGTCCAGTGACATCGATGTCCATGAGGTCACTGGATCTCCGACGGAATTCCCTGAAGACCCAGAAGAGGTGAGTACCAATCAAAAGAATTTTGATCGATCAAAAAAATGAATCGATTAATCCAGGAATTCATCTTTAATTTCCACAGCCCTAATATAATCCCTAGAATGAAAAAAGGACAAAAATCAAAAATACAAACACAATATATGAGAGCTAGCTGCATGCAAAATCGTGTTCCCAGCCAGGGTTTTTCTATAAAGAGAGGAACCAATTGTTCCATCCTGATTTACATAGATGCTGATATCTAAAAAATGTATACTCTTTTGATCACAAGTCATTGTGAATTTCAAATTATATGAGTTCATCTCCAATTGACTCAAAAATACAGCCAGCTCATCCCCTGTCCCTGTCCAGACGATAAATATACCGTCAATAAATCATCTCCAAATCAAGACTTTTTCAAAAGTCTTGATAAAGTCAGAAGAGGAAAATATCTTTCGCTCCCAGGCACACAACGTAGGTAATCCTTGGATTCTCGACAGTCAAAAATTCACAAGTTTTTTTATCTATCACATTAGCAAAAAAGGCTTGAGTAATTAAGATTTGATATTTTGTTTGTGCATACTTGACCTGAGCCAATGGAATGGGCCGATACCAGTGACAATTTGACAGGAGATCCATAACCATAGTTTTATTGTTTGCATTGTCCATTACCGCTATGTTACCCCTTTTGTCGGAGGGTTTTATAATCAGGCGGTCATTATTTTTTAAAGAGGCAATTGCTCTACGTTGGGTCAGGTTAATATTGGATCTCCTGTTGAATCGTCTCCACTTGGTATTTTGAATTTCCCTCGACACTTGCTGGGTGAATGCCAAAATATTGGGATTTCCCTGGAGTACCAGAACACATTGTGATTTAGGTTTATACAGAGAGGGCGGGGGAAAACAAAGTCCCGACTCAGAATCTAAGAATGTTAATGGATAGGGAGATGGATCCTCAAGAGGATCATTCATTGGATTGCTCTCTTCCCATAGTTCCATAAGCTCATTTAATGCTCTAATTTTATTTATAGTTTTATTCTCCCAAAGGTCATTAGAAGATTAATTTCTCCCAGAATTTCCATGTTCTTTATCAAAGATAACTTTAAACATCAGTTATCAGGCAAATAGATTAACATCCTTTATAATTTCGAAAGAATCAACCTCCTGATCAGGACAGAAGGTCAGGCCCAGGCTCAAAACCTGGGCCTGATCCGCCGTCAATGAGCAGGAAGACAGATTTATTATTTGGAAGTTACTTTGTTTGCTAGTTTTCGGTGTGGCCCCCAATATGCTTGAAAGATTCTTGGGATCCACCACCGCCTGAGCAGAGAAAATTGGTGCATTTCGAAGTTCCACCGGGGGGGGGGGGGGCTAGAGAAAAGTCCCCCGACTGGGTGGTTAAATTTGACTGGCTTACCTTAGAAGAGGCCAGAGCACTTAACGTAGAGAAAGATGAAACACTATTAGTTTCACCATGAGAAGCAGAGTCAATAGATGAAGACACTGGTTTGCTCTGTGATCAAAGATCTGAACGTATGTTGTTTTGTGGAGTACTTTTTGCAGCAGATAAATTCTGAGTTGGACGGTCATATTTACATTTCTGAAACCCAGCTGTAGAATTCTGAGAAGAAGCTGCTTGTTGAGAAGAGGAAATAGAGCAAAAAGTTGAATCATCAGAATCAGAGGGTACTTGATTGGAATTTGAATGTCTCTGAGGGGAGGGGTTCTTTTTACGCCCACCTCCCTCAGAAGACCATTTGTATGCTGTATTTGTTTCATAGGCGAGTCTGTCTCTGTAATATTTTTTATCTTTTGTTTTTTAGAATATCTACTAAAAAGACTTCTAAATGTTTTTCCTGAGCTATTTCCGAATCGCTATTGTTGTCAGTATATAATTTCTCAATTTCAATATCAATAATTTCAATTTCCCTTGAATAATGCTGACACGAAGATTCCATCATTCTAAAACAGGGGTGGCCAACCAGTGGCCCGCGGAGCCCTCTGATGTGGCCCATGACCTCCTGCTCTGGAATGGTGGGTTAGCAAGCCCAGATCGCAGGTTGCAGACCCGTCATACCACAGCATCAGTATTGTGAATGAAGCTGGTGGTAGAGAAAGAAAGTGGCTATAGAGCAGAGCCCCATAAGCCAATGCTTCCTGTACATTGACGGCTTTTGCCATAGGCAGAGTCTATGGCAAAGTTCATTTAACCCGCAGGATAGACACAGGTGCACTATGCTGCACCCGGGGTGTGGGTAAACCACAGCATATCAGCGTCAAAGCAGTTTAGGCTCTTTTCACATGATCGGCCCTACCCAATTGGACCCTCAATTCACCTCTACCGAGCGGCAGATATAAACAGACTTTTGCCCGTTTACTCCTGCCTGCCTCCAATCCGATCATCTAAAAAAAAAAAAAAAAAAAAAAAAAAAGAAGGTCATTTATCCCCTTCCATCTGGCTGGATCGGATCGCCCATAGAAACGCCGTGACCTGTCATCTGCCCACTCCGCTCATTGTGGCCCGCGACTGGTTACCAAGTTGCTTAAGTGGCCCTCTCTCTTTAAAAGGTTGGGCACCCCTGTTCTAAAAGAACAACATTGAAGATTGGTTTCCCAATCAACTTTGAAATCAGACTCGATCTTAGATAGATTCGGGAAAATTTGTACAATTTTGTCCTCCATATATTTAACAAAATATTTTTTATTCCAACAGGTACAAGCCTTTTTCTCTAGAAGCCTTCTCAAACTCGTAAAAAAACATTCCAGGGTGACGCCTCCAAAGGAGGCTCCCTGTGCCAGATGAATTTTGTCCATCAAACCCTCGAATCCCAAGCCTCTATAGGTCACCATTATTAAACAAGAAAATCTGTATAATGCAAAACACAAAAAGTCAAAATACAAACACCACAATAGAAAAAATAGATTTCATATATTAGCCCACTAATTTAAGGTTTTTACCACCTTAAATATATCACAGAGGAGAAAAGATTTTTATAGGAGCTGAAACAAAATTATAGAGCCACATCCCTTTAAATATATAGAATAAATTTGGAAAGTTACAATGGGACTTTTTAAGCGCAAAAACAAATGAAAATATGGAAAAATATAAATTTTAATAGATTTTAAAACATATAAATACATAGATTAAATATTTCAAAGAATACATCACAAAGTGTATAAAGATATTTGCAATGCTGATTAGTCTCTACATGTTTCGCCATAAGAAATGGGGCTTCTTTAGGAGAACTGTTTATGTCAGCCATTATGCATATAATCATTAGAATGAAAAAAGGACAAAATCAAAAACACTCAAAAATACAAACAGAATGTAGCGGCGGCTTCTGAAGAGCATGCGCTATGCGTTTTTTTTTTTCAAAGTTAAAATTGCCTAAACTGCAGTTTGGTTTGGGTACAATTATCTAAATTAGACTTCAGCATCAGTCTGACTGGACTGTGAGATGTTCAGTCTGGCCACAAGGGGCACTGCCTCTTCTGGCAGGCATGGAACTATGGTCTGGTTGGGTGCTTAAGTTACTGTTTTTCAGAGCCCGCCCAGTGGGAGTGGCGTTCTCGCTGTGCTTTCTGGGAGAGGGTATTTAAGATGCGGATGTCACGTGGTTTGGGGTTCCGGTCCAGAATGATGTACTGACTTCATGGTCCTGGTCCTCCTGACCAGCCCCCAGGAACGCTATGGCCTGGTATGCGGATCCACCCGATTTTGATGTCTCTGGGCTGGCTAGCCCGAGGCAAGGAAACTAAAGAAGGATTCTGAGGTGGTTGGGTGCTGTCTCCGGTTTGGGAGAGACCCAGTGACTTCAAGCATTCCAGGGGAGGACACTTCAGAAGAAGGCCACGTAGGGGTTGGTTTCTTAGTAAGAGCCTGGAAGGGCTGAAGTACCTGAAAGAATCAGGTTTTGTGGATATCGCCAAGCTGGCTGAAAGATCCAGGTATCCTACAAGTGTTTTCAAGCTTAAGTTTCCCTACGTGTTCTACAACAACGTTTGTGGCAGAGACATTATCTTGTACGTTCTACAACATCTGTGGCAGAGACTTGTTCCTGAGTAAGCACCTTGCTGGCTGCTAGGCCTTGTGAGAGAGGGACTGTCCAACTTGAGTGATCATCCAGTTGCGAATGGCTATTCTCTGGATGCAGTCAAAGTAAGCAAGTTCTTCAACATTTTGACTTTGATACTAAAAGTGCCTAAATTTTCTTTCCAACCCTCTGATCCCAATTTAAGAGACTGTTCATTGTTTATGTTTTGCAAATAAAATCCTTTCAAGTGGATCTGTTGTCGGTCTCTCAAGTTACATGGGCCATTACCACAGGACACCCGTAGATGTGCAACAAGGAAGACAGAAGGTAACGGTAAGCCCAAATCTAACCAGCAGCTCCTTCGGGGGTTAGTGCTAAACAATATAATTTACAGTCATGCAGAATACCGTATAGACAAAAATTGGCTTTAAGAGCTGACCTATGTATTCTCCTATAGCGCTGCAAAGATGCGGCTTGCACAACTTTTTTGACAG
Organism: Lithobates pipiens; assembly: GCF_037356315.1. Lineage (NCBI taxonomy): Eukaryota > Metazoa > Chordata > Amphibia > Anura > Ranidae > Lithobates > Lithobates pipiens. The sequence continues at coordinate 265,279,746 of NW_027507785.1, read as the reverse complement.
TCCAGTTTACTATTATCACCCAAAGTGAAAGAAAATCCCACATTTTGGGATGTCACCAGAACAGAAATGGAGGGGAAATCTTCCAATGGGGACATTAGTTCTGGTGACATCCCGGGATTCCCTCATTTTATTGGGATTTGCTCCCACTTCCTGTTTGGCTACAGGACAGGAAATGAAGAGAAATTTCCCCAATGGGACACAGTTGGCCAAGAAAAAAAAAGGTTATAACCTTTCCTTACTTTAAAACGAAACAAACAAGTTTTGCCTTTAGTCCTGCTTTAAACCTTTTATTGCCATCAAAATACATAGTACATAGTTAGCAGCAGGAGGTTGAACACATACTGAGAGTGTTTAAATTTGAAAAGTCGATTCTTCCACAGACCCCAGCAACTGGCAAACCCAACACACCCATCCATGCACTCGGGACCAGCATGCCAGGTGCCACTAGGTAGCGGGGAGGGAGACCAGTGAAAGTCCATTTATTGATTTCCCCTTCCTGTTACTGACCTGGAAGAGATATGTGAGACATCACCTCCAGGGCCTAGTGTTAATTTCTCTAGCCAGAATGGTCAAGGAAGAAACGAACACAGTGCGATCCACACTGCCTTTTGCCGCGTACATACAACCGGACTTTCTGGCAGAAAAGGTCCGATGGTCTTCCCGACGGAGTTCCGACGGACTTCCAACTGAACAGACTTGCCCACACACGATCACACCAAAGTCCATTCGTTTAGAACGCAATGAATGTTCTATTTCTAGGTCCATCAGAATTTTTGAAGAAAAAAGTCAAATGAAGTCCACACACGATCGTAATATCCGCCAGAAAGTCCGGTCGTGTGTACGCGGCTTTAGGATCACTGCAGAACAAGTGAGACATCAGAGGTATTTTAGACCACTGATGTCTCATTAAAGTGAACCTGTCACCAAATATGCATCACATTTTCATCTCCTATGTGATGAAAAAAAAAGTTAAAGTGGATGTTCAGCCAAAAACAAACAAATTCTAAATCTACTGGCAGCCACATTCTAATGCCGTGTACACAAGATTGGAAATTCGGCCAGCAGATGAGAGCTTTTGGTCCGAGTGTGTATGCTCCATCAGATTTTTACTGGTCGAATTCCCGCCAGCAAAAGACTGAGAGCAGGTTCTCTATTTTTCCGACGAAAAACTTTCCGATCCGATTTTGTGGTCGGAATGTCCACCTGTGTGTACAGGGCATTACAGTTCCAGGGGATGGGCAGGCAGGTTACGCTCTCGGAGTTCAGCTCCTTCTACAGGCCTAGGGTGGTAGTGTCCTTAGGGGTGCTATTTATATGGGTGGCTTCACTGGTACACTAGATGCAAAAGGCCACATAAAACAACACGACAGTGACAATGGACCATAGAAGCTCAAATACACATGTAAAAATGTATTCGGTTAGAAGACCAACATCCTATTATTTCTGTCAATATGAGTGGAGAGACCTAACGGTGGAGGAGTTTAAGATTTTTTTTGGACCTCACATTCAGTATGGGACTCACCCAAAAAAATGATTTCCGTTCCTATTGGTCAACCCACCCCATCCACCACATGCCGATATCCTCTGCTGTAATGCCCAGAACCAGATATCCTATGATAATGAGGTTCCTACATTATAATAACAATACCCGGTGCCCTGCCCGAAAATACCCAAATTATGACAAGCTTTATAAAATTTGGCCACTTCTAAATTATTTTTTAGAAAAATTCCCCCAGTTGTTTACTCCGGACCAACATATATGTATGGATCAGTCACTTGTCAAATTTAACGGTAGGCTGTAAGTTAAGCAAAATATCCCCAGCAAAAGGGCCCACTATGGGGTGAAAGTGTATAAATTATGCGACCAAGCCACAGGGTACACATATGCCTTCATAGTGTACGAAGGGATGTACACCCAGCTGCATCCCACTAATTACCCAGACTACTTAGGATCAAGCGGGAAAGTTGTTTGGGATCTCATATACCCACTACTGAAGAAAGGCTTCAGTAGTTATCTAAATACAGGCTCTGACCTGTATTTAGATAACTTCTACACAAGTCTGCCTCTGTTCCGCATCCTTCACAGGAGATAGACGACAGCATGTGGCACCATGAGAAAGAACAGGAAGGGCTTTCCTCAAAGGCTTGTCAATATGAGGTTAAGAAGAGGGTGAGTCTGCGAAATGAGGAAATTCTGGCAGTGAAGTGGAGGGACAAAAGGGAGGTCTACATGCTGTCTTCGATCCACAATAACAGCTAAGTGGAAATCCCCAGAAGGAATGGCCCTATCCAAAAGCCAACATGTGTGCAGGAATACAATTTTTTCATTGGGGGAGTCGACTTCAATGACCAAATGTATGAACCCTGCCTTGCCACAAGACAAACATACCATTGGTATAAAAAAGTATACACTTTTTTTTATTTGCCCATATACAACTCATATATAATCTACCGCAACTCCTCTGAAAGCCCCCAACTTTCCTTGGCTACCAGGAGGAAATCATCACTGCCCTTATATTCCTGAACCGCCATCCATAAAACATCAGATCTGATGTGATTAGTAGACTCTCCGAATGCCATTTTCCTGATAAAATCCCTCCCAGACCAACAGGCCAAAGACATCAGAAAAAATGTTGGGTGTGTACCAGTGGAGGAGTTAGAAGAGAAACCTCTTATTATTGTCCCCAGTGTCCCTTCCAACCCGGCCTCTGCATAGGTGACTGTTTCTGGTGTTAACATACTTCACCAGATTATTAGTGAAGTATGGTAAACGTAATCCTCAGTTCCTGCCATTTACCCTAATACCCCTTATGCCATTGCATGCTCTGACTCTGGCCTTTTATTCGACCACGCCTTTTGCCTGCCACTTTTGTACATACCTTTGCCTGCTCCAGAACTGACCCTGGACTGTTTGACCATATTTTTTGCCTGCCTCTTAGACTGATCTTGTACCTTGCAACTGGAGTAGTGGGAATCTTGACACAGGGGTCTCACATGTGTGAGGGGCTCCAGAATTGTTTTCCTGGATGAAGAAAACTATTTTTGTTTTCTCATTCCTAAATTACGGTCTGGAGACTGGAGGCTTCAAAGAGATTTGGGTGGGAGAAGCCTCTACCCCTGTCCCCATTCTGTCCTGAACGAGGACCTACTTCTGCCTGTAGGACTTACTACCATCATGCCTTTGCCTGCCGCATGAACTGGCCACACCTCTGCCTGCTGCCTGTACTATGGACCATGTTCCTGCCTACTACCAGGACCAATATTTTGGAACTGCTGACAATATCTCTGCCTGCACTAACCCTGGACTGTATATGGATAGTATCCCTGCCTGCTGCCTGTACTGACTATGGACAGTATTCCTGCCTGTTTCCTTGACAATTGCTTTTTCTGTCGCTGACCAAGTCCCTGCCTGCTGCCTGGACCAGTGCTATCCTCTTGTGGACAACTGCACTACTAAACCCACAGGTAATCTTTTGTTTATCCTTTGCTCAGCAGAATGTATTTTTGGATGTAATTCTTGGCATGTGCTTGCTATATGTCCCTAGAACACCTGACAGTGTTCCTTGCATGTTGAGCCTCTCTATGTGGACAGGCTGTGTGAAAGTCTCAGACATGTGCTATTGCCATACTCAGGAGGAGTAGCAGAATGTAATTTTTCCTATGTACATACTATGTGTTGGAAATATCTTATAAATGGACAACTTTGTGTAAAAAGAATGCGTTTTTCATTTTTTTCCACCTTTTTTCAAAACTTCTTGAAAAAAATTAACCGTTCAAAAGACTTATTATGCCTCACAGATTATACGTTGGGGTGTTTGCTTTCCAAAATTGGCTTATTTTGTGGGCATTTCCATTGTCCTGCTGCTCCCGGGCCTTCAAAAGTGTGGTTGAGAAATTAGATGTGTAATTTATGCTTCTAGAATGCCTGAAGGTGCCACTTCAATGTAGGGCCTCTGTATGTGGCCAGGCTGTGTAAAAGTCACATACAAGTGGTATCGCCATACTCAGGAGGAGTAGCAGAATGTGTTTTGGGGTGTAGCTGCAATTATGCATATGCCATGTAAGAGAAATAACCTGTTGTTAATGTTGTTAAAGTTCTGGGAAAAAATTACAACTTCAAAAAACTCACAATGCCTCTTACTAAATACCTTGGAATGTCTACTTTCTAAAAAAGGGGACATTTGGGGGACATTTGTACTTTCAAGAAATGAGATAGGCTTTCAGTACATCAGGTGTGATCCATTTTCAATGATTAGCACCATAGCTAGTGGACTCTCTAACTTTCAGACCAAATAATATCCACTAATTTGGGTTATTTTTACCAAAGATGTGTAGAAGTATGAATTGTGGCCAAAATTTATGAAGAAAAATGACTAATTTGCTAAATTTTATAACAGAAACTAAGAAAAATTTATTTATTTTTTCAAAATTTTCGGTCTTTTTTCATTCATAGTACAAAAAATAAAAAACACAGTAGTTATTAAATACCACCAAAGGACAAAAAATACATATGGGTACAGTGTTGCATCACTGAGTAATTGTCATTCAAACTGTGAGAGCACCGAACGCTGAAAATTGGTTGGGGCAGGAGGGGGGTTTAAGTGCCCAGTAGGCAAGTGCTAAAAACAGAAGTATGGGAAATTTATTTTATGTTGGAATCATACTTGCCTAGCTGGATGCAGCATCTCTCCGATGTTGCATCTGTCCCCTGCCAGCTCTAAGACTGAGAACCAAGCCATCAAACACCACTGATCGTTTGGTTCTCACAGCTCTATGAGCAGAGAACTGGTGACTTTTAGTTATAGCTAAGCAGTTATACCTAAGTAGTTAAAATAATGAAAGTTTTACCTAAGCAGTTAAAATACATGGAATCCATGCGTCTGGAGCCCCGCATGTAGATTAGGGGGCCGGACGCATGGATAAGGGGACGCCCTGCATTACGGGCCGCCACTGAAGTATACGGAGGCTGCATCCTTAAAGGGGTTGTAAAGCTTTGTTTTTTATTTTCTAAATAGGTTCCTTTAAGATAGTGCATTGTTGGTTCACTTACCTTTTCCTTCAATTTCCCTTCTAAATGTTTTCTTTCTTTGTCTGAATTTCTCACTTCCTGTTTCTCCTCAGTAAACTTCACACTATCATCCGAGCGGTGTTTAGTCAGCCAGAACAGCTTACTGAGGAGGAACAGGAAGTGAGAAATTCAGACAAAGAAAAAAAAAATTTTGAAGGGAAATTGAAGGAAAAGGTAAGTGAACCAGAAAATAAAAAACAAACCTTTACAACCCCTTTAAAGGGGTTGTAAACTCTCATTTTTTTCACCTTAATGCATCCTATGCATTAAGGTGAAAAAACTTCTGTCACTGACCGTCCCCCCAGCCCCCCCCATTTTACTCACCTGAGTCCTGTATTCCCCAAGAGACACGCTTTTCCCCTCTGCCTATTTTCTCGGCTCTTGATTGGATAGATTGATAGCAGTGCAGCCATTGGCTCCCCCTACTGTCAATCAAATCCAATGCCGAGTCCAGCATTCTGCATCTATAGACGCAAATACTCGACTTGGGAGCGCACCCGCAAGGTAGCCTCCCCCCGGTAGAGAGCTTCTCCTAGGGGGTTATACGATGCAGGGAGGAATTACCAGCTACCCCAAAAGTCAAGGATTGGGGCCAGTCTGTGCAAAACGAACTGCACAGTGGAGGTAAGTATATGTTTGTTATTTAAAAAAAAAATCAAAGCCTTACAATCACTTTGGAACATACAGGTTTTTTAAATATTTACACAAATTATATACGTTAAAAGGGGTCCCAGATGGCGATGGATTAACTTTCCTGTAACCAGAGAGTGGATAAGAAAGCACAGGAGGAATAGCAGTATCCCATGCTAAAAAGGGAAAAAGCGCCAGTGAGCCGAGGCACATCAGGTTCATATTATAAGGTGACAGCAGTGATATACTGGTGGTGGGCACACGCAGTGGAAATACCCAGTAACAGTCCTTGTGCACTAAAAGGGGGCGATAGAAGCATATAGATATAGATTTTATAATAATGATATTTTATATATATATATAAATAAGGAGGAGTATTTATCTTGGACTTCTTTGAATGGCACATATTGTATATATCACCTTATCGATTTTTTATATATAAATTGTTCTTGTGACATTTATATGTATTGAAATATCACTATTGTTAGATGGTTTAATGGTAAAATAAAGATGATACCAAATGGATATCAACAGGTCGAACTTTTAAGGCATGGAAGCAAATAGGGAAGTAGAAAAAAATATTTATTTTATTGAAAAATACAATATCATAACAGTGTTCAAAACAATATAAAAATCATACGAAATGATATAATTTGTACATTGAGCCCTTGTGTGTCATGTCTATGCGTTTTGCCTAGGCTTCCTCAGGACACAGAAAAAGGTTCAAAGATGTAGCAAGAGAGAACAACAATAAAGCTTCAAATGAGCTGCGCCTCAAGTACAAATGTTATAGCAACCAGGACAGATCCTAATATATGAAGCGGCCAACCACACTGTGATAGAGTGGACAGCAATTTGCACATTCTGATGAGTACAAACAGAAATTGATAGTTGCTTATAGCAGGGGCAGGAAAGAAGTCAGTAAATTAACATCAATGGGGACGGCCAACAGAGGACATAAACCCATCCATTTAAAGCTTAGTAGATGCTGGTGACACGTAGTGTGGCCAAACAGCATATAAAGACTAAAGGTAAAAGTATTTTTATGGAGACAATGAAGGCATACCCCTGGGAGACAGCCCAATGCTGTGCACTACATTACGGGTGTGGCATTGTGGGTGCTCCCTTCTTCCTATTTCTCATGGTTTAATGGTACACAAATAGTACTGGAAATGTATATATATGATTTTTTTTTCTTTCAGTATTTGAGTAACCATGCACTAAAGCACTACTAATTTGTTTTTAAATAATTCACACACTGAGGTACAGACCATTGTGGCCATTGTGGCTTATTAATTGTATTCCGCTGCACTATCACCTATATATAAATTCTCATGTATAAGTGAAGACATGAACACTTATTCGGTGTCAGCAGCAATACACACATACTATTTACTTATTTGAATAATATATATATTTGTTGTGTTTGTACACATTTATTTGCACACATATTTGCGCTGAAGTAACCTCAAGGTTAAACACTTTGATCACTCTATTATTGCATTCATTGACACCAATGCTGGGGGCTATTATTGCGTTGACTGACACCAATGCTGGGGGCTATTATTGCATTCACTAACACCAATGCTGAGGGCTATTATTGCATTCACTGACACCAATGCTGGGGCTATTATTGCATTCATTGACACCAATGCTGGGGGCTATTATTGTATTCACTGACACCAATGATGGGGCTTATTATTGAATTCACTGACACCAATGCTGGGGCTTATTATTGCATCCATTGACATCCTGGATGGGGGTTATTAGCGAATCCAATGACATCAACACGGATGGTTATTATTTCACTAACTTGCACATATATTGTTGGTCAATATGGCTTGCACAGACACTAATGCTGGGGGTATTTTATTCCAACTTCTGTAGTGTACATTGTGATACTTCAAAAAATGCAGGCAAACTAAAATTTAGGAGCATTGAGGTACAAAAATGCTCTCTTTTTGTGCAGATCTCTGGAAGTGTTGAGGGCCGCATTTGAGGTGACAACCACTGCTCTTAACCCTACGGTCAAAATCCAGGTAAATGGAATTTTGTCAGAGACCTTTCAGCTTTATAATGGTACACATCAAGGTTGTCCACTTTCCCCCTTACTCTTTGTGTTTTCTTTGGAACCTTTTTTAGCTTCTATAAGAGCTAACTATAAAATGAAAGGCATAGAGTTCACGGGACAAGAACATAAGATATCCGCGTTTACGGATGATGTTATGTTATATATAACGAACCCCACACAAACACTCCCCGAGATTTTGGTAGAATTGAGTAACTACGGGGCTGTATCGAACCTTAAGATTAACACGGAGAAAACGAAGATGATAGATATCTCGGTTTCCTCAGATGAAGGTAGGGATCTCAGAACTCTGTATCCCTTTAAGTGGAGGAACAGGGGATTGAGATATTTGGGAGTGTTTCTATCAATATCAACAATAAATCTATATCAGGACAATTATCTGCCCCTACTGAATAAAATTAAACAAGATTTCAAAGATTACTCTGCACATAGACTGTCAGGGTTTGGCAGGATAAGTGTGATCAAAATGATGAGTCTCCCGAAAGCCCTGTAGATCTTTCAGCCTCTCCCGATAAACATCCCGCGGCTTATTTTAAAACTCTTATGCCCCGTACACACGAGCGGACTTTTCAACATCCAAAGTCCGAAGGACCGAGTCCGTCAGACTATCCGATCGTGTGTGGGCTGCAACGGACTTTTGATTCGCCAAAGTCTGACGGACTTTAGAAATGAAGCATGCTTCAAATTTTCCCGACGGAACTCCGCCGGACCCGGTCCCCTTCGAAAACTCCGCTCGTGTGTATGCTACTCCGACGGACTAAAACCGACGCTAGGGCAGCTATTGGCTACTGGCTATGAACTTCCTTATTCGAGTCCAGTCGTACGTCATCACGTTCGAATCCGTCGGAGTTTAGTGTGATTGTGTGTGGCCAAGTCCGTTCGGCCGAAAAGTCTGTCAGAACTCCGTCGGAATTCCAGCAGAACTCCGACGGAACTCCTTTGGAAGTCTGTCGGACTTAAGTCCGCTCGTGTGTACGGGGCATTAGATTGATACTGCAAAAATGTATATGGTATAATAGAGGCAATCGTATTGCCTATAAAATACTTAGTAGACCAAAGGAGAAGGGTGGTCTATTCCTTCCAGATTTCCACAATCCGCCCGTGTGTAGGCTCCGGCGGACTTTTTTTACCCGGACTCGCATTTCGGCGGACAGTACGGCCGTGTGTGTGCCAGTCCGCTGTACTTTTGAAATGAACAGACTTTTCCCGCCCGGAGAAAAGTCCGCTCATTCTGAGCGCGGCTCCAGGTAGCCGGGACCAGCGAAGGAGGCGTCGCTGGCCCCGTCACCTGGTATGGACTTAAAGGGGAATCCTTACACTGAAAAAACGGCGTGGGGGTACCCCCTAGGTCCATATTGCTACGCTACCCGGCCGGCCAGGAAAGGGGGTGGGGACGAGCGAGCACCCCCCCCTCCTTAGTCGTACCAGGCCGCGTGCCCTCAACATGAGGGGGTGCCTTGGGGAAGGGGGGCCGCGCGCCCCCCCCCCACCCCAAAGACCCCCGAAGTCGGAAGAAGAGGGCGGCGAAGAAGAAGAAAGCCGGGCTCCTCCGCTAGTGAAAGAGCTAGCAAAAGAGCAGAAGATAGCGGAGTCCGACGAGAAGACCCCTGAAGACGGAAGAAGACCTCCAGAGCTGTGCAATAAACAATTTTAACCCTGGTGTGTTGTGTTTTTTTTTTACTTTTTTTCACAGGTGAATGGGTAGGGGTACATTGTACCCCATACTCATTGACATAGGGTGGGGGGCTGGGATCCGGGGCCCCCCTTATTAAAGGGGGCTGACGGATTCTGATAAGCCCCCCGCCCGCAGACCCCGACAACCAACGGCCAAGGTTGTCGGGAAGAGGCCCTTGTCCTCATCAACTCGGGGACAAGGTGCTTTGGGGTGGGGGGGCCGCGCGGCCCCCCTTCCCCAATGCACCCCCCATGTTGAGGGCACGCGGCCTGGTACGGCTCAGGAGGGGGGGGTGCTCGCTCGTCCCCACCCCCATTCCTGACCGGCCGGTTAGTGTGCTTGGATAAGGGTCTGATATGGACCTAGAGGGGACCCCCACGCTGATTTTTCGGCATAGGGATTCCCCTTTAAGTCCATACCAGATGACGGGGCCAGCGACGCCTCCTTCGCTGGCCCCGGCTACCTGGAGACGCGCTCAAAATGAGCAGACTTTCCTCCGTGTGTCTGGGCGAGTCCATTCATTTCAAAAGTACATCGGACTTAGTAGGCGGACATAGTACACCGTACTTAGTCCGCCGCAAAAGTACCGTGTGTGGGCAGGTAGCTCGTTCGGAAAGTCCGGTGGACAGTCTGGCAGAAAGTCCGCCAGACTAAGTCCGCCGGATAGTCTGCTACGTGTGTACACGGCATTAGACAACACAGAGGTCTTCTCTAGAGAAATGTCTTCAATTACTATAGAAATACTAAGAGCATGGGATAAGCTTCTTAAAAGTATATCTTGGCAGTAGAATAGTACCCTGATTCCGCTGACAGGTAATAATTATTTTCCTCCAGGTAAGGAGAACAAACTGTATTTAAAATGGCCTTCTTCGGACCATCTGAGGTTAAAAGACAACCACTGCTCTAAACTGATGATCTGTAGAAGTTTCTAAAGCATTGCCTATGGAAAATATACTGTAGGGTACTAAAGGGTGTTGCTGTTTCATGGCCGCGTGCAATTTTAAAGGTTGACATGTTGTCTATTTATTTATTTGTCGCAATCTCATCTTTCCTGACAGACTCCATGGCAGCCTACGTGTGGGTTTAGTCCTGCCTCCACTACCCTATAGGACGATACTCCCATAAATCTTTGCTCCCTGCCAGAGGCCGTGTTCTTTTTTTGTCCTCCTCCATAGGACCTAGCATGTGTCTTTTACCCTGAAGACTTGCATTTTTTTCTGCGATACGGACAGGCCGAGCGACTTGGAGTCGCATATTTCCAATAAGCTCTAGCTACTAGCGGAGTATGGAAAAGGGGCATATGGAAGAGGCGCTGAAAAGGTGTATGCCTGGTCACTGACAGGTGAAGCCGCGTGATTAGTCGTGAGCCTAGCTACTAGCAGGTGACTTTCGCCCCCCCCTCATCCCAGAAGTCCGGCTTATGTTTGGGGACCTACCTCGGCTGGTGTCCGTCTACAGGAGTGGTGAGCTGTTTGTTGTCCGTGGCAGCCTTTCTGTTACATTTTCTGTGTGTTTCTTTTTTTTTTGCAGTGTGTCTTTTTTCCCCCATACAGCTCTGTGCGGTGTATCTGGCTTGCTGGGCGGCTGGTTTCCTTGCGTTCCAGCCGCCCAGTTACTTCCTCGTTCGCCGCTCGGTCGTTCTGCGCATGCGCGAGACCGGCGCGAGGACGAGGCATGCGCACTAGCGTTTTCATGACGAAATTCGTGACGTCATTAAGGCGGCAGTTTTAAAAACAGAGAACAGCTTACAGAGAATCTGGGATGCTTATAAAAGCCTGCAGTGCCATTTCTGAGCCCTGGTTTCTTCAGCATTAGGTATGTGTCTTTGATAAAGGTCAGTTTATCTCTGCTTCCTTAGCTGTTCTCTGTGTTTAATTGAGGCTGTTTTATCTCCAGCCCTGATGGATCCTTTGGATGCCTCGCCGCCTGCTAGTGGCCAGACCTCTCGGAAAAGGTACTTTTTTTTGGGTTACCTGCCGGGGGGGGGGGGGGGGCAGTGTAACATTAGGGGATGTTCCACTAACACTGCTGGGTTTTCCCTTTTTCAGCCCTTCCAGGTCTACTCAGCGCCGGAGTTCTCACCGAGGAAGTGATTCGTCTAAGTCCCACCGCCGGCATTCCTCTTCCAGATCCAGACGACATGATTCTCCTGCGAGAACCAGTCTCCGTAGCCGGGAATCTTCCCGCCCTTCAATAGCTTGCCCAAGTCACGCAGCTGAAGGTTTATGCTGGGGGTGCAAGACGCAGGTTTCTGCTGACAAGTCCCTTTGTGATGCCTGTTATGTTAAAGCGACGGGTGAAAGGAGTGACTCTGACCAACAGCTGAAGTCTATGGTGGAAAGATTGGTCAAGGACAGTCTAAAGAAATTTGAAGCCCCCCAGTTGTCTCCCATAGAGTCTCCAAGGTCTCCGGGGAGGGATTTTCAGGCCCAGGACACATGGGATTCCTCTTTGCCTAGCCATCCGTCTGCTGTCCTCTCAGATAGTGAATCTGAGGAAGAAGAGCCTGGTTCAGGTTTTGACTTTGCCCTGCTTCCTCCTTTGGTCAAAGCCATCAAGGAAACGCTGAACTGGGAAGAGCTGGTAGTGGCCCCGGCGAAGCAAAGAACGTTTTTTAAGCAATTGAAGAAGGAGCATATTAGCTTCCCTTTCCTCTCAGAGTTGGGAGAAGTGATCTCGGATGAGTGGAGCAAGGTAGAGAAAAAGAATTCTCTTCTATCTAAGATCCAGAGACTTTACCCTTTTAAGGAGGAAGAAGTTAAAAATTTGGAGTCTTCCCCTCTGGTGGATGCGGCTGTAATGAGATTGGTCAGACATGTGACCCTTCCTCTTGAGGACACAGTCTCTTTTAAGGACGCTCTGGATAGGGGAATTGATTCTGACCTGAAGAGGATCTATGTTACGGCTGGCATGGCCTGTAAACCGGCTCTGGCCTTAGCGGCTCTGTCTAGAGCGATGGAAGTTTGGTCTGATAGTGTTGATGAAACACTCAGGAACGTTTCAGAAGATACGCATATAAAAAGGGAAGTTTGGGACTTTAAATGAAGCACTTGGATAGTAAACGACAAAATTATTTCATTGGACCATATTAATTTATTTAATTGAATGTTCAAAGGAACTACTCATTATAAATAAGTCCAATTGAAGATATATATAAATAATGATACAGAAGAAACATAGTATATGACATAATGTATAGTATCCACAAATAATCATACATAACAGTAATAGATAGGTTGGTTAGGTAATATGGCAAAATGATGCCCATGACAGCATATCCGACATCAACACATGTATGCACATGATAGAAAAGCATCCCATAATTGTAAACAAAATTTGTAATAAATGGTCAAGGACTTCTAAATAAATAATTCGAAACTTATAAATGTGGTTTCGTATACAAGTATAACCCGAGCATCAAAATACAAAGCTCGACGCGTTTCGTGGGTATCTCCCCACTCATCAGGAGCAGATGCTACCACAGAGTTTCTATAAAAAAATATATAAAATAAAATAAAAATTATACAAATAATATACTGACCAATAAATTAAGATAGTAAGTACATAAAACTATGTTATGGATAGATATTTTGGTTAGGGCAGACTCACCAGTCCAGGCGTCAAATGCAACGCACAGCGATGGGCGCCAGGCGGGCCAGGGACAAAACCCACTATGCGGGCACTGAGGCGGCAAATAAATGGATACGATATCTGGCACAGAAGAAGTGTATCAGCATGAGAGAGTGTGCTGAAATGGTGTTAATACTAAGAAAAGTAGAAGTGAAAAATAAATAAATCAGTCCACAGCAAGCTTCGCAAGATGATGCACACAAAGCAGAGTGAAGATGAGTAGGGGTTATACAAAAAATAGCTGACATATTGGAAACAGAAAAAGTATGGAAGGGTTGAAAAGAGTGAGTATGTAGGAGTGTGTGGGAGTGTGAGTGCAGGGGATATGATAAATGTGATAATGAAAAGTAAGGTAAGTGTAGGTAATATTAACCAAAGAGGGATAATTAATAAACAATAAACACAGGATGTGTCAGTAAGGATAAAAAGAAAGAAGGAAAACAAATGAAAAGAGTGAACAAGTATGTACCATGATAACGATCCTGGAACAACAGCCGGCTGACCAGCCAACTGGTGTGTTCGGGCCCCATACAGAGAATGGCCAGACAAGCAGCCATCCCCGAGGGGGGTTTAAATATGCCGCCAACGCCATGTGCGTGAGACCGGGTGGGAGGGGCCGCGCCCGGCCCCGGTCATCAACCAGCGACAGGCACGTTAACCCCCTCCCTTCCCGGAAACACGGAGAATGGAAAGACCGAAAACGCCGGCGTGATGTCGTTCAAACGAACGTTACACGCCCGGCGTAGGTAACATGGCGTTGATGCGCAGAGTGGAGTCCGCCCGAACCTCCCAATCAAAACGAAAGGGGAGGAGGGGAGGACCCGCTGGCGCATCACAGTGCCCACAAGAAAGAAAAGACCAAGTACCGCCCAACCTCCCAATCGCCTCATACGGAGCACAATAGGCCGGCCAGTGGGTATACGTCAAACCTTAATAACTGAATATCCATCTACGGCATATTAGACGGTGTCGGTAAATGCTGTCATTATACAGTATGTGCATGAATAGAAGAATATAATAAATATATGTAGATACAAACAATTCAGTATTAAGAAAAACACTATATTGACAGTTTTGACACAGGGAAGGTAGGGGAACACTACCAAACCCTTTTATCCAAGTGCTTCCATCCCGGTATATATGAAATATAGACAACGGAGGGGGAGATTTGGGACTTTAAATGAAGTACAGTTAAGTACCTCCATCCCGGTAATTAATACGCATATAAAAAGGGAAGTTTGGGACTTTAAATGAAGCACTTGGATAGTAAACGACAAAATTATTTCATTGGACCATATTAATTTATTTAATTGAATGTTCAAAGGAACTACTCATTATAAATAAGTCCAATTGAAGATATATATAAATAATGATACAGAAGAAACATAGTATATGACATAATGTATAGTATCCACAAATAATCATACATAACAGTAATAGATAGGTTGGTTAGGTAATATGGCAAAATGATGCCCATGACAGCATATCCGACATCAACACATGTATGCACATGATAGAAAAGCATCCCATAATTGTAAACAAAATTTGTAATAAATGGTCAAGGACTTCTAAATAAATAATTCGAAACTTATAAATGTGGTTTCGTATACAAGTATAACCCGAGCATCAAAATACAAAGCTCGACGCGTTTCGTGGGTATCTCCCCACTCATCAGGAGCAGATGCTACCACAGAGTTTCTATAAAAAAATATATAAAATAAAATAAAAATTATACAAATAATATACTGACCAATAAATTAAGATAGTAAGTACATAAAACTATGTTATGGATAGATATTTTGGTTAGGGCAGACTCACCAGTCCAGGCGTCAAATGCAACGCACAGCGATGGGCGCCAGGCGGGCCAGGGACAAAACCCACTATGCGGGCACTGAGGCGGCAAATAAATGGATACGATATCTGGCACAGAAGAAGTGTATCAGCATGAGAGAGTGTGCTGAAATGGTGTTAATACTAAGAAAAGTAGAAGTGAAAAATAAATAAATCAGTCCACAGCAAGCTTCGCAAGATGATGCACACAAAGCAGAGTGAAGATGAGTAGGGGTTATACAAAAAATAGCTGACATATTGGAAACAGAAAAAGTATGGAAGGGTTGAAAAGAGTGAGTATGTAGGAGTGTGTGGGAGTGTGAGTGCAGGGGATATGATAAATGTGATAATGAAAAGTAAGGTAAGTGTAGGTAATATTAACCAAAGAGGGATAATTAATAAACAATAAACATCTGGCCAAGATCTGGCCAAGAGTTCTCCCATTCAAGAACTAAGACTGGCTTCAGCTTTCTTAGGAGAGGCCTCGATCGATATTGTCCGACTGGTGGCTCGAGTCATGCTCTCGTCTGTAACTGCCAAGCGTGCCCTTGGCTAGCCGATCCCGCTTCTAAGCAGGTTTGGTGCCGTATTCCTTTTGATGGTTCTTCCCTTTTCGGCAATAAGCTGGATAGTGCTATAACTCGAGCCACCGGGGGTAAGTCGGGGTTTCTCCCCCAGGATAGGCACCTGCAGAATCAAAGGAGATCGTTCCCAAGAAAGCAGGGTCAAGATCGTGCCAGGGAGGCACGCACTTACAGGCCTGGATGGAAATTTTCCAGTTCTTGGAGGTCCAGACAGACATCTCTCAAGAAATCTGCAAAGGGCAGTTCGATGGGGAAAAGGAGCCTACTAAGTCCTTTTGAGATCGGGCCCGTTCAGGCGGTCCGGGTAGGAGCTTGATTGTTCCACTTTCGGCACGTCTGGGCGGCCTTGATCCAGGATTTTTGGACCGTCAAGACGGTCTCCTCCGGGCACACTTGGTCGTTCAGCAGTGTCCCCAAACTCAAGTGTGTTCCCACATCCATTCCAAAGTCGGAAGAAAAAAGACAAATTCTTTTAACCTACATAAAATCTTTGTTGGATCAAGGCGCCGCTATTCCTGTTCCAGACAACCAACGCGGCATGGGAATGTATTCCCCTCTTTTCCTGGTCCAGAAAAAGAACGGTACGTGGAGACCCGTAATAGACTTGACGCGTCTAATTCGCTTCATAAGAAAGGAGAAATTCAAAATGGAAAAACTGTCCACGATTCAACAATAAGTGCAGCCAGGGGACTGGCTTGTCTCAATAGACCTCAAAGACGCCTATTTTCACGTCCCAGTGGCCACAGAGTTCCAACAGTTTCTTCGTTTCCCCATTGGCCAGCTTCATTTACAGTTTACCTGCCTTCCTTTCGGTCTGTCAACCTCCCCTCGCACATTCTCGAAGGTCCTTCTAGCAGTCGTAGCATTGTTGAGAGTCAGGAAAATCCGGATTCATCATTATCTGGACGATTTGCTTCTTCTTGCTCAGGACAAGGATTGTCTCTTGAAACACAGGGATCAAGTCATCGCAACCCTCAAGGAATTCGGGTGGCTCCTGAATTTAGAGAAAAGCCAGTTAGTTCCTACACAGTCTCTCGTGTTCCTCGGCGCTCTGTTCAATACGGCAAAAGGTACCATCTTTCTGCCCGAGGAGAAGATTGCAGTAGTACGGGACAGGATCCACATAGCTCTCTCTTCGTCTCGTCTCAGTGCTCTTCATTGCCTAAAGATCATAGGCACCATGGTGTCTACCATACCGATGGTGAAGTGGGCACAGTGGAGGATGCGCCCCTTTCAAATGGGTTTTCTTCGCCAATTGTTTGGGAGAAAAGGTCCAGTCCATCGAGATTACTCAGACCATGAGAGGTTCCCTCCTCTGGTGGCTTCGTTGGGAGAACCTATTGAATTGCCACTCTCTTCTTCCAATCAAATGGATCTCAGTGACGTCAGATGCCAGCAACAAGGGCTGGGGGGCACATTGTCTATCAGAAGTGGCTCAGGGCATTTGGGACTTTCCCTCTCGGGGAATAGTGTCAAATGTGTTAGAACTACAAGCAGCCTTCCTAGCGCTGTTGGCATTTCCGCATCTGATGGTGGGAGCATCCGTAGTCCTCAGGCTGGACAATACGACTGCGGTCGCATACGTAAGGAAGCAAGGCGGCACCAGAAGTCGGTCTCTGCTGAGGGAAGTGGATCCAATAATGCGTTGGGCCCAGAGGAATCTGGCCAACCTAACAGCAGCCTATGTGCCTGGAGTTCTCAATGTCCAAGCGGACTTTCTCTCACGAGTCCACTTGGACAACAACGAGTGGACCCTTCACGAAGATGTGTTTCAGTGGGTTCTATCCCTGGGGATGTCTCCAGAAGTGGATCTGTTCGCCTCCCGTTTCAACAGGAAGCTAACGAGGTTCTATTCGAGGTTCAAGGATCCGCAGGCCTACGGGATAGATGCCCTAACAGAGCAGTGGTGGTTCCACAAGGCATACGCCTTCCCTCCAATTCCAATTATCTTTCAGTTCCTGAAGAGACTCAGATGGGAAGAAGTGGAGGTGTTGGCAATAATTCCGCATTGGCCCAACAGGCCTTGGTTTCCTCTCCTATCCCTCCTCAGCTTTCGGGACCCAGTTCCTCTTCCATCCAGACGGGACCTGCTCTCCCAGGGTTCGATTCTCCATCCATGTCCGGCTCACCTTCAGTTGAGGGCCTGGTTCTTGAGAGGGGAAGGCTGGAAGCACTAGGGTGTCCTAAGGAAGCCATTTCCACCCTCTTAAGTGCAAGGAGAAGAAGTACTAATAAGCTGTATGAACGGATCTGGGCCAAATTTGTATCTTATGTGTCCTCCAGAACCATTTCCTACGTTTCACCCACAGTTCAAGACGTTTTGGGTTTCCTGCAATCAGGCTTGGACTTACCCTTGTCAGTTAGCTCCCTTTGGGTTCAAGTCTCGGCTATCTCCGCATTTACAGGGGTTCAGTGGGCTACGCAAGCCCTTATCCAGCAGTTCTTCAAAGGCGCAGTAAGATTGAGACCCCAGAAAAACCCAGATTCCCTAAATGGGATCTGCCTCTAGTTCTGGACTTCTTTTCTCATTTCAGTAAGGCTCTTTCCATCAGAGAACTCACCTTGAAAACTGCATTCCTGGTGGCGGTCACCTCGGCGAAACGAGTATCAGAGATTCAAGCTCTAGGAGTCAAGGAGCCTTTTCTAACTTTTTTTCCGGACAGAGTGGTCCTAGTTCCAATGTTGGGGTCAAACCCTAAGGTCACTTCGGTTTTTCATGAAAATCAAGAAATCTCTCTACCCATATTCAGATCCTCGGATTCCTCGGAAATTCATCCACTTGATGTTGGGCGCTCATTAAAGCTCTATTTGGAAGCTACAGCTCCATTCCGGCAGTCGGACTTCCTGTTCGTTCTGTTCTGTGGGAAGAACAAGGGCACTAGAGCATCAGCCAGGTCAATTGCGGCATGGATAGTTCAAGCAATCCAGTGGGCATACAGAGAAAAGGGCTTGGCTCCTCCTCAGGCGGTGACGGCGCATTCGACCAGAAGTCTTTCTACCTCGTGGGCGGCCTCTCGCCACGTGGCTCCTGACGTGATATGCAGGGCGGCCTCGTGGTCTTCAATACACACCTTTATGTCTCATTATTGTGTTGAGCCGGCGGCTCTATCCTCAGTTGACTTTGGAGTTAAAGTTTTGTCGGTTGACGGTGTCAAATAAATCTTTGTTAAGCAGCATTTTTGCCCACCCGGGTGTGTCTTGGCGAGTTATTTCCCACACGTAGGCTGCCATGGAGTCTGTCAGGAAAACGGAAAATTTATGTCAAATACTTACCGTAATTTTCCTTTCCTGATGGACTCCATGGCAGCAGGAGTTCTCTCCCAAATGGTTGGAGTAGGATAGTTACCGAACACGGCCTCTGGCAGGGAGCAAAGATTTATGGGAGTATCGTCCTATAGGGTAGTGGAGACGGACTAAACCCACACGTAGGCTGCCATGGAGTCTGTCAGGAAAGGAAAATTACGGTAAGTATTTGACATAAATTTTCAGTTTTTATATTTTTCCAAAAAAAAGAATCTGCGGCTATCTATGCCGGAAGTGGGTGCAAATACCTGTACTATACAGGTATCTGCACCCCCCTCCCCCCTGAAAGGTGCCAATTCTGGCACCGGAGGGGGAGAGGGTTCCAATGAGCGGAAGTTCCACTTTAGGGTGGAGCTCTGCTTTAAATAGTTTTTTAGTTAAAGAGGGAGTCCACCCGAAAAAAAATGATTAAAAGCCAGCAGCTACAAATATTACAGCTGTTGACTTTTAATAAATGGACACTTACCTTTCCTGGGGTCCAGCAATGTCGACAGCCAAGGCCGATCGATTGCTCAGCTCTCGGCTGCTGCCGCCGCCATTCTCGGTGAGGAAATCAGGAAGTGAAGCATTAGGGCTTCACTTCCCAGTTCCCTACTGTGCATGCCGGAGTCGAGCAGCGCAATGGGAATGGTCCATGCTGTCTGCTAGGACATACACGGGTCCCAAAGACAGAGCGGACCAAAGACAGCAGGACAGGAAGAGGCATAGACTCCCGTGGGAGTCTATGCCCAGAAGTGGGTGCACTTAGACAGGTATCTGCACCCCCCCCCCCCCCCCGAAAGGTGCCAACTGTGGCACCGGAGGGGGGGAGGGTTCCGATGAGTGGAAGTTCCACTTTAGGGTGGAACTCCGCTTTAAGGTTCACACTTGCAACAACTGGCTATGGTGGATCACTTTTCAGCATGCGGCTAAGTAGCCACTGTCATTCATTCAGGAGGCGATTCTGTCGCTTCCTGAATGCCTGTTTTTTATTTTGTTTGTTTGCTTTTTCTTCTAATGAACAGCAGTTTATAATGGGACTAATGCACCGCAACCACGGCCCAAACGTTTGGCTCGCTGTTGCCGCACAGCCCCAGGGCTGCTGTTAGAAATCATGGGGCCCCCGTAGAGCCTACCTGACAGGGCCACCCTTCCCAGGCATGTGGGTGTAGCCCTATGGTCCCAAACACACACAGTGTGCATTTGAGGCCACTCACCCACATCTGCACACCTGTCAATTTAGGACCAGCGGCTGTGTCACCATACAGCAACAGGTGGCTTCAACCACATAAACAAATCACCCATTCACGCAACCAAAGTATCTGTGTGAATGAGCCTTTGATTGTTGTAAATAAAATGTTTTTTTTAACCTCTTTGCGCCTGCCCTATAGCCGAATGACGGCCGTAGAGCAGGCGCTTTTATCCGGGTGGCCGTCCCTGGACGTCCTGTTGTTTACTTCCGCAATGCGTGCCGCCGCGGGCGTGCATCGGGGAAGTTCTGTGTTTGCCGTGTCCCCCGGGGACAGGCAAACACAGATCGCTGTAAACGGCCAATCACAGCGGCCGTTTACAGTGCGATCGGCGTGTCCAATGGGAGATGATCTCATATGTAAACATATGAGATCATCTCTCAGCACCGCTCTCCCTCCTCACACAGACAGAGTGTGAGAGGGGAGAGATGAACGGCTGCAGCGGCCGTCAGTGTAAAAAAAAAAAGTCAAAAAAAGTGCCATCCTCCCCCAGTGCCATCCTGCCCCAGTGCCATCCACCCCAGTGCCATCCTGCCCCAGTGCCATCCGCCCCAGTGCCATCCACCCCAGTGCCATCCACCCCAGTATTACCTGCCCCCAGTGCCACCTGTTAGTGCTATCTGTCCCCAGTGCCACTTGTTGTCAGTGCCATTTGTCCCCAGTGCCATCTGTCATCAGTGCCACGTATAAGTGCCATCTGTCATCAGTGCCACGTGTCATCAGTGCCACATAGTGCCATCTGTCATCAGTGCCACGTATTAGTGCCATCTGTCATCAGTGCCACGTATCAGTGCCATTTGTCATCAGTGCCACCTGTCAGTGTCACGTGCCATCTGTTGTCAGTTTCACGTGTCATCAATGCCACTTATCAGTGCCATCTGTCATCAGTGTCACGCGTCATCGGTGCCACGTATTAGTGCCATCTGTCATCGGTGGCGCGTATTAGTGCCACATATTAGTGCCATCTGTCATCAGTGCCACGTATTAGTGCCACGTGTCTTCAGTGCCACGTATTAGTGTCACGTGTCATCAGTGCCACGTATAAGTGCCACGTGTCATCAGTGCCACATATTAGTGCCATCTGTCATCAGTGCCACATATTAGTGCCATCTATCATCAGTGCCACGTGTCATCAGTGCCACGTATAAGTGTCATCATTGCCACGTATCAGTGCCATCTGTCATCAGTGTCACGTGTCATTGTCCTGGAGCTCCAGGGCCTTCAAAAGTGTAATAGGTAGTCAACAAGTTAGTTAGATGTGTAATTTATGCTCCTAGAACACGTGATGGCGCTCCCTGCATGTTGGGCCTCTCTATGTGGCCAGGCTGTGAAAAAGTCCCACACATGTGGTATTGTAATACTCAGAAGGAGTAGCAGAATTTTTTTGGGGGTGTAATTTGTGGTATACACATGCCATGTGAGAGAAATAACCTATTACAATGACAATTTTGTGGAGAAAAAAAAATGAAAAATCTTAATTTTGCAAAGAATTGTGGGAAAAAAATGACAACATCAAAAAGCTCACCATGCCTCTTACTAAATACCTTGGAATGTCTACTTTCCAAAAAGGGGTCATTTGGGGGGTATTTGTACTTTCCTGACTTGTTCGGGTCACAAGAAGCGAGATAGGCCACCAGTACATCAGATGTGATCAATTTTGTGTGATTCGCACCACAGCTTGTAGACTCTCTAACTTTCACAAAGACCAAATAATATCCACTAATTTGGGTTATTTTTACCAAAGATATGTAGCAGTATAAATTGTCGCCGAAATTTATGAAGAAAAATTAATAATTTGCATAATTCTGTCACAGAAACAAAGAAATATGTGTTTTTTTTCAAAAAAAATTTTCATTTATAGCGCAAAAAATAAAAACCCCAGAGGTGATCAAATACCACCAAAAGAAAGCTCTATTTATGGGAAAAAAAGGACAAAAAATTCATTTGGGTACAGTGTTGCATGACTGAGTAATTGTCATTCAAAGTGTGAGAGCACCGAAAGCTGAAAATTGGTCTGGGCAGGAAGGGTGTTTAAGTGCCCAGTAAGCAAGTGGTTAAATAACAATTGTAAAAAAAAAAAAATTAAAATATTTTTAACATTTTTTATTTATTATTTTGTTTTTTACATTTTTTTAACAGCTCACATTTTGTGAAAAATCAAGGGTCTAAACAGACTCCTGATATGTCATTAGAGGGTTCAAAAGAACAATTTCACTGTTCATAAATGACTCTGATTTCCTCCACTGTAGAGGATGGGGAGGGATCAACAATGTAAACAGTAGTTTGTTTAAATAAGCGATTGCTATCATTGGCTCGTATTGGCTTAGTGGTGCTGCTCCAAGCAGAGTTGCTTTGTCCCATTGGTGCTCAGGAAAAGGGGTGCCAGCGCAGGATAACACTCATCCAGTAGTGTGAGAAGATCAAAGCAGAGGAACCACCCCACACCTGGCCTGATCCTGGTAGTACTTTACATGTACTGTATATGTGGCAGCGTCAGTCAGCGCCGCTTACTAATGCATTTCGCCCCTCCCATTAGGGCTTAGTCATAGAGGAGCTTTTCTATGATTAAGTCTGATGGGCAGGGTGAAACGCATTAGAGGGCATAGTTTGTGGAGCAGTGCTGACTGAGGCTGCCACATATACAGTACATGTACAGTACAACCAGGATTGGGCCAGGTGTGCTGCGGTTTTTCTGTGCTATCATTGTCTATTACAGTGATCACAAGGTACAGAGATTGGCTCTGTATACTGCATTTGTGTACCTAATCGCACAGTTATTAGCAGGTGCGCTGACCTTTTAACAGCTAATTCTGCAGTGGTGTTTCTAAATGGAGCTGCAGAAATAACAATCCACCACTTCACCGTTTGAAAACGTACAGCGGTACAAAGGTGGTTAAAGTGAAAGGAAGGACTACACAACATCTACACCTGTTAATTGTTGCTCCTTTATTGCTTGTATACTCCATGCAGTATTGAAATCTCCATCTAAAGGAGATTATGGTAGCTGTCTGTGGGAAAAGAAGAGAAATCTCTCCAACAGAAACACAGACATCAATAATGACCTTATAGACTCGTTCTTGTTCTATCCAAAACTAGAAAACAAGTTTGAATTCCATTTTAACTAACTTTAAAATATCTATCCTCTGAATTCTTGCATTGTGTACTATTTGAATTACTGTATGTATGTACAATAGGATAGCAGGCTCTAGTTCCTGCTTTGTGGTGTTTTATATAACCCATTAAAAACAATGCACTCCCAACGTAGCTGGAATCTTATTACAATGGTTGTAAATAGTAGCGCAGAGTGAAACACTCTCTCTAGTGGTAAATTTGCAGATTTGAAACCAAAAGATATAAAATTTTTGGTACTTCTAAACACTTAAAGCAGACCTCCACCCTAAAGCGGAAGTTCCACTCATCAGAACCCTCCCTCCTTCCAGTGCCACAATTGGCACCTTTTAAGGGGGAGGGGGGTGCAGATACCTGTATAATCCAGGTATCTACAGCAAATAGTGTTGCTATGTGAAGAACCATGGAGCCAGGTGGACACAGAAAATGCAGGTAAAAATCACACCTTGAGTCTAGGTTCACACATGTGCAGTTGCAGACATAGCATGTGATTCGCACCTGCACCGCAGTTGCCGATCAAATGTGATGTCTGTGCGATGCAGTTGTATGGCTGAACTCGCATTATATTCACAGATAAAAAAGTGCAGGGACTTTTTTCCCCTAGAACTGAAATCGCATCACATGGGTTTTTTCACTTATGTCATCCGATTCAAGTGCGAGTTCACAGTTTTTTAATAAAATAGCAAAAAATAACACAGTTCAGGAACATAGTCAAAAACTGAAGCAAGAATTTGGATGCCAGAGGGAGTCATCTCACGAGCCAAGGTCAGGAAGCCAGAAGTCAGCATAGTAATGAGCAAAAACAAGAACAGGTATCAGAAGAGAAGTCAGCCAGGCCAAGCCATACACAGGAATATACCGGAGATCATAGACCATGCAAGGGTATAGAGGAAATTAGCAAAGATGTTTAAGTACCCCAAAGGGGCTGGCTGTAGACAGGACTAAAGAGGCAGGAAATGGTAACCAGGTGAGTCACTGTAGAAATAATGAATGGCTGGTAATTAACCGACAGCTGAGCAGCCTCTGTGCACTGAAAGAAAAGAGCTGCTCGTAAATAGCAGGAGCCCAGCCCTGACAGCTAAATAAGATAAACACACTCAATAAAACTCCTCACATAATATATGTCCAACTAAAGCACCATGTTTACAGCATATGTAAAAAAGATGTATAACAAATAAATGCAGCTCTTTCACCAGCATTTCCTTTAATACTCCACCGGTGTTCATTCGCCCATGAGTGCAGCATCGGGTATCTCTGCTTAATTTACACTTGCAGTTGTGGTGTTGAAAATTAGTCAGTTGAGCTGCATTCTTACCAGCCCCCAACTGCATCCCTTAAGCTGCAAAGGCAGCTGGATGGGGTTGCACCCATGCCACGGCTAAAATGCTTTGCTATTCAGCACAGCAAAAATGATCCCCCCTTGTCAGGCAGTACCACTGCTGAATGCAACTTATTCAAGTGAGACCAAGGCTAGGTTCAAAGTTGCAATACAGTGTTTCCATTCCTGTTCAGCTGTAAAAAAAACAGGCATTCCGGAGGCAGCAGTATCACATCCTGAATGCCTGTCAGTTGCATCTGCACTGTTCTCTGAAAAATGATCCACGATGGACTGCTGTTCAGACAGCAGCACAGGTGTAAACAAGCCCATAGAATTCCTTCTACTCAGTGACGTTCCCACTCAATGATGTTTTCACGCGTTTCATTGTTTAGCATGAGAATGCCTAGGAATGTAACTGAATAGGTAGAACTCCAACACAGAGATACAACGTGAAGAGGAAGCTGAGAGGGTAATTCTTCATGAGGTCTACCTTCCCGGTGATGCATGCAAACATGCCCTGCTCTATACTACACAGCTGCCACACTCTGCGCAAGCTAACCTGTCTCTGTATGCCAACTTAGAGTTGGTATGAATTACCTCCAGTTTCCTTATCTGGCGGTAATATTTTAAAAAAAAATCACAGCCATAGGTACAAGTTGTGGTATTGGTGCAAATTGGAACTACCTGAATCTCTCAGGCTGCATTCACACCTGAGCGTAGCGTCTTTGAGCACTTTTCTGGCATTTTTTTGCGCCTTTTTTTCATGTGTTTTTGCAGGACTTCCATGTTTGTATGCATAGTTTTTGGGCTTTGGTGTTTTTTTTTATTAGAACATAGAGAACACTATTATCTGTTGCATCATTTGTTGCTAGGTATTTTACCTTTTTTTAGCTTTTCCATTAGCTTTTATTTCTTCTTTTATTATTATTATTCATTTATTATAATGTTTTTTCTTTAGCCTAACACATTTAGGTTAGGGTTAGGATTAGGAGTTTAGGTTAAGGTTATTTATTATTATTTTATTTTATTTATTATTATATACTGTGGTGAATCTCCAATCCTGGGACCGGGTTTTGGGAACAGCCAGCAGTCTGGCTGGATGATTGCACAGGTGGGTCTTGGGCTTAAAACAAAGCCAACACCATGGTTCTGGGCTCCACCCTCCCGAGGAGTCCAGGCGTGTAAGGGAGAAGAAGTGTGCGTGTCTGCACAGGTCGGTCTGTCAGAGCAGACAGAGGGTCCAAGCTTGTGGGCTGAAAAAAAGAAGCTAGTAAAGAGTGCTGAGGTACTGGGTGTACAGGAACTCTGTTAAAGAGCCAAGAGGGCTGCAGCAGAAGTCTGAGCAGCAGTGCTGCTAAAGAGAGCCAGGTGACTTGGTATTTTTGGTTCTACGTACATTATTGCTGTGGAATGCTGAAACCCCTGTGTGGGCAACTATTTTGTTATTGGACTTTTCTTTCTTTAATAAAAGTGGGCCTACAAGCCCTTAAAACGGCATATCTGGCGTGGACTCAGCTCACTGGTAAGCTCTACCTTTAAGCTAAAATAACCCCCAAATATTACAAGTGGTGTTCGAATGCGGGCATTAGATGGTGGAATCCGGGTCCTTGCTCCACAGTAAGTTCAAGTCAGGAACTATTGGCTGTGTGTGAAAGTGCAGCCAGGCAAAAGGCATTCCGTGTTGCAGGTGGTGTACCTGTGAATGAAAAGTCAAATTTTTTTTTTCTTTTCCTTGCTATGAACTGTGTTTGTGTGTATGAGACAGCACAATCAGTGTGTGCAATGTGCAGGTGAGGAAAGCTTGCATGAAGAGAAAAGCAACTTGCTTTAAAAGAGACACTTTCATTTTCCTGGACTGTTTAAAGTTGCTCTGGAGTCTCTAAGTATGGGGCGGTCAAAGCTCTTAAAAGAAGCCAGGTTTGCTGAAATGAGAGACAGAGCTCTGTGGTTGGAGGGGATGTTACCGCCTGAACGAGCCCCATACATACCTGATCAGAGTTTATCAAGGAGAAAAAGGGCTGGGGTTGTCCCTAGCAACCCTGGTGCAATGAGTGCACAGGTGACTGCTGTTATGGAGAGTCCACCAGCATTTGAATCTGCAGTGGATTGGTGCAAGCGGCATTTAGCAGCCCTGGACCAAGCTACAGAGGAAAGGAAGCCAACCCTCAGTGCAAGGGGAAAGCCGCTGGATGTCCATAACTGGAAGAGGGCTGTTGTTGCCCCTGGCAAAGCTGATGCAGTTAAAACAGCTAATGTGAAAAATGTGAATGTGTCACAGCATGAGACGGGATCCAGCAGAGAGAAGCCCATGCTATATGCAAGGAGAGAGGCTGACCAAAGGCTGAGGATGAGAGTGGTTGCCCATAGCAACGCAGAGGAAGCCAGTCGGGCTGTCGCTGTACCATGGGCTATGTCTAATAAGGATCGTGGAAAGCAGCTTAAGGAGGAGCCAATTTTTCATGTTGGAGAGAGCCAGCAAAGTTCTGCTGGGAGAGTGCGGTCTCCCATGGCAACCGGAGTGAAATTTATGCCTGAAAGGAGCTGCAGTAGAGGTTTGGTTCAGCGTCCCCACAAAGCGGCCTGTGCATTCCGGCCAGCTGGGAATCACCAAGAGAGAATCACTTTGGGGAAAAATCGTCCAGTACCATGCCTGGAATGTGGCCAGCTGGGGCATGGCATGTTTTCTTGCCCTAGGTTGTGGAATACGGCTGGAGATAATGTTGCTGAGAAAAAAGTTTTGTCTGTAGGCCCAGATTCCGGTGAAAATATGTTTGCAGTCACCTCTAGCAACAAAAAGTTTCCTGTGGTGCCTGCAGGGGGTGCTAAACGGTGGGAGATGCCTGCTGTAGTTTCATCCCATGGCCACCAGGAGGAATTGGCCAGTAAATGTGCAGCAGAGGACTGGTGCATAAGACGACGTACTCAAATGAAGATGGTGACCCCAACTACTGCGGTGGGTAAGACTGTCTTTAATGAAATGATGGCTGGAACTGCTGATTCCATGTTTAAAAGGACTGGTTACGAGACTGTCCATGACGATGTGAGAGTGACCCCAGTTAGTGGGGCCACTGAATGTGCACTTGAGAATGACTTTTCCCTATATAGTGGGAATGCAAGGGTTAAAATCCACATAGAACCTGTGTTGATGTCTAAAAGTGTTGTGTCTAATGACTATCAGGCTCAAGTTGACCATGGGCTAGGACAGCCTACAAATGTGAAAAATGCTATAAGTGTTACTGTTAATGAAAAGTTTAATGCTGTTGGGAAAACTTTTGCTCTGAAAGAACCTGGGGTTATGAAAAATGGGCGGTTGCCTGTAGCAACTGGTGGTAAGACAGCACAGTTGTCCACAGGAATCTCCAGGGAACTTCATGTGTTGGAGTCAGAGGTTGCCCTGGACAACTGCGATGTCACTCTGGTGGGACAGAATGGAACTGTACCGTGTAATAGTAATGTGTTGGTGCAAACTGCTAGTACTAAAAATGTGCAGGTAAATGGTGGATTAACACAACCTGTGAAAAATGCAAACGTGTGTGAGGCTTATGAAATGCAAGCAGAGAAAGGTGGTGAATATGGTGTATTGCAACCTGTGCTACCACAGTCTGACATGATTTACAATGACTGGTGTAATGAGTCTGCAACTAAGCCAGTCTGTTCTTATGTGTCTCCTTGGGCAGATGGATCGGTGCTGAGGAGTACCGCAGAAGGGAGCGCACATACAACAGATTGGGATAGTTGGAGCAAAAATCTTATCTCCCTGATAGATGAGGCTTTTATGCACAAAGATAAGGTGGACACGGTTTCTGCTGGGCCAGCAGGAGGGGCTGCAGAACAGCCTGTACCTGAGGGCACGGTGGCTGCTGCAGGGGTTAACCCTGGTGAGCAGGATGAACCAAATAAGGGCGCAGCAGAGACATTGTCCGTGACCCACAAAACTGAGGTTGACATGGAGTGTCAACGTGACGTCGCTGGTAATGTGCTGGAGCAGTTCACTGATGCTGAGCCTGAGAAGTTGGGTATGAGTCCAGCAATTGGCAGCGCTCTGGTGGAGCATCAGGCTGTGTTTACCTCCAGCCGGGAGGAGGTTCCGTTAACCATTGCAACTTTTCAAGTCTCAGCAAGTGAGTCTCTCTGCATCCCCAGGAAGGACTTAGGTCTGGAGTCAAGGGCCTGGTTTATAACTGAAGCATTAAAAGAGATGCTTGAACTTTGGGATGTACAGCCAATCTATACTAGTGTGTCTCCTCCACAGTCTGATGGGCTGGTACTGCGCAGTACCACTAGGTGGAGCACTGTATGGCAGGCTGTACAGAGCAAAGCAAAACAGGACAGGAATGGTTTATTCCTAAATTTGCTACTTTTGTTAAAAGTTGCCGCTACGTATGCTGCTAGATTAGATCCAGAAGAAATATTTGAGACAGATGTTGGAGAAGTTGAAAATAAGCCTAAATTGCCTGTGGTTACACCTCCTAACAGCCAGATGGGAAGCATTTCTGCTGCTATGGTCCAGTGTGGTGCTGGTCAGTTGGTGAAGGACACGTATACTGCACCAGTAGAAAAACCACATGAGGTGGAAGGGCCATGTGTGGACCTGAAAGCAGCAGAGATCCTGACCAGGGCTCAAACAAAGGTGGTTAAAGAGACTGGGGTCCCCAGTCCAGTGCTTGGTTTAGGTGACAAACCTAATAAGGTCCCCGGGACAGGGGAATGGACAAGGAGTGTGATAAAAATTGTATGTGGATCAGACCAGAACTTGCCTGTTCCGGTGGATAAAAATACAGATGGCATCAGAACAGGTCAAGTGATAGGACAGCTGCCTGCAGAGTGGGTGAACCCAGGGGAGGTGGCGTCCTGTGAGGTTCCAGTGGGTGATGGCGGCCCTCTGGTATGTGTGCCCTCTGCAGACTCTGCCCTAGCAAATTTTGAAAAAAAAGGCATTGGTGAGAGGTCTAATGTTGGTTTGAATATGTCTGTCAATGATGAACCAAATAATGTGTTAATGGTACATGATGATGTGGTGTCCAAAGGTACAAGTAAACCTGGTAATCAATTAGTGACTGCTGAGGCAGGTACCAGAAATAAGAGGTGGGTTTCCGTTCTAAACACTATAGAAATAGGCCCCCTACAGTCTCAGAACAGTACTGCTGAGAAAGTTTTGGGGAAACCTGGGAACCTGAAGCGTGGAGGCAGAAGGGTTGGTAGGAAGACCAACGGGAACCCATTAAGATTTCAGGAGAGGAAGTGCTTATGGAAATTCACTCGGAAGAAAAGTTGGGAAGGTCGCATCAAAGCTCATAGCAGAGTGACAGTAAGCCTTAGAGGGAGACACCAAAGGAGGCATTGGGTGGAGTTCCCCGTTAGGAGAAGCGAGGTTGGACAGGAGGGTACTTCTGTAAATGGTATCTGGCACAGAGGTGCCAAAAGTAACTTGGGTGTTCCGCCCTCTGGGTCGAAACAAAGGGGGGGGATATGTGGTGAATCTCCAATCCTGGGACCGGGTTTTGGGAACAGCCAGCAGTCTGGCTGGATGATTGCACAGGTGGGTCTTGGGCTTAAAACAAAGCCAACACCATGGTTCTGGGCTCCACCCTCCCGAGGAGTCCAGGCGTGTAAGGGAGAAGTGTGCGTGTCTGCACAGGTCGGTCTGTCAGAGCAGACAGAGGGTCCAAGCTTGTGGGCTGAAAAAAAGAAGCTAGTAAAGAGTGCTGAGGTACTGGGTGTACAGGAACTCTGTTAAAGAGCCAAGAGGGCTGCAGCAGAAGTCTGAGCAGCAGTGCTGCTAAAGAGAGCCAGGTGACTTGGTATTTTTGGTTCTACGTACATTATTGCTGTGGAATGCTGAAACCCCTGTGTGGGCAACTATTTTGTTATTGGACTTTTCTTTCTTTAATAAAAGTGGGCCTACAAGCCCTTAAAACGGCATATCTGGCGTGGACTCAGCTCACTGGTAAGCTCTACCTTTAAGCTAAAATAACCCCCAAATATTACAATACGAATAATAATTAACCCTTACCTTTAACCCTTACCCCTGAAAAAATAAAATAATAATAAATAAACACCCTAACTCTAATATTATTATTATTATTATTATTATTATTATTAATAATGTATTTTATTTTTTGTTTGAGTTTGGGTGTTTATTGTTAATTTATTATTAGTAATATTATAATAATAATAATGTATTTAATATTTTTAAGATTAGAGGTTAATTATTATTTATTAATGTATTATTACATATTATTAATTTATTTTACTTATTTATGATTATTTTTAGTTATTTGTGTATTTATCTTACGTTTTTTTTTTATATATTATTACTATTTTATTTAAAAAAAAATAATTTGAGGAGAAATCGCACAAAAACGCGCAATAGAACGCGTGAATAAGCACAAAAACGTGCAAATTCTCATAGAAATGAATGGAAACACATCATTCACGCATTTCTGTGTGTGCTTGCACGTTTTGCCACGATTTTCTGACAAAAACACCCACATCTGTCCGATTTGAGAGACAAAAAAACTCCAGAACTTGTTTGAGCTTCAGGCATTTGACTTCAGACAACATGGAGTGGAGATGTGAACCATCTCCATAGAGAATTATTGATTTTTTTCTCCTCCAGCGTTTTTGAGCCATAAGCTTCAAGCTACAAAATGATCAGGTGCGAATGGAGCCCCAGACATGTCAGAGTTGTTAACAGAGCTGTTGCAATGCTTTCATTATTTAGGCATGGGACTTTCTGATGTTACCATACTGATAGAAAAGTGTTTCAAGTGCATTATGGAAATGCAAGTCCATAAACCTTTCTTAATGGAGAAGCGTTCACATAGGCAAGTCAGTTTGGTGTTTTATGGCCCACATGCAGCCTTCTCACTCCTGCTTTTCTGCCCTCAGCTGGTTTTATAGATTTTGTATAAGGCCCTTAGCAGTTTTCTGGGTGATAAAGGTTACACTCCATGCCAGTGAATTACTCAGGAAATGTTTTACAGGATAAAATGTTGTAATTTTCAATTATTACCATAGTGTTATTTACTAAAATTGTAATTTTTTTTTCTGGAGTTGTGTTGGTTTAACCCTTAATAGTTATAACATGACACTTTGACTGTTTCACTCATTTTGGCTCACTGAGATTAAAATACTTGGTATTATACAATATTTTAATGCTGGTACAGTATGTCCCCAATGATCTTGTCTGTGCCAAGATAATTGGAGATCTTCTAATCACCACCTTTCCACTAACCTGGTTATTTGCTTACTTGGCCGACACTCTGTATGCATCCCGCCATGTCCTTGGATGGGTATGCCACCTATTGGGCACCTGCATACTTTGCAGAGTGACAGCTCTCTATATTTTATCACTCATCTGTGAAGTAGACAGTAGGGATGAGCTCTGTGTTTGACTCGAACCCATGTTCGACTCAAACATCGGCCGTTTGTCTGTTTGGCGAATTCAGAACTTTGTGGACCGTTCGCACCAAATTCGTGTGGCGAGAACGGCCCACAATGCACTACGCCATCGCAGTGCATTGCTGGCTCATGATTGGCCAAGCATGCACTGTGACCCCGCATGCTTGGCCAATCACAGCGCCGGCAGCAAGGAGAGCCATAATTGGCCACAGGCAGGATGCCTGAGGACAATTATAGCTCAGGGGGTTTAGTACACGCCCCACACTATATAAGGCCGCCAGCGCAGTGGCCTTGTGTAGTGTGTTCCGGCGTGCAAGGAAAAAGCAAGATAGGCAGGGACAGTGTGTTCTTTTCTCAGGCATCTGCAGGAGTTAATGTGGGTGTTGTGTGCCTTCAGCACAGTATACACCTGTATCTATGCTTTTTTTGATGGTGTTCTCTAATACAGGCATCTGCAGGAGTTAGTGGGTGTTGTGTGCCTCCAGCACAGTATACACCTGTATCTACCCTTTATGCTGGTGTTCTCTAATACAGGCATCTGCAGGAGTTAGTGGGTGTTGTGTGCCTCCAGCACAGTATACACCTGTATCTACCCTTTATGCTGGTGTTCTCTAATACAGGCATCTGCAAGAGTTAAAGTGGGTGTTGTGTGCCTCCAGCACAGTATACACCTGAAGACACCCCTTATTGCTGGTGTTTTCTGTTGCATATCTTGCATATTAGCCTTTAAAATTAGCACCTTTGATTTCGAACATTTGAGTCCCATAGACTTTAATAGGGTTCTAAAGTTCGTACAAATTTTCAGTCCGTTCGAAGGTTCTGGTGTGAACCGAACCGGGGGGGGGGGGGTTGGCTCATCCCTAGTAGACAGTACTATCAAGTGGCTTGATCTCTGCTCAACAGTACAATGGTAACCAGGGTATAGGTTTAAATTCCACTGTCATTGCACTGACCACCAATGCTGGTGTGGGGGGGGGGGGGGTTGTTACTTTTGATGGCCACGGCACTGACAACCAATGAGGAATGAAGAGGGGGGAGGGGGTTGGAGTGTTAAAATTCACTGCTATTGCACTGCCTACCAATGCAGGAATTTTGAATCTCACTGCCCCTGCACTGACCGCCAATGGGGTGTTAAAAAAAGCAACTGAGCCCCGACTGGGAGGGGGACTTAAATAGCACTGCTACTGCTATTGTGCCCTCTGGAAGTGTCGACAGCTGTGCTTTTCAATTTGACCACTAGTGGCTTAGTAGATATGGCAAGCCAAGCCTTCACTGTAGAGCAACAGGTACTACCACTTTTCTTTTACATAACCCCACATAAGAGGCATGCTCAGTAGAATAGACAACTGTCTTATGTATGTACAATGACACCATCAATTTTACTTCATTTGATATGCCCTTTCCTGCTCATGCACACTGGACATTTTTTTCTGCTGTTCCTCAGGGCCTTTGATATTTTTTATCCTGCCTCTAAACATTCCTGCATGTTAGCCCATATACGGTTGTGCTCATAAGTTTACATACCCTGGCAGAATTTATGATTTCTTGGCTACTTTTCAGAGAATATGACTATATATATAACTGTGTTTACTCTTTTTAAATCATAATAACAACAGAAACTACCCAAATGACCCTGATTAAAAGTTTACATACCCCAGTTCCTAATACCGTGTATTGCCCCCTTTAACATCAATGACAGCTTGAAGTCTTTTGTGGTATTTGTGGATGAGGCTCTTTATCTTCTCAGATGTTGTCATTATGATTTAAAAAGAGCAAACACAGTTGATTACCGTATTTATAACACACACCTTTTCCCCCTTAAAAACAGGGCAAAATCGTGGGTGCGTGTTATACGCCGATCCTCACGTATAACACGCTGATTGTGATGAGAGGAGCGAGCAGAGCCGAGATACACAAAGCCGAGTGTACTTCGGCTAGACTCGGCTCCTCTCGCAGTCCCGCCCCTGACTGTGAGCAGAGCCGAGTCTAACCGAAGTACACTCGGCTTTGTGTATGTCGGCGGCAATTGCTCCTCTCCTCTCGCAATCAGTGGCGATGGGTGGGACTGCGAGAGGAGCCGAGTCTATTCGAAGTACATTCGGCTTTGTGTATGTCGGTGGCGCTCGCTCCTCTCCTCCGATCGGCGCCAATTTTAAATGACACAAGGCTCCAAGGACACTGGGGATGACACAAGGTTGCATAAGGACATTGGGAAGGCTGCATATGGACACTGAGAAGGCTGCACATGGACACTGGAAAGGCTGAAATGATGGACAAGGTTGCAGATGGACACTGATAAGGCTGCATTGATGGGCATTTAAATGTAAGTTTTTTTCCTTAAACTTCCCTCCTAAAGGCTTTTTTCCTCAAAATTCCCCCCTAAACTTGGGGTGCGTGTTATACACCGATGTTATTCGCCGATAAATCCGATACTAATAAATGGCTTCAGCCAAACACTAACCATGAGTGAAA
Organism: Lithobates pipiens; assembly: GCF_037356315.1. NCBI lineage: Eukaryota > Metazoa > Chordata > Amphibia > Anura > Ranidae > Lithobates > Lithobates pipiens. The sequence continues at coordinate 265,245,385 of NW_027507785.1, read as the reverse complement.
GAATTTTTTTGTGTTATCATTTATATTCTCTGAAAAATGGCCAAGAAATCATAAATTCTGCCAGGGTATGTAAACTTATGAGCACAACTGTAGGTGTTTAGAGGCGGGGGGGGGGGGGGGTTTAGTAGGGTTGCACCAATACCAGTGGTGATACTAAGCCTTTTCACAGGTATTGGTACTCCTGAAAATGCAGCGATGCCCAAAACCGATACCTTCTGACTCGGTTATTTCAGCTGTCAGCGTGGTTTCTCCGCTAACAGCTGAAATGTAAAGAAAATAATTCTGCCAATTATTGGTTGTTAAGGAGCGGGGCCGCAGTGTCCTTTAAAACCAATGACATTTCAGCTGTGCAGGTTTCCGCTCCTCGCCTACTCTCACTCTCTTCCGGCCATTGTCACCGGCCCCGGACTGGCCTGGCCAGGCCGCATGTACTTATAAAAGCTGGCTAATGTGACAGCAGAGCCAGTGCCAGCATAAGGCTGTGTAGACAAGACAATAATCCTTGCAGCAGCAAACCTTATGCACACTCCCCTGCTTGCTCCACTGTGTTTCTTTCCGCATCCCTTGGCTGGGGGAGTGGGCGGGCATTGGCCGTCATGTGACCTGTGGCAGAGCGTGGGTCAGTCAGACCGAGGAGAAAGAACCACGTCTGGCATCACTGACAGTGGGATCAGAGTTTAGTTGGTTGTGATGAAGAATGGGAGGAGATTTTGCAAACTGGCCCGCCCACCGCCCTGAATGTAAGTGCCACATTGCTGCTTTACAGACTCTTCCACATTATCTTACGTTCCTGCAGAGCTGTGACCTGGGATTGTACAGGGGCTCCCCTGAAGCTTGCTGGGACTACGATTCCAAGCAAGCACTGTCACTTCCTATGACACAGTGGATGCTGTATATAGACTGTGTGTATATAATGGGGCCTCCATTCTGTCAGCTAGCTCTGATTGCAACCAGGAGATGCAGTCAACCACAACATCAGATCACATCACACGTCACTTCTGGTTGGCCACAGCCAACACCACCTCAGCCCTCAACCCCTATCCCACCCCACTCTCAACTACTCTGCCCTCACTTACCCCCATACTCTACCCCCCACCCTGCCTTCACTAACCCCCTACTCCCCCCTTCACCCTACTCTCACTCCTCACTTACTCCCCTACTCTCCCCTCCACCTTGCCCTTATCCTCCTACTCACCCCACCCTGCCCTCACTTACCCCCTACTCCCCCCATGCTGCTCTCACTCTCCTACTCCCCCCACCCTGGTCTCATCCGCCTACTTCCCCCACTCTCTGCCCTCACTTACTCCCCCACTTCTCCTCCCACCCTGCCCTCAATTACCCCCCCCCCCTACTCTCCCCCACGCTGCCCTCACCCCAGCCTCACCCAACATCTTAACCTCCCCCACCTCCCAAACCACCCCCTACCAACTCTTCTTAGGCAACAGGTATCGGTAATTGGTATCAGTGAGTACTTAATAAAAGTATCGGTACCCCGACAAACCAATACATAAAAGAGACAAATGCATAAAGGGAGCCTATATTGTAGCTATATGCATACAGTACAGAGGTAAAACATCTCCAGTGGGTTCCTTGGCGGTGCTGTGTTTTCTGCAGGCTTCCAATATGAAGAGACCATGGGAAGTATGGTGGTTTGTACTTTGGTACACAGTCATGACACCACTGTTCGATGTGTTAAATCAGCGATTCTGCAAAGGGACCCTTCTCTCTTGACTCTATCCACTCTACATTTATAATGATATTTTCCTATTTTATTATAGCCAAAATGGTACTGATATGCATTGTAACAAAGTTCTCTCTTGGGTTTCCAAAGTTTTTCTCAAGGCAACTTTCCTAATCCCCAACTGTTAGGTTTTATCAGCAAGCATCTCTTTTTACTGTCAGAGTTTGACATTTATCATCTGTGGCCCTATAATGATATATGACAGAATACAGGAAGCACATCGTTCTCGTCATTTTGTGCTATCTTATTGGCTTGGTGAAAAATATGTAAAGTTAGGTGATAGTAAGTCAGGCTTCCTGGTAGGTCCATAGTTGTGCTCCCTGGTGGCCATCAACAGCTTACAGACATATGATAGAACTCTGCATTTACGTCAGCTAGATAATAAGAAGACTTTCCAAGACTAGACTCTTTTGAAAAAATAAATATCTGAAAACTGCAGATGTTATTAGAATTGTGATGGTTCAAAGAATATTACTGCCTGCCTTGATCATTTTGACTAAGCCTCTGTACACACGGTCAGACATTCTGCCAACCATATCCGTCGGATTTTGTCCGTCGGATTTTGCCTGTCGGATCTTGTCCGAAACTGTTGCATACACACGGTCGGACTAAGTTGTCGAAAAATCCGATCATTCAGAACGTGATGACGTAATTTCGTTACGATAGGACTAGTAGCCAAAAGCTTTGATGTAGGAATTTGATCTGAGCATGCGTGGCACTTGGTCCAATCAAAATTCTCTACACATGATCGGAGTATGTCCGATCGAACCAGTTGGTCAGAAAATATTTCCAACATGTTGGAAAATTTGGTCCGACGGATATTCCAACGGAATCAGTCCAATACATACAACACACAGTCGGATTATCTGACAACACGGTCCGATAGGACACATTCCGACGGATTCTCCGACCGTGTGTACAAGGGCTTAGAGATAAATGAAAAGCTCCAGACTGATTTTTCATTTGTCCTTTGTAATTAAAATGGCCATTGTCATGAATCATGATCACCAGATTCAGGTTGTTTGTAATACCATTTCTGGTCAGTATGAACTAAAGAAGCATGTAGCAATAGGGATCCTGGCCTCCTAAAGATCATTTAGGGTTTCCTTGGACTGGCATTAAAAACTGCAGAAGCATAAGTAGCAATAGGGATCAAGATGCAGGATTCAGGCCCACTATTTTTAACTTATTAATTACGTCAGCTAGATAACAAGAAGACTTTCCATAACTGGACTCTTGAAAAAATAAATATCTGAAAACTGCAAATGGTATTATAATTGTGTTGGTTCAAAGAATATTACTGCCTACCTTGATTATTTTGAATACGAGATAAATGAAAAGCACCAGACTGATTTTGTTAATTTGTTCTTTAAAAAAATGACCATTATCTCATGATCACCTGATTCAGGTTGTTTGTAATACCATTTCTTGTAAGTGGGGACTAAAGAAGCATGTAGCAATGGGGATCCTGGCCTCCTAAAGATCACTTAGGCTTTCCCTCAACTGGCATAAGTAGCTATAGGGTTATAGATTAGGATCCAGGATTTGGGTCCACTATTTTTAACTTAGGATTTATTTAGACAGGCATGCAGAACCAGGATGTTCAGGTCAGCAGCCACAAAATTGCATTCTTTACTGCTGATCTGTGAACCTTATCAGACATGGTGTGCCCCATGGTACATCCTCATAATGAACAAAGCACCCTCCTGATCTTTAATTCTGAAGACCCCTTTCACACTGAGGCGCTTTTCAAGCATTTTAGCGATTACAATAGCACCTGTAAAGCGCAGGACAGGGAAAAAAAGTCCTGTAAGCATCTTTGGGGCGGTGGGGGAGCGGTGTTTACGGCGCTCCTTCACTGCCCCTGCACATTGAAATAAATAGGTAGTGCTGCCGAAGCGCCTGCAAAGAGCTTCAGGAGCGCCACAAAATGGGGGCTACTAACCCTTTCCTCAGCCACTACCGGGAGTTAAAAGAGCCCCGCTAATGGCCGAAAAGTGCCGCTATAACAGCAGTAAAGCGTTGCTAGAACTAGCGGCGCTTTAACACTAACACCCGCACTGCCCCGGTGTGAAACTGGTCTAAATCAATTTCCTAGTGTAAAATTTGCTTTTCAGGGCTATTGAGCAATTGTTAAGAAATACAGTATCTCACAAAAGTGAATACACCCCTCTCATTTTTGTAATAATGTATTATATCTTTTCATGTGACAACACTGAAGAAATGTCAGTTTGCTACAATGTAGAGTAGTGAGTGTACAGCTTGTATAACAGTGTAAATTTGGTGCCCCCTTAAAATAACTCAACACACAGCCATTAATGTCTAAACTGCTGGCAACAAAAGTGAGTACACCCCTAAGTAAAAATGTCAAAACTGGGCCCAAAGTGGCAATATTTTGTGTGGCCACCTTTATTTTCCAGCACTGCCTTAACCCTCTTGGGCATGGAGTTCACCAGAGCTTCACAGGTTGCCACTGGAGTCCTCTTCTACTCCTCCATGATGATATCACAGAGCTGGTGGATGTTAGAGACCTTGCGCTCCTCCACCTTCTGTTTGAGGATGCCCCACAGATGCTCAATAGGGTCTGGAGACATGCTTGGCCAGTCTATCAACTTATTCAGTATGCCACAGTACATTCATGGCTCCCTCATGTCCTTAGTCTGCTTGTCTTAAGCAATCTGTTTGCAGGCTTTCTTGCGCATCATCTTTAGAAGAGGCTTCCTTCTGGGTGGACAGCCATGCAGACCAATTTGATGCAGTGTGCAGTGCATAGTCTGAGCACTGACAGGCTGACCCCCCCCCCCCCCCCCTTTCAATCTGTGCAGCAATGCAGGCAGCACTCATATGTCTATTTCCCAAAGACAACCTCTGGATATGACACTGAGCATGTGCACTTAACTTCTATAGTCGACCATGACAAGGCCTGTTCTGAGTGGAACCTGTCCTGTTAAACCGCTGTATGGTCTTGGCCACCGTACTGCAGCTCAGTTTCAGGGTCTTGGCAATTTTTTTATAGCCTAGGCCATCTTTATGTAGAGCAACAATAATTTTTTTTCAGATCCTCAGAGAGTTCTTTGCCATGAGGTGCCATGTTAAACTTCCAGTGACCAGTATGAGAGAGTGATAACACCAAATTTAACACACCTGCTCCCAATTCACACCTGAGACCTTGTAAAACTAACGAGCCACATAACACCGGGGAGGGAAAATGGCTAATTGGGCCCAATTTGGACATTTTGGCTTAGGTGTGTACTCACTTTTATTGCCAGTGGTTTAGACATTAATGGCTGTGTGTTGAGTTATTTTGAGGGGACAGTAAATGTACACTGTTATACAAGCTGTACACTCACTACTTTACATTGTAGCAAAGTGTCATTTCCTCAGTGTTGTCACATGAAAAGATATAATAAAATATTTACAAAAATATGAGGGGTGTACTCACTTTTGTGAAATATTGTATGTGTCACAACTTTAAAATGGATTTACGAATGGGAAGAAGGGCCCAAGAATCCTCAATTAAGGCATTGCTGAGTGACTAATCTTCTATTCTAACTGAAGTTGGATAAGAATAAGAATAGAGGAGATCAGTTGCTAGTGTCTACTGCTTGATTAAATTGTAACATTGTGCACTAATGAGAGATTAATTACTCGGTTGCAGAAGTGCAAATCTCTTGCTTAAAATCTGTAATTAAAAGTAATTATTTGTTATAGTTGCAGAAGTAGTGTGCCTCGTAGTAACCTCTGTTTATCACAGAGATAAATGAAGGTTAATAGGCAACTCCGCCGATGTTTGCCAAAGTCAGAGTGTAGGCAGATTGCCTACTACAAATGCCAGTTTTAAAGTTTTAAAGTGGTTGTAAACCCTCACAAATATCCAGTGAAGTGACTAGCATCAGGTGATACACAGGGATGAAACAAATCCTCTTACATAAGTTGTACTTGTTTATCTATCCTTCCACAGCCATTTAAAGTGCAGAATTTATACAGCTTGTCTGATTCCAGAAAGCAAGGGGTGGGGAGCTGAAGTTAAACTCACTGAGCAGAGCTCAATGACAGCTGATTGGAGAGAAGGAAAACACCCCCTTCGCACAGCACACAGGAACAGAACTGAGGCTCTCAATCACAGGCTGTGTGTTGGAGCTTCCTCTACTGTCACTTTTTTTCTCTTGGTGTCAGGAAAACTTCTCAGGCATGCCCATGCAGATAGCAGAGGAACAAGGCAGCAGACAGAAATAATACATAGTGCTCTGGACTGAGAGGGATGTGCTTTGTTCATTATTTTTTCAGAGGCTTACAATCACTTTAAATATTATAATACATACAAGAATAAAAAATGTATATCTAGCATATCTGACACTCAGAGTAGAGATTTCTCTTTCGTTCATTGACAGACACAGCGCTCCATTATTCAGAACCATAGGGTTATATCGCCCCCTACAGGAGTAGGACACTAGGCAGAAAAAAGGCGTGGCTACGCCTATGGGCAATCCTAGGTGATATACACCCCCCTCTCTGCTATAAGCCTTCAGTTACCATTTCAAGGCAATTGTCTGTTTGGGACTACCCTGGAGGGAAGTGTAAATGTCTTCCACAGTCTGAAATGGGGAAAAGGGGCTCGTAGCAGATGCGGTCCTTCTTCTCAACGCGCAATGGACCTGGTCTGGCGAGTTGAGAGCAGGGCTCCCTAGACCCACGGACAAGGCCCCTTAAGCATGAAGGCATGCCCTCACAATGTCCTATTGTTCTGGCCTTTACTATTGAGCATCTGTGGGGCATCCTCAAACGGAAGGTGGAGGAGCGCAAGATCTCTAACATCCACCAGCTATGTTATGTCGTCATGGAGGAGTGGCAACCTGTGAAGCTCTGGTGAACTCCTTTCCCAAGGGGGTTAAGGCACTGCTGGAAAACAATGGTGGCCACATAAAATATTGACGCTTTGGGCCCAATTTCACTTAGGGGTGTACTCACTTTTGGTGCCAGCAGTTTAGACATTAATGGCTGTGTCTTGAATTATTTTGGGAGGACAGCACATTTACACTGTTATACAAGCTGTACACTCACTACTTTACATTGTAGCAAATTGTAATCTCTTCAGTGTTGTCACATAAAAAGATATAATAAAATATGTACAAAAATGTGAGGGGTGTACTCACTTTTGTGAGATACTGTGTATATATATATATATATATATATATATATATATATATATATATATATATATATATATATATATATATATGTGTGTGTGTGTGTACGTTATATTATATAGGGTGCAACATCAAAATCTAATTCTAGATAGAGCCAAGAGTTCTACTGGAATGCGAGAATTGACGATATCAAGGGAAAAACATTATCACTTATAAAACACTTAGTTTGAAATTAACTCTGGGAAGTGCAGTCTCTTTGTATTTCTGAAGAGGTTATGTAGAACAAAACTATGCAGATTCAACTACACTACCTGCTAAGTAAAAACTGTTAGGCAGGAATCTCTACTCTCTACTTTGACTACCTATAAAACAGAAAAATAATTTACAAAATAGCCAACTAACGTAAAATACTTTGCTGTTATTGGCCCAGGTTGTTTGAAGATGGTTATTTACGGTTCAAGAATAGCAAGCAAAGCAAGCAAAGCACCCAAATTTCAGCACTAGTTGGGTAAATTGGACTACATTTGACTTACTAGGGGTATAAAACAAGAGCTTTAATGCTGCACAGGGAGATCTAACTTGGAGAATTTCTCTGCATGTGGGTCTGATCCTTCTCTCTCTAAAGAGGTAAATGAAGATGCATACGCGCCACACTCACCATTGGGTGCAGCTAAGGCATTTCTCCCTGGTACTCCAACAACACATTTCAAGGGCGAGCAGATATCTCCTTGCTGGTCAATCTTGGGAGCCTGTCGATGTGCACCTAAAGGACCAAGCTACATAGATAGTTTTATTCTAATGCTACTGATTTCCACTCATTGACAACTTCCTAAATTGAACCTGTGCTTTGCCTATGTGTATATCCATGTTCCTTCACAGATCTTCAAATCGCTGTGCAAACTGGTGGCACTATATAAATCCTGTATAATAATCTGTATGTCCACTAGAGCACAAAATTCAGAATACCCATTATCTATGTAATTTAGTCCCTGGCCTTTTGTAAGCTCCAAACAAATTGTCTTTCCTTACTCTAGGCTTTTTCTCTTTGGGGAGTGTGACACTGGAGAAGTGAAGGTAAGTGAAAATTAAGAATGGCCTCATAGAGTAATAAATTAGAAATTAAACTTACATCATGCACCATCATCCCAATTATATATGGAATAAATGTTTGGAAATTCTGGTCTCCGGCCAGAAACATCAAGAGAGAATGCGAGCAGGGGGACTATTGCGGTGCACATTAAACATTTATATAAATTGAAAAAACAAAAGAGAAGAAATATATAAAAAGATTTTATCGTTTATTAAAAATAAAAACATTTTGCAATGCAACATATCAATAACTCATGGGGAAGGTGTAGTATTTCGACTAGTTTCCCTTTTCAGCTTCTTCAGGAAATACATGCATCCAGACGCCTTAGCCCCAGGGTAGCTCAGATATAACAGGGGGAGTCTCCCCCGGCGACTGGGAGGGGTATTGACCCCGACACAAGCCGATATCCATAAAAGGCTGCAAATGTTTTTCTATAGGGTCCGGAAAAAGGAATGGGGCTGACCACCACTGAATGGGTGGAAAATGTAGCCTCCTTGGTGTGATCGGCGTGTGGAATGAGGAAACTCCAGTGTAACAAGACACTGGAGAATGAATAGTTTTCGATCATTATATCACCATCTAAATTCTCCGGATCCCTTCGATGTGTGTCAATGAAAAGCTGAAAAGCTGAAAAGCGAAACTAGTCGAATTACTACACCTTCCCCATGAGTTATTGATATGTTGCATTGCAAAATGTTTTTATTTTTAATAAACGATAAAATCTCTTTTTATATATTTCTTCTCTTTTGTTTTTTCAATTTATATAAATGTTTAATGTGCACCGCAATAGTCCCCCTGCTCGCATTCTCTCTTGATGTTTCTGGCCGGAGACCAGAATTTCCAAACATTTATTCCAAGTGAAGGTAAGTATTAGTGATGGTAAGGGCAGCAGTCAAGTGAATCTGTTACTTTATCTTGCATAATTGATATTTGCCTCCAACATTGTGGAATAGATATACTGCACTTGAGGTGATGGCAACCAAGGGGTTAAATCACTGGGTAGTACAAGATCCCAATAATATACTGTATGTAGTTCTGCTCTTAGTCAAGGTCTAAATGATCAATAAAATCTCATAAGCAGCAGATTGATTTGGTTTGCTATAAAAGAGGTGGCTGCCAACAAGCCAACAAGTCATGTTCGGCTGAAGCATTGGTGTTTTATGCCTATTGATTTTTATTGTCTGTAAGTATCCATTTATCTTGCAAATTGGGAAAAAAATTATATTGTAATGCGCAAGGTGGTTGCGCCCTCTTGTGTGTTTTTTCCAAGATTAACACCCCCCCCTTTGCAGGAGACAGGCAAACGTGAATGTAGCAATCACCCCTCCCCCCCTCATGAGGGGGATGGACGAATGGGAAATCAGCAATTAGAGGCCTCCTTACCTTAGGAGGCAAGTGGTGAGTGCTGGTTAGGATGCAGTTCTGATCTTCCCTCCTCCTCCATCCACTGTCTGAGACGGGGAGTGCTGGATGTGGCTGCTGGTGAGCCGTCCTTGTTGCACACATTGTTCCATAGGCTTTTACCTCGCTCTGGGGCCTTCTCCTCCCGAATAAACAGGAAGTGGTTCCTAAGACTTCCTGGCCAATCGGGTCTCAGGAACAGCTTCCTGATTGGCCAGGAGGAGAATCAGGAAGACAATAGCGAATATGAATACGCTATTTTCACACAACTGAGTGGGCTTAGGGCTCAGTGCTCTGCACCCTAAGCCCACTCTTTTTTTAAGCCAGTTAGAGCCCCAGGCTCTAATCATGTCCCGGGCATATGGATTATGGGTGCAGCACCACCCCCATGCCCCGTATGGATGGGCTGTTACTAACTGATATATAATAGGAGGGGCTCAGGATTCATCCCCGCTGTCTGTCCTTCACGTGTCTTCCCCCTTCCACCAGAAGTGATGCTGGTTTCCTTACTCTTCTCTCTCTGTTTACGATGCTTTCGTTTGTGAATGAACAGGAAGCCACCCTGCACAGAGCACCTTCCTTTCATTCACTGCCCAGTGCAGCTGGGGCTGCAGAGACAAGGGCTGGGGAATTTCTGTCCTCAGTCCCTTTCTGTCTCAAAAGTGAGATATTAGGGTCTGTTTAGACCCCTGATCTTTAACCAAAGCCCCCCGATGGGGCTACTATAAATATTGTAAAAAAATAATATTGTTTTAAAAAAAAAACTACTGACACCAACCTCTGCCCTGCTGACAAGTCCATTGCTCTGCTGACACCATCCACTGCCCTACTGACACTGTCCACTATCCTGCTGACACCAACCTCTGCCCTATTGACAAGTCCATTGCTCTACTGACACCGTCCACTGCCCTACTGACACTGTCTGTTTTAATACAATTTTTCTAATGCCCCGTACACACAATCCAACAAAAAAAAAACTTGGATTTTTGTTCAAATGTTGTTGGCTTCAACTTGTGCAATACCTCTGAAATTATGTGAGATCTAATGTTAGAACCATTTGATCTTACCAGATCTAAAGAATATCTATTAGCCTGAATTATTTTTGGTCAGAAAATTGCATGTGGGGGGCTAACCCATCCTTATGTACCACCTAATATCTCTATTTTGATGTGGAATATCTCTGAAATTATGTGAGATCTAACGTTAAAACCACTTGATCTTATGGGAGCTAACAAATATCTATTAGCCTGAATGAGTTTTGGTCAGAAAATTGCATGTGAGGGGGCTAACCCAAATGAGTTTTGGTCAGAAAATTGCATATGAGGGGGCTAACCCATCCTTATGTACCACCTAATATCTCTATTTTGATGTTAAATATCTCTGAAATGATGTGAAATCTAAGGTTAAAACCACTTGATCTTACCGGATCTAACAATTATCTATTAGCCTGAATGATTTTTGGTCATAAAATTGCATGTGGGGGGGGCTAACCCATCCTTATGTACCACCTAATATCTCTATTTTGATGTGAAATATCTCTGAAATTATGTGAGATCTAACGTTAAAACCACTTGATCTTACCGGATCTAACGAATATCTATTAGCCTGAATGAGTTTTGGCCAGAAAATCTGATAAGGGGGGCCAGCCCCCCTCATTAATCACTTAATAAGTCTCTAATTATGTGAGATCTAACATTAAAACCACTTGATCTTACCGGACCTAACAAGTAGCTTCCAAAATAGCTAACTGTTTGGTCAATTTTTTGATAAGGGATGGCAGATGATGTGTTAGCCCCCCCCCCCCCCCCAGCAAATAACTGTTAATATTGCTTCTTCTGTGTGATATCTAACATAAACAATGGTTGATCTAACCTGATCTAACAAAGATCTAACAAACTGCATAAGATTTTTTCAAAAATTTTGATATGGGGGGGGGGGGGGGGGGGTAACCTGGCAGAGGACTTGGTCTTCTTGTTGACCCAATGGCTTCAATGTTCTAGGTTAAAGGTGCAGTACAAGTATGTAGATCAAGAATTCTAACTTGAAGCACACGTTAGGATGCCTACCAATACAATTGGGTCCTTTTTTATCTTTGCTTAAAGCATGAAGTGCCTGTACATTCTATAGCAACCAAAGAGATGTTACATTTGGTTCTCCCAAATCATTATAGAAGAATGAATGGAAGAATCTGGATGGTTGCTATGTACAGCAGAAACATTTGATTCATACACTTTGATAGCTAAGGTCATTTATGCAGTTAGTAGTAAAGAGTTAAAGTTTAACTTGACTGTGTCAGAGGCAGATGCATTTTCTAACATTTTAACAAAATAGGAAAATGTTGAAGACTAAGATCATAGACTAGATCATGGGAAATTTTGGTGATGTTATACTATGGTCACCCTTTGAATTGCAGGACAGTAATTGCCTGTCTAGATACAACCGGGGGATCAAGCCACTCTTCCCCTCCTCTCAGACATGCCCTGGCCTGACCCCCATGATGTGTAGGCTTCCCACAGGCTCGTCTGCATTTCTCAATGAGCACAATCATAATAATGATAATGACTCCAGACACCCGCAGACCATCCAATAAATAAAAAGAAACATTACAGACAAAAAAGAAACCCTCATTGTTAAGGGAACTTTGAGAGAACAGATGAAAGTTAAAAAAGGAGGGGGCGGGATGCATGGAGTCTGTGGATGTTAGAATGATCAAATATCTTTTTATGTGGGTGTTTAATGACTAGGCAGAAAGATAAGAATATGAGAAAGCAGGACAAGTCACTAACAATGGTTTGTGGAAGAATTAGCATTTTGGCATTACTGGATTTATAAGAACAGCATTCACATGCTGAATTTTCAAAATTTGATGCAGGTTGAGTTCCTCAACGGCTTCTGGTCAACTCCAGGTAGTCCAAAAGTGAGATCTCTTTTCCACACTCTCCCAGCAGCTATCATGAAGGAGATTGTGTTTGTCCCTTGGATTCTTTAATGGTTTATTTTACAATAAAAAAAAAAGATGCAATATTAGACACCTGTATAACTTAGGAAAAGTGGTTCTAGAGTAGACCTTTGCTTATGGATACAAATCAAAAGCATGAGTTAGCAATGGTATTCATAAAAATCTGATGTGCTTGGGCGATCTTAACTTTTTCCGGAAAGGCTACATTTGCAAAATAGACTTCCAAACTTGTTCCATCCCAACCTAATTTCCTACATAGATGTCATCATGAGGTTCACAAATACCTGAATCTACCATTGCAGAAATTATGACTTCTAAAACCACCAAAAGTCCTGAACACCACAAAGGGTCGCACATGCCAGCTAGCTAGTTTACACAGTACAACTCCACTTTCAAGTAGACCCCACCTAGGCTGTAAGTTTTTTTATTTTTTATTTTTAGTAAACTTGCCATTATTTAAAACTGGTAATCTAGCGGCATTCATAGTCATGAATAATAGTTTCTGATACCTTGCAGTGTCCTCTGAGAGCCCTCTGGATCCAGATTGCTATCATCTAAAAAAAATTAAATTTCTGAGGAAAAATCTCTGGCCCACCCCATCCCACTCCTCTCTATTACTGTGGTGGACAACTCCAATGACCAATAGTAAGACTAGGACGTGGTGGTTCATAGTTGGTATATGCTTAGCAGTGTAGGGAGATGCATCCTTCTAATGTCTTTATTTGAAAATAGTTGTTGCAATGGTTGTTGCTTGTTAATTATGATAGAGTTAGGTTATAGACAGGTACTTCCTGTCCCTACTAGCTGGATTAGAAACCTTAGATTGGGGGACTGTGATAAATTTAAAAGCGGCGTTTCCAAAATATGGAAATATTCACATACCTGGACCATGTGACCTTCCATGTAGGAGCTGTTGCTGCTTTATTTCATCCAGACCAGAAGCAGACACTGTTAAGCAAGTATTGTGTCCCAGTTGGTTAACTGTTGCAGCTTATGTGTGTATATGAAGTCTGGTGACAGAAGTGTGTCTGTCCTATTGTTATTATCTCACATGCACAGAGCCACATAGCTAGGTCAGTGCTAATGTATGTAGTGGTCACCTTGAAGCATAATATTAGGCGAACCTCTTTTGTAAATATTACGTTTAAAAACAGCTCTTGTTACCTTAGTTAACTGCTGTTCATTCTGATCTGGGAACCCTAGCTTTTGTCAGGGATCAGTTTTCAGCATAGGCGACAACCAGGATAAACATCCAATGCCTTATAGATAGCTAAAGGTCTGGTTGCATGGCAAATTGGAAACTGTTATGGACTGGAAAGCAGAGTAGATAGGCTAACACTGAATTCCAGTGTCATACCACTGATGTTGTGGGTAAGGAGATGCTTCACAGGCTGATCGAGTACTGGTTGGTGAATCTCTGCATCGCCACTGGTCTATTATTTAGCTAATTGAAACCAGAATGGACGCCATACCTACGATCTTCCCCAGGTGCCCTGTAAGTGGACATTTAGCTTTCATCCACAGGTATCTTTGCTAAAAAAATTGTATATATGTGGGTATATGTACACAATTCTACAGTGAATCCCGTTGGCCTCATTTGCTGATGTTATGTTTGTGTAGCTAGGTGCTGAGCTACAGTAATATGGAGAAGGAGACATTGGGGGTTATTTACTAAAGCTGGAGAGTGCAAAATCAAGTGTAACTTTCTATAGAAACCGAGCTGAAGTTAGAAGCTGATTGCCAGTTTTGCCAGCCTACGAATTTGAAATTTACTGACATGACAACCAAAATGTACTGGCACTGCCACATTTTTACTGGCGCTTCCAAAAGTTACGAAATTACAGTTTTAAGTGCAAATTTCAGTATTTCGGCTACAAACAAGTACAATATGCAATTAGTAATTGAATTTTAAGGTAGATATTAAGGCAAATAACAGATTTCTTATTTTATTTGCGATATACAGTAGTAAGTAAGTAGCTCAGGGACAGGACTCAGGAGGGCAAGAAATTAGAATGGTCAGGCACACACATGAAATGGACTCTCACAGTGATACTGACAGCACTGTGCAGCAGCACATATAGGGTTGCCACTTTTTATTCAAGCCAAACACTTCAGCGGCACACAGCAAATTTTAAATTTCTTTTAATATACACTATAGGAATGTAACAGACCTCGAAAACCTTTGAGCACTCCAAAGAGAATAGTAATGCGGCCCACATAGTGCCCCCCTTACCCTCCTGTCAGGCCCTGTTCTGAGCCACATTACTCCCTGAATAATGTGACCGGGTTTCAGGTGGATTGAAACCTGGACACATGTTTCAAAACCCGGACTGTCTGGGTGAATCCCGGACAGGTGGCAACCCTAAGCACACATCCCCTCCTGAGTCACAGCAACAGTCTCTCTCAACGCCAGGTGATCCCTTCACTCTATTTCAGTCCAAATAGACAGTCCTGCTCCCAGCTTGCCTTGCTCCTGTCCCACAGACCCACACAAGATTTCTGGCTGCCCCGCCCCTTGTACCATGACATCACACGACATGCTCAGGCGCCGCCCCCTGACGTCACTGCCCGAATACATTATAGTAGGCACTCAGATAGTCTCAGCATGTGCAGTTGTGAGCTGAGTGTCACAGCCATATTTTTACTGACAACCTTTGCCTTTTACTGGCATTTACTGGCAGGAGAAAAGTACAAACTTTTTACTGGCTGCCAGTAAAAATACTGATGGTTGGCAACACTGCTGATTGGCTACCATTCACAGTTGCACCAGATTCTGGGTCCCCCAGAACCTTTTATTCTTCTTTCCCTCCACTGAGATACTGATGTCATGCTGTACCATTCTCCTCCAGCCAGCAGGGGGAAAGCTAAAGCAAGCAAGCCCATAGGCTTCTATGCAAAACCCTGAGAACCTGGGGAGTTATAGTTTGAGACAGCAGCCATATAATGGGATAAATAGACTTCTTACACTACAGATTCCAATAGGCATTGTGCAGTAGGAGGAGTGGAGAGATGATTTTTTTTTAAACTGTAGGGGAAGGTTCTTCCTCTTGGCACAGAGGGAGTTGGAAAGAGAGCACATCTTTGCTTCAGGAGATGCGGGCAGGAGGGTGACATATTTAATGTCTGGTGGTCCTCTCTGAAGGCCTGACATTTCTGGACCAGAGTGTTCAGTTTCTGGATCAGAGTGTTCAATCTCGTTCACATATACCCAGAGGTGCCAAAACTGCGTTGTTCACCGACCTGTCAGAAGAGATCCCCAGACATCTTCGTACTCTAATTTAGTTAATTTTTTTAGCAGCTAAAATAACTATAGCTAGGGCATGGAAAACGCCCATGATCAATGTCACATTGGTGAAATACAAAATATCTTAGATGATGGTTAATGAAAAAAAATATATAAAAGCTAGGTTTCAGGTGTGGAAGGCCTGGATCGTGTACCTCCAAGCTCCCTAGACGTTGGGATGTCTTGTAGTGGGAGGTTCGGACTGAGGGGACCAACTCGGGCCTTTCTTTCCTTTTCCTCCTCCTTTCTTTCCGTTTTTATTTTTGTCATGCTTTTTAAAGAATTCTTAAGTGGATGCTGATGGGAGACTATGAAGCCTCTTTAATTCCCAATGCTCTTTGGGTTTGAGGTATTATATTACGAGGCACTGAAACAATTCTTGCCAACTAACGTTTCCCGCCTTGTCCATGTAATTGAGATATGTGGACATACAGTTTATCTAAACACTACTTCATAACATTTCCCATTCAACAACTGTATGCCCAGTTGTTCTAGGACTAGCATCACCACTATAAATGTGCTCTAGCAGTATAGTTACAGCACATGGCAGAATAAACTTTACTAATGCTCACTGCTGCACTTGAGGTGGCCTTGCTACTGTTTATGGGTATCTGGCCACCAAATGTCATCTTATGCCTAGCTCTTTCTGTTACTCACTTTGTATGCTAAACTGGTATTACAATTGTTAATTCATTTTATGCTTGAAAGAGAAAAACAGAGAAAATTCCCAGCTCAACTCACCAACCAGTCTGTTTACCAACCAAAGTAACCTGTCCAACAGTATGCGTTAAAAACAAGGGTTTAGTTAGCACACATTTGCAAACGCATGCGTAAGCTGCAAGGCCTCTTCATTACACCCTGTGAATTGCTTGCAGTCCTAACCCTTCTACATCTTTGAGAGTCTCCACAATGGAAACACATGCATACTAATGGGTAGATAGGGGGCAGGTGGGTCTGGAGGTAGCCCAATGCTCCTTAAAAAAAAGGGAAAAAAAGCCGGTTGCTGCCTCCCCTAATAGGGCTCCCATAGAGGGCACTAGATATATGACAGATAGATGAATAAAGGGGTCAGTCGTGCTACCAATTAAGGGTACAGAGGAAAAAAGAGAGAGATAGGGGCTTTGAACACAAATGTGAGGTATACACTAAAGCTAACCACCTATAAAGGTGTAAAACAAACCCCCTGTAGGTATCCCTTCAGGTGTATGTGGGTGTACAAGAACAATTCCCCTCACTATACATGCAAGTAGGCAGATACACAATATGGCTTCCAAGGAGCAATGGGCCAAAGCACTGCCTCAATAATCCTATTGCATATGAATATACACAAATCTCATACAGTCGTGGCTGAAATTGTTGGCACCACAGAATTTTTTCCAGAAAATCAAGTATTTCTCACAGAAAACTATTGCAGTAACACATGTTTTGCTATACACATGTTTATTCCCTTTGTGTGAATTGGAACAAAACAAAAAAAGGGAGGAAAAAAGGCAAATTGGACATAATGTCACACAAAATTCCAAAAATGGGCTGGTCAAAATTCTTGGCACCCTTTCAAAATTGTGGATAAATAAGATTGTTTCAAGCATGTGGTGCTCCTTTAAACTCACCTGGGGCAAGTAACAGGTGTGGGCAATATAAAAATCACACCTGAAAGCAGATAAAAAGGAGAGAAGTTCACTTAGTCTTTGCATTGTGTGTCTGTGTGTGCCACACTAAGCATGGGCAACAGAAAGAGGAGAAAAGAACTGTCTGAGGACTTGAGAACCAAAATTGTGGAAAAATATCAACAATCACAAGGTTACAAGTCCATCTCCAGAGATCTAGATTTGCCTTTGTCCACAGTGCGCAACATTATCAAAAAGTTTGCAACCCACAGCACTGTAGCTAATCTATCTGGGCGTGGACGGAAGAGAAAAATTGATGAAAGATTGCAACACAGGATAGTCTGGAAGGTGGATAAGCAGCCCCAAACAAGTTCCAAAGAAATTCAAGCTGTCCTGCAGGCTCAGGGAGCATCAGTGTCAGTGCCAACTATCCGTCGACATTTAAATTAAATTAAATCTATGGCAGGAGACCCAGGAGGACCCCAATACTGACACAGAGACCTAAAAAAAGCAAGACTACAGTTTGCCAAAATGTACTTAAGTAAGCCAAAATCCTTCTGGGAAAATGTCTTGTGGACAGATGAGACCAAGATAGAGCTTTTTGGTAAAGCACATCATTCTACTGTTTACCGAAAACAAAATGAGGCCTACAAAGAAAAGAACACAGTACCTACAGTGAAATATGGTGGAGGTTCAATGATGTTTTGGGGTTGTTTTGCTGCCTCTGGCACTGAGTGCCTTGAATGTGTGCAAGGCATCATGAAATCTGAGGATTACCAAAGGATTTTGGGTCACACTGTGGAGCCCAGTGTCAGAAAGCTGGGTTTGCGTCTGAGATCTTGGGTCTTCCAGCAGGACAATGACCCTAAACATACGTCAAAAAGCACCCAGAAATGGATGGCAATGAAGCACTGGAGAGTTCTAAAGTGCCCAGCAAAGAGTCTAGATCTAAATCCCATTGAACGCCTGTGGAGAGATCTTAAAATTTCTGTTGGGAAAAGGCGCCCTTCCAATAAGAGAGACCTGGAGCAGTTTATAAAGGAAGAGTGGTGAGAGGTGTAAGAAGCTTATTGATGGTTATAGAAAGCGACTGATTTCAGTTATTTTTTCCAAAGGGAGTGCAACCAAATATTAAGTTAAGGGTGCCAAGAATTTTTGACCAGCTGATTTTTGGAATTTTGTGTGACATTATGCCCAATTTGCTTTTTTTCCTCCCTTTTTTTGTTTTGTTCCAATACACACAAAGGGAATACACATGTGTATAGCAAAACATGTGTTACTGCAATAATTTTCTGTGAGAAATACTTGATTTTCTGTAAAAATTTCTGGGGTGCCAACAATTTTGGCCATGACTGTATATCAAAATAAAGTGACATAGCATTATGTGTCATAAGTGAATCAATTATAGCAATACCCTAAGAATGCACTATACAGAAGTCCATATTATGCATAAGTGTAATAAAACATATATAAAAATATATAAATTATATAGTAATCTGTGCAACAGTGTATCCAAATCACTAAAGTAAAAAAAGAAAATATAAAAAAGCAAAAGAAAAAACACAAAGACTAGCACTAAAAAATAAAAACAAGGTGCAGGAAAAACAGCAAATCAAAAGATCCAAAAATCAAAAACCACCATGGACCAATAAAAGTCTATATATATATGTGACGGTGAGTAGCAGTTTCCACGTATATGGTCATCTTATAGTACATATAATTGCATGAAGAAACATAAATCACAAGTGACTTTTGTGCTTGCAGTATCTCCAGGTGACTTGTGTGCTGTCTCTCAAGGGTACCCCTACAGGGGTAATATGCGTATAGTTCCACTCTTTGACCAGTATCGCCAGGTGTCCTCTGTATAGGCTTCGGGGATGTGCCATAGGCTCCAGGTTAGGTGGGCGTAAGCATTAGTGTAATCCACATAGAGGGAAAAAATCAGCTCCCATAGTGTAGTATAAAGGTCAAAAAATTCAGTTTATTTAAAAATAAGTATTTAAAAAATTCAACTAATAAAAACAAGCAGTGTACATGTCTCTACAAAAACGCTTCTATATAGCTAACAGCTAGACAGAGCACAGACAGACTGCTTATAGGAACCCGAGCAGGGAGACAGCAGCGGCAGCGTGCGTTACAGCTGCGTTCCACCCTCTTGAGTACCCGGAAGTGACGTAGTGTGCGTGGCTCTGTCGTACGTGTTTCGTCATAGGCGTCTTCATAATACTATGTCACTTTATTTTGATATATGAGATTTGTGTATATACATATGCACTAGGATTATTGAGGCAGTGTTTTGGTCCATTGCTCCTTGGGAGCCATATTGTGTATCTGCCTAGTTGCATGTATAGTGAGGGGGATTGTTCTTGTACACCCACATACACCTGAAGGGATACCTACAGGGGGTTCATTTTACACCTTTATAGATGGTTAATTTTAGTGTATACCTCACATTTGTGTTCACAGCTCCTATCTCTCTCTTTTTTCCTCTTTACCCTTAATTGGTAGCACCACCAATCCTCCTTAATGGCACAGGGGCATATTGGACAAACAGCACCTAGCACAATGGCAGCAAAAATTTAGAAGGGTTAGGACTGAAAGCGATACACAGGGTGCCCTGAAGAGGCCTTGAAGCTTACGCATTCATTTGCAAATGTGTGCTAACTAAACTCTTGTTTTTAATGCATACTGTTGGACAGGTTAATTTGGTTGGTAAGCAGACTGGTTGGTGAATTGAGCTGGGAAATTTGTTTGGTTTTGTCTTTCATGTGTTAGCCCTTCCATGTGCTCCTTGCTATGAAGGCCAGTATTAGGTGGGGGGCAGGGGCCATCTCTTTTTATTAATTTAATTAATTTATTAATTTAAAGCATGCCTAGTTACCAACCATATTGAGTAACAATATATCAAAGTGTATGTAAACCGATTCATGAAATTTGACCAAGGCACATATATCTGTAGTGTTTACCCATCTCTCTCCAAAGCCCTAAGTCTCTTGTCTTTCTGCTGTTTCATTGTTCTATTATCAGCATGATAACTTCTGACAAGTTCTCCGAGACGGGAGATAAAAGCAGCTATAAAATTTGTGTCATGGGAGGTTGCTATAAATATATTAGCAGAGAGCTTATCTTCTCACAGTACAGCTCTGTTTGTATCTTCCTTTCTCTACCTATGTGGAGGGGTGGCTTTCCTCCAATTACCCGTCTCACAATTTCTGCCAGGGTATGCAAAATTTTAAGCATGACTGTAATTTGGGGGAAACCCCACATTTTGCCAAAGTAGCCAGGACATACATTATGTGTCAATGACCCCATTGTAGGTAGTCCGACTCCTAGACACCAATAGACAACTAAAGAGGGCTGAAGAACCCATCAAATCATTTAACTTACTTTCATTACGTTAAATGGCCTGCAGCAATTTGTCTAGCTTTTCTGTCATTGTGCCTATTTATCCATAGCAGTGATTCTCTCTGGTGTCACTACCTTTGTTCTTCATACCTTTGCAAGGGAGGGGGGAGACAGGATAAAAGAAGGAGTGCATAGACATCAGTAATATGAATCTGAAATTTTTTTTTTTTGGTGCTGCACTGTACCTTCAGTGATATTCATATTAGGCTACTTTAACACTGAGGCACTTTACAGGCAACAGTACTACAGTAATACCTCGGTTTGCGAGTAACGCGGTATACGAGCATTTTAAAAGACGAGTAACATATTTATTTATTTTTTACTTGATATATGAGCAGTACAAGGATCACAGTTTTAATGTAAAAAAAGTGGATTTACACTCACAATGTATATCCCACATTAAGGAGGCTGGTGCTCATCCATGTAGTAAAGCTGCTGGTGTATACAATAAAGCCACTGGTATATATATTACTATATATGTCCAGAGGTCCGGGGGCACTGGTGGCTCCCAGTGCTTCCAGAAGAACTCGGAGACACCCCAGCTGTGTAGGGCAGGCGTAATGTGCGTCAGAGCACCCGGAAGTTTCAACATTTCCAGAGTGTTTCCAATTATTTCTGAGTTCTCCAGGAAGCGCTGTGAGCCACCAGCGCCATCACACCTCTGCTCACATACAGTACTGCATACACCAGCGTCCCCGCACCTCTGGCCACATGCAGTACTGCATACACCAGCGTCCCTGCACTACTGGCCACATACAGTACTGTATACACCAGCACCCCCGCACCTCTGGCCACATACAGTACTGCATACACCAGCGCCCCTGCACTACTGGCCACATACAGAACTGTATACACCAGCACCCCTGCACCTCTGGCCACATACAGTACTGCATACACCAGCGCCCCTGCACCACTGGCCACATACAGAACTGTATACACCAGTGCCCCCGCACCTCTGGCCACTAGGGATGAGCTGAACACCCCCCGGTTCGGTTTGCAGCAGAACCTTTGAACGGACCTAAAATTCGTACAAACTTTAGACCCCTATTAAAGTCTATGGGACTCGAATGTTCGAAATCAAAAGTGCTAATTTTAAAGTCTAATATGCAAGATATGCAACAGACAGCACCAGCAATAAGGGGTACCTTTAGGTGTATACTGTGCTGGAGGCACAAAACACCCACTTTAACTCCTGCAGATGCCTGTATTAGAGAACACCAGCAAAAGAGGGTAGATATAGGTGTATACTGTGCTGTGCTGGAGGCACACAACGCCCACTAACTCCTGCATCCGCCTTAATTAGAGAAAAACAGCAATAAAGGGTAGATACAGGTGTATACTGTGCTGGAGGCACACAACACCACTTTAACTTTAAGATGCCTGAGAAAAGAACACACTGTCCCTGCCTATCTAGCTCTTTCCCTGCACACCAGAACACACTACACAAGGCCGGCCCGCTGGCAGCCTTATATAGTGTGGGGCATGTACTAAACCCCCTGAGCTATAATTGGCCACAGGCATCCTGTCTGTGGCCAATTATGGCTCTCCTCGCTGCCGGCGCTGTAATTGGCCAAGCATGTGGTGTCACAGTGCATGCTTGGCCAATCATGAGCCAGCAATGCACTGCGATGGTGTAGTGTATTGTGGACCGTTCGTGCCACACGAATTTGGTGCGAACGGTCCACAAAGTTCTGCATTCGCCGAACAGACGAACGGCCGATGTTCGAGTCGAAACATGCATTCGAGTCGAACACCGAGCTCATCCCTACTGGCCACATACAGAACTGTATACACCAGTGCCCCCGCACCTCTGGCCACATACAGAACTGTATACACCAGTGCCCCCACAATGCTGGCCACATACAGTACTGCATACTTCAGCAGTGGTTGTCGAACAAATCATCTGAGTTTCCATTATTTCTTATGGGGAAACTCGCTTTGGATTACAAGCATGCTTCTGGAATGAATTATGCTCATAATCCAAGGTATTACTGTATTTTCTTCCATTTTTTATTCCTGTGAATGTTGTAAATTAGCCCTAACGTCAGTTTCTTTTAACTATTACTTTATTTTAGCTATAAATATCCCCACTGACCTCACACATATGTGCTCTCACCACCAATTCAATCTCATGTCATGATGTCACTTGTGACGCCAGTTTGGCTCTTCACTTCCTGGGGGAGCCACAGAAAGAATGTAAAAAATGTAACCATAAGAACAATCTGTTGATTGTGTGCATAGTGATTTTTTATTTTTTTTTGGCAATGGGCACTTTTGGAAGTCTGCCAGGTGCACGTTTGTGAGTTATCTTTTAACAGGCTCAAACAAGCCTTAGATATGAGGACTTTGATCAGAAAGCACTGCTTGTAGAACGGCTGCAGTAAATGCTGCCAGTTGTTACAAATCTACATTTTTCGTCCAAGCTAGAACAACACAGTGTTTAAACATTGCATTAAGCACAGAAAACAGCAATCAAGAATGGGGACTTTCCAATAACAGCGGATGGATTTCTCTCAGGGTCCTGGTTAATATCCTGTGAAATGTTTTTACAGATGTCGGGAAAAACATTGGTGTCTAAATTTGGGAGATTGTTGAAATGCTGAAAATACTGTGTCATACTCAGAGCTAGATTAACCACAATGCAACCTAGGCAGGAGCCCATGGCCTGGTGGATGCCCGAAGCTCGCAGCTAGAGTCTTCATTCTCCTGCCATAAAATAGGGGTAAAAAATGTGTAGCTGCCTATCACTTCATAAGGGCAGGTGCACTGAAATGCGGTTGGTGACCAATTGGGAACCTGATATTTCAACAAGGGATCAAAAAATTTGCAGGCTCTTCGCCTCTCCCTGGCCTATGATACCAAATCTGATAGTTTATACAATCGCTGGCATTCGCATTTATCCCCGAGTTCTCAGAAGAGGACTGGAAGGAATGCATATCTTCCCATATCACCTCCATGATCTCGGCTAAAGACTGATTGATGCACAGAGTTTGATACACTCCTGAGCACCTTGCTAGTATTTACCCCCAGGATGACCCAATGTGTAAGAGGTGCACTGTCTCCACTGGTACTTTTTTACATATGTTTTGGTCCTGTCCTGTATTCACTCCCTTCTGGGAATCAGAGACCCAAACCCTAAGTCAATCCAGCCCACTCTTCCTCCTGCTGGGCCATATGGAGGATATGGAGGTGGATAGATATACTAAAATCTTTCTTAATTATCCTACTCCGGTGGAAGTCTCCTGCACCCCCAATGATTGATGCTTGGACGAAGACTATTAATTCAGTATTCGACAAATTTGACAAGATGTGGCCTACCTGAATAGATGCTTATGGACAAAACTATTAGGATTGAGACTCTCTGTGCTTCTGACGCCCCCTTCTTTCCTGTAACTGGCTCCTCACAGACTATGCCCCACTGGCACGTTTCACCCCAACTACAGGGCTTAGTCATAGAGGTGAGTTACCTTACCAGTGTGCAGCAGCCAATGGATTGTTTCTGAGTAGGAAAAGTGTGCTTTATTGTCAAGTTGCCAAACATGCATCTGCAGTGGCATGAGGTTGTGTGCTGAGAGTAAACATGTTGTCCATGAAGTTAATGTACTAAAAGCAGAATGGCCACCTCAGTTTGCTGTCTATGCAGCTGCGTAGCTGCAAACCAGTCAGGGCACATGAGCAACAGAACGCACACTCTCTGGCACAGCAGATTCCTGAGTAAGAACACACAGTGCACTGCCCAGTGAGTTATAGTGTGTCCAGGTGTCCTACTGACTGTCACTCTGTTCCCCCTCCATACTGTCCACCATTACCCCCATCCCATCACACTGCCCCCCATACTGTCCTCCACTACCCCCATCCCATCACACTGCCCCCCATACTGTCCTCCACTACCCCCCTCCCCTCACACTGTCCCCTCATACTGTCCTCTACTACCTCCCTCCCCTCACACTGCCCCCCCCATACTGTCTTCCACTACCCCCTCCCCTCGCACTGCCCCCCATACTGCCCTCCACTACCCCCTCCCCTTACACTGCCCCCCATACTTCCTTCCACTACCCCCTCCCCTCACACTGCCCCCCATATTGCCCTCCACTACCACCTCCCCTCACACTGCCCCCCCATACTGCCCTCCACTACCCACCTCCCCTCACGCTGCCCCCCCATACTGTCCTCCACTACCTCCCTCCCATCACACTGCCCCCCCATACTGTACTCACCCCCCATACTGCCCACTACCCCCCTCAAACTGCTCCCTCTATTGTCCTCCACTATCCACCTCCCCTCATACTGCCCTCCATACTGTCCTCCACTACTCTCATTCCCTCACACTGCCTTCACGTACTGTACTCCACTACCCCTCTCCACTCACACTTCCCCCTCATACTGTCCTCCACTACCCCTCTCCACTCACACTGTCCTCCACTGCTCCCCTCCCCTCACACTGCCTCCCATACTGCCCTCCACTACCCCCTCCCCTCACACTGCCCCCCTTACACTGCCCTCCACTACCTTCCTCCCCTCACACTCCCCCCCATACTGCCCTCCACTACCCTCTGCCATGACACTGCCCTCCACTACCTCCTCTCCTCACACTGCCCTCCCATACTGCCCTCCTCTACCCCCTGCCATGACACTGCCCCCCCCATACTGTCCTCCACTACCCCACTCCCCTTACATTGCCCCCATACTGCCTTTTACTATCCCCTCCCCTCACACTGTCCCCCCATACTGTCCTCTACTACCCCCTCCCATCACACTGCCCCTCCATGTTGTTCTCCACTGCCCCCTCTCTCGACACACCGCCCGCCTCCTGTCATGCTGTCCCCTTACCTTCATGCTGCCTCCCCCACATACTGCCCTCCAGTACCCCCCTCCTGTCACACTGTCCTCGCATACTGCCCTCCACTGCTCCCCTCCCATCACACTGTCCTCACATACTGCCCTCATCACACTTCCCCCATACTGTCCTCCACTACCCCTCTCCTGTCACACTGCCCCCCCTATACTGCCCTCCACTACCCCCTCCTGTCACACTGTCCTCGCACACTGCCCTCCACTGCTCCCCTCCTGTCACACTGTCCTTGCATACTGCCCTCCGATGCTCTATTGACCACATCCACTGCTCTGCCCACGTCCACTGTCATACTGACATTGTCCCCTGCCTTACAGACTGACACTATTCACAGTCCATACTGACACCACTGGTGGAACTACCAGGGTTGCAAAGGTCCCACTTGCAACTGGATCCAGGTGTTTCACCACCATGGCAGGGCCCATGACTGCAGGAAGGGGGTCCACTGCACAGTATGTTAAAGGGATCCACTGCGGCAATGTAAAGGGTCCTGGGATCAGTAGGAAGGTCTCTGAGCTTGGAGGCCAGGGCTCAGGTTGGAGGTCGGGGGGCCCTTCATGGTTTCTTGCACCAGGGCCCTGGAGGTTCTAGTTACGCCTCTGTGCAGAACAATGGAAGAAGGTGGTCTGATCCGAAGAATCCCATTTTCTTATACATTATGTGGATGGCCTGGTGCGAGTGCGTCACTTACCTGGGGAGGAGGTGGCACCAGGATGCAGTGTAGGAAGAAGGCAAGCAAGTGGAGAGAGTGTGATGCTTTGTGCAATGTTCTGCTTGGAAACCTTGGGTCCTGCCATTCATGTAGATGTTGCTTGACATCACCTACCACCTACTTCAACATTGTTGCTGACCAATTACACCTCTTCATGGAAACAGTATTCCCTGATTGTAGTAATCTCTTTCAGCAGGATAATATGCCCTGCCACATTGCAAAAATGATTTAAGAATGGTTTGAGGAACAAAATGAGTTTGGAGTTATGACTTAGTCTCCAAATTCTCCAAATTTCAATCCAATAGAGCATCTTTAGGATGTGCTGGAAAAATAAGGCCGATCCATGGAGGCCCCACCTTGCAACTTACAGGACTTAAAGGATCTGCTACTGATGGCTTGGTGCCAGATACCGCAGCATACCTTCCGAGGTTGAGTGACGTTCATGAGTCGACGGGCCAGGGTGCCCATAAAAGTATGGCCGATAGGTATACTGTATATCTGAAAACCAGGGCTTGATTAAGGTACTTTTTAATGTATCATCCTATATGAGTATAGATCTTTGTGACTACATATGCTTTTATAATAAACGTATTGCTTATGCTCTTTTATCTGAGAAGTAGGATTAAACAATTAGTACCAAAACACCAAAATGATATTACTAAATTTTGCCATCAATACATTTCTGTAATCTTGAGCATTCACAGTGGAATGCTACATATTTTAACCAGAATTCACTGAACTTGACTTATCTATGTATTTACAGCTATAAAATCAACTATACTGTTGTCTAAATTAGAAAAGTGAAAACCTTTACATGGTTTCCTCCCTTTTTTCCCTTGGGTGTGCTAAAGATGTACATTCTTGGGAAGAATTCCCATGTCATTCTGATCTATGACATCTATGACATTTTACAATCTGTAAGGTTCCCAATCCAACACAGCTTTCCACAAGAACATTCTTCTCATACTTTTATCTATCAAAGTCCACAGGGAGGCTCCCACTGCCAAGTGTAAAAGGGAGAGTGTTGGGGGTGGGTCTACAAAAGAAACATAAATTATGGAGAGGAAGAAATTATACAAACAGGTGTGATTGCATCTGTGCGTGAAATCTCAACTGTCCTAATTTGAAGTTTGAGACTATATACGTCCCACTCACACTGGTTTATTAAGGTAAAATTAAAGGCAAAACATTTTTTTTTGTTTTTGATAGAGTGGAAAGGGATTGAGTGGAAAGGGATTAGAACATCTGTCAGGTTTTTATTGCTGTCTGTGTCTCTGTTAACAAGATTCATCCCAAATTTTAGGTTGTCACCAGAGCAAGAGTAGAGGGGAGGTCTTACTTTGGGGACACTAGTTCTGTTGACAACCAGAGATTCCCTTACTTTGAAGGGATTTCCTTCAACTTTCTGTTATGGAATGGCAGGAAGTAAAGGGAAATCTCTCCAATGGGACACAGCTTAAAAAAGAAACTGACTGGGTATGTAACCATGCAGGGTGATGCAGCAGCCAGAAAACATGCAGAGTTCAAGCGCAGAAACAAGAATATATTATAGGAAAGGTGTGGTCCAATCTATCCAGTGACACCATATAAATATAGGCACCTCATCTCCTGATATATATGAAAATTTCAAAACAGGGAAGGGGGAAGAAGGGGACAGAAAAGGCTAAGGAGATTTTTGCACGGTGCGATTATAAATTCTATGAAGACAAGATGTAATAAAAATACATTTATTTAAATACATAAAAACACTATATTGCAGTATATAGTGCATAAAAATGGAAAAGACAATATATGTGTTTATACTAGACTGAAGGGATCCCGGCGAAGCAAGTTAATAAGCCAATAGCACTTGTTCCCAACATGTTTCGCAACGAGCTTCTTCAGGGGAGTGTGCAACTGAACAATAAACAAAATATAAAATTAATATACAGAAACACTAATATACAATATAATTATAACAATATCAAAAAACCTATGGTATAGATTAAGCAACCCAAACATATGCAATCTAAACATAATGGTGCTTACTACTCACCAATAGGCAACCGCAAACCAGGAGTAACCACTGGATGTAAAATACGTGCAAAACAGCCAGCCAAATCAGAGGACACTTGGCCTTAAGGAGGACACAGATGGAGGAAAGTCAGCACTGGAAAATTGGATAATAGATAAATGAAAAACCAGAAGAAATGCACAGATATAAGTAGTATTCTACGAATATATAGACACTGACCTTCAAAAAATGAAGGAAAGGGGGGCAAAAAGCCTCAATAAAGTAATACTGTCTAAATACTGATTAAACAATGCGCTTCTTTGATAACCGCCATAAATATAGCTAACAGAAAGATTATGGGTGTAATAACCAAGTATCATTGTAAATAGAAAAAAAGGAGGAGATTTATAGTCGTACCTCTGATGCTGCATGAGGGCTTGGACCAAATAAACTGTTAACACACTGGGATAAACCCTTGCACAAGGGGAAAGATAAATGGTCCAAATTAATAAGCAGCCAAGCAAACAGTTTGATAGATGTCTGGCTGGTAGAAACCCCCAGAAAAGGCAGTTTCCCTGAAAGTAATCAGAACATACTAGTCAGTGAGCAGTGAAAATAAATAGCAGAAAGGTTAAATGATAGGTTGAAAATAAGACAAAATCTTTCAATATATCGATTTACCAATAGGTGGCTGTAGCAGCGTACTATCGTTTCCTCAGTCATTAATGCATGCACTGTAAGCCAGAAGCAGTGCTGCTTAAATACCCCCATCCATCGAGCCGGCGTCTGACGTCACCTGGCTCGATGTGGACATGCTGGAGGAGACACCGCGCATGTGTGGAACCAGGAAGACCACCGGCCAGACTACACTTCCCATCATGCCACAACACTGGAGAAGGAACAGACCAATTGGGCGGGTGTCAGTAAAATTGACAATATATATAATAATTGACAAAGAATATATTATATTAAAAAAGAAAAGAATTTGTGCTAGGTGTGAAATAAACAATACATAAATAAATTAATAAATAAACCATGAAGGATACCCTGCAGCTAAGCACTATAACCCCGATATAGGGCACAAAGAAATATAAATAGACAAAAAGTGCAACGCTGGGTAATAAACTAATAATGGGCTGCACTAGTGGTGGAAACGTATTATTTGGATTTCTTTGAGAGCACTCCCCAAAGAAGCTGCTGATTAGATTGGGCCTGCACTTTACCAAGAAACCCCACTAACTTGACTCAATCCCCTTGGCACAGCTGTGGTGCAATGTAATACAGTACAATATAAAACAATGCAAAGTACCTGTATTATACCCTCAGGATCCACTGGCTTCACGTGGTGGGAAGAAACAGTATGCCACACAACTGGATACTTAACCAGAAATATCTTTACTGCAAAATATTTACACAGGTGATTACAGGAATTGTGCTGCCATCCTAACGTAGGATGACAGCACAATATATTTCAATATAACATAATACAAAATGTATATATGTATAACCTGGGAGCTCCCACTGCTTTAAATGCTATACGTGAGGCCTCACTTAAAGTACTTTTATCCAGGGTCTTCTTTTCTTCGCTAGCTAAAGTCACTCCTTTTTATTTGTAATCTAAAGTTCATGGAGGATTAATCTGAAATGCTCCTGGTGTAACTCCAGTAACTTATTTACAAACGCTTGAGGCGCCAAGGTAGAAAGGCCTCAAGCCTGATCAGTGTCAGTTGCTCTGCTGTGCTTCCGTTGAACTACAGGTTCCAGTGAGGCCTGTATGTGAGTCTAACTGCTTGCAAAAGTTGTGAGACGGGGGTCCGCAACCCACTCACCAACTGGATCAGAGTTCCGCGTGATCACTTTGGTCTGGTGACTGTAGTTTGCCTTTCCGTCAGCTGGGCCAGACGCTCTGTATCGCTCCTCTGAAACAATCCGATTCTCCGCTGAGTGTCTTTGGACCTTCTCAATCCGGCTACCGTCTTTCAGGCTCCATCAAGTCACCCCACAAACAAACAGGCTGGCCCCCTGCGATGGCTGGCGGCCACTGTCTCCGAGAAACCTCTCCACAGAACCACACAGGCAGGCAGCGTGGTCCCAAGAGACCTAAAATGGCCGCTTGGGTCCCTTTTATCCCCTACCCAGCATGCACTGCGTAAAAGAGTGTTCATGAGTAGGTCACACGGACTCCTGAATCAACCTTCAGAATCCAAACAGTCACTTCCTGTACAAGTCTTTAGGTTGTTCTGAAGTGATAATAAACAGGTGCGTTACCCCTATTTGGTCACTAGATGGCTCTGGTACGAAACCACAGCAATGCCCATAAACCTCACATTAAGCATACATAACCACATCAATAGGCAAGGATGTCAGCGCTACAGTTGGATTATTTCACCCATGAACTCTTTTTGTGTTTGATACACGTTTGTTGCTCATGGATTGATCATATTAACACATATGGACTTTTATGATTTTTTTTGATCACTTGATTATTTAGAATACACCTTTGTATAATCACGGTTTTTATTCATAATCACTTGCATTATTTGTTTATTATCCAGCGCTGCACTTTTTGTCTAAGAATATATTATAACAGAAGTCCAGCAATACACAGCAGACCCAGCAGGAAGGTAACCCGATTGGGAACACTCACAAGTTGTAACAGTGATGAGACAGTGGATTGAAGTACCAGGGGTGCCAACAGCATCTGTCTCGAGGAGCGGAATGTGGCCTGACCAGGCTTCCAGGGAGGATGGCATGTCCCTGCACTTTCCCCACTCCCCTGAAAACCTTTCCCTGACACTAAACACTGTCTTTTTTCAGACAGTGACCCGTGTCTACTCTAGCCACGCACAAAATGCACTACAAACTCAGGAGCCAGGGTCTTAAATAGACTCTGCCTGACCAAAAATGGCCACCAAAATCACAAGGGGTGCCAGCATCCAATCAGATGACTGCCTCCCTGTGACCAAGGAAACCATGGAGGAATTAGGTTGCCTTTGACTTACTTCTTCATCTGCATTACCGATGGTTGCCACCTGCAGTAGAGAAATTAGAAAGCATATGCCTACAATCTCAGGTTCATGCAGACAATGGCCCATGTTTCATTCTGAAATTTGGCATGGTTAAAATATGCATGCTTTAAAGCGATCCTGTATGCACACCCAGAGGCGGCTCTCTAATTAGGCAAATTAGGCGGTCGCCTAAGGCCTCCCACTCCCAGGGGCCTCGCGGCCGACCTAATTTGCCTACCGTGTGTGGGAGTGAATGTCCCCTGGTCAGCGTCCACAGAGACTTTAATGCGGGGCAAAAGCCTGCCATACGCGCAACCAGGTTTTCCCCGGCCACTTGAGAACTGCCCGAGAGCTCATGAGTCATGATCCCGAGTGGCTGCATGTAGTCCCCTCCTCTGGCTCCTCCCCTTCTTCCGCGCTCTGAGGATCTCCTTCTCCTACCATGTGCACTTGCAGAGAGAGCTCTGATAATGCCCGCAGCGGCTGAGCAGCTCCCTGATCAAATCCGTAATGGAGCTTGCGCCTGCCGATCATCCAGGTCTCAAGGTACTGCACGACACTACCGGACACAAACAGCATCCCATGACCGGCGCCCAGAATATCACCGCTGCCGGCCACCTGCGACCTCACTCAGACACAGAGCAGTACACTGTTGATATGTTTGCCGTTCAGCCTATGATGCCACCTACTGACCCCTGTCATCATTATCCTGTTCCTGGGCCTGGCATACTATCATCATACTTCTTATCATCCCCCCTGCACTCCTCTGCCAGCTTCCTACATCCATACCCCTTGTCATCTTCAGCCCTCTGCACCCCTCTGCCAGGTTCCTTCCACCCCACCCCCTGTCATCTTCATTCCCTCTGCAGCTTCCTACCACCCCCTGTCATCTTCATTCCTTCTTCCAGCTTCCTACATCCCCACCCCCTGTCATCTTCACTCCCGTGTACCCCTTTGCCAGCTTCCTACCACCCCACCCCTGTCATCTTCATCCCCCCTGCACCCCTCTGCCAGCTTCCTGCCACCTCCCCCCTGTCATCTTCATCACCCCTACACCCCCCTGCCAGTTTCCTACCACCCCACTCCCTGTCATCTTCATCCCCTCTGCCAGCTTCCTACATCCCCCACCCCTGTCATCTTCATCCCTCCCACACTCCTCGGCCAGCTTCCTACCACCCACCCCGTTATCTTCATCCCCCTGCACCCCTCTGCAAGGTTCCTACCACCCCACCCCCCTGTCATCTTCATCCCCTCTGCCAGCTTCCTACATCCCCACCCCGTCATCTTCATCCACCCTGCACTCCTATGCAAGCTTCCGACCAGCCCACCCCTGTCATCTTCATCCCCCTTGCACCCCTCTGCCAGGTTCCTACCAACCCCTGTCGTCTTCATCGCCTCAGCATCCTTCTGCCAGCTTCTGTCATCTTCATCCCCTCTGCACCCCACTGCCAGCTTCCTACTCCACCCCCTGTCATCTTCACCCCCTGTACCCCTCTGCCAGCTTCCTACCACTCCAACCTCTCTCATCTTCATCCCCCTGTACCCCATCTTTGAAATCCTATCACTCACCCCCTGTCATCTTCATCCCCCTGCACCCCTGCTAGCTTCCTTCCACCCAACCCCCTGTCATCTTCATCCCCTCTGTCAGCTTCCTACATCCCCATGCCCTGTCATCTTCATCCCCTCTGCCAGCTTCTTACCACCCTATCACCTGTCATCTTCATCCCCTCTGCCAGCTTCCTACCATCCCAGCCTCTGTCATCTTCATCCCCCCTGCACTCCTCTACCAGTTTCCTACCACCCCATCCCCCGTCCTCTTCCTCCCCCTTGCACCCTTCTGCCAGGTTCCTACCAACCCCTGTCATCTTCATCGCCTCAGCATCCTTCTGCCAGCTTCTGTCATCTTCATCCCCTCTGCACCCCACTGCCAGCTTCCTACTCCAACCTCTGTCATCTTCACCCCCTGTACCCCTCTGCCAGCTTCCTACCACTCCAACCTCTCTCATCTTCATCCCCCTGTACCCTATCTTTGAAATCCTATCACTCACCCCCTGTCATCTTCATCCCCCTGCACACCTCTGCCAGGTTCCTACCACCCAACCCCCTGTCATCTACATCC
Organism: Lithobates pipiens; assembly: GCF_037356315.1. Taxonomy (NCBI): domain Eukaryota; kingdom Metazoa; phylum Chordata; class Amphibia; order Anura; family Ranidae; genus Lithobates; species Lithobates pipiens. Next base: position 265,212,068 of record NW_027507785.1, on the reverse strand, counting down.
CCTCTGTCAGCTTCCTACATCCCCATGCCCTGTCATCTTCATCCCCTCTGCCAGCTTCCTACCACCCTACCATCTGTCATCTTCATCCCCTCTGCCAGCTTCCTACCATCCCAGCCTCTGTCATCTTCATCCCCCCTGCAATCCTCTACCAGTTTCCTACCACCCCATCCCCTGTCCTCTTCCTCCCCCTTGCACCCTTCTGCCAGGTTCCTCCCACCCCCTGTCATCTTCATCCCCCCTGCACCCCTCTGCCAGCTTCCTACCACTCCACCCTTGTCATCTTCACCCCCTGTACCCCCCTGCCAGCTTTCTACCACTCCACCACCTCTCATCTTCATCCCCCTGTACCCGATCTCTGACATCCTATCACCCCACCCCCTATCATTTTCAACCTCCCCCAGTACCTCTCTGCTAGCTTCCTTCCACCCCACCGTCACCCCCCTGTACCCCTCTTCCAGCTTCCTACCACCCCACCTACTATAATCATCATCATCATCATCCCCACACCCTACTTCTGACATCCAACCACCCTGCCCCCTGTCATCAACATCCCCATCACCCCCATGTACCTCACCTCTAGCATCCAACAATCTATCCCCATCATCATCCTCATCTTCATCCCCCCTGTTCCCCACTATCATTATCCTCCCCCTCTGCTGAAATCCTACCACCCCACCCCCTGTCATCATTACCCTGTACCCCACCTCTAGCATCTTACAACCCTGCCTCCTGCCATTATCATCCACATCCCTCTTGTACCCCACCTCTGGCATCCTATCACCCTACCCCCTATCATTATATGGGAGATATCTCAGCCTCTCACCCCAATGCTGCCACCATCAACCAAAACTGTATCCTGTATCCTGCCATCCAACCAACAGTACCCCAACAATTGCGTCACACACCACAATACTGCTCTGCCACCCAGTGAGCAGTAATGATGTGCTGTAACCCCTTTCAAACAATCAGTGATTATTAATAATGTGCAATAACCTCTAGCAACCAGAGTGATAATGATAAGCAGTAACCTATAGCAACCAATCAGTGAGCAGTAATGATGTGCAGTAACCTACAGCAACCAATGGGTAAGCGGTAATTATGTGCAGTAACCTCTAGCAACCAATCAGTGAGCTTAAAGCAATTAGTGAGTGTGAACCAGATCTTTATGTTTACATTATTAATGTGTTTTGTTTTTTTAGATAATTCTCATCAGCTGCAGGCAATAGCAAGCTCTACCGCCATCCTAGCCTTCACCCAGAGCCAGAACCACATTGCAAGGCAGGAGTTGTAGTTCTCCACACCACACACTGGACTTGGCCCTCCAGTGCCGCCGCTCTGCAGAGACTACAACTCCCAGGATGCACTGCAGGGCACCCAAAGCGAATGCGTCAGCTTCTCCTGCTTGTAGTAGAGGACAGAGTAGTGTATAGAGGGATTATCTGTCTGAACTCTGTCTGTGGCTCTAGTGTTTGGTGGGTGCTGCAGCAATGTGGCGTTATCATGTTGTATCATGTCTGCAGTCTCTGACCATCCCTTGTATCATGTCTGTGGCCTCTGACCATCTCTTGTATCATGTCTGCGGCCTCTGACCATCTCTTGTGTCATGTCTGCGGCCTCTGACCATCTCTTGTGTCATGTCTGCGGCCTCTGACCATCTCTTGTGTCATGTCTGCGGCCACTGACCATCTCTTGTATCATGTCTGCAGCCTCTGACCATCTCTTGTATCATGTCTGCGGCCTCTGACCATCTCTTGTATCATGTCTGCGGCCTCTGATTATCTCATGTCTGTGGCCTCTGATTATCTCTTGTATCATGTCTGCCGTCTCTGACCATCTCTTTTATCATGTCTGCGGTCTTTTCTGCAGCAATTTCTATCACTCAAATATTTTTTTCAGTTATGGGAGTGAGTGGGGCCTCATGTCTAAGGATTGCCTAAGGCCTCACAAAGCCTAGAGCCGCCTCTGTGCACACCTGTATGTAAGCCATACCAACCTAAAAGAAGACTACATACACTTACCTATCCAGTGTCTGGTTTCTTGAAAATAAACTTGTACTAAGGAGACTGCTGTTTTTGAGATCTCCGTGTCAATATACTAGTTCCCTGCCTATCATGCTAATCCAATGGCTTCAGCACTTTCCAAGTCACCAATATAAAATGAATATGTAGATGAAGAGTTCTGATTTTCTGGATTTGTAAGTGTGTCCAAGCTCAATGTCTGGGATTATTAAAACCAAGCACAGCTAAGCAACTATTATTTTTAGAAGGTGGTAAAAAAATGGAAGCCTCCAAATTTCTCTCATCATAAGTTTCTTATTAAAACTGTTAGCAGGCATTAATGATTACTATAGTTTTAGTATAGTTATTTTTTAAATGTCCCTCTCCTCCGCCCCAGAACCCCCCTCCCCCCCCCCCAAGTCTTAAACTGGCCATACATGGATTGAAAGTTGTCTGGTTCAGGACTGGGCAAATTTTGATCCATGTATAGGCAGGCTGGTTGTACAGAAGTCAATCTACTGACCAACTTCTGTACAACCAGCCTTTCGGAAAATATATGCACGATCAGCACTGCCATCTATAGCTGGCAGTGCTGATCAGTGGGTTCTGACAGTGGAGAAGGCTCTCCCCTGTCAGGAGATAATAGCTAGACGTGTGCAGCACTAATTAGAATGAATTGTTGGTTAATCAGAGATTCAGATGGCTTCCCCACTGACAGCTGACTTGCAAACAAAACAATCCCAGCAATAGAAGATTCTGGAAAAAAAAACAGCTTGGGGGCAGTGCAGCGGGCAGCTTGAGATGGATCTACATCAGGGGGTCTGCCAATCGGCACCCTATCAGCGCTCTCAGCCAATCGCTTGGCCAATGGTTCTCAGAACACAATAGCCCAGTGGGGATTGTTGTACTAATATCGGATTGATAGTACTGCAGCTCCTCCTGAGTTCTTCCTTTTTTTTTTATTTCAGCCCACTGGGTTGAACGAAACAAACTCACAGTGTGTACCAGACTTTAGTCTGAGCCCACCTGAGAGTGCCCACCAGGAAGCTGTCTTTGTACTGGGCCAATCATAAGTGGCCAATGTATGCTCCACATATACATGTTAATTGTATACAGGTGTCTGTGGGTTGGGGAATGCCCTGGCCAATTGCCCCAGTACAGAGATGCTTCGTGACAGGATCACTCAGGTGGGTTCAGGCTAGGATCTGAACATGGCTGAGCTCATTACTAGGTGTGGTGCACTTTACCGCAGATGCTTAAAGTGGTTGTAAACACTTTTGTGTTACTTTTACCTATAGGAAAGCCAAGAATAAGGCTTACCAAATGGTAGTGGAAATATCTCCTAAACGTGTACCATTTAGGAGATATTTCACTTGTAGTGCTCAAATGTAGGCATCAGCGCATGCGCTGTTAAGAAACAGACCACCGTGCCATTCCTTCCCCCAGTGCGTGCCGTGAATGACAGCTCCCTCGCGGGAGTGATGTCACGCGACTCTGGCAGTCACAGACCTGGAGTCCGTGGCCCCAGAAGGAAGAGGGGCGAAGAAGGATGCTCAAAGCACAGAGTGGGCCTCGTTTGCAGGTAAGTGTTGTATAATGGGGTAATATGCAATTCATACTAGCCCATTATGCTTTTCATTTGCAGGCCTTGCAGGGAGCAAAATAGTAAGTAAAATCCATCGGGGTTTACTTCCTCTTTAAACAATACATGTGCACTGAAGTCAGTGGGGTGCATTCTAAATGAATACGACCATGATGCATGGGACTTTGTTGCACATTACTGAAATACATAGGGGTAAATTTACTAAAATTGGTGCACTCAGAATCTGGTTCAGCTGTGCATGGTAGCCAATCAGCTTCTAACATCAGCTTGTTCAATTAAGTTTTGGCAATAAAACCTGGAAGCTGATTGATTTCTGTGCAGAAATATTCTCATTTCGCACTCTACAGCTTTAGTAAAGAAACCTCATAGTGTAGGTGAATGCACCCAAAGGAAACCCCTAAAAGAAACATGTGCACTGCCATTGTTAAAACTGCTAGTTGACTGGTGTTTCTAGTTTCAATTACCTTAAGGCCGGGTTCACACTATAGCGATGCGGGAACGCCGCGAATCCGCGGCATTTACCCGCATCGCACACCTCCCGCCGGCAGTTCACACTGCTCTATGCGGACGGCTGGGAGTGTCAATGTTATGTTAATGACACCCCCAGATCCGTCGGCATATCGCAGTGCGATCTGCCGACTCGCACAGGAATCGGATCGCATGGTGTGAACCCCCCATGCGATCCGATTCTGTTGCGGACCCAAAAAAGGGTCCCGTGCGAGTTTGCTGCGGGAGCGCTGCGAATTCAGCCATACTATCTGTATGGCTGAACTCGCATCGCTACGGAGATCGGATGTGATTTGCTGTGCGAATCACATCCGGATCTCCCCCCGCAGCGGTGTGAACCGGGCCTAAACAGGCATATAGCCAGTTAAGTCAGAACTCCTGATCTGCAGACTTGTTCTAAGTCTATGGGCTCCATTCACAGAATGAACTTGCATGAGATATTTAAGTGTCAGGACACATTTTGCCTAAATACAGCGGGCAAAATAAGTAAGTATTGAACACGTCACCATTTTTCTAGGTAAATATATTTCTAAAGGTGTTATTGACATGCAATTTTCACCACATGTCAGTAACAACCCATGCAATATAATAAAATGGAATAACACAGTGAAAAAGTGCTGAACACGCTAACTGAAATGTATTTAATAATACGTGCAAAATACTTTGTTGGTAATGACAGCTTCAAGACGCCTCCTGTATGGAGAAAATAGTCGCATGCATTGCTCATGTGTGATTTTGGCCAATTCTTCCAGTCTTCAAATCTTGAAGGTTCTGTTGGCCTCTTCTACGAACTCTGATCTTTAGTTCTTTCCATAGATGTTCTATTGGATTCAAGTCAGGTGATTGGCTGGGCCATTGTAGCAGCTTTACTTTCTTTCTTTGAAACCAATTTGAGAGTTTCCTTGGCTTTGTGTTTGGGATCATTGTCTTGCTGAAATGTCCACCCTCGTTTCATCTTCATCATCCTGGTAGATGGCAGGAGATTTCCAGAGGACAAGAATTCTGTGAGCAGAGTATTTTTCATGTGGGAGAAATGCTCTGGCTCAAAAAATGTTTCATGTGTCAAGCTGCGGGGACCTGTAGCTAGGGTTGTATGTTGGTATTGTACAGTGTATATACGTGACAAGGATGTACATATTTATTTTTGTACGTAACCTCTTTGTATCATAGCCCTGTCCAAGTTGTTTCCCTTCCCACATCCAACTAATTCATGGGATGCTCTTGCTCCTGGGCCCAGGAGCCATTTTTCAATTTTTTTCACAGCTGGGGACCAGATGTATTCTGGTGGGGGGGTGAGTGTAGCATCCTCTACCTTAGGTAGGTAGGTTCCAGAGTAGTGTTTTTGTGTGTACTGCCAGTGCAGGTAAATTTAGGCAGGCCTAGCTGTGAACTAGGCCTGTTTGTTTTTGATCTGAGGGCAGGGGAGTAGTTTAGTGTGATAGCAGGTGACTGACATGTGCTTTAGCTCTCTGGTGCCTCCTTTGTTTCCAGTGAGAAGGTTCTGGAAAAGAGGCAGGGCAGAGGGCTAGAGGGTAGGGTTGCCACATCATCCCTTTAATCCAGGACACACATTAATTACACAGGTTCTGTGTCTGATTAAGGTGGTAATTAAACTCACTTGGTGCCTTATCTGCATTAAATCAGCCTCAGAACCTGTCTAATTCATATGTGTCCTGGATTAAAGGGATGATGTGGCAACCCGACTGGAGGGGCATTGGGAATATGTGGCAGCCCTGACCAATCCCCAAATAGGATTGTCCTCTTATATATACCCATGGTCGGCCTGTTGGGGGAGGAGTTGTCTGGTGGAAGAACTGAGATGAGTGTTAGACTGTCGTGGCCTTTGAGGAAACCCCCTTTCTGGGGGGGTGAACTCAGGCCTGGAGCTCGGTAGTTGGGAGGGAGCCTCTCTCTACATGGTTATTGAGAGGTGTCCTGGAACAGGAGCAGGGAGAGGTTAGTTGGGAGCACTGCCAGGAAAGTCATTCAGGAGGGATCCATGCCGGGGTCAGTGAGTGAGAAGCGCAGTGAGAAGCTCTGGGGGAGACATGCCAGGATTGGATGTCAAGCCAGAGGGAGAGACTGTGGTGTTGTTGAAGTCGAGTTCACTGCAGCCAGGAGGGTTGGTAGGATTTGCACTGGGATCAGTAGTGCACCAAGTATCAGTTAGCACAATTATCCTTTTCATCTAAAATGATTGCTACCACAGAGGGGACTGCAGACCTCTGCCTGCAAATGGCTACTAGGAAAATGTTAGGACTTATTCACAGTGAGGCCTAGTCATGTGCTAATGGTGGCAGGAATCTAGAATTGGACAGTAGAGGAAAGCAAGTGATCTCAAGTAGTGTGCTGGAGGAGATGTGGGGTAGCAGAGACTGTCAATTTAGATTCAACTACCTTTCTTTCCACTAAGAAAGATACATCATTTGGGCATCTCATGTCCTTTTTCCCCATCCAAGTTTAATACCCTAATAAAAACAACAAAAACAAGCAAGAGACTGTTCATTGACTGGAGAAAGTGTGCCTAAAATGGATGTCTGACCAAGCAGGGTGACGTGTCACATGTGGATGCTGAAATAGGCAGCGACCCCACGGGGGCACCACTACAAATGTATGGCCAGCCTTAGCCATTTTTACAATGTGTGAGTCAAACTGAATCATGTGCATGAAGTCAAACACAGGACAGAAGGAAAGGTGATGAGCCAAGGTGTGTTTGAGCTAGGATCCGAAATTATGTGTGCAAGAAAGTTGTCACCTGTAACTGTCAATCATCTGTGGCCGAGGCATACCTTTGCCACTGCACATATACAAGGGTTGTGTACACGTCCAGCTGCAAGATGAGCAATGCGCTGGCTACAGATTCCCAGCGGGCTTGCATACGTGGGTTTGAATCCTAGTCAGAATATGCCAAACCTCATCGCTAGCTAACAGCTTATGTTTAGCACTCCCAAATTGGAGCTGAAGAGTGCTTTATGAGCTCAAAGAAAAGGTGTCTCACCTCTCCACCTCGTCCAATCAGAGAATGCTTTGTGTTCATTCAGACAATGCAAAACATTGTCTGAATAGCACCCGTGCCAAGCCGTTGAACTCCTGTGTTCAGAATTCAGCAGGCACTGGACCCGGAAGTAAGTGGAGATTACTAGATTAGCGGTGTCTACTTAGTGATTTCCTGCTTTCAGGAGTATCGTCCAAGTATAGTATATACATAGTTACATTGGTACAGCTTGGACCAATGTAGCTATGTATTAAATACCCATACATGGAATTCATCTTTAGGCTCGATTCATACTAATGCGTTTTTTACAGAACTGCAGGGAATTTTTTTAACATGGGTTACTACGGAACACGTTCACATCAATGCATTTTTGTGCCTCTGAGTTTTTGGAAAGGGTCAGGGACTTTTTTCCTGCAAAATGCAGCATTTTGCATGTAATAGACTTCAATCGACCTGCATCCAAAATGTAAGTACTGCGTTTTTACTGTAATATTACCGCAATTTTTTTTTTTTACATTCACTGTATATAGCTAGTTGCTAAGGAGCGGGCCGGGAAGCTGCCCACCGTATCCTTAACAACCGATGAGTCATCCTCTGACAGTTTAATGTAAAAAAAAAAAAAAAAAAATTCACAAAAAAAAAAAGGCATGGGATCCCCCCTAAAGACCATACCAAGTATGGATTTGGAGGGGACACCCCACGTCAACATTTTTAAAAAAATGGCGTTGGGCTCCCCTCATAATCCATACCAGACCTTTATCCGAGCAAGCAGCCTGGTAGGTCAGGAAAGGGCGGGGACGTGCGAGCACCCCCCGCACCATACCAGGCCGCATGCCCTCAACATGGGGGAGTGGGTGTTGCGCCCCCCACCCCAAAGCACATCTGGCCTCTTCCTGACAATCCTGGCCGGCGGTTATCAGGGTCTGCGGGTGTGGGGCCTATCGTAATCTGGAAGCCCCCTATAATAAGGGGACCGCCAGATCCTGCCCCCCCATGTGAATGGGTTTTGGGTACATCGTACCCCTACTCAGTCACCAAAAAAAGCAGTGAAATGTAAAAAAACATTGCCGTCTTCTCCCGCTGCTGTCTTCTCCCGGAGCGGTCTTCTACCGCGCTGCAGTCTTCTTCCTTGCTGCTGGTTACCCACTCAAAACAAAAAAGGCCGCTCTTGTCCTGAGGCTGTCTTCCTCCGTTGTGATGTCCCCTGCTGTTTGACATCTCTTATATATAGCCACGGGGTGTGGGAGATCGCTGTACAAACCTTGGATTGTTAGTAAAGCGGCTCCTCCTAACTTCTTCTGTTTTTTTTTTTCTTTCAGCCCGCTGGGTTGAATGAAGGAAAAACTCAGTGTGGATCAGGCTTTAGTCTGAGCCCACCTGAGAGTGCCCACCAGGAAGCTGTCTCTGTACTGGACCAATCATAAGTGGCCAAAGTATGCTCCACATATACGTGCTCATTGTATACAGGTGTCTGTGGGCTGGGGAATGCCCTGGCCACAGATGATTGCCCCAGTACAGAGGCAGCTTCCTGACAGGATCACTCAGGTGGGTTCAGGCTAGGATCTGAACATGTTTGAGCTGAGAGCTCATTACTAGTTGTGGTGCACTTTACTGCAGATGCTTTAACAGTACATGTGCACTGAGGTCAGTGGGGTGCATTCTAATTGAATAGGACCATGATGCATGGACTTTGTTACTTTAAGAACATTACTGCAATACATAGTGTAGGTGAATACACCCAAAGGAAACCCCTGAAAGAAACATGTGCACTGCCATTGTTAAAACTGCTAGTTGACTGGTGTTTCCAGTTTCAATTACCTTAAACAGGCATATTGCCAGTTAAGTCAGAACTCCCAATCTGTAGACTTGTTCCAAGACTATGGCCTCTTTCACCGGGGACGGATCCGTGATGACCCGCCCCGTGAACATCCGCTTGCTCAGCGGGCATCGCTCCGTCGATCCCCGCTGAGCAGGAAGATGACAGATCTGTCTCTGCACACTGCGCCGGGATGGACCTGTCAGAGCGCGCCACTCTCCCCTATGGGAGATCGGATGACGACGGACCGCAGAAAAGTAGGTTTTTCCTCTGTCACACTTTTGACATGTCACCGCTGACATCTGACGCTCCATAGTAGTCTATGGAGCATTCGTTCAGGTCTGTCTAAAAAACTGACAGTCTGACCTGAACGGATCGTTTGTGTGAAAGAAGCCTAATGCCCCGTACACACGAGAGGACTTATGTCCGACAGACTTCCAAAGGAGTTCCGCCGGAGTTCCGACGGAGTTCTGACAGACTTTTCGGCCGAACGGACTTGGCCACACACGATCACACTAAACTCCGACGGATTCGAACGTGATGACGTACGACCTGACTCGAATAAGGAAGTTCATAGCCAGTAGCCAATAGCTGCCCTAGCGTCGGTTTTAGTCCGTCGGAGTAGCATACACACGAGCGGAGTTTTCGAAGGGGACCGGGTCCGGCGGAGTTCCTTCGGGAAAATTTGAAGCATGCTTCATTTCTAAAGTCCGTCAGACTTTGGCGAATCAAAAGTCCGTTGCAGCCCACACACGATCGGATAGTCTGACGGACTCGGTCCTTCGGACTTTGGATGTTGAAAAGTCCGCTCGTGTGTACGGGGCATAAGGGTTCCATTCACAGTATGAACTAGCATACAATATTTAGGTGTAAGGACACATTTTGCCTAAATACTGTATCTCAAGTGTCCTGAAATTGTCAATTCACTAGACTGTTTTTGCAGTATTTACCAAAAAACACTGAAAACGCACAGAAAATACCGCATAGACAGGTGTTAAAATCCATTCACAGAAATAGATAAATAATTAAATTAATGCGGAAATTAAGTAGTAGTCCAGGCATGTGGTATTTGTGGAATGTGTACTGGTTGTTAAGGAGCTAGCGGCTGCCCGCTCCTTAACAACCAGTAAACATCATGGTTGTCAAGGAGCGGGCGGTGGCTCCCCCACATCCACTGACCAGGGTTGTGGGGAAGAGGCCCTTCTCCCCATCAACAAGGTGCTCTGGGGGGGGCTCCCCTACTCCAAAGCTTGCTCGCCTCCTCCCTTTCCTGACCTGCCAGGCTGCATGCTGGGATAAGGGCCTGCTATGGATTTTGGGGGGGGGGCATGCCATTTTTTAAAAAGATTTTGACATTAGGGTTCCCTATAAAATCTATATCAGACATATGCCAATTCTTTTTTTTTTTTTTTTTTTTATCCAGCTGTCAGCTGATGACTCATCGGTTGTTAGGGAATGTGGCAGCCGCTCTCTTCTTAACAATCATGTTGATTAGTGGTTGTTAAGGAGTGGACGGCCCCCTGTTCCTTAATAAGGCCTATCAATGTAAATAAATATGCCGGATACTGCCAGTATAAATTACCGCATGTTTTCACTACTAAAATACCACAAGATTTCATAAAATAACTTGTGGTATTTTAGTAGCGTTTTTTTTGTGAATGCCAAAAAAACTTTTTAAGAACGCTGAGCTGTATTTTACCCCACTTTTTAAGGGAAACAATATCAATTTGTGAATGGAGCCCAGTGACTTAACGTCACAGCATTAGGAACTGAGCTTGCCAACTAGCCATATCAGAAGGCTAGGTCACTAATGAATGGACTACCTTTCAGTTTTTGGCTGATGTTTTGGTATTAGCAGCCGTAAATTTGCTTTCCCTTTGCTATCTTACTATTACACAAGCTGCAGGGGCCCTGTTTGGCTTGAATCCCATCATCAGAGTATTTTCTGCTAATGATAATGGCCATCCGTGCCTGTCGGATCCACAACGCCACAGCTGTTCTTGACACGTTAGAGACTTATCGGTCGAAACATCATGTCATTGACAAAAGAACAAAAAACAAAAAAACAAAACCCAAGGGAACTTTTTGTTATGTGAATTTTTTTTCTGTGCCAATATTTCCCACAAGTTGGACCTCGTCAATGTCAATGAATCCGCCTACAGATGTGAAAAAGTACTGGCAGGTGTTTTCTTGAAGCTCTGCGGCTGCCTTCTGGTGCGGTCCACACAGGCGAATATACTGGTAAACAAAAATGTTTCCAAGGGTGGGTGCTTCACGCTGTCTACATGGAGCTTAATTGGCACATATGAGGGAGAAAGTGCTTCAGCTGGGAGAGCTTGTGTTTTCTGTCTGCACAGTCAGTGCTTGTAAAAATATGGGGCCATAAAAAGGGATAAATTCACTTTGTGTTCCTTTCATGAATTGTTCTGTTTGACGTCATTGAGGGGTGATGTATACTAATGTTAATGGGAAGATAAAGCTCATGGATTTCACCGGTCACCAATCATATATATTATGTTTCATATAAACAATAATAAACAAGGAAAGGATTAAACAAAAACAAAACACGCCGCATGGGGTTTGCTTTCAAGATAAACAAACACGGAAAAGGAATACAATGTACAAAATTCTGATTATGTACACCTCAGAAGATATCCCTAAAGTATCTCTGTGTTTTCACAATACAAACCAGTAGTTGCATACAGGGAATCCATCTGGTCTACGTCAGTGGCGGCTGGTGCTCAAAATTTTTGGGGGGGGGCGCAAACTAAAAAATTCTGAAAAGCACTGAAAAAAAAAACATCAATTGCAGCCTCACTGTGCCATAAATTGCACCCAATGTGCCCACCATATGCAGCTTCTGTGCCCACTATATGCAGCCTCTGTGCCCATCATATGCAGCCTCTGTGCCCATCATATGCAGCCTCTGTGCCCATCATATGCAGCTTCTGTGCCCACCATATGCAGCCTCTGTGCCCATCATATGCAGCCTCTGTGCCCACCATATGCAGCCTCTGTGCCCACCATATGCAGCCTCTGTACCCATTATATGCAGCTTCTGTACCCATCATAAGTAGCCTCAGGCTCTAATCAGGTGCTTAAAAAGAAAAACACCCCCTCCCACACTGCCATAGGAGTCCATGCATCCGGCGTCCTGAAAGGGGACTGGGTGCATGGATAGGGAGGCAGCGGCAGGGATTAAGGGGGCGGAGCCTGTGTGCCCACACAGGCCTTCCCTGGTCTACATGAAATCATTTTCAGGTCTCGGGGGAACCCCACTATTGCCAATTCATTGTGAGTTAGGCAAAATTATGCCCCTTCCAGTGGTGGTCAGAATGCCACTATACACTACACTATATGAAAAATCATTCAAACCCATTTTCGAAAAACGAACATTCGGCCGTGAGAACAAACGCTCAGTGTCATCATGTAATGACTGATAAATCGTTCAATGGACATAGATGAATACATTTTTTGTTTGTTTTTTCACATATACCTAGTGCAAACAGTTTGGATGAGAAACACATTAACCTTTCAATTTATCGTTCATTCGGCAGAAAATTTCCAAACTTGTCCTTCATTTTTTTTGGGCTCAAAAACGTCCCAACCAATTACCGATTTATGCCCATTCACTGGCCAAAAAACAAACAGACTGTCTAAATGACCGATTTTTGGTATAGTTTATGGCCAGCATTAGAGATAATTAAAAAGATCATTGAGCTCACGCCATTTATTTTTCCAAGTAGTGTTGGTCCTGGGTTTATGCAGGCACCATCAGATGGGAGGTCAATTTGCAACAGCTCAAAAAAACCCTCTGGAGGAACTTGAGAATGGCTGGTTTAAAGTGACACTAATGGCGCGTACACACGACTGGACTTTCCAGCAGACTAGGTCTTCCAGATGGATTTTCGGCCGAGTTCCGACTGACTTTCTGAACAAACAGACTTGGCCACACACAAACGGACTAAGTCTGTTCGTAAGTCAATTCGTTTTGAACGTGATGACGTAAACGTGACTAAACAAGGAAGTTCAATAGCCAGTAGCCAATAGCTTTCCTTGCGTCGTATTTGGTCCGTTGGACCAGCACACAAACGAACGGTTTTCCCGATTTTAGTCAGTCGGAATTTAGTCCTTTGGATAGATTTGAAATATGTTCTATTTCTAGGTCCGTCTGATTTTTTTTTCCCGAAAAATGATCGGACTAGCCCACACACGATTGGATTGTCTGACAGACTAACCCCTTCGGACCTAGTGTGCCGGAAAGTCCGGTCGCATGTACGTGGCATAAATGTGATCATTCTCATCCATGCCCATCCACTACTTAATGGCCCTGTAATTTATTTTTCATTAAATTGTTTCTTACTGCCTCCTTTTAAAGTGGTAGCATACTGCTGAAAATAAAAAACCTGCAAGACAATGGGATATTCCAAACTAATGGTCCACAAGTACAACCCGCCCTCAGCTGTACTACCACCACTGCACTCCTGGATAAGTGCAATGTGATTCCTACAGCTGCCACTTGGATAAGACAAATATCTGAACAGTATTTTATCCTCTATTCAAATGGAAAAAATTGTGGAATAAATAGTGGCGCTGAAACGAAATACCATATGCAAAAATTATTATTGATGAAATTACACAATATTTCTCAATGAAGAGAAACATTGAATGAAATGATAATAATTGTGTTATAAATGTTAAATCACCCTGTGACCAGTGCAAAACAGATTGTATATGAATAGCAACCTAAAACAATTAAACACAATAAACAGACTAGCAAATTATCGATTCCAAACTAATAAAGTGCAAACTAAAAAGTCTCTATTGGATAAATATATGATGTATAAAAAAGTCCATGAACACTGTAAAAAAACAATCCAATAAGTGATGTGTTTCCAAGTATTCAGTTTGCAATTCTTCTAATCATCTACCACACCTCTGTGCCTGCGATTCCACTGCCCTCAAAGACACGCACTCACCAGCTGAATTAGCCTCACACTCTTGTGTTTGGCTGAACTCACCTCAACCCACACATGTAGGGGTTAAAAAAAAGGTGTCTCCGAACTCCAGCCATGTATGTCAGGAATCTTCCCTCATAAAGTGATTTCTCAGGGTCCTCTTGTTGGTGGCCTGTGTCACCCCTTGTGAGTATAGTGAGGCCTTTAGCACATGTCTGATGGCATCCTCATATCAACTCTCTTTCTTTTAGAGACTTTTTAGTTTGCACTTGTCACAGGGTGATATTAGTTTGGAATCACTAATTTGGATTGGTCTGGTTATTGTGTTTAATTGTTTTAGGTTGCTATTCATATACAATCTGTTCTGCACTGGTCACAGGGTGATTTAACATTTATAACACAATTATTATCATTTCATGCTCTTCGTTGAGAAATAATAATATTTGCACTTATGGTATTTAGTTTTAGTGTCACTATTTATTCCACTATTTTTTCCATTTGAATAGAGGATTAAATACTGTTCACAAGACAATGGGATAATATGCTAGTATGCATCGCATACTAGCATATTAGGAAATGCTTACCTTAGAACAAAAGCGCTGCGAAGGCTGACGTGTTTCCCTGGCCTTTCTTCTGGGTTTGTGGCTCTGAGTGGCCAGACTGGCATGCGTGCGGGCAGGGCCGTCTTTAAGGCAGGGCAAAAGGGGCAGCTGCTCTGGGCCCTGTCATTGTTGTGGGGCCCAAAGCAGCTGCCTAATACTTGCCAACTATCCCAGTTTAAATTCCCTTGAACTTTTAGTCCTGTGCTGTGTCCCTATATCTCAGTGGGAAGTGCTGGTACTAATGCTGCCCAGCTTTGCCCTATTGTTGTGTACCAGATGACTCACCTGCAGACCCTGTGTTTACATGTAAATAACCGGCATTCATATGTAAATAGCGGCGGCATTCATAAGTAAATGGCTGTGGCCGGCGGCATTGATATGTACATAAAGGCGGCATTCATATGTATCATTCCCCCTGCAGTGAGGAGATGATGTACTGTATCCTCTAGCAACCAATCAGTGAGCAGTATTCCTGTACAGTAAACTGTAGCAACCAAATAAGCAGCTATCATTTGCTGTAACCTCTAGCAACTAATCAGTGAGCTGTAATGTGTGCTGTAACCTCTAGCAACCAGTCAATAAGCAGTAATTATATGCTGTAACTGCTGGTAACCAATCTTAAATTGCTGCCTGATCTGATACAGTAGACTGATTTTAAGTCTAGCTGCTATTTATTGTTTAACTCAGAGCAGGTGGAGAGTAAAATTGCATGGGGCGGGGGGGGGCCAAGAATTTTTTTCCAGGGTCCAATCAATATTAAAGACGGCCCTGCATGCGGGAGTCCTCGGTTCCAGCAAGAAGCGCTGAAAGTACGCACTCTATGCCGGGCCTTTAGAGCGCATGCGCCACTGATGTCAGCAGCTGCATTTAGGGTGAATATCTCCTAAACTTTGCATGTTTAGGAGATATTCATTTTGCATACAGGTGAGCCTTATTATAGGCTTACCTGTAGATAAGAAATAACAAAGCTAGGTTTACTAAAGCTTTAACATCCTCCAACAGCTCCTGAACCTCTCCCTTTCTCCCCCTCACTTCTGTTTGTTTGGAATGTTAGCTGTGGTCATGTGTACTGCTATGTATACTGGGGGGGGGGGGGGATTCAGGAGGGCATACACTGATACACTGGGGGGTGGGGGATCAGGAGGGAATACACTGATACACTGGGGGGTGGGGGATCAGGAGGGCATACACTGATACACTGGGGGGTGGGGGGATCAGGAGGGAATACACTGATACACTGGGGGGTGGGGGATTAAGAGGGCATACACAGATACACTGGGGGTGGGGGATCAGGAAGGCATACACTGATACACTGGGGGATCAGGAGGGCATACACTGATATCCCCTTGCCTTCATTGCTCTCCTTGGGAGCACCACAGAATTGGGACCCCCTCCTAAGGTATACCAAGGTATAGGCTTTCCAAAACCAAGCCACAGGACCCACATTACAGGGTCAAGGTCCTTCCATTAGTATACTGCCACTCTCTTTCAAATGTCCCATCTTTGACCAGCTAGGCATGCTCCCTGATGACAGCTACTCTCAGGTTTCACCATCACTTACATTTAGAAGACTCTGCCCAGGCCCCCAAGGCCATATGCACCAACATGAAGGACTTGCAGATAAAGGTCTGTACCACTTCTCCTGGGAATTCAGCCCTGCACAGGGCTCTTTAGATCAGCTCAGTACAAGTTTACATCTTTGCAGCTCTGAGGGTGCCTTGCTCCCATACCCTGGACAAACTGAGCCCCAGCTACAGCTGGCAGTTATATGTCACAAACTCTACCCATCTCATCGCCCCAGCAGGGGTTTTACCTAAAAAAGAAGCTAACAACTTCTTATACCTTTCCCCTCACCATGCCATAAAGGCAACAGAGTCATTTAGTAGCAAGCAAACTTACCGCACCTGCCATGATTGGGGTCCCGGAGCAGGGTAGCTACATTGAGGGGACAGGATGAGCTAGCAAGTAAATGTCCAGGCAGAAGTGAAGAAGGGGCTCAGATAAGTAAAACGGGGGGTTGAGCAAAAACATTTATTTTTACCTAATCTTCAGCTTCACACAGATTTCAATTTGCATTATAGGAGTGTGACATGTTAGCGACTTTAATGTCCAAAGTCACATGACAAGTCGCACAAGTGTGAATGGAGCCTTACTGAACAACCAATTGCTGCATGAGCTTGTTATAACTACTTGCTGACAGGATGTATATGTATGTATAATATATATATATATATATATATATATATATATACACACACACACACACACACACATACATACATACATACATACATACACACACACACACACACACACACACACACACACACACACACACACACACACATATATATATATATATATATATTATATATATACATATATATATATATATATATATATATATATATATATATACATACACACACACACACATATATATACACACACACACACACACACGGTTGTTAGCATGTGGTTGAAGCCCAACTATGGGCTCACTTATAGCAAATCTTGGCAGCCCAGTTGTTTTGGAACTACCTTTCCCATGATGCTCTGGCACATCTGCAGTGTAGTAGAGCATCATGGGAAATGTAGTTCCAAAACATCTGGGGTGCCAAGGTCTGCCATCACTGGCCTAGAGGAACAATAACAGAAGATTGACATACACGATGCTCCGCTCCACCCCATGGTGCTAAACCAGTCTTTGCAGCTTCTACACCCCGCATGCTCCACCAGTCTAGGGTCCTGATGTCATCAAGACCAGAGCAGGGCTGGATATGAGCAACCTGAGGGACAGTTCACCTCCTGATTGTGGGGTTCACAACCGCCTTCCAGGATCAGGTAAGTAATGCCACATACACACGATCGGAATTCCGGACAGAAAAAGACAGACGAGAGCTTTTCATCTGAAAATATGACCGTGTGTATGCTCCATCGGAATTTAGCTGTCCGAATTTCCGCCAGCAAAAAATTGATAGCATGTTCTCAATTTTCCTGATGGAAAAACTTTCTATCAGAAATTCCGATCGTGTGTATGCAATTGTGACGTGCAAAAACTCACGAATGCTCAGATTCAACTAGGAGATGGAAGCTCTTGGCTACTGGGTATTGAACTTCCCTTTTCTAGTCCGGTTGTATGTGTTGTACGTCACTGCGTTCTTGACAGTCGGAATTTGGTGTGACCGTGTGTATGCAAGACAGCTTCAGCGAAATCCCGTCGGAATTCCGTTGGGAAAACCATCAGAGCTTTTTCCGAACAAAATTCTGAACGTGTGTATGCTCCATTAAAATGTTTCTCTTCTCCCCTACACAAAACGAGCAATTAACCCTTACACTGTCCCACTGAAAGGGATGAGTTTTTTAACTGTCCAGAGATAAGGCTTTAAATAAGAGAATGATGATATTCTTTCCATAAGCAGCTCTGTTACATAACTAACATTCTTTCGACGCGTTCTGTTTAGAAAATGTATCCAAACCTACCTAAGAAATAAATAAACAATGACAAGTCATGATTTCTCAGTTTCCATTCTACAAGGGATGTTGTAGCTGGAAGGCATTCACAGCTGAGTCACTTCTTTGGTTCCAAGAAAATACATAGGACTGTCATTCAAATATTGAAATAGAATTTGTTTCAACAAAACTTTGAAAAACACATGTTAGGAAAGGCAAACATTGGCCTTAGAAAGATGTCACTCTTTGAAACAAGTTGTTTCACATACCTGTTCACTTTGTATCACTTATTGTACAAGTAAATCCAAGGAGGTTACACACTTGAAAATCTCGGCTCACATGTGGATTAGAAAGTTAAATGGTATAGCTCACCAGATTAAGCTCCAGTTCCTAGAAAGCAGCAGATCATAAGAAATGTGGATCACATTCAGCGTTTGCTTGTATGAGTAGGTGTGTACCGGCCATATTATATATACATATTAAATGTGATCAAAGAGGTGCTTGGTGGCTAGACTTGTTCAGTTAAATATATAGAGCACCATGTTCTAAGTATGTCTAATAAAAATATAAAATATGTTAAAAAATTGTATTTGAAAAAAATACTTTAAAGGGGTTGTAAACCCTCGTGTTTTTTTTACCTTAATGCATCCTATGCATTAAGGTGAAAAAAAAAAACCTGGCAGTCACCGGGACCCCAGCCCCCCGTTTTTACTTACCTGAGCCCCTTCATCTCTTTGTCAGGAACGTGCTGTCCCTCTCTCCACGAAGTCCCGACTCTTGATTAGATAGATTGATAGCAGCACAGCCATTGGCTGCCGCTGCTGTCAATCAAATCCAATGATGCGGGCGCAGGAGGGCGGGGCTGAGTCCGGCATTCGTGTCTGTGGACGTAAATGCTGGACTCGGGAGCAGGCCTGCAAGGTAACTATTTGCCCGTTACTTTGGGGATGATATGCCGATGACAAACAGATCTTGATTTCCAGTATCTTGCAGAGTTCTCTCCAAAATCTAGAGGTGAACTGTGGACCTCTATCTGACGTGATACTGCTGGGAACCCCATGGAGCCTGACAACCTCCTTAATAAAGAGATTGGCAGTTTCCAGAGCAGAGGGGGTACCGACCATAGTTAGGAAATGGGCCATCTTTGAAAGACGGTCGACTACTACCAGAATTGTGGTGAAACCTTCCGAGGGCAGTAGCTCCACAATAATATCCATTGATACGTCTGTCCAAGGTCGGTCAGGAATGGGCAAAGGCCTTAACAGGCCCCAGGGCTTGATCTTGGGACCCTTGCTACGCTGGCACGGTACACAAGAGGCAATGTAAGTCTGGCAGTCCTGTCTTCAACCTGGCCACCAAAAAGAACGAGAGATCAGTTCCGCTGTTTTCTGTGTCCCAAAGTGGCCGGCCAATTTGTGATCATGACAAGTCCTTAGAACTTGAGTCCTAATCTCAAGGGGAACGAAGACCTTGTTTCGGGCCCAAAACAGATTGTCACGTTTTTCCAAGGTAGATAGGACTGGGTCATTGCAATGGACTGAAGCTGTTTTGATGGCCGTAAGTAAGTCAGGCTGTGGGAGTAGAAGGAAGTTGTGAGGCGACAAGATCGTGCTAGGCTCCGTTACCTGGGAAGACTCAGGGAACATGCGTGAGAGCGCATCCGCTTTGTTGTTCTTGGATCCGGGCCGGTACGAGATATGGAACTGGAATCTTGAAAAGAAAAGCGCCCAACGGGCTTGACGGGGTCTTAAGCGTTTGGCAGTCCGCAGATATTCAAGATTCTTGTGATCTGTGAATATTGTGATGGGATGAGTGGCTCCTTCCAAGAGGTATCTCCACTCCTCCAGAGCGAACTTGATGGCCAATAGTTCTCGGTCGCCTATGTCATAATTCCTCTCCGGTGGGGTTAGCTTCCGAGATGCGAAAGCCACCGGGTGTAACAAAGCTTTAGGCCCTTGTCGTTGTGAGAGGATGGCTCCTGTGGCTGTCTCGGAGGCATCTACTTCCAGTACGAATGCTGCCGTAAAATAGGAGCTGAGGTGAACAAGGTCTTTAGTTTGGTAAAGGCTACTTGGGCTTCTTGAGACCACTGAAATCGGGTGTGTTGGCGGGTCAGCTGAGTAATGGGGGCGGCTATTGAAGAGAACCTGGCGATGAATCTGCGATAAAAGTTAGCGAAGCCTATAAACCTTTGCACGGCTTTCTTATCCCTTGGAGCAGGCCATTCCAAGATTGCATTGATCTTTTGGGGGTCCATGGAGATGCCCTCGGTAGAAATGACAAATCCTAAGAATTGAACTGTAGTTATCTCAAATTCACATTTCTCCGCCTTAAGGTACAGCCGATGTTGTCGGAGGATGGTGAGGACTTTCCGCACGTGGACCCTGTGGAGTTCAAGAGAAGCAGAGAAAATAAGGATATCATCTAAATATACCACTATAAAATCATCAAGATAGTCTCTGAAGATATCATTTACTAGATGCTGAAATGTGGCCGGGGCATTGCACAGGCCAAAGGGCATAACAAGATATTCATAGTGGCCAAATCTCGATCTGAAGGCTGTCTTCCATTCATCCCCAGCACGGATTCTAATGAGATTGTAGGCCCCCCGCAAGTTCAGTTTGGAAAATACTTTGGCAGATCCTAAGCGCTGGAATAACTCAGGGATGAGTGGAAGTGGATAGCGATTTTTGATTGTGACTTTATTAAGTTCCCTGTAGTCAACACATGGCCTAAGGGATCCGTCCTTTTTTCCCACAAAGAAAATACCTGCCCCTGCTGGCGAAGAAGATGGGCGAATTAACCCCTTTTCAAGATTTTCATCAATGTAGGCTTTGAGAGCCTTTAGTTCAGTCTCGGATAAGGGGAATATTCGTCCAAAAGGGATCTCAGAGCCGGGTAACAGTTCAATGGGGCAGTCATATGGTCTGTGTGGTGGTAGACGGTCAGCCTTCTTTTTATCGAAGACGTCCTTAAACTCGGAATAGACCTGAGGAATGTGCTGAAGGTGATTAGTGGTGGGGGCCACGGTCATACAAGGAGCTGGAACGGAATCAAAACAATGCTGCATACAGTAGGCGGATGTAAAGGACACTTCCTTCTTGTTCCAACTGATCTGGGGATCATGAGCCTGCAACCAAGGAAGTCCCAGGATGAAAGGGAACATGGGAGATGATATTAGATCGAAGCGTAGGAATTCTCTATGGCCAGAGTCTGTAATAGTGAGCAAAGGTAGTGTCTCCTGTGTTACTGGACCTGAGAGTGGCAGAGATCCATCTGCTAAATGGAATAGAAGGTGTGTTGCTTTATTCTGGCTTTGAATGCGTAGTTGCTGTGCAAGGGAGATGTCCAAAAAGCAACTACATGCCCCTGAGTCAATCATGGCTGGGAGTGGGATCTTCTCTTCTGCCAGCTGTAGGGAAACAGAGAGAGTCACATAAGTTTGAGCAGGACCAACACTCTGGTAGTTCATTATACACCGTGGGGGCAACTTACGGGGTCTCACGGGACAGCTGTGAATGAAATGTCCAAGCCCCCCACAGTATAAGCACAGATTGGCTTGGCGTCTTCGTTGTCGCTCTTCTGGGGTGAGACGAGGACGGACCAAACCTAGTTGCATGGGCTCCCCTTCGGAAGCTGAAGGACCCGAAGGAACCGGGATGGGCGGATACGGGACAGTGGCCTTAGGAAGCATCCAACTAGGCCGAGGGGCCTGGAGGCGTTCGGAGCGCTGCTCGCGCATCCGTCTGTCCAGTTTTGTGGCCAACTGGATTAATTCCTCCAGGGAGGCAGGAGTCTCTACTCGGGCCAACTCGTCCTTTAGGTTCTCGGAGAGCCCTAACTGGTATTGATAACGCAGGGCCGCCTCGTTCCAGCCGGTGTCAGCTGACCACTTGCGAAACTCAACGGTGTAATCCTCCACCGGTCTTCTCCCCTGTGAGAGAGCATGCAGGGTACCCTCAGCCGTGGCAGTACGCTGAGGGTCGTCATATAATTGTCCCATGGCCTCAAAGAAGGTGTCCATGGAGTTTAACAAGGGGCTTCTCTGTTCCATAAGGCTATGGGCCCAGGCCTGGGGTTCCTCAGCCAAAAGAGAGATAATAAACCCGACCTTGACAATCTCAGAAGAAAAGGTCCTGGGTTGCAAAGCCAAGTACAAGGAACATGCATTTTTAAAGGCTCTAAATTTCTTTCGGTCGCCTGAAAATCGCTCAGGCGTGGGTACTCGTGGTTCGGGTACTGCCATCATCATACCTGGTGGAGGCTGGACATGAGGTGTGGAGGCACCGCTGACTGAGGCCTGCGTAGGATTTGTGGGTGCCGGAGCTGTGGCTAGTCGCTGAAGCCTGCTGTCGATCTGTGCATAGCCATCCTGTAGTTTCTGTACTGCTTCTGTGAGTGCAGAGACTTGCTGGCACAGGACTTCTAATGGCGAACCCGCTCTGTTGGCCTCTGTCATGGCTGGTTTGTACTATCATATAAATGTACTCACCGAGGCCAAGATGCCGAGAGCGGTCGCTGTTGCGACTCGGCGCAGACCACCCCTGAAGGTGGCACAGAGGGTGGTTGCACCAAGAGGCACAAGCTACCAGTAGGACAGTCACTTGCTAGTAGATCAGCAGGTAGCTTGAGCAGAGCTGAAAGGTGATGTCCCGTGGGAAGGTCCAGAAGCAAAGGTAGCAAGTCCGTAAGGCAAAGGCAGAATCCAGGAGACAGGCCAGGGGTCAAACACAGTCCAGATCAGAAGACAACAAGTACCAGGAACGCTGAGACAGAAGGATAATCCAAGACAAGCCGGGGGTCGAACACAGGAGATAGCAGGTAAGTCCAGATGCAGGCTGAGGGTCAAACACGTTTAGAAAGCGGGAGTCCAAGGTCAAGCCAGAGGTCGGGTCAGGAGAAGATCAGCGAGGTCGATGAGGCAATCCGGGTCACAACGGGTAATACAGATCACAGGAACAGACGTGGGAATCACAGGAAGCTGAAGACAAACCAGCAGTGTGTTTGGATGACCTCACTTCCTTTATAGGTCAGCGAGGGGTCACACCCTGTGTGTGTGTGCTTGTGTGCTTTCGTTTATTCCTATTGCACACAGCTTTGCACCAGAGCGCTTTACCCGTGCGCATCCTATGACAGTAACCCCCTCCTAGGGTGTTATATGATGTGGGAAGGAGCCGCCGGGGGACCCCAGAAGAGGATGTTCAGGGCCATTCTGTGCAAAATGAGCTGCACAGTGGAGGTATGACATGTTTGTTATTTAAAAAAAAAAAAAACAACAATCCTTTACAATCACTTTAATGTTAGGTTCGCACCAATTGCAGTGCAGGAACGAGTGCAGAAGTGCACGTTTTCCAGGATCGCACAGGAATACGCTGCCATCTGCAGATGCATGCCGGTGCCATTAACTCAAAATTGGGTGCCTTCATAGCCATCATAGCCATCAAAGGCATGGTACGATGTGGTTTGGTGTGGTAGGATTTTAAAAGTTGCACTTTTTTGCATATTCCCGCATTGAAATTTTTGGGCTGTCAAAAATGTGCTGCACGGGAATCCACAAAAATGGGCTTGTGTGAGATTGTACCCTTTATGGTGTCAATCGGCCCTAAAGCCCAAATAAACCTTCAGTGTAAGGTGGTTCTAAAGCCTAGACATTCCCGGCATTAAAGTAAGAAATATCCCAGTGTTTTGCCCCCTCACCCCCCTTTATACTTACCCAGGGATTTTTTCTCAAACAATAGGTGCTGGAACTCAACCACGACCCCCAAAATCCACACATACCCTCCAAATCACATCAAATAGTGGGTGTGGTCATATTTCACAAACAGTAGAAGGGTCTTAAACAGGCTTTAAATATCAGGATTGCATTACATACAGAGTGCAGAGTTCATTGGGGTTACACCCAGAGTGCAGAGCTGTCACTTGTATACACAGAAACCAGACTTCTGTGTTTACAAGTGATTGTGGTGAGCAGGCACCAAAGAGTCTGAGCCAGAAGTGGTGGAATGGAGTTTCACCAAGTTCCCCCTGAAAAAAAGCCCTGTACCTACCTGAGTTCCATGTCATTCCAGTTCTCTGCCCATTTGCAACTCTCTCCTCTGTCTCTCTCTGCTGACAGGCAGCAGCAAGAACTATTGATCCTACTGCTGTCAATCAAATCTCAAGAAGAGATTGGGAGGCGGAGCTGTGCCATGTTGTATGCGTCAATAGCTTGCAATGGGGGCACACAAAAACGAGGAGGAGCCAAGAGCACCGGCAGGGGAGCCAAGAATGGGAGATTTAGGTCACTTTGTGCAAAACTATTGCACAGAGCAGGTAAGTATACCATATTTGTTATTTCAATTTTAAAAAAGTTTACCTTACAAAAGCGTTGAGCTTTACAAAGAAAGTGCACTATGATGTCCCATATGGGTATAGCAGCGCATGAGCTAAGCCTACCTTACAGCCAGGGCTCCCTTTCTGTTTAAACAAAAGTCCACAATTGCATTTAGAAAAATAACTTTTAAATCCTCTGCAAGTAGCAATGGCTCTGTCCTTATTGTAAGGACAGAGCAGTTGCTGGAAGCAGTGTATGAGCTCATCGTAGGCGACAGGAGAGAGTACACACTGCTTATTTGCAGCCCTAAAGTATAGGACAGCACTCCTTCCTGTGGCACTATGGGGCGCTGATCCCAACAGCTGCTCTGTCCTTACAATAACTAGGGATGGAGCCATCACTGGCTGCAGAGGATTTCTTCTATGGGGTTGTGGTTGTTTACACAGAATGGAAGCCCTGGCTGGTAGGTAGGTTTAGCCCTCTAAGCTGCATATGGAACAGCATAGGGTGCTTTTTGTAAAGCTAAATTTACTCTTTAAATTAACTAAATAAATTCTAGTTGCATCAAAACAAAAGAAAGTGCAGTCGTAGGCCTCGTGCATGGGTGTATTAAAAGAATGCCTGTCTATGCTGGATATTTATGTCAGCAGAAAAATCAAGTGTAAAAAAAAAAAGTTCTTCTTTTGGCGTGTAATTACACTCCTGTGTGTATGGCATTTAGAAGCGTATGAGCGTAAATTTATTCTACTCATTTATTCAAGCCACTGGAGTACATTTTCATGCATAAACACACGTTTTAGGGCCTTTTTATTTTTATGCCTCTAAAACACTGCTCTTAAAATATGTATTGAAACTACTAATGTGCATGGGCACATAGGCTAACACTGAACTGCGTTTAGAGGCATAAATATGCTGGACATCTGTAAAAATTAAGCTTTTTATGCCCGTATGCACGTGGCCTTACAGTTAATTTTTTTTTAGGACTCATTCACATGGATGTAAAGAGCCATAAAGCATCAAGAAAGCATGTGTTTATGTAGCCATTGACAAAAATGCAAGCCATTCCCTGAATGGTGGAGGTGCCAAGTGAGCAACCCCCTGTATTTAGGCTGGATTCACATCTATGCAGTTTTAGTGATTTTTGCATTTTGCAGATTTACACTACAGTCCATTTATCATGGTTTCCTATGGAACATGTTCTGTAGTGCAAATCTGAAAAATGCAAAAAGCCTTAAAAATGCATAGATGTCAATCCAGCCTTAGTACACAGAAAGCAAGTCACTAGAGCAACACCCAGGAAGAAACCAGTGCTTACTGTATGTGGCTGAGGCTACTACAGTGAAATTCTGCATCCCCAGTAGCCCTTCACATCCCAGATAGCAAGGATATCTTGCCACAAGTTTGTGGCAGTGTTGAACTGTAAGTCTGTTAACTTGCTGCACATTTTCACTGGCAAGTTTTACACTTGCAGAGCCTTTAAAGTACAAGATCTTGTTGACACTTTTCCAATTTGTAGCAAATTTGTGTAAATCTCTAACAAGAGCAAAGTTTCAGTTGCGAGTCTACAGCAAGAGCTCTGCAAGTCTACCGCATGAAAATTCAGCCACAGTGATCCCTGTGGTGGGATTACTATAGCACAACATTACGGAACCAGAACTTGGAGCAAACTTGAATGTTTGCAAAGAAAGTTGATGTGGAGTCATGTAATGTGGACTTGCTGCAATTGTGCAACAGAGTTGTGAAGCTTGGCAAGTCTAGCAATAGCTTAGCAAGTCATTTTCAAACTCACAGCACAATTGCTTTCTGTCTGCGATGTGAGATATGAAGGTTTAGGCCTCATCCACATAAGCGCTGTGGCCAGTACCGCATGAAAGAGCCATATGTTTGTGTGGCTGGAGTCACCTGGAGCTGCATGCAGGAAGCCTACGTTACTGAATGATAATGCAACAGCTGTATATACACACACATCCTAATTTGACAGGCCTGCAGGAGGAGTGGTGTGCAGCCCCGAACACAGATAGTATGTTTGGGGTTGTGCACTTGCCCCTTAGGACATGTAGTCCGTACAGCCGCTGTGAACCCATAGAGTGCATGCAGCTCCAAAAGGCTTTGGCAGTATAAACATCCAGCTCATTCATGCTGTACAGGCCACAGCTCCTGTGTGAATGAGGCCTTATGCCACGTACACACGACCAGACCTAGTCTGCCGGACAATCCGATCATGTGTGGGCTAGTCCGATAGTTTTTCGAAAAATAAATCCGAAAGACCTAGAAATAGAACAATTTCTAATCTATCCGACGGATTCAATTCCGATGGACTAAAATTGGGAAAACCGTTCGTCTGTATGCTGGTCCGACGGACCAAATACAACGCAAGGGAAGCTATTGGCTACTGAACTTCCTTTTCTAGTCATATCGTATGTCATCATGTCCAAAGAGAACGGACTTTTGAACGGACTTTAGTCCGTTTGTGTTTGGGCAAGTCCGTTCGTTCGGAAGTCCGTCGTAACTCTGCCGAAAGTCCGTCGGGAAGATCGTCAGACCTAGTCTGCCAGAAAGTCTGGTCGTGTGTATGCGGCATTAGATGTAGCCAAGCAGAACCAATGTAAGTTTAAAAAAGACATTCCTGGAGTTCAGTTTTAATAGAATAATAGATATCATTCATGCAGTTTAAAGAACCCTTCTTTGTGAATGAATTGTTCTATAAGTACCGACCTTTCATGTGTGGAATTCTGTTTCTTGGCTCAGTAGATATTCTCATAGTAAAATTCATCCCGATGAGATAAATTGCCTTTGCCATTCACTTGTTTGCATTATAAAATGTGTATGCAGTCTTGGGTCATGCACCACAAGCATTCTGGCAAGTTGCCTACATGTTAACCGAAAAGGTCTTAGCTTTCAGACATTTTCATCTGATACCCAACAACATGTTCCCAGCATTATTATATATAAATACCATAAAAAGGGATTGGAAATGTTGTCTGAATGCCATATTGTGTGGAAAACTTCTTACACAATTCTCTGGAGTATAACTAACCCTGAATACCTACTATCACAAAACACACAATTACAGTGTTGTGCGTAGGTACTTTATATATTGCGGCTTACCAATCCTTTTGATGTTTCAGTTTTTTTTCCTTTTAATTCACCTAGTAATCCTGTGGATAACACACTTCCTGTCCCTTCATGTAAATCCTTTTTTCCACTCTATCTATGGGGGTAGTCATTTTCATTAAATAGGCTGGACTTTAATCACATCTGCCTTTGTTCATCTCCATTGCATGGTGGATTGATGGGACTTGTAGCTTACACAAGCAGGATAAGGTTCTTTGTGCTTTCTTTAAAGTGGTTCTAAACTCTAATGCATTCTCTGCATTAAGGGTAAATACACCCTATATCTTTCCTACACCCCCCTCCAGTTTCTAAACACTTAGGCTGCGTACACACGGGCGGACTGTATGGCCTACTTAGTCCGCCGAAACACATTTCAGCGGACAGTCCGCTCGTATGTGGGCTTCAGCGGACTTTTTCAGCGTGCAGTCTGGCGTACTAAGTATTTCGGAATTTCCGTAATTCTGTCCGTCATACTTTGGTTTCAGCGGACAATCCGCTCGTGAGTAGGCTAGTTCGACGGACTAAGAATGGCGCATGCTCAGAAAGGATTTACACGGCGGAAGGTTGCATTGCTGTGTATTGGACTTCTTATTTCTAGTCCCGTCGTACGTGCTGTACACGTCATCGCGCAAGCTTTCGACGGACTGTTTGTGCATCCGTGTGTGGTCAAGTTCGTTCATTCGAAAGTAGGACGGACTGTCCGTCGGATTGTATGACGGACTAAGTAGGCCATACAATCCGCCCGTGTGTACGCGGCCTTACCTGAACCCTCTTCACCACTCCAGCACTGTCCCTGCTGCAGTACCACTCCCCTCACTTCTTGGTGTCACAGGAGATAGTTGTAGGGGAGACACAGGAGACACTTTTTGGTGTCACAGAAGACAGTTGTAGGTGGGTGCATCTTGGTGTGGCGGTAATAACACACACTCAGTCCAGATGCAATTAATAGAACTTGTATTGAAGTCAATACAAAACAGTTCACAACAAGCCCAGTGGAAGGAAGCCCAACCAGGAACACTCACAGATGACAGCAGTTTGGAGCAGAGCAGAGCAGCCAAGCCGACAGCATTTATCTGGAGGGTCAGAATGCAGCCTGGCCTATCCAAGCCCAATTGGGAAGGTTTCCAAGAAGAGTGGCAGATCCCTAAGCTTTCTCTACGGCTAATACTGTCCCTGACAGTTGGGTGACCTGTCCCTACACTACCCACATGCTGAATGTGCACCAAAACCACAAGCCAGGGTCTTAAATGGACTCTGCCTGACCCAAGATGCAAAGTCCAAGTGAAAAGAACTCACCACTCCAGGTGTAACTGATATGCCTTCTGGAACACATACCTGAGTGCTAGCCCCGACTCGCCGCCGTGGTAAATCGCCAAAATAAGAAACGGCTGCACCTTGTGTGGGCTCCAAGTAAAATT
Source organism: Lithobates pipiens (assembly GCF_037356315.1). Taxonomy (NCBI): domain Eukaryota; kingdom Metazoa; phylum Chordata; class Amphibia; order Anura; family Ranidae; genus Lithobates; species Lithobates pipiens. Next base: position 265,183,292 of record NW_027507785.1, on the reverse strand, counting down.
TATTGGACTATCAAAATATCCAAATAAAGAGAATTGGGGAGGGGGGGGGGGGAATTTTGCTAAGGGGGAAAAATATTTATGCTGGGAGGGGGGATAGGGCAGATGAAGATTTGTGCTAGAAGGGGGAGAGGATATGTGCTAGGATGGTGGATTTGGAGTAAAGGAGGGCGAAGATTTGTGCTGTGAGGGGTGAGCGCGCATATTATAGCTGGATATTTTATGAAGATAGTGGGGGGGTTGATTTTGCACTGTGGGTTACACAGCTCTAACTTTTTGTTTTGTACTCCTGGCCATTACACAGTTCTGTCCCCTGCATTTGGTGCATTACTTAATCCTGACTATTGCTCCCTGTGTATTATGTACTCTTAAACCCAGGAATGACTACTGTGACAGTGTGAGGCCCTGGCACTATGAAAGGGAAGTAGATATGACACAGGGTTTGCACATATGCAGAGTGCAGGGCTCTAAAATATTAATTCTGAACAGAGAAAATAGGATTTTTATAGCAGCTTACCTGTAAAATCCTTTTCTTGGAGTACATCACGGGACACAGAGCCATAGTAATAACTATGTGGGTTATATAGGCCCTATTAGGTGATGGACACTGGCACACCCTAAGACAGGAAATTCACTCTCTATATAATCCCTCCCACTACTGGGAGTACCTCAGTGTTTGTAGCAAAGCAATATATGTGTATCAAAAGAGGGGGGGGGGCTCTGTGCCCCGTGATGTACTTCAAGAAAAGGATTTTACAGGTAAGCTGTTATAAAAATCCTATTTTATTTATCGTACATCACGGGACACAGAGCATAGTAATAACTATGTGGGATGTCCCAGAGCAATGCTATCTGAGGAGAGGGAGACACAAACAAATGTAGGGTGCCATCAGACTTGAGGACCTAAACTGCTGCCTGCAGCACACTGCGCCCAAAGGCGATATCCTCATGCCTTTTTACATCCACCTGATAGAACCTGGTGAATGTATGGCCTGAAGAACAAGTTGGGCCCTTGCAGATTTGAGCTATGGAGGCTTGATGATGCACTGCCCATGAAGATCTAACAGCCCTGATGGAGTGCACTTTGATTTGCAAAGGAAACGCATGCAAAGCCTGAGGACGTTTTAGCAAACCCAAAAAGAAGTGGGCTTCCAGCCGACTCAGTTAAGGGCAGCTTAAATGTGGAGCGGACCATCTCAGTAAGATGAAACTTGAAGAAGGTTCTTCCACAATTGATCCCTCGGAAGAGGAATCATCAACCTCTTCATGGTTCCCTGAGGGGAATTCATCCTCTCCTGCCCATTGTTCCTCTGTTTGAGGGTTCTGGGCAGTAGAAGGGGACCTATCGCGTTTTATCCTATTCTGGGGAGATGCGATTAAAACAGCTAACCTTTCCAATCCCACAAAGGCTGATGAGAAACCTTCCTCAGCAACATAGACAGGGGCTGAAATGGTGAAAACAATTGCAACCTTTGACGGACCTGATGGCTCACCAGCCACCCTAGGTCTTTCAGGGGAGAATGGCATCATAGAGCTGAAACTCTGGTCCTCAGAGCCTGAGGGTGATACCCTAGGGCAGTGATGGTGAACCTTGGCACCCCAGATGTTTTGGAACTACATTTCCCATGATGCTCTGGCACTCTGCAGTGTAGTGGAGCATCATGGGAAATGTAGTTCCAAAACATCTGGGGTGCCAAGGTTCGCCATCACTGCCCTAGGGCCTCTTTTTTGGGGTGTTTACACCTCCCCTTCTGGCAGGCATAGTCCTAAGCACAAATGCAGAGGTACTCCCAGAAAAAAAACACATCCACTGCTGAGCATTAGTCCGGTGACTACCGCTGCTATTAATGCTCAGCCTGATGCTAAGTAAATGTTCCCTGGAATGCCTGCGTCACCCTACTCACCTGTCACCGTCTGCTCCTGTGTTCCTCCGTAGCAAAACGCAGCCTGGGAAATGGAGCTCTTATAGCTTTTTATAGCCCTGCGTTGTGGACGTGGAGCCACATCAATGCCTCGCTATGCCACATCCCCTCCATCTTCCCACTGCACCCCCCTTTAAAAAAAAGACGTTTCCCACGCATGTGCGTGCGGGCCCTCCGATCTGGCCGGATTGACATGTGGGGAGGGGGGTGGTGTCGAGGAGGAGAGCTGGAGGAAGAGAATGAGAGCTGCCACTGCTATGGTGGTGGGAGAGGGAGTGGAGCGGCATTCCGCCAACCATCTTGGGAAAGCTTGGCTGGAGGAAGCCTGCAGCTTCTGCTGACACAGACCAAGCTATGGGAAGCATGAACCAGGTATGCTCTTTACAGCTCCCCTGTGGTGACTTTTAGGCATGACAACATTTACTTTAAAGGAGAAAATCCATAAGAAAATTAAAAATTCCTTAGGAATCTCCACTTACCTTATCCTGCTGCAGGATTCTGTGATAAAAAAACAGACCCAATCTTCACCCCTCACGGTGGGCTCAGTTAAAAAACATTCAAGGACAGGGGTCCCTTTTTATCGGGGTTCCACTCCCTTGAACCCATATAGCACCCCGCCAGGAAGGTTTATGGCTGAAAAACCAAAGCACTAGATCCTGGAGTCCAGCTCTCAAAATAGAGACGCATTACGGGCTAAACCTTGTTTCTCCCACCACGAGGCCCGGGTACCATCCAATTTGGCCTGAAAAGACACTTTGAATGAATCCAGCTGCATAGCTTGCCCCGGCAAAAGCTGACTCCAGCGGAGTTCAGCATAGCACATCTTTACTCGTGACCAACACCTAAGACACTGGAAAAAAAACCTGAGGTACTTCTAGTAATGGGTGGGGTTATATAGGAAGGGAACTTCCAGTATTAGGGTGTGCCAGTGTCCATCACCTTAAAGGTGGCCTAAATAACCCACATAGTTATTACTATGGCTCTGTGTCCCGTTATGTACGCTAATGAAAGGTGGCTTTTCAACTCTCTCTGGGTTTTGGTATCCCCAGATCGATTTCCTGCATTTGGAGATTTACAAGAGCTTTGGGCGGTGTGACAGTAGGAGATGCTGTTCCAGGTTTTGGTATTCGGTCATGGGGCTCTGTAGTTTGGAGATTCCACAGTGTTTTGGGTGGGACAGGATCTCCAACCCTGTGTCCAGACTTTGTAAATTACCAGCAGGGTGTGTGCTCAGGTGAGCACAGCACTTATAATGAGGGTATGGGAAGACCTCATGGCTCCCAGTTGGAGACTGCTCCACACCTAGAGAGACAGAAGGTCTCCAGGAGTCAGAGAGGCTGCAGGAGGCAGCCAGAATGTGTGACTGGAAGAGGCTGTGCAACGGCCTGAGGACTAAGGCCAGAGTGGAGCTGTGGGCACTAAGGTGACGCTGTCTACCTTGAGGAATCCTGTGGTCTATGTGACCAGGATAAAGTGCAGAAGTACTGCTACAGAGAGCCAGGTGGGCTAGCATTTTCTGTTCTGTGTATTTGCTGGAGAAGAACCCCAGTGTGGGAAACCTGTTACAGAATTGTATTTTTCCTGTTTAAATAAAAAATGGGCTACCATGCCCTAAAATATAATTCCTGACTCGCTTGGATCACTGAAAAGGCATCTACTACGAGAGTTACTGGTCCCCCATGTTACAGCGGGAAGAAATCTCCAAGCCTGAGACGGGCAGGTTGTGACTCCTGCACACTGTGTTAAGTATCTCCAAATCCAACACTGACTGTAGCACTTGTTGCACTACATACTCCTGACCCCTGCCTTTTGGACTCCTGCACTATACAGGATATTGGACATCACATACTTCTGCTGGTTGCTAAGCAGTCCTTGACTATTTTAACAAAGTGCTTCTTTAAGGTAGGCTCAGACAAAGTTTTAGCCCCCTGTTTATTTTCAGTGTGCACAAAAGCATATGTAGCGCATGGGTTTGCTACCAAAGTCATCATGCTAAGTAATGTATTGTTTCTTAAGCAAGGGTTTGGCTCCCTCTAGTGACCGCTAAAACTTTGTCAGGACCTTTTCTTTAATTAAGAGTGCAAACAGTTATGCATTGTGGGATATGTGGTTTGATGAAGTGTCTCATGTTGTCAAATCAGTCTGGGAACTACTAGACCCAAAATGCCAAGTCACAGAACAGCCTACTGGGTAAAGAGATAAAAGGGACAGCTCGGCCATCTTTCGGCCTCTCCGGACGCCATTCAACAACCTGCAGGGAGGTCTGTGTGTGTGTGATCAAAAAGGCTGCAGCCTACACTTCGCGGATCGCCAGCCTCTGAGGGACTTCAGAGTACAGCCCCGTCGGCACAGCAAGTGAATTGGTGTGCAGTGCCAGGACATCTGGAGGTCTCCTCCTGCATTTCAGCTATCCAGAGGAGCGGTACAGCATGGCGGCACCATCTTTCATCAGACTGAGACATCAGGAGGGGAGTCTGGACGGAGCCTCACAGCCTCTGGGTCTATTGTGGTGAGAGGGCACCTTCCCATTTCAATAAAGTACACTAGTTGCTGAGTTATGTGCAGACTGCTGGTGAGACTTGTAGTCCCACAGAAGTGATTCCACTTCCCCACGGGCTGCATACAGCTGAACTCTGTCATTACTTGTGCTATAAAGTCAGTACTGTATTACATTCACAGATAAGTAGGAAGTGTTGCAAGTGCCCTATTTCTTCAGTCAAACAGTTATCAACACATCATTTATTCTATAGTTTGCTTTCTCTTTGTTTCCCTATTGGATTAGAAATACTGCAGTTTCCTGCAGGTCTCCTCCTGCATTTCAGCTATCCAGAGGAGCGGTACAGCATGGCGGCACCATCTTTCATCAGACTGAGACATCAGGAGGGGAGTCTGGACGGAGCCTCACAGCCTCTGGGTCTATTGTGGTGAGAGGGCACCTTCCCATTTCAATAAAGTACACTAGTTGCTGAGTTATGTGCAGACTGCTGGTGAGACTTGTAGTCCCACAGAAGTGATTCCACTTCCCCACGGGCTGCATACAGCTGAACTCTGTCATTACTTGTGCTATAAAGTCAGTACTGTATTACATTCACAGATAAGTAGGAAGTGTTGCAAGTGCCCTATTTCTTCAGTCAAACAGTTATCAACACATCATTTATTCTATAGTTTGCTTTCTCTTTGTTTCCCTATTGGATTAGAAATACTGCAGTTTAAAATACAGGCTAGCTGAAGATACTTGGAGAAAATAAACTTTTATCATCTTTTGCAAAGCATCATGGCTCTACTTTATAGTGTTAACATTGAATTACCACCTAAGGAGAGCCCTTGAGTGCAGGTTAAATATTGCATTGTACTGTTGAATGTAAGTAACATTATATTATGACAGGATTTTGAGCATATTGAACGCCTGTCCCATTACACACGTCTGCATATACCCCCTACTGTGATTATTGACGCCACCATTTCACATATAGACTAACTGTTATCTACTGCAATTTATTGTTTCTGATTTGTCACATCGTTCATTGTGTTTAATATCTACTTTAGTAAACTTTCTGAGTGGTTAATTGCTATTCTGTGTGAGTCTCTATTTACTACTACAGCTGGTGAAGTGATGGGATGGTTTATCATTATTGTGTTTCTCTCTATTGCTGGGTCCCACATTAATATTACCAAGTAGGTGTGCCAGAGGGGTTGAAAGGCAGGGTGCAGAATCAAACATTCATTAGCAGATCCTTCGAGGGTAGTGCTACACATATGTAAGCGTTATATTTTGAATGATGTGTTGAGATTTACAGTATATGTGTTTATGAGAGGACTCCCCGGATTCCGATAAGCCCCCTGCCCGCAGACCCCGACAACCTCATCAACATGGGGACATACCCCCCCTTCCCCAAAGCACCCCCCATGTTGAGGGCATGGCTCAGGAGGGGGGTTGTCGCTCGCTCTTCCCCACCCCCTTTCCTGACCGGCCGGGCTGCGTGCTCGGATAAGGGTCTGATATGGACCTTGGGGGAGGGGACCCCTACGCTGTTTTTTGGGCGTAGGGCTTCCCCTTTAAGTCCATACCAGGTGACAGGGCCAGCGAGGTGTCAATCTTGCCGATGGAGGCGGCGACATTGACGTCCTTCGCTAGTCCCGTCTACCTGGAGCCGTGTTCAAAATGAACGGACTTTTCTCCGTGTGTGTGCAAGTCCTTTCATTTCAATAGTCCGGCGGACTAACTTCTTTCTACGTCCACCGGACTTTTGGGGAAAAAAAGTCAGCCGGAGCCCACACATGGGCGGATTGTCTGACGGACTCTGGTCCACCGGACCAAGTCCGCCAGATAGTCCGATTGTGTGTACGGGGCATTAGAGTACTTTGTAGAGTACTTTTTAAGTCAGAACTGGTCTGACAGTTGCTGTTTGCCAACTGTCAGACCTTGGGGTGACAACACATGGGGTTTCACAGCTCCTAAGGGTCAAAAACAGTATTAAAAACAGTCCATTAGTTAGGAGAATGTATACATAATAAAATGTAATTCTTTTCATTAAAGCATTAAAAAACCCTTAGAATCTGACCAACACAGTTAAAAAAAGCTGAATTTCCATAACGATGCTGTTTAGCTTAGTAAAAATTGGAAGAAGCAAAAAGTGTATAGAATATTCCCTTACCTTTCTTCTGAGAATATGAAATAAACCAGGAAAAACTCAAGTTTAGAAGACAGTGATTGCGGATAAAGCAAAAAATGGTCTACACAAAATCTGACCACAAAAGTAAAGCAACTGCCTAAATTTAAGAATGTATTTATTAATTTTAGAATTATTCTAGCAATATAGAAATTAGAGAAGACAGTGTTTTACACAAGACCCTCCCAAGTTCTTCATCCTATAATTGTGAAAGGGCACAGGCAACTGTTTTTTGTTATCAGATTGTAACTTCTACATGGCACATTATGGTGAGACAGGACATATGTGTAATGAAAACAACCAAAAATAACCTATTATGCAAGGCTTTTTTCATTTGCTGTCTGCTTCTCAAAAGATTTCCAACATGACTCATTTGTTTCACACTTTGGCCTGCCTAAGGCAATGATTCTCCAGCAATGTGTCACAGAGTTAAACTGGTAACAAGATAGCAAATACTTAAATTATTTTAATGATAAAGCTAGGAAAATGTGTTTCCCGCAATTATGTAGTGCAAACAAATTATGTAGTGTTCTAGATCAGTGTTTCTCAATCTTTTTTCAGTCTTCACCCTTTAAAATTATGGACATTCTCAAGGCACCCTTTAAAATTTTTATTACGGGTACATATATAGGGGTACATGTCTCACATAATGTTGCAAGTTATATTCCATTAAATCTGATCATACCCAGGGGCATTTTATTCATATTTGTTGGTCCTGCTCAGTAATCAGCGTTTACTGGACGCAAGTACTGTCCATGGTGCGTGAGATAGTAGGAGTTCCCATTTTTCCATCTCCAAGTATGTCTGGTAGGTTTGGTGGAGAATCAGGTACTTAGGGTGGCAGACAGGACCCTGATTGGTCTCCTTTTATTTTACGCAAGGAAAACTATTACCTTATGTTGGAAGAAGCAGGTTGCACCTCCCCTTTCCCTTTGGAAACAGCATGTTGATACTGTTCTGCCTCTCTATAAACATGCGTAGAGAGGCTGTCCAAAAAAATACGACAGATTGTGGGCTAAATGGCTGGCAGAGCCATCCACCACAACAGCCAGCTAGGATGTTTATCGTATTCCACTTCAGCCCTTTCTAGGGCATCATTGGGGCCATATTGGATTCATATCTTATTTGAGGGCTGATGCACCGTTATGTGTACCTTGAGTACAAGCCACATCAGGTAATTGGTTTCATTCTGCTACACACTGGAGATATCCTTGTTTTATTATACAGTAATGCTTTAACGGAGTCCCTGTGTGGGCTTACTGGTTGGAGCTGTATCAAGTTGTTTTATGTTAACCACTTAAGCCCCGGAAAAATGTACCCCCTTCCTGACCAGAGGACTTTTTGCGATCCGGCACTGCATTGCTTTAACTGACAATTGCGCGGTCGTGCGACTTGGCTCCCAAACAAAATTGATGTCCTTTTTTTCCCCACAAATAGAACTTTCTTTTGGTGGTATTTGATCACCTCTGCGGTTTTTATTTTTTGTGCTATAAACAAAAAAATGCGACAATTGTGAAAAAAACGCATTATTTTTTACTTTTTGCTATACTAAATATCCGCAAAAAATATATAAAAACATTTTTTCCCTCAGTTTAGGCTGATACATATTCTTCTACATATTTGTGGTAAAAAAAAAATGGCAATAAGCCTTTCTTGATTGGTTTGTGCAAAAGTTATAGCCTCTACAAAATAGGGGATAGTTTTATGGCATTTTTATTAATAATTTATTTTTTTACTAGTAATAGCGTAATTTTTTTTTTTTAATTATCATAATTGCAACATTATGGTGGACACATCAGACACTTTTGGCGCGATTTTGGGACCATTCACATTTATACAGCGATCAGTGCGATTAAAAATGCATTGATTACTGTGTAAATGTGACTGGCAATAAAGGGGTTAACCGCTAGGTGGCACTGTAGGGGTTAAGTGTGTCCCAGGGAGTGATTCTAACTGTGGAGGGGAGTGGCTGTGTGTGACACTACACCGATCACCTCTCCCGATTACAGGGGGCTGTGATCAGTGTCATTAGGCAGTTCTTCCTCACCGTGAGACGATTGCGGTTATCCCTGCAGACATTGAGTCCACGGGACTCGCGATCACGGACACAAAGCTCCTGGTGGGCATGCGCGCCCGCAAGCCGCCTCTTAATGAGCAACGTACAGGTACATTAATCTGCCTGTACGTGCCCTTCTGCCGCAGTATATCTGTGTGAGGCAGTCGGGAAGCTTCTTGCTAGGGGGCACTCAACAGAAGGGAGGGGCCAGAAGCACCGAAGCGGGAACTGAGATGAGGAGGATCCGGGCTGGTCTGTGCAAATCCACTGCAACAGAGCAGGTGTGTATAATATGTTATTTTTATAGAAAAAAAAAAAAAAAAAAAAACACACTTTACAATCACTTTAACCAGTTCCCGACCAGGGCACGCCGATGTACGTCGGCAGAATGGCACAGGCAGGCATATTAGCGTACAGGTACGTCCATTTTTATATGCCGCCCTGCCATCGCGTGCACACTGGTCGGGACCCCGTGAGTCTGGTTGCGGGTCCCGCGGACTCGAAGGATGCGGGGATACCCGCGATCGTCTCACGGGGCGGCTGAACGGGGAGATGCCATTGTAAACAGCATCTCCTCGTTCTGCCTAGCAACAAGTGACGCTGATCAGTGTTCACAAACACAAAGCCCAGCCCCCCACAGTTAGCAACCCCTAGGAATACTTAACCCCTACACTACTACCCCCTGGTTAACCCCTTCACTGCCAGTGTCCTTTACACAGGAATCACTGCATTTGTATAGCACTGATTGCTGTATAAATGACAATAGTCTCAAAAATGTGTCAAAAATGTCCGTTGGGTCCGCCATAATATTGCAGTCACAATAAAAATCCCTGATCGCCGCCATTACTAGTAAAAATAAAATTATTAATAAAAATGCCATAAAACAATCCCCTATATTGTAAACGCTATAACTTTTAACAAACCAATCAATAATCGCTTATTGCAATTTTTTTTTACCAAAAATATGTAGATGATTATGTATAGGCCTAAACTGAGGGAAATTTTTTTTTTTTTTTATATATTTTGGGGGATATTTATTATAACAAAAAGTAAAAAATAATGAGTTTTTTTCAAAATTGTCGCTATTTTTGTTTATAGCGCAAGAAATAAAACCCACAGAGGTGATCAAATACCACCAAAAGAAAGCTCTATTTGTGGAAAAAAAAGGATGTCAATTTAGTTTGGGAGCCATGTCGCACGACCGCGCAATTGTCAGTTAAAGTGATGCAGTGCCGAATTGCAAAAAGTGGTCTGGTCTTAAGCCAGCAAAATGGTCCGGTCTGAAAGTGGTTAAGCATGTTTTGTGTACCTTTGTATGTCTTTATATGCAAATAAAAACAACAAAGAAATTTTGATGAGGCAATGATTTTCAGAGATATGAAGGTGAATAACAAGTGAATGTGAGTTTGGAAGACCAACCAGAGTTATTGTTTCATAAATATGAACAAAGTTCTTTACTGTATGTTGGAATTCTATTTGAGGTAAATATTCCAAGTCCATGATTTTTTAAAGGAAACCTGAGCCGAGAGAATTATTTACTGCGTGATCTGATTGCTTAGCTCCCTTTGAAGCCGATAGTTTATTTATAATGACTTTCTAATGTTGCTAGTAGTTTATTTGAAAAAAACACAATGAAGTTTAGACTTCAGGGCATGTTATGTTTTTTCCTAAAAATGTAGTAATACCATCACAGTGACAATAAAGCAATAAAGCAAACAAGATGCTGGATTGAAGAAAATTCAGGTAATGGCTTGTTCAACCAAATTACTCAAAGCTTGCCACTGCAAACATAAACTGCATTCGAAAAAAAATTGTGGCATTTGAATTTGTAGACACAACATAGAAGATATTTACTTCCCAACACAACTAAGTCTAAAATAGTTAATCTTAAACAGCTGCATGTTTTCATTTTGGGCATGTGGAAACATGGCTTTCGACCACAAGAAAGGAATCTTTGTGTAATGTACCAATAGGAAAACATTTCAGCGATTGTCAGGCAAGACTAGGGACAGTAACTCATTTGACGGCTCCCTAGAAGAGAGTAGATTTTGTACTATTCTTCAGACAAATGCCATATTTTTTGCGTTTGGAAAACACTGACTTTTGCCCTAGCTATACTGGCTGCTACAGTTTTTAACCACTTCAATACAGGACATTTATACCCCCTTCCTGCCCAGACCAAATTTTAGCTTTCAGCGCTCTCACACTTTGAATGCCAATTACTCATGCAACACTGTACCCAAACAAAATTTGTATCATTTTTTTTTTCATACAAATAGCGCTTTCTTTTGGTGGTATTTAATCACCACTGGGTTTTTTATTTTTTGCGACATAAGTGAAAAAAGTGAAAATTTTGAAAAAAAAAACACATTTTTTTTAGTTTCTATGATAAAAATTTGCAAATAAGTCATTTGTGTTTATGAATTTGGGCCAAAATATTTACTGCTACATCTCTTTGGTAAAACATAACCCAAATTAGTGGATATTATTTAGTCTCTGTGAAAGTTTTAGAGTCTACAAGCTATGGTGCAAATCATTGCAAATTGATCACATCTGATCACACCTGATACACTGACATTTCTGACTCATTTCTTGAGACCCTGAAATGTCAGAAAAGTACAAATACCCCCCAAATGACACCATTTTGAAAAGTAGGCAGTCAAAGGTATTTAGTAAGAGACATGGTGAGTTTTTTTAAGTTGTTTTCACAATTCTCTGGAAAATTAAGATTTTTTTTCCCCACAAAATTGTCATAATAACAAGTTATTTCTCACACACAGCATATGCATACTTCCAAATACACCCCAAAATACATTCTGCTACTCCTCCTGAGTATGACGATACCACATGTGTGAGACTTTTACACAGCCTGGCCACACAGAGAGGTCCATCATGCAGGGAGCACCATCAGGGGTTCTAGGAGCATAAATTATACCTCTAATTTCCAAAAGACCATTTACATTTGTGAAGGCCCTGGAGTACCAGTACAGTGGAATTACCCACAAAAGGACCCATTTTGGAAAGCAAACACTCCAATGTCTATTCTATGAGGCATAATGAGTCTTTTGAACGGTTAATTTTATTCCACAAGTCTTCAGAAAATGTGGAAAAAAATTAAAACGTATTTTTTATTTTTTTTACACAAAGTGGTCAGTTTATAAGATGTTTCTAACTCAAAGCATGTATATAGCAAAAATGACACCCCAAAACACATTCTGTTAATCCTTCTGAGTATGACGATACTACATATGTTACATTTTTTTTCACAGCCTGGCCACATACAGAGGCCCAACATGCAGGGAGAACCATCAGGTGTTCTTGGAGCATAAATTACACCTCTAATTTCCTAATGACCTATTACGTTTTTGGAGGCCCTGGAGCACCAGAACAATGGAATTACCCACAAAATTACCCCATTTTGGAAAACAAACACCCCAACGTATACAGTGGTGTGAAAAAGTGTTTGCCCCCTTCCTCATTTCCTGTTCCTTTGCATGTTTGTCACACTTAAGTGTTTCGGAACATCAAACCAATTTAAACAATAGTCAAGGACAACACAAGTAAACACAAAATGCAATTTGTAAATGAAGGTGTTTATTATTAAAGGTGAAAAAAATCCAAACCATCATGGCCCTGTGTGAAAAAGTGATTGCCCCCCTTGTTAAAACATACTATAACTGTGGTTGTCCACACCTGAGTTCAATTTCTCTAGCCACACCCAGGCCTGATTATTGCCACACCTGTTCACAATCAAGGCATCACTTAAATAGGAGCTGCTTGACACAGTAAGGTCCACCAGAAGATCCTTAAAAGCTACACATCATGCCGAGACCCAAAGAAATTCAGGAACAATTGAGAAAGAAAGTAATTGAGATCTATCAGTCTGGAAAGGGTTATAAAGCCATTTCCAAAGCTTTGGGAATCCAGCGAACCACAGTGAGAGCCATTATCCACAAATGGCAAAGACATGGAACAGTGGTGAACCTTCCCAGGAGTGGCCGGCCACCTAAAATTACACCAAGAGCGCAGCGACGACTCATCCAAGAGGTCACAAAAGACCCCACAACAACGTCCAAGGAACTGCAGGCCTCACTTGCCTCAGTTAAGGTCAGCATTCATGCCTCCACCATCAGGAAAAGACTGGGCAAAAATGGCCTGCATGGCAGAGTTCCAAGGAGAAAACCACTGCTGAGCAAAAAGAACATCAAAGCTCGTCTCAATTTCTCCACAACACATCTTGATGATCCCCAAGACTTTTGGGACAACATTCTGTGGACCGTTGAGACAAAAGTGGAACTCTTTGGAAGGTGTGTGTCCAAGTATATCTGGCGTAGAAGGAACACTGTATTTCATAAAAAGAACATTATACCGACAGTAAAATATGGTGGTGGTAGTGTGATGGTCTGGGGCTGTTTTGCTGCTTCAAGACCTGGAAGACTTGCCGTGATAAAAGGAACTATGAATTCTGCTGTCTACCAAGAGATCCTGAAGGAGAATGTCCGACCATCTGTTCGTGTACTCAAGCTGAAACGAACTTGGGTTCTGCAGCAGGACAATGATCCTAAACACACCAGCAAGTCCACCACCGAATGGCTGAAGAAAAACAAAATGAAGACTTTGGAGTGGCCTAGCCAAAGTCCTGACCTGAATCCTATTGAGATGTTGTGGTATGACCTTAAAAAGGCCGTTCATGCTCGAAAACCCTCTAATGTAACTGAATTAGGACAATTCTGCAAAGATGAGTGGGCCAAAATTCCTCCAGGACGCTGTAAAAGCCTCATTGCACGTTATCGCAAACGCTTGGTTGCAGTTGTTGCTGCTAAGGGTGGCCCAACCAGTTATTAGGTTTAGGGGGCAATCACTTTTTCACACAGGGCCATGATGGTTTGGATTTTTTTTCACCTTTAATAATAAACACCTTCATTTACAAATTGCATTTTGTGTTTACTTGTGTTGTCCTTGACTATTGTTTAAATTGGTTTGATGTTCCGAAACACTTAAGTGTGACAAACATGCAAAGGAACAGGAAATGAGGAAGGGGGCAAACACTTTTTCACACCACTGTATTCCATGAGGCATTATGAGTCTTTTGAACGGTTTATTTTTTTTGCACAAAATGTGGAAAGAAAATTAAAATCTTTATTTATTTATTTATTTTTTACACAAAGTTGTCAATTTATACAATATTTCTAACACGTAGCCTGTATATAGCAAAAATTACACCCCAAAACACATTCTGCTACTCATCCTGAGTATGCCGATACGACATGTGTGAGACTTTTACACAGCCAGTCCACATACAGAGGCCCAACATTGAAGTAGTACCTTCAGGCGTGCTAGGAGCATTAATTACACATCTCATTTCATTCCTACCTATCACACTTTTGAAGGTCATTGAGCAACAGGACAGTGGAATTACCCAAAAAATGACTCAATTTTGGAAAGCAAACACCCCAACGTATATTCTATCAGGCATGGGCTGCAGATAGGTGCTCGGGTGCTCTGTTGGGCTGGAGACATGTACTCAGTTACTCTGATGGGCTGGTGACAGGTACTCGGGTACTCTGATGGCCTGGTGACAGGTACACGGGTACTCTGATGGCCTGGTGACAGGTACTCTGATGGCCTGGTGACAGGTACACGGGTACTCTGATGGCCTGGTGACAGGTACTCGGGTACTCTGATGGCCTGGTGACAGGTACTCGGGTACTCAGATGGGCTGTGACAGATACTCGGTTACTTTGATGGGCTGGTAACAGGTATTTGGGTACTCTGATGGGCTAGAGATAGGTACTTGGGTACTCTGATGGGCTGGTGACTGGTTGGCCCCCAGGAACGGCGAGAAGCCGAGGATGTCATATGATGCCCACCCAGGATGGGAGATCCCATCTACGGATGTCATATGACTATAGCCCGATACTGAAGTGGTTAAAGTAAAAAAAAAACAAAAAAAAAATCCTCTGTTTTGTAGACGCTATCACTTTTATGCAAACCAATCAATATACGCTTATTGCGATTTTTTTTTTTACCAAAAATGTGTACAAAAATACATATCGGCCTAAACTGAGGAATTGTCAGTTAACCTGATGCAGTGCCGAATTTCGCAAAAAGTGCTCTGGTCAGAAAGGGCGTAAAATCTTCCAGGGCTGAAGCGGTTAAACTACCCGGGGCATGATTTTTTTTTTTTTTTTAACGCAGTTTACTACCGCTTTAAGGAGTTCACACTGGCATTAAGAGAAGGTGTTTGAAAGGCGTTAAAAAGGCCCCTCAAACGCCTTTGCACAAGATACAATAGACAGCACAATGTGCTGTTCACACTAAGCGTTAACGTTGTGTCAGTTCAAAATTGAAGCCAAATGTGGAGTCAGGAGACGTTTGAAGCCTTTCAATGCCTCCCATTCAAGTCTTTGGTAATGCCCTGCAAATGCTCTGGCAGGCAGTTGTGGAGTGGTTGAGGGGCATTAAAATTAGTTCATTTACTGTAATTGATCAGGCATTTGTGAAGCAGTTTTAACGCTCGCCAAATGCTTCAAAACTGGCCGTAGGGCGTTTGGGAAGCATTCCTCATTAATGCTTGTAAAATGCCTGTCTAATACCCATACTAAAGCTCATTGACGCCTGTCTGACACCCATACTAACGGCATGCAAACGCTATAGGAGCATTAGAAATTTAGTCAAGTGTGAACAAGCCCCGAGAATCAGTTGCAGCAATTAGGCCTTAAAGATGTTGTTCAATGTAACTTAGTATCAATTGGCAAAAAAGTAATGAATGATGTTGGTAGTAGCATAAATGGCAAGTACAGTGAAATTTACAGAATTTCTGTGTCTGGTATAGCTGAAAAACAATTGGCATGCAGTTAATAACATATGGCAGCAGCTGATATGTTGAGCTGCTTCTGCTGTAACAGAAATCTCTATAACACATTTCATTCAATGATTATGTGGGCTGTGTTAAGGAATGTGATGCAGTCTAATGAGAAAGTACTGTATGTGCTTGTTTGACTGTTTAGAAAGCATTCAAAACTGGCATTACTTATGATGCAACGCATTTTTTGGTATTTCTTATGTGTAAAGCCATTGTTTAACATAATGTGTGAAACCATCTAAGCTAGTCTTTGGTAACAATGGAATTTTTACCAGTTATGTATTTTTATGGATAGACATTTTGATGCTTATTCATATTTTATCCTTTTTCGATCATATGGTTGTGGACCATTTTGAAGATACTGAGATGGTAAAACGGGCCCTAGAAATTCATGAACAATTGTGACAAATATGACTGCAAAAATATTTGGAAATGACAGATATATAAATATGCATTAAAGGGGTTGTAAAGGTAAAAAAATGTTCACCTTAATGCATTCTATGCATTAAGGTGAAAAAATATCCGACAGTGCTGCCCCCCCCAGCCCCCCCGTTTTACTCACCTGACCCCTCGATAGTCCCACGCTTGTCCCCGGCATCCTCTTCGCTGCTCAGCCTGGCCGTTGATTGGTTACAGTGGATGGATTTAAAGCAGCGCAGCCATTGACTCGCTTTGTTGTCAATCCCATCCAATGACACGGCACGGGGGGCATGGCCGAGTGATACAATGAGCAGCTATGGCTGCCGGCTGTATCATGGGAGCGTGCCTGCAAGCACTCTTCACCATGCAAGAAAGCTGGCATGAACATGAGAAGTCCTTGCAAGGGGGAGCCGAGACAGCCCCCAAGGGACCCCAGAAGAGCAGGTTCGGGGCCGCTCTGTGCAAAATGAGCTGCACAGTGGAGGTAAGTATAACATGTTTGTTATGTAAAAAAAAAAAAATACCTTTACAACCCCTTTAATGTATTTTATGTGACAGTGGGGCTTATTTACTAAAGCTGGAGAGTGCAAAATCAGGCTCACTTCTGCATAAAAACCAGTCATCTAATTTCTTGAGGCCCAAAAATTTTCAGGAAAGTACAAATATCCCCCAAATGGCCCTTTTTTGGAAAGCAGACAGTCCAAAGTATTTAGTAAGAGGCATGGCGAGTGTTTTGAAGTTGTAATTTTTTGGAAAATGGATTAAAAAAAACAAATTAAATATATATATATATATATATATATATATATTGTTTTACATACCTCACCAGAGCAGTACATTGTCATCAGATGTGTGGTGGTGATCAGGGACACTGACTGGTGACAGTACAAAACATTTTGTTTTTCAATTTTTTTACTACATATTTTTTTCTTTTTGTTGCAATTTTTTTCACACTGTGACCAGAGCTATATAATGTTACCAAAGTAACATTGTACTATTCTGTGGAAGTGATTAATATTTTTTTTTTACACATTATGATTGCTTTTAGCAGTGAATTTCATTGCTAAAAGCAAGAAATTTAATGAATGAAATGGATTAATTCAAATTGTTTTGTTGTGATTAGCCAAAACTACTCACATGGTACAGATGGACTGTGATTGGCCCTGTCTGTACCATGTGATCACAGTGACCAATCACAGCTGGCAACACAATTGTACACAGGTAGCCATCCATTGTTTACAACTGTCATGTGATCTGCTATAATTGGTCACATTGTACCGGCAGCCGCATCTGAAAGGATGTCATAGGACATCCACTCAGAAAGACGAAAGTCCATCAATCTGCTATAGGCTGGGCGGGAAGGTGTTAAAAACCAGTCCACTCTTTGTGCTACAGTTTGTATTTTTTATGTCTAGCAGGGGACAGGCTTTTCTACTTAGGCTGTGGCTGCTTTCTAAAGAAAATTAGAACTGAAAGACATTGCATGCAATATAAGGCTCAATTCACAAAGCTTCAACAGAAGGATTTAAAGAAGTTTTTTTCCCATGTCATGTGACTTCAATATCAAGTCTCACTGAACTCAGCTAAAAATAACTGCCAGTGCCAGTTATTTTTACATTCCAGGGCCATCAACACGAGGCCTCATTCATAAAGCTTTTAAACAAGAAGGATCTTAATTTTAACCAGGTAACTCATTTTCAAATGTCAACAGACTTCAGCAGCTAAAATATAACTGTCACTGGCAGCTATTTTTAGCAGAGTTCAACGGGATTTGAAAATTACAGTCACCTGGTCAAAATGAAGATCCTTTTCCATGTTCTAAAGCTTTGTGAATGAAGCCTGTTTTGCTTTGCTGTCCCTAGAATTTATCTGATTTAGGCCCCGTTTACACCTTGTGCAGAGACGTGAGTTTTTCTGCATGCATTCTGCAAGGGCACAAAGCAAACAATTGTTCTCTATGTGCCCTGCTCACACCACAACAATAGTATCATGTGAAGATTTTTTTTTCTGCACAGAAATCTGGCAAGAAGTTTTCACTAACAGCAGAATCTGCTAGTAAAGTTCCTCCACCCCAAACGTGCTCATCCATGTCTTTATGGAGCTTGCTTTGTGCACTGGTCCAAATCATTTGGTGGAGGTGGGGTTATAGAGTGGGGTTGTTTTTCAGAGGTTGGACTTGGCCCCTTAGTTCCAGTGAAGGGAACTCTTAAGGCGTCAGCATCCCAAGACATTTTGGACAATTTCATACTCCTAACATTGTGGGAACAGTTTGGAGATGACCCCTTCTTGTTCCAACATGACTGCCCACCAGTGCACAAAGCAAGGTCCATAGAGACATGGATCAGCGAGTTTTGGGTGGAGGAACTTGAATGGCCTGCACAGATTCCTGACCTCAACCCGATAGAACACCTTTGGAATGAATAAGAAAGGAGACAATGAGCCAGGTCTTCTCTTCCAACATCAGTGCCTGATCTCACAAATGTGCTTCTGGAAGAATGGTCAAACATTCCCATAGACACACTCCTAAACCTTGTAGACAGCCTTCCCAGAAGAGTTGAAGCTGTTATAGCTGCAAAGGGTGGGCCAACTCAATATTGAACCCTACGAACTAAGACTGGGATGCCATTAAAGTTCATGTGCGTGTAAAGGCAGGTGTCCCAATACTTTTGGTAATATAGTGTATCTCTGCACAGAAAAAAATCTGCATGTGATACCAGTGTTCTGGTGTAAACAGGACACATTTTTCTTTGTGTCCTTGCGGTGATGTATGTAATAAAAACACATTACTCTGCACATGGTGTGAACAAGTCTACGCAAGTCACATCTGCATGTTTTTTTCCATCAATTTTTATGCATGTATGGTATGAATCAGGTCTGAGCCCGGGTTCACACTGGTACAACAAACACTCCGACATTGGGAGCTCATGTCACATGATGTGTGAAAATCAATGTTTCCCTATGAGAGCCGTCTTAACTGGTCTGACACAAGTCAGTCCAACTTTGAAAATGCTCCCTGCACTACTTTGGTCCAACTTTGATCCTGGGGCTGGGTATACATTGGTGCAACACAACACTCGTCCTACTTTGGATCCGACTTGCCCTGCAACTTGACATCTGACTTGGATCCCCCACCCGCAGACCCCGACAACCAACGGCCAGGGTTGTCGGGAAGAGGCCCTTGTCATCAACATGTGGACAAGGTGCTTTGGGGTGGGGGGGCCACAGTGCACCCACAACCCATGTTGAGGGCATGCGGCCTGGTACAGTTCAGGAGGGAGGGGGGCGCTCGCTTGTCCCCACCACCTTTCCTGACTGGCTGGGCTGCGTGCTCGGATAAGGGTCCGATATGGATTTTAAGGAGAACCCCCCCACACCAAAAAACGGCGTGGGGGGTTCCCCTTAAAAACCATATCAGACCGAAGGGCCTAGTATGCTCTTGGAGGGGGAACCCATGCCGGTTTTTTATTTAAAATTTGGCGTGGAATTCCGCCTCAAGATCATCAGAGCACAAGTCGCATGCCAGGCAAGACAGCAATCCGACTTTGATGCAACTTCAATGATATTCAATGGGCTGATGTAGGATCAAAGTCGGACCAAAGTAGTACAGGGAGCATTTTCAAAGTCAGACCGACTTGTGTTGGACCAGTTAAGACGGCTCCCATAGGGAAACATTGATTTTCCCACGTCATGCGACATGAGCTCCCAATGTCGGAGCATTTGTCGCACCAACGTAAACCCGGCCTAAACTGAAATTTCTGCTGCTGCCATTAGGATTGTCCAACTTGCATGTGTCTGTACTGACTTGTACTTTTGTGGGGTACAGGCTTTTCTGAGCGTGTTCTCCTCAGCTTCTATAAGGCTGCCATTGAGATTGTGCTGACTTATCACATCTCTCTGTAGCAAGGTCCATGACAAAAAATGCCTTAGGGTCGGCTCACACTAGGAATTGCATGAGAATCGCACAGGACCGCTGTGCAATTCACATGCAATTCTATGCAGTGTATGCATTACTTTTAAAAACTCACTGCAACCGGATGGCATGATACTTTTGTACCATGCAATCCAGTGCGGGCAAATGCGCTGCATTTGGGGTGTCATTGACTTATTGATACCCGCTGCATATCAGAAATGGAGTGCGTTTTAAACACAGGTTTCCCCAAGCGTGTTCTAATCTGAACTGGACCTCACAGGGGGTGATGACAAAAACAGCACAGAAGATTATTAAGGGGGTGTTTTTACTGGGTATTGAAGAACTGGGGGAGAGGAGGTGCTTTCAGAGTTATTAATATCCTGAAGGATAGCGCCCATCCTGCAAATGCCTTGTTTACAGTGTTGTCCTCTGGCAGGTATTTTAGGAGCATCTCCTCTTGTACTACCAGGCTGCAAAACAGCTTCTTTCCACAGTCCTTACGGATAAAATACTCAGTATGTGGAAGTTATGTGATTTCTGATTACATCAGTTTATAGTGAAACTGTCACCTGGCACACAATGCATCTCCTGTAAGAGATAAGGCTCTTATAGTACTGTACATCTGTTCCCTGCTAAAAAAAATAATCCAGAAGAGGAAGAGAGAATAGGAAAGGAAAAGGAGAAAAAGGATTGTATTTAATAAAGGGTTACTAAACCCACAACAGTAAAATCAGTCTGTATATGCAGCAAAGCATGCTTGTTATACTCACTATGGAACCTAGGGAGTTAATCATCTGCATTTCGTAAAAGGCTGTTTGATCCTGTCCTCTGATTCTCCCCTCTTTCCACTGACTCCTAATAACTTTCTGATTAGGAAAGTCTATGGAGTCAGGCTGCACATGCTCAGTTTAGTGTGTATTGTTGGAGTTTTTATTTTTATTTTTCTTGGGAGGATGCATGTGATCAGCAAAGGGCCAATAAGCACTGTCCAGACAGAGGGTCTGGGGTCTTGCAGTCAGGACAGTCATTCACTGAGGTTACCTGTGGGTTTTTCTTTGTATCCTGAGCAATTCTTCAACCAGCTGTGGCTGCAATCTTTCTTTGCCTACCTGACCTTGGCTTGGTATCAAAACAGCCCCTCCTTTTCCACTTCTTAATAAGTGATTAAACAGTACTGACTGGCATATTCAAGGCTTTGCATATCTTTTTATATCATTTTCCATCTTTGTAAAGTTTCATTACCTTTTATTACTGTTCTTTTCTACCTCCTTGTGTGTAGCCTGCTTAGTGCATCCATGTGAGCGCTAACAAACTCATTGACTATACACAGACACCAATTGTGATTTAAAAAGCCACAGATGTGGGAAATTAACCTAATTGCCATTTTAACCTGTGTGTGCCACCTTTTGTGTCTGTACCAAGGCCAAACATTCCAGGGTGTGTAAACTTTTTTATCAGGACCATTTGGATGATTTCTGTTATCATGATTTAAAAAGGAACCAAAAAACTATGTGATAATAAATGGCTTCATATGATTGCTATACTTGAATAAAAGACAGTTTTTTGGTGTGATCAGTCATATTTTCAATATTGCTAAAATTTCACAATTTCTGCTAGGGTATGCAAACTTTTCAGCACGACTAAGTACTCCTGTTTAGGGTTGAGCGAACCCAAACTGTAAAGTTCGGGTTCGTGCCAAACTTTTGGCTTTTTGGGTCCAAAACCCAAACAATTGACTATGTTTGGGTTCGGGTCCGGTGTTTGGCAACGTAATGGCACATTTTAAAAATCCCTGCAGCAGCCAATCAACATTTGTTTAACTGGTGTGCCCTTAGAAACCATCACAGCCATGCCTACTAATGGCATGGCTGTGATTGGCCAGTGCAGCATGTGACCCAGCCTCTATTTAAGCTAGAGGCACACAGCACAGCACGTCACTCTGCTTTAAACAGTGTAGGGAAAGGTTCCCTGCTGCTGCTGTGAGGGAGAGAATAACATAGGAGTCCTGAATCTTTAATCTTCCAATTAGTCAGCGATCTACATTGATTTAGTTGTGTGCGTGCAGTGCACAAGCTTTTTACACTGCACCGAGAGAAAATATAGACAGTGTAGGGCAAGGTTCCTGTTGCTGCTTTGAGGGAGAGAGAATTATTTAGGAGTCCAGATTCAGAAATCTATTCTAATAACTCAGCGATCTACATAGATTTACCTGGTTGGGTTGCAGTGCACAGTCTTTTTACACTGCCATGAGCCCAGTGCCAGAGAAAATATAACTTTTACCTGCAAGCTCAGTGCACCATATGTTGCTGTGAGATACACCCTGTACATACTGTGGGTGTATTCTGCTCTTCCAAAAACACCCATTTAGGGCAAAAAATATATATTTTGCAGTGTTTTCTGCATATGTGGAGGTGTGTTACACAATTTATATTAGAGGTCGACTGATATATCAGCCGATATTTATTTGGCATTTTTCAATTAATCGGCATATGCCGATTGTGCTGATGAAAAGGCCAATTATATGATCAGCACCACTTGCAAAAGACTTCTGTAATAGAAGTCAATGTAAGTTGCCTGAAGTCATCAGTGAAGTGATTTTCCTCCTCTCTGGGCAGTCTGCCAAGAAAAGATCAAAGAGATACAATGTTTCTTCTTCAATGGACTGAACTCCCTGTGTAGGAGTTCTCAGTTTAACCATTTAAAGACTTTTCTGACACTTTTTGCTTACAAGTAAAAATCCTGTATTTTCTGCTAGAAAATCACTTAGAACCCCCAAAAATTATAAATATATTTTTTAGCAGGGACCCTAGGGAATAAAATAGTGGTTGTTGCAATATTTTATGTGACATGGTATTTGCGCAGAGGTCTTTCAAATGCAATTTTATTGCTAGGGTCGTCAGGTAGGCATATTCTCAGTAAAAAAAAACACTGAATTCACTGTTAAAGAAAATTAAAGCAAACAATGCAGACTACCCTCTATTTTAACTTTTATTGGCTGAATTACAAAAACAAAAAAAAAAAAAGGTTAAAAAAATGTTACACTTTTTATACATAAAATAAGTTTACAGCCTTCCAGGGGAGCAACATGCTCGGACTCTAACACGCAGAGATAGAAGCGCAAAAGAGGAACAAAAAAGTCTTTAGCTTTTTATTTTTGTTGGACTCAGAAACCACCTCTTCCTCTAAAACCACCACCTCGGCCCTGGTATCCTCCACCAAATCCACTGCCGCCACCCTGGTTGCCTCCTCCATAGCCTCCACCTCGGTTGCCTCCGCCATAGCCGCCACCTCCTCGGTTGCCTCCACCATAGCCGCCGCCACCTCCTCGGTTGCCTCCACCATAGCCGCCGCCACCTCCTCGGTTGCCTCCACCATAGCCGCCTCCACCATAGCCGCCACCTCCTCGGTTACCTCCACCATAGCCACCACCTCCTCGGTTGCCTCCTCTGTAGCCGCCACCTCCATAGCCACCTCCTCTTTGATTGCCACCTCTGAATCCTCCACCTCCTCTATATCCACCTCCGCCATCCAAGCGAGCCATTTTTGGTGGACGAGGTCCATCGCCAAATCTAAGAAAAATAAATTCGATAAGTACTTAATATTGAACTCTGTAAAGTTTCAAATGGCATAATTTGCTATACTGTAAAAGGTCTCCAGTTTGCTTTCCGAAAGCGAATAAGAGTAATGAAGTTACTGCAAGCATACAGTGCCCACACTTTTTACTAGTTCATTTATATTAGAAATCAATTCAATTCCACATAAAGTATAACCACACACAAAAAAATAAAAAAATCTGGCCTGCATTAGGGGCTGGTATGGATTTTGGGGGGTGGGGGCTGGGGGGACCCCACACTTTTTTCCATTGCTGGGCTATTTTTATTTTATTTAAATCTTTATTTTTTTTTTTATTTTTTTTTACACATTCAGCAGTCAGTAGGGAAGCCCACTGACAGCTGATCACTCATCGGTTAAGGATGCGGGGACTGGCTTCCCAGCCTGCTGCTTAACCAGCTACTCTTCACACACAATTTGAATCGACCATTTTTTGACAGATCCAAAGTGAACATGTCTACCCCTATTTTCCACTATCCTCCCCTAGTACTTTCGTATGGCTAAACAAACACATGAAGCTGCAAAAAACGGCAGTAAATTGTTGCGCTCAGGAGTTCCAGTGACCTTGAGTGGACACACACGAAGAGGGTCTATCACCTAAGGACAATGACAAAAACTAGCCCCCTACAGAGAAGTCAGGGTTACATGGGTACACTGGGCGGTGTTCCCAGCAAAGCTTTTGCCAGTGTTCAATCACCTGAAGCATACACCTCACGATCCAAAAATCTATTCCTGTACCTAGGATATGTCTCATTTTTCAAGGCAAATGAAAAAAATCTGAATTCCGGAAATTGTCACTTTTTAAAAGGTGCAGACACACCGAGTCAAGTCCAAGGAGGTGCACGACATCTCCTGAATTTCTAGCCAACAGGTTTTTGGGTCTGTCGGAGTCCACACTGACACTTGCAGCTGAAAGGAGAGAGGCACACCTAGCAGCTATGCCTGCCCCTCCCCTCTGCTGCCCATTAAGAAGCCTTTGTATTGTATTTTGTGCAGGAATTTACATTATACAAAGGTTTCTGGATTACGCAGGAGGGGGAGGCTGGGGCAGCATTGCATCTGCACTGACTCCAATGTTAAAGATACTTAGACCTGAAGCATCAGGCTCCCAGAAACACAGGGAAAGGCAGCAGTAGTCATCTCCCGAGATTGTGATAAAACAGTCAGCTGTAGATAGAGATAAACCCAGGGGGTGTCATACAGCACCTTAGACTTTACTCAGTGTGCCTTCACTTCTTACAAAAGAGCCGAATCCCTGCAATTCAGCTTTAAAGTGCTCGGCTTACTCGATTAACCTCACCCTCTAGTGGTCAGAAATTACGTTACTCCCCTTTAAAAAAGGAGGAAGCCCTGGTGGGTTTTTAATTTCTTGCCTGCAAAGTAACAGCATAATGTGCTAGTATGCCTCGCATGCAGTAAAACGAAGGATTCGCCCCAGGACTTTAAATGAAGTGGTTACCGTTTCCACCAGAAAACATAACAGTAGTAAATACAGTATATGGTTTATATAAGTAAAATGGTTTACAAGCATAGATATTACCAACAGCTGCCAATTAAAAAAAAAAAAAAAAAAAAAGACAAACCAGGATATTGGTACATAAATAAAAAACAGTAGTCATAGTATACGGGCATCATACTACCCGACTAGTTTTGCAAGACCCAGCTCGCTCTTCAGAGGTGGCTGTGTGCAACAATGTACCACTGAGCTTGACCATGGCTGCAAGTGTGCGGCTCCAAGACGGCGGCAGCATGTGCCTCACCAGGGAGCTGAGGGGATGGAGTCAGATGGGACCCCACTAGGGGCAAAACGGAGAGAAGGCATGGCATGGGTGTAGTGATGTATCCCTAGAGACCTCGTTAGTCCACAAAGATTATAGGCTGAATATGGTGAATATCATTCTAAAGTATAAAGGCCCATACACACACGATCAGACTTTTTGACAAACATTTTTGGTTTTCATCTGACTTTTGTTGGCTGTGCGAACAGACAAACTTTCTGGCAACAAAAGTCCAATGGAGCAAAGTCTGATCGTGTGTACAGAAAACCATAGGACTTTTTTTTACAAAGTACAAACATGCATGCTCAGAGCCAATGCAAAAGATCAGACAACAATACAGAAGTTGACCAAAGGTGGCAGTAAAGAGCAGAAAAACCACATAATTTGGTGAAAGTTGGCTGAAAAAGTCCTGCTGTGTGTATGCAATACAAGTTCAGGGCTGACGCCCTTTGTACAAAAATCCAAGGGAAAGTTTGTACAAAGTCCTATCGTGTGTATGAGGCTTAAGAGTAATGGAACACAGCAGGCAACCTCCACAGCTGTGTGTCCCCTCAGTGAAGAGTGAGGCTAGTATGCATCGCATACTAGCATATTATGGGACACCTGGAAACGAAGCCTGCATTGTCCACTGGCTGCATTCATCCTCCCCCGTCTTCCTTCCGGGAGCTACAGCCACGTGATGTCACTCTCGCACATGCTGTCACAGTCCTGAAGAAATGACACAGGCGGTCGTCCATTCAGAGTGCATGTCATCGGCGCAGTATACAGTAAATATCTCCTAAACCACACACATTTAGGAGATATTTACAGTACCTATGGGTAAGCCTTATTCTAGGCTTACCTATAGGTACAACTTACACCGGGAGGTTTACAACCTCTAAGTCCATAGTTAATGGAACCCCTTACATGGGCTTAAAGAACTATGGTCATGTCAAAACATCTTATTTTGATGGCCATCTGTGGTGGTCAGCACACTGTTTATTCTGGATGAATTGAGATTACTGCAGAGCAAGCTGAGCTCCAGGTTTAATTTAAAATGAGTCTTTTTGGACTAAACTATTTTCTTCACTAAACACACTTCCCCACTGAGACAGTTGTGTAAACTGTATTTAGCATCAACTACATATAAATACAGTGCTGTGTTCCAGCAGCAGCAAAGAACAAAATCAAGTCGGGCGGAGTGCTGCTCAGCCATTCACAGGAAGCTTTGTATTTTAAGAATGAATGCAAGGCTTCCTGTGAATGGCTGAGAAGTGCTCAGCCAGACTTTTCCTTTTGCGGGAAAGGACAGGTCTCCATTTCACTGCCAAAACATTGCTGTATACTGTGTAGCCAGCCGATGCTACAGTTTATACAGGGGGTCCTAGCAGGCATAGGTTTAAGTGAAGGAGATAATTGTTTGGACCAAGCTGGTCCAAATGAACGAAGTAAAATCCTAAATTAGGCTTTAAAGCGGAGGTCCACCCTAAAGTGGACCTTCCGCTCATTGGAACCCTTCCCCCCCCTCCGGCGCCACAATTGGCACCTTTCAGGGGGGAGGGGGGTGCAGGTACCTGTACGGTACGCCCCTTTCCGAAGGTCCCCC
This sequence comes from Lithobates pipiens, assembly GCF_037356315.1. Lineage (NCBI taxonomy): Eukaryota > Metazoa > Chordata > Amphibia > Anura > Ranidae > Lithobates > Lithobates pipiens. Next base: position 265,156,477 of record NW_027507785.1, on the reverse strand, counting down.
GCTGCCGGCTGGGAAACACACGGATCCCAGCGACAGAGGGGATCATCCTTATTGCGTGGCGCGACTCGCGCATGCGCAGCAGGGAATCGGGAAATGAAGCCGAAAGGCTCCACTTCCTGATTCCCATACCCAAGATGGCGGCGGCAGCACCCGAGAGACGATCGAGAGATCGGCTACGGGTGCAGACATCGCGGGCGCGCTGGGCGGGTAAGTGTCATTATTTTAAAAGTCAGCAGCTGCAGTATTTGTAGCTGCTGGCTTTAAAAAAAAAAAAAAAAAAAGGCAGACTCCCGCTTTAAAGATGATAAAAACCAAAAGTTGTATGTGTACATGTAAAAGGCCTGAGCTGATGTGCCATGCATAAGTTAAAGCGGGAGTCCGCCGGGACTCCGTGTTTTTTTTTTAAAGCCAGCAGCTACAAATACTGCAGCTGCTGACTTTTAAAATAGTGACACTTACCTGTCCAGCGCGCCCGCGATGTCGGCACTCGAAGCCGATCTCTAGATAGTCACTCGGGTGCTGCTGCCGCTGCCATCTAGGGTATGGGAATCAGGAAATGGAGCCTTTCGGCTTAATTTCCCGGTTCCCTATTGCGCATGCGCGAGTCGCGCTGCGCAAAAAGGACGGTCCCCGCTGCCTCTGGGATCTGTGTGTTTCCCAGCAGGCAGCGGGGCACTTGCGGAAAGGGGTGTAATCTACGCCCCTTTCCGCAGAGAGCTATCCCGGAAGTGGGTGCAGTTACCTGGATTATCCAGGTAACTGCACCCCTCTCCCCCCGAAAGGTGCCAATTGTGGCGCCGGAGGGGGGGGGGGGGGGGGGATTCCGATGAGCGGAAGGTCCATTTTAGGGTGGACCTCCGCTTTAAACACAGACCAACAGGTGGTAAAATCCGTCCCCATGTGAGAGCAGCCAAAGGTGTGGGTGGATGTGTGTGCATGTGCGTGGGGTGGGGGGAGAAGAAACGCACAAAGGACCAATTTACACAGAACAAGTGCCTCTGTACAGATTATGAAGTATAGTGCACATTACAAATTGAACCACCATCAGTATTCAGAATTTTAGGTTTCTGCATTATGTATACAAAATTACTGATGCATACATAATTGCAAAATTATCTGCTTACCTAGAACTTCCCATAGACAGATTGATTCCAGCTGTAGATGGCCTGGATATCATACGAATAAGGTTGAGCATCCTCTCATTGACTGGGTCCAGCTGTGTTAATATCTCTGGATTTTTAGTAACTTCTACAACAAGTGCTTCCATCGCAGATCTTAATGCAGCAATGCCAGCAGCATCCTCGTGTATCATACACAGTTTAATCCTAGGGGGAAAAAAAAAAAAAAAAAAAAAAGCAGCCAAACTTTAAAATGACATCTTCTACATTCTTGAAATACGAATGTTTATTCAATTAAATAGTTGACAATGCCCAAATATAAATATTTGGAAAATTGCAGTTTCGTGCCCAAACTAGGTCATCAAATGCCAAAACTTCAGAGCAGGTCTCAGTCTGCCATGCAGGAGCTTTCTGATGAGGTTGCAGAAAGCAAGTATATCTCCATGTTGCTATGGTGTACTTGTGCCTATGAAGCCAACTGCTGACCAGTGTGTATTAGAAAACTTGCTTACCAAAAAAAAAAAAAAAAAAAAGTTTAAAGTGGACTTATCGCCGAGACGACTATCTGCCACTCCCCTCACTTTTTAAGTCAGAAAAGTAAGAGAAAGCCCGAAATCTATACCTAGGCTGCAGAAAGCAGTGCTCTGGATCTAGTGGTGGCTGATCTTCAGACCAAATGACTAGACATTTATATTGTGACTAGACCATCTCCTCTGTTGAAGGGGAAGATCAGCAAAGATGTCAATCTTGCACTCTGATCTCTGAGCAGTTTCAGCAGCTAAAGCAAGTATTTTAGAACTACTGTAACATTTTCAGAGAATGGGCCAGATCGGAACACTGGCACAAAGAAAAGAAATAAAGGAATTTTTTGCAAATTTGTAACTGCAATTTAAAAAAGGTATAACAATTAAAGAAAAAATATATCACAAGGAATTCAAATGCTTTCAAGATTGACAAAAAAAATATTTCAAAACACAAAGCGAGACCTTGCATATTTGCTATGCTTTAGGCCTCATGTATGCAGACATTTACACACCAAACCTTGAAGCATAAAAAGTCTGGCAAGTGGTGCTGCATACAGCCACCAATACAAGTATGCGGCTGTTTGTAAATACTGAAGGCTTTTGAATTAGTGTTTAACTGCGCATGTGCGTACTTCCTCAAAAACAAAGTGACAGTAGGGAAAAATAAGCCATGAGCGGGTAAACGCCAATACATAAGCCATCAATGTTAACAAGCAGCTATTCAATTGTATTGGTGGCTGTACACTGCACCACGATTCCCCAAATACAGGTAAGCAATGTACATTTTATGCTTGAAGGCTCAGGAGCTTGTGCCCTCAAATGGGATAACATTAAATACATTAGATTATAGCTGGCGTATTTAAATGCAGTAATCCAGAACAAAATAAAGATAAAACTAGCTCTCCTGTGACTCCAATAGAAGCTGTAAAAAACAAAAAAAAAATAAAAAAAACACACACAGGCTTTACAACAAGCACATTACAGCATTCCAGAGAGGACAAAAAATTAAGGATCTTATAGGGACCATATCAGTTGTTGCAAGGTTTCAACTTTGCTTTGTGAAATGTGGGAAAATTACTTAAAACCAAGCACAGCTGTTCTAAATCAGACCCTGGAACCACCTCTTCAAGCTTTACAAACACTGACAAAATGTGCACGTCAATACACATACCAGTCATCAAGGATTATCATTTCTCCATCTGACATAATTTTCTTGGAGCCAAATAGTAACAGCTGTAACGGGCTCACCAGAGTCATACCCTTAGCAGAGATTGCACGAGTACGAATCTTGGAAAAAAAGAAAAGAAAAGAAAGTTAGCACCCTAGATTTACACAGTTTATATACTCAGATTATGGAAGTTTATAATTTTTTTTCCCCTTATAAAAATGTTAATTACGATTTAACTGTTAAGAGCGCATCTAGGCATGCAGCGTTTTCCCAAAACGGTTTAACTTCACTGCTGCCCTGGCATGGAGATCTCTCCCCATGCTCAGCATAGTTGTGAAAGGTTGATCTTGAACGTTCAAATCCAGGTAGTAGACCTTATGTGTCTTGTTCATTTCATGGACATGGAGACTGCACCAGAGAGTGAACAGGCCTCAAATATCAGCCTCATCTGCCCTCTGGTGGCTTCCAGAAGGGTTTCAGAGCTAGCAAGACTACTGCAGAGTAGACACAACTAGTAAAATGCATGCACACATGCAAAAAAAAAAAAAATTACTCCGAACAGAAAATCAAAAAGACAATAGTGTAACTTTTTTCCCCAGTACTCCAAAGCAAGCCTGAGTTCAGCAGTGCTTTCCGAGCAAGAACTGTGACCTGAATACTATATAAATAGCTACAATAACTACATGCTGTGATGCAAAAACGGTTCTTATGAGAAAGAAACAGTCAAGCACAATATTCCTTTTCTCAAATAAAATTAAAGCAGACCTATTTAAAATAGGTACTTGTATAGCACTGTCAATGTACGCAGTGCTTTACATATATATTGTACATTCTAACGTCCCCAACTCACATTCATACATATGCTAGGGCCAATTTACCTTCCTGCGTGTCTTTGGAGTGTGAGAAAACCAGAGAACCCAGAGGAAACTCAAACAGGCACAAGGACGACATGCAAACTCCAGGCAGGTAGTGCAGTGGTTGGGATTCGAACCAGCGACCTAGTGCTGCTAGGCAGAAGTGCTAACCACTTTTCTGCTCATAATCAAAAGACTTACTTTTGGTCTACTAAGGCCATTTAAGATAGTCATAAGCAGAAAAATTACATTCTGGCGCAAATCGCTCTACCACCTTCCCCACCTTATTCAAAACAAACATCTTGGCTGGAGACGGGTTTTTAAAAAGGACACCTACCTATAACCATACACAGCAGCAGCACAATTTCCTGACTCTACCGCTACCTAGGTCACCTGCCTGCTCACCTAACAAATCAGCAGTTCCAGGATACAAGGCTCAGACAAAGACTTAGCGCTTAAAATGGAAATAGTGAAGTCTCAGGCAAGTGTGTCAGTGGTGTTTAAATCAACTATGTTCCCTTAACTTGCCTTGAGACATTTTAGGACACATTGGTATATTGTCAAATCTTTTTTGCATGATGCAGAACAGCAAAAAGTCTAAGCAGCTTACCTTTTCACTGAAGACGAAGAATGGAGAAGGATACTTTGATTCTTGGTTGCTGAAAGGGCAGTTGACAGAAGATTTGTGGATAAGTGCATTTCGGCCCTCTGTGGTAAGGATTTTTCGCTTCTCCTTGTGGTAGCAGACGTTGGGATAAACCCCAAAAGCCAATAATGAAATCACCAAATCTAGGTTATTATCGGGGCCAGTGTTATTGAAGACTTGATTCATTAAACAGTCTGAGGGGGGAAAAAAATTTTTTAGAAAAAAAAAAAAAAACAACACACAAGACAATTCAGGAAGTTGAATATGCTAATAAGGGTAACTCACCTTCAGGGAAACCAGCATTGACCAAGATATCTTTCAGCTGTACCTTGGCTTCCCATGTCATGCGCAGAGTGGACATATTTAGACGTTTATGCTCACAGAATCTCATTTCAGCATCCTCTCCTCCCATTCTACATTAAAAAAAAAAAAACATGCTGAGTACAAAGAAGCAAAGTTAATGAATTTCACATTGGTCTCTTGCACACTAAGCTTACCGTGCATCGTCCCAAGCTTGAAACACTGACAGCAGTGCCACATGATCGGAAAATCTGTTGCCAGCAAAGTTTCTGTGCACATATCCCAATCTCCTCCCTTCACTGATGAATGGTTCCGGAAAACAAGTGGCAGCCGAAATCGTGCACACAGCATCACCAACACTGCAAAAAATAAAAATAAAAAATGCCATTACTGACCTAGGCACTGCACTTCAATATACCCACAAAATAACAGATGCTCCCCAGCACTACACCAGTGTCAGGGTGTCTTAGTAGTCAGGTCACTACTCTAAGCTATAAAAATAAATAACCCAGTACAGAGGCACTTTAAAGCATAACTTCAGTCATCTTTTCAAGTTTCCTTCTATTAAATCTTCTGCCTTTATTTTAACTTTGGATAGCAAAACTTTTTCTGCCAGTAAAAACTTATACAGTCCACTTCCTGTTTGGTCATTAGCCTAGGCCAGCAAGGACAAACCTTGGCACCCCAGATGTTTTGGAACTACATTACCCATGATACTCATGCACTCTGCAGTGTAACAGAGCATCATGGAAAACGCAACTCCAAAAAACAAAACAAAAAAAAAACAGTTTGACAGCTGCCATCTAGTTTTTGCTAGAGAGTGGTGACATGAATGAGGGGGCATCAAAGAGTTTACAACAGTCTATATCCATATATACTGTGACAGTGTGGGCCAGCTGCACAGACATACATATATTACACACTATATCATCTATCTCTATAATAATATATATAATATGTGAGTGTGTATATAATATATATATATATATATATATATATATATATATATATATATATATATATATATATATATATATATATATATACACACACACACACACACATATACATACATACATACATACACATATATATATATATATATATATATATATATATATATACACACACACACACACACACACATATACACAAGCTGACCAGCAAGGGCCAGGCAATGGATGTCCCCGGGAACCGCTGATCAGCGAGAAGAAAGCCAAGCTTTGTGTATGTAAACAAGGCACAGCACTGGCCTGTCAGCAGGGATGTGCTGGATTTTGTCCCCTGCAAAGCAGAGAATAAAATCCAGCACATCCCTTAGTAAAAGCACCCATATAGTAAACACAAAAACACTGGTTAGGAACAGTTAACCCTTGGATCGCCCTAGATGTTTAATCCCTTCCCAGCCCATGCCATTAGTACAGCAACAGTGCATGTTTTTAGCACTGATCGCTGTATTCGTTTCACTGGCTCCCACAAGGTGTTGAAAGTGTCAGATTGTGCGCTGCAAAATCAGTCCTGCCATAAGTCACCAATTGCCAACATGACTAGTATAAAAAAAAATAAAAGCAATCTGTCTTCTCAGACATTATCAGCTTCACTGCAGATCGATTAAAATCTACCGAGACGTTAAAGTGGTACTAAACCCAAAACCGCAATATAGTGCCATCTACCAGTCATTAGAAGTTTAGAGTGACCGTTTTTTTTTGTTTTTATTTAGGCTCATTTCCTTCCGTTTCCCACTGGTAATCTGGTCAGTCACACACCGCTCTGGATGAATGAGAACAGGGGAAACATTTGGACAGCAGTATTGTCAGTTTTGGGGGAGGGGAGTGTTAGAAGTACTAGCAGATTTACAGTAACAAATTTAAGCCAAACTCCAGCTAACACTTTATAATACGTTACGCCAACAGTTTTTCCTTTTGGAATAAATGTTTTACATAAACAAAAGCTGATAATTTTAAACACCCCTGCCAGTGTTAAAATGTCTGTTTCATCCCTGTAACTGCAAGAGCTTGTTCTGTTGAAAACAGACTTACTGGCTGTATCACCAAAATGAAAATAGAAGAAAATTCTAAAAAAAATAAAATAAAAAAAATAAAAAACGAAACGAATGCAGCCATCACATCTAATAAATGGTAAGCTGCAATATAAAAAAAAAAAATGTTTCATTGTGGGATTAATACTGCTTTAAATTGGAATATGACTAGTACATCGCAAGACTGAACATACATTTTGAATTATTCTTTTCTCCCGATTAGATTATAAGTTGTAATAAGCAGGGCCATCACAAAGATAAGGAAATATAAGATAGATGAGGATACTGTATAAAATAAATAAATGGACCAGATGTACTTACTAAAAGATACAGCCCATTATCATCATCTTTCCAAGACGGGGCTCAATAGGCAGTTTAGCCAAAATTCTCCCCAGAGGAGTCAGCTCATCATTCGTGTCTAATGCATCCAACTCTAAACAAAAAATGAATGTTAAAGTTTAAATGGCGGTCTAAAAACTTTCATATTTGAAGACGATCACCAAATAATTTTCAGCTGTTCGCACAAAGGCCTGAACTAAGACACCCAACATGACTTACCTCTCAGTGTGTGCTCAGCTTCTATCACAGCATCCAGTGGAGGGGGCTCTATGGCCTTTGACAAGAACTGTCCAATGCCGCCCAAACGAAGAAGTTTAATACTCAGAGCAACTTCATGTAAAGGTGTACGGAATATTTCTGGTGTAAGGTGAGTTTCCAAGCTACAAAATAAAAAGGTATTTAAAAGGGTAAAGTTTGTTCCCATTGTCCCATAAAACACAACATGAATATACTTCAATCACTAATGTGAGACTAAACAGATTACAATCCAATTTCTCACCGTTCAAAGCGTGCTCTGCTACACAAGTGGAAGCAGAATCCAGGTCGCACACGCCCCGCTCTTCCTTTTCGCTGCTCGAGATTGGTCTTTGAGGCCCAGACTGTGGCATAATTTGTCATATTGTTGTGAGATGTGAACAGTTTTACCTTTTGTCTGTAAAGAGAACCAAAAAAAAGGTTTAATTTAGGATTTTGGCATAAAAGGTCCACTGCAATCGAGAAAGCAATATAATAGGGTCACACACCCCAAGAACCTACTGGCAACAGAAAGCTGGACAATTAGGCTGGGTTCACACCACAGCGATGCGGGAACGCCGCAAATCCGCAGCGTTTTTCCGCATCGCATGACTCCCGCTGGCAGTTCACACTGCCCTATGTGAACGGCTGGGAGTGTCAATGAAATGTTAATGACACCCCCAGATCCGTCCGCATATCGCAGTGCGATCTGCAGACTCGCACAGGAATCGGATCGCATGGTGTGAACACCCATGCGATCCGATTCTGTTGCGGACCAAAAAAAGGGTCCCGTGCGAGTTTGCTGCGGGAGCGCTGCGAATTCAGCCATACTATCTGTATGGCTGAACTCGCATCGCTACGGAGATCGGATGTGATTTGCACTGCAGTGCGGTGCGAATCACATCCGGATCTCCCCCCGCAGCAGTGTGAACCCGGCCTTAAAGTGGAAGTAAACCCTCCTATCGTTTTCAGCCAAGGAAGCTGCCATCTTGACCTCTGTTTAATCTTCAACTGCCATGTTGTTGCATATGTGATGAGTTATGACACCAGCCATTGGATGGTTTAACAGTTTGGTTGAGAGGACAACCAATGTGACAGTTACATTTCGGGCATGCCGGGAATGGTTTTTTGAAAATGTTCATTTAATAGGTTTACTTCCACTTTAAATCTGAGTATTTTCTCCGATAACTAGGCCAGTTTTTAACTGTTCAAAACACAGAAAAAGATTGCCAGACCAAAACCAGATAAGAGTGCAAGATAATATTGTCAGTAAACAAGCATAAGAACAGCCAATGTGTTTTGAGAGCAACACCAGGGCTCATAGGATCCAATGGCGACACAGATCTATATTAGAACCAGTACTGAACTCTCTGCATTATGCACTACCAATATGCAGTTGAAATAGTAGTGGACCATTTTCAACTCTTTGTATGTAATGAGTGACAACTCGTCCTACTTTTTGCTATAGAGAAAGACTGTATGGTGTATGCAATACTGGCATCATTATAGAAATGGATCCGCGCTATGGAAAAGGAACAAGGGCCTCCATTCAACCTACTATCTGTGGATAGAGCGAATAAGAAATGAATTAAAAGGAAAGTGGATATTGCGCTAAAATCCTATTTGAACATGAATAAATGTATTTAAATACAAATCATAAGTCCGTAAACGTATACAGTCCTATGTGGACATGTGGCCAGCGCTCATAACAGCAAACGGTGAACTGGTGCCTTCACTAGTGCTCCCCCTCGAGGTGGGCACTCACCAAGGCTGGCTACTGCATCTCCCCCTACAGGCTGGAAAAAGCTAAATCCTCTCCTCCAGCAGAAGCTGGCTGCTGGCTTCTTGTAACAGAAGACCATCACTATTCAGAGTGACTCATTGCATGCATCAAGTCAAGGGGGGGCCTGGATAAGAGTCAAGTTTGTCGCAGGGACAGGGGGGTCACAGACTCACGGGAGCTGTCAGATGTGTGTGGACTATGAAAAGTGTGAAAAATAGGATGAAATCAGAGCCATCAAACTGGAGCCCTGAGAGGACCATCTAAGCATTGCAGCAGAGAGGAGTAGGAAGAGAGAAGGGGGAGACAATGACATCTAAACAGAGAAGACTGGTCATTATTATCCTGATGCTTTCTAGCTCCTGTGAGGGCAGACCTAGAGGGGAGCCCTAGTGGATGCACCAGTTCACAGTTTGCCGTTATGAACACTGGCCACAAGTCAATATAGGAATGTACACATTTAAGAACTTACAATTTGTTTTTCTTAATTTATTCATGTTCACATGGGATTTCTTGTATGCACTTCAGCACTTTGTATCACAGGATTTTATGGATATGCAACTTATTCTTTTGGCACATTAGATTACACAGCCACGTTATGATGTGCATCTAACATACAATTACTTTAGTATCTACTTGCACCTTACCTAGCTGGACTGTGGAAAGATTAGTTTTATGGTAAAGTTCACTTTACACTGCTGGTGTCTTGCTTCTGACACCTTAAAAGGGACAGTAGCACCATTAACTTATTTTAGGATATATTGATACAAACTGCACACCTGCCTTCAAAAAATAAAATAAAAATAAACCAAACACAACAACACTAAACTGTCAGGGGTAGAGAGACACCTTTACTGTCTCGCTTTATTTTGGTAATTAGCTATTCTGAGGAGATAATGGCATCACCACCTGATAATGGGACAGTCCGGCATGCAAAATCAACCAGCAATGGCAGATACCACCCTGCATGGCATTCTGAGGAATCCATTGATTTTTTTTTTTATAGATTTTTTTTATGAAGCTTGTTTTATTTAAAAAATAACTTAATCACTATAATTAGATAAAATGAGTCTATAGTAAATCAATATAAACTTACTTGCAGGAATCTATGACGTAAACAACATCGTTGATAGTAATACTGGATTCAGCAATGTTTGTGGATAAAATGACCTGAAGACAGGAAGGGATACATCAGAGCTACAACAATGAACAGCTTAAAACACAAATCGCTGATTTCACAGAAGTTTTACCTTGACTACTCCATCTGGAACAGAATCAAACACTTTCCTCTGCTCTTCTCGTGGAATTTGAGAATGCAGTGGCAAAATCCGGTAACGGTGACTGGCTGAAAAAAGTCAGACGATAAGAATAAGTCATCTAGTGCATGATGGAATCTCCGTATTGACCTGCATTAATATGTGTGAATGCCTAACAGTTTGCGTATGATGAACAAAAACAATCTGCTCAGTGCTTTAAACATAGTTACATAGTTGGTGAGGTTGGAAAAAAAAAAAAAAAAAAAGACAAATCCAACCCATGTATGCGATTATATGTCAGGATTACATTGTATATCCCTGTATGTTGCAGTAGTTCAGGTGCTTATCTAATAGTTTCTTGAAACTATCAATGTCCCCCGCTGAGACCACCGCCTGTGGAAGGGAATTCCACATCCTTGCAGCTCTTACAGTTAAAAAAAAAAAAAAACACACCCCGTAGTTTAAGGTTAAGCCCCTTATCTTCTAATTTTAATAAGTGGCCACGAGTCTTGTTAAACTCCCTTCTGCGAAAAAGTCTTACGCCTATTGTGGGGTCACCAGTACGGTATTTGAATATTGAAATCATATCCCCTCTCAAGCGTCTCTTCTCCAGAGAGAATAAGTTCAGTGCTCGCAACCTTTCCTCATAACCAATATCCTCCAGACCCTTTATTAGCTTTGTTGCCCTTCTTTGTACTCGCTCCGTGGAGAGTTAACAAAAATTATGCAAATCAAAAGACCTGCATTGACCGATACGCCCCATGTTTCATTTACATTAAATGTTTAAATCAACTTCCTTGCAACGTTTCCTACCTGGAGATCCTTCCAGTAACAGGTTTATTAGGTATCTCAGGTGCCTGATCTTGCAAGGCAGGCTGACAATGCTGTATCCAACTGCAAAGCAGTGACTCAGCACGGTCAGCCTGCATCAGAATGATTGTTACTGGCAATACCTCTAGACAGGAAACTGCAACAGATCTCCTCACTCCCCAACACACAAAATACCCCACATCTACAGTAAGACACTGGCAAATGACTGAAAATGAACTTAGGGTTTATACATGTTAAAATACAATTCTAGGCAGCATAGGGTGGTTTAATGAGCTCCAACTTCTACACAAATCACACGAACAGGCTTGCTCAGTATGCATTTATATGCTCTTTACCCATCTGATACAAATCTTGTCTGACAAGTGACAATTACAGTTGACCAGGCAAACCCACCCCAGCTAATAGCAGCCCACCTTTCCCAGATATGCTCAGCCTAGGGCTGTCGAGGAAGTTGTGAAACTTATGTTTACTTTAGGTAGGTGCTTTGTATCAACAATGCTTAACAGCTGTAAACAAGTGAAGTAGACAAGAGAACTCTGCAAGATAAAATGTTAACATATGTATTTCAAGCAAAAAAACTAAATTCAAACAATAAAAATTACCAAAATGTGGGTTCATCTCAAGATGCTTCTGTACTGTGTAAATCAGGTTCCAGCCAGGTAAAAACACCAGAACAGCACCAGGTACGTTTAGAGTTTCAATGTACTTTAGGAGTGCTTCAATTATTTCAATGGGGGTCTCCTTCTCACTCAGCTGTGCCAATGAACGGCGGGTCTCTGGGCCGTAATCAGGACCACATACGAGATTACAATTTGTCTGCAGAAATACAAGCAATGTTTAGAATGGTAGAATTCTGACAAAGATGCACCAGAAGAAAAACAAAATGTCCCACCCAACAACGGAACTTCCGATTTGGCATGTCATTTTTTCCCCCCACATCGCTGGACCCTGGGACAGGCAAGTGCCTGATTATGAAAAGTCAGCAGCTGCAGTATTTGTAGCTGCTGTTTTTTTTATTATTTTTTTTTAAAGCAGAACTCCGCCTTAATGAGTGGATTCCAAAAGAGTAATCTTCCTGGTGCCACTGAGTGTGATAGTCGGCCATCATCCCAGGCTCTATTCCTAATCACCTAGAATTTTGGTCCACATAAGGGTGAGCCCACTCTGGTTTGAGTCTACATTATGTAATACATTTTTAAACAAAAGACCAAAAAGGTGGATGGAGCCACCTTTGATACTGAAATGGTAGTGTGCAGACTTGGGAACTTGAACCCTTAACTCACCAGAGTCCAGGAAAATCTAAAACTGGTAAAGTAATCCTGTCATTAGCAAGGCACGAGGCTTCAATTTATGATAATGCCATTGGCTTAAAAATTTGAAATAAGCAACGCTGCTTCCAAACAATGAGAACGTGCCGATATAAAACACAGGATGCCTTCTGGCACATTTTTTTTTTTTTCACATTTAAAAAGAAGATTGCTATTAATAGTATTAAGAGATTAGCAGCCAGCTAAACAATTCACAAGTAAACTGCATGTGTGGGGAGGGGGTGGTGTGCCTTTTCTCCAATCAGCTTTCTCAGTCTCCCGCAATAATCTCCTCCTAGGAGGGGAATAAGGACCTTTCTAACAAATTCTAACAGAATGTGCACTTTCTAAATAGTATATAAATGTGACTACAGCAGATATGCATGTAAAACTTATATAGGGAGATTTGCTTAATCTCTGTATCATCTAGGCTGTTCACTTCAATTGGTACATGGATGGTTTACATCCACTTAAAAAAAATTCTCATTTTACTACACATAACATAACAGGAGGCAGGTCATGTTTTATATCAGCACTTGACCATTTTTTGGATGCAGCACCGATTTCTAAATTTGTGTGTCTTTTGGACTAAGGGCAGCACAATAAAGCAGCTGCTGGGGTCACTATATGGTTCATAGAGCAGGTACATTATATAGCTTTATGGTTTAACATTTTCTTTGCTGATAGCCCTCTGGATTCAATATTTTGAGTCCCTGGGACAAGCCTGCAGATCTACTGTATACTGTACATACACCCACTTGTTCTTGGTCAGAGTTCAGAATTCTTGAAGCCAAGAAGTCTGCATGACATCAGGGGGCATATAAAATTTAATAAATTGTAAAGTGTAATGTGTATGCACAGCATATTTGCACAATGTGAAGCCAGGACACCATTTGGGTGTGTGCATTGACTATGATCACCTACCTCTTCGTCCTCCCCTCCTTCTTCATCTTTGTCTTTCTTCTTCTTGTCCCTTGGAGGCGGGATGAACTGAGTCATCTGAATACAGTCTTCCAGGTAATAATCTGTCAATAAGACATCAAATTAGATATGGTAAAAGGCCAGACATTTTGACAGTCACACTGTTCTAAAGCAGGGGTCTTCAAGCTTTCTAAACAAAGGGCCAATTTACTGTCCTTCAAAATGGGCCAGACAGTGCCTAGTGGGAGTAAACAATGCCCCATCTTTGTTATTAGGGGGGAAAATGGTTGGTGTCAGGGGGAAGAATAGTGCCCCATCGCTGGTGGCAAGAATAATGCCTCAAGGGCCAGATAAAAGGCAAGTAAATGGACCGCGGTGTATATATATATATATATATATATATATATATATATATATATATATATATATATATATATATATATATATATATATATATATATATATATATAATATTTTAACACACACACACAATCTGACAAAAGTGAGAACACCCCTCACATTTTTGTGAATATTTTATTATATCTTTTTGTGAGACAACACTGAAGAAACGACACTTTGCTACAATGTAAAGTAGTGAGTGTACAGCTTGTATGACAGTATAAATTTGCTGTCCCCTCAAAATAACACAGCCATTAATGTCTAAACCGCTGGCAACAAAAGTGAGTACACCCCCAAGTGAAAATGTCCAAATTGGGCACAATTAACCAACCATTTTCCCTCCCCTGGTGTCATGTGACTCGTTAATGTTACAAGATGTGAATGGGGAGCAGGTGTGTTCATTGCTCTCTCTCTCATACTGGTCACTGGAAGTTCAACACGACACTTCATGGCAAAGAAGTCTGAGGATTTGAAAAAAAAAAAAAAAAAAATGCTGCTCTACATAAAGATGACCTAGGCCAGGCGAACCTTGGCACCCCAGATGCTTTGGAACTACTTCCCATGATTCTCATGCACTCTACGGTGTGGTTGAGCATCATGGGAAATGTAGTTCCAAATCATCTGGGGTGCCAATGTTCACCATCACTGGCCTAGTCTATAAGATTGCCAAGACCCTGAACCTGAGCTGCAGCATGGTGGCCAAGACCATGCAGCAGTTTAACAGGAAAGGTTCAGCTCCATGGTCGAACAAAGATGTTGAGAGCATATGCTTGGCATCATATCCAGAGGTTGTCTTTGGGAAATAGACGTACGAGTGCTGCCTGCATTGCTGAAGAGGTTGAAGGGGTAGGGGGTTAGCCTGTCAGTACTCAGACCATACGCTGCACAATGCATCAAATTGGTCTGCATGGCTGTTGTCTCAGAAGGAAGCTTCTTCTAAAAGAAGATGCACAAAAAAGCCAGCAGTTTGCTGAAGACAAGCAGATTAAGGACATGGGATTACTGGAGCCAAGTCCTGTGGTCTGATGAGATCAAGATAAACTTATTTGGTTCAGATGGTGTCAAGCATCTGTGGCGGCAACCATGTGAGGAGTACAAAGAAAAGTGCGTCTTGCCTACAGTCAAGCATGGTGGTGGGAGTGTCATGGTCTGGGGCTGCATGAGTGCTGCCGGCACTGGGGAGCTACAGTTCATTGAGGGAACCATGAATGCCAACATGCACTGTGACATGCTGAAGCAGAGCATGATCCCCCCCTTCCTTCGGAGACTGGGCCACAGGGAAGTATGCCAACATAACGCTTCCACTGCCTTGCTAAAGAAGCTGAAGGTAAAAGGTGATTGACTGGCCCAGCATGTCTCCAGACCAAAACCTTATGAGCATCCATGGCGCATCTTCAGAACGGAAGGTGGAGGAGCGCAAGGTCTCCAACATCCACCAGCTCCGTGATGTCTGTCATGGAGCAGTGGAAGAAGACTTCCGTGAAGCTCTGGTGAACTCCATGCCCAAGAGGGTTAAAGGGTTTACTCTTTTTCACCTTAATGCATTAAGGTGAAAACACATCCAACAATACCGTGCCCCCCCACCCACCCCATTTTACTTACCTGAGCCCGTTCACCTGCTGCGCTCGCCCCGATCTCCTCTTCGCCGCTCAGCCTGGCTGTTGATTGGCTAGAGTGGATGGATTAAAAGCAGCACAGCCATTGGCTCGCACTGCTGTCAATCACATCCAATGACGCAGCCTGCCAGGGCTGAGTGACAGTGAGCAGCTATAGCCAACAGCTGTATCACGGGAGCGCGCCCGCAAGAACTAACCACCATGCGAGAGAGCTTGCATGAAGGTGCTTAGTTCTTGTGGGGAGGAGCCGAGACAGCCGCCGAAGGACCCCAGAAGACCAGGTTCGGGGCCACTCTGTGGAAAACGAGCTACACAGTGGATGCAAATAGAACATTTTTATTTTTACTAATTACCTTCACAACCCCTTTAACCACTTTCAGACCGGACCATTTTGCTGGTAAATGACCAGAGGTCTTTACACTTTGGCACTGCGCTGCTTTAACTGGTAATTGCGCGGTCATGCAATGTTGTACCCAAACGAAATTTGCGTCCTTTTCTTCCCACAAATAGAGCTTTCTTTTAAAAAGGTATTTGACTGACTCTGCGATTTTTATTTTTTGCGATATAAACGTAAAAAGACCGCAAATTTTGAAAAAAAAAAAATGATATTTTCTAATTTTTGAAAAATCCAATAAACTTAATTTTAGTCATACATTTAGGCCAAAATGTATTCAGCCACATGTCTTTGGTAAAAAAAAAGTCAATAACTGTATATTTATTGGTTTGCGCAAAAGTTGTCACATCTACAAACTAAGGTACGTTTTCTGGAATTTACGCAGCTTTTAGTTTACGACTGCCTATCTCATTTCTTGAGGTGCTAAAATGGCAGGGCAGTACAAAACCCCCCCCAAATGACCCCATTTTGGAAAGTAGACCCCCTAAGGAAATTGATAAGTGGCATGTTGAGCCCATTGAATATTTTATTTTTTTGCCTCAAGCGATTGAATAATGACAAAAAAAAAATTTTTTTTTTTTTACACAAAGTTGTCACTAAATTATATATTGCTCACGCATGCCATGGGCATATGTGAAATGACACCCCAAAATAAATTCTGCTGCTTCTCCTGAGTACGGGGATACCACATGTGTGGGATTTTTTGGGAGCCTAGCCGCGTACGGGGCCCCGAAAGCCAAGAACCGCCTTCAGGTTTTCTAAGGGCGTAAATATTTGACTTCACTCCTCACTACCTATTACAGTTTTGAAGGCCATAAAATGCCAAGATGGCACAAAACCCCCACAAATCACCCCATTTTAGAAAGACACCCCAAGCTATTTGCTGAGAGGCATGTTGAGTCCATGGAATATTTTATATTTTGCCACAAGTTGCGGGAAAATTACAAAACTTTTTTTTTTTTTTTCACAAAGTTGTCACTAAATGATATATTGCTCACGCATGCCATGGGCATATGTGAAATGACACCCCAAAATAAATTCTGCTGCTTCTCCTGAGTACGGGGATACCACATATGTGGGACTTTTTGGGAGCCTAGCAGCGTACGGGGCCCCGAAAACCAAGCACCGCCTTCAGGCTTTCTAAGGGCGTTACAGTTTTGAAGGCCATAAAATGCCAAGATGGCACAAACCCCCCCCAAATGACCCCATTTTGGAAAGTAGACACCCCTAAATTTAGGGGTACACTAGTGAGACTAGGTAATAAATGGCGGGTGCCCTGAAACTATAAAAAAATAACTAACCAACCAGTGTCACCTGTAACAGTTATATGGTGATCACTGGTGAAAGGGTTAACTAGGGGGCAATCAGGGGGCTTTATGCGGTAGTATATGGGGGTCCCTGGCGCTATAAAAAGCTGCGGCAAACCTAAATACCTACCCGCCTAACTAGCGTCACCTGTGACACTAATACAGCGATCAGAAAAACGATCGCTTATTAGGCTGGGTTCACACTGGAGCGATGCGGGAACGCCACAAATCCGCGGCGGGTTCCCCGCATCGTATGCCTCCCGGCGGCAGTTCACACTGCCCTATGCGAACTGCTGGGAGTGTCAGTGAAATGTTAATGACACCCCCAGATCAGTTCACATATCGCAGTGCATCTGCAAACTCGGATCGCATGGTGTGAACACCCATGCGATCCGATTCTGCTGCGGACCAAAAAAAGGGTCCCGTGCGAATTTGCGGCGGGTGCGGCGAATGGCTGAACTCGAATCGCAGAGATCGGATGTGATTTGCACTGCAGTGCGAATCACATCCGTTCTCATAAACCGCTGCAATGTGAACCCAGCCTTAGTGACACTGGCGACGGGGGGTGATCACGGGGTTAAACCTTTATTGGGGGGGGGGGTACCTTAGAACTAAAGGGGGCTAACCCTAACTGCCCTAACAGTTATTACAGTCACAAATGACACCAATGCAAAAAAAAAATAAAAATAAAATAAAAATGCATTGGTGTCACTGTGACTGGGGGGGGCAGGGGTAATTGGGGGGTAAAGGGGGGGGTGTGAGTGTGCCTGGCATGTTCTACTGTGAAGTGTCGTGTTGGTGCAACTCACCGATCCTCTCTCCTCGGTGTCGGAACAAAAAATACCGACACGGAGGAGAGATTACATCACTTCCTCTCCTGTGTTTACATTACAGGAGAGGAAGTGATGTCACGAAGGATTTCCATTCGTCGGGAGCGATCGTGAGGGGGTGGCCATGAATGAATGGCCGCCCCCTCATCCCGGATCGCTCCCGAACGAATACCGACCGCCGCAGGCACCGGGGGGGGGGGGGGGGGGCCCGATTGGGCCCCCCACCCACGGGAAGGCAGGGACGTACAGGTACGCCCATATGCCTGCCCGTGCCATTCTGTCGACGTACATCGTCGTGCGGCGGTCGGCAAGTGGTTAAAGGCAGTGCTGGAAAATAATGGTGGCCACACAAAATATTGACACTTTGGGCCCAATTTGGACATTTTGACTTTGAGGTGTACTCGCTTTTGTTGCCAGCGGTTTAGACATTAATGGCTGTGTGTTGAGTTATTTTGAGGGGACAGCAAATTTACACCATTATACAAGCAGTACACTACTTTACATTGTAGCAAAGTGGCATTTCTCCTAGGTGTCTGATAGCGTATCTCCTGCTTGGGTAGCAGCATCTCTTCAAAGGCTCTACACATACATATAGCTAGCTAATGCACCTTTACAGCTAATCACAAACCAAGACAAAACATCTTAGATCACTTTGGCTTTTGCCAAGTTACCACCCAGTCAAATATATGATCACATATTTACAAACACAATGTCAGAATATATTTATAGCCAATACATTAAGCATGAATGTTCCTATATTTTGAACAGGCTTTACTAAGGGAGATTATGATCATGTAGTCATTTAATTCCAAGTTATTTTTAACATTTTGAAAAAAACATACCTTGGACAGGAAAAGTTCTGCCATACACTTCAATTACAGGACAGTTAAAGAAATATTCACAAAACATGGTTGTGTCTATTGTGGCGGACATAAGGATTACTCTGATCTCAGGAAAAGCTTGAACAACATCTCGGAGTACCACAAGCAGAAAGTCAGTCTGAAAAGATAAAAAAATAATAATTTTATGGAATAAGGGCAATCTTCAAAAAACAACCCACTTTACCTGTAGTCAGCTCTACAACCGTTGTTTCAACTCAAAACATCCAAAAACCAGCGCTAATCTATACAAACTTTAAACCACTCTTATCGTGAAATAAACATAGTCTTAGTAAGGGACCTACAATAATCAAGTTCCATAAAATATTGATACAAATCCAAGAGGATGTCCCCTATATCACCACAATATAAGTCCTGTGTTCTTTTATATAGCTGAAGATTTTCTAAATGAAAGAAAAAACAGGACTTAGACACTGTTTATATCAAGTTAAGTGTATTGTTTGTATATTTTAGTGCTGGTTTTAGGATGTTCACCAGTCTTCAAAAATAGATACTCTATCAATACATTGATAGAGTGCTAGAATGAAACATTTTGGACTGACATACTTACATTAATATCCCGCTCATGGATTTCATCCACAATGACATGACTAATGCCTCTAAGACCAGACTCCAGTTTCCTCAGAAGTACACCTGCCAAGAAAAATAAATTATAAAAAAATTAAAAATATACAATTACACACAGATAACCCCAAAGAATTATCCCAATCAAAAAAATGGGCACTTTTTATTATCGCTAAAACAGATTCTCACCCACAGTGCAGAACATCACACTGGCATGGGGACGAGGCAGCGCAGATTCAAATCGAACACTGTAACCACAGCTTTTACCAACCTCTTCTCCCCTCTCAAAAGAAACCCGCTCAGCCACAGACACTGCACTGATCCTACGAGGCTGAAAAAAAGAAAGTGTAAAAATCACATCAGAAGATAAAAAAAAAAAAAAAAAAAATGTATGTAAAGCCAAATCAGTTTCTTTACTTTTGAATAGAGAAGGGAATTGTTAGGAAACTGGTCAGGTTTGTGTTTGCTGTGTTCAGTCTGGGAGATTTCCCTTCTTATCCCAAAAGGCACATCAGAAAATAGGAGAAAACCTCCCTTAAAACAGGGGATGTCCCCAAAAACAGGTTTGCAATTAAGAGATTAACCCTCAGTTGTTCAGGTGATCAATTTAAAAATGTTGGATTTCCCATCACTTTTTGCACTGAATACAAGAGCACTGTAACCGGAAGGTTGACTCACCCCAAGGGACAAAGGCAACAAAAACCTGAAAGTGCTAACCCTTCCATATTCTTTGCAACCCTAGAAAAAGTTACGCTTCATATATATTTTACATTTTCCACAGTGAAGTTTAGAATAGATATGATTTTTACCTGAGTCACCACAATATTGCACTGGGCAGCTTGGTCATTAAGGATAAACTCATCCAGAATATACTGTGGCACCTGGGTGGTTTTACCACAACCAGTAGCTCCTCGAATGATAACCACCGGGTTATGGCGAACTGCATCCATAATATCATTCTGAAACTTCTTGACAGGCAAAGAATCCCGCTCACTAATCATCTGCAAAATACAAAGGAACAGAACATACCATTTTATTTGTTACAAGAATCAAGCAAACTTAATCGCATGATCATGTATAACGTCTAGAATCCCAAAGCACAATAAAAGCTCTATAATCTCCAGGACAGGAACACATTGTTACATCCCGAGGAAATTCCCGATTGGAACTAAACATGTCAATGCAGCACCCCTCCCGGGGCAGGACTCTATCCACATAGACATATGGATAGGTGAAGTTGTGACCAGAACATCATTAGGATTCCACTTCCTCCCTTCATTGGGAAGATTCAGACAGACCCCCATTCATAACATGGGAGGACAAGACATATTGTAAGCTTTCACATTCATATCTTGACTGCATGTGTTGGATTGAACCCCACCATGTGTATTGACCACTTTGCAATATTGCAATATGTGCTTAATCTGTGGGAGTGAACAGAAGAAAAATCTAAATCAATATTTGGTGCGACTATCCTTTGGCTTTAAACCACCAATTCTTCTAGGTACTGCTTGTGCATAGTTTTTGAATGAACTCAGCAGGTAGGTCGTTCCATACACCTTGGAGAACTAACCACAGGTGTTGTGGATGTAGGCCACCTCAAATCTTTTGGTCTCTTCATGTAATCCCAGACAGACAGACTCCATGTTGTTGAGATCAGGGCTCTGTGGGGGCCCAAACCATCACTTCCAGGACTCCTTGTTTTTTTATACACTGAAGATAGTTCTTAATGACACTTTCTGTATGTTTGGGATAGTTATCCTGCTACATAATACATTTGGGGCCAATCACATGCCTCCCTGATGATATTGCATGACAGATAAGCATCTGCTTGCATTTCCAAACGCAGTGCACTTGTCTGTGCCTAATCGCATGGTACAGTAGTACCATGAGATCCGGTTGCTGTGCATTTTATAATGTAGTGCATGCACTACTTTTGGTGCGATCCAACGCAATTTCAGCCTATTTAAATGAACGGGCTGAAACAGCACTGCACCCGGATCACACATGAATATCACAGGATAGCACTGCCCCGTTCCTGTGCAATTCCTGCTGTTAAACGGCCCAAAGATAACACACGATGCATCTAGTAAAAAAATTTTTTGCCATAATAAAAGAGGAAGTGCGCCGGGACTTACTATTGGATATTATCTGGATCCATGCATTTATCGAGTTTTAAACATCAAAAAAAGGAGAAATGCTAAAAAATTGCCCAGGTGTGCAGATTACCCCATATTTCTGTCAATTTGTCTTGTACAGTTTAGGTATTCACTTATGCATTTCAAGCCTCCATTCCCTGGATTCATGCTAATGTATTCCCTTCTGGATACATGCCCCATAGTATAAAGGATTAGTCTCCCAGGAGACTTTTTAGACAATTGCCTGCTTTATAAAAGGGGGAGGGCAAATTATTATATTTGTAAGGTGAATCTATGTTTTTGATAAACTAATATCTGAGTGTGCATATATTCTCCTTGTCCTCTCTTCAGCGTTTGAGTTAAATTTGCCATTAACCTATTAATTATACAGACACATACATGCTTGGAAGCCACCTTTAGCTAATAGTACTACCTCGGCCCCCCACACTATGATGTAATTCTTTCACCCAGTGGCCCTCAATGGGTAGCGAGTAATCCCCATTAAGGAAGTAGCCCAACTGCTTTGACATTACTAAACCTACACTGCCCCCACATCAGACCTATGACGTTCCTTTAGATCCAGTGCCACCATCGACCAAGCAGACTGTATTATAACACCTTGCTTTAAAGATTCCCCTTATAGAATGCTTCTCTCTTTAGGAAACTATGTTCTGTGATCAAGTAAAAAAGCTTTGATAAATCAGGAAGGTGGTTGATGTATCAAACTAAACTTTTGCTTGCAGCTGCCACAGAACGTTCAACACTTGGGGCTGATGAGCAGGACAAAACAAGATTACAATGCCATCCATTTCAGTTTAGTGCCACACTAGAGGCCAGCACAAGCTGTTACACCTGCTTACAGTTTCCATGTGGCATGTCACGTTTACCAAATTATATAAATGCAAGCTAAAAAAAAAAAAAATGAACACTCGCAACATAACCCACTCAGCTGATTATGCTATAAAAGCTAGCCCCTTACCCACAGTGCTCAATACACAATTAGACTAAACAAAGTAAACGGACTCGAAAGGAAGTCTGAGGACCCACCTGCTGCAAGTCTTTATCTTGCTCAAGCTGGTACAGAAGCTCACTCTTCAAATCTGCGCTGATCTGCTCTTGTGTAGCCTATATAAATAAAAAGCAGTTAAACAGTCAATGCACAAAATGGTACACATTCATGTTTAAATCTTGCAAATGCGAAAAGTCAAATATTTGTAAAATACAAAACAAAGACCATACAATTACCTTAAATATTTCAACGCAAAAGAATAGCAATACTCACAAAAGCCAGAGGACCCTCATCAATGTTACTGCTGGTCCAGGGATTCCAGTTCTCTTGTGGAGGAGACCAGGGTACCACACCACCAAGACTCCGTTGAGAAGGCTCAAAATGCACCAGCTTTCCCAGATTAAGTGACACGGGCTGGCTAGGATCTTCAGGCTATGAATGAACATAGTTTAGAAGGGAGCTTGGTAAAAAACAGTTATAAAGCAATCTTACAAAAAGATGAAAATTTTATTTTCCCTATTAATACCAAGAAAAAAAAAATAAATAATAAAACTTACATGAACAGGTAAATACTAGATATGGAACTGAAGTGGTAAGATAAGAAATCTGAATCTTCGCCCAAACTATCACAACTAACCACTTAAGGACGGAAGGATTTGCCCACTTAATGACCAG
This sequence comes from Lithobates pipiens, assembly GCF_037356315.1. Classification (NCBI taxonomy): domain Eukaryota; kingdom Metazoa; phylum Chordata; class Amphibia; order Anura; family Ranidae; genus Lithobates; species Lithobates pipiens. The sequence continues at coordinate 265,133,330 of NW_027507785.1, read as the reverse complement.
GCCATTTTTTGCGATACGGCACCGACACTTTGACAATTGCACAGTTGTGCGACGTTGTACGCAAACAAAATTTATGTATTTTTCCCCACAAATAGAGCTTTCTTTTGGGGGTATTTGATAATCTCTGCTTTTTTATAGTCTGCGCAATAAAAAATGAACAATTTTGAAAAAAATATATAATTTTTTACTTTTTGCTATAATACATATCCCATTTTATTTTTATTTTTTTAAAAACACATTTTTTCATTAGTTTAGGCCAAAATGTATTCCACATATTTTCAAAAAAGGAAAGAAAAAAAAATAAAAATAAAATAATGATCGCAATAAGTGTATATTGATTGGTTTGCACAAAAGTTAGTGGGGAAATAGAGGATATATATTTATGGAATTTTTATTTTACTAGTAATGACGGCATTCAGCGAGACTGCGACATTGCGGTGGACAGATCGGAACTTGACACAGCCATCAGAGCCAAAAATGGCCAATTACTGTATAAAATGTCACTGGCAGGGGAGGCGTTAACACTAGGGGGCGATCAAGGGGTTAAGTGTGCTCCCAGGCAGGTGTTTAACTGTATGGGGGATGGACTGCCTGGACAGAGAGAAAGACAGCTGCTCCCAAATCACTAGGAATAGCAGCTCTCTACTCAGACAGAAAGAGAATCTGTCTGTTTACATTGACAGATCCCCGCTCTGGCTGCCCGTGGAGCAATCGCGGGCGGCCCACAGACATCGCGGCCACTCGCATCGGCTCCAGTGACATCGTGTGCATCGGGCATGCACACCCGCTGAAGCTATTTAGGAGGGCTGCCGTTTAGCTATAGCAATTCGCCCAGGAGAGCCAACATTCCGCCATATGAGGGCGGCTGGTTTGCAAGTAGTTAAACCCCCCCCCCCCGGCTGCATGGGACCTCGCCATGTCATTGGCCCACCACAGCATTCATAGTCATGAAATAGGAAAACTACAACTACTGCTAAGCCATTGTGGCTTACAGCTTGTAGTCCTCATTGAACTACAAGGATGCTGTTGAGCGCTCTAGATCAGGGGTCTCCAAACTATAGCCCTCCAGTTGTTCAGGAACTACAATTCCCATCATGCCTAGTCATGTCTGTGAATGTCAGAGTTTCACAATGCCTCATGGATGTGTAGTCCTGCAACAGTTGGAGTCGTAGTTTGGAGATCCCTGCTCTAGATAGTTCATGGTTGGTTCCCATAATTGTGTAACTGCCTGCTCGTACAGGGTACAAGCAGATCGCTTACACTGACAGTCTGCAGGAGTCCTGTATTGCACCCACGTTTTTACACATTTTACCTGCAAAAAAGATATGCATTTATTAAAAGTAAAACTTATCCTTTAACCCCTACGCTGCCAGGTCAGTATGGCATACGCACCAACAGCACTGCTTGCAGTTGGCCAGGTCTGTACCCTATTCCTCCTGTGCTATAAGCTTGTGGTCGCTTATGGTGTGAGGGCCTGTAATAATGTGCTGTCTCTTTGCCTCAACTTTACAATCTTGAAAGGCAATGCAAGAGAAAAACCCTATCTACTCACTGGGTATGGTAATTCAATGTTCAGTTCCTGAACAACAGCTTGAATTTGCTTTTGAACATCAGGAGAAAGGTTTACTGGATATGGTTCAACCTGCACAAAAGAAAAGTGAACAGCTATGAGAATAGTTGCACAAAAAGAACTACACAAATGCAAGCACATTTCTCACCAATGTAAACTCAAGTGATAACACATCAATTATTGGGCAAAAAAAAAAAAAAAAAAACACGCACTACACTGAGATCGGTCTCTGTTGTCATTGTGAGTAACCACCTCGGGCTAGTGGAATAGTGATTGGATGGATCTCATGGGGGACCACCCACCCTCCTACAGGAGGGTGGGTGGTCCCCCAAAAAAAAATTTACTGCAGATAAGCAAACTGGTGATAATTAGGACCAACTCTGAACTGGTGTACTTTAGGTGCCAGTGCTCAGAATAGGGCAAAGGTGCACTGGGAAGATGTCAGGAACGCTCTTTGATTACCATAATGGACATTTTTTTTGCCAGTAAACTCCTCAGCAGAATACGTGTCCATGCACACATAGGCTGTTATCTGCGTTTTTTGGCTGAAAGACAAATCTGGAACTAATGTGCTTGAAGAGGAATTTTTCAGCTGTAAAAGCACTTTCACAGATAAAAGCTTAAACGCTGAAAAACTTGTCCACGATCATGCAAATTTTACATTTTTAGAGCTGTTTTTGGCTTCAGGCATTTTTTTCTGCAGCTAGTAAACTCCCCAGCAGGTTATCTTATGTATTCATGCACACAGGCTGTTATCAGATTTTTTTTTGTCAGCGGAGCATTTTGGCAGGAAAAAAAACCCAAAACGCTAAACATTATTGCAAAAACACTGAAAAACCTCTCTTTCTACATCTACCGCTACTGGAGTTTTTATAATGTCCAGTGTCCATGAGGCCTAATGCAGGCAGCGGCCAGCGTCCTAAAAACCAGGGACCCAAGCCCCGCCTCATAACAAATACTGTAGCTGCTGACTTTTGATTAAAAGGACACATACCTGTCCAGATATACTGCATATATGTCGGCACCCCTAGCCGATTAGTTCATCGGCTTCGGGTGCAGGTGCCGTCGGGGTCCTTACTAAGGGAAAAAGGAAGTGAAGCCTTGCACGAGTCACGCTGCACTTTCCGAATGGTTCCACTGTAAATTTCATAGATCGCCGCAATCTGTACCCGGGAAGTGTGTACCTGGTTTTGACTGGTATCTGCTCCCCCCTTCCCCCCAAAAAAGTGCCAAATGTGGCAGGAGGGAGAGGGAGGGGTGGTAGCATACAAACAAGCCAAGCTTCTACTTTTGTGTGGAGCTCCTATTTAAGGAAATAGGTCATTAGAAACAAGGACAAAAACCTCCTGGCCCTGAAGTGAAAGGAGGCCAGGGAAGAGTCACTTGGTTGAGGCTGCCTGCCACCTACTACACTACCATGCCTCCATGCTACAATATTATGCATCAATTTCTGACATGTACATGAATTTGATTACTGTCATGTGGAAGCATGACAGAATTTTTAAAAGTATTGATTAGGGAAACTTACAGACTCTCCTTCCTTCTTCTTAGTTTGTCCAGAATAAGCTTCAATGACATTTAAATGATACAGCTGGCGAACAATGGATAGGGCACAGGACTGTGCTGCCAGTTTCTTGTTAGAACCATGTTCACGGGCAGTGATTCCTGTAAGACAAGACAACTACAATAAAACTGTAATAAAATGGCAAATTGAGGTTACGTTACGAACAACGGTGTTGGCTATATAGAAAAAGTGTATTGATGCATGTACAGTTGTGTTCAAAATAGCAGTCCACCATTACTAACGAGATCACCGTTTTGGTATAAATTATATTTCTACATGGCAAATAATTTAATAGTAGGTGTAATAGAGTAAATAGAAAACCAACAGACCCGGCAGTCATGACATGCATGCTGCTGATTCTGTGTAATTGAAAGGAGTGTGTTCAAAACAATAGTGTGGAGTTCAATTAGTGAGGTCAAAGTCTGAAAAAAATAAAAAATATAAAACAGGTGGCCCTTATTTAAAGGGACAAAAGCAGCAAATGCTGGGTTATAGTGCGTTTCTCTGAAAATCTAAGAGAAATAGGACGTTCGAGACATTGTTCAGAAGAACAGCGTACTTTGATTAAAAAGTTGATTGGAGAGGGGAAACATAAAAAGGAGGTTCATAGACCATTAGACTACTCAGCTGAAATGATCCCAAATGCTCTAAACTGCTTGCCGCCCACCCACTGTCAAATGACGGAGGAGCGGTGCGGCTCTCGTTCTCGCAGCTGCATGAAAGATTGCTGATCTCTGTAAAGAGTCGCAGCTGTTTAACCACTTCCCACCCGCCAGTCGTCATATGACATCCTTGACTTTGTGCGGGTATGATGCATGCAGCTACAGGCATCATTCAGATGGATAGCGGCTTTTCAGCCGGCGATTCCCTACACCACAAGAATGACTATAGCGGCTGTTCCGCCGCTTGATCATTCTTACGGGCAGCAAGAGGGGATGTCCTTGAAAGAGAGGCAAGAAAGCGACCCCAAAACACCAGTAAGCGAATAGCCTCTTGATCCCAGACCAACAAAATTAACAAACCAAGAAATACAGAGGAATTGTGGAATGTAGTGCAATCATGCTGGGCTGGAATACCTGTTCACAGGTGACAGAAGTTGGTTGACTCCATACGACACAGATGTGAAGCAGTTCTCAGAAACAGCAATTATACAACTAAATATTAGTTCAGTGATTCATATGAGAGCTAAATCTTCAAGCATTTCTTAGTTTAAACAGTAAATGTTTGCGTTTTAAGAAAAAGAGGGGGAAAAAAAAAAACAAAAAAAAAAACACTTACTTCGTCCAAGCTGTTTAACAAACAGGGTCATTTCTGCTAGAAAGCTCCTGTGAAGACAGATACATTTCACAATTTTGCATACAATAGACATTGTGAGCATTCCCTTAAAGAAGTACTCCGTGAAAGACCAACACTTAACTGCAATATCATTGTGTACTGTTCCAGATTGATGGTAGCTTTGAATATGGAGGGGTTGGGGCAAGGGTGCCTTACAGACACATCAGAGATGTCCACCAAAATCACAGGTAATAAAAGTTTGGGGCCATTTTCACACCTTACTACTTAATTATTCAAGGACAGCAGACAACTATGGCATATTTGAATGCAACTAAATAGTCAAATCACAGGAGGTGCTTCAGCTTAATAAGTTGCACTAAGTGGTGGTGGGGAAGTAAATAGTCAAATCCTAGAGAACAGCCCCCCCAACTTTTAGAGGTGATATCTGAATGATGCCTGCAGTTACAGACATTCAGATATCTTCCTTTTTTAGCCAGCGATTCCCTACACCAGGCATGTCCAAAGTCCGGCCCGCGGGCCAATCACGGCCCGCCTGGTTATTTGGACATGTATATCTTTTGTGGCCCCCGACGATCTCCCAGTGCCAGGGCCACAAATGTTGTATATGCCTTGGAAGGGACAGGGAGGAGGCGGGACCGAGCGCCGTACACACACAGGAGAATTTCCTGTTTACGAGAGGCCTCTGTAATAGGAAGTCCCGTCTCCAGCGCTGCCATTGGATAACTGTTCTGTCCATCAAAGGAGGCGGGACTTTCTATTAAAGAGGCCGCCGTGTAAATAGGAGATTCGCCTTTGGCGCTTGTCAGGGCGTTCCTGGCTATGGCGGGTCTGCAGATGGGCACTAACCATTATTTCGCTTCACAGTTCTTTATTTAAAATTATTTTTTTCCTGAAACTTAACTCTTAAAGTGAAGGTGCGTTTTATATGCCAGTAAATATGGTATATCCAAATAATACGCCCAAGCTCATCTCTTCCCCACACACAGGCACAAAGGCAAGAGAACTCTTGTTGGGCAGTGTATTAGTGCTCGGAAGAACACACTTAGACAGAAATTTTAACGGTTCAAAGAATGTCAGCAAAATGGTCGGCCCTCACGCATGTTCATTTCATCAAATCCGGCCCTCTTTGAAAAGAGTTAGAACACCCCTGCCCTACACCATAAGAATGATCATAGCGGCTATTTAGCCGCTTGGTTATTTTTATGGGTGGCGAGAGGGGGTGGCGTTGCTTCTCCGGGCTCGCCGCTGCCTTTGGCGAACCGCAGAAGGGATCCGAAGCTGACCAGAGATTTCCGGCAGACCAGATGGTCCCCGGAGTCTGATTGTTCGGAGGGCGAGCACAATGTTATCACATTCTGCTCAGCCTCTGCATTCGAAAAAATGGCGCCACCTCGGCTGGAAAGCTGAGGTTTTTTTTCCCCCCTTATATTTCTGACTTTCCAGCCTAGGTGGTTAGACTGTAAAGGAGGACGCGTCTTAATTCCTATTACAAGTAATGTTTACATTCCTTATAAAAGGAATAAAAGTGATTAAAAAAAAGTCAAACTAGAAAAAGTATAATAAAAAAAAAAAAAATTGAAGTGCCCCTGTCCCGTGTGCTCACATGCAGAAGCGAAAGCATAGGCAAGTCGCGCCCACATATGTAAACAGTGTTCAAATCGCATGAGGTATCACCGCAAAGGTTAGAGCGAGCAATACATTTTAGCCCTAGACCTCCTCTAACTCAAAACACGCAACCAGTTAAAAAAAATAAATAATAAAAAAAATTATATATATATATATATATATATATATATATATATATATATATATATATATATATATATATATATATATATATATATATATATATATATATATATTTCAAGTGACTAAGGGAATTTTTAAGTACCGAAGTTTGGCACCATTCCACAAGCGTGTGCAATTTTCAAGGGTGACATGTTAGGCATCTATTTACTCAAAAAAAATTCTGCGCAAATACCATGCGAGATAAGTTGCAACGACTGCCATTTTATTCTCTAGGGTCTCTTCTAAAAATAATAAAAAAAAAAGTAATGTTTGGGGGTTCTCTGTGGGTTTTTTAGTAAAAAATAAATAGATTTTTACATGTAGGAGAGAAATAGCAGAATTGGCCTGCTAGGCAAGTGGTTAAAGAGACTTACCAACTTAACACAGAAAATCATGTATTTTAAACGTTACTTGAAGTGTTTTCGGTTTCCAAAAACAATTTAACCACTTTCTAGGAAATCTGATTATTCCAGGAAAGACCATTCCTTAACATTACCAGAGCCTCCTTCAACCTTATAAAAAAAACTCTGGAAGATTTATTTGTCTGTGCTGGCCCTGCCCACCTACCCCAAACTTATGTAGCATCCAGTGGAAGGAGCAAAACTGAATACTATCGAGTCACTTGAGTGACATCCAAGTCTGCTGACATCACATCTAAGATGGCAGAACCCAGCAGCAGTTTTAGGGCTTTTGGATGTCTACACAAGGGAGGTTTTTACAGATGAAAAACATGCATAAAATAAGTGTATAAAATCTTACATACAGCTTTTTTATTTAAATGAATGGTCAGGCAACCGAGTCTCTAATATCTAGTGGGTGGTTTAAAACTTCAAACAATACACAAAAGCAGTGCATTCTACCTTATTAAATGTGGAAGTTTGAACAATTGTAAAAGACATTAACATAGCAAATAATTTCAAAGAAATCTCAAAAAGGTAAAGGGACAAGAGAGTAGTTTGGCCAACTACATTTTAACATCTCAGTGCCACCCAGGCTTTTAAGAGGTTTATGACACCGGGAGGCAGTGCCGTGATTGGGAGTTTTTGGATCACATGACAGCCAATTGCAAAGAGTGATCAGGATGTTTCGGTCAGACAGCAGTAACTGTGCCAGGAAAGTGCATGCTCTCAGGCACAGGTGTATGGACAGCCATTCACGCAAATATTCGCCCCCCTTGGTACCAAGGATCAGGCGCTGAGAGGCCACATATTTGCATACATCTGGCCCCAAGGGGTAAAAAGAAAGCCATCACTTACCCCTACAAAATACATAGCTAAAAATGCATTTAACAATCACGTTAAGACCATTCAACCACTCACATGCCATGTTAGTGACAATTTCTTAGCTTTCCACAGAACAAGCACATGACCCAAGCAAAAGTGGCACTGACCTGCAAGTCTTTCCCTAGCGGTCTGCGGTGCCTGTGTGTTTCTCAGCCGACCTTTTGTTCACCTAAAGAGAGTGACACCAGGAATCAGCAATCGTTAATTTCACATGGGATTTACTTAGTCCAGCCTAAGCGTCAGCCCATGTTTGAAGGAAAAAAAAAAGAAGCAGATTCCGGATGTCACCCTTGTTTTGGATTATGTATTTAGTACATGCTTTTCAGCACAAATTTGCATAAGATTATAAAAAATGGTTCCTTAAAATGATTGCGTTGTCATTTTAAACAAATCAAGTCTTGGAAATAAACCTAAAATTCATTCATAAGATCACTGCACACAAAATTGTGTTGTACGAGTTTTACTAGGAGTAAGTAAAATACTCTCTGTAATACTCTGTTACGCCGGCAGGCTGAGAAACACGCAAGCCCTTTGAGGATATCTGGCTGGGAGATTCATAAGATAATCTGATAGAAAATATGAACAGGGGTACTTCTTAGCCTGTTTGACCGGCAATTTCCATGGTGCTGCACATTTGATCTGAGATATCACACCAGCCATTTGATAGCCAGTTCAGATGAAAGCCGACATAAGCACACTAGTAACTGACACTTATAACCAGAGGCATGCCTTGAATGAAACAGTAAGGGAAAACCGTTAAATTGGTGGGTTTAGTTCCACTATAAAGTTATTGAAAAGGTTTTTTTTTGTTGGTTATACTTAACTGCTCTGTGCAAGGATTTGCAGAGCGACCCTCCTTTTCTGGGGTGTCCCGGCAGCGCTCCTGCCGCCTCCTCTTCATCATCGGTTGCCCTCACTGAGAGACGCTTTCCATGGGAGTGTGCCTGCATGGGTGCCCCCGAGTCTTGCTGCTGCGTCCATTGACACAGACAGCAGGACTCCTGCCCGGCGTTACTGGATTTGATTGACAGAAATGGGAGCCAATGGCTCCTGGTGCTATCAATCTATCCAATGAGGACCCGAAGCTGCTGCTGGAACAACCGGTTCAGGTAAGAAAAAGGGGGCATCTGCAGAGCAGAAGGTTTTTCATCTTAATGCATTAGGTGAAAAACCTTGAGGGCTTACAAATCCTTTAAGGCCTTGTTCACACCATGTGCAAAAACGCAGGTTTTTCTGTATGCATGCTGCAAGGCCAAAACAAATAAAAATAAATTGTTCTTTTAGGTGTCCTGTTCACACCACAATACTAGTATTTAGTGCAGATTTTTTCTGCACATAATTCTGCAAACTGTATGCAGCTTTCTGGTTGGGGAAAGAAAAAAAAAAAACTGACATGACATCAATATTGTGGTATGAACATGGCAGAAGATACAGTGAGGGCACAGGGTGTGATGTCTAAACATATTGGAAAAAAAAAAAAACACCCAAGGGATGCATTAACAATGGAATCTAACAATTCCCCAAAGTCCCTAAAAAGGCAACTCTTACCAACTAAGGGGGGAGGGGGTTGCAATATCCTCTTCCTATAAGAAAAATCAGCTCATAAGTGAAAAAAGGAAAAAAAAAAAAAAAAAAAAAAAAAGTGCCAAAATCCCAGCAGTAGTTTTTTTTTGTAGTTTTAAACTCTGAACTACTAAAATATAATGGTTGAGCACAGGTATGCATTCGCCACTTAATTGTATAAACAAATTATGATCCTGAGTGAAGGCACTCCTCTGGGTTGGCCCGGCTTTAAGAGCCGGTTAAGGAGAAGATAGCGTTAATACTATTATCGCTACTCAGTTGGAGTGCTCTGTATGGATAGTGGCTCACAAGTTACATGGCTAGACAGAGGCCTATGCCTTGAAGGCATAAACACCACAAAAGGATATGATGGGTAACATTGTTGGCCCTACACAGCCTTTGCAATGAAAAAATGTCTTATTGCACATGCATACTACTGCCACATTTATTCATATGGGTGAGCAACACTCATGGTGGGCCTATGGCCATTCAGCAGACAGAAGCTCACTCATAGGAAAGTATAGGTCCAGTAGGGAGATATTCCTTGCAAAGGCTGTGTGATACTGTGTAGGGCTGCACAGTAGTGAAGAGCACAAGAAAGGGAACTAGTATATTTCACCAGATGCAGTAAAAGGCAGACCTATTTAAGCGTCTGAAAATGTAATGAAGAAAACTGTGCTAACCATTACAGATTTATCATATGAAACATGGTGGGAAGAGAAAAAACAAAACACACAAACCTGTTGTGGTCAGGCCCCACTTGTGAGTACTTGTAGTCTGCTTGTGTCTTTTCTTTCTGAAAGAACTGATTGAGACGTGCTTTAGCATTCTCAAGGGTCCAGTTACCATGAAGACCAGCATTCAAGTCCACTTCCTCAGACTCCAGAGTCTAAACACAATGGGGACAACAATAGCCATTAAAACAATACTGTATAAAAAGATGCACTGTAGTTTTAAAGCCAAGCTACAAAACATACCTGATAACATCACCCAGATATAAATGAACCAAATAGGCTGTTGAATAATACCCCTTTCACACTGGGGTCGCTACGAGTTAGCAGTAAAGCTCCGTAATTTTTCTGACGCTAGCTGGATGCTTTTAGCACCCGCCAGTGGTGTATACATGGCTCCTACAAGATGCTGCTTGCAGGACTTTTTTCCTATCCTGCAAGTGCACCGCCCCAGTGTGAAAGCATTCCGGTTTTAACATTGGGGTGGCATAGGAGGCATTTTTCAGGCACTAAAGCACAAACAAAAAAAAAAAATACACACCCCTTCAGTGTGAAAGGGGTCCTAAAGTTCATTGACCATACCTTACATGCAACCAAGTTTGTCGTCTTTATAAACATGGCCAACACACATTCATTTTCTAACCTGCCCATTTAAAAATTATTAAAATAGGGAGCCCTCTGCAGAGCTGTAAAAACTCAAAATGATTGACTTGGCAGTTCTGGTAGACTTAGAACTGTGCAAACAACGAAGACTAATGCAACAAGTGATAACTTTGGGCAGACATTAAGTTAACCCTACAATACATATGCTCAAGCCATATTCTGCTATAGGATTTCTCCCATGGTGCCTTTCACACAACATACTGCTTTAGCTTCCTGCTCATCTCTCTTGGAATAATAATCCTGTAGATTGGCTCCACGCTCCCAGCTTGCGCCACCAGTAAGAGGGCCATATCCCGGCGTACTTGAAGCAAAGGGTGCATCTATTTAAAAAAAAAAAAAAAAAAAAAAAAAGGAACATTTAGTGTGAGATATAACGTTTGTTTTTAGTGAAAAAAAATTAAAATTTACACAGCCTAGTGAGAGAACTCAACGTTACCTCACAAACTAATATATGCGCTAATACAATCTTTAACTACTTCACCTCTGGAAGGTTTACCATTATACATGATCAGGCACTGGATTACTTTAAATGACAATTGCGCGGCTGAGTGACAACGTACCCAAATATGCACTTCTTTTCTCCCCCACAAATAGAGCTTTCCTATTGAGGCATTTAATTACCTCAGTTTTTTTTTGCACTATAAAACTAACAGGTTTTGATTAAAAACAAAAAGCCAATAAGTGTATATTAATTGTAGATGCTATAACTTTTCCGCAAACCAAACTAATGGACATTTCTTTATTCTTTTTTCCTAGCAATGGCGGCGATAAGCGACTCAGAGCAGGACGGCGGTATTGCGGTGGACAAATCTGACACCTGTCACTTCTTGTAGTTCCTTTCAGATTACCACACCTGAGGAAGGCAGCATCCACCTAGTTCTGGATACCATATATACCTTTCACACCACCATCTGTTAATCCTCACCTTGGAAGACCTATTAGCATTGGAAGTGACTTTTTTGTATGCACTGTCACTGTACTAATGACAAATACTGTGAACGGGTGAAAGTGCTTGTAAAGTCAGAAGATTATTATCTTAATGCATTCTAGAGTTCATCCGGGACTCCCCTCATTGGCTGAGACAGTAGCGCTGTGCCATTGGCTCCCACTGCTGTCAGACAGCCAATGAGAATAGAAAGGGGGCAGGGCTGGGCCGCAGCTCCATGTCTGAATGGACACAGGGAGCTGTGGCTAGGGTGCCCTCAACAGGAGGGAGGGGCCAGACGAGGCAAAGAGGGACCCGAGAATAAGAATCTGGGTTAACAGTGCCCATGTTGCGGTGCTTTTCAGATGCTTCAGAAGCGCTGCCCATTCATTTCAGAGCAGGGGCTGTTTAGAAGTGCTGTATACAGCGCTCCTGAACTGCCCCAAAGATGCCGTTAGCAGGACTTTTCCTAACGTCCTGCAAGTGCACTGCCCCAGTGTGAAAGCCCTCGGGCTTTCACGCTGGGGAGGCATTTTACAGGCGCTATATTTAGCACTAAAATGCCTAAAAAAACAGTGTGAAAGTACCCTTAAGGTATTTATTGCTTGTGAAAGAAGTGTGCCTCACCACAAAGCAAATACTAACCAGCCACTAGTGTAACATTACCACCACCATGCCACTAACATTACATCCCCAATTCTTGCAGACACTGCTTTGTTCAGCTCTGGAAGGTTTTACCCCATTCATGACCGGCCCATTTTGTTGCGCGCACGCACACACACACACACACACACACACACACACACCTTTTTTTCCTCACACAAACAGAACCTTCTTTTGGTGGCATTTAATCTCCTCTGGGGTTTTTTACTATACAAAACAAAAAATTATTGATTTTGTTTTTTTCTTACTTTCTGCTATAAAACACAAGAAAAAAAAAATTCTAATCTATTTAGTACATTTCTCAATAAGTGTGCATTGATTGTAGGCGATATAACTTACACACAAACCAAACGATATATACTGGAATTGATTTGTTTTATAGTAGTAATGGCAGTGATCAGCAACTTCAAACAGGACTGCGAAAGTACGGCAGGCAATCTGACACTGACGGGAACCAACTGCCCCTGACATCACCGGTAACATTATTACAGTGATCAGTGCGAACATGCACTGTCACACTAATGAAATTGGGCAGGAAGGAGGTTATCCAGGGCAAGTAAAGGGTTAAATGTGTGCCTAAGGTATGCTGCCTTTATTGGTAATCTAGTTTTTATTTCCCGATTAGCAGGGAATAAAAACCCACACACCACAATGGGATCCCGTCACTGACCACAGTTCTGCGTTGTTTACACTCAGAGCTGTGTTCTGGGAAGAACAGAGTCGATCATTGGCTGGAACCAGGTGATCGGCATGTGCTGTGACGAATCACAGCACTGCTGGGCCAGCATGCATGCCCCCTACTCGGGAAAGCAGAACCACGTTTATATGATTCTGCAAAGCCAGCCCACAGTGTAGCATTAAAGCTACGGTGCACAGATGGCAACTGATTAACAGATCACAAAGCAGCCATGCATCGATAAGTTTTAATGTGCACAACTGGTTCTCAATCACATACGCTCGGGGAGTTATTACAACAAAACTTGCCCCTGTCCAGCTGTATACAGATTCTCTGTTCTGAACTAAAAGCTTTAAACAAAATGTACTACTCTGACAGTTTGTGTCACTGCCATAAAGATTAATCTGCACCTTGCTGTTCAACTCTAAACCAAATGTACACAACTGTATGCATCAGAACACACCCCAGTCCCATCTTTATTTTATACAGCTACATATATCGGTTATAGAAAGTCCAGCAGTAGCTGCTAACTTTCATGTCTCTTACCAAAATACTGCGTGATTAAACATTTGCTTTTAAAATGAAGGAAGGATGTATAAAAGTAATAGAAGCTCTAGTTATAAATGTGTAAACATTGCTAAAAATGTAAAAAACATAATAGATTAAAAAGTTTTACAGTTTCCACTCTAATAAGACTTACTGGCAGTTTCACTTTTTAGTTGCAAGTGAGGTGGTAGTGGACCTCCAATAGGGCCATCCGCTTCCTCTGATTTTACAGGCTGAAATCCATCTGTAGCAACTTCCAGGCTAACCTGCAATGAACACATTCAAAGAATGACTTGTAATGTTACTACTACACATCTTTCATGGCACATTCATCTGCATGCTTCCTGAAGTGCTGGGTCAAGACCAGATGGATTTCACAAATCCACTGCTCATCTATATTACAGTAGCCAAGGCTGCTAAACCAGAGCTATTCAACAAAGCACATTTGAAAAACAAATTGAAATTTTAAAGATAGTGAGCAGAGGAAAAGGCAGAACACAACAACCTGTTACAGAGGAGTAAGGGTGGGAACAGAGAGCCATCCTAATGCAACACATCCAAAGCAGATGTGAGAAGTAATGCTTCTATCATCAGAAAAAAACTGAGATTACACAAGTATATTAGCGTTTACCAACCCCCAATGATGGAACTTCATCGCTTCGGATTTCTCCCATTCGCACTAAGTAGTTCACAAAGTCACGGGCTGCGTTACTCTGGGCATCTTTTTTGTTTGTAGAATTTCCCATTCCCATGTAATTGAAGCCCTCTATACGAACCTATGGGAAAGAAAACTTCTGTTAATGCAACAAATTTTAATATGGAAGGAGTGTTTGCAAATACAAGGCTGGCTAACTGAACCAAATGAGAATCCTGTTTAGCGTTAAATGCAAGCCGACCAGCCGCCAACCATACTGCCGCAGGTTGGCAAGGATGTGCCAATTGACGTAGTTTCTTTTAGACATCACAGCTGACGCTCGCATGTGCCCGCATGTCCCTGGAACCGATGCACGCAATGACTGCCAGGCGCTCGTGAGAGCGAGTGCCGGGATCTGTGTGCAAACACAAATTCTCTCTCGAGATTCATACCAAGTATTAACACCGATCTCTCTCCTCCCCTAGTCAGTCCCATCCCTCCTACAGTTAGACCACACCTAGGGACCATTTTTGTTTTTATAAATTGGATATTTATTATAGCAAAAACGACAAAATATTGTGTTTTCTTCAAACATGTCGCTTTATTTTTGTTTATAGCGCAAAAAAATAAAAAATAAAAAAAGAGGACACAGGGGTGATCAAATACCACCATAAGAAAGCTCTATTTGTGGGCAAAAAAAAACCCATACATTTTGTTTGGGTACGTTGCACGACTGCGCAATTGTCAGTTAAAGTAACACAGGGCTGGGGCCGAAGTGGTTTAAGTTGAACTAAATCCAACCCCTACCCCATCCTTTACAGCCCAGGAGGCTGCCACAGTACTGTGACCAGTTATGACATCAGCCTTTTGATAGTTTACAGTTTGTTGGAGAGCACAAGCAACTGTGACAGTTGTGCACAGCATGCCTTGACTGAGGGTTTTGATAAACCATTAAATCAAGGTTTTAAAGTGGAACTAAACCCAAGTAGGCAGAAGCAGAACTCAGCACTAAGAGGAAACAGGTGCACATTTCCTGGGCAAACCAGCTCTTCATATACAGTGCCTTGCAAGTATTCGGCCCCCTAGAACTTTTCAACCTTTTGCCACATTTCAGGCTTCAAACATAAAGATATAAAATTTTTATTTTTTGTGAAGAATCACCAACAAGTGGGACACAATTGTGAAGTGGAACGAAATCTATTGGATTTTTGAAACTTTTTTAACTAATAAAAAAAATGAAAAGTGGGGCGTGCAAAATTATTCGGCCCCCTTGCGTTATTACTTTGTAGAGCCACCTTTTGCTGCGATTACAGCTGCAAGTCGCTTGGGGTATGTCTCTATCAGTTTTACACATCGAGAGACTGAAATTCTTGCCCATTCTTCCTTGCAAAACAGCTCGAGCTCAGTGAGGTTGGATGGAGAGCGTTTGTGAACAGCAGTTTTCAGCTCTTTCCACAGATTCTCGATTGGATTCAGGTCTGGACTTTGACTTGGCCATTCTAACATCTGGATACGTTTATTTGTGAACCATTCCTTTGTAGATTTTGCTGTATGTTTGGGATCATTGTCTTGTTGGAAGATAAATCTCTGTCCCAGTTTCAGGTCTTTTGCAGACTCCAACAGGTTTTCATCCAGAATGGTCCTGTATTTGGCTGCATCCATCTTCCCCTCAATTTTAACCATCTTCCCTATCCCTGCTGAAGAAAAGCAGGCCCAAACCATGATGCTGCCACCACCATGTTTGACAGCGGGGATGGTGTGTTGAGGGTGATGAGCCGAGTTGCTTTTACGCCAAACATATCGTTATGCGTTGTGAGCAAAAAGTTTGATTTTGGTTTCATCTGACCAGAGCACCTTCTTTCACGTTTGGTGTGTCTCCCAGGTGGCTTGTGGCAAACTTTAGATGAGACTTTTTATGGATATCTTTGAGAAATGTCTTTCTTCTTGCCACTCTTCCATAAAGGCCAGATTTGTGCAGTGTACGACTGATTGTTGTCCTATGGACAGACTCTCCCACCCCAGCTGTTCTTTGCAGTTCATCCAGAGTGATCATGGGCCTCTTGGCTGCATCTCTGATCAGTCTTCTTGTCTGAGCTGAAAGTTTAGAGGGACGGCCAGGTCTTGGTAGATTTGCAGTGGTCTGATACTCCTTCCATTTCAAAATGATCGCTTGCACAGTGCTCCTTGGGATGTTTAAAGCTTGGGAAATCTTTTTGTATCCAAATCTGGCTTTAAACTTCTCCACAACAGTATTACGGACCTGCCTGGTGTGTTCCTTGGTCTTCATGATGCTCTCTGCGCCTTCAACAGAACCCTGAGACTATCACAGAGCAGGTGCATTTATACAGAGACTTGATTACACACAGGTGGATTCTATTTATCACCATCAGTCATTTAGGACAACATTGGATCATTCAGAGATCCTCGCTGAACTTCTGGAGTGAGTTTGCTGCACTGAAAGTAAAGGGGCCGAATAATTTTGCACGCACCACTTTTCAGTTTTTTATTTGCTAAAAATAGTTTTAAAAATCCAATAGATTTCGTTCCACTTCACAATTGTGTCCCACTTGTTGGTGATTCTTCACAAAATTTACGTTTGAAGCCTGAAATGTGGCAAAAGGTTGAAAGTTCAAGGGGGCCGAATACTTTCACAAGGCACTGTAGCAGAATTATTTCAGCTGTCATAAAGCCAAATAATGCAATCACACTTTAATTACCCAGCACTTCCCGAATTTCCCAAATAACCTGTTGATATTGCATTTTAATGCAACTTTAAAACCTTCCTTTTTTCTTAATTAAAACAATTGTGTTATACTTACCTGCTGTGTGCAATATTTTTGAACAGAGCAGCCCCAACTCTCTTCTGGGGCCCCCCGCCAGCGCTCCAGGCTCCTCCTTGGCAAGTGCCCCCATAGAGCTGCTTTCCATGAAGGCACCTTTGCGGGCTAATTCCTGAGCCACCCCATCTTCGTATATTGACAGAGCAGCGGAACAGCAGTGAATATGATTGCAAGCAAATCTGCCCAGGGACTAGGGAGACATCCAGGAGAGGTGCTGTTCTCACACACACATCACTGGATCAGATCGTGATCGGGTAAGTATAAAGAGGGCTGGGGGATTCTACAGCACAGGAGGCTTTTCACCTTAATGCATTCAGGTGAAAAATTGAGACAAATAATGTAGGTGTTGGAACACTAGTGTGTGTATATATGTATATTTAAGAGTCTGAAGTGCTTTGTACGGTTTGTTTTATTTTCTTTATTTTGTTAGCAAATGGTCTTCCTTTTGATGCTCCTTTGATAATACCCATGTGTTCTTTGTATATACAAATTGGGGGGGGGGGGGGGCAACCACTTTCACCCCCTTCCTGCCCATGTCAGTTCTCAGTGCTGTAGCACATGCATTGTAAAATTTTGAAAACAGGTAATTTTTCTCCTTCACTGATGGGTGCGGATGAGGCAGCACTGATCAAGATTAAACATGTTTAGGTTTCCCCAGACCAGGTTCTATCAACCAGAGTTCCTCCAGAGGCTGCTAGGGATTCCTTGAGAAATTTTTGCCTTTCAGAGAAGTTTCCCACTGACACCATTGATCTTTTTAGCCATCTGTAAGGGTGCAATTGTTCCCAGTGACAAGTGTAAGGGGTATTCTGCTCACTGCCCATAACGCCAAAGGATTTAGTCATTTTTAGCAGGCGTTCCCTGAGACCAGAACACTTTAAGGGTTCCTCTGGGTTGGAAAAGGCAGCATCCAGGGCTGGTCGTAGGCTTGAATGAGCCATTATATGCAAAACAGCAGTGCCAGCAGCCAATTCACCTGTACAGCAAGAACACACACTGTTTTCCTTTACTTTGCACAACTGTTTTAAATCAATATCAATGACATAGTATTGATAAGAGCTATTTGATCTAAGGGAAGTTACAAAAAAAAAAAAGAAAGTGTGGGATATGTGTAAATTAAAGGAGACGTTTTGGAACATATTACACGGATTATCCATATTTAGGGTGTAACACACAACATGTTCCAGCAGCTGCAGTCTCACCCCCTCTCCCAGCACCAACTGTCACCATTTGAAAACATGGCTATGCAGGGCTTCACCAACACCACTGCATCATTCCTGTGAATGACTGGAACTACAAGTACAGTCAGCCATTATGGCTGGTGGTTTGTAGCTCTGAATGGGCTGAGGTCGCTAATGAGTGGCATCATAGTTCTTTCACAAGCTCTGCAACTTGTAAACAGCCAGTATATACACACACACACACACACACACCTGAAAGTAGCAGGGCTTCTCTGCAGGAGTCTTGCACTGCACCCCTGACCATGGGTGCAATGCTTTCCAGGCTCTTAAGTGACAAAATAAATGCACTTTTTTTTTTACCTGCAAAAATATGTGCATTTACTTTTAATCACAAAAAGGTGAACTTATTTAATACAAGCAATATTTATAAAGCACTCACTTTACATTACTTTACATTACCTCACACACAAACTTTGGACGATTTTTGTTGCCAGCGGCGCGGATTTCATAATTGGGAGATAGCTTCTTCTTCCCACACCAAGCATACAGAAAATTCTTGATGTCAGCCATGATGGAACAGAGGCTGCTTTATCTTGTGATCTGAAATACAGATATATCATGAGGTCAAAACCTACGAGTGGTTGTGGAAAGCAAAACATTAAAACCAAATATCAAAGATCAATGTGATACAAAAGATCATGTGCAATATAAGTGTTCAAATGGCCACAACAATAATATTGTAATAGTAATAAACCTGCAAATTAGATGTAGTCTTCTATTCCTCTTTCATGCTTTTGCTATCAAAAGTCCCCATGCACCAAAAAGGACTGGAGCAGCAGTGAAGCACAGCACACCTTGTGCTTTAAAAATGGACTCATCTCCAATAAAGATCATTAATTGCCACGTTACGCATTTCCCACTGTGGAGTAAGGATGAGCTCAGACGTGTTTGCATGCTCCACGTGCAGAGCCCGCCGGGAAGTCAGCGCTGCGCTAATCACAGCGCCGACTTCCTGGCGGGCTCTGCACGTGGTGCATGCGAACACGTCTGAGCTCATCCTTACTGTGGAGTAATATGTAGGCATCTCGGATACGACTTTCCCTTTAGGAGATTACTCAGCTACTGCGGACCAGAGTTCCTTCTGTATTATACTGCAGGTATTCAAAAATCACAAAGCGCCAACCATAGTGGGTTGAAATGCAACACACTTTAAATAATGGTAAAACATTGCACTCATGGACGGGGCAACACGTTAGGGTGGAGTTTGAAGTGATATTACTAGTTGAATGGCAAAAGGTGGATGTGGTGACCCATCTAATGATTATATGCCCGCTAGTACTAGGCATGCGAGTGCAATATTTTACAATTTTGTCACATTTTACTACAATATGGTTGGCGCTTTGTGATTCTAAGCATCTGCAGTATAATATGGAAGCACAAGACTCTAAGGCGCAGTTACCAGAGTGGTCTCCTAAAGGGATACTTGTACCCAAGATGCCTACACATTACCCCACAGTGGGAAATACATGACACGACTATTAATGTCTTTACTGAAGGTGGTTGTAGTTGAGGGAACAGGTGCCAACCCACAGCAGGAACCACCTGCACCAACGTCAACCTAACATTTTTCGTTATTTTTGCACAGGCTACTTAGTTTACATTTCTCTCTTCTAGCAAGGAGAAAAATGTACAATGTATCCTTCTCTATTAAAGGGGGGGGGGTGGTATGAAACTACACACTGGAGCAGGCTAGACAGTGACTGATCATTACGATAGCCAATCAAAGGCTACGTATACCATTCAGGTGATTGGGGGCTGGGCCTCCCGGTTCCCGACTGGTAGTACATGTATGCATATATTTTTCTCTCATTTTGGATAGAGCAAAGGGGGGGGGGGGGGGGTTATAACTCATCAGGATTTTTATTTATTCCCCCCCCCGTGTCCTAGTGGATTTCCCTTCACTTTCTGTTCCATAGGCAAACAAATTAGGGGAATTCTTTGGGGCCTCTCCACCCCCAGGTCACCAGAACTAGTGTCCCCATTGGAAGATTTCCCCTCTTATTTTTTTGGGGACAACCTAAAAATGTCTACACAGTGCTAATCACAGGCAGAGAGACATTTCCAGGTCTGAGCCGATGCGTGGACCGGAAAATGCCTAACTGGCAGTTATTAGCGGTGTGCAGTGTCCGCTTCCTGGCGGGATCGGGCATGTGGATTGGGACTAGGATCCTGAACATACCTGGGCCCATCTCTACTATAAAATTATATATATATATATATATATATATATATATATATATATATATATATATATATATATATATATATATATATATATATAAATATCTCTCTATATCCACACAAAAGTGGAGGGGGAAACTGCATGTGATTTGAACAGGAACCACACTACATTCGTGTTCAAATCGCATGCAATGTGTGCCCATTCACTTAGTATTGACGCAAACTGTATCCCTTTTTGGTATGAATTTGCTACCACTTTTAAGTGCAATATGGGCACAGTTCAAACCACCCCCACAGAATCCAGGGGTTCCCCCGATCCCCCCACCCTAGCACAGCTGTATCCCGATTGTATTTTATTCATTTGTCACCCATTTTTAGCCCAGAGATGGGACATTTTTCTACCATATATTACAGGAAAGGGACGGATCAATCTATTTCTATCCAGAGCAACATGTGTCCTGTACTTGCTGAAAGGGGAAAACCAGCAGATCTTAGGCGGGGGTTCACAGTGTATCGGGTCGGGACAGGTGTGTAAATCGCACGCGATCCCTCGACCTGCAGGTAAAAGGCAGACGCACAGGAGTGCTGTGATTTTGCAGTTAGGACACATCTGTGCAGGTCTTGCATGCTGTATTTACACACAGCGGCCTATTCCTTTGAATGGTCTGCAGTCCCTGTGGGGAAAAAGGGGGCCTGACCTTTTTTTCTTAATCGCAACTGTGCAGTGGTGCGACACTATGTGACTTCACACACATTTCCCACTGCACGGGGGTGCTGAGGACTGCTAAGTATACCCATTGTCAGGTATACAAAGGACAGACAGTGGAGGCCTCCATTCCCCTCAGAGGTCTTTGGTGCCTTCACCACCATTATCCTCATCCCATTATTACCACAGATGGTGGGAGAGTCGAAGGGCCTTCCCACCATAACAATGGCGGCTCACACACCGCACATGCTCTACTTCCATCTCTATAACAAACATGTCTGCCCCCGCCATACATTCGTATAATAGGCCATAAATTATCCCGCTAACACCGAGCCCGCCGCACTTACCGGACTACTTCAGAACCGGCCGCCTGCGATCACAATACGGCCACGAACAAAATGGCCACGCCGTTCTAACACGCAAAGACCACTGGGAGCGCAGAGATAACGCGATGCTACAAAGACCAATCAGAATAGGGGTGTGTGAACCGGAAGCGGCTGTTCAACTTCCGAGGAATGTGTAAGCGCCATGTTGGTATAGGGCGCCACAGGTTATGCACGTTCAAAATCACAAAGGAAACAGGACGGGGCTGATATATTGATCATTTGGGA
This sequence comes from Lithobates pipiens, assembly GCF_037356315.1. Lineage (NCBI taxonomy): Eukaryota > Metazoa > Chordata > Amphibia > Anura > Ranidae > Lithobates > Lithobates pipiens. Next base: position 265,111,849 of record NW_027507785.1, on the reverse strand, counting down.
CCTAGCTCAGTACTAATAAATGTATGGCGTGAGGAAGTTGGATGTAAGGGACTTTCTGACATGGTTCCCTGTCTGTACAAAAAACAGCTCCCAACTGTCCCTGATTTGGAGTAATGTCCCTCATTCCACCTCATTTGTCTCTCATTTTGCTCTGATCTATATAGTTGTATATAAAATGCACTTTTTATCTTTCAAAAAGTGTTAAACCTTTCAAATTATCCATTTGTACATTTTAAAAGCCAATATAAAGGAATAGTAGTGGTTAAAAAAAAAAAAAGTCCCTTGTAGATTTAAAGCGGAGCTCCTCCTTAAAAAAATATTAAAAGCCAGCAGCTACAAATACTGCAGCTGCTGACTTTTAATAAATGGACACTTACCTGTCCAGGGTGCCCACAATGTCGGCAGCAGGTGACGAGCAATCGCTCGTCTCTCAGCTGCCCCTGCCACCATCCTCAGTCAGGGTTCCCTACTGCGCATGCGCGAGTCGCACTACGCATCTTCATTGGTCCCTGTTGTGTTCTGGAAACTGTGTTTCCCAGAACACAATGGGGTGGGCGAGCATCTGCAGATATTCTGTGGCTATCTATGCCCAGAAGTGGATGCAGATCCCTGCCAATTGCGGCACCGGATGGGGGGAGGAATCCGATGAGCGCAAGTTTCACTTTAGGTTGTAGCTCTGCTTTAATTAACCTTTTCTTTTTGGTTAAAGCGGTTGTATAGTCTTTTTTTTTTTTACTTTTACCTACACGTAAGCCTATAATAAGGCTTACCTGTAGGTAAAAAAATATCTCCTAAACAGTATTTGTAGCTGCTGACGTTAATTTTTTAATTTTTTTTCTCCATGCTGGAACTCCCCTTTAAAGTAGAACTACAAGCACAATGTATTTTTTTTCATATTGGATTGACCAAGAGAGGGTTTATTTTTTATTTTTTCCACCATCTGTGTTCCATTGCAGACATTTTCCTTCATTTCCTGTCCCATAATCAGGGTTTTCTTTTCAGCGGGAACGTGGGGGAACGCAGTTCTGGCACCTCCAGCACTGAGACCCCTTTCACACCACACTGCCCATAGCGTAGGCGGTAAAACGCCACTATTTTTAGTGGCGTTTAACCGCCGGATCTGCGGTGCATTTCGGCCGCTAGCGGGGCGCTTTTACCCCCCCGCTAGCGGCCGAGAAAGGATTAAAACCACCGGCAATAGCGTCATTTTGCCGGCGGTATGACAGCGCTGCCCCATTGATTTCAATGGGGAGCAGCGGTGGAGGAGCGGTAAACACACTGCTCCTTCACCACTCCAAAGAAGCTGCTGGCAGGACTTTTCCCTGACGTCCTGCCAGCGCACCGCTGTAGTGTGAAAGCCCTCAGGGCTTTCACACTACATACAATGGTGCAGCTTCTTTAGGGCAGATTGCAGGCGCTATTTCTAACGCTATAGCGCCTGCAAAACGCCCTGGTGTTCAAGGGGTATTAATGTATATAAGGGAGGTGGTGTGTGCTGGAGGGTCTAATGTCAATGTGTAGGATCTATTGCTGTGGGGGGTCAATTGTTACTGGTGGGGGTCTTATGTTGCTGGGGAGTTAATGGTTGTTGGGAGGGGACAGCAATAAAAACTGACAAGTCTTCTAATCCCTTTCCACTCCATCCAAAACAAAAGAAAAACGTTTTGCCTTTAGTTATACATTTAAAGTGATTGTAAAGGCAGAAGGTTTTTTTAATCTTAATGCATTCAAAAACATTTAGCGTGCAGCAGCCCCCTTATACTTACCTGAGGTCCATAGATCCAGCGATGTTGCACGAGAGACACAGCTGTCCGGGACTCTCCCTCCTCATTGACTGGGACAGCAGCGCGGTGCCATTGGCTCCTGCTGCTGTCAAGTCAGTGAGCCAATAAGGAGAGAGAGGGGGTGGGGCAAGGAAACGGCTCTGTGTCTGAATAGACAAACAGAGTTGCTGCTCAGCTCGGGTGCCACCATAGCAAGCTGCTTTCTGTGGGGGCACTCAACAGGAGGGAAAGGCCAGAAGCACCGGCAAGGGACCCAAGAAGAGGAGGATCAGGGTTGCTCTTTGCAAAAAAAACACAAGACTTTAGTATCACTTTAACTCTGTAAATTCTGCACCATCATGATGCACCTGCAGGCACTGCACACAATTGCAGAGCCATTGCAGTCCAGACCTAATTGTTTGCATGGCATGCTCTGTGGTGGTACTACCCACTGAATGTGACAGGGAGGGTCATTTTTGCTATGCATGGTATGTGTACAGTGTAAGCGAGCAGGCAGGCTCACTTCACTGAGTCATTAAAGGGGAGGTCCTGCCTTTTTTTCTTGTTTTTTTTTTAAAGTCAGCAACTACAAACACTGTAGCTGCTGACTTTTAAAAAGGGCACTTACGGTACCTGTCCAGCAAGCCCACAATGTCGACCCCCCCGAGGCCGATCCGTCCACCGGATCGGGTGCCGTCGCCACCATCTTAACGAAGGGAAACAGGCAGTGGAGCCTTGCGGCTTCACTGCCCGTTTCCTACTGCGCGTGCGCGAGTTGTGCAGCATTTTGTGTATGGACACCTGTCTACTGGGACACACACATGTCCCAGAAGACATCATGCCCCATCTCCCAGGAGACAACATGAGGGAGGACAAGAACCGCAGAGTAGGAAGTGGCAGATTAGGACGATCTGCTTAGCATCAGCCTTTTCTGGTAAGTAAAACATTTTTTTTTCAAATGTTTTTTAATGTATTATAAGGAGCGTGTTTATGTATTTTTTTTTTTTTTAGGGTGGACTTCCGCTTTAAAGTGGTAGTAAATTTACCACCCCCTCCCAAAAAAAAGTGTTCCCCCCTGCAAGGAAATATAATGTGCCTACTAGCACATTATGAGAGACTTACCTTAAAAAGAAGCCTCCAGTGGTGCACCATCACCGCTGACAGGGCTTCCATCTTCACCCAGCCTTCCTTCCAGGTTTGTGGGCTCCAGTCGCTTGAATGCGCATGGGAGCCACTGCACAGCGCTCTGAAGGGATGTCATGCATTTCTTTCAGAGCGCAGTGCGCATGCACATGTGATGTCATCGGCTGCAGAAGTAGTGAATATCTCCTAAACAGGGCACACTTAGGAGATATTCTTTGTGCCTATAGAAAGCTTTATTATTATAATAAACTATAAGCCAAAAACAGAACAAGAAATGCGTGGCTGGAGGATGATGAAAAAAAAATAACACAATAAATCAAGAATGATATTGAGCTGTATCCTTGACTGAATGGAAGGATCCTGAGGAAGTCACAAGGGCGGTTATGTAACGTGTGGGAGGAGCAGGGCAACACCAACGTCGCTGAGTGCTGGATTGCCATACCGGGCCAATTCTTCTCCTACATGTAAAAATCATAATTTTTTTGCTAGAAAAATTCTTAGAACCCACAAACATTATATATATATTTTAGCAGAGACCCTAGGGAATAAAATGGCGGTTATTGCAATTTTATATGTTACATGGTATTTGCTCAGAAATTTTTCAAACAGGATTTTTTTGAAAAAAAAAAAAAACACATTCATTAATTAAAAACCAAAACACTATAGAGCCAAATTTATTTGTATAATGTGAAAGATGATGTTACGCCGAGTAAATAGATACCTAACATGTCACACTTTAAAATTGCGCACATTCGTGGAATGGTGTCAAACTTCAGTACTTAAAAATTTCCATGCCAGTAATCGCTCCATACATCTCCACATTGCTTTCTATGAGATCCTGAGATCAACCAATGTGGAGATGCATGGAGTGTTTACTGTCATACCGTTTGCAAATCTTCAGATTTATTTATGTGAGTAGAGTGGTTAACCCAGGAATAAACCAAAGGCGTCTTTTTATTTTGTTTCTGGTGAGTGTTCATTTTAGAAGGTGGTGGTATCTCAAGAACTGGTGTAAGTTTTCCAATCACGGATGTGGATTTGTGCACATGGTATTCGGATAACCAGTTCTTGAAGAGGAATACTGGGACTGTCCTTTTGTTGAACACATGATTTTCATTTATTCACCAATATTTTATATTAACCACTTGCTTACTGGGCACTTAAACACCCTTCCTGCCCAGACCAATTTTCAGCTTTCGGTGCTCTCACACTTTGAATGACAATTACTCAGTCATGCAACACTGTACCCAAATGAATTTTTTTGTCCTTTTTTTCCCACAAATAGAGCTTTCTTTTGGTGGTATTTGATCACCTCTGGGGTTTTTATTTTTTGCGCTATAAATTAAAAAAGACCGAAAATTTTGAAAAAAAACGCATATTTCTTTGTTTCTGTGACAAAATTATGCAAATTATTAATTTTTCTTCATAAATTTTGGCCACAATTTATACTGCTACATATCTTTGGTAAAAATAACCCAAATTAGTGGATATTATTTGGTCTTTATGAAAGTTAGAGATTCTACAAGCTGTGGTGCGAATCGCACAAAATTGATCACATCTGATGTACTGGTGGCCTATGTCGCTTCTTGTGACCCGAACAAGCCAGGAAAGTACAAATACCCCCCAAATGACCCCTTTTTGTAAAGTAGACATTGCAAGGTATTTAGTAAGAGGCATGGTGAGCTTTTTGATGTTGTTATTTTTTTCCCACAATTCTTTGCAAAATTAAGATTTTTAATTTTTTAATTTTTTTTCCACAAAATTGTCATTGTAATAGGTTATTTCTCTCACATGGCATGTGTATACCACAAATGACACCCCCAAAAAAATTCTGCTACTCCTCCTGAGTATTACAATAGCACATGTGTGGGACTTTTTCACAGCCTGGCCACATAGCGAGGCCCAACATGCAGGGAGCGCCATCAGGTGTTCTAGGAGCATAAATTACACATCTAACTTGTTGACTACCTATTACACTTTTGAAGGCCCTGGAGCACCAGGACAATGACACGTGACACTGATGACAGATGGCACTGATAAGTGGCAATGATGACACTTATACGTGGCACTGATGACAGATGGCACTAATATGTGGCACTGATGACAGATGGCACTTATACGTGGCACCGATGACACGTGGCACTTATACGTGGCACTGATGACAGGTGGCACTAATACGTGGCACTGATGACAGATGGCACTAATATGTGGCACTGACAGATGGCACTTATACGTGGCACTGATGACACGTGGCACTGATGACAGGTGGCACTAATACGTGGCACTAATACGTGGCACTGATGACAGATGGCACTAATACTTGGCACTGATGACAGATGGCACTAATACGTGGCACCGATGACGCGTGACACTGATGACAGATGGCACTGATAAGTGGCATTGATGACACATGACACTGACAACAGATGGCACGTGACACGTGGCACTGACAGATGGCACTAATATGTGGCACTGATGACAGATGGCACTATGTGGCGCTGATGACACGTGGCACTGATGACAGATGGCACTTATACGTGGCACTGATGACAGATGGCACTGGGGACAAATGGCACTGACAACAGGTGGCACTGGGGACAGATAGCACTAACAGGTGGCACTGGGGACAGATAGCACTAACAGGTGGCACTGGGGGCAGGTACCACTGGGGTGGATAGCACTGGGGTGGATGGCACTGGGGCAGATGGCACTGGGGTGGGATGGCACTGGGGGGTGAGGAGGGAGAGGGACGGCCTCCTGGACGAAAGCGCCTGCTCTATAGCCGTCATTCGGCTATAAGGCGGGCGGGAAGAGGTTAAGGAAAAAAATGTTTTCCCTATATTATTGTAGTTCACTAAATATGCACTTGATTGATTTTCTGATTAATTATGAATTAAGAAAAACCTTCTGTGTACAGCAGCCCCTCTAATACTTATCTGAGCCTCATTGCGATCCAGCGATGTGCACAAAAGCCTCGACTCTCCGGGGACTCTCCCTCCTCATTTTCAGAGTCAATCACAGCCAGTGAGCAAATGAGGACACTGGACACGCAGAGCAGAAGTTCTGAAGCAAGCCTGCTTGGGTGCCCCCAGAGCAAGCTGCTTGCTCTGGGGGCACTCAACAGGAGGCAGGGCAAGGAGAGCAGGCAGGGGACCAGAGAAGAGGAGGATCAGGGCTGCTGTGTGCAAAACCATTGCCCAGAGCAGGTAAGTATAACATTTTTTTTTTTTTTTTTTTTTAAATAACAAAGGAAAATTATTGCCTTTAACATCATTTTAAAGTGGTTGTAAACCCTTTCATATACATAGTGAGGTGAACAGCCTCAGGTGATACGCAGAGATGAAACAAATCCTCCTACATAGGTTTTACTTATTTATCTGGAGCCATTACTTCTCTACATCCCTTCAAAAGTGCACAATTGTGATAAAATACTTTGGCATCTGTGAGCAGTAGAGAGGAGGGGGTGGAGAGTTGCAGTTAGAACTCTTATAGTGTGAGAGCTGATTGGAGGAAAGGAACCTCCTCCACACATGGCACAAGAACAAAGGAACATGCAGAGCTGTGTTGTGAATAGACAAGCTGTGTGCTGACCTCCCTCCCCTGTAACAAATTTATCTCATGTGTCCGGAAAACTTCTGAGAAGTAACCAAGGCCGTCTTTAATATTGATTAGACCCTGGGCAAACATTTTCTTGCAATGCAATTTCACGCTCCACCTGTCTGTACACCATGTACTGGGGTGGTGAGGGGACCCATCAATAGACAGAAAACTATTAGGGATCCTAGAACTCCTGGGATTAGTGGCAGTGCCGTGGGGAGGAGAGGGTGTGATCAATGACAATGCTGTTTTTTTTTTACCGACGCGACTACCAATATAAAGAGGAGTTTCAACACTGGCCACCAATGTAATACGGGTTTACACTGACCACTAATGTAATAGGAGCATTCACAGTAATCACCAATATAAGGAGAGATTTACACTGACCACTAATGTAAGGGGGACCTTCACACTGGCCACTAGTGTGATTGAAAGGATTCCACACAAAGCCCCAATGTAATGAGAAGATTTACACTGACCACCAATGTAACTGAGACATTTAGCCTGCGTTCACATTGATGTGTGTCGGGAATGCATGCAAAATTGCTTTCCTGAAACCACAGAAACGTGTTGCTCTTTAGCAGATACACAGCAGTGGCATTAATTGTTAATGACACCCTCACGCATTTGCTGATATGTCCTGTGCAACCGTGTGATTTTGAAAAAGGGTTTGGGACTTTCTCCAGCATTTTTAGCACATAGAGCAGCTCATTGAAATAATTGGGCTGCCCTACACACAACCTACAACTTTATCCACAATGTCAGTACACCTTTGCATCCTAAAACCCCTGCACCCCAAACATCCCCCATCCTCTCCACTCCAACGCTCCACACCTTTAACTCTACCTGCCTCCTCTGCTCATCTTTGCACCCACCTTCATTACCTCCATATATTCCCTCCTTGCTCACCTGTGCACCCCAAACTGTAATTCCTTCTCTGCCTACCTCTGCACACCCCACACTAACCCCCAACAGAACAGGTTGATGTTAGGCTGAATAACCACAGTTGCAGGCAGGACTCAAGCATGCCCCTTCATCTCCCCAGTGGGCAGCATTCAGTATAGGTGATGGTGGATATGACCTCAGGGGGCATGATATACATATGAATGCGGCCTCTATTTACATATGAATGTAGCCTCCATTTACATATACGCAACAATAGGGCAGCGCTGGGCCGCATTAATAGCAGCACTTCACACTAAGATATCGGGATGCAGCACAGAACTAAAACTTCAAGGGGCAAAGGAATTTAAACCGGGATAGTTGGCAAGTATGAGGTAGCTGCTCTGGGACCCTCACCAATGACAGGGCCCAGGCAGCTGCCCCTTTTGCCCTGCCTTAAAGACGTTCCTGGAAGTAACAGAGGATTGAAGCATCAGAGAGAGACACTTAGAACCTTGGAAACAGATAAGTAAACAGTACAGACAGTGCAGACATCAGAAATTAAGGGGCCCCTTACACAGTTTTAGGCCTGGGCCCACCACCCACATTCCCCAAGGACTGCCTACTGGCCTTCCCACCAAATCTACCCACTGGCCATCCCACTGAGTCCTTCAGTGCACTCACTTTTATTTTAATACCCTTACAACATAATATATCCTCCATCCCATTTCCTCTGACCTCCTCTAGCCCCATCTCCAGCTCCTCCAGTCCCATCTCCATCCCACATCCTCCTACACAACCATGTCCTCTCTCCCCAACCCATGTCCTTCCCTTACAGTCCCATGTCATTCTTCTCCATCCTTTGTCTTCCTCCTCCAGTTCCCTGACCTCCACCTCATGTCCACCTTCAGCCCCATCAGCCCCATCCCCCCATTCCATGTCCTCCTCCTCCAGTCCCATCTCCTCCTTCTCCAGTCCCATCCCTAAATCCCATGTCGTCCATTGGGAGGTGGTGAGAGACAGTGAGATAGAGAGAGGGGGCTAGAGAAAGTGAGGTGGGGTGAAAGGGAGAGAGAGAGGGGGTGAGAGAATAAGGTGAGAGAGATAGGGAGGTGGGAGAGAATGGGGGCAGGTGAGAGAGAGAGAGAGAGGGAAAGGTTATGTGTGTGAGAGATAGGTGGGGGGGGGGGGGGAGAGGAAAGGGGTGGGAGGATGAGAGAGACCCCTAGCCCTGCCCCAGTCCTTGTCTGCGAGTAGGTGATGGTGTGTGATAGCCGGTACCTTCCAGGGCCCATTCTCCTAGGTGAAGATGAGGGTGCTCAGTAGATCCTTGGCAGCCTGTGCTTCTCACCAGTCCTTATCCTCTGGGCCGCGGTCTCTGTTGATGGAGCGGAGAGGAGGTTGAAGGAGTCTAGGCTCTGGGAGCCAGGGATGCTGTGCCAGCTTTGCTCTTCGGGGGTCAAGGAGGCTGTGTAGGTCTTCTCCAGCTTAGGCTCTCGGTCCTAACCGCCCTTGTTGCTCACCTTACCCGCGGTCGCCTGCTCGCCACGTGGAGAGGTGGTAGGTGCTATTATGCTGGTTGGTTGTACCCCGAGGATGCTGCTGTTTGCTACCCTGCTCCAGCTGGTTGCCGCCACCGGACCCGGTATCTGTAGTCAGGGCCCCAATCATAGCCCTGACTACAGATATATGTGCTTAGTTCAGATTTCATGACTGAGGTTTACAACTACTTTAATGAAGACTAAAAGAGCCACTCTAGCTGTGTTTGAGCATCGTACAACCATGATAGAAATGTCCTATTTTGTATCAAGTATATGCACTCATCTTAGAATCTGCACAATTTACTAAATTTAGGCTGGACATACTGTACATTGCAGTTGCATTTAGTTATTGCCAGAGCCTACTGTTACAATCAATTTACAATATATCCAGTCAGGTGGGGCTTGTACTACATACAGTAGCTGCTGGTAAGGGCCACGTCACACTGTTGATCCAGTCGCTGGTGACAGTTCAGTTCACCTGCACCAAGATCATAATGCAGAGCAAATACTCACCTGGTTCCACATGTTGCTACCTCCCAGTCCAGATAAATGAGCTGTTGCTCAGTCGCTGAAACATGCTGCAGAACGTTACTTGCCAGTGACAGATCATTCATCCAGACAGAGAGAGTTATCAACATAAGATGGGAGCAGGGAAACACTTACTCTGCTTTGCATAGTAATAGGATTACTAGTGTGCTATCATACAAATCTAAAATTGGTTATACACAGCTCAACAGAATCAAGATCATTATGCAGAATAAAAGCGTACCTGGTTTGACGTGCTACTCCCATGCAATCCAGATGAGTGAGCTGTTGCTTAGTCGCTGAAACACGTTGCAGAACATCACTTGCCAGTGACTGATTATTCATCCACATAGGCAGGAAGCAACATGGAATGTGAGCAGGGAAATATGTACTCTCCTTTGCATAGTGATAATATTACTAGTGTGCCAAGACCCAAATCTAAAATTGGTTATACACATTAGCATTTGTGCACGAGTATGTGAATACTGTATTTATTGGTGCATAACATGCACCTTTTCACCCTGAAAATTGGGTACAAATAGTGTGGTATTATCATCTAGCCAACAGGTCCATACCTTTTCAAATTTTTGTGGACAACCCCTGCCCGAGTAGGTGGCTTTATGCAGGGGTAAACTGGCATTCACTAGGCTTTTCCAGAATCTGACAGAGGGGGGAGACGATTGTTTCCAGTTCATCGTATTGGCCTTAGTACAATAGCAGGGATATAAGTATTTTCCTGGCTCTGAGCATTGACAGTTGTTCCACCAGCCCCAGCAGACAATATTTAGGATCATAAGGAACACGAGTCTTAGTGACCTTAGTAATCACCTGGAGTACTATGTTCCAATAATGTTCAATTGCTGGGCAAACCCAAAAAATGTGGAAAAAGTCACCCAGTTGGTAGGAGCAACGCCAGCACGCCGGAGAATATGCCGGCGGCATCTGGTGCAGCCTGTGATGCGTGTAGTGAACTCTATGCACAATTTTGTATTGGACCAGTTTGTCCCTAGCCGAGACCAGAAGGGAGAAGGGAAAGTCCTAAATCTCCCTCCTGTCATCCTTGTCCAGCTCCGGTATGTCCGCCGCCCACTTCCTGCTGAAGGGGTACATCTCGGGACCAGCAGCAACCAGCAGGGACCTGTAGAGCTGAGACGTGGGTTTCTCCAAGTCTTGCACCCGAAGGGTGGATTCAAGCTCCGAGTATGCCAATTCAACTGGTTGGCCTAAGAACCGACACCTGTAGGCACGAGCGATTTGAAGATACCTAAAATAGGCCCGTGCAGGCACATTAAATATGGTGTGTAAAATGTGAAAGGGGGTGAGCTCTCTGTTGGTGATAACATGCTCAAGGGTCAGTATTTTGTATTTGGCCCAGGCCTGTGGATCCAGGATGGTATTGAACTGTGATAGGTTAGGGTTCAGCCACAGGGGCGTGTGAGGAGACCAGGAGTTCAGCTGGGGTGCCCTCAGTGCCTCACCCATCTTCTGTGCCTGCATAGTAGTATGCATATAAGGGGCGAGATGGTGAGGCATTTTAGGCCCCCTGAATAGCAACCCCTTCCAGGCCTCCAGAGACCCCACTATAGCCTCCTCCAGCACCACCGCAGAGTCGGTCAGGTCTTGCTGCAAACACCAATGGGCGGTCACAAGCTGAGTGGCCAAGAAATACTTGTGGCAGTCAGGGAGAGCCAAGCCTCCACTGTCCACAGTCCTGGTCAGAGTGGTATATTTGAATCTAGGCGGTTTGGGCCCCCAAATAAAGGAGAGGAAGAGTTGCTTAATAGAATTAAAGAAAGTTTTGGTCAGCCATTGTGGGGAGTTCTGAAAAATGTATGTAAATTTAGGGAGGACTTTCATTTTGAGACGATTAATGCGCCCAATGAGGGAAAAGGGAAGATTGCTTCACGCCTTCACTTTGGTTTTAATTGCTACCAAGACAGGGTCAAGATTTAAGCCCCATACACACTATCAGATTGTCTGCTGAGTTTTTCCTTCAGATTTACCAAAACCATATAATATAAGGTCAAACCTTAGGCGTTTCAATGTGTATGCAATCAGGCAGGCCCTTCTACTACGTGGTTTTGGTAAATCTGAAGGAAAAACTCAGCAGACAATCTGATAGTGTGTACGGGGCTTGAGCCGCACAAAGTCCCTACTCACTCTTGAGATGATAATTCCTAAATCGGTAAGACATTGTTATATTTGGACAATTTTTGTGTAGATTTTTCTCCATTTTGTATAAACAGGATGGTTACAACAACAGCCCTAATCATTGAGATAGTATAGCTAGCTCTGAGGAGGAGGCTTAAGGAGATTGTGGCAAACAAGACGATATTGAGTACATCAATTGCTGTCACAAGGTGAAAATGAAGGGCAGTTTTGGACCTTTTATCAGGATTTACAAGGACACCTGCAGAAAGTCTTTGAATATATACGGATGTCCATAGCTAGGTAAGTATTTAACCCAACAAACATATTACATAATTTATTTTTTTAAAGTACAGAGTTAGTGAGGATTAACGATGGTTAGGGTGCGTGTCAGGTTAAGGTTATGTTCAGGGCAAAGTTAGGGTTAGACCTAGGGTTGCCATCTGTGCGGGATTCACCTGGACAGTCCGGGTTCTGAATCATCTGCCCGGTTTTCAGTCTGCCTGAAACCCAGACAGAACCATTCTGGCAGGGGGTAGTTTCATTAACATACTTGTCATTGTGGAGACAGTCACAGCAGCAGTATAATTTCTTCTCAATAAATACACACACTGTGCTGTGGAATCTGAAGCTCCTTTCTGTCTCCCCCCTCCAGGCTCTTGCAGTCTCTGTTATCTCTGACCCTCCTCTCCAATCACTAGTGCCGTATTCTGAGAGAACGGGGAGGCGGGATGCGGAGCTGAGGAGATCACTGGAGCTCTTGTCCGGCTGGCTGCTGCTCACTAGGAGGCGAGCTGACTTTTTATTTTACTAAGGAAAGTTTCCTAGGCTGCAAAGTTCCAGGAGCCAGTGGGGCCAACTAGAAAGATACTGAAGCTTGGCCCAGTGGGAGATTCCTCCATTCACACAGTTTAGCGTATATGGAGAAATCTGTTTTGCACTTTTTCCATCTAACCCTAGAAAATCTGCAGATAATCTATAGGTGTATGGCCAGCTTAAAAACGATGACATTATGTTACACATCACCTGCTTTGGTGATGCTTTTCTTCCTCATTGTCCACTTCCTCTAATGTCGCATACACACGATCGGAATTCTTGTCGGAAAAAGCTCTGATGGTTTTGCTGTCGAAATTCCACTCAAACTGTGTTGCCAAATTCCGACTGCCGGTGACGTACAACACGTACGACGGGACTAGAAAAAGAAAGTTCAATACCCAGTAGCCAATAGCTTCCATCTCGTAGTTGAATCTGAGCATGCGTGAGTTTTTGCAAGTCGGAATTGCATACACACGATCGGAATTTCCGATAGAAAGTTTTTCCATAGGGAAAATTGAGAACATGCCATCAAATTTTTGCTGGCGGGAATTCGGTCAGCTAAATTCTGATGGAGCATACACACGGTCGCATTTTCCGATGAAAAGCTCTCATCTGTCTTTTGCTGGTCGAAATTCCGATCGTGTGTACGCAGCATAAGATGGCCACTGATAAGGGTCCAAAATGTATTAAAAAACAAGCCTTTTTTTCTGACTAGCGTGGCACTGAGTTGCTCTACTTTTACACGTGTTGGCCAGCGTTGCGCTAAAATGCATACATGTTGCATTTTAGCACAACGCAGGACTGTGGTGTAAACAGGACACATAAAAATTTTTTTTTTTCATAGGTGTCCTTGCGTTGATTTGCATTTTATGGCTGACCTAAAACGCAGATCAATGCACTAGTGTGAACTGACCCTGAAAACAGCAGAAGTCCATATAATCACGAATGTAAGAATTCCATACAACTTGTTAGCCCTTGTACACAAGGTCGGACATTCCGACCACAAAATCCGTCTGATTTTTTCCAACGGATTTTGTCTGGAACTGGTGTTGCATACACACGGTCGGACAAAGTTGTCGGAAAATCCAATCGTTCGGAACGCGATGACGTTTGTTCGTTACGTTACGTTAGTAGCCAATAGCTTTGGTGTAGGAATTTGATCTGAGCATGCGTGGCACTTTGTCCGATCGGAATTCTCTACAAACCTGTTGTCGGAAAATTTTATATCCAGCTCTCAAACTTTGTTGGTCGGACATTCCAATGGAAAAAGTCAGATGGAGCCCACACACGGTCGGATTATCCGACAACACGGTCCGATCGGACATTTTCCGTCGGAATTTCTGACCGTGTGTACAAGGGCTTAGAGATAAAAAAAAAAAAAAAATTATATATATATATATCAGTTCTAGGTAAGTACTGCAAGAACATGATGACATCATTAAGATGAAAGGCCTAGGGGCAGGCCCGGATTTACTCTCTCTGTTGCCCCAAGGCCGGGTCCACACACCACCATTCTCGTTATTTATCAATGACTGCTACAATAGAAACATATCTCTACATACGAGAAAACTGAACATAACTGGCTTTTATTGTAGAGACTGAAAATACTCTAATGCAGAAAATGCCTTTTAAAGATTATAGCAGTAAGAAACTCCCTAAAATTTTTTAGTTCTAAGGCCGCGTACACACGGGCGGACTGTTGGCTCAACTTTGTCCGCTGAACAGTGTTTCAGCGGACAGTCCGCTCGTGTGTGGGGCTTCAGCGGACAGTTTCAGCGGACAGTTTGACGAACAAAGTTTTTCGGAAATTCCGAAAAACTGTCCGCTGAAACTTGGTTTGAGCGAACAGTCCGCCCGTGTGTAGGCTACTTTCGAAATGAGCAAACTGTTCCCGCTCGGAGGGAAGTCTGCTCATTTCGAGCGCGTGTGCAGGTAGGCGGGGCCCGCGACGGAGACGTCGCGGGCTCCGCCGCCTGGAATGGACTTAAAGGGGAACCCCAACGCCGAAAAAAATCGGCGTGGGGGTCCCCCCAAAGTCCACAACAGACCCTTGTCCGAGCACGCTACCCGGCCGGCCAGGAAAGGGGGGCGAGCGAGCGCGCCCCCCTCCTGAGCCGTACCAGGCCGCGTGCCCTCAACATGGGGGGTGCCTTGGGGAAGGGGGGCCGCGCGGCCCCCCACCCCAAAGCACCTTGTCCCCATGTTGATGAGGACAAGGGCCTCTTCCCGACAACCCTGGCCGTTGGTTGTCGGGGTCTGCGGGCGGGGGGCTTATCGGAATCCGGAAGCCCCCTTTAATAAGGGGGCCCCCGGATACCGGCCCCCCACCCTATGTGAATGAGTATGGGGTACAATATACCCCTACCCATTCACCTGTAAAATAAAAGTACCCAAAAAAAAACACAACACACGAGATAAAATATTTTATTGCACAGCTCCGGGGGTCTTCCGTCTTCGGGGGTCTTCTCGCCGGACTCCTCCGCTATCTTCTTGTAGCTCTTTTGCTAGCGGAGGAGTCCGGCTTTCTTCCTCCCCGCCGCCGGCCTCTTCTCCCGACTTCGGGGGTCTTGTCCCCCTCTTCGGTTCTTCTGCCGGGCCACCGCGCCTTCTTATAGCTCTTTTGCAGGCGGTGGCCCGGTCTTCTGTCGCCGCTGTCGCCGCCGCCTTCCGTTCTTGTTCTTCTTCTTGTTCTTCTCCAGGAGATGTTGACACGTCGCTCTCTCCGGCCGGAATGCCAGAGCCACGCTGTGCGGCCACTTATATAGTGACAATGGGGCGGTGTCACATGGTATATGTCACATGGGTTGGTCACATGGGTTGATGTCACATGGGGACTATGACATCGTAAGGGGGCGGGGTCACCATGTGACCAACCCATGTGACATATACCATGTGACACCGCCCCATTGTCACTATATAAGTGGCCGCTCAGCGCGGCTCTGGCATTCCGGCCGGGGGGAGCGACGTGTCAACATCTCCTGGAGAAGAACAAGAAGAACAAGAAGAAGAACACGAACGGAAGGCGGCGGCGACAGCGGCGACAGAAGACCGGGCAACCGCGTGCAAAAGAGCTATAAGAAGGCGCGGTGGCCCGGCAGAAGAACCGAAGAGGGGGACAAGACCCCCGAAGTCGGGAGAAGAGGCCGGCGGCGGGGAGGAAGAAAGCCGGACTCCTCCGCTAGCAAAAGAGCTACAAGAAGATAGCGGAGGAGTCCGGCGAGAAGACCCCCGAAGACGGAAGACCCCCGGAGCTGTGCAATAAAATATTTTATCTCGTGTGTTGTGTTTTTTTTGGGTACTTTTATTTTACAGGTGAATGGGTAGGGGTACATTGTACCCCATACTCATTCACATAGGGTGGGGGGCCGGTATCCGGGGGCCCCCTTATTAAAGGGGGCTCCCGGATTCCGATAAGCCCCCCGCCCGCAGACCCCGACAACCAACGGCCAGGGTTGTCGGGAAGAGGCCCTTGTCCTCATCAACATGGGGACAAGGTGCTTTGGGGGTGGGGGGGGCCGCGCGGCCCCCCCTTCCCCAAGGCACCCCCCATGTTGAGGGCACGCGGCCTGGTACGGCTCAGGAGGGGGGGCGCGCTCGCTCGCCCCCCTTTCCTGGCCGGCCGGGTAGAGTGCTCGGACAAGGGTCTGTTTTGGACTTTGGGGGGACCCCCACGCCGATTTTTTTTCGGCGTTGGGGTTCCCCTTTAAGTCCATTCCAGGCGGCGGAGCCCGCGACGTCTCCGTCGCGGGCCCCGCCTACCTTGACACGCGCTCGAAATGAGCGGACTGTTGCCTCGTGTGTGGGCGAGTCCGCTCATTTCAAAAGTTGCGCGGACTTAGTACGACGAACAAAGTTTGCCGTATTTGTCCGCTCAAAAAGTGCCGTGTGTGGGCGTGTTCGTTCATTCAAAAGTTTGAGCGGACTGTTTGACGAACTTAGTTTCGGCAGACAGTCCCCGCGTGTGTACGCCGCCTAACTTTTCTTTTGGTAAACTCATAGATAATATCTTCGTAGGACAAAGTATTTAAAAGTTCTGACTCAATGGCAAATAAAGCTAAACTGTTCAGTCTTTCTTGACCCAAAGATGATTGTAAATCATCAAACGCTGCCACTGTGCCCATTACATTTTAAAACTTTCTACTTTTCCAGTTCTACACATGGGGTGTGGGAGCCAGGGGAGGAGAAAGAAGACCTACCTTGTCCTCCTGGCCAGCTGATCAATTCCTCCACACTGCTGCTGCTAGTTTCACTTGACCCCACTCTGCGGCAGACTCCTCCTACTGAGGCCTATGTTACTCAGAGTCCGATCGCGCTTGCTTGCAGGCAGCATAGCAAGGGGTGGGGCCAGAGCATCAGTGGAGCTCAAGGCCCCACCCATCCACGGCCCGCTCCTTGATCAAATAAAAAGCAGCAATGGCACTGCATGTGCGTGCTGCTCATGCTGGCTGTCTGATGACTGTCTGTGACAGACAGTGGGGATTTTCAGCGCGGATTTGCGGGCAGCGCATGCGGCACCGCCCCTGCACCACTGCCGCCCTGAGGCCTGGCCTTGTGGGAAATCCGGCCCTGCCTACGGCATCCTCATGGTACTGAGAAGGATCCAATCTATTGCCATCCGCCCTGACGGTTGCAGACAAGAACTTTTGTTCATGTCTTGTCTTAATGTGAGTGGCTTTCTATTTATTATTTCTTATTTATAAAATAACAGTTAGCACTATATAGGTCCTCATTGTCTTTTAGGCAAAAGTTTGTATACCCAGTTCTTAGTACCGTGTATTGCCCCTTTTAACATCAATGACAACTTTAAGTCTTTTGTGGATGAGGCTCTTTATCTTCTCAGATGGTAAAGCTGCCCATTCCTCTTGGCAAAAAGCCTCCAGTTCCTGTAAATTCGCGGGCTGACCTGCACATTTGAGATCTCCCCAGAGTGGCTCAATGATATTGAGGTCAGGAGATTGAGATGGCCACTCCAGAACCTTCATTTTATTCGGCTGTGGGACTTGGCTTTGTATTTTGGATCATTGTCATGTTGGAATGTTCAAGTATGTCCCAGGCGCAGCTTCCTGGCTGATGAAAGCAAATGTTCCTCCAGTATTTTTTGATAACATACTGGTTGTTTCTACAGCGGCTGTTTATGGCTTCAAGCTTTTTTTTTCTGCAGCCACTAAACTCTCCAGCATGTTATCCTATGTGTACATGCACATATAGGGGGGTTATTTACGAAAGGCAAATCCACTTTGCGCTGAAAGTGCACTTGGAAGTGCAGTCGCTCTAAAGCTAAAGGGTAGATCTGAAATGAGTGGAAGCTCTGCTGATTTTATCATCCAATCACGTGCAAGCTAAAAATGCTGTTTTTTTATTTTCCTTGCATATCCCCCTTAAATCTACAGTGACTTTCCTTCCAAGTGCAAGGTGGATTTGCCATTAGGCAGGGTTCCCACTGCTGCGATGTCCAAGATCGGATGTGATTCACACAGATAGTATGGCTGAATTCGCATCGCATTCAGACCAAACTCATACAGGACCCTTTTTTGGTCCACAGCAGAATCGGATCGCATGGGCGTTCACACCATGCGATCCGATTCCTGTCCGAGTTTGAAGATTGCATTGCGATATGCAAACTGATTTGGGGGTGTTATTAACTTTTAACTGACACTCCCAGCAGTTCGCATAGGGCAGTGTGAACTGCCACTGGGAGACAGGCAATGCGGGAACCTGTAGTAGATTTGCAGCGTTCCTGCATCGCAGCAGTGGGAACCGGCCCTTAGTAAATAACCCCCATAGGCTGCAATCCATGTTTTTTCTGTCTGGTTAAAAAAACAGAACTAGTGGGTTTTGAGATTTTCAGCTGTAAAACTGAAAAACGCCACTATTCGATATTTATCAGCTTTTTTTTTTTTGAGTCATAAACTTTTGTGGGAATATAGTTTTACTAAAAAAAAGCTAAAAACCGTAACAGCTGAAAAAAGCTACAGCAAAAACGCTACAAAACTTACTCTTCAGCTACAACGCTGCTGGCATTAACGTCCAGTGTGCAGGAAGCCTTACAATGTAAATCGGGTGCACAATTGTTTGAAGAGCGAGGGCCACTTAAATAATCTGTTCCTCTTTTAGCTTCTGTTGGCATCACTTTTCAGGCTATTGGAAAGGTCCCAGGCAAAGTGCACTTGGTATCACTCCTGGGACAGGAACCGGCGCTACAGCGGAAGCATCGGCTTATGCAGCTCCTGCTCCCTCTGCTGCTGGCACCAGCTCCATGCAAACTGTTCTGGGATGGCGGGTCGGCAACCCATTGAGCGCATTCTGGACTTGCCAACCAGCCACTTTAACCACTTTCAGACCGGACCAATTTGCTGGTCAAAGACCAGACCACTTTTTGCGATTCGGCACTGCGTCGCTTTAACTGACAATTGCGCGGTCATGCGACGTGGCTCCCAAACAAAATTGACGTCCTTTTTTCCCCAAAAATAGAGCTTTTGGTGGTATTTGATCACCCCTGCGGTTTTTATTTTTTGCGCTATAAACAAAAATATTTGTTATAATAAATATCCCCCAAAAATATATTAAAAAAAAAACATTTTTTTTTTTAACCAAAAATATGTAGAAGAATACGTATCGGCTTAAACTGAGGGGAAAAAAAAAAAAAAAAAAAAAAAAAAAAAAAATCGCAATAAGCGATTATTGATTGGTTTGCGCAAAAGTTATAGCGTTTACAAAATAGGGATAGTTTTATAGCATTTTTATTAATTTTTTATTATTTTTTTTTTTACTAGTAATGGCGGCGATCAGCAATTTTTGATTTCAATATTTCTTTATTGAATTTCAGTGTTTGAAACAAGATGAACAATTATAACAGCTTATCAGAGGTTCCGACTAGAGAAGCAGATACAGATCCTATATATCAGAGTAACGTAACACATAGCTAGTCTAATATGCAAACTAGGTAAAATAGTATTGGGTACAGATACTAGAACAATAGAGTAGATATGCAATATCTCCAGTCGTTGGGAAGGGGGGAAGAGTATAGATAGGAGAGCACCAGTTAGGAATATAATGGATACATCAGGAGGGAATGGTTACAGATGAAAGTACATCAGTCGGACAATACTATTGATAAGGGATATCAAGTAGGAACTAAGTTTAGGTAGTTACCGTACATTTCGGGTGCGAAAGCCAAATACGCCAGTCAGAAAAAAACTTTTTCATACTTAATTGTTTTTGAGCTACTATCCTTTCCATCTCACATTGAAAGTTTAAGTCTGCTATTGTGTGTATGAGAGAAGGAGAAGAAGAGGTTTTCCAAAGTTTAGTTATGTTCAGTTTCGCTGCAAGAAGTAGATGTATGATCACAACTCGTGTATTCGTTGGAAATTTGTCAATACTTAAGTGCAAAAGAGCCAATGAAGGGTCGGGGGGTGTAGGGATTTGTGACAGGTTGGATATCAAGGCAAAAATTTGTTTCCAGAAGGAACTCAAAGATTTGCAGAACCATAGGGTGTGCGCTATGGTACCGGTACTTCCACATGATCTCCAACAGGTAGAAGGATGGTCTGGGAAAAATTTAGAGAGACGATAAGGTGTGAGATACCATCTATGGAGTGTTTTTTGATAAGATTCCCAATGATTAGAGCAGCGGGAGGCTGTGTAAGTGAATCTAAAGGCACGTGTCCACATGTCAGGTGTGACCTGAGTGTTTAGTTCGTCCATCCATCTGGATAGAGATGGTATGTGCGAGTAAGGCCGATTATCATTTAGAATAGAGTACATCAATGAAATACCGCGTTTCGGATATGTCGAGTTAGTGTAAAAATCGTGGAATTTCTCAGGAAAAGTCAAGACTGTAGAAAGGTTGGTATGGCGAAGAAGGTGTGTGATCCTAATATATGTGAAAGTTTCAGTGTCGGGGAGGCCAAATTAGTTTTGGAGAGTAGTGAAGGTTTTCAGGTTGTGGTTAGTGTGGTATAGATCTGATAAAGTAGATATTTTACATTTCAACCAATTTTTTAAATTTACGCCAGGTAAGTGTGACAGTATCGATCTAAATGGAATTTGTAGTAGGTGACTCGGTTGATCTAAGATTTTCCTCTGGGTGACTTTCTTCCAGACTGTTAAAGAGGCCATTATGGCCGGGGATTTATGAGTTGAAGGGAGAGGGAAGCCTGCCGAAGTAGCGAGCAGAGATTCCCGTAGGGTGTTAGGATGGAATGACAAGGATTCTAAAACAGACCAGGCCTTATTAGGAGTTGGATGCCACCAATAGTATAGTTGGTCTAGAATGGAGGCGTAATAATAGTTCTGAATATTAGGAAGGCCGGTCCCTCCTTTTCTGTGATGTCTGGTTAGGATATATTGGGCACATCGTGGTGGTTTATTGTCCCATATAAATCTGGAGATTTGTTTTTGAATGGAGGTGAAGAAGGAGTGGGGTATTGGTGAGATTACAGTCCTAAAAAGATAAAGTAGCTTAGGGAGAATTAACATTTTAAAAGATGCTATACGACCTAGTTTGGAGAGACCCGTTGTGCGCAACTGAGTCAGCAAATGGGGTAGCCGTTTTTGGAAGGCCCGATAGTTGAGGTCATAAAGTTGGGACAGGGTAGGGGCTAAATTTATTCCAAGATATGGGAGAGAGCTTTTAGTCCAAGAGTAGGGGAGAGTACTCTCTAAAAGAGATTGTTGTCTATGTGAGAGATTAAGTGGAAGGATTAAGGATTTTGAAGAATTAAGTTTGTAATAGGAGGCCGCACTAAATTGGCTAATGATGTCTTGAATTGCAGGTATGGAGATATTTGGGTTCGTGACCATTAAAATGACATCATCAGCAAAGAGACTGATTTTATGTTCAGTGCCGTTATGTATAATTCCTGAGATGCGCTTGTCCTCTCTAATCCTTGCCGCAAGGGGTTCCATAATCAGGGCAAAAATGAGAGGGGAGAGCGGGCATCCTTGGCGAGTACCATTAGAAATCTTAAAGGGATTAGAAAGAGTACCATTAGTCAGTACTCTGGCTGAAGGATTTGAGTACAATGAGAGTATGGCCGCTTGGAACCATCCTGTGATGCCAAATTTGGATAGTACTTCTCTGAGGAACCCCCAATGCACCCTGTCGAACGCCTTCTCTGCGTCTAGCGACAACAGCAGAGAAGGCGTTCGAGTTTGGGTGGTCTGGTGAATTAGGTTAAGGACCCTTCTAGTGGCGTCCGGGGCTTGTCTAGCTGGCATAAAGCCAACTTGATCAGGGTGCACAAGGTCGGGAAGATAGTCTACAAGTCTGGAAGCAATAATTTTAGCAAATACTTTTATATCAGTGTTGAGGAGAGAGATAGGTCTGTAATTTTTTGTGGAGGTGTGGTCTTTTTCCGGTTTGGGGATAGTGGTGATGGTGGAACGCAGCATATCTACCGGTAGAGAACGAGAGGTGGCAGCAAAGTTGAAGAGGTCTGTAAGATGGGGAGCAATAATGGAGGCAAATGATTTATAGAATTCATTAGTGTATCCATCTTCACCTGGAGATTTGTGAAGCGGAAGAGAGTTGATGGCCTTGAGGGTTTCATCTAAGGAGAATGGACGGGAGAGCTCCTCTAGTTGATGGCTATTTATAGTCGGAAGATCCAGTGAGGATAGAAAATTTTGGATAATTTGGTCATTTGGTTGAGGGGTATCTACATCTTTAGACAGGTTGTATAGCGAAGAGTAATAGTCGCTAAAGGCATTAGCTATATCCTGAGGATTTGTCAAGAGTGTGTCGGAGGTAGGGTGCCTGAGGGAACTTATCTTATTTTTAAGGCGTTGGGCTTTGACCTGTCTGGCTAGTAGAGCACCAGCTTTATTGCCTAAGGCATAGTATTTGGCTTTGGTCAATTTGAGGTTGTGCTCAAATTTGGAAAGTAAAAGAGATCGGAGTTTCTGCCTCTGTTCTAGGAGCTCAGCAGTCAATTTTTGGGAGGGTTTCTGTTTATTTTGATGTTCCAGGAGAGCAATTTGGCGGAGGACCTCGTCAACTTGCTGAGACCTCTGGTATTTAACATTACTATGTAGCTTAATTAGAATGCCACGCATGTAAGCTTTATAAGCTGACCAAAGTACAAACTTATCAGTGCTCGGTTGATCATTGGTTTGGAAATACAATTGGTGTTCAGCAGTGAGAAGTTGAATAACCTTGGGATCCGAGAGGAGAGAAGAGTCAAGTCTCCACAACCGAGCAGTGTTAAGTCTGCAGTTTCCCACATAAAGGGAGACAGGTGCGTGGTCCGACCACGTGATACTGCCAATCTCAGATTTCGTTACATCTTGCAAGGTAAGTCTATCAACAACAAAGAGGTCAATTCTGGAATAAGAAAGTTGGGATGAGGAGAAGTAGGAGAAGTCCCGTTCATTGCTGTGGTGGCACCTCCAAGGATCATAAAGGTCATTTGCATGAAGAAAGGGATTCAGTATGAACCGTTGGGTTTTAGGCGTAGAGGTAGTGTCTAAAGAGGAATCTCCAATAATGTTAAAGTCTCCGCCCATGAGGAGCCTCCCTTTTCGAATTTGCGTGACTTTTTTGTATAATCGGTTAAGGAAACGCAGTTGATGTGTATTTGGACCGTATACATTTACCAGAGTGTAGGTAGTTTGGTTAATGTCGCAGACGATAATTAGGAATCTGCCTTGTGGATCGACAATTGATTGATGTAGCGTAAACTGTACAGTGTTTCGTATAGCAGTGAGTACACCATTTCTTTTCTTCGGCCCTGAGGCTAAGATAATATGGTCATAGTTTTTTATCTTGAGTGTAGGAGATTTTGCAGCTGCAAAATGAGTCTCTTGTACTAAGAGGATGTCAGCTTTGTGGTTGGAAGCCTCTTTAATGAGTGCAGATCTTTTTTGAGGGGAGTTTAAGCCCCTAGCGTTAATAGAGACTAGTTTGAAAGCCATTCTTAGGATTGGATAGAAGTATGGACGTCCGTAAAAACAGCAGAGTAGTAAGATATGTAGGGCTGTTTTGCTAGTCCGACTATGGGAGGAGTGCGCTGTATGTTATAGTGCTAGATGCCTGATGCAATTTAGGAGAAGAAGTGAGAGAAGAGTAACTGGTGCTGGGTATGGACGAGGGATAGGGATTAAAAAATGAGAGCTCAGTAACAAAAAAGGGTCTGAGCTCAATGTGCAGAAATTACTGCAAAAAAGAAAGTGGGGTAGAGAGATCTTACGTCCGCAACGTGGGACAGGGATCTCTGAACAGGCAAGCAAGTGCTGGATAGGAATGCTGCAGTTAGCCAGCCATAGTGGTTTTGTAGAGAAGGGTAAAGTTTACGCAGGATGTCCATCAGAGGGATCCCCTCCGGTTTCCATGAGAGTCGGCATTTGGACAGAAGGGGTCAGCAAGTCGTCTGGGATGATACGCCATTGCTTCAGGAGAGAAAGCCCCATAGGGAGGGTACGCACTGCATGAGTTTTGTTTTGATGCGTGATAAGAAGCTTAGTAGGGAAGCCCCATTTATAGGGTATATTATGATTTCGAAGCGCTTTTGTGATGGTGACTAGTTGTCTGCGATTATCCATCGTTGCTTTTGAGAGATCCGCATACAATGCAATGTTGGTGAAGGGGTCAGGGAGATTCGTTGCTCGTTTGACAGAAAAAAAATGGATGCGCGCCAATACATCCCTGGGAGTAGAAGCAGGAAGGTGCGACGGCTTGGGGATTCTGTGTGCTCTGTCGATTTCCAGATCACGGGTAGTCAGGTCAGGTAAAAGAGCCTGCATCAATGCTTGTATAAATTGTATGAGCTCGGGTTGTTGGATCGATTCTGGGACATTGCGGAATTTAATATCGTTCCTTCTGGAACGATCTTCCAAATTTGCGATTTTAAGGTTGATTAATTGGAGCTCGTCTTCATGGTCTGCAAATCCGTCAACCAAATCATTATGTGGAGTAAGCATGTCTCCCAATTTATTCTCTATATGGGTGATAGCAGTGTCATGTTGGTTCACTACTATAGATAGTGAGGAGACTGCTGAGGAAATATCAGAATACAGTGTCTGCCTCAGTGAGAGCAGCATGCTCTTCATAGTGTTTTCTGATAGAGGTTGATCTGAGGCAGGGAAAGTCTCCAGCACAGAGGCCTGTTGCGGTGGGGGGAGGGAGGACAAGCTGGGAGCTGAGGGAGGATGTAATGGCTCCTCCGTCCTGAGCCTGGACTTAGCAGGGCTGGAAGTTGTAGGAGAGGTAGGTGGGGAACACTCACCCTGAGCGGTGTGTAAACGCTGGGGTCCCGAGGCCAGCAGGGAACTCCGAGATGGTTGTGAGGAGGAGGACCGCGCTGAGGAATCACGGCCGCCGCCGCCATTTTGGCTGCCCAGCTCGTCAGGTGAGGGGAAATAATCCGTAAATTTTTTAGGGAGAGAGGATCTCTTTCTTCTTTTAAGCATGACCGCTTACTGTGTGAAGCCTTCGGATGCTCTAGGAATGTTTTCTCCCTTCTCTAGAGCTGGTTAAACTGTCGCTGTGGCTGGTTTACTGCGGAGCAGAGGAATCAGTCAGCCATCCGCACGAGCCGGCAAGCCACGCCCCCGGCGATCAGCGATTTTTATTGTGACTGCGACATTGTGGGGGACCCATCGGACATTTTTGAGACCATTGTCATTTATACAGTAATCACTGCTATATAAATGCAGTGATTCCTGTGTAAATGACACTGGCAGTAAAGGGGTTAACCAGTGGGTGGCAGTGTAGGGGTTAAGTGTTCCTAGGGGCGTGTTACTAACTGTGGGGGGGTTGGGCTTTCATTTAGTGAACACTGATCTCTGCTCCAATCACATGGAGCAGAGATCAGCGTCACTAGTTGCTAGGCAGAATGGAGAAATGTTGTTTACAACGGCACTTCTCCATTCGGCCGCTCCGTGAGACGATCGCGGGGATGCCCGCGGCGATTGAGTCCGCGGGTCCCGCGACCATACTCACGGGGGTCCCGACCAGCGCGCCGCGCTCCCGATGGCAGGGCGGCAAATTTAAAGGGACGTACATGTATACCCATTTGCCTGCCCGTGCCATTCTGTCGACGTACATAGTCGCGCGCTGGTCGGCAGGTGGTTAAAGCATGGGCATGCTTTTCCCTGCCACTAAATCATCCATCCACCCACCTTAGCTGCTGAGGTTCTCCAAGAGTCCTTGCTAATTAAGGAGGCCATCTAGTGTACATATTGATCTTTGTTGTGGGGCCAATACAGACCGGCGAGTTTACCCATAAGATATTTAATGGGGTGGAGGCCTTTCTCACTTGCATGTTCTTGCAGCACTTACCTGGGAGTGATATACACTCAACAGAAACTTTATTAGGCACAACTTGTTAGTACCAGGTTGGACCCCTTTTGCCTTCATTAGTGCCTTAATTCTTCATAACATGGATTCAACAAGGTTTTGGAAACATTCCTCAGAGATTTTGGTCCATATTGACATGACAGTATCACGCAGTTACTGCATATCCATTATGAGAATCTCCAATTCCGACACATCCCAACGGTGCTCTATTGTATCGAGATCTGGTGACTGTGGAGGCCATTGACCTCATTGTCATGTTCAAGAAACCAGTTTGAGACGATTTGAACTTTGTGACGTGGTGCATTATCCTGCTGGACGTAGCCATCAAGATGGGTACATTGTAATCATAAGGGGATAGACATGGTCAGCAACAATACTCAGGTAGGCCGCGGTAAACAATGCTCAATTGGTACCAAGGGGCCCAAAGTGTGCCAAGAAAATATCCACCACACCATTACACCACCACCAGCCTGAACTGTTGATACAAGGCAGGATGCATCCATGTTTTCATGATGTTTACGCCAAATTCTGACCCTATTATTTGAATGTTACCGCTGAATCAAGAGGCATCAGACCAGGCAACTTTTTCCAATCTTCTTTTGTGCAATTTTGGTAAGACCTGTGCGAATTGTAATCTCAGTTACCTGTTATTCGCTAACAGGAGTGTCCCCCGGTGTGGTCTTCTGCTGTTGTAGCCCATCTGCTTTAAAGGTTCAATGGGGGTTATTTACTAAAGGCAAATCCACTTTGCACTACAAGTGCATTGCAAGTGCACTTGTAAGTGCAGTTGATGTAGATCTGATGGGAAGCTCTGCTGATTTTTATCATCTTATGTGCAAGCAAAAATGCTGTTTATTTTGTCCCCTTCATATCTACAGAGAGTGCACTCGTAGTGCAAAGTGCATTTGCCTTTAGTAAATAACCCCCAATGTGTTGTGTGTTCAAAGATGGTATTCTGCATACCTTGGTTGTGGTTATTTGTGTTACTGCTGCCTTACTATCATCTCAAAACCAGTCTGCCCATTCTCCTCAGACATCAACAAGGCATTTTCTGCCACACAACTGTCGCTCACTGGAAAGTTTCTCTTTTTTGGACCAGTCTCTGTAAACCCTAGAGATGGCTGTGCATGAAAATCCAAGTAGATCAGCAGTTTTTGAAACGCTCAGACCAACTCGTCTGGCACCTACAACCACGTTTAAAGTTACCTGGGGAAAAAAAAAAAAAAAAAAAAAAAAAAAAAAAATCGATGGACCTGGAAATATTTTTAACAGGTATAAGTGGACAGACAAAGATGGAACAGAGATAAAATGAAAGACATAATTGGAAAGCTAGAAAATGGTTTATTAGACTTTACAGTGAATCACTTTTGTGTAATGTATACAAAATTTCACCCACAGTGCTCATTACAGGCTGTGTACATGTGAAATATATTCACGTCTTCATACAAACAAAATGACAAGACTGACAGGACCCTGAGCTCTTTAAATAAATTCAATACAACTAAGTAAATTGAACAAACACATGGTTTCCCTTAAAGGAAACCTGTGGCAAGACATATGTGGGCTGGCATTGCTCACCTTGACCTGTCGTGCTTTTTTGCAGCAAGTGGACCAACCTGAGATATGCACCTAAGATACAGAAGTCAATGGCTTCAGCAAACCAGCAAATATTTTGTATACCAGTTTGGGGTGTATAGCCATTTATTAAATATTTTTGAGTAGAAGAAAAGTGTACAATTGGTCCAGGATTTCACCTGTCTCACAGCATCTTCTACAACCAGTAAACCTGAGAATGCCACAGTCGTTTTTGAAAGCAGCTAGCTAGTGTGACAATTGTCAGATATGGCCCAGACAAATAAGTGCATGTGTGGCAATAAATCTACATTTTTGACAATTAAAAGATCTCTCTGTAGGTGTCAAACAAACCTTAAAGCGGAACTCAACCCAAAAGGGGACGTTCCACTTTAAGGCCTCCTCCCCTGGTCCTCTGATATTTGGCATTTTTGGGGGGGGGGGGGGGGGGGAGGGGAGCGGGTACCTGGTTTTGACAGATACCCGCTCCTAATTCCGCTTTGATTGCTGGGGCGATCTGAGAAGATGTCATCTCTCCCCCCCCCCCTCCTCCTCGCACAGGTCCTAGAAGACTGCAGGACCAATCACATTGTCCATCGCAGTTCATGCATATGCACTGGCCATCCGGCTGTGACGCCGCAAGCTGTCACAGCTGGGTTGCCCACAGTTAAGCTGCCGGCGTTGCGGACGAACACCCGCTCGTGTGAACACAGCATTTGATTCTGGTACAGGTAAGTGTTTGATTATTAAGAGTCAGCAGCTTCTCTTTAATCTATTTAATCTAAATGTGATTAAAAAGGTTCTAGAGACCATCACAGCACACAATTTCTAAAAACAAAGTTATTTTTAAAGGTTATGTTGTTTGGTCCATACATTTTTTACACTTCTGTAAAACTCAAAGAGGTCAGGGTAGCCAACCATTAAATGGAACCTGTCAGGGTGAAAATGATCATTGCAACTGCTTTTGCAAGAACAAGCACCAGGGTTGTGAACTTATCCTTATTCTCTTTTTTGGGTCAGTGACTCCCTAAGTAGCAAAACAAGCATAAAGAGGACTCCTCCAAAGCAAGCACAAAATCACCAAATGACACATACTGCTAGATACAAGAGTTAAATACATAAATGCTTATTAGTTTATCTGCCAAAGAATGTGTCACTTCTTGTGACACACACCCCTCTTCTAGTCAGAGAAAAACAGCTT
Organism: Lithobates pipiens; assembly: GCF_037356315.1. Lineage (NCBI taxonomy): Eukaryota > Metazoa > Chordata > Amphibia > Anura > Ranidae > Lithobates > Lithobates pipiens. The sequence goes on along the minus strand of NW_027507785.1, from coordinate 265,083,361 downwards.
GCTATGTCCTCATTCAGTATTCCTAGGTCTGTACACACTTACTGGACAGAAATTATGTCTACTTAATGTCCAATAAGGAGAGCTGGAGCCGATAAACCAGAAATATGAATTGCTCAATTAGTAATTATGTGTCCCCTATCCAGAATTGCAGTGGGCAAAAAAAAAAGTTTAAGGCTGGATTCACACCTATGCAATTTTAGTGCTTTTTGCAGATTTGCATTACAAAAAGTGTTTCATAGGAAACCATGTTAAATGGACTGTAGTGTAAATCTGCAAAATGCAAAAAGCATTAAAACCGCATAGGTGTGAATCAGCCTAAGTCGAAGATTAGTTGCCCAGAATTACAAATCCCTTGGCAAGCAAAATAATAAAACATATTTAAACTGTATTTGCCTGGAGTTTCACTTTAATGTCTTTGGGAACTCCTGATTCAAACCAGCTAACATCTGCAGGCCCACCAGATTCTCCTGGCCATAACCTGGGGATTTCTCTTTCTTTTCTTGGGTAGAAGCGATAGAGACTCTCCCAGCTATAATCCAGTGAAGATGGTGTGAGAACCAGGAGTTCCAACAGGATATTTCACTATTGAAATTAACAGCTCTCAGGAGCAAACAGCAACAGTTCAACACAAATATTAGTTCTGGGTGGCCTGAGCTTTACGTACCAGTGTTACACAAAGTTAAGCTCTGCACCTTTTCTGAACACTAAATGCCAAAATAATGAGTCTTGTGTCACAATGCCATTATAAAAGTTCCGCCTTGTCCACTCCAAGAATCCTCCTCACATTAGTTCAAGCCTTTTTAGCTCTGCTCTAACATTTTCATGGTGCTCTGGTTTCCAATTTGCCATCAGAGGTAGTCGTGGTGGGCCTAAATCTATTCCGGATATCAGAGACATTATGTTTTTAAAATCTGGTAAACCCCAGCCTGGAAAGAAAGAAAAAAAAAAAAAAAAAAAAGACAATACAATCAAATATTTCAGAATAAAATTAGCACTGCTCCGACTTCATAAAAAAGTGATTTCTTATTGGTTGGTATGGTTTACTACCCCTTGCACGTTGTACAGTGTGTGAACATAAAAACTTTCTATATTGTTTGGCACCTCTGGACAAATAAAGCAGCACAGTGGCTTAGCCTAGCAACACTAGGGTCATCAGTTTGAATCCCAACCACAGGACTACCTGGCTGGAGTCTGCATGTCCTCCCTGTGCCTGCGTAGTAGGTTTCCCCCCGGGTACTCCTATTTTCTCCCACACAATAAAGACATGCTGGTAAGTTAATTGGCTCCTGTCTAAATTAGCCATAGTATGTAAATGTGTGAGTTTGGGACCTTAGATTGTAAGCTCCTTGAGGGAAGGGACCGATATAAAATGTAGCATTCATATGTAAAAGCAGTGTGTAAATTCATGGAGCTATAAGTACCTTAATATACTATTGCCTACTGTTCTATATGAGCAATGATGCTGGAGCACTAATTATTTTCATTGGCTTTAAGGAGCAGGCCCCTACCTTCAGAGAGCATTGCATACAATACCTGTTGGGGCCGAACTTCCGGATCAGTTCACCACTGCCAAAACTAGGTACCCAATCCTCCCCTCCTTCATAAAAAGGTGCCAAATGTGGCAGCAGAGGGGGGAGGCAGACAAGCGGAGCTTCCCCTTTAACACACACACACACACACACCCCATTTTAAAAGAAATCGGTCATGCAAGAATAATGCAGGTTGCAACTGCTAACCATGCCTTTTGAAACGGCTAGTTACCTGGCTGTCAGGATCAAGCAAAGGCTTTAATACTTTGAGTCACTAACCTGGAACAAGAACAGAGCCATGCAATTCTGGCACTCATTTTAGATCTGCGATTCAAAGTACTGATGCCAAAGCCAGTTTAGAACCCCTTAACACATTTTGGGGTTCATTTAAAAGGCCTGTAAGTGTGTGGACACCGAGTGCAGTGTGATGACAATGATGCAGAGACTCAAGAGCCAATGCCATGTTCAACAGATAATTTACTTACAAGGACTGTTTTAACACAAAAGGACACAGTCAAATATTATTAATTAGGATAGTGTGAGAGAGTGTGTGTGTGTGTGTGTGTGCGTGTGTGCGTCCTTTTACTGATACTTTAACCACTTCGCGCCCAGGCAATTTCTGACATTTCTCTCCTACATGTAAAATTCCACATTTTTTTGCTAGAAAATTACATAGAACCCCCAAACATTATATATGTTTTTTTAGCAAAGACCCTAGAAAATACAATGGCTGTCGTTGCAACTTTTATATCGCACTGTATTTGCGCAGCAATTTTTCGAACACGTTTTTTTCAGAAAAAAAAAAAAAACAGTAAAGTTAGCCCAATTTTTTTGCATAATGTGAAAGAGGAGGATACGCGAGTAAATAGATACCCAACATGTCACGCTTCAAAATTGCACACGCTCGTGGAATGGTGCCAAACTTTGGTATTTAAAAATCCCCATATGCGACGCTTTAAATTTTTTTCACTGGTTACACGTTTTGGGGTACAGAGGAGGTCTAGAGCTAGAATTATTGCTCTCGCTCTAACGTTCGCGGTGATACCTCACATGTGTGATTTGAACACCGTTTTCATATGTGGGCGGGACTTACGTATGCGTTCGCTTCTGTGTGCGAGCTCACGGGGACAGGGGAGCTTTACTTTTTTTTTTTTTTTTTTTACAATAAAAAAAAAAAAAAATATTGATGACTTATTCCTATTACAAGGAATGTAAACATCCCTTGTAATAGGAATATGGCACGATCGGACATATTTACAGTGAGATATGGGGTCAATAAGACCCCATATCTGACCTCTAGGCTGGGAAGAAAAAAAAAAAAAAAAAATAATAATAAAAAAAAAAAAATAAAAAAAAAAAAACACACACCGATCCTGGCTTCCCTGCCAAATCGGCGCCGTTATTTTGAATACCGAGGCCGGGCGTGACGTCATAACATCGCGCCCGGCCTCCGAATGATCATAGAGACTCAGGGGACGATCTGGTCCGCCGGAAATCTGAATGATGTCTGTGGCCTAAGGCATCACTCAGATATAACCACTGAAAGCCCATGACGTCAATAGACGTAGTATGGGCGCCAAGTGGTTAAAAAGGTGCCAGCCTTGTGCTTCTTAACAAACAGAACATTAGTTACCAGCGATAAATGTAAAAGAAAAACAAAAATGACTTACCCAAGGCAAAAACAAATGCCAAGAATTCCTGTGTTTTCAACTGTGAAAACAACAGAAGTACAGATTAGCAAGAATTTCAGAATAAGTTGTATGGTATTAGAAAGCAAAACTAACAAAAAAAAAAAAAAAAAAAAAAAAAAAAACAGTAAAAGTACCTGCATTTCCCGGGCCTTTTGTAAATTGCCCTCTTCAAATGCCGCCAGCATTTTATTAGCGGTAGTACCCAAGTAGTTGTAAGTACTGCAGAGAAATGATTTTTTCATGTTAAATTACTAAATCGGCTTTACAAGCAACTCAAAATTATTTTCTCATTCCAGCTGACTGATTACAAATCTCTAAAAGCTTGGACACGAACATCATGTACTGGGTAAAAAAGAACTCCAGCAAAGCTTTATGAATAGAGGCAGGGTGTATACATTTTGCACACAAAAACAATAAAATGTGAAAAGTTAAACACAAAAAAAAAAAAAAAAAATAAAAAAAACCCCCATAACTCAGCAAGAACTTGTGTCTATAATTGCAGCTTTCAATCAACAAGCTCAAAAAAGGTATTAACATTTTCACCTACATAAAAAGATAGGGTTTTTTATTTTTTCACATAAAAAAAAAAAAAAAATGATCATGATCATTGATGCACACAAAAATCAGCAATAGGTTGAGCACCATAATAATCCTATGGAAGAAGGTGAAAACTCAATCCAAACGATGCCACGTTACTTCTCATCCATATTGCAACAAAAAGCTCATTGTAACATAGCATTTTAGCACCCAGAGTGCATAAAAACTCTTGCTCATAACATTAGTTAAAAACAGTCTATACCTTACTTCCCCCCCTGATGCTATCTGTCCCACGCCAAACACAGCTGGGTCCAACTCTTCCCAAACCAAAACTAATCTGCCTCTGTGCTGCATCAAGATAGAAGATTTTCTTATAGGAATCTATGGAGAACCTTCTGATAGAAAAAGGCAGCAAGTTGCGGGAGGACTGGAGGAAGAAGTGCTTGATAAACTGTTCCAATGGACAAACCCCCCTCCTGGGCTCTTATACTCTGATAGCCACCAGCAGTGGCTGACAGAATAATTGAACAGATGCTGCATCTCACTGGAAGAAGTTACTGTTAATTTTTAGCTGTTCCTTCAATTTTTGAATTGAATGACACTGGGCAGCAGGGGGCCAATGGAACAAAATGTAATCAGAAACTGGCCAAAATGGACATAGTGTATGGCCAGCTTTATTCTTGATTACGTTAAGGCCTCATGCACACTGGATGTTTTGCTATCCCTCCTAGACGCTTTGCCTCCTGACAGTGGTGTTTTGGCAGAAAAAAAAAAAAAGGCTTGATGTATCTTAATGTGTGTAGAGTGTTTATGCGTGTCAAGCACATGGGTGAGAATGCATTTCACTGGCCAGAATACAAATTTGAAATAAATTACCGTTCAAGTGCTAAACGTGCATAGCTTTATTTGCATTTACAGGTGCCAAGTGTTTTTTTCTGTCAAAACGCCTCTGCTCCTGGACGCACTGGCGGTGGGGTTTTCTTTTTTCCTCTAAACTCCTCTGAAGGCCTATGTGTGCATGGACTCATAGGCTATTATAAGGCCTTGTTTATTATTTGCTCTGTCTACTCCTCTCCTGCATCTATTTAGTGGATGGTGAGGGGTCCCACCATCAACAATTTATCGGTATTTTAAGCTTGTATGTGGGGTTATATTCTTATGGTTTTACACACATTTGCATACACCCTTTCCTAGTCACTATAGGTAGCGCCTGGCCCCTTTCAATATAATTATTTGATACTTGCCATTACTTGCGATCCTTTTTAGGATTGCAAGATATAGGGGTGGCGACACCATTTTTAGTGTTTTGTTAGTTTATATTGTGGTCTGCCAGTACCTCCATAGCGCGGTCTGGGTCCGCGAGAGTGTTTATTATATCATAGGCTAACATGCAGGCGTGTTTAGAGGCAGGGAAAAAAAAAAAAAAAAAAACAAACAGTCAGGCACCCCAAGGGGCAGTAGAAAAAACATCCAGGGTGCACGAGACCGAAGTTCAGCAACCATACAATTGGTCAATAGTTATGCAAAAAAAAAAAAGAGGGGGGGAGGGAGAAGGAGGTTTGCTCTTTGAGAATATTTTCAAACCATAACAAAAAGGTTTGTTTACCTGCCCACTGCTCCACGTGCACCAAACACTAGACCTCCTAAGAGTTGCTGTACCAAAACAAAAATAATAAAAAAAAAGGTTATAAAAGCTTAAAGTTACATAAAAATAACCTTAGAAAAAAAATAAAAAATAAAACACACAACAGCACATAACAAAACACACACCTCATCTACACCATAGAGAAAATCAAGGTCCCGATACTTGTGGATACACAGGCTGAAATCCATCAGATTGACATCAGTAAATTTGACCCCTCTGAATGATGGGATGTGAAGCTGCATCTTTCCCACCAGATTGTTCATTTGATCTATGTAGGACAAAACATAAATCATAAGAAATGAAGCAAAGCACATCTGTATACGACCATAGGAGCTTAAGACAATCTGTCACCTATATAAAATGATCCACAAGATCGAAACGCCCTGGGAATTTTTGAGTCAGGTGAATATGGTTAGTCAAGAAACAGGTCATGGAAGTAAAATAATGTAGATTACAATGGTTGCACATATGAAACAACAGCAATAACTACAAGCCGATAAAATATGCTTATAATGTGAACATGAGATAAACCACATACATGGTAAAACAATATATACCAATATACAAATAAAGAAATTTGCAAGCATGAGTAGTACCCCCACGACATTTCGCGAGACCACGCTCGCTCTTCAGGGGTAAATGCTTTTCTAAATCTGTAATACAAATAGTAAATCAAATGAATGAATGTATGTTGCATCAAATAGGCAGGAAGGTGAGTAATCATCGTGGTCAGGCTATGGACCTCATACTCACCAATGGGCTGGACCAGGCTATCAGTCGCCGATTCCACCATTCACCATGTATGTGGATTGTCTCACGTTTACATTATATGCAGATTTTATCGGCCTGAAATTATTGCTGTTGCGTTTCATATGCGCAATTGTAATAAATCTACATTTTACTTCCATGACATGTTTCTTGACTAACCGTATTCACCTCACTCAAAGTTCCAAAAAAATACAGATGTTTAAAGAGCTACAGTAGCCATGTATTCAAGTAGAGGGGCATTAGGCAAATTTGATAAAGTGTGGGGCGGATGGCTTTCCTCCACTACGGTCTCGGATTGAGAGAGTACATATTTGTATTTCCTAGTAACAGCAATTGTATAGGTTTTCCCACTTTTGTGTCGCTATGGTTTTAAGATGCAGAGCTGTTGGAGAGATTTGTAAACCCCTACATGAGGTATGGGCATCTTTATTACAATTGTACCTTTCCTTATGTTATTCACCATCTTTATGTCCAGATTGGTCGGGGAGGGCGGGGCACACACTGATGGGCTATCCTTGAGCTAACGCTCCGAGTGAGGACTGCACTTAACAGGTATTGGGGGTTATTTACAAAAGGCAAATCCACTTTGCACTACAAGTGCAAACTACAAGTGCAAAGTGCACTTGAAATTGCACTGAAAGTACACTTGGAAGTGCAGTCGCTGTAAATATGAGGGGTAGATCTGAAATGAGAGGAAGCTCTGCTGATTATCATCAAATCATGTGCAAGCTAAAATGCTGTTTTTTATTTTCATTGCCTGTTCCCCTCAGATGCTTGTAGTGGAAAGTGGATTTGCCTTTAGTAAAATAACCCCAATTGTCTCATTTTTCAAAGGCCGAGCCTGTTAGTTTGGTTTTATTTTATTTTAGTTTTTTTTTAATTGTTCTTTTGTATGTAATGCTGAAAGTCTTAAAAAAAAAAAAAAAAAAAGGGAGGAAGAAGAGCTACAATAACACTTCATGATCCAGTCTGCAACCACTTTGAAACATCTACTCATTTATTGCACCTTGCACTCATACTTACATGCCACACCAGATAAACTTGGAATGTGATAGTAGTAGAAGGGAAGACTGGGTGCAGCAGCTGCCACTTCTTTAAGGTAAAGGACTAAAGCATCTAGAAAATAAAAATGTAAATAGCAAAACTTCATATAAAATAAATCAATTTATAAAAGTGTAATACAATCCAGGAAACACTGTGGCTATGCTAAAACCAGAAAGATCAGCCAATCTTATACCCAATTCTAGCCACACACACACGAGTCTTGAAATTTGAGCCGTTCTTAGCATTGTTGGTGCCACTTGGCTGACAAATGGTTAAAAAAAAAAAAACCTGAGGGTTCCAGGTGGAAAATTATCAGCCAAACAGTGACTGCCTCCTATCAGACGCATTCAGTGTTTGTGTATTCAAACAGCCACTGGAAGCAGCAGGTTCCTCTATGTACGCTCTTTAGAAATATTGCAATGTATGGCTACCCTTAAGTTGGCCATAGATGGATGGAAAAATCAGCTGGTTCCAGAACCAGACGAATGTTGATCCACCTACAGCCATTTCTGCTAGAGAGAAGTCAATAGTGGTATGGAATCCATCCAGTTTTTATATTTTATTTTTAGATCAGCTGGCTGGCTGATCAAAAAAAAATAAAAATAAAAAAAAAAGCGCAAGAGCGATCTATAACCAGCTTTGCTTCTCAAACCACTCAGATGGGAATAGAACTCTTGTGTAACTGTATGAATTTAGGCCCACTGGATACAGGAAAAAATATTTTTTTAGATTAAAATGCACATTTTGCCTACCAATAACCTGCAGTTACCTCAATGATAAACACAGGCTTTAAAGCACAGAGTACCCTATGTACATGGTCATACACTGCCTGCTTTATAAGGCGAATCAGCTTTTTTAATACAAACTATACATGCTTTATGCATTAATTTGCAGCCACATGATTCAGATATGGACAAGGAGGTTCTTAAAATTCACAACCAACTGGCAGCGGAATAACAGTTGGTAGCAGATATAGCTGTTGCAGCAAACCAACCTGGTATTTAGTCTACAGAATAAAGAAGTTTTTTTTTTTTTTTTTTCTTAATCCAATAAAAGTCATAAGTTCTAGCTGTAAAAATATACGGTATTTTTAATGAAGAAGATCAGAAGAGAATGAATGGTAAGATTGATTCACATTTACATGGGTTTCTACGTGAATTCCACAGCAGCCCAAATAATTATTCTTTACAACAGTTGTTGTGAAAGCAATATAAACTTTTAAATATGGATCCAAGGCACCAGGTGGTACACAAAGATTCTTTTATTTACCTTGGCTGGATGGCTTGAGAAAAGAAGGACTCACAGAACTAATTGCATCAGCTCCACAAGAAGCTGCATGAGCAGCCTAAACAAAACAAGAACAATAAAGAAAGCCATTAAGTTAGCAACTAGAGCACTGTCCAGGCAACTACAATTAAAGTGATACTAAAGTCTTGCGTTTTTATGTTTAAAAATAAACTTGCGTGGTCCATAGAGTGGATTGGCGTTGTGCCAATCCTACTTTTACTGTTGTATGTCCTAAAAATGAACATGTTATACTTGCCTCCTTTGTGTAGTGGTTTTGCACAGAGCAGCCCCAATCCTCCTCTTTTCAGGTCCCTTGCCGATGCTCCTGGTCCCTCCTTCCTGCCAAGTGCCCCCATAGCAAGCAGCTTGCTATAGGGGCACCATTCAGACACGGAGCTGTGACTCAGTTCCGCCCCCTCTCCTCATTGGCTCATTGACTTTGACAGCAACAGGAGCCAATGGTGCCTGTTGTGTGTCTCAGCCAATCAGGAGGGAGAGTCCCGGACAGTCGAGTCTCTCGTGCAACATCGCTGGATCAAGAAGGGGCTCAGATAAGTATTAGGGGGGCTGCTACACACTGAAGGTTTTTTTTTTCTTTTTTCATCTAAATGTATAGAATTCATTCAGATTAAAAACCCTTCTACCTTTATAACCACTTTAAGCTGGCCATACACTAGTATATTTTCATATGAAAATTCTCAGTAGATTCAACGGCTTGATAAAGAATGTTCAAACTAACATCACAATTTAGCTTGCTTTTAACATTCGAAATGAAAGGATTTTACCAAACAAAATCCACATATATGGCCTCTTGCACACAATACTCCTGTTTAGCATTGACTTTTTCAGATTTTTTTTTTTTTTAAATGCATTTGCACACGTTCTTGTTCCGCACAATATGTAAATGGACATTTGCACACAATGGCACATATTTGCATGCACGAGGCATAAATTATTGATTTTTTTAAATAAAATTTTTTTTTGTTACTCAAGAATGCACAGCTCTTGTTTACACGACTGTTTTCATAGGCAAATTACAGTTAATTGCTTGCATTTTAGCTCAGTAAAGTTGTATTGAGCTTTTTCAAGCTGCAGTGTGCAAGAGGCCATACTGTTAGAAATGTGTTCGTTAGAGCAAAAAAACTTCCATCCTGCTTTGAATTTTGCCACCACTGAAGTCAAAAATCAAATGACGATTTGATCCCATCAATTAGAAAATCAAAACCAAGGACTTGTGCTATGTGGAATTAAATAAGCAACCTGGGGCACAGGACGACGTCATCTTGTGAAAAATGCATAGGCAAGAACGATGCACTGTCACCGCGTTTGCGCAGCTCCCAGAAGGACAGGCGGCTAACATCCAAGCCGGCCAGTTTATGCGCACATTTTTAATTACCTTTTGCAAGTTCAATTATTTTATACAATAAAATAGATGGCCCCCCACCTGCATGACCATATTATTCTTCACCTCTGTTTCATCATAACCTGCCATTTCCCCTTATCACAAGATGGTGGACTCTATATATAGCATGTTGAATTTCTGCATATCCAGCTTGACAAAGTAGTGCGCCTGTCCATTCCACTGACGGTGTTACAAACACTTCTGGTGACGTCAGATGCCGCTGCGGTCCATGAGTGCCTCAGACCTCTCCTCTGTATTACCATCTGAGCCACAGAGTGTACAGAGCCAGCGGACAGCTTTCTATGGGTTTCCGAGTGACACAGCCTGTTGAACCAGTGAGCAAGGAGACGCACCACTGCAGGATTTTCCTCATGCTGATCGTTTTTAACCTGTGATCTATAGGAGAAGTATAGCCAAAAATGCTTTGGCTATACTTCTCCTTTAGGAACGGGAACTGCCAACCATCAAAAGGACTTTGGGCCTAAGCCTTAGAACCGGTGTCCGCGCCCCGCCCCACCCCACCCCACAGCTTCTTGTCCAATGAGATGTCCTCTGTCGATAAGCTTGTCCATTTCCAAAGCAAAAAACAAAGTGAAAAGGCTTTGGAAATAGCAGCCATTCTTTGACATGCAAAAAACATGTCAGTACTATACATATATAAAAATATACTGAAAACAATACCATAATAATAATAATATTATTAAGTCTTGTATTGGGTAGGAGAATTGTATTCAAATATAAATATTTCTACTATACAGAAACTAAGATGTTTTATAAAAAGATTTACATCAAGGATCAAATGTAAAATAAAACTCACTAAATCCTTTGAATCTTCCAGGCTGAGACAACCAACATGTACTATCACATTATCCATTCTAGAAAAAGAAAACAAAATTAATCAATATCCTTAAAAAAAAAAAAAAAAAAAAAATCTGCTAATTTTGTTAAAAAATAATTATAGCTGTTATAGCATCACTTAAAGTGTAAGTCCAGGCAAAAAAATAAAAACACTAACTCTAGACCTAATCTAACCCTGTAAAGCAAGATCAGTGAACGGTGTGGCTTGGTGGGTGCAAGGAGTGTACGCTGTGCACCCTTTTTTTTGGGTCCATGCATATAAGGCCTGTGCTAGATCTGGTCCGGGTTCCAGTAGCGGAAACGGTGTGCAGAAGAGGAGCGACAACAGCTGTAAAATGCCTGGAAAGTGACGTCACCCACAGCTGATGCTGAGACCGGACCTGCTGCAGAATAGGCAAGTACAGCGATTTGTGCTTTACAGGGTTAAAGAAATTAGGTTTAGAATGTGGCAGAGAGCAGGTTTATAGTTAGTAAACCCATCTATTTTTTACATTGCTAAAAGCAGAATTGTATAACTGATGAAGAATTCTGTTTCCAGTCTAGCACAGATCTTGAACACCTGGACTCAAATAAAGGGTGCACAGTGTACATTCCTTACACCCACCAAGCCACACC